>NW_027361754.1:33335000-35735000 GCF_039654945.1 Dendrobates tinctorius
TAGTCTATAAACTTCCGACGACATGACTCCGAATTTCCAAGCAATAAATTTTGTATTTTTTTCTGACAAAGAAAAATGGTCAAAATTAAAAAAAAAAAAAACAGAACAAAACAGTGCTTTCAGACCTCAAATAATGCTAAGAAAACAAGTTCATAATAATTTAGAAACAACAATACTAATGTTTTATCTCAGGAAGAGTTCAGAAATCAATATTTTGTGGAAAAACTGTGATTTTTAATTACAGCTTTCATGCCTCTTGACATCCTTGCCACCAGTCTTTCACACTGCTTTTGGGAGACCTTATGCCACTCCTGGTACAAAAATGTAAGCAGTTCTTCTTTGTTTGATGGCTTGTGACTATCCATCTTCCTCTTGATTACATTCCAGAGGTTTTCAATGGGGTTCCGGTCTGGAGATTGGGCTGGCCATGACAGGGTTTGATGTGGTGGTCCTTCATCCACACATTGATTGACCTAGCTATGTGGCATGGCACATTGTCCTGCTGGAAAAACCAGTCCTCAGTGTTGGGGAACATTGCCTGAGCAGAAGGAATCGACTGTTTTTCCAGGATAACCTTGTATGCGGCTTGATTCATACGTCCTTCCCAAAGATTAACATGCCTAATTCCGGCCTTGCTGAAGCATCCCCAGATCACCACCGATCCTCCACCAAATTTCACAGTGCGTGCAAGACACTGGCTTGTACTACGCCTCTCCAGGTCTCTGTCTAACCATTAGATGTCCAGGTGTTGGACAAAGCTGAAAATTAGTCTCCTCAGAGAAGATTGCCTTAGTCCAGTCCTCTATGGTCCAATCCTTATGGTCTTTGTCAGACTTCATCCTGGCTCTCCTTTGCTTCTCATTGTTGAAAGGCTTTTTTCTACCTTTACATGACTTGAGCCCTGCCTCTAGGAGCCTGTTACGAACTGTTCTTGCCATGCACTTCACCCCAGCTGCCATTTGCCATTCCTTTTGTTGGTCACTTGATGATATCCTGCGGTTGCTGAGTGACATTCAAATAAGATGACTGTCATCCCGGTCTGTGGAGAGTCATTTTGCCCTCTGCCGGTCTGTTACTTTGTTGTCCCCAAATCTGCTGCTTGACCTTGTTGTAATGAACTGCCATCTTAGAAATTTTAAGGATGGAGACAACATGACGCTCACTGTATCCCTCTGCTAGTAAAGCCAGACTTGAGCCCTTATTTCCTCACCCAAGACTCTTCTTTTCAACTCCTTTGGCATGGTTAAAAGTTATTTTTTCACTTTTTTTCATTCCTACTACTTTTGGGATATTACTAGCACTTGTTTTGCCATCTAGCTTGTCTTACTGCAAGAGGAAGAGAATCACCACAGCAGGGGTTTTTTTTTATACTTTCCTTTGTTAAAGAAAGATTTGGTTCAGGTGATCACCTAGTCAGAAGCACATTAAGTAGAATGAGGTGTACTCTGGTTGGTTGGAATTCAACTGACACTGGAATGGAAGTCAGACATGTAGAGAAGCTGATTTCTATAAAACTGTGCAGTGGTCTCTCATTTTTGCCAGAGCTGTATACTGTGTGCCCCCCGTCACTGTATATACTGTGTATCCTCTGACCCCCCCCCCCCCGGGTCACTGTATATACTGTGTATACTATACTCTGCATACAGTGTGGAAATTAAGTATTTAGTCAGCCACCAATTATGCAAGTTCTCCCACTTAAAGGGAACCTGTCACCTTATTTTTCGCATATAAGCCCTGTTTCACACATCAGTTTTTTTCGGTCAGTTAAAATGGCGGACAACGGATCCGTTCCTGTACTGACCACAACGTTTGGCACCGGACCGTTGTTTTAACAGATCCATCGAAGGAAGAATTCGGCCGCAAATCCTCCAGGCATGCGCAATGTAAAATGCGGATCCGGCTGCCCGAAAAAACGTTGCATTGTCCGTCCAGGCATGTCGGTGGATGCCAAAATTTCGGCGGATCCGCAAAAAAAGGATCCAATGGATGGCCATCTGTCAAGATCCGCCGGTAATGCAACTCAATGGGAAAAAAAACTGATCCGTTTTTTTGTGAAACGGCGGATTTTGACTGGTAAAATACGGTTGTGTGAAACAGGCCTAAGCTGCGGCCATTCTGTAATGCTGTACATAAGCCCCCGATGTAACCTGAAACATAAGAAAAACAAGTTAGATTATACTCACCTGGGTGGGCGGTCCGGTCCAATAGGTGTTGCAGGTCCGGCGCCTCCCATTTTCATGCGATTACGTCCTCTTGCTTTTGTCGTGGCTCCTGCACAGGCGTACTGACTTGCCCTGTTAAGGGCAGAGTGAAGTGCTGCAGTGTGCAGAGCCTCTCTAACCTTTCCCTGCGCACTGCAGTACTTGGCTCTGCCCTCAACAGGGCAGGGAATTACGCCTGTGCAGGACCTGCTACAGAAGCAAGGAAGCGGATGTTGCATGAAGATCGGATGCGCCGGACCTGGACCTGCGACACCCATCGGACCCGGACCGCATTGGACCACTCCCGGGTGAGTATAGTCTAGCTTGTTCTTATCTTTCCGGTTGCATTGGGGGGACTATCTGCAGCATTGCAGAATGCTGTAGATAAGCTCTTAATGGCTGTGGCTGCAGCTTATATGTGAAAAATGAGGTGACAGATTCCCTTTAAAAAGATGAGGCCTGTAATTGACATCACAGACCACAACTGAGAGTCAAAATGAGAACAAATCCAGAAAATCACCTTGTCTGATTTGACAAGATTTATTTTTCAAATTACGGTGGAAAATAAGTATTTGGTCACCTAACATGCAAGATTTCTGGCTCTCACAGACCTGTAACTTCTTGAGGATCCGTCCTCCTCTCATTACCTGTAGTAATGCCACCTGTTTGAACTTGTTATCAATATAAGATACCTGTCCACAACCTCAAACAGTCACACTCCAAACTCCTCTATGGTGAAGACCAAATAGCTGTCGAAGGACACCAGAAACAAAATTGTATCTGTACCAGTCTTGGAAGACTGAATCTGCAATAGGCAAGCTGCTTGGTGTGATGAAATCAACTGTGGGAGCAATAATAAGAAAATGGAAGACATACGTGACCACTGATAATCTCCCTCGATCTGGGGCTCCATGCAAGATCTCACCCCAATGATCACAAGAACGGTGAGCAAAAATCCCAGCACCACATGGGGGACCTAGTGAATGACTTGCATGGAGCTGGGACCACCGTAACAAAGGCTACCATCAGTAACACTACGCCACCAGAGACTCAGATCCTGCAGTGCCAGACGTTGTCCCCATGCTTAAAGGGAACCTGTCAGCACTCTTTTGGGCTACCAGCTCAAAACATCATTTAATTTAGTGTCACCTATTCATTACACAACTACTTCTGTTACCCCCAGACTCCCCATATATCATCCATAAATGCCTTTTTTATTCCTCCTGCCCTGTATGGTTATCTGTTCTGTCTGGTCCGATGTGTGACTTGGTGTCCGTCGGGCCCCCCCCCGCTTGCTGTATGTATTCTTTGCTGTGGATATCAGACTGCGTACAGTTTTTGCACGTGCGCACTCAAATGGCATCTCGTGCTTGTGCAGTATGCTTTGCTCAACTGTGGACAAAGCAGAAAAGCAGTATTGTGCATATGCTGGTATATGCGCTTGCTTTCTATGACCCGGAAGTATTTCGCTGCCATTTGTGTTCCCTGCCGACGCATGCGCAGTACCGCCTTTCGGCTTTGCCCACAGTTGGGCATAGCATACTGCTCACGTGCGAGATACCTTTCGAATGCCAAGCGTGAAAACTCCACGTGATTGCCGAAATTCACCGCAAGGAATGTTTAGAGCAGGTCGGGGTGGGGGGAGACGGAAACAAAGACGCCCATCAGACTGGACCTAACATTTTAACGTACAGCGCAAGAGGAATAAAAAAAGTATTTATGGATGATGCATGGGGAGTCAAAGGGTAACATAAGTAGTTGTGTAATGCATAGGTGACACTAAATTAAATGGTATCTTTAGCTGGTAGCCGAAAAAAGTGCTGACAGGTTCCCTTTAAGTCAGTACATGTCCAGGCCTGTCTGCAGTTTACTAGAGAGCATTTGGATTATCCAGAAGAGTATTGGGATTCATATGGTCTAATGAAATCAAAGCAGAACTGCTTGGTAGGATCAAAACTCATTGTGTTTGGAGGAGACAGAATGCTGAGTTGCATTCAAAGAGCATCATGCCTACTATGAAGCATGGGGGTGGCAACATCATTTTTTGGGGCTGTTTCTCTGCAAAGGGACCAGGCCAACTGATCGGTGTACATGAAAGCATGAATGGGGCCATGTATCGAAAGGAGGTTTGCACTCAAAATCTCACATCAACAAGGGCATTGAATATAAAACGTGGATGGGTCTTTCAGCATAATGATCCCAAGCACACTGCCAGGGCAACAGAGTGGCTTTGTATGAAGCATATGAAGGTCCTGGAGTGGCCTAGCCAGTCTCCAGATCTCAACACCATAGAAAACCTTTGAAGGAATTTGAAAGTCCATGTTGCCCAGTGACAGGCCCAAAACATCACTGGTTTAGAGGAGATCTGCATGGAGGAATGGGCCAACATACCACCAACAGTGTGTGCCAACCTTGTGAAGACTTACAGAAGATGTTTGACCTCTGTCATTGCCAACAAAGGATACATAACACAATATTGAGATGAAATTTTGTTAATTACCAAATACTTATTTTCGACCATAATTTGCAAAATAAATCTTGCCAAATCGGAGAAGGTGATGTTCTGGATTTGTTTTCTCATAGTTGTGGTCTATGATGTCAATTACAGGCATCTCATCTTTTTAAGTGGGAGAACTTGCAGAATTGGTGGCTGACTAAATTCTCCCCCCCCCCCCCCCATGGTGTGCAAAATATATATTGTACTCTGCCCCCCAGGTCACTGTGTTTATGTATACAGTATATATGCTGTGTATACGCTGACCACCCCCAGCAGAGTTTTTGCTTTCTTGGCCTTTTTTCAGAGCATATGAATGATGACACCACCATCCTTTTCCCACTCATGGTTGGTGGTTGGGTGAGGCCATTTATTGTCAAACTACTGTGATTTTTGGCTTTTTAAATCATAATGACAACCCGAAGCGTCCAAATGACCCTGATCAAAAGTTCACATACCCTGGTGATTTTGGCCTGATAACATGCACAGAAGTTGACACAAATGGGTTAGCATGGCTACTAAAGGTAACATCCTCACCTGTGACCTGTTTGCTTGTAATCAGTGTGTGTACATAAAAGCTGAGTGAGTTTCTGGGATCCAGACAGACTCCTGAATCTTTCATCCAGCCGCTGTCGTTTCTGGATTGTGAATCATGGGGAAAGCAAAATGATTGTCAATGGAACTACAGGAAAGGGTAGTTGAACTGTATAAAACGGGAAAGGGATACAAAGATATCCAAGGAATTGATAATGCCAGTCAGTGCTCAAACTGTGATTTAACAATTGGAAAATCAGGGGCTCTTAAAGCAAAACCACGGTCAGGTAGACCAACAAAAATTTCGGCCAAAACTGCCAGGCAAATTGTTCAGGATGCAAAGAAAAACCCACAAGTAACATCAGCTGAAATACTGGACTCTGAAAACCTAGTGGTGTGGCTGTTTCAAGATGCACATGCACAATAAGTAGGCACTTGAAGAAAAATTGGCTGCATGGTCGAGTCACCAGAAGAAAGCCATTGCTGCGCAAATGCCACAAAGTATCTCCCCTACAATATGTAAAACAGCATAGAGATAAGCCTCAAAACTTCTGGAACAGGGTAATTTGGAGTGAGACCAAAATTGAACTTTTTGGCCACAACCATAAATGTTACATTTGGAGAGCGGTCAGCAAGGCTTCTGATGAAAGGAACACCATTCCTACCTTAAAGCATGGAGGTGGATTGCTGATGTTTTGGAGATGTGAGCTACAAAGGCACATGAAGTTTGGTGAAAGATGAATGCAGCATGTTATTGGCAAATACTGGAGGCAAATTTGCAATCGTCAGTCCGGAAGCTGCACATGGAATGTGCTTGGACACTCCAACATGACAATATTCCAAAACACAAGGCTAAGGGTGGTTTCACATTAGCGCTTTTTAAGCGCACACACGGCCGGGGGTAGCTCCGCCCCTGAGCCGGCTCTCTGCCCGGCGTGCCCGCCCCTTGCTTGTAGCGCCGCCTCCTAGCGCACAGCGGCGCCTGCGATCGGCGCACCCTATCTTTAGCATAGGGTGCGCAGGCCGTGCGCTAGTTGCGCTTTGACCTGCGCTGCGCACTTGACGGTGCGCCGTGCGCGCCAAAATCAAACTTTTTGGATTTTGGCGCGCACCGTCAAAAGTGCGCAGCGCAGGTCAAAGCGCAACTAGCGCACGGCCTGCGCACGATCTGCGCACCCTATGCTAAAGATGGTGCGCCGATCGCAGGCACCGCTGTGCGCTAGGAGGCGGCGCTACAAGCAAGGGGCGGGCACGCCGGGCAGAGAGCCGGCTCGGGGGCGGAGCTACCCCCGGCCGTGCGTGCGCTTAAAAAGCGCTAATGTGAAACCACCCTAAGTCAACCTGTCACTGGCTTCAGCAGAACAAAGTGAAGGTTCTGGAGTGGCCAACTCAGTCTCCTGACCTAAATATCAATGAGCCACTCTGGGGAGATCTTAAGTGCACAGGTCATGCTAGACAGCCCAGGAATTTACAGGAACTGGAGGCTTTTTGCAAAGAAGAGTGGGCAGCTTTACCATCTGAGGAAAATAAAGAACCTCATCCACAACTACCACAAAAGACTTCAAGCTGTCATTGATGTTAGAGGGGCAATACACGGTATTAAGAAATGGGGCATGTGAAATTCTGATCAGGGTCATTTGGATGTTTTGGGTTGTCATTGATTTTTAAAAGGGAAAATACAGTAGTTTGACAATAAATGGCTTCACCCAACCACTAACCATGAGTGGAGAAAAAGATTTGGTGTTATTGATATTCTCTGAAAAAAGGCCAAGAAAGCAAAAATTCTGCCAGGATATATAAACTTTTGACCACAATTATACTCTACCCATGTTGAGGCCAATTTTTTTTTTTCCCTCTTATTCAAAAACTTAAATATTTTTTTAAATATCTTTTTAGGGTTTTTTTCAATGCCACCAGTCCTATTCCCAGCAGCATTTAAATAGCAGTAATCAGCAGCTCCTGTTGCTGCTGGTGGAGGCAGTTGCCATCTGTACAGCACAGCTGACACCTGACTGGTCCTGAGTCAGACACTGAGACCCCTAATTTCCTTCCAAAAATTTTAAAATTTAAATACCCTGAGCAAAATGTTGCCATTGATGGATCCCTCATGTGTTTTATTCCACCAATTTATCCCTTCCAAGTGAGTCAAATGCAGCATTATATTACACAATATGCTCGTGCATAATGGGGTACATGAGCGCCTTTCTCTATATGAATGTAGGGACCATCAAACTGCTCCCAGACAATTGGCATCTCAAGTAAACTTTGTTTGGGAACTAAGGACTCAACTTCAAGGGTACCATGTGTACAGGCAATTATACCAGTATTGCCCCTATATGAATCCCTCCATGCTGCAAATACAGGAGAACAGTCAGAAAGAGTAGGTTTTCCATTGCAGTTGGTGTCCATACATTTGGAGAAGGGGGCATCAAATTTATGGATGGGGTTGACCTGTCAGACCAGGTGCTACCAGACAATGCTTAACAATTCTGTAGGGGATTGGTGATTTTGTGCATATGAGTATAGTGGTTTCTACCTAGGTGGGCAGGAGCCTGATGTGGGGTACCATGTTTGTTCATCTCTCGTATAGGGATTGATGGAGCTAAAGGGACCATGTTCTGAGGTAAAGCTGTTATTCTAGCCCTGCTGGTGTTCTTTCTACTTTGGTACAAACTCAGGTTTGCCGCATAGTTGGCTGCACTTTCCTCCATTTTGCCTGTCATACAGTTTTTTTTCCTCCTGATAAGATATAGACAATTGAAGGACAACTGTTTTGTTAGCAAGACCAAGTTTTAGAATTGGCCAATTTGTTTTAGGGGCAATCCTCCATCTGTGAGTAATAACTCCTAGAAGAATTTTCTTTGGTAGCTCCTTGTGTCTCTGTAAGCTTTGAATGGGTCTTGGAATGCCATCAATTTTTTCCCTGAAGACTAAATTGTGCGCCATCTATTATAATGGGCAGAGCCGTGTGTCCAGTACTCACATTGGTGCCATGTCAGATGGATTTCTTCACACTGAAAAACTAGTGCAATAAAATGAGGTGCATTCCTCAATGTTTTTATATGACCGTGGGGAGAAAAATGCAAATTGTAAATCTTCCAACTTGGTTGCAAATGGTAACTTAAAATGGTTTCAAATTACTCCCTATATAAATACATATATTAGGGTATAATTTGCAAAACACACTTATGGGCAGGGCTGTGGAGTCAGAGTTGGTGCTCACTTTGGAGTCTGAGTTGGGAGTCGGTATAAAATATATAAATTGGGTACAGTAATTCAATGCAGAATGTGCTGAATATTTTTTCATAGGAATTTGGGAAAGTTATGAAATGTCCTATAAATGGCTGTTATATTCCTGATGTAAGGCTATATTCAGTGCGTTTTTTGTGGATACGTCTTTCAGCTGCAAAAGCAGATCAGCTTTTTAAAAAAAAACGCATCACCTGAAAGGTTTTTGAGCACATAGATAATGTTTTCAGTAGCAAAAGCAGATTAGAAATCTGCTCTATCCATATCTGTACCAAAGAATGAAAGCCGGGTAGCACGCAGACTAACACTTCATTATTTTTTTTATTTTTTTCTTTTCTGAAGCCTGTCAGGTACACCTCATAGCTGCCCAAAAGGAAGCCTAGGACAGGCATTGCTTGTCTTCAGTAACACATCAACATCAATTGATAGTTGGAATAAATAGACTGAATTCATCACCACATGTTCTTAAGTTTCATGCTTTATTTTCAAGTGTAGGGGTGTGCAGTATGAGGTTCTGCCCCACCCTAGGTTTGATCCTGGCTATGTCCTTGGTGTGAATGTAGTCTGAGGATCTAGGGTTTGTCTTAGCTTAGATAAGTCATAGTGAGATAGATAGAGATGGATATATATAGATATCTATCTCTATCTAGATCTCAAAAGTTTGGACACACCTTCTCATTCAAAGAGTTTTCTTTATTTTCATGACTATGAAAATTGTAAAATTGTAGATTCACTCTGAAGGCATCTAAACTATGAATTAACACGTGGAATTATATAATTGGCAAAAAAGTGTGAAACATCTGAAAATATGTCTTATATTACAGGTTCTTCAAAGTAGGCACCTTTTGCTTTGATTACAGCTTTGCACACTCTTGGCGTTCTCTTGATGAGCTTCAAGAGGTAGTCCCCTGAAATGGTTTTCATGTCACAGGTGTGCCCTGTCAGGTTTAATAAGTGGAATTTCTTGCCTTATAAATGGGGTTGGGACCATCTGTGTTGTGCAGAAGTCTGGTGGATACACAGCAGATAGTCCTACTGAATAGACTGTTAGCTGCTTTTTTCTTGCCATAATACAAATTCTAAGTAAAGAAAAACGAGTGGACATCATTACTTTAAGAAATGAAGGTCAGTCTGAAAAATTGGGAAAACTTTGAAAGTGTCCCCAAGTGCAGTGGCAAGAACCATCAAGCGCTACAAAGTAACTGGCTCGCATGAAGACCGCCCCAGGAAAGGAAGACCAAGAGTCACCTCTGCTGCGGAGGATTAGTTCATCCGAGTCACCAGCCTCAGAAATCGCAGGTTAATCGCAGCTCAGATTAGAGACCAGGTCAATGCCACACAGAGTTCTAGCAGCAGACACATCTCTACAACAACTGTTAAGAGGAGACTTTGTGCAGCAGGCCTTCATGGTAAAATAGCTGCTAGGAAACCACTGCTAAGGACAGGCAACAAGCAGAAGAGACTTGTTGGGGCCAAAGAACACAAGGAATGGACATTAGACCAGTGGAAATCTGTGCTTTGGTCTGATGAGTCCAAATTTGAGATATTTGGTTCCAACCACCGTGTCTTTGTGTGACGCAGAAAAGGTGAACGGATGGACTCTACATGCCTGGTTCCTACCATGAAGCATGGAGGAGGTGTGATGGTGTTGGGGTGCTTTGCTGGTGACACTGTTGGGGATTTATTCAAAATTGAAGGCATACTGAACCAGCATGGCTGCCACAGCATCTTGCAGCGGCATGCTATTCCATTCGGTTTGCGTTTAGTTGGACCATTTATTTTTCAACAGGACAATGACCCCCAAATACACCTCCAGGCTGTGTAAGGGCTATTTGACCAAGAAGGAGAGTGATGGGGTGCTACGCCAGATGACCTGGCCTCCAGTCACCAGACCTGAACCCAATCGAGATGGTTTGGGGTGAGTTGGACTGCAGAGTGAAGGCAAAAGGGCCAAAAAGTGCTAAGCATCTCTGGGAACTCCTTCAAGACTGTTGGAAGACAATTTCTGGTGACTACCTCTTGAAGCTCATCAAGAGAATGCAAAGTGTGCAAAGCGGTAATCAAAGCAAAAGGTGGCTACTTTGAAGAACCTAGAATATAAGACATGTTTTCAGTTTCACTTGTTAATTATATAATTCCACATGTGTTAATTCATAGTTTTGATGCCTTCAGAGTGAATCTACAATTTTCATGTCATGAAAATAAATAAAACTCTTTGAATGAGGTGTGTCCAAACTTTTGGTCTGTAGTGTATATATGTAATCGATATTACATTTACAGTTTATTAGTTTTTTGTGTTCTAAAGTTGTATTCCAATAAAAATCTAATGTTCTATCTAAATATCTTGATTATTGTATCATAAAAATGATTAAATGTCTGATGTTCACATTGTACTACAATAAATTTTTCACTTAAATATAAGCAATATATGTCGGTGTAAGGGAAATTGAGGAGTCTGAGTCGCAGGTTTGACTTAAAGATGCCACAGCCCTGGTTATGGGGGATTTTTGTTCTTTAGCTACAGACTGCAACTATGACAATCTATTCCAAATTTAATTTTTGTTTATATAGCACGAATATATTCCACTGCGCTTTACACACATCATCACTGTCCCCGATGGGGCTCACAAAACCCGGAGGAAACATGGGGAGAACATACAAACTCCTTGCAGATGTTGTCCTTGGTGGGATATAAATCCAGACCCCACCCCCAGTGCTGCAAGGCTGCAGTGCTAACCACTGAGCCACTGTGCCGTTCCAAATAGAACCAAACTTGTGTTCCAAAATTTTAAAACTGTACCCATTCCCGTCCAAGGCCTGCCGCTTGTCTGGACACTCTACATGTAGACAAGGTTCTTTCGCCACACTCATGAGAAAGTGGGTAACAAACTGTGTGGTCTGCTGTTTGGTGTTACCTCTTGTAAAAGTGAAAAATTTGGGGCTAAAGCAAGGTTTTTGTGAAAAATAAAAAATATAAGCTTTCAATATGACTTAATGTTATCAAATTGTCATACCTCTGTGGGTTCAAAATGCTCACTATACCCCTGTATAAAATCTTGAGGGGTGTAGTTTCCAAAATGGGTTCAGTTGTATGGGGATTTCTGCTGTTGGAGCACTTGTGGTGACCCTACTAATGCAATATCATGCCTACCAGTTTCTCGAGTCAAATTTGTGTTCCTAAATTCAGGTATTGCTCCTTCTATTACGAGCCCTGCTGCTTGTTTAAACAGAACTTTTTGATTACATATGGAGTATTGCTGTGCTTGTAAAATTTGTAAAATAAAAAAATTATTTATATATATATATATATATATATATATATATATATATATATATATATATATATATATATATATATATATATATATTTTTTTTTTTTTGCATTAATTCATGTGTAGCACCTGAATGGCTGGTTAAATTTCCTGGCAACAGTTTTGAAGTATTTGAGGGGTGATTATTTTAAAGGGAATCTGTCGCCTACTTTTTCGCATATAAGCTGCAGCCACTGCCATCAGGGCCTTATATACAGCATTCTATAATGCTGTGAATAACTCCCTGATGTAACCTGAAAGATAAGAAAAACACGTTTAGATTATACTCACCCAGGGGGCGGTCCGGTCCGATGGGTGTCCGGGTCCAGTGCCTCCTATCTTCTAACGATGACTACCTCCTCCTTGCTGCCTGTCTTGTCTCCTGTGCAGATGTACTTATCTGCCCTGTTGAGGGCAGAGCAAAATACTGCAGTGCGCAGGTGCTGGGCCTCTCTGACCTTTCCCGGTTTTTGCGCACTGCAGTACGGCGCACTGCCCTCAACAAGGCAGATAAAGTATTCCTGCTCAGGAGACGAGACGGGTAGCAAGGAAGAGTATGTAATCGCATGAAGATGGGAGGTGTTGGACCCGGACTGCGACACCCATCGGACCGGACAGCTCCTGGGGTGAGTATAATATAACTTGGTTTTTCTTTCAGGTCTAAAATCGTAAATATTTTTTTTTTTTTTTTTTTTCTTCATCTTGTACGGTGCTACAAACCTTCTGGGCCATGTAAAATGGTAATGAGCGGCAGAGCTGTCCATCCGGAAGATGGATGTATTGTGCCCAATATATCGCTGCAGCCTCAATGATGGGAGACTGGCACCTCATTGTGCAGCAGGAATGACAAACACAAATGGCATGTGTAACCGACCTTAAAATAGCTCATCTGCATTCCCTCTCCTCCTTATGTCCCATAAAACACAAACCAGCCCGACGTTTCCAGTCTGACATCCAGATCCTGAAAAGCCGAGGCTACTGCAGACGTGAGTGTCCGGTTGTGCCGTCCTCGGTGCAGACACAGACTTTCCCATGTCACAATGTTGCACAAACGCTGCAAGAAAATCTTCTGTGCCAATAAAATCACAAAATACTAGGTAAAAATCAGATTGATTTGCAAACTTGATGCAATAATATTTCCCATTGACTCAAAAGCCGTTTATAGTTGAAAAATGTGCATGCACGGAGAATAAAAAAATTATATATACTGTACTGTCTTGCAGTAATATACTTATGAATGCAAATATTCGCTTTTTATTTTATCTAGGACAGTGACTTGCTGGTTAACCAACTGAGGGAGATCACAGGAATCCAAGACCCCGGCCTACTCAGGGAAGCACTTAAGGTCAGCCATGTTAAAATTTGTCATGTTGGTTGATAATTCAAGGAAGGCGACAGATGAGAATGAACTTTTGTTGTATCCTGACACATCTTTCCCCCCCCCCCCCCACATTAAAGCATATGGGGGTCCTCGTTTGGAAGCGCCTTCTAGGACAGTCAGTACCTTTTATTGAGCTCTTAATCGGATTGGTCACCATGTAATACAGGGGAATGGCTGGGATCAGTTGTATTCTGAAAACTGTCTTTAATGAGGTTGCCCACTTAGAGGGGTATTTTGGTTGAAAGCGGAGTGGGGTGAAGCAGAAAGATTTGGGGGATGCTAATGGAATGTCCCTGTCACTAGTTCATGAGCCCCCCTCTCCCCAGACTAAAGCCCTATTAACCACAATGTGCCTAATAGGAACCTCAGTGGCTCATCTGTTCTCCAGTTTTGATCTATTTTCTACTGCTGCGGCAGCTGGACTTGGGTCTTGCAGAGCTTCTGGGTCACCTACACTTATCATAGGCCAGGCTTTTGGACTTTATGCTGGGGCAGAACAGAGCGCTCTTATCTGCTAGAATGGAGCGGCAATGCTCATGCTCTACTCCGGAGAATAGAATGCTGCACTCTAAGTGATGAATGGAGCAGTAATTGTGCATGCGCACTAGGGTGACCGCAAAAAATCGATGTCGGAATTTTGTCCGTCTGGACCCCACAAAACGATTCCCCTTTCCAGATATTGAGAGAGCCAAAATTTGAGCTCGATCAAACGACGTTAACCTGTGCCGCTCGTTGCTCAAAGTTTGAAAAAATCCAAATAGAGGTTTTTTAAGATTTAGGTATTTTGCATAGTCTGTTAGACAATAAAGAATGTGACAACAACATTGCAGAAATAGCCCTGACCAAATTTTCGAACCATTTGTGGTATTTGAATGCAGAGATAGTTGGATTATTTTTTTTTTTTATCCCTCCATTACAGACAATGAAAAGTTGTTAATGGCTAATAAATTGCTCAGTAGCACAGATGAACCATCAGAGCATGCTAGGGTTGTGAAGCCAAAAGTTAGGAAAGAAATTAAAAGAGGTAGGAAGTAACCGACTTTAACGACCTTCTGACAAAAGATGAACAAAAGCAATATGTCCTGCAAGTTGTAAGCAAATGCCGAGCATTATATTCTGACGTTTCAAAAACTACTTTAACAAAAGCTCTAGAATAGATTAGATAACTATGTAAAATTATCAACTCATGTAGGTTAGCGTGCTCTGATGGTTCATCTGTGCTACTGAGCAATTTATTAGCCATTAACAACTTTTCATTGTCTGTAATGGTGGGATCAAAAACCGATAATCCCACCAACTCTGCATTCAAATACCACAAATGGTTTGAAAATTTGGTCAGGGCTATTTCTGCAATGTTGTCACATTCTTTATAGTCTAACAGACTATGCAAAATACCTAAATCTTAAAATACCTCTATTTGGATTTTTCAAACTTTGAGCAACGAGCGGCACGGGTTAACGTCGTTTGATCGAGCTCAAATTTTGGCTCTCTCAATATCTGGAAAGGGGAATCGTTTTGTGGGGTCCAGACTGACAAAATTCCGACATTTTTTTTCCCCCCATATGAGATCCGGTCACCCTAATGCGCACTGCCTCTCCATTCTAACAGGGATCAAAGTACTCTGTATTGGTGGTGGGTGCTGGTCCCAGCAGCAAGACCAGTCATGTGTGGTATCGAATCTCAGATATTATGTAACAGAAAGGCGCTGGTCTGTATAGCACCCAACACAGAGGTGATGCAGTTTCTAGAAGAAAGTGGCAATTTTTTTTTTTTCCATTCTGGACATCCCTTTAAATGCCATAACTGATTAGTTGTAATCACGTTTTTGCTCTTTTCTCACAGGCCAGTGAGGATGACATTATAGAAGCTGTCGGCATTCTAACCGAAGCGTGCATTACGGAGTGTGACACAAAGGTGCTGGCCACCAAGCTGTCCAAACCGGAGGAAAGTTCTACAGTTGTCCAAGGAGCAGATTGTACGTTCTCATCCAAGGTCTCTTGTTAGACAATGCAGTTGGTAGGAGACTGAACGTGACCTCGTTGTATTTCTGTGCCAGCCTTTGCACAACAAGTTATTGGCTAGCAATTAGTTTCTGATATCAGAGATTACCAGGCTTGTTCTTCAGGAGCGCACTGCTCCCTTGCCTCCTTGCATCCTTCTGGGAGCTGCTGTGCTCATGATTGACAGTTTGGGCTGGTGGCACAAAGTGGCCTCAAATTCTGCTAGCACAGGCAGTTTTGCTTCTTTGCCAGGGGCACTGAAAATGGGAAGCTCCAATGGACTTTTCCTCAGTGAGGGCTTTTACATTATACAGGTAGTCAAGAACTAAAGTATTTGTAACAAACAACAAATGGCGAAGTTGCATTTTTTTTGTACACGCACTTAAAAATTGCAATCTACAGTCGTAAGACAACCCTCTCTTAAGAAAACTTCTTCCGTAGCTACTGCAACACTCAATCCATGTGACAGCTCATAGATGGCCAGCATTAAAAAAAAAAAAAAGCATCCCATCCAGGTGATGAAAAAAAATCAAAATGAATTCTGCCATGATGCAACGTTTTGATTGATATAGGTCTTTGTCAAGCATGCACATTACATAAAATGGCAGCCTGGTATAGTGTGGTGGTACATGCACACCAATCACTCACAAGGTACTGCCCACTTCAATAAAGTACAAAGTATATCATAAAACTGCTTGTCATCACATATATTTCTAAATGTATCCAATATTAAATCATAAAACTCAGAAAAAAGGGAGAAAGTAAAACTACATAAACATCAGTGCAAAAAACAAACCAAAATCGTTGATATAGAAACCAAATCCCAACCGGGACTCACCCTGCAGTTTAGCTCTATAGGGAACCAATCCATATCAGTATCATTTTTGGCGCTCAAACCTCTAGGGTTACTAACTAATCAGAGCCACCTACACTATTATCCAGTATGTAAATCATGCTTTCATTTGCTGCTCCCCCGTCCATGTACTGGTGAGCATGCGCAGTAGACCGTTGACACCACATGACTGCCCACAGACACAGCGGTCAGAGCGCCAATGTGCATGCTTGACAAAGGCCTATATCAGGCGAAATGTTGCATCATGGCAGAATAAACTCATTTTTTTTTTTTTTTTTTTTTCTCCCCCATCACCTGGATGGGATGCGGTTTCTTTTTTCTGCTGGACTGTTTTCCAATGGGGCCATTGTACTGGAGCTGGCATCCCAACATTGATGTGCTGTCGGCGGTTTACCTTTATTGAGCTCAGACAGCTTGCGCGCTGCTGGGTTGGCTTGCGCTCTGCCGGTTTAGAGTATCTGGGACAACTTTTTTCAGGTGTTTTTTTTTTTTTTTTTTTTTTTTTTTTTTTTTTTATATGCAGTGGGCTCTATGGAGCTGCTACTTGTGGCTTATAAATGAGCTGAATAAACTCCATTTGTATGACTTTTATATTTCAGCCACTGTTGACTTTAATTGTGAAAAAGACTACCTCCAGACAGCAATAGCTCTCAGTTTACAAGATGTCGCAAATCAGCAGAAGGAGACGAGCGATTCCAGCAGGTATGGAGACTTGGTTGCAAGACCACAAACTGGGAGACTCCTTTGTCCGGGTGTCACACTAGCAACTTTGCTGTAAATTAAAAAAAAAAAAAAAAAAAATGTGAGGTTCACACGTGACTTGCGTTGAGTCACTTGTGGCCTGCAACAGGAAGTCCAAAATTGGTGTGTGATTTTTATTTTTGTTGTAACATATTGGTCATGGTCACAGAACAACCCTATTTTCACAAACCTAGATATTGTCCAACTTTTGCACACCTTAAAGAACCAAAGGTTGTTCAATAGTTAAAATAAACAACCGCCGCCCCCCCAAAATCAGCTCCTGCTCCTCTGGCCGTCTAGTGATGCCAAACTGAGGACCAGTGCCAGTTCCTAGGCCCGTTAGCAAAGTGTCACTCATAGACCTCTCCTGTAAGTGCAGTGCTACACCATAATCGCCACGACATTCAATCCTACAGTTTAAGGCTAGTTTCACATTAGCGCTTTTCAGCGCAGCGACGGCCTGCGCACGGCCGCCGCTAAGCCCCGCCCCCTGCTGCGCCTCCGCCGGTAGCTCCGCCTACCGGCGCATGACTCTGCATGCGCCCTGCGTCCCCTATCTTTATCACTGGGGGCGCAGGCCGTGCGCAGTATGCATTTGGCGTCGCATGCGTCCATTTGACATTGTGCCGACCTGCGCCAAACGCAACCTGCTGCAGTTTGGTTGCGCTCGGCGCACCATCAAAAAGGCATGCGCCGCCAAACGCATACTGCGCACGGCCTGCGCCCCCAGTGATAGGGGACGCATGCGCCGGTAGGCGGAGCTACCGGTGGAGGCGCGGTAGGGGGCGGGGCTTAGCGGCGGCTGTGCGCAGGCCGTCGCTGCGCTAATGTGAAACTAGCCTAACATTGGTTTTTGAGCAGGACTGGGAGATCAAGTGACCATACCCTCAATCCTGCTTCTCCTGCAAACTTAATGCTGTGTTCTAGGTCCACCCATCAGGAGGACTACAGTGTATTAGTACATTTCCCCAGTCCCTATAAATTGGAACGGGACATCTCAAACTTTTTTGGTTCCTCACTGGCCTGATCATTGAGATCTACACCTCATCACTTCTCATAATGGACCGGATATAAGAACCGTGGAGGCAGTGGTCTTGCTAAACCAGAAGTGACTGCAGAGAACAGGCTGTGCAGGTCACTGCTCGCATGTTTGTCTCCTCCATTTCCGTTGCACCAGTTTGGGTTACTCTCACCATGTGGTTTTTGTTGGAAGATGCCAATAGTTCAGGTCAAGAAGTTTGGCTGGAAAATCATCCAGTTGTGTTCCTAAACTTTAATTTTTCCATATTTTGTGCATTTTAGATCCATTGAACTTTCCATTCTTGACAATAAAAACCGCTCTAAGAGGAAACGCTGCGAAGTGTGGGGAGACGTTCCTAATCCAAATGACATGAGGAGGAGAGGGGACTGGCCTGTAGGACTGAAGAACATCGGGAACACCTGCTGGTTCAGTGCGGTCATCCAGGTGCCACACATCACCATTCACTGGCGTATTGCAAACTTGACCCTTTTCTCTAATACCCCCCCCCACACACACACACACATGTCATCTCATCCTAAAAGGGACAGGAAACAACAAAAGAGGTTAAGTGGCCCCTCCTACCTCCATTCCAGTGTTTTTTCCTGTCCCTATAGGGGTGAACAGGTCATCCCCAGTGCTTTGCCACCGGCACAGACACAGGGCATTTACCTTAGCTGGGCAGCAGGAATTTGGTTGGGTTCCCCTCCCTCTCCATGATGCTGCTCCTGTCTCCTCGGGACTCAGGATGTCCTTTCCCCCAGTCCATGCCTTCAGGTAAGGTTGGGGGGGGGGGGGGGGGGGGGGGGGTTTCACGGGTGGGGAGGTCTCTTGGAGTTCTCAGGGCCCTCTCCTCCCCCCTGTTCCTGGTGGCGGGCTGCTGTGATGCAAGGGTACCTTCTTCCGGCTATCCTCACTGTAAACTGTGCTGTCACGGCAGCCGGAAGTGACATTAGACATCGGCCAGCATGCTGTGACTTTTCCCTTCCGGTCATTGCGTTCCACGTGGATTGCTCAAGAAATTTGAACATGGGGTGGATTCTGACTCCACTGGAGGATTTCACTAACAAGGAAGAGGGGGAGAAGCTCGTCAGATTGGAGGGAGGTGCCAGTTCAGTTGCCCTATTTAAGGTTCCCTGGACAGAAGGTCAAGCAAGGTAGGACATACTGTGGTAGCATGGAGCGTGATCCTTCCCGCTCTGTCTGTGGAGCCCAGCGCTATTTCGATCCCTGTGAGTGTGCAAACATTGGGTCTCCTCCAGAGTGCAGATATTGCTACTGAGGTCATGTTCTACCTTCTCCTCTCTTCCAGGGGGACAAGGATCCTGCACCCAGGAGCAAATGCAAAGTCGCCAGCCGCAAGTTTGTGTTATGTGCCAAGAGTGTCTCCTCCTCACATAATACACTCCTGACATAAGGGTTTGCTGAGCGTTTTGAAAGGACACTGTTTCATCAGGAGATACAAGCTTCCCTGGCATCCTTCTCCCAACTAAGGCCTGTTTCACACTTCCGTTTTTTCAAATCCGTCAAAATCCGTTGTTTTCCGTAAAAAAACAGATCCGCCATTTTTTGCAGGATCCGTTTTTTTTGTCCCATAGACTTCCATTACGGTTACCGCGGATCCGTCAAAAAAACGGATCTGTTTTTAAAAAAACGGATCCGTTTGCATCAGTTTCCGTCAAAAACGGAAACGGATCCGTTTGGCGGACACAAAAACGGAAGTGTGAAACAGGCCTAATACCAGACCCTAGTGCTCCACCAGCCATAAAAGAGGAAGATTCAGCAGGTAGACTTATGGGAGTCCGAATCCTCTATATGCCAGAAGATTGCTATGAAGAAGGGGAGCTGAACTCTGACCTGGAGTCCCAAGAAAAGAGATTACTATTCCACGGTGAACATGGAAGAGCTAATCACGGCGGTAAGAAGAACCATGGAGGTTGAAGAAGGACCAGCACGTAGAGATATTTGGGGGCCTCCGATCCAAAAAGACTGTTCTTCCCGATACACAAGAATATCTGCGTGCTGGAAGAGTGGGAGACTCCAGAGAAGAGACTAAGTACTCCTTCAGAGTTGAGATTCCCAGTCAATCAGACTGCTGGTCTGAGATACCCAGGGTAGACTTTCAGGTTGCCCAAGTAGCCAAGAAAACAACCTTGCTGTTTGAGGATTCCTCTGTTAAAGGATCCCCTGGAGCACAAAATGGAGGGTCTCCTCAGGAAGACCTGGGAGATGTCAGCAGCCTTGTTAAACCCAAATGCGGTCTCTACATCAGTTGTTGGGTCAATGTCTTGCTGGCTGGGCCAGCTTTAGGAACACTGGGCAGCAGGGACCCCCAGAGAAGAGATCCTCGCCTTGCTCCCCATTCTCCAAAATGCTACAGCCTTCCTAGCTGATGCATCGGCGGAATCCTGCAGAGTGGCGACTAGATCGGCAGCCATATCTAACTCGGTGAGACGAGCCCTGTGGCTGAGATCTTGGAGCTGGACGTAGCATCTAAAATCAAACTGTTCTATCCCCTTTAGAGGGAAGTATATGTTCGGGCGGGCATTGGATGAGCTATTGGAAAAAGTTTCAGTCACTACCAGAACCAAAGAATGCCAAAAAGGGATCCTTTCGGGCCTCACAGGAACAGATTTCCCAATGCAAAGGAGCCTACCCCAAAGAAGGCCGGGTCAGAAATCTTTCTCTCCTGTAACAAGCATCAAAGTAAGCAATGATGCTCACAGAAGAGTAGGGGGGGGGGGGGGTGTATTTCTCACTTCCTTCCAGGATGGTGGGACATATCCACTAGCCCATGGGTCCTAAGATCCATCCAGGAGGGGGTGAAAATAAAATTTACCTCCTGCCCTCCACAGAGTAAGAGTTACACAGCTCTCTACACAGTGACCCCTGTTCTTCTACCTTTCTGGGACTAGAGAGATTGCTCCTGAAGCTAGTAGTTTTGAGGCCTGACTCCAGAGTGTCAGGCCTCAAAACTACTAGCTTCAGGAGCAATCTCTCTAGTCCCAGAAAGGTAGAAGAACAGGGGTCACTACTCCAAGCTCTTGATGAAGAAACCAGATGGGTCTCAGAGTTATAATATACTGGTGGTTTAGAGGCTTCAGGTTTATCTGTTACAGAAGTTTCAAGATGGGAGTCGGTCAGGTTGGCAGTTCCCCTGATGGGGAGAGGCTTCGCCTTGGCAACAGTAGATCTTTATGACGCATATTACCGTATTCTGATGCACCCAAACCATGGAAGGTGCCTGAGATTTGCAGTGGCCAAACAGTAGTGGCTAGTCCATTACCAATTCAGTGTACTCCCATTTGGACTATCGTCAGCACCCCAAATTTTCACAAAGATTACATCAGAAGCCATGGCCCTTATCAGTGATCAGCAGACTTGTATCAACCCATACCTCGACTACTTTCTGCTGGTGACTCCGTCAGTGCAGGTGTTACAAGGACACATACTGAAGACTTCTCAGATACTGTTGACACTGGGATGGTTGATAAATCAACAAGTCCAATCTCCTTCCCGCCACAAGGAAGACATTCCTAGGAGTCCTCCTGTATTCACACACAAACATCCTACTTGCAGAATGCAGAAGTGACTTGCTATTTTTCACTAAACCCGGAAGAGATGTCTAGGTATAGATGCCTTGGACCACCAGTGGCAGTTCCGTCTGGCTTACACCTTCCCTCCAATCCCTCTTACCAAGAACGCTACAGAAAGATGAGCCCACCAGGGTCTTTTTAGTAGCACCCCTCTGGCCAAAGAGGAGCTGATATGGCACCATATTCAGCCTAAGCATAGATGGTCCTCTGATCCTCCCACCAATCAAAGACTGGTCCCTGGTGTAGGAGGTCCTTCACCTGGACATGGAGAACTTGCACCTGGCGGCTCGGCTTCTCTGAAGGCCAGAGTTTTTGGATAGTCATCAACACCCTTCAGAAAAGTAGAAAACCAGTGACCAACGCGATATACCAGAAGACCTGGAGAAGGTTCGTGTCATGGTGTGCACCAGAACGACCGTATCCCCAACAGGCCGATATTGCCCGGATCCTAGATTTTCTGCAGGATGGATTTGAGAAGGGATTTGGACCCAATACCCTTAGGGTACAAGCAGCGGCATTAAGCTCATACTTTGACCAGGCACTGGCAGAACACAGATGGATAAAGCGATTCATGACTGCAGCTACACGGCTTTGTCCTAGAGCCATCAGTCTGATTCCTACTGGAGACCTCAGTATTGTCCTAAAAGGATTAACCCTTCCACTGTTTCAGCCCCTGTCAACATCAATGTTGAACAAGCTATCATGGAAGACTGCATTCCTGGTAGCAATTACAACGGCCAGGAGAGTGGGGAAGTTACAAGCTCTCTCAATAGAAGAGCCCTACCTGAGGATATTGGAAGACCTGCTGGTGTTCCATCTAGATCCCTTGTTTCTACCTAAGGTAGTTCCAGATTTCCACAGAAACTGGGGCATAATGCCTTAACTTTGCCAGAATCCAAAAAAAGCAAGATTTCCATTTTCTTGACATAAGGGTTGTTTTACACTATCTCCACATAAACAAGGAGTGGAGAGGAAGGATAAAATCCTATTTATTCAAACCTATGGCCAGAATAGGGTAAGGAAGGTATCCAAGACTATGGTTGCAAATTGGATCAAGAAGGCAATTATTGAGGCCTATCAGATTCAGAATCTCTCCTCCAGAGAAAATCACAGCTTATTCCACCAGAGCAGTGGCAGTTTCATAGGTGGAATAGGCTAGCGCCTCCATCGAGCAGATATGCAGCGCTGCTACCTGGTCATCTGTCCACACCTTTATCGGTCATTATAGACTTGATTTAACATCCATCAAAGAGCTGTCATTTGGGAGAAAAGTTCTCTAGACTGTTGTCCCTCCCTAAAGCATTAGTCTTTGGCATTCCTCCATGTGCTGTCATGGGGGGGGGGGGTTATTAGAGAAAACGGAATTGACCTTACCGGTAATTCGGTTTCCAATAACCTACCACGACAGCATGGGTAATTCCCACCCCTCTACTTAATCATTTTTGAACTGGTAGCAATAAATATAGGTAAGCATTTATACTATTGTGGTCCTTTATAATAACACTGGGGAATGGAGGTAGAGGGGCTATTTACTTTTTTTTTTTTTCTCTCTCTCGTTTCCTGTCCCTATTAGGAGATGACATCCTCCTGTGTGCTGTTGTGGTAGGTTATTAGAAACTGAATTACTGTAAATCTAATTCTATATTACTGTCGCCTTATTGGGGGACACAGAACCGTGGTGTTATGCTGCTGTCCACTAGGAGGCGACACTATGCATAATCTGAAAAAGATTAACTTTGGTGCCTCCTCTGCAGTATACACCCCTGGACGGCGCCAGCCTTCTCCAGTTTTTGCTTAGTGTCGCAGGAGGCACACCTAAGATGATTTTTTTTTTTTTTTTTTTTTTTTTTTTTTTTTTTTTTTTACTCTGTCTTTTTCCTGGATTTTTTTCCAAAGGACTACAGATGAAGAAAAGAGGGTCTCCAGCGAGACTCCCGGCATGGCTCCCTCCTCGGTCCCCTATTGGGGGTACCCGGTTGAGGTCGAGGTGGCTATTCCCCATGTCGCTCCCTCACCAGTCCCTCGGGTACTGGTTCGAGGTTGAGACCCCCGTCCTTCCTCAGTTCCGTCCGGCTCTGGGTCGAGGCGACGAAGCCCCCTGACGGTGACAGCAGCACCCTCCCTAATCCCCCCTCTGGGGGTATTAGGTTGAGACACCGCAGGTAGGGCCTGTACCAGGCACCAGGGACCCCAGTCCACCTGTGGGCTCCTTTTGGGACCGGGGGAGGTGCAGCGAGGCACGGCACTTATCAGAGACCGGGCTCCCTGCGTCCCGGTCTCTGCAGCAATGGCGCCCCAAGGGACCCTCCACAGGGCCCCAGTCACATATATGGCCCACCGCCAGCCCTCCTTTCATTCTGGGGGGGTCGGGTTTAACCCCCCCCCCCCCCTGCGGACGACCGCACCGTCCTGGAGCCCTGCTGGGCAGGAGACCTCAAGTTTAGGCCGTGGCTTCGGCCTAGCTGAAGTCGCCGCCCCATTCCCACCCCCCGGATGACAAAAATGACACTGCAGTGCCATAGAAGGGGCGGATCGAGGCCGGAGGGGCGCGCTTTTACATGGCCCAGCGCGCCCTTTTCCAGCTCTCCGCCCCCTTCCCTCTCCACCTCAGAATCTGGTGGCCATCTTGCTGCACCTGGAAGAACGCAGCACAGCAGTCTCCGGGGGCACAGGACGTGGGACTTATCAGCGCTGGACCTAAGGGGGAGCACCGGTGGGGTAAGATCACAGCTGGGTCCTTGGTACTCAGCTGTGAATTCCTATACCATATAGCGCTCTCCTACTCCTTTCCTCTGCGTAGATACCCCTGTAGGGCCTCCACTAATCAGCCTGGGTACTATGTCGGGCTCAAGGAAAAGAACCAGGCAAGACTGCTTTTATGCAGTCTGCACAGCCTGCAAGGCCACTCTCCCCAGCAGCAGCACGTACCCGCACTGCCAGGATTGTACCCAAAAAACAGGATCAGAACCCCAAGAAGTCCCTACCAACGCTTCTGCGACCGCTACTGCGCCGGAATGGGCGACTCAGATGTCGCAGTCTATGACACAATCTAGATAACCTGACCTCCAGGGAAAGACAGTGGCCTCAGGTCACCAAGGCCGTCCCCTGATAGAGAAGGACAATGCGGATCTCCACAACGATCCCAGACTACGGGAAACCTCCGCTCTAGTTCACCTGCTAGGGAGCTCCTTAGCGATGCGCAGGACTCGGAGCATATGTGACTCCAATTCAGATAACGAAACAGAGAACGCTTTGCTCCCTTGTCCCCCTAGCAATACTGCGATAGTTGAGGATATCGTCTCTTCCATCCTTCGGGTGCTGGACATTTCAGATCCAACCCCGGAAGCATCAGAACACAAGATTTCCTTTGAAAGTGTTCAGAAACCATCGAAGGTCTTCCCTAATCACCCGGAATTTCAAAATCCTTTCTAAGCATTTTTCGCAGCCTGAGAAAAAATTCGCCAATCGCAAGTATTTGGAAGCAAAATACCCCTTTCCACAGAGACACCAAGGATTGGACAGATCCGCCTGAAGTGGACCCTCCAGTCTCTAGGCTGGCAGCACAAACGCTTCTCTCGCTGCCAGACAGTTCAACCCTCAAGGACACAGCAGACAGACAAGTCGAACGCATGGCTCATTCAATCTTTGAAGCGGCAGGTGCCTCTTTGGCTCCCGCATTTGCTTCAGTTTGGGCAGCCAAGGCCATCATGGCTTGGGCTGATCTATTGCAAAAGGGCCTTCAAGCTTCAAATCCTCAGCTGGCGGACCAGGCGGTGCAAATTGCAGTGGTGGCAGATTACATGGTCCATGCAGCGTTGGGCTCTGCAAGAGGAATAGTGGGAATAGCATCAAACGCCATCACAATCCGGCGTATTCTCTGGCTAAGAGAATGGAAAGCGGATGCGGCCTCAAAGTCCCTAACAAATCTCCCGTACTTCAGTGGCCGTCTTTTCGGTGAAAAGCTGGATACAATGATATCCAATGCTACCGGGGGCAAAAGTACTTCCCTCCCTCAACTAAGACCAAAACGCACATTTAAAAAGCGTAATCAATCTCGTTTCCGATCCTTTCGGAATTCTTTGGGCTGGTCCGTCTCACGCCCAGCACAAAACCGTAATCGTCCCCCCCCCCCCCCCCCCCCCCCGCAGGGACAACACGTGCGGCACAGAGGCCGGACAGGAACTGGCAATCAAAGGCAAGCCAGGCAAAACCTAAAGGAGGAAAACCTCAGACTTTTCCCTCATCCTGACTCATGCCCTCTGGAAGACACCCCACTTGTAGGCGGACGACTGCTACTCTTTCAGCAGGTCTGGCTGCCTATTACAGAAGACAAGTGGGTCAAGGAAATGGTGTCTTCAGGATACAAAATCGAGTTTACTACCAGCCCACCGCACAGGTTTTTTCCCTCTGTCCCTCCAAAATCCCCGCTCAAAGCTCAGGCCTTCCGTCAAGCGGTTCTTCCCTCCTGCGAGCAGAAGTCATAGTGCCAGTCCCAGCAGAAGAGCGCTTCCAGGGGTTCTACTCCAACCTGTTCGTGGTGCCCAAGAAGGGAGGCAGCGTCCGACCCATACTAGTCCTCAAGCAACTCAACAAGTACGTTCGAGTTCGTCACTTCCGCATGGAATCCCTCCGGTCAATCGTTGCGTCTATGGAAAAAGAATATCTTGCCTCCATAGACATACAGGACGCATACCTGCATATACCGATTGCCCCCACCCATCAGAGGTTTCTCAGATTCGCAATCAACCAAGACCATTACCAGTTTGTGGCCCTCTCGTTCGGTCTGGCCATGGCTCCCAGAACATTTACAAAGCTCATGGCAGCTACCATGGATGTTCTGCACTCCAGAGGCATAGTAGTCGTTCCATACCTGGACGACCTTCTCATCAAGGCCCCCACCGTCAAGGACTGCGAGGTCAACGTCTTGATCGACACTGACGCGCCTGGGATGGTTAGTCAATTTACGGAAGTCCTCGACTACCCCGAGTCAGTCTCTGACCTTCCTGGGGATGCTATTCGACACCTCCAAGGGTCTGGTGATCCTCCCCAGGGACAAGGCACTGGCTTTCCGTCTGGGAGTTCACACACTCCTCCGCAAGTCCCCCAGATCTCTCCGGTATGCCATGAGAGTACTTGGCAGGATGGCGGCAGCAGCAATGGAGGCGGTACCATTTGCCCAGTCTCACCTCAGACCCCTTCAACTGGCCATCCTCAAGTCCAGGGACAGGAATCCGTTCTCCCTCGACAGGGAGTTCCGGTTATCAGCAAACACCAGGAGGTCCCTGCACTGGTGGCTCAAGCCAACCTCGCTTGCAAGGGGAAAATCCTTTCTCTCCGGTCAATGGAAGGTTTTGACCACCGACACAAGCCTTATGGGTTGGGGCGCGGTGCACCTACATCACAGAGCGCAAGGCAAGTGGTCACCAAGGGAATCGACCATGCCCATCAACATCCTGGAAATTCGGGCCATCTTCCTGGCGTTGAAAGCCTTCCATCACTTGCTGGCAGACTCTCATATCAGAGTACAGTCAGACAATGCCACGGCAGTGGCATACATGAACCATCAAGGCGGCACCCGCAGCATCCAGGCGATGACCGAAGTAACGCGTATCCTACAATGGGCGGAGGCTGCAAGGTCTGTACTCTCCGCGGTCCACATTCCGGGTGTGGACAACTGGGAAGCCGACTATCTCAACCGACAAGGAATGGACTCTGGGGAATGGTCTCTCCATCCCGAAGTCTTCTGTCAGATCTGTCATCGTTGGGGGACCCCGGACGTGGATCTGATGGCATCCCATCTCAATGCCAAGGTTCCCAATTTCATGGCCAGGATGCGCGATTCGCGGTCGCTCGGAGCAGATGCCCTGGTTCAGGACTGGACCCAGTTCCAGCTTCTGTACATTTTTCCACTCCTCCCCCTGATCTCCAGAGTCCTGAGGAAGATCAAACAAGAGGGTGTTCCCACCATTTTGATCGCTCCAGACTGGTACGCCGACGTCGTGCAACTCACAGCAGACGCTCCCTGGCGTCTCCCCACACGTCCCGACCTCCTGTCACAAGGCCCGTTCTTCCACCAGAACTCAGGGGCTCTCAATTTGACGGCGTGGCCATTGAGACCTGGGTTTTGACCCAAGCAGGTTTTTCACCGGACGTTGTTAAAACCATGATCAGGGCTTGAAAGCCAACTTCAGCCAGGATTTACTATCGTACCTGGAAGGTTTTCTTCACATGGTGCGCCTCTCGTGGGCAGATTCCACTTCCCTATTCTCTTCCAAAGGTCCTCCGGGTTCCTTCAGACAGGCCTGGATGCCGGGCTATCCCTGGGCTCGCTGAAGAGCCAGGTGTCAGCGCTTTCAGTGATCTTTCAGAGGCGTATTGCTAACAAGCCGCAAGTGAAGACTTTTCTCCAAGGGGTTTCCCGATTGGTTCCCCCCTACAAACGTCCGTTGGAGACGTGGGACCTCAACCTGGTCTTGACAGCACTACAGTCACCTCCTTTTGAACCCCTTAGGGTGGTCTCACTCCGCTTTCTATGACAGAAAGTGGTTTTCCTGGTGGCAATCACCTCGCTACGCAGGGTGTCTGAACTTTCAGCTCTTTCCTGCAGACAACCCTTCCTGGTTTTTCATCAGGACAAGGTGGTTCTCCGTACAGTACCATCCTTCCTTCCGAAGGTCGTGTCCAGCTTCCACCTCAATGAGGAAATATCACTACCGTCTCTTTGCCCGGCTCCCGTTCATAGGGTAGAGAAGGCTCTGCATACGCTTGACCTTGTCAGGGCATTACGTATTTACGTGTCTAGGACTGCTCCCTTCCGGAAGTCTGATTCACTTTTCCTTCTTCCAGAAGGCGTTCGCAAGGGCCTACCGGCTTCCAAAGCCACCCTTGCTAGGTGGATCAAGTCCACCATTCAAGAGGCTTACCGCCTCAACAATTCTCCCTTTCCGGCCGGTATCACGGCACACTCTACGCGGGCGGTAGGGGCCTCTTGGGTCACTGGGCATCAAGCCTCAGCACATCAAGTGTGTAAGGCAGCCACTTGGACTAGCCTGCATACATTTACAAAACACTACAGAGTGCACACCCAGTCCTCAGTGGATACGAGCCTGGGTAGACAGGTCCTGCAGGCGGCAGTACCCCAAGTCTAGGGGACTGTCGGCACAATATTCGTCCACTGCTTCCCACCCAGGGACTGCTTTAGGACGTCCCACGGTTCTGTGTCCCCCAATAAGGCGACAGAGTAAAGGAGATTTTTGTGTACTCACCGTAAAATCTTTCTCTTAGCCTTTAATTGGGGGGCACAGCTCCCACCCTGTTGCCCTTGCGGGCCGTTGTTACGGCTGGGTTCTCATATTGTTGTTTTGAGCCTGGTTATAGTAGCCTTTTTTTTTTTTTTTTTTTTTTTTTTTTTTTTTCAGGCATGGTTATGTTTCTGGTATATTCCTCCTAATGCTTTTGCACAAAACTGGGGAAGGCTGACGCCGTCCAGGGGTGTATACTGCAGAGGAGGAGCCAAAGTTAATCTTTTTCAGATTATGCATAGTGTCACCTCCTAGTGGACAGCAGCATAACACCACGGTTCTGTGTCCCCCAATTAAAGGCTGAGAGATTTTACGGTGAGTACACAAAAATCTCCTTTTTTAGCCCTGGTTGTACCTGGTTACAATGAGGAACCATTGATCTCTGCAGTTTTGATGGTGGTGCATGCTTGACCATCACACTATGTAATTGGGCAGAGCCAGATAAACCATTGGTACCAAAATGTTGAATGAAGCTTGACATCAGCCACTTTCCATATGATGCACACTTTTAAAACTTTAATGTTTTTTTTTTTTTTTTTTTTTTTCCTTCTCCACAAACTAATTCTACAAAAGGAAGTTCTGAAAAGTTTTTTTTTTTTTCGACTTGACATGATGCAACCACTGTTGGCACAAATGTGCATGGCCACTAATCCTTCCTTCAGCAGTTGCTCAGTCATGTTGCCTTTGGTACATCCGATGGGTGTTGGTAGTTGGGAGCCATCAGACCTGTATTTGTAGTATTTTGGCACCTTTTAAACCTTTTTTGTAGATTCTTCTTACTGTGAAGCCCCCTTCGTATCTACAGTTGTACGACTCTTAATTGCTAATTACATGACTTGGTTGGAGAGGGATGTTAATGTTGGATAAAAGGCAGGGAACGTTTTAAAGTTAGCTTCAATGCAATCTCTTTTTTTTTTTTTTTTTTTTTTTTTTTTTTTTTTTTTTTTTTTCCTAATTCCGCAGAGAGAATGTCGCCCTGACTGTTCAGTGGTCGTGTTTACACTATTTGATTGCTAAACTGGGGGAAGCAAAAAAGCAGAGGGGAGCCGCCACAGTATGGGGGTCGCTGAGTGACTGGGAATTGGCACTGAGCACTCCACTTTGCTTCTTAAATTGAATGACTGTGTTAAACTGGTTGGTTTTGGCATTCGTAGGGCTCAATTAAAATCAAGCCTTTTTTTACTAGGTTTCCTGGGAGCGAGTGATGAGGATAAGCCGTAGTTACAAATACGGTCTGCAACTTGATTGGTTTCTTGCTGTTTATTAGCGTGACTCGGAGAATAGAAATAACCCCTTCAGTTTGATTGGTTCCCAGCTGGGTTTGCCACAGAGCTCCTTTCAGAGCCGCAATAATGTGGAAACCTAAACTACCAATTAAAACCGACGCTTGTTTCCTTTATTTAAAATGGTGAGGTTTACTTAAAGCCTGAGCAAGAGGGAAGTCTGTCCGTGTGGATGAGGTGCTGCAATGCTTAAAGACTTATTATTTTTTTTTTTTTTTTTTTTTTTACTATTGTATTCCTTGTGGCAATAACTTGTACCCCCTTCCTTTATTAATTATACGGTTTTATATCTTTAGTCGCTCTTCCACCTGCCCGAATTCCGAAGACTTGTCCACGGGTACAGGATTTCATCGAGCATGCTGGAGAGGAATCGGAGCCGCAGCGTAAGTGTCTAAGAAAGAAATAACATGTCCCCTTATTCTTCAGAGCCCACTTCTCCAGATCATTGGAGGTTTCTGTTAAACCTTCAGAATTCCCAAGAATGTGGTCCTGCAAGGCTCTGTTCAAATGGACTAGGTTGAGCAATAAGCACCCCCCTCCTGCTCCCAGCACTGCTCTTAATGATTTTCGGCAGTCCAAGTGCCTCCAACTACTTGCCTTGAACCACCTTCAGAAAGATGGCCATGACCAATATTCGAAGCAGTGACATATTAAAGCACATAGTGGTCCACCAACAGGTAGGAAATTCCAAGGCTGGGGTCCTGCAAGACTCTGCTCAAATGGCGAGGACATCAAGCAGCAAGTCAGTGCTTTTCTTTACTGTCAGTCCAAGGATCCCAGACACTTATTTTTTTTTTTAAACCAAGAGCCTCCTGCAGCTCTAAGGTGGGTTACGACTAGTGATGAGTGAACGTGCCCAGATAAGGTGTTAGTCGAGCATGCTCAGGTGCTAACAGTGTATTCAGCATGCTCAAATAATGTTCCAGTCCCCACAGCTGTTTGACAGCTGCAACACGTGCATGATTCCCTGTTGGGCAATCCCTGCATGAGTTGTGGCTGTTTAATAGTTGAGACATGCAGGTGCGGGAACTCTGACATATTCGAACATGTTAAAGTCACTTTGTTAGCACATGAGCGCATGATCGAAGAACGCATTATTGTAGCATGTTTGCTCATCGCTAGTTACGACCCATCCAATGTGAAGACACTGTTGAAGCCCCCATGTGTGCCCTCTCCTAACTGCAAGTCTCTGACCAATCTGTTGCATCTTCAGAGAAGCCATGATATTGCCCCACCTGACATGGATGCTGACTACCAATATGGGGCCTCCTCTTTGGAAGGGAGCAGATTTTAATGCCTGCAGTTCTGAGGATGCCAATAGTTCAGAACGGTGTCTTCCTGAACAGACAGTTGTCAGTCACAAGCTGGTGACCCTTGTATATGCGCCAGTCTGGTGGTGGCAATCTAGAGCCCTGTTCTTGGGATTGGCAGGTTGGACACCCCCACTGATTAGTTATTACTCAGCTTGGGAATCCTCCTTTATAAAAGGCCCCGTTAAGGGGTTTGCCAGGGCTGAGATATTAATGACCAATCTGTAGAATTGGTCCTCATTAGTCCCTTGGTTTGGGTCCGACGCCCGGCATCTCACAGATCGGCTATTACCAGAGTTCATGGCTGCTCAGATAATGCCGTTCTTGTCATACACACTTCAGTACAAAGTATAATGAACCTGTGGAGTTGTGGGCTCTTGCAGTGAATTGCCAGCACCAGGTATCCTCTGATTATTGGTGTCAAGTGTAGGATGAGAAATTGATCATCCAAAACTGAGATTAATGCATTATCCAAAAGATGGCTTATCCGTATCTTGCTTTCAGAAAAACTTTAGCTTGGAGTGTTAGTGTTAAAGCTATACTTGTATATCACGGTTTCTGACTTATACAGTTAGGTCCATATATATTTGGACAGACAACATTTTTCTAATTTTGGTTCTAGACATTACCACAATGAATTTTAAACAAAACCATTCAGATGCAGTTGGAAGTTCAGACTTTCAGCTTTCATTTGAGGGTATCCACATTAAAATTGGATGAAGGGTTTAGGAGTTTCAGCTCCTTAACATGTGCCACCCTGTTTTTAAAGGGACCAAAAGTAATTGGACAATTGGCTCCAAGGCTATTTCATGGACAGGTGTGGGCAATCCCTTCGTTATGTCACTCTCAATTAAGCAGATAAAAGGCCTGGAGTTGATTTGAGGTGTGGTGCTTGCATTTGGAAGGTTTTGCTGTGAAGGAAACAAGCAGTCAAAGGAGCTCTCCATGCAGGTGAAACAAGCCATCCTTAAGCTGCAAAAACAGAAAAAACCCATCCGAGAAATTGCTACATTAGAAGTGGCAAAATCTACAGTTTGGTACATCCTGAGAATGAAAGAGCACTGGTGAACTCATCAATGCAAAAAGACCTGGGCGCCCACGGAAGACAACAGTGGTGGATGATCGCAGAATAATCTCCATGGTAAAGAGAAACCCCTTCACAACAGCCAACCAAGTGAACAACACTCTCCAGGAGGTAGGCGTATCAATATCCAAATCTACCATAGAGAAGACTGCATGAAAGTAAATACAGAGGGTTCACTGCACGGTGCAAGCCACTCATAAGCATCAAGAATCAAAAGGCTAGACTGGACTTTGCTAAAAAAAAATCTAAAAAAGCCAGCACAGTTCTGGAAGAACATTCTTTGGACAGATGAAACCAAGATCAACCTCTACCAGAATGATGAAAGAGAAGTATGGTGAAGGTGTGGTACAGCTCATGATCCAAAGCATACCACATCATCATCTGGCAGAGAGTTTCACACTTTATTGGACCTGCATTTTAACTTTTTTGTTCCAACGGGTTTTACAGCAGTTTTGACACTTAAATCCAAAAATAGCTACAACTAAGACTAAAATACACTTTTTTTTTTTTTTTTTTCTTACACTACACCCCTTCCAAAAGCCAAACATTTTCTAAAAGTAGACACCTGCAAAAATTACAAAACTTTACTCCAATGTCTGATACAGCATAAAACTGATTATCACAAGTAATTTGTTTCAGGAAAATAGGAACATTGCGTTTATGCAAGAACTCCAATATCTCTTCGCCTTAATGGTTGGCTCCAATAAAAAATATGTTGATCCCACGGCTGCCCTGGATCTGCTGAAAGATGCGTTCCTGTCTGAGGAAGCACAGCAAGTAAGAACCAGACTGTGGGGTTAAACTGGTGTGGGCAGGGATATTTGCACTAATTAAGATAAAGGGTTTTGTGATCGGCCTACTGTTTAGGGTTGCATTCACACATACCAGAGTTGCTGCAGTTTTTCCATCCAGATTTGCAGATTCTGCAGCAAATCTCCCATGTATGATCACTAGGGTGACCGGATCTCATATGGGGGGGAAAAAATGTCAGAATCTTGTTCGTCTGGACCCCATAAAACGATTCCCCTTTCCAGATATTGAGAGAGCCAAAATTTGAGCTCAATCAAACGACGTTAACCCGTGCCGCTCGTCGCTCAAAGTTTGAAAAAATCCAAATTGAGGTATTTTAAGATTTAGGTATTTTGCATAGTCTGTTAGACTATAAAGAATGTGACAACAACATTGCAGAAATAGCCCTGACCAAATTTTCAAACCATTTGTGGTATTTGAATGCAGAGTTGGTGGGATTATCGTTTTTTGATCCCACCATTACAGACAATGAAAAGTTGTTAATGGCTAATAAATTGCTCAGTAGCACAGATGAACCATCAGAGCACGCTAACCTACATGAGTTGATGATTTTACATAGTTATCTAATCTATTCTAGAGCTTTTGTTAAAGTAGTTTTTGAAACGTCAGAATATAATGCTCGGCATTTGCTTACAACTTGCAGGACATATTGCTTTTGTTCTTCATCTTTTGTCAGAAGGTCGTTAAAGTCGGTTACTTCCTACCTCTTTTAATTTTTCTTTCCTATCTTTTGGATTTACAACCCTAGCATGCTCTGATAGTTCATCTGTGCTACTGAGCAATTTATTAGCCATTAACAACATTTCATTGTCTGTAATGGTGGGATCAAAAAACGATAATCCCACCAACTCTGCATTCAAATACCACAAATGGTTCGAAAATTTGGTCAGGGCTATTTCTGCAATGTTGTCACATTCTTTATAGTCTAACAGACTATGCAAAATACCTAAATCTTAAAATACCTCAATTTGGATTTTTTCTAACTTTGAGCGACGAGCGGCACGGGTTAACGTCGTTTGATCGAGCTCAAATTTTGGCTCTCTCAATATCTGGAAAGGGGAATCGTTTTGTGGGGTCCAGACGGACAAAATTCCGACATCGATTTTTTGCGGTCACCCTAATGATCACTCTCAAAAGTCAGAATACAACTTTCTAAGCGCACCTGTCCAAAAAGATGCTGCATTATACAGACTCCAGGCTTGGACACTGAGGGGGTCACAATATGTTAAACTCTCTAGCGATTGTATACTAGCAAGGTTGATCTAGTAGTCTTGGCAGAAGGTGTCAGGACTTCAGATTGCCAGCAGAGTGGCCTCTTCAGTGCAGAGAAACAAATAATTTTTCTTTTTAAAGCCGTTTTCCATTTCCAAAAACAATGGTGCACAAACTTTTACACAACTGTAAAAATCTTCAGATAACTCTGGTCCAGCACTGCTTCTCCAGGCCCTGTATTGGCTGCAGCAGTGATGTGACTACTACAGTACATATAGCTGTTTTTGTTCAGACCAGTGTCAGGTCTGCCAGATCACCAATGAGGCCAAATTAGGAGTTTACGCCTTTAATTTACAAGCGCTTGGAGACAAAGGAGACTCTATATATATATATATATATATATATATATATATATATATATATATATATATATATATATATATATATATATATATATATATATATATATATATATATATATATATATATATATATAACACACACACACACACACACACACACACACACACACACACACACACACACACGTCATGGGCAAATCACTTTATCTGCCGTAATGTAACACAAGGCAATCTTTTATACCATTTACAACAATATGTAACTATGTAGCTCATGTAGCCCCCCACTGTCACCTCAGGGTCCTACTTTATTTACCATGTACCCAGAACACGTTGTGGCTGACTATTGAGAACATATGATAGCAAGTATAGTCTCCTTGAAGCAGAGACTAAGTCTGCTGTATCATCAGAATAAAAACTTGGCAATGGAAGAATTAAAGGCGTACAAAGGCAAACCATTAACCCTTCTATATCAATATCACCACTGCAGCCAATCGCTGAGCTCAAAGACTCTGCTGATGTAGATGGCACGAGCTGCTGAAATCAGATTGTTGATGAAGACCAGAGATGCTACATTGATTTGGGAAAGGGAGTGTTTGTTTTTAACCTGTGCTATACTGTCCTCATACACATTCACAGTGTAGTGAGACATGTAGCTAAACCCCCTGTCTTCTTTAAGAGGCTGTAAGTTGTAACCTTTTTTTGATTGCAGATGTGACAGGAAAGGGTGAAACTATAGGATGCAATAACAGGAGCATTTCAGAATATATAACTGCACAGAGCATGAAACACAAATAGTCTGCAATACACAGGTTACATGAGGTAATAGTTACATCAGGTAATACGTAGGTGATTATCTACTTAGTACAGCAAACATATTGATAAACACAGGCCTGTAACATGGTGCTTACCAACTATGCTTAGAGCAGGCTGTTTAAGGAGCATGAAGAAAGCGAATAGAGTTTTCTCCTCAGATGCATGGAGGAACAATGGCTGATGTTCCCTTCAGTGTCATAAATAAGACCACAATGCCCTAGGAACTTCCCATAATACATGCAAATTAACTAGAATCTATACATAAAACTGCCAGCAGATGGTGCTGCTACCTTACAATATGAAATATAGGAAGGATTAATATACACAAAATATACAATGTCTGGAATAACAGACATTAAAAATGACTAAACTTTCTAGGCAGCAATAGTATGGCTGGACAGAACATGTGCCACGAGGCACTTACTAGGTACCCCAGGTAAGTAATTGGTGGTTGAAGACCCAGCTGACATTGGTCAATCATGTGATCGCTGGATCAATTGACATTTATTCTTCCGATCACAACATGCGGCTTGCTGAAAGCTACATAACCTTGAAAATGTAACACAGAAGCCACCATGCTGTTTGTTATCTCCTCGGGTCTCCAGTGGTGTCCCCTGACTTGCTCTTGCTCAATTCCAAGAAAGAGAAAATCATTAAAGATGGTGGCTGGTCAGGAAGAGGTTAAAGGCAGAACTGGGAGCTCTTGTTGCTGTAGGAGAGGGCGCCAGAGCCCAAACTCGGTTCCATCAGATATTAGGCAAACATTCCCTTTACTCTGGGCAATGGCCATTTAATGTTTCTGGAGACCTGGCTTTGGCACTGACTTTTTGCTCTGGAGGCCTCCACTATGAGGTAGCTTGTGCTATTCCTGGTATCGGAGACGTCTGTGCTGATTTCCTATTATAACTGAATCAGCACTTGTGTGAAGGGGATCGAACGCCAAAGATCCTTCATGCTCTTTGGATATCCGCCTTGTTAACCTCAATAATAGGGAAAAAATGCTTAGTGATTATGTAATCAGCAAACTACTTGCTGTATGAATCAGGTTTTTATTAAACAATTACCCCCCCCCCCCCCCCCCCAAAAAAAAAAAAAAAAAAAAATCAGGAGTGTTTAAACATTCAAATTAGTCACTCAACAACTTCCAGTTTCAGGAAAATCGCATGTACATTAGCAGCAATAGGGACCTGTATTGAAGCATCTGAGCATGTGCAAAGGCCACTGGGAAGGAGGGGCAGCTGTGACATTGCCTATTGCTGTCTTGTCTGATAACGAGACTACTGTAATGGACAGGCATGTAGTGGCTTTGATTCATGAAGACTTTCTCAGAAGATAAGCGTTCACACCAGTCTTAATGAGGTGTGCTGGAGTCAGTCGCACCAGATTCATCAAGAGGCTTGCACACAAGGAATGGTGACCAAATCCGACTCCAGTACCAGCTGGAGAAGACTTGTGGCATAGTGAATGCCGCTGATCATCATGAATTTAACAAGTGGTGTCCCGAACCCAGCTTCACCCACCTTGTTGGAGGTGGACGAAAACTTCACAAACACCAAGTCGCAAAATTTTAGTGCAGCCTCCATTTGAACCAAAATTTAGTAACTATGCAAAGCTTTACATTGAAATGCTGGTGCAAATGCAGTGGGACAATGGGCAGATTTTTGTTGTATTTAAATGCAGATTGATAGGGGAAAAAATGTATTGAATCTGGACTTAAACAATTATTTTCTGGTGCATTTCTCTTTTAAAAAATGTTTGTCTTCCACACTGCATAAACTAACGATTTATTTCCGCTTGCTAGCAAGATATCAGCGAGTTTTCCCACAAATTGCTGGACTGGCTGGAAGATGCCTTCCAATTGACTGTTAATGGAGAGTAAGTTTTTCCTACTTTTGTAAAGTTCACTCACTGACCTAGTTTACTTAATGTTTGTGATCAGGTTATACCCTGTCCTTTAAAGTTTATAGATGGATGGGAGGGGGAGGAAACTTGCAGAGAGACAAAGCAAAGTGCTGCTGCTTTGTAGTAAGTTTCTTACCCCAGCTCTGGATTCACAGCTACACTGCTTGGTACATGTGTACTATCCTCCATGCTGCTTTTGCTTCTGAACACATACTGCGTAGGCAGGAGAGAAGGAATCCCTTAGGTCTATGCAGTGTTTTGCAGAAGAGATGGCAGCTTCTACCCATCTGCTCAGACTACTGAAATATAAAGAGCCTGCTGAGGGGGAATTGGAGAAAATTGTAAGGTGCAAGCCATATCATGGCCAGAACGCTATTCCTGATGTTGTACATATAGGAAGGATTGTTATAAAAGTTACAAAAAAAAATAACATGTACAATGTTTTGCCTTGCGCAATTACCGTTTATTACAAATTCTTGATGGTGTGTATTTAGTATGTGATGTAGAACTTTTTTTTCCTTCATTTTTCTTTGTGTAGGCGGACACAAGACAAGACAGAAAACCCCATGGTGCAGCTCTTCTATGGTACATTTCTAAACGAGGGATATCTGGAAGGTATGTAGTTCTTGTGCTCCCCCATTTCCCAATTGAGCAGTGTAGCTGAGACTCCATCTTTCCTTGGCTGTTCTTGCATCTGTGCGCAGGACTGCTCATGTCACTGCTAACTCATTTCTCTGCTTTGATCACCAGATCAGTCATCAGTTTTAACCATGTAGCACTAGACTTTAAAGGGGTTTTGTACAGCATTTATAGGTTTCTCAGAGGAGCATGCATGGCTTGTAAGTATCCTTACTCTGATATGCCAGACCTGGCTTGTCAGTCTCCACAAGGAGAAACATTAGCCCTTAGACCACTTTAAAGAGAGCTTCCTGATCCCTTGGAGTCTGGCAATTGAGACTCCCACCAGCCCTGAAAACTGAGCCCCATCTGAGTAAGTGGAGGTCGCTCCACCACGCCATATTTTTGTTTGGTCTTGCACTGCTTCGTACTCTGGATTAGTTGCATCCCGATCATGCAGGCTGTGTATGCGCACCCCGCTATGGCATTCCCTGTCTCTGGGACTGAGTTACTCTAGCACTTAGCGGTCCAATAGACCGTGAACGGAGCAATCTTCACTCGGGATGTGGTTTAGTAGAGCCTTGTTGTTGGGATCAGTGGCAGTCCATGTGGATGGCCCTGAGCAGTCGGTTATCTCTCCTATTGGTCAGGTATAAGTTACAATCTTTATACAACTCCATTAGCTCGTCCCTCTTTCCTACCATGTCGGGTGCCTTGACCTGTGATTGTGATTTTTGTTACACCAGAGAAAACCTTTTCCAACACTGAAACCTTCGGGCAATATCCCCTTCAAGTGAACGGCTTCAGCAACCTAAATGAATGCCTAGAAGGCATCACTGTGGAGGGAGAGATCGAGCACATGCAGAATGGCAGAGCCATGCAATACAAGCAAGAGGTCAGTTTGTTGTGTGACCAACAAAATAAAGGGGTCTCAACACGCTGTGCAACAAATGTATATTAACTTTAATGCACTCCTTTTACTGTGAAAACCATAAAGGCCAAAAAGGATTTGCTTACCCCACTGCTGGTCCTGAGAGTTGATATCACGGCACATGTGCATGGCAGGCAGTCATGTTATATGGGACAGGGTGGTGCCATGACTGCCTGCTGTGGCATGGTAGCCTCTACATATAGTTAAGGGTAAAAAAAAAAACCTCATTCTCAATTTGTGCAATGGGGACGAACTTGATCGTTGGGCATCTGACCTCTAAAATGATCCTCAGATCGCAGCACTGGAACCCTAAAAATGCAACCAGGTCTTCGCTCCACTCATGAAACTGACAAATCGCTGAGCGTGCTATTCAGTAGTCCCATAGACCATCAATGGAGTATAGGGTTGCAGACCAGTGGTTCCAGACCACCCATCTCATGATCGCTGGGGGTCTTGGCAGTCGGGTCAACAAGTTTACCGTAGTATGGATAGGGGACAACTTTGTCTTAAAGAAAAAAATAAATAGTACGTTTTGTATAATTGCTCATCCGGCCCTTCTGTGTTTCTTTTCTCTTACCACATGTCGGTCTCTGCAGCGTTGGTTTATAAAGCTTCCTCCGGTGTTGACCTTTGAACTTTCGCGGTTTGAGTATAATCAATCGTTGGGGCAGCCGGAAAAAATTCACAATAAACTGGAATTCCCAGAGATTATTTATATGGACAGGTATGTGGATAAGAATGGATTCAAAGTGCTCGTGTGTGTAACGTGGCTGTACGTCCCCGACTGTTTTCACTTGGACTAGACGTTTTCTACTTCTGGTCTACAAATATCTGCATTATCGCCTTGCTTATGAAGGTTTATCAGGTTTGTACATCCAGCACGGAATAGAATGTGTCCCTAAGGTTACAAATGCATTGACTGCCTTTCCTTTCTATCTCTCCTATATTTTTGTTCTGTCTGAAGTTCAGAAGAATGACTTTCCCTTTTTTTTTTTTTTTTTTTTTTTTTTTTTTTTTTTTTCTCTTTCCAGGTTCTTATTTAAAAATAAAGATCTGATTAGAAGGAAGCGGGAGGAAATCAAGACACTGGCTCGAGACATTGACCTCCTCAATCAGAAGCTGGAAAGGTAAGCAAAGGTCCATAGCCATTCCCTGCACTGAACATTCAGATAGGTGCGATCCTCCCTGGAGGATGAGGTAATTAACTGGATTTCTAAAGGTGAGGACCATAATGTAAAAAAGCATGTCCCAACTGCAGCCCTGGTCACCACAATCCTGGTGATGGGAAAATCTTCTCATGGATGAGGGCATGTGCAGAACAAATTTTCAATGATGGTCAGATCAGGGGAGTGTGACGGCCATTGTAAAACCTTCAGCTTGCACCTTTTTGAGGTGATCTATTGTGGATGTTGACATGTTTACATCATTATCCATTTGTAGAAGCCATCCTCATTTTACATTCAGCCTTTTTTTTTTTTTTTTTTTTTTTTTTTTTTTTTTTTTTTATATACAAACAGAACATCTGTGTATCAAGAGTTTAGTGAAATTTCATTGAATCCATTCTTTCCTCTATCTGTGAAATGTTCCCCTTGCCACTGGCTCTAACACAACCGCAAAGCATGATTGATTCCCCTTCCCCCATGCTTAGTGGTTGACTAAAGGTTTTTTTTTTTTTCCACCCATACCTTTTGATTATTGGCCAAAGTTTATTTTAATCTCGTCGGTACACAGAACTTGTTTCCAAAATGCATCAGGCTTGTTTAGATCTTCTTTTGCATACGTCTGACTGCATTTTATGGTGAGGACGCAGGAGAGGCTTTCTTTGATGGCTCTTCCATGAAGGCCATATTTGTGCTTCTGAACAGTAGAACAATGTACTACAACTCCTGAGTCTGCTAAATCTTTCTGAAGGTCTTTTTAAGTCAAGCAGGGTGCTCTGATTTACCTCTCTAGCAATCCTGTAAAATTTTCCTTGGCCTTCCAGACCTTATTTTGACCTCCAAAATGTAATTAAGTTATGACTGATATCCGTGAACAGAGGAAAGGGCAACTTGAAACAGCTTTGCTGTCTTATAGCCTTCTCCTGCTTTGTGGCACTCAACCATTTTCATTTTCAGAGTACTGGGCAGCTGCTTAGAAAAATCCATGGCTGCTGTATTTTGGCACAAGGTTAGAGGAGGCTGGGTTTTTATAAAGCTAGGAAATGTGCATCACCTGGCCTTTCCTAACAATTATAATGAACAAGTCATAACCCTAACAGGTTAATTAGGGTCAAACCTTGGAAAATTATCTGAGCACACAAATCTCCAAGGATGGCCAAAGTTTTGCACTGGCCCATGTGTTTTTTTTTTTTTTTTTTTTTTTTTTTTTTGAGAGAACCACATTTTCTGTGCATTTTAGGCATCTCTTAAAAAAAAAAAAAAAAAAAAAAAAAAAAGCGAAAGTTAAGTTTAAAGTTGAAGGTGAAATTATCTGTTCACAATAATAGTACTTTTGACCAGGGGAGTCCAAACTTTTACATGCCATTGTACCACCTGTCCAAAGAATAGGTGAGGACTTTGCTAGGCACTGAGAACAAAGCTGTGAAATTGCTATGTTGGAATGAACCTGTGTCCGCTCCTCTTTTCTTTGAGTGCTGGAAAATGTTAAGGTGGAGTGTTGCAGCTTCATGCTAATGGGAGTGTTTTAGAGCAGAGTTTATGGGATTATTGGTTGTCCTAGTGGTTATACCCTCACCAATCTGCAAGTTATGGACAGCGGTAACACTTTCTGCAGCCATTGTGGAGTTTAATGGAACAACTCGGTGATATTTGTACACTTGTGACTTGTTCACACACAGTTGTTTAATTGCTCTCGCTAACTTCTAGTCCTGGCCGTATTCGGTCGCTAATTTTCTCTGAATTCTGTTTGTCAGGTACCTAAAATACGGCTCTGGCACCAGCCGATGCTCCCTTCCAGATATGCTTCGCTATGTGCTGGAGTTCGCAAACACAAAGTCTGCGACAGGAAGCCCTGCTGTGACGGTTAACGTGGGGCTTTCAGCAGATGACGCCAGCTCCTGCGATCCTCAACCACCGGAAAATGGGTAATTTCATTTATGGTAAAGTACAAAGCTATAAAATAGATGTTCGCGCTAACCTTTTAAATGAAGTGCCACTCAGCCAAAAGCTATTTTCTCCATGCTATTTGATGCAGAATACAAAGCCTGATTTTTCTTTCCTTTTTTTTTTGTTTATGTGGATTAGTGTTTCTCTATTAGGCCAAGATGTGAGTTACATTGTTTGTATCTCGTCTCCAACAATAAAACTCTGCTTTTGTCACAAGATCCGCTGTCAGTGGCCATCTTTTATACTGTTACTCCTCATGATTATATTGTACTGACTTGGTAAACAACTTCTCTTCTGGCTTCGGCAACAATGTGCTATAAGTCTAAGAATTTTTCCCATTAAGCTCTGACCCATCCAAATGTAGCTCCTTCCTCCACCTCCCAATCATGCGTGTAAGGCCTCTTTCACACCAGTTTTTTGCCATCAGTCACAATCCGTCGTTTAGTTGAAGAAAAACGGATCCTGTGTAGATTGTAAAAACAAAAAAAAAAAAAACTGGGGTTAAATTAAAGGAATAGAAAGGATTCCGGGCATGCTCAGTTGCAAAAAACAAAATCTGGCAACGGATCCGTCTTTTGACGGACCGCGACAGATGCTGCAACCATAGGCTTCCATTATAGCCAGTGACAGATGGCGCTGGATCCTTCACTATCCGACTTTTCGACGTACACACAACGTTCCCATGTCCGTTGTATCCAGCCGATGGACAATTTCCGAAGAATCCATCGAAAGACAGATGAAACAGTTAGCAATCCGTCGCTAATGCAAATCTATGAGAAACGTATCCAGCAGCATCATTAGCTGGATCTGTTTCCCCCCCCCCCCCCCCCCCCCAAAACTACCAATTATGACTGGCAAAAAAACTGATGTGTGAAAAAGGCCTAAGACATCAATCCACTTATTCTCCATGGGACTGCAGGCCAGTAATGGCCTCCATCTTTTTCAGCAGCCGCACACGTATGCGACCAGATTTCCCACTCCGAGGAAGGTCTGCTTCTTTGGCACATGCTCGGTTGGTGGCTACTACGTTAGTAAACCGCAAGGCTGGGAGGAGACTGCAGCAATTGTGGGTGCTGGCAATTATGAAATTTGCAGGGAGATGAAGCCAAAAACTGATGTGGCCCCTTGTGGCATCTAAATGGAAGAGATGGGCACAAAGTGAAAAAACCCAAGGTCCTTTTTAAATGTTTTAAATTATAGCAGTAGAAAACCCTTTAACCCAGCATCCAATGGTCCAGAAATTAAAAATTGCCAGTTTCAAAGCTCATGCCAGATTAATGGGTAGAATACCTGATGGTACTGAACCATTTACCATTATTTAGCACGAATCATATGTTGGAGATTTAGGTCTGACTCTTACGCTTTACGAGATTTCTGTTTGGGTCGAAGCCTGACTATAGGGTCTTGTGTGTATTGTGTCCAGGTTGATAGACATCCCCTGCAGTGAACAGTTTGACAGTGATGACTCCACAGTTTGCAGCTCATCCACAGAAACTGCATCCTCGATGTCTTCTCAACAAAGCCACGACGCTCCAGCTCCCCGGACAATCACCACGGAAGAGCTCCGGTCTGTAGAGGTCTGCTTACAGAGGTGGAGAGCTGAGGTCGAACAGGACATTCAAGGTGAGGCTGGTCAAAATGAGCCTCTCGTGGCCTAGTGAACATCCTCTTGTGTGTTCTGCAGTTAGGCTAGTTTCACACTAGCGTTTATGAGCGCAGCGACGGCCTGTGCACGGCCGCCGCTAAGCCCCGCGCCCCCGCCGGTAGCTCCGCCCACGGCGCATGACGCTGCATGCGCCCTGCGTCCCCTATCTTTATCACAGGGGGCGCAGGCCGTGCGCAGTATGCGTTTGGCGGCGCATGCGCCTTTTTGACGGTGCGCCGACGCAACCAAACTGCAGCAGGTTGCGTTTGGCGCAGGTCGGCGCACCGTCAAAAGGACGCATGCGCCGCCAACCGCATACTGCGCACTGCCTGCGCCCCCAGTGATAAAGATAGGGGGCGCATGCAGCGTCATGCGCCGGTGGACGGAGCTACCGGCGGAGGCGCGGCAGGGGGCGGGGCTTAGCGGCGGCCGTGCGCAGGCCGTCGCTGCGCTCATAAACGCTAGTGTGAAACTAGCCTTACTGCGTCCCGAAAGATTGTGGCTTTCACATCACTTTTGGTGCTCCACATTGGCCACATGCAGACATGGGAAATGCTGGCCTGATGTGTGTGTGTGTGTGTGTGTGTGTGTGTGTGTGTGTGTGTGGTGGGGGGGGGCCTGGCCCCTTTCAATAACTAAGCCAGCTCCATGCTATTGTTAATTCATGGACAAGGCAAGAGACCAGCCCGTCATGCATGCACATCTGGCCATGTGCTGTCTGACGTGAAGCTGCTCGGGTCCAATACAGTGTTCGGGCCTGTGTACACATTGCAAATTGTGTGGTGGTGGTTTTTTTTTTTTTTTTTTTTTTTTTGGCTAAAGCAGACTTGTTGTGCAAAGCAGGGAGAGGTACAGTAACTGGTTTTTCAGACTACTGGAGGTCCCCATTGCATCATATAGCTAAGCTGTAGGCCAAAATCCTAGTTGTGACCTACTGAATAAAAAAAAAACTAAATCCTAATCCAACCCTTCGTGCCTGAGCAGCAGGTATTGTGCACCTGCCCGTGTGCCATATCTGTAGAAGTGATGTAATTGGGTGAACGATCCCTAGAGCTTGTGCGCATGACCCGTCTGTTATCTGCACAGCTCTACATCCGGAGGAGTGGGGACGATGCGTCATTTCTGCAGAGTCCCAACTCCTTTGTGTTTCATCCTCTCCTCAGTCTGCAGCAACATTAATATTCTTTACTTCTTTCTGAAGACTTGAAGAATTCAGTTGCCCAAACCCGAAAAACCATTGAAGAGACTTACAAAGATCCGGAACTATTACAGGTAAAATGATAGATATGTATTTAAAAACTATTTACAGAAAAATGTTGAAAGTTAGTTGGCCAAGATAAAAAAAAAAAAAAAATTCTGCTGATTGTCATGTAACATCCATGTCCATAGGTTGTCTGCTGTTGATGGCAGAAACCGTGCAGGGATGTGACTAACTATCACTAGGGCCTGGGACTTCTGATTGTATGCCATAATCTTGCCCTGTGCTGTTCCATGAGTGTCATGACCCATCATTGATTCCCCTCTGTTCCAAAATAATATCCTGAGCTCACTCTATCAATGTATCCTGGATGGACAGTCAGTGGTGGATCGGGACAGTCCATGTTTTGCAATCTCGCGAGCAGCGTGACGGCTACTGTTTTTGGCAACCTGTATAAAACTGCGTTCTTGTGCCAACTGGCATTGGGCACTATGACTTCTCTGCCACATCCCCGGTCTATTAAGAGTATAATGGTGTGCACTCTGTCTGCTGGGCGAGGTGCTGATGTAACCTGCTGAAAAGCCCTAATGAGTCAATAGTTCACTGCACTCTCAATAGATAAGGTGAAGCAAAGTATTAATTTCAGTCCAAAATATCAACAAAATTAGAAAGTGAATCTCACAAAATTGTGGGCATACAAAGTGATGGTACGCAGCGATAATTATCTTTCAGACGTTTCAACCCTCCTGGGTCTTACTCATTGTATCGCTAAAAGAAAAAAAGCATAAGTATACAATAACGAGATTCCATTAAATATTATTTACATTAGTCTAAAAATTAAAATAAAATGGAATAAGTACAACAAAATTATAAAAGTGCTTCGCAGTTGAAGGTTGTAAAGCTGAGGTCATACAACTATATAACGTGAACCCAGAACCCATTATAGCATACTTGTGTGTTGTTGTGTTTTTTTTTTTTTTTTTTTTGCGGTGGCATACTATCACTTTGTATGTCTACAATTTTGTGAGATTCACTTTCTAATTTTGTTGATATTTTGAACTGAAATAAATACTTTACATCGCTCATCTAGATTTGGAATACTCATGGGGTAACATTTTGTAAATTGACCTATATTAAAGGATTGATTATGTAAATTTTTTTTTTTTTTTTTTTTTTTTTTCTAAGGGAGTGTTCACTTCTGGAGGTGTGCAAAACCAAATGTGAACTTTTTACAGGATGGTCACAAACTAAAACTCTTCAGGCATTTTTTTTTTTCTGGGTTAATTTCTTCCTTATTACTAATGGTTTTATTATGGCTGGCAGCTTACTTCTCCTTTGCCTCATTGGGGGACACAGGACCATGGGTGTTATGCTGCTGCCACTAGGAGGCCGACACTATATAAGACACACAAAGATTAGCTCCTCCCCTGCAGTATAAACCACAAAACGTTCCATAACAAAGCAGTAGGGAAAAAAAGAACTGAAATAAATACTTTGCTCATCTAGATTTGGAATACTCATGGGGTAACATTTTGTAAATTGACTTATATTAAAGGATTGATTATGTAATTTTTTTTTTCTAAGGGAGGGTTCACTGCTGGAGGTGTGCAAAACCAAATGTGAACTTACAGGATGGTCACAAACTAAAACTCTTCAGGCAATTTTTTTTTTTTTTTTTTTTTTTTTTTTTTTTTTTTTTTTTTTTCTGGGTTAATTTCCTCCTTATTACTAATGGTTTTATTATGGCTGGCAGCTGCAGCTTACTTCTCCTTTGCCTCATTGGAGGACACAGGACCATGGGTGTTATGCTGCTGCCACTAGGAGGCTGACACTAAGTAGACACAAAAGATTAGCTCCTCCTCTGCCGTATACACTTACACTGGCTCCAGCCAAACCAGTTCAAGCTTCGTGTCAGTAGGAGGCACACGGGTCTGGTCTTTAGACCACATCTATAACCTTTTTCTTTTATATTTTTTTTTACTTCAACATCTTCAATGGATTACAGGGACGACTGATCCCTTAAGGGCTCTGCTCTCCCAAAACCTACAACAGGCGGGAACGTGGACTTTCTCCTCCACGTAACCCCTTCTGCACCGTTACCTGTGGCTGCCTGAGATTTTTCTTTAGGGGCGATTGGCCCCTTCAGGGCACAGTTCTTCCCACACTGGCAACAGATGGGAACATGGAGTTTTGCCTTCATGTACCCCCTCTGAATCCAGGCATAATCAGCCAGACTAACAGCCCTGTTCCATCCTAGGGAATTGAACCCCTTTGATGACCAGAGGTCCCAATGGTGTCCGTGCAGCCCTCTTGGTATCACTACTGACCGAACAGTGGCGATAGGAGGGCGGACGGTCCCTCTTCATCTCCCTGGGATGGTGGATTGAGGGTTCCCTGCACTGTCCAAGCTGCAGTTGGCCTGTATGGTGATTCATCTCTACAGCCCGGGTCCTGCACTGTGGCGGTTTCAATACTGGGATGCACACTTTTTGGTAAGTGTCCAGGCAGCGGCATGGTCAGCGTGGCTGCTTCCGGCGGAGCGCTGTTAGTGCAGCGCGATCTTTCTCCCCCTCTCCCCTGGGCACATGCGGCTGGCGTTCAAATTTAGGCTCTGACTTTGGTCTACTCCATGCCGCATACAGAAGCTCTGCACCCCCCCCCGGTCTGTCTGGCAACAGAGCGCTGCCCACAAGGGATGCAGACTTTCTCTTCCTGATCTCACAACCGCACTGGAGATATAGTGGTGCTGACTCCACCCTCTCCCTGGCGTGTCTCGTATACTAAGGCCTTTTTTTTTTTTTTTTTTTTTTTTTTTGTAATAAACCTCGGCATCCATTTTTTCCATGCCAGACACAGATTCACACGTGCAGCCACTGCACCCAGCGGTCATTTTCATCAGGTGTTTCTCTTCTACAGCCTGCCAGTGCCTCATCAAGACTATCGCTCTCCAGGGCCACAGGACCAGGGTAAGACAGGGCTACACTGTATACATATAATTAGCCCCTTCTGTCTTATAGCCTCTGGGCCTTAAATACACACCTTCCTCCCTATAGGGGGCACATCAGCAGGATCAGGAACATTCTAAAGTACTTGTCCAAATCTGCAAAAAAGCTAACAAAATACATAATGTGGTTTTTCCTGTCTCCCATGACGGCACACAGAGAGGGGATCCGCCCAGCCAGGACAGGAACCCTACTGAAGATAAAAGGGCGGTACCACTCCCTTGCTTCAGTTGGGTTTCCTGTCCTGACAGGGACCCGTGTGCTGAAGACAGCATCAAAAGTACCTGCCCCTCTCCCGTGCCGGCGTGGAAGAACAGACTGGGTCCTGGGCGCTGTGCGTCGGGAGGGGGAAGCACCGTCCGCAGGTCCCCTGGGGGCTCGGCGTCCGAGCGGGCGTAGATGCAGCACAGCCTGGGGCTCTGCCATGCCGCCCTCCCCCCTCTGCCGCATCTATCCAGCCCAGAAGGGGCAGCCGCTTCCGGGTCGCGCCCCTCTGACGTCGCACGCAGGGAATCGTGAGGCTGCGCCGGAATCCAAGATGGCGGCGCCCATCGGAAAAACGCCGGCCGGCAAAATAAGATTGCGGCGGGGGAGGGGCTGTGGGGGTAACCGGAGGAGGCGGAGAGTGCAGTAGATCCCCCTTATAAGGGGGATGACCACAGAAGACGCACTCATGCCCAAAACTTCACAATGGAAGTGGGGCAAGAGCAGCAGCAAGAGCTCTCGCTAGATGCCGAGCCGCCAGCATACCAGGAGCAGACACCTGAGTGGTGGGAGCGGCAGTCGTAAACGCGACCGGCATGATTCTGAGACGTCCAGAAGAAACGTCACGAGTGCATCTGAGGAGCCTTCGAGATCGGTACCCTTTGAATGACAGCGGTGGTGAGTGATCCACGTGAATGTCGCCCTTATGGTAACTGGGTTCCATTTTTCTGTCTGATCACTAGGGGTTGAGAGTCTAGCGGCAAAACAAAGAATGGAGAATGCTCCCTATGTAGACACCCGCTGGCAGAAAGATCTCTGCGCTGACTGTATAAACAAAACCATACAGAATGAAATCCCTGATTTGGTGACTAGCTTTAGGGCCATAATACAAGAGGAGGTGAAAGGCTCCCTAAAGGCAGCCCTTAAAAAGGATAAAAGGCCGCAGAAGGGATTCTGATTCAGAGACCTCGCTAGTGCAGAAAGATCCCTGTCCCCCTCCACCTCCCCTTCCTCTACTAAGTCCTCAGAATCCTCCTCGGACAGCGATATAGGGGGCTGTCCGTATTTCCCAACAGAGGACGTGTAAAAGCTGGTCAAAGCTGTCAGGTCTACAATGGGCCTTAAGGAGGAAAAGACCCCTAAATCATTGGAGGATGTTATGTTTGGAGGAAAGGAAAAACGCACCTTCCCTGTAAACGATAAGATAAAGGCCTTAATGGACAGGGAATGGAAAAAACCTGAGGTCAGGGGGCTTACCTTCTGCATCAAAAAGGAAGTACCCATTTGAGCAAAAAGACTCAGAAACCTGGGGAAATCCCAAAAATTGATGGTGCCATAGCTAAATCTTCAAAAAAGGTATCGCTACCATTAGAGGACTCTGGCGTGCTGAAAAAAGACCCGCTTGATAAAAAAGCAGATGGTTTCCTGAAGCATATCTGGGAAGCTTCGGCAGGTGGATTAAAACCAACGATAGCTGGTACTTGTACTGCTCGTGCCCTCATGGTCTGGCTACAACAAATAGAGGACCAGTTCAAGGATAGAGTTCCTAGGGATGAAATACTGTCTAATCTGACACTGGTACATGGAGCATCGGCTTTCCTAGCGGATACCTGAGCAGATTCCGCGAGATTAACAACTAGAGCAGCAAGTCTGTCAAATGTGGCAAGACGAGCCCAGTGGCTTAAAGGGTGTCCAGGGAAGTTGCCATCGAATCATAGATTATGTTCCATTCCATGTGATGGCCAATTCCTCTTTGGGAAAAAACTAGAGGAAATTTTGGAAGGATAGGAAGAAAGGCTTTCCCCGATTTTCCAGGAGAACCCAAAAAGCAGCCCTTTCGGAGGAGGAGATTTAATAGGGGTCGTCCCCCGGGAGATAGGGAAAAATTGGGACTTTAAAGAAAGGAGAGGATCGGGCTATATGTTTAAAGGGCCCTCTACTTTCTCCAAAAAATCTCCCCAATGACATCAGGTCAGAGGTAGGGGGATGGCTTTCTCTCTTCCTTTCCTTCTGGGCAAAAATCTCCCCCAGTACATGGGTCCTAAACATAATCAAGGACGGTTTAAAAATAAAATTGACCCGTCTGCCCAGGCATACCTTTTATAATGAGAGCCCAAGAGCAACAGCTGGCCCTGGAGACGGAAGTCTTGGGACTAGTGCAAAAGCAAGTCCTACAAGAAGTCCCAGTGCAAGAAGGAAGGGGGTTTTACTCTCTCTCCCCCCCCCCCCCCCCCCTCTTTATAATACAAAAACCAGACTGCTCTTGGAGAACCATAGTCAACCTAAGGAGACTCAATCAGTGGGTAGACAATTGCTCCTTCAAAATGGAGTCAATCAATACGGCCACAAAAATCCTGTTCCAGCACTGCCTCATGGCAGGGATAGACTTAAGATGCCTACTATCATATCCCAATCCATCGGGAGTATCAAAAATACTTGAGTAGCGCTCTGTCCAAGGTCAGGTAAAACACTACCAATACGCAGCCCTTCTGTTTGGCCAGTCTACAGCCCCCAGAGTTTTCACATATAAAGGGGGTAGAAAATGCACAAGCAGACTTCCTGAGTCGCAGGCACCTAAGACAGGGGGAATGGTCCCTAAACCCCCAAATCTTCCAACAAATAGTTCAAGCCAGGGACAAGCCTGAAATAGACCTGTTCGCCACCGCACGCAACAGAAAGGTCAGGAAGTTCTGCTCACTGAATCCAAGAGAAAACCCCTTCGCAGTAGATGCCCTACAAATACCCTAGAAGTTCATCCTGGCCTATGCATTCCCCCTGATAACAATGATCCCAGTAGTGGTCTGGAAAACCAGGGAGGATCGAACGAGAATAATTCTTATAGCTCTGTTTTGGCCGAGGAGGCCTTGGTTCTCCTTTCTGAGACTCCATGTCAGTAACAGATCCATGGATCTTACCGAAGGTTCCAGACCTGCTTTCCCAGGGACCAGTGGTCCACTCAGGTGAAGGGTTTCCATCTGGCAGCCTGGAATTTGAGGGTGCTACTGAGTCGCCAGGGATTCTCTCCAGGGTTAGTCTCCACCCTGTTAATGAGTAGGAAAAATAGAACATCCCAAATCTACGGTAGAACGTGGAAAAAGTTCCTAGTCTTCCTGGGGGAACCTTTAGGGGGATGTAGCTCCTGTGGGACCTATCCTAGAATTCCTACAGTCGGGGCTGCAACTTGGGTTAGCCACTAACACCCTCCAAGTCTCAGCACTGGGGGCCCTATATAACTGCAACCTAGCAGCCAATAGGTCGGTGTCCTGTGGCAGGTCGAGGCTGGTCATTATCCCAAAGATGCCACCCTGGGACCTGAATCTAGTCTTAGAGGCTTTAACCAAAGATCCCTTTGAACCATTACAAGAGCTGTCACCAAAACTACTCACACTTAAAACTGTATTACTGGTAGCCTTAACGGCCTGTCACACTAAGCGATATCGCTATAACTAGTGACGTTATAGCGATATTGCTAGCGATATCGCTGTGTGATACATAAATACAACCCGCTCCCCCCCTGGTAATCGCTGATCGTGCGAGAACATGCTGGACCTTTTCTCGTCAGCTTCCTGCGGCGCTTCCTGCTGTGACGACGAGCGACGCGTGGACCAGGGCGGGAGGACGCAGGATCGCCTGGTGTGACAGGTAAGTAGCGACCCCCGTCCCCAGCAATGTCGCTGGTGAGATCTGCCTGTGTGGCAGCTCACTAGCGACCAGTTAGAGATGTACCAGCGATCCTGACCGCATCATATCAAACTGTTTTGTTCACCGATGAGTGCCGTGCATTGCTCAATGGTCCAGATGGATGGAGTGGAGGATGGCTGCTTGATGGAGACCCCATGAAAACACTGCTAAGGCGCCAACAAGGAGGAGGTGGAGTAATGTTTTGGGCTGGAATCATGGGGAGAGAGATTGTCGGCCCCTTTAGGATCCCTGAAGGGGTAAAGATGAACTCCTTATCTATGTGGAGTTTCTAAAACAGCACTTCCTGCCATGGTTCAAGAGGAAGAGCAGTGCTTTCCGCAGCAAGATCATTTTCATGCATGATAATGCACAATCTCATGCTGCAAATAACACATCTGCATCTCTGGCTGCTATGGGCATAAGAGGACAAACTTATGGTGTGGCCGCCATCTTCCCCTGACCTCAACCCCATTGAGAACCTCTGGAGCATCATCAAAAGGAGTGTCTGATGGCGGGAGGCAGTTCACATCTAAGCAAAAGCTCTGGGAGGGTGTTCTGTCCACATGCAAAACAATTGAAGCACAAACCGCCCAAAAACTGACAAATTCAATGGACGAGAGAGTTCAGAAGCTTCTTTCAAACAAGGGGTCCTATATGCAAATGTAACCTCACCTAGAATAAAGTTTTGACTTGAAAACTGTTTGATTTCATTTTGTAATAAGCTGATAATGCTTATTTCACAATTGACCATTTTTTTTTTTTTGTTCAAAATAAAAGGTTAAACTCTGCTGTGCATAATTTGGAACATGCATTTTGATTTTTTTTTTTTTTTTTTTTAAATATACTGTTTTCATAGGCAGTTTGTTCAAAAACATTGCAATTATACTAGAATAGTAGATGACTGGAAAATAACACTGACTGCAATTCATATAGGTAATTTAGAGAAAATGAGGAAGTAGTTTTTGCATAATAATTTGGAACACAGTGTATTTGCCCTCCATATAAGCAGATCTTGGCTGACCGAGTGGTTCTAAGACCAGACCCAGCCTACCTCCCCAAGGTGGTCCAAAAGTTTCATAGGACTCAGGAGATCTCCTTGCCATCTTTCTGTAATAATCCTAGAAACCCTGTGGAGCAAAAAGTTCCATACACTGGATGTAAGGAGAGCCATATTACAGTATGTCAAGAACTAGTCAGTGGAGGAAAGAGGAGTCCCTTTTTGTAGCCTTTCAGGGTTTTAGAAAAGGGTACGGGGTAGCTAAGAGTACCATTGCCAGATGGATCAGGGAGGCCATTATGTTATCCTACTCTTCAAGTGACGCTCCGGTTCCAGAAGGCATCAAGGCTCACTCCACCAGAGCCGTGGCTACCTCCTGGGCAGAGAAGGCTGAGGTATCCATTGAACAGATTTGTAAAGCCACTACTTGGTCCTCACCTTCAACCTTTTTTAAGCACTACCGACTTGATCTATCTTCCGCTACTGACCTAACCTTTGCTAGAAGGGTGCTGCAAGCGGTGGTCCCTCCCGAAGGTGTCTTATTCTAGAAAAGTCTCTCATGTGTGCCATCATGGGAGACGGGAAAACACCAAGGTTACTTACTGGTAGCCGTTTTTTCCGGAGCCCATGACGGCACCTGTATATTGCTCAGGAGACCGCCGCCGCCACCAAGCCCAGTGTACCTAGACCCCCCTGAGTGGGCTTTGTCACTGTCTCAGTCCATGGCCTCTGACTAAAGCAATTGAGTCCCTCCAAGATCCTGCCACGGGTCGGGCATTTCTCTGCCTGTTTTGGAAAGTTCCTCTATCTCACAGGAACTGTTGGCCAGCAGGGGCTGTGCTCAGTCAAAAACTCCACAGGCATCCAGGAAACGGACACACAGCTCATCTCCTGGGCCCTCTCATGCCTCCGCATCAGTGAGCTGTTTTCCGCTCCCCCTCTCACGAGGTTCGTAGTAACCAGTCCGATACTGATATGCCACTTAATCTAGATTTTCCAGACTTTCAGGCGACTGGACAGTCTAATTGAGGCCATCAATCACATAGAGGACTCTAATTCCGTTCCGGATCACACGATGTCCTTCAAGAGGACCAAATGCTCTAACGTTTTTTTTCTGACCATCCCGAATTTCAGGAAATATTTTGGCAGCATAGAGCAACCGGACATGCGCTTCGCAGATCAGAAACCGCTGGAAGTGAGATCCGTTTTTCAGTTCTATGGAAAGAGTTGTCTAAATCTCCCCCAGTTAATCCACCGGTATCATGCCTGTCCAAAACTCTCCTATCCTTGCCGGATGATTCTTCCATCAAAGATCCCACGGACTGTCAGAGATTTTTGCCCATTGAGTTTGAGGCGTCGGGCTCAGCACTTTCTCCCTCCTTTGCCGCAACAAGGGTAGCTAAAGCAATGGTCTCTTGTGCAGATACCCTAACCAGAACCATCCATGATGGTGGTCTCCCCCCTGAGGCAGCGGATCTGGCAAATCAGATCTCCCTAGCCAGGGACTATTTGCAGGCCTCCCTGGATGCAGCAAACTGCCACTCTTGCAGCTGCAAATGCCATCTCTTAGACAGGCATTGTGGCTGAGGCAATAGCGTGCGGATTCTGCCTCTAAGAAATCCCTAACATCTCTCTTACCAGAGCGGTCGTTTGTTTGGAGAAAAGCGGGATCAGCTTATCTTGGACGCCACAAGAAAAAGCTAATTCCTCCCCCCAGCAAAGGACTAGATGTTCTTTTTGTCAGCAACAGCAGACTCGTTTCCGATCCTTTCGCAGCAATCCTATTTGGTCTAACACCGCTTCCTCTTCTGGCTCTGGACTCTTTTTTTTTTTTTTTTTTTTTTTTTTTTTTTTTTTTTTTTTTTCCCTGTGAAGACAGGGGCCTCCCCAGGTTCTTATAAGTCCAGCCAGTTGTGGAAAAACCACCTCAGACATTCCAGATCTAAGGGAACTAGGTCCCACAGATTCTCAGTTCAATGACTCGCATCATTATCGGACACCAGCAAAGTAGGCAGCGGTCTACAAAACAAAGGCACAGGCACGGTCCTTCTACCAAGCCATTGATTCACTACAACAAAACGGGGTCATCATTCCAGTCCCAGAGACAGAGGTTCGCATTTAACGGCCTGGCCATTGAATACTGGGTCCTAACCCAGGCTGCATTCTCTCAGGAAGTGGTCTCCACCATGATCAATGCTCAGAAGCCTACTTCTGTGCGCATCTATCCTGTACTTGGAAATCATTCTTTGCCTGGTGTAGAAGCAATGATTGTTCTCCTTGTTTTCTTGATTCTGTCCATTCTGGAGTTTCTTCAGGCTGGCCTAGACTCGAGCCTAGTGCTTGGTTCCCTTAAAGTTCAGATTTCTGCCTTATCTGTTTTGTTCCAGCGCAGAATCTTTCAAACTGCAGGTAAAGACTTTCATCCAAGGGGTCTCCCATTTGGTACCCCCTATAGAAGATCTTTGGATCCCTTTTGGACCAAAACCTGGTCTTGGATGTACAGGGTCATCCCTTCTTACCGCTACAGGATGTCTTGCTCACCGGTCTTTCATGGAAGGTTGCCTTTCTTGTCACGGTGACGTCATCAGGCGAGGATCTGAGTTGGCCACCCTGTCCTGTCGAGCTCCTTTTCTGAATTTTCACCAGGAAAAGAGTCCTCTGGATATCTCAATCTTTCTTACCCAAGGCGGTTTCTTCCTTCCACCTTAACAAGGACATTGTCCTACCTTTTTGCCTGGCTTCTATACACTGCTTTGAGAGGGCTCTTCACACCCTGGACCTAGTCGGGGCTCTCAGACCATATGTCTCACGGACTGCACCCTTCTGTAAGACGGTTGTTTTGTTCTTCCCGAGGGTCACAGGAAGGGACTCACTGCTTCTAAGTCCACAATAGCCAAGTGGATCTGCTTGGCTAATCAGGATTCCTACCGCATCAGAAACAAGCCTATCCCAGCAGGGATTAAGGCACACTCCACTTGTTCGTTGGGGGGCCTCCTGGGCTGCATTCCACGTTGGCGGAACAGGTTTATAAGGCTGTGACTCGATCTAGTCTGCATGCCTTCTGAAGCACTACAACATTCACACTCGGGCCTCAGCAGATGCGAGTCTTGGAAGAATAGTCTTGCAGCCGGCGATATTGCATCTCTGGGCAGCTGGTGCACAAGGTCTAGTATGTCCTGTCATTTTCCTGCCCAGGGAGACTGCTCTGGGATGTCGCATGGTCCTGTGTCCCCCAGTAAGGAGAAACTTTTTTTTTTTTTTTTTTTTTTTTTGTACTCATTGTAAAATACCTTTTTCTCAGGCACTGATCGGGGGACACAGGCCAACAGGGTGGGTGATATCGGCTCAAGTTTGTTCTTTGGTTTGACATTGGTATACTGTAATATTGCTTTGCTTTTTTTCCTACTGCTTTATGGAACCTTTTGTGGTTTATACTGCAGGGGAGGAGCTAATCTTTTTTTTTTTTTTTTTTTTTTTTTTTAGTGTCGGCCGCCTAGTGGCAGCAGCATAACACCCATGGTCCTGTGTCCCCCAATGAGGCAAAGGAGAAGTAAGCTGCCAGCCATAATAAAACCATTAGTTACAGTGCCTACAAGTAGTATTCAACCCCCTGCAGATTTAGCAGGTTTACACATTCGGAATTAACTTGGCATTGTGACATTTGGACTGTAGATCAGCCTGGAAGTGTGAAATGCACTGCAGCAAAAAAGAATGTTATTTCTTTGTTTAATTTTTTTTTAAATTGTGAAAAGTTTATTCAGAGGGTCATTTATTATTCAACCCCTCAAACCACCAGAATTCTGTTTGGTTCCCCTAAAGTATTAAGAAGTATTTCAGGCACAAAGAACAATGAGCTTCACATGTTTGGATTAATTATCTCTTTTTCCAGCCTTTTCTGACTATTTAAGACCCTCCCCAAACTTGTGAACAGCACTCATACATGGTCAACATGGGAAAGGCAAAGGAACATTCCAAGGCCATCAGAGACAAGATCGTGGAGGGTCACAAGGCTGGCAAGGGGTACAAAACCCTTTCCAAGGAGTTGGGCCTACCTGTCTCCACTGTTGGGAGCATCATCTGGAAGTGGAAGGCTTATGGAACTACTGTTAGCCTTCCACGGCCTGGACAGCCTTTGAAAGTTTCCTCCTGTGCCGAGGCCAGGCTTGTCCGAAGAGTCAAGGCTAACCCAAGGACAACAAGGAAGGAGCTCCGGGAAGATCTCATGGCAGTGGGGACATTGGTTTCAGTCAATACCATAAGTAACGTACTCCACCGCAATGGTCTCCGTTCCAGACGAGCCCGTAAGGTACCTTTACTTTCAAAGCGTCATGTCAAGGCTCGTCTACAGTTTGCTCATGATCACTTGGAGGACTCTGAGACTGTGGTTCAAGGTTCTCTGGTCTGATGAGACCAAGATCGAGATCTTTGGTGCCAACCACACACGTGACGTTTGGAGACTGGATGGCACTGCATACGACCCCAAGAATACCATCCCTACAGTCAAGCATGGTGGTGGCAGCATCATGCTGTGGGGCTGTTTCTCAGCCAAGGGGCCTGGCCATCTGGTCCGCATCCATGGGAAGATGGATAGCACGGCCTACCTGGAGATTTTGGCCAAGAACCTCCGCTCCTCCATCAAGGATCTTAAGATGGGTCGTCATTTCATCTTCCAACAAGACAACGACCCAAAGCACACAGCCAAGAAAACCAAGGCCTGGTTCAAGAGGCAAAAAAATCAAGGTGTTGGAGTGGCCTAGTCAGTCTCCTGACCTTAACCCAATTGAAAACTTGTGGAAGGAGCTCAAGATTAAAGTCCACATGAGACACCCAAAGAACCTAGATAACTTGGAGAAGATCTGCATGGAGGAGTGGGCCAAGATAACTCCAGAGACCTGTGCCGGCCTGATCAGGTCTTATAAAAGACGATTATTAGCTGTAATTGCAAACAAGGGTTATTCCACAAAATATTAAACCTAGGGGTTGAATAATAATTGACCCACACTTGTATGTTTAAAATTTCTTAAAATTTAACTGAGCAACATAACTTTTTGGTTTGTAAGATTTATGCATCTGTTAATAAATCCTGCTCTTGTGTGAAGTTTGAAGGCTCTAACTTATTTGTATCTTATCAAACCTGCTAAATCTGCAGGGGGTTGAATACTACTTGTAGGCACTGTATAAGGAGGAAATTAACCCAGAAAAAAAAATGCCTGAAGAGTTTGTTTGTTACCATCCTGTAAAAGTTCACATTTGGTTTTGCACACCTCCAGCAGTGAACCCTCCCTTAGATAAAAAAATTACATAATCCTTTAATATAGGTCAATTTACATCGCTCATCTAGATTTGGAATACTCATTGGGGTAACATTTTGTAAAGTATTTATTTCAGGTTTTTTTTTTTTCCCTACTGCTTTGTTATGGAGCGTTTTGTGGTTTATACTGCAGGGGAGGAGCTAATCTTTGTCTTATATAGTGTCGGCCTCCTAGTGGCAGCAGCATAAAACCCATGGTCCTGTGTCACCCCCCATGAGTGGCTGAGAGAAACCCTGTTGGTTTCCTTTGCTGAAAGACCTAGACTGCAGGGCGCAAAGGACAGGATTCTATTGATGCAAAAAATTCTTCATTTATTAAAGAAACTGGAATTTAAAAGTCCAACGCTCTTCAACTGAATAGATCCATCTTCCTCAGGTGGCATTATCATTATTAGTTAATGCCACCTGAGGAAGACGGATCTATTCTGTAGAATCCTGTCCTTTGCGCCCTGCAGACTGGGTCTTTCAGCAACTTTACTATAATTGTTCCTCTTTTGAGGCATCCAGCTGGAGCAGCATCAGATCACCATCTGGATGCCAATACACACGCATAGCTGGCACTCCTACAGACTGTCCCATCTGACGTTCTTGGTTTCCTTTATTAGACAGGGCAGAGGGGGGAGGCTCCTGCTGCAGTCATCTGGCCGACAGCCAGATGCAAATCTCGTGTGAAGTTTGAGGGCCTATTTGTGCCCTATTCATAGCCACTATATACAGATGTAATTAGGGTTTTATTTTTAATTTCTTCAGAGGTTATCCAGGATTTAATATTTGGGCCCAAAGTAAAGGCAAGTGATTGCTAACTAACTTCCTGTTGTACCCAGCGCTGGCTCAAAACAGTCACTGACCACTTATGCTGGTGATTCATCTGCTCCAGGTCAACAAAGCTGCTCTTCTGGGCTGCTCTGATGGGGCTTGACAGCCAGCTCCCTGCAGTTAGTCAGTGGGGAGCCAACTGTCAGCATGATGTCAACAGAGCAGAAGAGCAAGCCGGTCTGCTGGAGCTGTCCATGATTTCAGTACAGACAGATTGGCACCTGTTGGTTTTAGGGTACAAAGTAAAGTTTAATATTCCTGGCTAACCCCTTTAAATTATTGCTGTGATAACTTTTTTTTTTTTTTTTTTTTCTTCTTTTTTTTTTTTGGTTAGGTTCCATACAGGCTTCATGCAGTGCTGGTTCATGAAGGCCAGGCCAACGCCGGGCATTACTGGGCATATATATACAGCCATACCAGGCTGTGCTGGTTAAAGTGCAATGATGTATCTGTTACAGAAGCCACTTGGGAGGAGCTCAAGAGGGACTCCTATGGAGGTGTGAGAAATGCCAGCGCTTACTGCCTCATGTACATAAATAATAAGCTACCTTATCTCATTGAGGGTAAGTAGCCATCACTGAGAGATTAGATTACCACTGTATATGAAAGATTCTAAAGAGGGAAGTGGGAGAGGCAGAAACAGACCTATTATTTTTTTTTTTTTTTTAATATGGAAGAAATCATATCTAGTCTCCAGATACTGACTCAGAAATTGAGAAAATCCATAGTCTGCAGAGGATAAAAAAATGCAGGATGCATAAAATTGCCAGAAATAATATTCATGTGAACACACCCTATGCTGTCTTGGTTTGCTTGTTCCTAGTCCTTTCTGCTCTTCCAGAAACGTGCTGATTTCTATGTAGGAAGGGGGACCCCACATTACAGAATACATAGCTCCGCAATCCTGCAGCATTGAAGGGTCCAGCCATCTCCATGTGACTAGGCAGCTTAACTTCCAGGAAGGTTGTAATTCTACTTAACCATATATATACCCACACACTGTGGATAATAAATTATCCAAATAACACTGCTCACAAAAGAATAAAAAAAATTGATTGCTTTTATTCAACAATATTTACATTAAAAAGTACATGAATCAGGAATAGCCATGAAGCATGTGAGGTATAGACAAGGAGATAAAGTCCATATAAATAATGGAGCAGAAATGAATCTGTCTGCGAGTATTAGATAATCACAATCAAAACATTCATAATCAAAAATTCATGAGCAGACTTAAATCTCCAGATTAGTGCTAACAATCCAAATGTAATCAAAAATCTGCCATAATGAAAAAAAGATGAGTACATCTTGCCCATATCGCTGTAAGCCACCTATCTGCAACACCATTAAACACCCCGACACGTGTTTCGCGGATGCGCTTTCTCAAGGGGAGTGTATATTCTAAACCAAAGTCGCCCATATACCACATGTACCTTGTGAAGAGCGAATCACTTTCAGTGCATGTCACCACAGCCTCCTTATCACAGCTCAAATTTTTTTTTATACTTTAGACCTTGAAACTGGACAACTGGAAGATAAAATACGCAGTCTTCCTGGAGGCTTTTCTGGCTGGATTAGAGAAGAGAACCAAAGGTTTGACCAGGAGGTGGCAGAATGGGAAGAGGCTCATTCCTGCAAGATCCCACAAATCGAGCAGTCACTCACTTGTGAAGAGGGCACCCTGTCCGATGGTAAATCCTCTCCAAAGTATAATGGCAGCTTTGCTGAATATTTAATTCTTAAATCACTGCAGTAGCATGTGGTTTTTTAAAACACATGGCCCCCTTTATTGTAAGTTTTTCCTGCAGTGGCCACTGATCATGTAGAAAGTAGTGGCTCTCCCAATTTACTTGAAAGGGGCACTGAGGGTTCCTGGGAAGAACTGTTAAGGGGCTGCAGTACTTCACTAATATGGGGGCTCAAGACCAGTCTGAACTCAGGGAGGGGGGGGATGAATTACCAGTATAAAGTCTTTTACTCCTAACCTTGCAGGCTCGCCGCAGGTGGATGAGGAGTATAGCAGGGCCTTGGCGTCATCGGCCATAAACGCCAGAGATCAGACTGCACTTGCCATTAAAAAAACTGCCGACTGCTATAAGAAAAATGGAGTAGAAGCGGCACTAGAAGAGGTAAAGAAACCTTTGATCTCCTGTCTTTGGGTAGTTTGGTGTATATTTTATTGGGGGTGTCCTGCACTACCTGCTTCTGCATCATGACACTGGGCAGTGCTGAGATTGTGGTATTCATTGTGTGTAATGGGCTCTTTCATTCTGAGAGCGAGTTCCATAGACTATGCATGGAGCATCTGCTTGAACATAAAGCAGCCACTCAGTTGTGACGAGGCCTATCGCGCTGCCTTCTCAGTTGGTTCATATTCACATACCGGCTGTGTTTCTGGTCACGTCAACTGGGCAGCTACGTCTCCTCTTCTGCTCTGTCCTCTGGACATCTGGACTGGTTTGTCCGTGTCAATGCTAGTGGAAGAGCTGCTCTGTCTTGAGGTCAACGGAAGCTAGACAATTGCCGCCTGAGCCTGGGGAGGTCCACACAGGGCATAACAGGCAGGTAGTTGGTATCTACCTGCCTGTAAGGTCTTGACACCTTGGAAGAAAGTCCATATCTAGGATAACCCCTTTTAATATGAATCTAAATGATTGCTTGGGTCTAATTGATGAATCCCATTGAGACTCTGTCCTTAGTGCATGGAGCCATGGTGAGCATGTCAATCTTCACATCTATACTGCAAATGGGCTTTAGGACCACCAGCCTCGTGTTCACCCCAGGGATCAAGCATTTATCACCTTCTCTGGATAAGGAAGTTAAGAGTTGGTAATTACAGTTTGGTGCGCTCTGTAGGGACAGACTGCAAGACAAGGCCAACATATGTGCTTGTTTTTCTTTAGCATCGGATGTGCTCCATAGTCCTTGGTTATCAGTGACAACTGAGTCTGAAGATGAGGAAAAAAAAACTCGTTACGCAGCCTCTTGTGTCCATTCCATACATTTTAGTAGGTTTGTAGTTAAAAGGCCACTATGTGTTCACAATGATGCAGATCAGGTACCCAACTTGACGCTTTTTTATTTATTTATTTTTTTCCCCCCCACAAGTTTAATTAATAAATTAAGCCAATTTACTAGGCAAAGTTTGTAGTTCTGGTAATGTAATTCTTGGTTAGCAGATGACTGGGCACACACAGACCTCATAGATCTGGTGGTACCAGTCATATGGCCTTGACTGTCCTGCTTGGAAGACCTTGTCCTTGCCTTAGATTGGTCTATAGTTAGTGCTAGGCTTGGGAAATAAACTTAAATGAAAAAGCAAAAATGGTTGTAGCCTTTACACGGGGATAGAGTAGTTATCCGTTTTTTTTTTTTTTTTTGCATGTATGTTAAGCTAAACTTTTCCTATTTGGTTTCATGAAATGTCTTGTACAATTTGCCTTCTGCAGCCTGTGTTGCGCTATGTTGCTGGCTGCTGAACGAGTTAACTTGGAATCTGTCGGTTTTCACCATGATTTGCCTTCACATTTGACTTTGATGTGATCATAAATCAGCTGAGAGAAGTTCAGTAAAACAAGGCCTGTAAAGGCAAAATGCTGTGAAACGTCTACTGAAACCCAAAAAAAGCCCAGATTATATCCAATCTATCTCTTTGCTGATCACTGGGGGAATGCTGGAGGACTCGTGAGAATGGGGGCGCTGTGCATGCACATTTCAGAGATCAGCCAGCTGTCGGCAAGTTGTCATACAGGATAGATCTTAACTTCTGTTGTCTTTTCTCTTGTCTTTTATGCAATCGTCTTCTTAACCCTTATCCTACCTGTCCTTTCTTATTTTTTTTTTTTTGTTGTGCCGCTTTCCTAGCCATCAAATCCTGAGCCAGAGGAGGCCAGTGAGCCTGAACCCACGCTCTGTGATCAGACTGGGGAGAAGGAGCCGCAGCCCAGCTCCCAAATCTCTGAAGTGGAGATTCCCACAGTGGGAAAGATACTGGTTAGAGCTGACGCTGATGGATATAACGAGGAGGTAGAGCTGTAGGGCCAGCTTTGTAGCTACAATGCTCAGCGCATGTCCGTTCTGTAACTGGTAATGACACTTCAGAGAACATAACACGTCTCGTTGTGGGTCGGAACGAACATGTTTCTCGAAGACTTTCTCCTTCGCCTCATTGGGGGACACAGACCATGGGTGTTACGCTGCTGCCACTAGGAGGCTGACACTAAGCGAATACAAAAAAGTAGGAATTAGTCCTACCGGTAATAGTATTTCCAGGCATCCATCATGACAGCACCACCAGGAGGTTGTCCTTCTTATCCTTGATAGGGACAGGAACACAGAGGTTAAATAGCCCCTCCCCACCAACTGCTTCAGTGATTTTCTAAGTACCACACCAGGATTGATACAACACAATTTTATTGAACTTCCTACCATACATGTTACCTCACATATCAGATAGGAAATCCAAGGGAGGGTATATAAGGGGTGCTGTCATGATGGGCTCCTGGAAATACTATTACCGGTAGGACTAATTCCTACTTTCTAGGACGTCCCTCCTGACAGCACCACCAGGAGAATTATCAAATTACTACAACTAGGGCGGGATTACAGCTTGGAGGACTTTCCTCCCAAATACTGTCTGAGGATTTGCCATAACATTCAATTTGTAATGTCTGCAAAAGGTATTAAATTTAGACTAGGTTGCGGCCTTGCATATCTGGTCCATAGATGCTCCCGCACTTTCTGCCCATGAGGCCGAAACTGCTCTTGGAGAATGGGCCCTAAGGTTTTCTGCTGGAGTCTCTCCTGCTGACACACATGCTGCACTGATAGTTGACTTTAACAATCTAGCCAGGGTAGCCTTTGATGCCTTCTTCCCTTTGTTTTTGCCTGCTATCTGGATGAAGAGGTTAGAGTCTACTCTCCAACCTTTTCTAACGTCCATGTATTGGAGGACGGCTCTTTTAACGTCCAAGAGGTGGAGAGAGCGTTCCTTCCCGTTGTTGTAATTTTGGCAGAAGGATGGTAGTATAATCTCCTGGCTCCGGTGGAAGTCAGTAACTACTTTAGGAAGAAAGGCTGGATTTAATTTTAAGATGATGCAGTCTTCCTGGATCTTCAGACATGGATGCTCTATAGAGAGGGCCTGAATCTCCCCTATGCATCTGGCCGTAGTTATAGCCACTAAAAATAAGGCTTTAAATGTCATTGATCTCAAGGGGGCCTGTTCTAGGGGTTCATACAGGTCTTTGTGTAGCTCGTTTAGGACCAAGCTAAGATCCCAAGGTGGTATCAAGCTACGGATTGTAGGTCTCATCCGCTGAGTGGCTTTTATGAACCTCACTACCCATGGATGCTTGGCTAGGGGGAAGTCAAGGTATGAGCTTAAGGCCGCCACCTGCACTTTGAGCGTACTAGGCTTTAGCCCTTTATCAAAGCCCACCTGGAGAAAGTCCAGGATCTGCGGGATCTCCGGACCCTGAATGACTGATACTGGCCTCACACACTGAACAGAATTTCTTCCAGATCTTTCGATATATAGCTGAAGTTACCGGCTTCCTACTATTCTGCATAGTAGCTATAACTGAGTTAGAGTCCCTTTGACTTTAGGATCTCCGCCTCAGAATCCAGGCCGATAGCTGTAGCATCTCGGGTTTCTGATGAACTAAGGGACCCTGGGTTAACAGTAAGGAGAACCAGCTTCTCCTGGGCCAGTAAGGAACAATCAATATTACTGATGCTCTGCTTTACTGGATCTTTCTTGGGACCCTTGGTATAAGAGGGAGTGGCAGGAAGCTGTAAGCGAGTTCCATTCTTGGGATAACGCGTCTACACCTATTGGGTTGTCTGACGGGTTGACAGAAAAGAACCTCTTTGTTTTTGCGTTCTTCCTTGTGGCAAATAAGTCGACCTCTGGTGTCCCCCAATGTTGGCATAGCTCTGTGAAGACCTCTTCGCTTAGTGACCACTCTGACGACTGGATCTTTTCTCTGCTCAGGAAGTCGGCAACCTGATTTTTGGATCCTTTCAGATGGACTGCCGTAACTGAGGCTATTCTGCCAATAAAAGATCTCGTGTTCTAGGTCCTGAAGGTGACGGTATCTGGGGCCTCCTTGATGTTGAAGGAAGGCAACTGTAGTCGAGTTGTCCGAGAATATCCTGACCCCTCAGTTCTTCTTGACATGCTCTTAGCGACTCCCAGACTGCCCTGAGCTCCCAGTAGTTCGAGAACCGGTCACATACTAATAGGCTCCATGTCCCCTGGAGGTATCGACCTTCCAAGTGAGCCCCCCAGCCTCTGAGACGGGCGTCGGTAGTGATGCTTTGTGCATGGCAACAGTCTCCAAGATCTCCCTTTCCCGAGATTGTCTGTCCACCAGGAAAGGGACTGTTTTCCTTCCTCGGAAAGTGACATGTTCTTGTCTAGCGATGTTTCCCTGCTGTCCCAGCTCGCTAAGAACTCTCTGCAGTATTCTTGAGTGGAACTGGCTTCACTGTACACTGGAGATGCATGAAGTCATGAGACCCAGGAGTCTCATGGCTTTCCTTATGGAGATGTAATTGCATCTCTGGACCCACCGGACCTCCTGCGAGATTGCCTGCTGTTTGTGCGGAGGAAGGAAGGAACATTCTTGCCCTGAGTTTAGTATGACCTCTTCTGTATTTCTGGTCTTAGGCTGGACTTCTTCCAATTTATTACCCACCCTAGGCTAAGTAGGACCGATATGGTGGATGTAAGGTCCTGCTCCATTTGTTGAGAGTCCGCCACTAGTAGCAGGTCGTCCAAATACGGTATGATAAGGGTATTTCTTTCCCTTAGATGGGCCATGATTTCCGCCATGAGCTTTGTAAAGATCCGGGGCGCTGAAGCGAGTCTGAACGGCAAGCAACGAAACTGGTAATGTATTCACCCGTGCTCTTTTATGGCAGACCTGAGGAATTTTTGGTGAGATCTGTGGATGGGCACATGATAGTGGGCACTCTTTAAATCTAGGGTGCACATGACTGAGTCCTTTTTTATTAATGGTTTAGCTGCTTTTAGAGATTCCAACTTGAATCTTTTGTAGGTCAGCCACTGATTTAATGGTTTTAGATTTATTATAGTCCGGTATTCTCCACCTGGTTTTTTTATGGAGAATAGAGTTGAGTAGTGACCCTGAAACCTCTGGGCATGGGGAACTTGGGTTATGGCTTCTATCTCTATCAGGTCCCGTATGTCCTTTAATAGTCTCTGGTGGGTCACCTGAGACTGGGTCTGGGTTACGCAGTATCTTCTGGGCGCTCGCTCGGTGAACTCTATTTTGTAACCCTCTGCGTCCGTATTCCGAACCCACTTGTTCTGGGTAGTAATCTTCCAGATATTTTGGAAGTAATGGAGTCTCCCTCCTATCTTCCTGGCGTCATTCTCTGGTAGGTCTTGCCTTCTGCTCCTGAGGAGAACTTCTGCCTCTGCCTCCTTTCGGGTAGCTCCACCTACCGGTCTTCCCTTTTCCCCCTATAATCTTGTCTGGGATGGGAGCGGGTCCTCCGAAAAATAGGCGTTTGTTTAGGCCTCTCCTCCGGAAAGCCCTTGTCGGAAGCTTTCTCGAGCAGCTCATCTAGTACGTGCCCGAAAACCTGGAGCTCGGAGAAGGGTATGGAACAAAGTTTGTTCTTTGACTGAGTGTCTCCCGATCAGAACCTCAGCCACAGCGCCCGCCTTGCTGAATTAGCTAAGGCATTGTTTCTTGCGGCGAACCAGACTGATTCCGCCGAGGCGGTCGCCGTGAAGTCAGTAGCCATTCTCAGAGAAAGTGATTTTAAGATCTCTTCTCTGGGGGTTCTGTCTCTAATCCGATCCTCTAGCTCCCCCACCCATAAGGTCATTGATCAGGCTACCGAGGTGGCCGCAATGTTAGCCTTCATAATGGCTGCTGATGCTTCCCAGGCTTTCTTGAGGAGGTCCTCTGATCTCTTGTCCATCGGATCCTTTAGGCCGGATGAATCCTCAAAAGGAATGGCCGTCTTCTTTGACACCCTGGCTACCCGTATGTCTATCTTCGGAACCGTCTCCCACACTTGTCTCTTCTGGATCAAAGAGAAGACTGTACCTAAAGTCCTTTGGGACTATTAGTTTCTTTCCTGATTCTTCCCACTCATCTAAGATCATTGCCGTTATGTGCATATTAACCGGGAATACAGTATTTCTACGGGCTCTCAGCCCTCCGAACATCTCATCTTGGGTTGTCCGTGGTTCCGTAGAATCCTCTACTTTCATTGTATCTCGGACTGCCTGTAGGAGCGTGTCCGTATCTTCCACAGAAAAAAGGTATCTCTTCCTTTCTTCCGGGTGCGCTGCCGAGGAACCTTCGCCGGAGTTAGGATCAGAGTAGTCTGACACCTCTCCTTCCTCCGAGCTCTGTTCTAGCTCCCATTTGGGTCTCTTTGGGTGCGGGGACTCTGTTGGTACCAGTGCTGCGACCGTGGACTGCACCTCCTCTCGTATTACGGACCTCATATTGTCCAGGAGAGGACTGTTCTTGTCTTAGGAGTCCTGAAATACAGTCCTGACATAAGCTCTTTGTATGTCCTGACTGGAGCTTGGTCGAGCATAGGGGGCACTTGTTAAGCAGTCCACCTCGACCACCAGGAAAAAGCCTAGGTGCCTCCTTGGGGGGACGCGGCATTTTCTTTCTCCTGCCGCTTCCAGACACAAGCTGACATCCGGAAGCGGCTGCTCAATTGGACCCGGCGGTATTCAGTGCTGAAGATGGTGCTAATCCAACAGGGACACAGGATCCAGGTAAGGAGGTGTTGCTCCCTCCCCCACTGCAGTATCCTGCAGTATTACCTGGTCTGCTGGCAATCCCTATTAAAGACACATATAGGGGTACTGCACTCGCTTCAGTAGTGCATATACTAAAACTGGAACACTTCCATGATTTTGCAGTTCCATATTACAGTGGCAGTTTATTTCCATGTCCCAGTCCAAAAAGTCTAAGACTATTTCAGTCTTCATACCGCAAAGCCTGCGACCCCCAAATGTGCTCAGGAGCCCTCCGCCGCCACTGATCCCAGAGAGTACTTGGTCCCACTGAGTGTGTTTAGCCACTGTAGCAATCCATGGCTTCTCTGGCCAAAGAGATTGAATCCCTCTGTGGATTGGAGCGTTCACAGGACCGATGTAGACGGATCCTCCCCTACACAGGAGCCATCTGCTAGCGGGCCGCAAGTATTTTAGAAATGTACTATGGATCCTTCTCTAGACGCCTGTACATTACACAAGCAATCATGTGCCTTCGTGTCTGTGAGCTCTCTCGCTCTCACTCACCAGAGATTTGCAGCAAACAGGACTGAGGTATGAATCGTTTTGTTTCCTTAAATCTAGACTTGCCAGAGTTCCAGAAAATGGGGGATTTGCTTATCAAGGCCATCAACCAGACTCTGAAGGAGGACTCCGGGTCTGTCCCAAACTTGCAGTGTCTTTCAGGACTAATCGCCCTCATACAGCGTTTACCATTCACCCGGATGTTCGGGTTATACTCAACCAGCACAGAGCAACCTAATAAACACCTCACAGGTCAGAAGCCTCTTGAGGCGAGGTACCCCCGTCAGCTGATTTGTGGAAAGATTGGGCTAACTCTCCTGCTGTAGACCTGCCACTATTTTGTCCAGCACCCATAACGCTTCTGTCCTGGCCGGATGGATCATCAACTCACGGACCGTCAGAGAATCTGGCTTGCTTCTTCTGAGGCCTTGGGTTCAACACTCCATAGTTTCCCACGGCAGGGGTAGCTGAAGCCATAGTCTCCTGAACACCTCTTTGGTTGCAGCTAGCTGCATCCAATCAGCGGCAAATGCCATCACGATCAGAGCTACATTATGGCTCAGTGAATAGAAAAGTCTGACATCTCTTCCTTACCAGAGTGACTGTTTATTTAGAGTGAAGCTGGTCTCTGATGCTACGGGAGGAAAGAGCAAATTTCTTCCACAGTAAGGCTTAGGCATCCTTTTCGGAGTCAACAGCAAATCTGTTTTTGGGCACCATAGATTCACTGCGTTAAGACAGAATCATTGTTCCAGTCCCAGTAAACAAAGGGCTCAAGGGGTTCTACTCGAATCTGTTTGAAGTGCCATAAGACCCATACTGGATCTCCAACCTCTACATAAGTTTGTCAGCGTCTGCTATTTCCGGATGGAGTTTCTCAGATTGGGCATTACTTTGGCTGCATGGGGTCCTGGGATCAAAATCCCACCATGGAGGTTATCGGACCTGCAGCACCCATGGGCAACAATGCTAGGTAACTTCCCTGCAAAGGATGCATGGGATTAACATGTCATGGGATACACACAGCCTCATTTTGCAGGGACTGGGATCTAGACTGCGCTATCTCCCCCCCTTACCGGGTTTTGTTGCAGCAGCTAGGGATGAGTGATATTGCCCGATATCGTATCGGAATTCCGGTTTCCGATATTGAAAAAATATCGGATATCGGAGTTTCCGATATCAATGCAATTCAATGGGAGAAAAAAATCGGAATTACAAAATGACCACTACAGTGCTATATAATAGATAAAATGGAGGGGAAACACCTCAGGATAATGGGGAAGGAGTTTGCAGAGGCAGAGGAGCAAAACAATTGCTAGAAAAATGCATAGAGCGAAAGCTGTAGCAGGAAAACCTCTTAACAGCAGTGTTTTTTCTTTGGGTTAGGATTAGTTGAGGTGGGGTTAGGGTTTATGGTTAGTAGGGTAAGAGTTAGGGTAAGGGGTAGGGGTTAGAGATGGTTAGGGTTAGTGATTTTACATTATTAAATTAAAACTGCCGGTGGTGGTGTCAATATGCCCTTTGACTGACATGTGTTCGCGTTCAGCTCACCTTGCTTTGCAGGGAGTTTCCATGAACACCACGTGGAGGAATGGATACACTCCTTTTAAACCATGCTTAGTCTTCTGCTGATTATATTACTAAGTAATTCTGCATATTGATGATCAGCTTTTGGTTCATGTACATCTGCTCCTACTGCTTCCTAAACCTCTGTCTATGGTTATCCTGCTATTGGCTGGTCGCAGAATGTCCCAAACCCAGAGGAAATACGCAGAAGTATCAGGCACAGGAACTTGAGAGAACCAGCTGGTGAGTCTGGAACCCGTATAGGCAGCAGAAATCAGCATAAGAGCCAATGGAACTAACGGTTACCAGCTGACGTTACCGGAGGCCGATAACTAAGCAGGAGGTAACCTGTGCCAGAATGCACTACCAAGGACCAGCAGATGTTACTGGAACTTGGATACCACAAAGGAGGGACCTAAACCATTGACTCTACTGAGAACCAGCTGACGTTACTGGAACCCAGATAAGCAGCAGAAGGTAAAAGTGCCAGTGGCTGTACTGGGCAACAGCTGACATTACTGTAGCCCGGATACCACAATGTAGTAGTGACATAAGCCAAAAGCACTGCCGAGAAGCCCAAAAAAAACCCCACAAAGATGCAAGTTCAAGAGCCAAAAGACAGGAGTCCGGGGACATCTCATCTGTCTTCCTGTCTTGGGTCCTCTACCGGAGTAATGTCTTCTCGGCAGAAGGTGCAAGAGCCACATTTGCCCCGCAACCCAGACAGTCTTCTTTACTCCGCAGTCGCAGCAGGGGAGGAGGAGGGCCTACTGGAACTGTCGAACAGCCTTGAGCGCCAGGTCCCAGAGTCCACGTAGGGGGCTCCTACTCTGACGACACCACGGATAACAGCAGACTGAGCCGGAATGATGTACGGCGGGGGCGTGGAACAGTGCAGCGGACACAACCGTGTAACTGCGAGCGTTGTCGAAACACGGTTTGGAGCAAGAGGTACCCGTGCCCTTGGACACTCCCGAGAACCAGCTGGCGATGCTGGAACTCTGTTTACTCCTCGGGGGAAGCACCTGTGTCCGCACTTCACTGCCAGGAAACAGCTGGCGTGGCTGGATCCCGCCTTTTTTGCTTCTGCCTATAGGTGTTTGGCATCTGTTGTCCTTTTTTCCCACTTTGGTCTAATGAGGTAAAGCTGGCGTTACTGTTGCCCAGAAACACAGCATGCTGTGAAAGTGGCAGTCACGGAAATGGGCACTAGCTGGCGGTACTAGAGCCCAGAAGCACGGCATGCTGTGAAATCAGCAGTCACGGAAATGGGCACTAGCTGGCGATTCGAGGGCCTTGGAAAACAGTATGAGGTGAAAGAGTCAGTCACAGAACCAGGAGCTACAGTAGATGTTGGTGGTAGAGGCCACAGCACTGGCATAACAGATGACGCTGTGTGCAACATAGGCACATGACAGAGCATGCATACTGCTACCAACCATGCATGTAACCGGTTTACTCTGGCCCAGGGCAGCAAAAGTCACCCGAAATCCAGGCCTGGTTCATTTTTTTTGGAATGTAAGCCGGTCCACATTTGCAGCGGATAGTCTGGTACGTTGGTCTGTTAGTACATTGCCAGCTGCACTAAAGACACGTTCAGAAATCACACTGGCACCAGGACAAGCCAGAACCCCCACGGCATACTGGCTAATCTTGGGCCATGTATCCAACTTGGAGACCCTAAACTTGAAGGGGGCAGATCAATCCTGAAGCACACTGACAGGGGTGGAGGTATTGTGCCACCATGTCATGGTAACGTTGCCTCCTAGTGCGTTGCACTGTCTGTGCTATTGGTGCCCAAACTGTTTGCGGGTTCAGAAACCATTGGAACAGGTTGGGTATACTGAACCTGTCAGTAGCAGATGTACTGCTTCTGGCTTCTGAACGGATTCCGCTGGGCCCAGGACGCACTGAGGTGCCTGCTAGTGCACGTGCATCACTGCTATGCGGTGGAAAAGAGTACATGAGTGAATTAACCAGTATTGGTACGCCTGCATTTTACGCGCCCGGTTCAACGGTGTAATTAGGCTTTGAAGGCTGTCCCGGTAACGTGGATCTAAGAGGGTGGCCACCCAGTAGTCATTTGTGTGGAGAATGCGAGCCAAGCGTGGGCCGTTTCTCAGACACTGCAGCATGAAGTCACTCATGTGCTGAAGGCTGCCAACTGGCCATGCATCGCTGTCACCAGCTGGAGGAATGTGCTCTGGCTGCTCTGCATCACCCCATCCACGCTCTCTGGTGACTACTAGTACAGCGCTGTGTACTTTCCTCCTCTGGCTCATCCTCATAGTCCTCCTCGCTTGCTGTGTCCTGCCTGGACCTTTTGTGAGGCACCCACAGAGCTTTGTACCAACCGGGCCGATGAAGATTGCCTGGTTGGTGCAAGTGTCTCATCATACTCCTCCTCCAGAGAAACCTCATCCCTTAGTCCTTTAAATGATGATTCTATAAGGCATATAAGGGGAATAGTCAGGCTGAGTAGGGCAGCATCCGCGCTCACCATCAGTGGAGTCCTCAAAGCACTTCAAAATGGTGCATATGTCCTTAATGGATGCCCACTCTGGTTGTAAAGTGGGAGGGCTGAGATGTGTCGCCTACTTTGCGCCTTCTGCAACTCCATAATTGCATATGCTGCGGAGGTTGTGTGAGCAGCAACCTGCAAAGTCGAATTCCACCTGGTGGGGAGGTCAACAATGATGCGGTGCTTGGGCAGGCCCAATCTGCGCTGCATGGCTGAAAGGCGCGATGCAGCCATGCTTGAACGCCGCAAATGAGAGCACTCGTATCTGACTTTGTGCAGCAGCTCCTCAAGGTCAGGATAGTTCCTAAGGAAACTGCACCACCAAGTTTAGGACATGGGCCAGGCATGGAATGTGAGTCAGACCACCTAGGCCCAGAGCCGCGTCCAAGTTTCAGCCATTGTCACACACCACCATACCTGGCTGGAGGCTGAGCGGCGCAAGCCACATGTCGCTCTGCTCCTTGAGCGTGTTGCACAGCTCGGTTGCGGTGTGGATAACATCACCCAGATAAGCCAATTTCAACACGGCCTGTTGATTGGCCGATGCAGTGCTGAAATCGGTTGTTGTGGTACATCTGGGTGCAGGCGAGTCTGACGAGTATGAGGAGGAGTCAATTTGTACGGAGGAGAGGCCTGCAATCCGTGGAGTTGGCAGGACCCGCGCACTTGCACTGTCTACTTCAGTTCCAGGCTCAACTACATTTAACCAATGGGCGGTGATGGAAATGTAGCGTCCCTGGCCATGCTGACTGGTCCACGTGTCGGTGGTCAGGTGGACCTTGCTACTAACTGCATTTTGTAGCGCATGCTTAATTTTACGCACCACATGCTGTTGCAGGGTGGGGACAGCTTGCCTGCTGAAGTAGAAGCGGCTGAGAACACTGTATTGTGGGATTGCAGACCCCAACATATCGATAAAGGCTGGCTTGCTCACCAGTCAGAATGGTAGTATTTCCACTGCAAGCAGTCTGGCAATGCAAGAAATCATGCCCTGTGTTCGTGGGTGGTTTGCCGAGTACGGGCGCCTTTTCTCCCACACCTGTGTGACAGATGGCTGCACACTGGATTGGGAGTGAGGATGCCAGCGATTAGGATGCTGATGACGTACAGACAGTGTGCCGCCACACAACACTGCCTGCAGATGCACCCTGGCATTCTGGCGAGGAAGCGGGAGCAGCTGTTTGCGAGCTGGAGTAAGAGGTGGCCACTGTGGCTGAAGAGGTGGAAGGTGGGGAACCAGCTGCAGGTGGCGAGTCATCTTGGGTGTGATGCTGCCACTCCACAGGGTGCCTCTTCCTGACGTGCGTCAACATATTGGTGGTATTAAGGTTGCTGTCGTTCTTCCCTCTCCGCACAGTTTGTCGACAAAGCTTGCATCTGACTACTGTAACGTCATCTGCACCTTGGTTGAAAAAGGCCCATGCACCACATCTCTTGGGCGCACCCCTTGTGTTCTTTAAAAGAGCCCTGCTCCTAACGGTTGCTGAAGTTGAGGGAGCCGACAACCAACTTTTCCCTCTTCCTCTCCCACGTGGACGGCCACGCTGCGCCACACCTGCAAGCTCTTCCTCTGAGCTATCCCCACTTGCTTGCTGCCCCTCAGCATGCCATGATGGGTCAAGGACCTCATCATCCAATACACTTTCGTCAGCAGAAACTGGCAGCTGAGTTTCATCTGCTGACTGGGGTCTGGTCACTGTGGGCACTGGCCCTCCCTCCACTTCTTCCTCAGACGGACACAGTGGTTGCACATCTGTGCACACTACCTCTTCAGCTGCAGGAGTGCTGTCTGGATGGCACACAGATTCCAAGCCAACAGATTCTGAGAAGAGGATTAAGGTTGGCTCCTGGCCCTCTGTCTGGGCAATTTAGTGGGCGGTGAAGAAGCAGATGGGTGCTGCTCTTCAGTGGCCTGACCCAATGTGGTGGAGAGGTCCTGGGAGGATGCTGTGCTCATTGAGGTGGATTCCTCAGCTGCCATCCAACCAACAACGGTTTCTACTTGAGCCCCTCATCAGCCTATGGTCCTGCACTCCTAACAAGCTGCAAATAAATGACTGCTGCCGGGTGAAAGTAGGTGCTGAGTGACTTGGGCCTGCTGCTTGCTCTGGATGTGCACCATGTCTAGCTGCTGATGCACCTCTTCTGCAGCCGCCGCGGGGACGTCCCTTACTCCCTGCCGCCTTCATCTCTATCGATGGATTCAGAACGGCAAGAAAGTAATTAGGAATTAGTGTGCTTATTCCTGTAGGACTACAAACAGGTATAAGAAACACTAATGGCACTGTGTGATGATGGTGTGTCTGCTACACTTTAGTTGAATCTAGTGTGGCCTACACAAAGATTAATGTGTGTTTGTGGTATTGGTGTACACGTTACAGTCAGATGTCACTGCGCAGTAAATGACACTGCTGTGATACCAAAAAAGGATTCTCTGGGACTGGGCCAGGTGCTATGTGGCACCAGCCACAGAGGTTGTTTAGGTCCCTCGCAGCACAATTCCTATATAGTGTTTTAACTTTTAGGAAAAAATGGGGGAAGGGGATTTAAGGGATGAAAAGAAAAGGCAGTGACACACACCACACAGTGCTGCAGTGAATGTGCCCTGCACTGTCTCACTAAGCACCTCACTGAGAGCCTGCACAGCACAAAAAATGAAACTGAGCGGGGTCAGTGAGGAAAGACTGCTTCTGTAGCACACAGGGGCTGCTACAGTCGAAAAACAATTTGTATCGCTATTAGGGAGAGAGATCCTAGATCCGAGATATCTCCAACAGCAACCTATCCCGATCTGCTTTCACGGTAGTGAGGCTAAAATGGCAGGTGCACCCTTTTATACTGCCTGATCACACCATCCAGCCAGCCAATCGCAGCGCAACCCCTAGCTAGCAAGTTTGGACGCCTCCTACCAAGCTTAGGGGAGTTACACAATGTTGTCAGCAATTCTTCAGCTCCTGATTGGCTCCACGGAGCGCTCAGAGGCTGAAGGATTATGGGATTTCCAATGTGAAAAAAATATCGGAATCGGAATTCCGATATCGCAAATATCGGGCCGACTTCCGATAGTTCAATATCGGAAAGCTCATCCCTAGTCGCAGCCCATGGCGTCACTTTTTTTTTTTTTTTTTTTTTTTTTTTTTTCCTTCCTCCCCGCTCTAGACATTCCTGTCCTTCGCCATTCCTGAACAGCATTTTCAGTTCACGGCCTTGCTACCATTCCCACAATGCTCTCGAAGGTCATGACGGCCATCATGTCCATCTTGCACTCTCGGGGCGTGTTCGTTCTGCCCTACTCAGATGACCTTCTAATCGGGGGTCCTTTGTATCACTGGCGATTACTCTCACCAGAGCTTGCTGATAAAATCTTCCCTCATTCCAGCCCAGCGAATATCCTTTTTAGAAATCACCCAGGACATCTCTGAGGGTTGTTGATTCTCCCTCAAGACAAGGTCTGAGCCCTTCAACAAGCAGCCTACACACTTGGCCACTAATCCCGTCATTCCATCTGATTTGCCATGAGGGCACTGGGGATAAACTCTGGCAACAATGGAAGCAGTCTCCTTCACTCAGCTGCCTCTCCGTCCCCTGCAGCATGAACCCTTTCTCCCTTGACTGTTGGTGCAGCTTGCCCAGGCAGGTCAGGCAACCTCTCAGGTGGTGGACATTAAGGTCTTCTCGCTTCCAGGAGAAATCCATTCTCCCGATTTAATGGCTAGTTGTGTCAACCACTGCGTGTCTCCTTGTCTGGGGTGTAGTCTTTCGTCACCACACTGCTCAGGGGCGCTGGTCAACTCTGGAGTAGAGCCTCCCAATCAATGTCTGAGAAATCAGGTTAGCCCTGCAGCAGTTCCATTATCTCCTGGCAGGTCACCCCATCCAAATTCAATCTGAAAAAGCCACGGCTAGATCAATCATCAAAGGGGTACCCGCAGCAGGGTGGCCATGTGCGAGGTAGCCCATATTCACCGAAGGGCACGGAGGAACCACTCGGTATTTTCAGCAGTACACATCCCAGGCGTGAAAAATTGGGCAGCAGTTTTTGCTAGCCATCAAAGTCCTAGCCTTGGGACAGTGGGAACTTCATCTGTAGGTCTTTCGACAGATATGGAGTCATTTAAGGACTCCGGACATGGATCTGATGGCTTCAAGATTGAACACAAAGGTACTCCACTTCAGAGCTCGGTCTCCTAGACCATCAAGGTGCATGCATGGGTCTCTCCATGGCTTCAGTTTCGTCTTCTGTACTTGTGGTTTTTTTTTTTTTTTTTTTTTTTGTTTTTTTTTTTTCTTCCCTGCTTTCTTTACTTCTGACGGTCATCAAGAAGATCTAAGCAAAGGAGACTCCAGTAATCCTTACATTGGTCCTGGGTGCTCCTCAGCAGACGCTTTTCGAACCGTTGCAGGATGTCTCCGAGACAGAACTGGCAACAAGTCATCTTGTCGCAGTGACGTCAGACTGTCTATCAGGCAAGTCTCAGAGCTATCCACTCTGTCCTGTTGAGTTCCTTTTACTGTGTGTTTTTTTTTTTTTTTTTTTTGTTTTTTTTTTCACCCTGACAAGGTCGTCATAAAATCGTCTCCGTTCTTTGTCAAAGGTGGTCTCGTCTTTCCACCTTAACGAGGATATTGTCCTTCTCTTTTTGTCCAGCACTGGTACATTGGGTGGAATGAGTCTTCACACCCTGGATGTAGTGAGGCATCTTGGAAGGTACGTCTTGAAGATGGCGCCTTTCAGTAGGTCGGACGCCTTATTCATGCTTCCTGAGGGTCTCGGGCAGGGTTTAGCCGCTTCTAGGCCACAATACCAAATGGATTCGCTTGGCTATTCAGAAGTCCTACTGTATCAGAGACTCTCCTATTCCAGTGGGGATTAAGGCACACTCTACTCGGTTGGTGGATGCTTTTTGAGCCATTCGGCATAACAGGTCTGCAAGGCTGTGACTTAGTACAGCCTATGCTCTCAGACTTCTGCACATGCGTCCCTTCGAAGATGTATTCTGCAAGCGGCGGTAGCGCAACTTTAGTCACTTGGTACATGGGGTTCGATCTGTTATATGGTTCCCCACCCAGGGACTGCTTTGGGACGTCCCATGGTCTGTCGCCCAATGAGGCGAAGGGGAAATGGGGATTTTTATGTACTCACCGTAAAATCCTTTTCTCCAAGCCACTCATTGGGGGACACAGCACCCACCCTGTTAATCTTTTGGCTTGCGCTTGTTTTTATTTGATGTGTTTTACTCTGATGTTAATCTCCTACTGATTTTGCACTGAACTGGTTCTCTGGGAGCCAGCATGAGGGTGCACACTGCAGAGGAGGAGCTAACTTTTTTTGTATTCACTTATGCTGCTGCCACTAGGAGGCTGACACTAACACCCATGGTCTGTGTCCCCCAATGAGTGGCTTGGAGAAAAGGATTTTACGGTGAGTACACAAATCTCCATTTTCTACTCTTTGACTTGTCATTCTGACAGTTCTTATTCTTTTCTCATTTGTCTGCGGTGCTAGATGATGCTGTGCCCCGCCATGCAAGGGGTCATCCTGGCCATACTTCAAGCCCGCCAGGTCTTTGATCGTGATGGGCCTGAAGCCGGTCTTGTGAAGGTATTCTGAGCTTTGCCGTGTGCTAATAATCTGCAAACTTGGTTCTTTTTGCTGCTGTGAACACTAACGCGTGCACTTGTCTGTACTCTACTGTCCTAACCACCAGTGCATCTTTGCCAAAAAATTAACTAACTTTTTTAAGAAAATTTGCCAAAACTAATGCATGCAAAAAATGGAAGTCGTCTGAAGGTTTCTGTTGGCTACATTTCCTCTGCACTTGTTATAATTCTTCCTGTGTCATGCCCAACTCGGGTTCAGATTTATAGTCACAAATTTACCTTATTTTACTTTTTAAATGGTCCCTGTATTTTCTGTCAAATTTTCAGAGTCCGATCTACAATTAGATCGGACTCCCACAAAAATGTTTATGGCCACTTGAGAAGTTCAGTGACTATAGTGCTGGCAGAATGCTGATGACCAACCAAAAGGGATAGAGATGAGTTTAAAGGTCCTTAATCACTACAGTTCCTGGACATATTAAGCGGACATCCTCCAAAAGTGGTAGAGTATAAGTAGGAAGCCCAGGCTTCTCTGGATACATGGGGAAAGTTCTAAACTTCTGAGAATCAAAACGGAAGCTGGGAAGCTGCCAACACCGGTGCAATGTACGGTTGGGTGGACACACGGAATTATCTAGATTATTGATCTGTATGAAACTGGTGGGTAACCCTGCCATTGTCCTGGCTCAGAGCAATGTACTGACCGTACCAACAACACACAGGTTTCTCCTATCCTCAATTACTCCATGGTCGTTTCTTTCTATGCTCCAGGATATTGCCACCATTGCATTTGGACCTTCATGTTGTTGACTCTGCCAACTGAACTACAGGAGCAATTATAAAAGGAGAAATTGCAAAAACTATTCACTCTTATTTTAATCTCCGGCAGATTTCACCCTTCCGAATTAGGTGGGTGGAAATCTGCAACAAAAAACGCACTTATTTTTCTTGCTAAATGCCGAAATTTCTGCGCCCAATGCTAAACCTGTGCATGTAGCCGCCCCTGGCCTGATAAGATGGCAGACCACTTTAATATAAATGACTGGGAAATTTGTGTTGTGATATTTATTTTTCCACCAAAGTTTTTCTATTGCTTTTTGCACAACATTGTATAGTGAGGTCCAGCTGAGCAGATGCTGGGAGGGGGTAGCCTGTGAGCATTCGGTGTCTGTAGGGGGGTGAGTAGCCTGGCACATGTGTGGGCTTCATGCCACCTTGAAGTGATTACATTTGCTCGGCATTTTTAGCTGCTCTTGTTTTGTGAAGAGCACTGTCAGCGCCACTATTGTTCATCTGCAAAAAAAAAAAATGCAAATTTGTTTTGGAGCTGGTGGAACATCTATTTCTGTCGCCACATGCATATGCAGAGCCGCTTGGGTTCCAACAAGATAATTTTAGGCTGCACCGTGCAGAATCATCCCGCGCTTGACATAAATTGGTTTTCAGTGCTGAAAAAAATTTAACAGATGATGTGTGCGGCTCTCAAGCCTTCGCTTTGAGGTTCCAAATCCGTTTTCAAACAGACATTTTCATTCCCAGCTCATGGTAATTAAGTGGCTGCACCTCTGCGCTAAAGACACTGACGTGAAAACTGCTTCTGGACCCCCCCGCAACGCCGGCTGTGTGGCTCCTATTATCACGTCACTCGCTCATTTGTGGATAGCTGGGAAGGGAAACGAATGACATCCATTGTTGGAACAGAAGTGGTTTAGATACTCGTACGCCTTACTGTCCGCCTCATCTGGGGGAAGGGGGTTAGGACACTAGACCTTCTCTTTTTTTTTTTTTTTTTTTTTTTTTTTTTTTTTTTTTTTTTTTTTTTTTTTTTTTTAAATCTGGATTCTCACATCAGATAGTGATGGGAGAGAACCTTAACCTGGATCCAGGCATCAGGATCTTCCTGGCACCATACTTGGTGTCGGGTGCACTGATGCATACTATGGCATCAATTCCCCTGAGGCTGGGCATAGTCCTACACCAGGAGGTGCCCAGGGTCTACTGCGCCAGTGTAAGGTCTGACAGTTTCATCCCGGTACTGATCGTGGAAGTTTTTGTGACCCTCCAAAGATTTTTGCCTCCCACAACAATCATTGACCCATCGCCAAACTCATTCTGTGGGATGATGTTGCAGGAAGCATAACTCTTACCATAGTGTCTCCAGACTTCTGCATCTGTCACATGGTCAGTGCAAACCTGCTCTTATCAGAGACCAGGGTGCCAATGGTGGAGCTAAACAGTGCTACTCTGTGATCCCTGGTCACACTATAGTACCTGGTCAGAAGCAGATGCCATGAGAACCTAGTTTTAACAGAACTGTGTACACCAGAAACTGGCTGAAGATAAGTTTGTAAGAGGTCTGATGGTCCCACCCACGAGGAAATGGATACTGTTTCAGTTGGTGACCCTTTTACAGACTGTCTCTGCACTGTGCTGTTGGGTGGACGAGAGGCTAAATCTATGTGCAGTGCTTATGAAGGCTCTAATGGCACCTGTCTTGTGTCCAGAACTGATTCGGAAGGTCTTCACTTTCTGCAAGCTCTCGCATGTATGGTGTGCAATAACTGTTTGGAATTGGCTAAGATTGCAGATACTAAAACCTAATTTCTTTTATCGCTTCGTTGGGGGACACAAGTAACATGGGTGCATGCTGCTTTCACTAGGAGGCTGACGCTAGGCAAAAAAGGAAAATGGCTCCTCCCCAGCAGTATACACCTACCGACAGGCACCAGGTACCTCAGTTTAAACATGGTGTCTGTAGGTGGCAGACCTGGATCTGATCCCAGATGCGCATCTTTTCCTTCTCGGGTTTCTTTTTTAATTAATATTTTTTTCTTGTCTTTCAGGTTCTTCCTTGGGGTAACGGGGTGTAACTTCTGACACTGTTTTCCCATACTTATGCGACAGAGCAGTGTGGTGTTGCTCACATCACCCACTCAGAACCTCAGGCAGGACCTTATCCTCTGTTACCCTTCAGGGTGATTCCTGGTGGCTGGTCCTAGCCTTTTACCCTCCCCATCCTCTCCTTGGAGAGGGCTGGGAGGAAGACTACCTCCCCCTTCTTGTAAGGGGTTGACGCAGTCTTCTGCACCATGCGGAAAGGAGGATCTATCATACCAGGACCCTCATCCATCTGAGGGCATCCTCATTGGTGAAGAGGACCGTGGACCCACCTTGCAGGTATGTATGTCCCTCTACAAATCCCCCCAGGTGGTGCACAGCAGTTTGTCGTCCCATTCAGACATGGGACAGGGCGACTTTAATGCTATAATGCCAGCACAGCCATGTCAATTTCTCCCTGGCCGATCCCATTTATTCCTGGCCGCACCTCCTCCCCGACCACTCCACTGCGCATTTGCATTGCACTCTTTTTCCCACCAATGTCAGGTCTCTCTTTTGCTCCCATCATGGAGCTCCTTGTCTCTGCCGGTAACGCCCTCAGGGATTTAACCGATCGACGGGGTGTTTTCTGTTTTTACCAGCTGGCTTATTTTCCTGGCAGGTCGTGTTTTTTTTTTTTTTTTTTCTACTAGCCAGAGTCAGTCACACACCCACCGCTCTGTATCGTGCTTGCTGTAGCGCAGCTCAGCTGATGCTATATCGGTTCTTGTTCCTCAGCAGATTTTATCCTGTCTGAGATGGAGTGTTTTTTTTTTTTTTTCTTCCCCTCTGCGCCCTCAGCATTGGACCTGCATTTAGAATGCCACAGGGGGGCACAGCTGACCTCACTGTCATCTGCTGACCATCACGGACATCGGGTAGGCTCTGCCGTCTCGCTTTTCTCTGTTCCCCTATATAGCCCTTCTCAGCAGTACTACCAAGGCTCCACTTATGTCCAACCCTGCAGAGGCTTCTTGTTGCCCCTCTAAGCTTGTGCCCTTTGTAAAAGAATGTTGTCCTCAGGTCAGCCTTTCCCTTTCTGCCTGTCCTGCAGCCCTTCCACCATGTCTGCTGCCCCACAGAAGCCCCCTAACACCTGCAATGAGAGCACACCCCTCCAGAGTGGGCTGTTGCCATGTCCATTGGTTCTGACCTGACAAAAGGATCACAGTCCCTGGTCCAGGTCCTGGAGCGTCTTTCACATTTGTCTGCCGCCTCCAGTGCTCCGAACGCCTCTCATGGTGATTCACACGCACTTGACCACAACCGTTGCAGGGACAGATCGGGTACAAAGTAAAGGAAGCAGTGTCTTTCCAGTTCCTCATCCAGTTTCCCGGGTCCCTCTGCATGATCTAGGATGCCCTCCGCTCCCCATGCCCCCTCCTCGGAGGCGGCTTTTGGATCAGATGCGGATTCCCAGTCTAAGGCTGGAGTCACACACAACCATTAAAAAATCGGTCCCATTTTAATGGTACGAAATCGCACAAAGAATTCTTGGCCAGATATCCGTCTGTCATCCCATTTTCCGGCAAGGAACCAATTTTAATCGCATCTAAGCATCAAATTGACATCCAATGCCTGATGCCCTATCCTGTAGACCTGGAGAAGTTGTGCGATTTAATCGCAAGTCACACGGTTGGTGCGTTTTCCATGCGTTTTTTTATCGCATCCATAGACTTGCATTGGGGAATCCGATCCGAAAATCGGTGACAATCACAGCATGCTGCGATTATCTCGGGCCGAGGATCGGATGCGATAAAATCGCATGATGTGAGCTGCCCCATAGAATAACATGGGTTCGAATGCAATGCGTTTTTTTTTTTTTTTTTTTTTTTTTTTTTTTTTTTTTTTTTTTAATCGCATTGCATTCGACCGTTTTAATCGCTAGTGTGACCCCGGCCTCAGTCTGATACTGACCTGGTCTCAAAAATGCAGGATATGGTTAATAGCCTTAGCTTGGCAATTACCCAAACTCTCAACCTAAAGGAGGATTAGGCTCCTGCTCAGGAGCACTCAGTTTTCTTCAGATGGGTAAAACGACCTTCACTCACCTTTCCCAATCACAGGGAATTTGAAGCAATGTTGGCTAAACACTAAGAACATCCTGAAAAGCGCTTCCTGGGGAGGAAGCGGCTAGACCATTTTTAGCCCAGACATCGTTGGTAAATGGGCTGAATCCCCTAATGTGGATCTGCTGGCTTCTCGTCTGTCTTCCAAGACAGTCTTGTCTCTGCCAGACAGTGTATCTCTTAAGGATGCTATGGATAGGCAGATTGAGTCCTTGGCTAAATCAGCCTTTTGACTGGAGCTTCTTTGTCTCATTTTTTGCCTCCACCTGGGTGGATATGAGATGGCAGATTTGGCAGACGAGATTGCCCTTGCTGGCAAATAACTTCTGACCACCTCCTTGGATGCGGCTGGTTGTCCCGCCAGGGCAAACGGCGGCAATGTTACTGAGGGTGGATCAGCATTCCATGCTTTTAACTAAATTCTCTCACTTAAACCTTGCCTTTCAAGGCTCTAGGCTTTTCAGGTCCAAACTAAATCAGATCACTTCGGATGCTTGACCAGGCCTAAACATTCTCTCAATAGGAAAAGGTCGCTCATTTCCATTCCTTTTGGCCCTTCTTTTAAGGGATTCTCTCCCAGCAGGTCCGCTCTTCCACTTAAGGGGAAAGGCAGAAGCCATCCTTTAAAATATCTCCACTGGTGACCAAAGGGTTGCTCTTCCAAGCCTTCTGGGTGCCGCACCAACGGGTTCTCCTCTGTGTGACGGGTCACCCCCATCCGGGAATATCTCCAGGGTGGGAGGCCAGCTTCTTCTTCCAGGATGCTTGGTTGTCAACAATGCCTGGGTCAGAGATGGTAATGTCTGGTTACAAAATCAATTTTTATTTTTTTTTCCTGCCAAGACATCCATCTCAGGCTCCAGGGGTTCTTCAGGCCGTCTCTTCCATACTACGCACAGGAGTAATCGTACCTGGAACGAATTCTTTTCAGGGTTCTGCTCCAGTCGTTGGAGTCCCTACGTTCGGTGATTGCCTCAATGGAACCGGGAGAATTTCTTTGTTCTGTAGATGTTCAGGATGCTTATCTAAACATTCCTGTTTGTGTTCAACATAAGAGATTCCTGCAGTTTGTGATCCAGGAGGATCACTACCAGTTCATGGCCCTTCCATTTGTCCTGGCCTCTGTCCCCAGAGTATTCATGAAGGTTATGGCAGCAGTCATGGCAATCCTTTGTTTCAAGGGGGTTCTCATAATCTTACTTGGACGAACTTTTGGTCAAGGGGCTGTTTCGCAGAGACTGCAACTTGAGCCTTCAGATCACCTTGGACACTCTCTGGTCTGTCTCTGCTGGATTGTCAACAGAGAAGTCCTCCCTGACCCCAGCTCGGCACATGGTATTTCTGGGCATGAGGTTTGACATGGCCCAAGCCTGTGTCTTTCCAAAGGAAAAATTTCTCTCTACCAGGGGACCTGCCTTCTAAAGCAACTGATTCCATTCACCCTACAGTCCTGCATGAGTCCTGAGAAAGATGATTGCTGCCATGGAAGATGTCATTTGCCCAGTTCCCTACTCATCCTCTTCAGCTTGCCCTCTTAGCTGGTGCAAGAGGACAGTCTCCCTGGACTGGCCTGTGCTTCTGCCCCTCAAGGTGAGGCAATCCCTGACCTGATGGACGCTATCCGCCTCAGTCCTTCATAGGAAGTCCTTCCTCCCTCTCCAGTGGCAGGTTTTCAATGCCAGTCTCCTCAGTTGGGGAGCAGTCTTCCTTCATCACACAGTGCAGGGTTGTTGGAACGTCTGAGAAGCCGCTCTCCCCTTCAATCTTCTGGAGATCAGGGCAATTTTTCTTGCCCTTCTCCGCTGGCAGTGCCTCCTCGTAGGCCACCCGGGACGCATACAATCGGACAACGGCGTACATAAACCACCAAGGAGGGATTTGCAGCAGACAGGTGATGGCAGAAGTAACAAGAATTCTGCGATGGGCAGAGTGTCATGTTCCTTCCATCAGCCATACACATTAGAGGTGGGAAAACTGGGCAGCTGATTTTCTCAGTCGGGGTCTACAATCGGGCGAGTGTTCTCTCAATCCTGCCTTTTTTAACCAAATATGTCGGAGATGGGGCACACCGGATGTCTTCCTGATGGCGTCTCGGATGAACCACAAGGTTCCTCAGTTCATAGCCAGAACCTGGGATCCACTGGCCATCAATTACGATGCCCTAGTGATCCTGTGGTCCCAATTGCAACTGCCTATCTTATCTCTTCTGCCTTTTCCCTTGATTGCGAGGGTTGTAAAAAAGATAAAGGTGGAAGGAATCCTGTTATCCTTTTAGCTCCAGACTGGCTTTGAAGGACCTGGTACATGGAGCTGGTGAACATGCTCATTGGCACTCCCTGGAGGCTTCCAGACCATCCAGATCTTCCCTCACGAGGCCCCCTCTTCCACCAGAGTTCAGTCCGAGTGTAACAGCAAGGGCGTTGAGGCCACAGCCCTGAGGGAGGCTGGTTTTTCTCTTCAGGGCATTCAGACCATAAGGGCAAGAAAACCAGCATCCTCATGCATCTACCACAGATGCTGGAAGGCCTTTCGGTGGAGTGAGGACAACAATTTGACCTGTCATGTGTGTTGTTTTTTTGTTTTTTTTCCCCTTTCCATCATGGATTTCTACAAGCAAGTCTTGATTCTGGTCGAACTTGGTACTCTAAGGGATCAAGTTTCTGCACTGTCAACTTCTTTTCCAACAAGATCTGGCTTCTCATTTTCAGGTAAAGACTTTTTTTTTTTTCCTTTTAAAGGCGTTGCCCACCTGGCACCGCCTTATTGTCCTCTGATAGATCCATATCCATGGAATCTTAGCCTTGGCACACTTCAGTGTGCTCCTTTTGGAGCCCTTTCAAAACATTTCATCTTCTCTTCTGTCATGGACAGTGGGCTTTTTAGTTGTCGCAGCATCCATCAGGAGAGTTTGAGTTAGCGGCACCGTTCTGCCATTCTCCGTTCCTGATTCTCCATCAGGACAAGGTATTTCAGACCTGTTCCTTTCTTCTTGCCTAAGGTGGTTTCTTCATTTCACATTAATGAACAAATTGTCCTTCCCTCTGTCCCTTTCTGGTTCATCCCCTGGAGAAGTCCCTCCACAAGTTGTATCTGGTCAGAGCTATCCAAGACTAACTCTCAAGGACTGTTTATACCTCTCTGATACCCTTCTTGTCATCTCTGAAGGTTGTCGTACGGGGCTTCTAAATCCACTATTGCCCGATGGCCTTGTTAAGCAATATTGGAGGCATTCCGTGTTCAGGACAAACAACCTCATCCTGGGGAAAAGGCGCACTCCACCCAGGCGATGGGAACTTCCTGGGCAGTTCACCATCCTTTGGCTTTACAGATTTGTAAAGCTGCGACCTGGTCATCATTGCACACTTCTGTGAGATTTTACAGGGTTCATACCTGTGCCTCATCTGATGCAGGCCTGAGAAGGAAGGTGCTGCAGGCAGTGGTTGCGCACCGACGACATGTTTTTCTTTGCTTTCTTCCTGTTTCCCACACTTGGGACTGCTTTGGGACTTCTCATGGCTACCTGTGTCCCCCAAATGAAGCAATAGAGGGATTTTTGGAGCTCACCGTAAAATCTTTCTTGGAGCCTTCATTGGGGGACACAGCACCTTCCCTAACTGGTTATACCACTTTGGGCCTACGTGCCATTGTTGTTGGGTTGGTACATATGTTGCATTTTTGCTACTTCTACTGCTTTAACACTAACTGAGGTACTTGGTGCCTGTCGGTGGGGTTTTTTTTTTTTTTTTTTTTTTTTTTTTTTTAATTTGCCTAGTCTCAGCCTCCTAGCGACAGCAGCATACACCCATGGTTACTTGTGTCTTCCCCCCCCCCCCTTCATGAAGGCTCCAAGAAAGATTTTACGGTGAGTACCAAAAATCCCTCTCTTTCAGTTCTTAGGATGAGCCTCCTTTTTACATGGTCCCATCTCTGCAGGCTTTCCGAGAGGAGTATTCCCGACTGCACAAGCTTTCTAAAGAGCAGCCATCTGCTTCCAGCGACCCCCGCCTGCAGCACATACTGGTCTTCCTGTTTCAGAACAAAGCCCCCAAACGCATCATAGAAAGATCCCTACTAGATCAGTTCGCGGATCAAAACCTCAGCTATGATGAGCGGTGAGGAGCAAGACTTGTTCTTTTCCAACTTTGTGTGAATGTAGGGACACTGGGGTCATTGGGAAGGGTCACTGGACTCACTGTAACTTGGTGCAGCATGTTGTAGGATTTTATTTGGGGGTCAGGCACCCTATAGCGACTTCTGTGGATACTTTCACTTTTGGCATCTTGGTGTTTTGTTGTTCCAGGTCTATAAGCATTATGCAGATGGCTCAAGCAAAATTGAAAGAGATTGGGCCCAATGATATGGACATGAAAGAGTATCAGGTGACGTGTCGAACTAGAAGTTTTCTGCCTTTTTGATTCAGATGTATCCGTGTGATACACAAAAAAATCAGCAGTGCAGTTTTGTTGCAGAAATGAAAATTTGTTTAGCAGGGTTTTTTTTTTTTTTTTTTTTTTTTTTTTTTTTCCTAAAACAAATGTGATTGTGTTCTCCTTCCTGATGCAGAAGTGGCACGATGATTACAACCAGTTCCTTAAGGTGTCTGTCTACTTGTTGACCGGGCTAGAGCTGTACCAGAATAAGAAGTAAGTGACCCAAAGTTTGATTTGGGCTTTAAGTAGAACTCTACTTGCACAAATGGCAACATCGCTATGTGTTGGTCTGTAAATTGAGATTATGGAAGAACTTGGTCACTCGCTGCCAAGCTGGCTTTGACATTTGTGAAGTTAGTTGTGTTTTTTTTTTTTTTTTTTTTTTTTTCTTAACATTTCAAATTAGGCACCATTAGCTCTGCTGCACAAAAGGATATTATTCTGTGGATCATCAGTTGTGGCAATACCACATTTACACTGCTCAAAAAAAATAAATGGAACACTTACACAACACAATGTAACTCCAGGACAATTGCAATGTGAAATCAACAAGTCCATTTATGAAGCAATACTGATTGTGAATCCATTTCTCCTGCTGTGCAAATGGAACAGACAACAGTTAGAAATGATCGGCAGTTAGCAAGACAACCCCTATAAAGGATTGGTACTGCAAGGGGTGACCACAGACCATTCTGTTATCTTTTGGCTGTTTTGGTCACTTTTGCATTTTGTCATTGCTCTCTCCTAGCGGTACAGTAGCATGAGACTGTGCCTACAATCCACAGAAGTTGCTCAGATAGTGCAGGTCATCCAGGATGGCACATCAATGCAAGCTGTGTCAAGGGTAGCTGTGTTAGCCCAGTGTTCAGAGCATGGAGCAGCTAACCGGATACAGGACAGTAAACCAGGAGACGTGGAGGGGGCCATAAAAGGGCAACAACCCAGCTGCAGGATTTCTAACTCTGCAAAATGACCTCCAACAAGCCACTGACATTCATGTGTCTGCTCATACTGTCAGAAACCAACTCCATGAGGGTGGTATGAGGGCACGACGTCAACAAGTAGGTGTTGAGCTTAGAGATAAAGTATAAAACTGGGCAGAAGCCCAAGCCAGCTCACCAAACTGCCATAGGTGACGTTCCCGCTCCATAAAAACCATTTTCTTGAGAAAAATATTAAAATATCATTGGTAGATAAATGCTCCACTATAGTGTGTACACATAGCTGCTGGTATAGCGGCAATGTGTTTCGATCACAGGTGAATCTTTTTCATAGCTTAAAGCCAAACACCTTGCATGGCGATTGGCGTTTGCCAGCGAACACCAAGATCGGCAGACTTAACATTGGCACCATGTGCTGTTCACGAATGAGAGCAGGTTCACACTGAGGACATGTGACAGTCTGGAGAAGCCGTGGAATACGTTCTACTGCCTGCAACATTTCCATGACCAGTTTGGCAGTGGGTCAGTAATGGATTGGGGAGCCATTTCTTTAAAGGACTATACAGCTCTCTTGTGCTAGCCAAAGATACCCTGACTGCTATTGGGTACTGGGATGAGATCCTCGGACCCATTTTGACCATATGCAGGTGCAGTAGGCCCTGGGTTCCTTCTGACGCATGACAAAGCTAGGCCTCGTGACTGAAGTGTCAGCAGTTCCTGTACGATGAAGGCATTGCCATGGACTGGCCTGCCTGTTCCTTAGACCTGAATCCAATCGAGCACATCTGGGACATGTCTTGTTCCATCCACCCACGCCCCATTGCATCAGACTGTCCAGGAGTTGACTGATGCTTTAATCCAGGTCTGGGATGAGATCCTTCAGGAGCATGCCCAGGTTTTGTAGGGAGGTCATACAGGCACGTGGAGGCCAAACACTACTGTGCATAATTTCCTTGTCTTGAGGCGTTTCCACTGAAGTAGGATCAGCCTGTAATTTTAGTTTTCTGCATCATTCCAAATCCAGACTTCCATGGGATATTAATTTTGATTTACATAACTTTTTTTTAATCTCAACACATTCCACTTTGTAATGAAGAAAATTTGCAACTGGAATATCTCATTCAGTGATATCTAGGATGTGGTATTTGTGTTCCCTTTTTATTTATTTTTTTTGAGCAGTGTATATAGTTCTGGCTTTTGCATCACTTTGTCACCCAAAGAACGTAGATTTGTTTTTACAATTTTGGAGCATTTTTTGGTGAATGCAGCTGTGCTCGACCTCAGCTCCACTCAGACGCGGCTCTGCCTTGTTGTACTAACTTCATCCAGGGAGCAAAGTAATAATGCCTGATTACCAAGGGTTTCTAAAGCCGGAGCAGTGGCGTACACTTGTTTGGCTTATTTTAAAGCGGGGAAATTATATGATCAGGCCACTCTTGGTATCTACTTTCAGGAGGGGCCAATGAGTTAGATGTTAAAACATAATATAGGGTGCAATTTGTTTAGAAATTGGTGGTATGAATTGGTAAATGACATCTGTGACTGTTAACGTAGCACCTGTGCATGGTCTGGTGTCTACGTTTCTTGTCTACAAGTAGCTGAAAATGTATGTTGCTATAGGCAATGAGAAAATCCTCCAGCTGTATGTGAAGGTAAGAAGTATAACTTTATTCCAAAACTAAGAGAAATGAACATCTCAATTACAACCTGTGCATTTCAAACTGTGAGAAACCAGGACTCGTGAGGTTTCCTAAATCCGAGGCAATCTGACCTCACATGATGCCCTCCTGGCCTTGGTCTGAGCAGTAGTAAGATCTCTTCCTTTGTCCGCAGATATCAGGAGGCCCTCACATACCTGATGTATGCCTATCAATCTAATAGCGCCCTCCTGAGCATCGGAGCAAACCGTGGGGTGGATGAAAAACTGCTAGCGCTGTTCAGACGGAAGTGCCTGATCGTATGTATGCTTTGCATCATGTCGTCCTGATGTGGTCAATTGCTGCTCCTAATGTCTATTGACAGCGCTGCAGCGAATCGCTGAGCTCAGCTATTGGCTACAGTGCTGTCAATCGCTGAGCTCATTGTTTCGTGACATCAAGTCGGGCAGAGCTGCTGAGCTCTGTTATTAGCTGCAGTGCTGTTAACCAGATATCCGTGCTGCAGACATTAAAAGAAACCAGTGGCATCAACGCTGAGCTTTACTATTTCCTTGTCCATACTTTTTAATAAGAGAATCAGCAGTGGGGGGAGAGGGTGGGGCATGGTTATGGAGAGGTTCTTTGACAGCTTGTAGATTTCTTGGGTCCTTTTTGGCTAATGGGGTGTTAAATTGACCCCATAATGTTCATCCTTGACATAAAGCAGCATGGTGTAATGGCAGATTTCTTTTAACCCCTTCTGCCTTGTATTTTACATGCAATTGCGGACAGCTCGCTAGTCATGCATGGTAACGTTGCCTAACCGTAGCCTTGCGTGGCGGCTCTGGGACAGTGTCTGCCGTGCCCGTTTAATATCGCACATCGCTGAATGGTGACTTTTTTGTATTAAGGTTTTTATACAGAGCAGAAATTTTGGATGCTGCCCTTTATGCATCATCCTTCAATACAACAAGAGGGAAAAACAATCAGGCGCTGACGAAAGCGTTCATGTTTTGTCTTTGATGGCAATGATGTATGTCCTCCATGATCTGGGCTGAATTAATTTTATTTATTTTTTTTTTTTCCCAGTCCTTATATTGTCCCTATGACTGAATGTACCTTGGAATTATTCTTTACTACAGTAGATTATTTTTTTCATTATTTCCATTATTCCTCCACTCTGGATTATGCCAAAAAATCTGCAGTGAAAATGACCACTTGGTGTCTGCAGCATGGTAGTTTATACTCTGGATATTCACCGCTGGCTTCGTTGACACTGTGCAAAATCCTTAAGTGGCCTTTGGTTAAAAATTTAGAATTCCTTAGTGTAACTTTTTTGTCAAGGATCAGTGCCCCACTGTGGAAGTTTGCAAATGTAATCAGATGTAGATTTTTTTTTTTTTTTTTTTTTTTTTCTTTAAGGACTTAAACAAAAAAGTATCTGAGTTGTTCGAGAGTCAGGTAGAAGATCAAATCTGTGAAGGCATGAGCATAATGAATAATGTGATCATCCCGTGTGTTCAACTGATCTGCAACAACAAGACCTCCGAAGAAGACCTGGTCGCCATCGAGGAGATGCGGAGCAGCTGGTGTTCGTACCTCGGCCAGGATATTGATGGTGAGTCCCCACTCCTCACGTGATGCTCATTCATAGTGATTGATATTTTGTCCTAGTGCAGAAAAGTTAGTGGGGGGAGGCTCCTGCTGCAGCCAGTTGTCTTACAAATACAGGAGAGTGAGAAGCAAGGGGCAAATGGCTGTTCTCACACAAGATTTGGTGTATGTACCTTTACTGCACTGCACCCCAATATATTAGATGCAGAGATTAGTCTGAAGCCTTTGTACTCCCTTGGAGATCGTGCCAATATGATTATGGTTGCTGCTTATTCTGTCCCACAGAAAAAAATACATGCTCAACTAATGTGAGCATGCATGATTACAGCCAAGTTGCATGCTGTGCTCTATGTACGACTGCTGTGACACATTTAGGATATACAGGTGCATCTCAAAAAATTAGAATATCATCAAAAAGTTAATTTATTTCAGTTCTTCAATTCAAAAAGTGAAATTCGTATTATATAGTTATCTATTTCATGTGTTTATTTCTGTTGATGTTGATTATGGTTTACAGCCAATGAAAACCCAAAAGTAATTATCTCATAATTGGCTTCATAATTTTTGGGTTTTCATTGGCTATAAGCCATAATCAACAACATTAACAGACATAAACACTTGAAATAGATCACTGTTTGTAATGACTCTGAGTTTCACTTTCTGTATTGAAGAACTTTGATATTCTAATTTTGTGAGATGCCCCTGTAGTATGTAACATCTGCCCACCATCATCCTGTACTGAAGCAAATATGGAGAAATGAAATTTAAGCTGCCCATGGCTTTCTCGGACTTCAAATTGCCCATCTGTCTGCACGCCCAGCGCTCAGCCAGACCCTCGTCACTCAGTCGTTACCGTACTTTCAAAGCTCTAAATTTCTCCCCATCGCAAGACATTGTGTATGAGCGAAGCTCCGGAGGGAAGTAACTCTGTCCTCGGTCTGTCGTTCAGACCTTTGATCATTGATGCACAGCCAGGAGATGGTCTTGCCCTTTGCATTTTGTGCTGTATTACCTGTGTGGTGCTCATTGCAGCGCACTCTGTAGCACTGTTTGTCGATGTGTGTACATTGCTATTCATTGCTGTCTCTCTTCACTAGATTACGTTGGATTAAATAAATAGTATCTGAGCCGGTCTTCTGCTAGCGAGGAGAGACAGCGATTATTTGGGGGGGGGTCTCTCCATCCGGACTACCTGGGAGAAACAAAACTTGTGGCGTGTTTCTTGGACATGTCAGAAGTTTTCTGTAAGTTCAGATAAAGCTTCATCTTTTTTATAATCACCTGAGTGCAAGTCATCAGTATCACCCTAATGTATGCAGATCCACCATGGTGCTGGGTGGAGGGCATGATCTTTCTTTGTAATGTGTTTTCTTTGACATTTTAAAGGGTTTGTCTAAATAAAACTGTTCCCAAAACGGGGCCACACTGGTTGGGTGTGGGTGATTGTGGTGCTTTTTTGTTATTCTAAAATAGACTTTTAAAAACATGGCAGCCTTTTAAAGGAAGCTTTATGTGCATAACATGCTGCATAATTGGATCGAGATCGGAACGCGGTGCACAGACCGGCTGCGGCTCTTTACACGAGCATGACAGCGGCATAGAAACATTTGAGGCCATCACGCTCGGGGGGGAAAAAGAGGGCTGCAAGCCAGTCTGTGTTTTGTAGTCCCATCTTGGTCTGTCTGGTTGCACCCTTGGTTTGCCTTGCACTGCTCACTTCTGCATGGAGAGATGAGCGATGCCACCTCTATAGAGGTGTATCTGATGCTGGCACAATGCTTGCTGATGGAACTTGTGCATATCTCAGGATGCATGGAGTCATTGGCTCTACTCCCATCCAAATGCAGAAGTGAGTGGTGCTGGAGTATGTCTTTTTATTACGTTTTTATTCTTGCACCAGATGGAATTCAGTACCTTAATTTAAGGGGCCCTTAACTTCCCTATTTTGTTTCTTAATGCAAGCATGTTTGTCTTCTGGTGATTGTCCCTGAAACTCTCAGCGTTCTGTGAAACGGTCCAGAAGTGGCTAATCAAAGGTTTTTTTTTTTTTTTGTGGGGATCATTAACAAGAACACTTCTTAAAGAGGTAATCCAGCCCTTCATTACGGGTGGGCAGGGCTGCTGATGTCTCATGTCCAGAGTTCTTCTGTTGACCGGTGCAGGAGATGTCTGTGCTGTCTCCAGCCACCCTCACCTCTGGTGTGGAAATGAGCAGAGCTGGATTATTTTTTTTTTTTTTTTTTTTTCTCCCCCCTAGTATGATCGACTTGCTAGTCAGTTTAGGAGATTACCTGAGAATAAAAGGTGTTGTATAATCTATAGTTTGCATCCCTTAGAATAACGAGTCGACGGAGACAAAACTTTGACCTTTAGCTGATTTGACTTTCACGCCGCTCCATTCCCCCTCCACCATCACCCCCTTTTTAAGCTGCACGAGCAGTTGACGCAGTAATAACCCGTGTCACTTTTAACATCCCTGCATATTTATTGACTGACGGCCCCCACTCTTCTCTTCCTAAGGAAGATTAAAGCATAACGATTTCAGTTTATGGCACATTAGAATACACATTGTCCCTCCAAGCCCGTGCGAAGCGAGATTAATGGGCTGTCAGAAATCTGTCTCTGCCGGCAATGAATTCCAGACATAAGAGTCTCCGGCACGCCGGGTAGGATACAAATTAGCACCGAGCAGTACTTATTAGACAGTGAAGAATTCATATGTATTTTATTGTTGCACCGTGCCAGCCACGTTCACAGCGCCCCCACCCAGGACACCCCAGTACACCACCATGTTTACAACGACATTTAGCTAGAAATTCATGTTAAAACATCTTCTCAATATACGTTACCCATGAATGAGCATTGTCAACCTGGCAGATCATCACGTTCTGTACCATCCTAGTAGCGCTATACTCTGGGCAGATACAGGGACGAAAGGAAATGTCAAAATTTATTTTTGGGGGGTCAAAAAGGGCACATTTTTATGGAGTTCAGTGAACAGTACAGAATATTTTTATTACCATAAGCTTTTTGCGAGGAATTAAGAATTTTCTGCTGTGACCTTACAAAAAGGGTATTGTGCCATCTTATCCATGGGAGCAGTGATGACTGCTATATTAAGGGGTGTGCAACCACTGAGACCCCAATAATTTCTGGCACTTGTGTGCCCTATGTCTTGTTTTCATGGAGTGGTGGTCTTGCATGTACTACTGTTCTGCCAACCTGGCTTTTTTTTTTTTTTTTTTTTTTTTTTTTTTTTTTTATTCCCTGGTTGAAGGGCCAATTGTCTGTAGACATAACTTTTGCACCAGCTGAAGTCCTGTGATTACAGCAGCATAGGCGCTGATTCACACAGGCGTTTAGTGACCCAGCTACATCTCCATATCTAATGTGGAGACTATGTTGTCCACTTCAAGTACAGCAGCTGATTGCTTTCATAAACATCCCTTGGTGTGGTGTAGGGTAGCTCCAAAGGCCCCAATAAACATTAGATTGTTAGCCAGTCCTGATTGTACAGTTCCACACACTACTTGGACCTTAAACTCCTGCCATCCACCCATCCTGCCCAATTAAAACTAATTTCTTCCACTGAAGGCACTTCTATATTTTTGGTAATGACTGTAACTTTCTTGCCATGGCAGATAATCTACAGCAGAAGCTCAGCCAGTTTCTCCCTCGGCTCCTGGACTGTTCCAGCGAAAGCGAAATCGTCGTTATAAAGGAGCCGCCAAAGATACGACCTCACTCCCCCTACGACCTGTGCAGTCGTTTTGCAGCCATCATGGAGTCCATACATGGGGCTTCCACAGTCAAGGTGACATAGGAACCACTAGAAACTGTGAAACCTGGTCTCCTCCACTGTTGTGACCTGTGTCATGCAACGACCGGCTTTGGGAAGATGCCACTGCTGCCTTATGTACATGACTCAGGGATGAATGGACTTCACGAGACGTTTGTATGGTCGTGGTGACTGTCCATGTGAATAAAGCTGTTTAGTGCCACACTGGACTTGTAGGGATTAGTCTCCATACAGTCTGATGGGTCTGGGTGCACTACCAAAAGTTGGGGAAACTTTCTGCACTTTTTTCTGTATTTTTAGATTACTTGTCTTTTATGCCTTGGTTGTTGATATTGAGTGACATGTCTGAACGTGACTCACGGGAAGTTTAATATGTGGAGTGCCTAAATAGTTGGGGTCTACCCCCCCCCCCCCCCCCCCCAGCTCCTGTTATTTTGCTCTCATTTTATGGGTGCCCTCTGGACTTGGTACATGGACATGAGTTGATATAGCAGGTCCCGAGGGCAAACTGGAGGAGCCCTGGCTTTCTGCAGATGGAAGAGCTCACAGGCGAGTGCACCTTTCAGATTGCTGTGCTCTAAATAAATCCAACATCCGGATCCTGTGCCAAATAGCTGACAGGCGCTGACTGGGTAATTTTGGAGAATTTTTAGCTTGTGGGTGTGGGTTTTTCTCTACAATCACACAAGCAGCTGCACAATTCCGTTTCATTGGGTGGAAGCAAAGACTGGTGTAAGAAGCCAAACACCATCGGATCTGGCAACCAGGGGCTCTTGGCTCTTCTTTTTGGAAACTGAAAGAACAAGAGACTATCATGGAAAATTTACTACTGGCATAGGAACAATGTGCACCCATCACCGGGGGGCAAAAAATAAAATCGTTGACTTTGTCTTTGCCTTTAATTGCTCCTTCCATTTCTGTTTTTAGAGACGTGGGTTCCTTTTTTCTCCATGAGAAATGTGAACCGGCGAAGATGTGCCTAGAGAAATGAAGCCAAGGTGTTATTGCCAATGTTGACTACGGCTGTGCCAAAACCCATTGTCTGGTGCGCACGTGTGAGCGGCTATCCCCCTGCTGCTCCACATACAGGGGGATGAGCTCTGCTCCTGACACTTCTACAATCTGTAATACGGGAGGGTGGCCACTTATAGTTTTATATGTGCAATAAAGTATTTATGATTTTATCTTGAATTGTATTTGTCATCTATTGCAAAAATGGAGGTCTCCGCTGGGGGTCTCTGCTCTGGAGATTTGGTGTTCAGCCACGGGTATCATGTCTACATGGAGTGGTGGCTTCATGTGCTGCCATCTGAGTCTATGAATGAAAATGTGGGGTATCTATGCTGCTGTATGGGGCTTGTTTTGTGTGGTCATTTTTAGCTTGTTTTTGCTCTTTATTGCACTTTTTTAGTGTCTGCACCTTTTTCCTGTAACTTTTTTTTTTTTTGTTTTTGTTTTTTTTTTCTTTTCAACTTTATAAAAATTGTATAAATGTGCCCATATCAGAACGATTCTCCAGATTGACCGTGACTGCTTCATGAATTTCTCTGTAGGTGCTCGCTCTGTTTTTTGGAGCCGCCGGCCAGTCTGTGCACGAGGGTTCCATCCATTTGGCTGAGCCCTAAGGCTACGTGCACATGCTGCAGAATGGGGTGCGGATTTGGCAGTGTGGATTTTGTAAAATCCGCAGGTAAATCTGCAGGTCAAAAGACCTGTGGTTTTACCTGCGGATTGCTCTGCGGTTTTTCATCTCCACAATGGAGGAGATGGCAAACTGCAGCGGAATCCGCAGAAAGAATTGACTTGTCAATTCTTTCTGTGGTTTAGAAACCGCAGGAAAACCGCACGGAAAAAAACGCACCGTCTGCACTGCGGTTTTGTATTCCCATAGGGAATAATGGTACTGTACACCGCAGCAAAAACTGCTGCAGACCTGCAGCTACCAAATCCGCTGCGGAGCTGCAGCAGAATCCACAACATGTGCACACACCTTAACAAGGAGGCCAAGCTGCCATAGTGCTATCACTTTTCTGATTGCAGCACCTGGATCTGCCCAGCTGTGCAGGGAGCTGCAGCACTATTCAAGTAAAGGTGCTGGTGCAGTTCCCTGCAAAGCCTGAAGGGCTGGGGGGTGCCACTGTGCACGCTGAAGTTTAAAGGAGACTTAACACTACATAAGCCCTTTGACAGGCAGTGATAATCAATTTGGGGCTGATTTCTGGGACCCCCATGGAGTTGGTGATTGCAAACCCTAGTAATGGTACATGGGATTAGATAATTCAAAGAGGAGTTGAAGAGATTTACACTAGTAATCATGTATCGCCCATCCTGTGGGTGATTGACATCCATATAATCAGGACCCTTTTGTACTTGGTCCATTTATGGTTAACTTTTTCCATCTTGGGCAGGAGCAAGTACCGTTCAAAGGTGGAGGACGACCCATGTAGACAGAAATCTACCCATGTTGCATATTTCAGACAGAAAATCCAGACTATCAGTGCAGTGGCAAATTGTAACTTTCTATGAAACAATAATATACTATGTCTGCGCTTCTTTTTTTTTTTTTTTTTTAAATATACCCCAGCACCACTGATCAGAGGTGGCATTCCTAAAAGTCAATACAGACCCTCGCTACGTGACTTGTGCCAAGGCTAGCAGAACACAGATTGCTTAAGAATTTCTGGCAGCCCACTCCTCTCCACATTCAATTATGATTTTTTTTTTTTTTTTTTTTTTTCTTCTTAGAGGGAGGGTAGAGGATTGGGCATCCACTGTCCCGGCAGTCAGAGCGGGAGCCGTGGGCAGGACTGGACAGTATGGGGGGGGGGGGCAATTATTCAGGGGCTCAGCATGACTGGCTGAAGAAGGGAATACTGCAGCGAAGAGCTGGGAATGTGAAATTTCATCAGTGTCCGATGACTTTCTCATGGGGGTGGGGGTCTAAGAGGGAATGCTTCTCCTGAAGAGCGATATAAGGAGGCTTATAAGCCATGTAATGCTCCTCCTGGGAATTTAAATGTGCAAATACCCTCTTCAGAGAGGACTGAACCTCTGGTGACATCTATTGGGGGGGGGGGGGGTTTGCAATCTTAAAGCAGCACTGGCCCCATCAGGCTTCTCATCCACCCAGATCAGTTCTATTTTGCACTGATTATTTGTTTGGATCTAAAGTCATGTGGCAAGATCCATTAAGGGATCAGTATTGCCCCTTTTAGGATTGCTACTTCCAATAGGGAGCAGTAGAGTTCTGGTCTGATTTGCATTACCAGAGGACTATTGCATGGCCTGGAATAGGCACTGACATGGCACCAATGCAGAATAAAAAGAACACAACCAAGTGTGTGGGCTTACTGATAATCACCAGAAAAACATACGGTAAGTAACCTTACAATGTCTAATGTTGTCATTGTGTATAAAAACTTGGATATCAAGTGACTACAAATATACTGAGTCTACTATTGTCATTGAAGGAATTTTATAATCTTCTGATGCCACCTAGTGGGGATAAATATGAGATGCCGCAAAACTTGGTGTATGGTGTCAACAATCTCAATATTAAAAGTCCATCTCCAGAGATCTTGATGTTTCTCTGTCCACGGTGTGCAACATGATCAAAAAGTTTGGCTACAGTGCCACAGGTTGTAATCTCCCTGGACTTGGACAGCAGAGAACCATTGAAGAAAAATTGCAATGCAGGATAGTCTGGATGATTGACAAGCAGTCCCAGTCAAGTTCCAAAGAAATTCACACTGTCCTGCAGACTCAGGGCACATCAGTGTCAGCACAAACTATATGTCAACATTTGAATGAAATGAAACACTATGGCAGGGGAACTAGGAGGACATCACTGCTGAGACAGAGACCTAAAAAAGCTAGACTGCAGTTTACCGAAATCTACATGAGTAAGCCAAAATCATTCTGGGAAAGCGTCTTGTGGTCAGATGAGACAGAGCTGTTTTTCTCTTTCCCGCATGACTGCACCACGGAGAGAGGGGATCCGCCCCCAGGGACAGGAAACCTACAGCTAAAAAGGCGGTACCTCTCCCACATCAGTTGGTTTCCTGTCCCTGATGGGCAACCTACAGTCAACGACATACCTGTAGATCGTTGTGGGATGCCAAGAGCCGACCAGTCCGACCCAGGCAGTGGTGGTTCCCTGCCTCAGCTGGAGTGGCTGCCTGAAGTGCTACTGCTGGGGTCAGCGGGCCTTGAGGGGTGTACGGGGAAAGGCAGTGAAGAAAAGGTCAGTGTCGGCTTCTCCCGGAATTTTATCTCAAACCACGCTGGGTACCCCGCAGAGGAGGCAACATGGGGCCGCCCAGGTGACAGCGGTCTCCTTTCCCAGAGTCCTGCTGGACCCCCCCCTGCTGCGCCGACGGCACCACAACGAAATAAGCTATTGTGCAAGCACGAACCGGCTCTCCCCTATAACGCGAGGAAACCAGTAGCATGCATGTACAGAAGCCGATGGCGCAGGGCATTACTGGGAAATTCGGTGATTCAGGTGCACAGCATAACCGGAAGCAGGGGGCATCCCGAAGAGCGATTTAAACGGGCAAACTAGCGGGGGAACAGCGCTTCAAGGAGCTCTGCACGATGAGTGACACTGAGCAGCCAGAGGAGCAAGTTCTGCAGATTCAGTCACCTCATCGTCACCAACAGCAGCGACAGCACTAGCAGCAAGTGGAAGACGCTTCTTCCCAACAGCGCAGTAGCAGCAGCCGCTCAGGTTCTCAGCGCAGCAGAAGCTTCAGTAAAGCTGCCAGGGCAAAAAGATCCCTCTGTGGAAATGGTCCCTGGCCCAGGTCCAGTATCCTTTCTAGAGGAGGGTAAGTGAACTTCGTGAAAGTCCACTTTTTAATTTTGGCCTGTTCTCTTCTCTTGTAGGGAAATAAATGTATGTCAAAATCCAAACATACGGTTTGTGCGCTCTGTGCAGAGGGGCTACTCACCACATCGGAAGAGAGGCTTTGTACTTCCTGCATAGAGCGTTATGAAGAGACCCCAAAATTTGCATCAGACCTCAGAGTGTTAAGCAAAACTCAGGTAGAAGATGCCTTCAAATCCCTTTGGGGCAGGAAGAGAAAACGTAGATCCAGACACAGGTCCTCTGAATCAAGTGATAGCGAGGAGGAGAGCGATTTGACTGGGTCAAACAGTTTATCTTACCTTTCATCCTCAGAAGGGGGTCGCAGCTGCTTCCCGATAGATGAGACAGATGCGCTTGTTAAAGCGGTCAGAACAACTATGGGGCTAGTAGACTCTCGACCCAAAAAAACAGTCCAAAACTTAATGTTCAGTGGTCTAGAGAGCCTTCCCAGTAAATGAGAAAATCCAGTCCCTAATTAAAAGGGAGTGGAAGAAACCAGAAAAAAAGGGTCTTCTAACACCAAGAGAAAACACCCCTTCGAAGACCCGGTATGCTCCTTTTGGGAAAAACGCCAAAACTGGATGTGGCAATTGCAAAAGCCTCCAGGAAATTTGCCCTGCCTTTTGAGGACATGGGGACATTAAAAGACACCATGGATAAAAAGGTAGAAACATTTCTGAAAAGTTCCTGGGAGGCCGCTGGCGGGGGGCTATAGCTACTTACCTGTATGACCAGAGCCTTGATATGGCTGGATCAATTGGAGAAGATCAGCTGTGACAAAGAATGTTTAGTACCACATGTGTAACCCTTAGGGGTTAAACGTCAATAGCTTGGAGGATTCCTATTCAAAATAAAACATAACCTTTAATAATCCATTAAATCTAAGACATCACATAAACAACAAATAAACATAATAGTGCTTGTGTGTATCAGTGCTCATTTAAAAAAATTGAACGGTCTCACCATTAATCCTGGACATAAGCGACCAGGCGTATTTTTCAGAGGTCCCCTGCCGGGTATTCGGGTCCATATATCAGCACAAGACAGTGTATGAAAAAGGAGGTTAATAGGGTTACAGGTATGCAGTGTTCCCTATCCTCCCTGTCGTGCCCAGGTATTACTCCTGCCCTTACAAGGACAGGCCCCAAATGGACCCTATAGTGTCACCCCCAGTCCTCAGAAGGGGTATTAGCTCCCTACGCGTTTCCTCTCCAATAACAGGGATTCCTCAGGGGAGTTATATAATTAGATATAAGGGGGTTTGAATATATTTGTACATAAAGAAGGGGCCCTGCAATGGCTGGGTGCCTCAATCAGCAGAGTGACTGTCCATATCACTGCCAAAAAGTAAGTCCCTATCATTTGGAGACACAACTGAAAGAGAAAGTCCCTAGAGAAACAATTCTAGAGTCGGTACCTGTAATGAGAGAACCAGCAGCATTTCTAGCAGATGCATCGGCAGACTCGGTCTGGCTGGCGGCCAGGTCTGCTTTTTCTAAAGCTGCAAGGCAAGCCTTATGGCTCAAGTGCTGGCTGGGGGACCTACAGACAAAATCAAAATTATGCTTCATTCCCTGCAAGGGCGAATTCCTGTTTGGGCCTATGCTAGATGACATTTTGGACAAAGCAGGGGATAAAAAGAAGTCTCAAAGCTCTCCAACCAGTCCTATAAATGACCCATTTGAATCAGGAAATTCATTCAGAGGAAACCCCCTAAAGGGCCCAAGGATGGGTGGGAGGATAAAATAAATAGAAGCAAGGGATTCATGTTCAACAGACCCTTTTGACAACAAAAAAACAACCTTCCTCCGACCTGGGGGACACCTTCACTGGGGTTATCTTACTTTCTCCCGGCCTGGGAAAAAATATCGTGAAGTACATGAATCCTGGACATAATAAAACTAGGTCTAAGGCTAAAGTCTGATTCTCTCCCACCCCTTTTCTTCAAAGTAATAAAGATCGGCAAAAGACTAACAGTTAGCACTGCAAAAGGAGATTCTAGGTCTAGTGGAGAAGGATGGGCTTCAAGAAGTCCCCAGCCAAGAGAGAGGCAAAGGGTTTTATTCCCCTCTTTTGTTAAGAAAGAAACCGGATGGGACATTTTGGACAATTGTGAACTTAAAAAAGTTGAACAAGTTCCTGGAAATTCAGTCCTTCAAAATGGAGACAATAAAATCATCAGTGAGAATGCTTTTTCCAGCTTGTTTCATGACTGTGTTAGGCCGGTTTCACATTTGTGTATGGAGGAGCTGCGGAGGGCTTCGGACTTCTTCAGTGAAGCTCCGCCCATGGCAGCACCTCCTCTGGTCAGCTCTGTCAGCATGTGGCCTGCGTACCCTATCTTTAGCATTAGGTACGCAGGCCGTGCCGATATATGCGGATGCCTACGCATGCGTCGTTTTGATGGTGCGGTTTCCTGCGCCAAATGCAACGTGTTGCATTTTGGTGCGGTCGCTGCACTGTCAAAACGGCACATGCGGAGGCATCCGCATACATCGGCACAGCCTGCATACCTAATGCTAAAGAAAGGGTATGCATGCTGACTGAGGCGGAGCTGACTGGAGGAAGTGCAAACATGGGCGGAGCTTCACGGAGGAAGTCCGCAGCCCGCCGTAGCTCCTCCATATGCAAATGTGAAACCGGCCTTAGACTTAAAGGACGTGTACCACCACGTCCCCATCCACCGGGACTATCGCAGGTTTCTCAGGGTGGCAGTCACAATTCGGGGGGAATTAAAACATTTCCAGTTCAGGGTACTCCCATTCTGCCTGGCCATCGCCTTGAGAGTATTTACCAAAATAGTGTCGGAAGTTATGGGCCACATAAGAGAACAAAATACTCTGATAGTTCCATATCTGGACGACCTTCTTGTAATAGGCAATTCCCTTCATCACTGCAAAGGACAGCTAGACAAAGTTATGAAGACAAACCTAGGCTGGCTATTAAACTTACCAAAATCCTGAATCATACCAAGCCAGGTGCAAGAGTATTTAGGAATAGTTCTGGACTCAAACAAGCAGGAATGTCGCCTCCCACAGGGGAAAATTCAGAACATGATACAACGGGCATCACGTTTGAGGAGCCTCTTGGTCACGACTTTACGGGAGGCAATGTCACTGCTGGGATCAATGAAAGCTTGTATTTCGGCGGTCCAGTGGGCCCAGGCCCATACCAGAGAACTGCAATGGGAACTATTAGCAGCAGGTGCATCTCTAGATGGAAATTTAGATGGGCGGTTAAACATCTCATCAAAAAGTGCCGTTCTTTAGCATGGTGGACGGATACAATCAATTTAGCCAGAGGGGTTCCCTGGGTATGGCCAATATTCCAAATCCTAACCATGGACGCAAACCCCTGGGGCTGGGGAGCCCATCTGGCAGATCAGATAGCCCAGGGGTCTTGGACAGAGGATCAAAAGTTAGCATCATCAAACATGAAAGAACTGTTAGCGGTAAAACTCGCCCTCTTTCACTTTTTAAGCTTCCTTCAGTCCCACCATGGAAGGGTGTTCTTGGACAATGGAGTGGTAGTAGCGTATTTGAACCACCAGGGGGGCACCAGGTCCCGGTCTCTGATGGACGTGACTAAAGGCCCCGTCACACACAGCGATCTCGCTAGCGAGATCGCTGTTTTTTCTGACGCCACAGCTAGATCGCTGTGTGTGACGGGGATCAGCGACCGGCCCCTCTGCTGGGTATTGATGATCATGCACGATCATCCATGGCCATTTTTTTTATCGCTGGTCTCCCGCTGGCACGCATCGCTGCGTGTGGCAGCGAGAGATCAGCCACGCTGGTTTCCAATGTAGACATCGGGTATCTAAGAGCCATGCTGCTCTTAGATACCCGATGTTTACATTGGAAACCAGCTTGCTCGCTGGTCCTGATCGCTGTAGGGGCTGTCTATGTGACAGCTCACCAGCGATCAGCCTAACAATGTCCCAGCGATCCCATCCACGTCGGATCGTTGGTGGGATTGCTGGGATATCGTTATGTGTAATGGGGCCTTTAGTCCATCTTTCATCTAGCAGAGGCCAATTTAAGCTCTGTCAGCACTTCATATAAAAGGCACAGAGAATCAAACGGCAGACTTCCTAAGTCGAACGCAACTAAGACAGGGGGAGTGGGAGCTGAAGCAGATAGTATTCAATCAGATCGCAGAATATTGGGGTTGGCCAGAGATAGACCTGTTTGCAAACAGCCGGAACCGGAAAGTAGAGGCTTTCTGCTAGATAGACCCCTCGGGGAGTCCAGTGGCTTTAGTCTCTTTTACAATATCATGGAATTACCATCTAGCTTACGCCTTCCCGCCAGTAGCCCTAATCCCCTTAGTTCTGAGGAAAATTTGGGAGGCCAAAACAAGGGTGATCATAATAGCGCCTTTTTGGCCAAGGAGGACATGGTTTTCGTGGCTGAAGATGATCTCCATTTCCGACCCTTGTGTTCTCCCGGACATCCTGAACCTTCTGTCCCAAGGGCCAGTGGTTCATCCGCAGGTAGAAAACTTGCACATAACAGCGTGGAACTTGAGAGGACACTTCTGAGCAATAGGGGGTTCTCTCCAAATTTAGTAGCCACTCTACTGCAAAGCAGGAAACCTGAAACTACCAAGGCTTATGGGGTGGATTTGGAAAAAATTTATTTCAGTCTCAGGTGCCAATCTAACTGGGGATGTTCCAATAAAGACAATCTTAGAATTCCTCCAGAAAGGTTTGGAACAAGGTCTGTCCACAAGCACCTCAAAAGTTCAGGTGGCAGCGTTGGGGACCCTGTACAACCATAATCTGGCTGGGAACTGTTGGGTAGTGAGGTTCATTAAGTCCTCAAGTAGATCCAGACCTATTTCTATTCATACTACTCCCCCTTGGGGACCTTAATTTATTCCTTACTGCATTAGCCAAGGCTCCCTTTTGAAGCCACACTAAATATTATATCTCTTAAAACCTCCCTGCTCGTCGTTTTAACATCAGCCCTCATGACCTCAAACATACTTCAAGAAACCCCCAGAAAAGGATGAAAACAAAGGACTGGAAAATTTTGAAGTAGCAGCAGTCCAGATCTAAATCCCATTCAACACCTGTGGAAAGATTTTAAAATTGCTGTTGAGAGAAGATGCCCTTGAACTACAGTTGTGGCCAAAAGTATTGACACCCCTGCAATTCTGTCAGATAATGCTCAGTTTCTTCCTGAAAATGATTGCAAACACAAATTCTTTGTTATTATTATCTTCATTTAATTTATGTCAAATGAAAAAACACAAAAAGAATTGTCCTAAAGCCAAATTGGATATAATTCCACACCAAACATAAAAAAGAGGGTGGACAAAAGTATTGGTACTGTTCGAAAAATCATGTGATGCTTCTCTAATTTGTGTAATTAACAGCACCTGTAACTTACCTGTGGCACCTAACAGGTGTTGGCAATAACTAAATCACACTTGCAGCCAGTTGACATGGATTAAAGTTGACTCAACCTCTGTCCTGTGTCCTTGTGTGTACCACATTGGTATTCTTTCTTTTCTCCATGCTCAAAGAACTGTCTGAGGACTTGAGAAACCAAATTGTGAGGAAGCATGAGCAATCTCAAGGCTACAAGTCCATCTCCAAAGACCTGAATGTTCCTGTGTCTACCGTGCGCAGTGTCATCAAGAAGTTTAAAGCCCATGGGACTGTGGCTAACCTCCCTAGATGTGGACGGAAAAGGAAAATTGACGAGATTTCAATGCAAGATTGTGCGGATGTTGGATAAAGAACCTTGACTAACATCCAAACAAGTTCAAGCTGCCCTGCAGTCCGAGGGTACAACAGTGTCAACCCGTACTATCTGTCGGCGTCTGAATGAAAAGGGACTGTATGGTAGGAGACCCAGGAAGACCCCACTTCTTACCCCGAGACATAAAAAAGCCAGGCTGGAGTTTGCCAAAACTTACCTGAAAAAGGTTAAAACGTTTTGGAAGAATGTTCTCTGGTCAGATGAGACAAAGGTAGAGCTTTTTGGGCAAAGGCATCAACATAGAGTTTACAGGAGAAAAAAAGAGGCATTCAAAGAAAAAAACACGGTCCCTACAGTCAAACATGGCGGAGGTTCCCTGATGTTTTGGGGTTGCTCTGCTGCCTCTGGCACTGGACTGCTTGACCGTGTGCATGGCATTATGAAGTCTGAAGACTACCAACACATTTTGCAGCATAATGTGGGGCCCAGTGTGAGAAAGCTGGCTCTCCCTCAGAGGTCTTGGGTCTTCCAGCAGGACAATGACCCAAAACACACTTCAAAAAGCACTAGAAAATGGTTTGAGAGAAAGCACTGGAGACTTCTAAGGTGGCCAGCAATGAGTCCAGACCTGAATCCCATAGAACACCTGTGGAGAGATCTAAAAATGGCAGTTTGGAGAAGGCACCCTTCAAATATCAGGGACCTGGAGCAGTTTGCCAAGAAGAATGGTCTAAAATTCCAGCAGAGCATTGTAAGAAACTCATTGATGGTTACTGGAAGCGGTTGGTCGCAGTTATTTTGGCTAAAGGTTGTGCAACCAAGTATTAGGCTGAGGGTGCCAATACTTTTGTCTGGCCCATTTTTGGAGTTTTGTGTGAAATGATCAATATTTTGCTTTTTGCTTCATTCTCTTTTGTGTTTTTTCATTTAAGACAAATTAAATGAAAATAATACCAAAGAATTTGTGATTGCAATCATTTTCAGGAAGAAACTGAGCAATATCTGACAGAATTGCAGGGGCGTCAATAGTTTTGGCCACAACTGTATGAGACCTGGAGCAGTTTGCAAAAGAGCAGTCCAAAATCCAAGCTGAGAAGTGTAAGAAGCTTGTGGATGGTTATAGGAAGCAGCCAAATATTAAGTTGAGGGTGCCAACAATTTTGTCTAGTTAACTTTTAGTTTTTTATGCGAAATTGTGTCTAATTTCCTTTTTTTTTTTTTTTTTTTGTTCCAATACACACAAAGGAAATGTGTAATCGCAAACATTTTCTGTGAGAAATACTTCTCTTTTGGGAACAATTTCAAGGGTACCAACAACACCTGTATATAAAGTGTGTGTATATATAGGAGTGTATTGTATTTTGGTGGGGTAGGTATGTATTTGTAGGTGGTTATGTGGGGGGTGAAGGTGCGTCTATGTAGTAGTTGGGTTTCTGTGAATGAACAGGTGTATAGCTGTGTATTTGGGGTGGTATTTGTGTGCAGTGGTGGTGATCTGCTGTTCGGCGGGTGGAGTTACAGGTATGTGTAGGGTTATGTGGGGTTGAAGGGGTTTTGTATATTGGTGGGCTCATTTAAATCTCTGAACAGTCATTCTGTGCTGACAAAGTCCAGGGTTTCCGGGTACCATGGCGGGGCCAAACCTTTAAGTGGACCTTCCCACCTGCTTGTTTTCCTTCTGTCTTTGCCATTCTTTGTCTCTATGAAGCCACAGATGTCAGTCGGAGAAGGGGGATGGGGATTGAAGCACCGAACACCTGTTCTTGGTTTGACCAGTCATTCAGTGCTGAGTCCTTTTAATCTCTATGCCCCTCTTGCTTAGATACTGTATGATCCCAGCACGCCCTGGTGAACTCATTTTGTATTGGAGATTGCTGATTTTGACATTGTGACTTGTAAATAGTTATAGTTACCATAAACCCCTTCATGTTTTCTGCTACCACTAGAGGACGCTCAGGAGCTGACTGCATACTGGTCTTTCGCTGGACTCCATAGTATACATAGGGAGGTGGCTACAGGCAGCCATAATGGACTAATTAAAAGAAATTAACTTTTGAAACTGGTTTGGTTTTGATGAGTGATTTTAGAAGACTTTTCAGTAAACTCAAGCTTTTGATTTTGTATGAAAAGAAAAACTGCACATGCTCTGATCTTTACATCAGCTCTTTCCACTTGTTGGGGGAGACTTCAGCTCTCACATGATGCTGAAACTACGTCACAATACAGACTGTATCGTCTCCACTTTGCCCTGTTGCGTCTTCTCTCCCTTCTTGCTATTAATAATGATTGGATCAAGCGCAGTGTCGTACCTCTAATAGCAGATGAATTCACAGATGAAAGCAGGTTCACACTGAGCACATGTGACAGAGTCTGGAGACGCCATGGAGAGCGATCTGCTGCCTGCAACATCCTTCAGCATGACTGGTTTGGCAGTGGGTCAGTAATGGTGTGGGGTGGCATTTCTTTGTAGGGCCGCACAGTCCTCCATGTGCTCGCCAGAGGTAGCCTGATTGCCATTAGGTGCCTAGATGAGATCCTCAGACCCCTTGTGAGACCATATGCTGGTGCAGTTGGCCCTACGTTCCTCCTAATGCAGGACAATGCCAGACCTCATGTGGCTGGAGTGTGTCAGCAGTTCATGCAAGACGAAGGCATTGACGCTATGGACTTGAAAGCCCATTCCCCAGACCTGAATCCGATTGAACACATCTGGGACATGTCTTGCTCCATCCACCAATGTCCCGTTGCACCACAGACTGTCCAGGAGTTGGCGGATGCTTTAGTCCAGGTCTGGGAGGAGATCCCTCATGACATCCGCCGACTCATCAGGAGCATGCCCAGGTGTCGTAGGGAGATCAAACAGGCACGTAGAGGCCACACACACTACTCAGCATCATTTCCTTGTCTTGAGGCATTTCCACTGAAGTTGGATCAGCCTGTAATTTGATTTTCCACTTTGATTTTGAGTATCCTTACAAATCCAGACCTCCATGGGATATTAATTTTGATTTACATTGATCATTTTTACGTTTTCTTGTCCTCAACGCATGCCACTATGTAATGAATAAAGATTTTCAGCTGTGATATTTCATTCAGTAATATCTACGATGTGGTATCTTAGTGTTCCCTTTATTTTTTTTGAGCAGTGTATATTTTCCCCTACGCGTTTCTTCCCCAATGGAAGGGATTCATCAGGGGAGTCAAAATATCATGTAACAAGTGGGGAAAAGATATATGTATATATAATTGGACCCTGCAGTGGCAGGGGACCCCTTATGTAGGTGTGACCAATAGCATTACAATCCCTATATAAGTAAGTGGATGCCGCGATCTGGGGTCCTTTAGAGGCGTGCTGTTTCTCTCCTGCCCTCAGTGTGTGACGTCATATCCTCATCCCCGGTCTTCCATCTACACCATAAATGCCAGGGGGGTTGGGGGCGGTACTATAGCCGCATCATCTCCGGATAACCAGGGTGAATGGCCTCATGTGGTCCACCCTGTGGAGCGCATGCCGCCCAGAACTTTCGTCATATTCGGTTACAATCTCGAAGCGCTATGTGGTCTCTATGGTGATGTAAGCCATCAGCCGTTCATGATCACTGACTTACCGCTGTAGCGTCCCTACAGCCTCTCTCTATCAATGCCGCCTTATATCAGCAGAAATAGCTGTAGATTGTCATCTGGGGTCAGATATATATACAACATACACATACATACACATACATACTAGGGACAAATTTATTATTACCAGAGACAGTGTTAAGTACAGGAAAAGAGTCCAGACAAATTCACAACGGGGTTTTTTCTTTCCTTGTTAAGTGTAGACATAAATTATTAGCAGCATGTTTTTCATAGAAACTAAGTGGCAAAATAGTTGTAGGGAAAAAAAAAAACATCGAGGTAGGATCCATCTGTATCGGCACCATGTAAAGCAAAGGAGTCATCCTCCTGTTACCAGACCGCTGCCATTAAGAGCCTTTTAATATCTGTTCCTACTACCAGTGACTCCGAGCCCAGTCCTGACTTTCTCTAAGTCACCACCAGAAGGAATTATCCAATCCTGCCAGTCAAGAAGAAAAAAAAAACCTGTTTAATGGGAATGTTTATGTCTCTCCGCAGAGTTAAATCACTCGTGACAGCAGTATATTATAAAAATAATAATAGCTTTTTAGTTATCAAGCACCTTATGAGTAAAGAACCCTGAGGGAATAAAAGAAAGCCAAATTCATCTAGAAAAAAAGAAGCAAAATGTGCTATTAAAGCCTGGCCTGTTAACGTATGCAAATTGAAACAATGCGCGGAGATTTATTTTGCTGTTGTTTGAAATTGTGTGTACGGTGCGAGGAGGCGGCACGTCTGCCCGCATCACGTTCCTGGGTTACTAAGCAAGTTGTGGCTAATTATTTTTTAATTTCTTCGTAAATTCTTTGCACGGATATATTGTAAAAGTCAGGAAAAATGAGTCCGTAGGTCTATCCTAGGTTGTGTAGGACTACAAGTCTCAGCACACTGCATGTTAAAATGTTTCATTCCGTTAAAGGAAGCATGCATTTGGGACAACCTGTAACTTCTGTCGCATCATATTACCCCTAGGTGCTCCTTGTGTCACCACAGTGGCATAACAAGAGTCTGCTGGGCCTAGTGTGAAATATGGACAGGGGCCTCCACAAGTATGTTGGTCAGATGTATGGGCCCTTGTAGCGTTCTAAATCCTATAAATACATGTGTCGCCCCCATCATAAGGTACAAATGTCCCTCCATACTGGGCCCGTACCAGTAATAATGTTCCCCATCCCGGTATAATATCCCTCATTGTGGGTCCCTTCTTGGTAATAATATCCTCCATCCAGGGCCCCTTCTGGGTAATAATGTCCTCATCCTGGGTCCTTTCCTGATAATAATGTCTTCTATCCCGGGCCCCTTCCTAGTAATAATGTCCTCCATCCAGGGCCCCTTCCTGGTAATAATGTCCTCCATCTAGCGCCCCTTCCTGGTAATAATATACTCCATCCCGGGCCCCTTCCTGGTAATAATGTCCTCCATCCTGTGTCACTTCTTGGTATCAATGTACTCCATACTGGGCCGCTACCAGTAATAAGGTCCTCCATCCGGGGCCCCTTCCTGGTATAATGTCCTTTGTCTTGGGCCCCTACCAGTAATAATGTCCTCCATCCTGGGCCTCTTTTTGGTAATAATGTCCCCCACGCCGGGTCCCTTCCCGATAATAATGTCCTCCATCTTGGGTCCCTTTCTGGTAATAATGTCCTCCATACTGGGTCCCTACCAGTAATAATGTCCTCCATCCCAGGCGCCTTCCTGGTAATAACGTTCTTCATCTTGGGTACCTACCAGTATTAATGTTCTCCATCCCGGGCTCCTTTCTGGTAATAATGATCTCTAATTCGTGCCCCTTCCTGGTAATAACTTAATGAATTCTGGACCCCTGAGTCCCTTCCTGGTAGAATGTCATCTATCATTGGCCTTTCTTGTAATAATGTCAATCATCCCGGGCCCCTTCCTGATAACAACGTCCTTCATCCCGGGCCCCTTCTTGATATCAACGTCCTTCATCCCGGGCCCCTTCCTGGTAACAATGGCCTTCATCCCGAGCCCCTTCCTGGTAACAACGTCTTTCATCCCAGGCCCCTTCCTGGTAACGTCTTTCAACCCAGGCCCCTTCCTGGTAACATCGTCCTTCATCCTGGGCCCCTTCCTGGTAACGTCTTTCATCCCAGGCCTTCCTGGTAACATTGTCCTTTATCCCCGGCCCCTTCCTGGTAACATTGTCCTTCATCCCAGGCCCCTTCCTGGTAATAACGGCCTTCATCCCGGGCCCCTTCCTGGTAATAACATCCCCCATCCCGAGTCCCTTCGTGGTAATAATGTCCCCCCACTCTGGGCCCCTTCCTGGTAACATCGTCCTTCATCCTCGGCCCCTTCCTGGTAACATCGTCCTTCATCCCTGTCTCCTTCCTGGTAACAACGTCCTCCATCCCGGGCCCCTTCCTGGTTATAACGTCCCCGATCCCAAGCCCCTTCCTGGTAATAACGTCCTCCATCCCGGGCCCTTTCCTGGTAATAACGTCCCTCATCCTGGGCTCCTGGTAATAACATCCCCCATCCCGGACCCCTTCCTCGCAATAACGTTCCCCATACCGGGCATCTTCTTGGTAATAAAGTCCCCATCCTGAGCCCCTTCCTGGTAATAACGTCCCCAAATCCCGGGCTCCTTCCTGATAATGTCCTCCATCTTGGGCCCCTTTCTGGTTATAATGTCCTCCATTCTGGATCCCTGGGTTCCTTCCTGGTAGAATATCATCTATCATTGGTCTTTCTTGTAATAATATCCCCCTTCCTGATATAAAATCCCCCCTCCTGTAATGATGTTCTCTAATACATTTAAGAAAAACGGAAAAAAAAACAACTCCCCCATTTCCATGTCACGCAGTGTCCTCTTCTTTAGCTGGCGCAGAGACCAGTGGCTGACTTCGGCATGCCTGCTATAGCCGACGTATGGCATCACTGCTATTCACCGACTGGAACTAGCACACTGACGGCTGAGGGGGCTCTGATTGGTTAGCGGCGTATACTGTAGTGCAGGGAGCCATCAGGTCTCCGCACCACAATACATTGCAGCTGAATGTGCACGCTCGGATGCAATCCAGCTTAAAATAGTCGCTGGCATTGGTGGGCCCCAAATTTTTGTTTAAAACAAATATACTTAAATGTATGTATTTTGGGTAAAATAAAACATGCAACTGGGTTTTATTAAAAAAATTTTTGCACACTTTGGCTTTTACAGGCTTTTTATTTCCTTGCACATTGTTGGCCGTAGTATGAGTTAACTTAGAATCCGTCAGTGAGCTCATTCTGACAGAAGCATTTGTAACTTTTTTAAAAATTATTTTTAAACTCCTCTGTGCTGATTTAAGACCACATCAGTTCACTATGATGTGAGGAACAATGACTGCCCCACATGTGATTTGCCCAAAAAAATAGCAGCATGTAGCAATTTGTTTTCTTTTTCTTTTTTTGTGGTCTAAGGGTTTGTCTGGTGAGGATAATTAGTTAAGAGTTTGTGCACAGAATGGAGAAAGTGTTTTGTTGCAAAGTAGCATAAATGAGTGGATAGAGAAGTTCAAGGAAGGTGACACAAGTGTCAGCCATGAAGAATATGGCGGACGCCCGGCCACCATTGACAACATAGAGAGAGTATGTAAGCTGATTCTGTTGGACAAATGAGTAACGGTGGATTATTTCCCTTGAAAGATGTTCCTCAAGGACGAAGATTTACGTCTGAAGAAGATGTGAAGAGAATGAGGCAGTCGTGGATCGTAGCTCAACTAAAAATTTTTTTTTTTTAATTAGAAGTGCTATCAGAAGTGAAAATAAAGAACGAAAACAACAAACTGTTAATGAAAATAGAGGAGCAAAAGAAACCAACTACAAACTAAAATTTGTCCACTGTATACAAATGCACAGAGCATGGGAAACAAACAGGGAGAATTGGAGCTGCTAACACAGGAATAGAGATATGATGTCATAGGAATCACTGAAACTTGGTGGGATGATACACAGGATTGGAATACAAACCTTGAAGGCTACAACTTATTCATTAGAAACAGGAGTAACAAGAGGGGAGGAGGTGTTACATTGTGTGTTAGAAAAATGTATAACTCCACAGAGATCCAAGCTTCAGAGACTGGTAGCTCTGTAGAAACAGTATGGGTAAGACAAGGAGAGAATAACAGAAAAAACATTATTGTAAGTGTTTACTATAGGCCACCTGGACAGACTGAAGATATGGATGAACTTTTTGCATCAGATGTCTCACCTCTCAAAAAAGCATGACAGTGATTGTGAAATATTTTAACTATCCAGATATTTGTTGGGAATCTCGCTCAGGCAAAAGTAATGGGCTCAGAAAATTCTTTAAAAATATATGAAACAGAACAAAAGATCTGCAATCTTTTACCTAATTCTTACCAACAGGGAGGAAATGGTTGAGGAAGTAAAGGTAGCTGAGAATTTAGGGGTTAATACAGAAGAAAAGGGACAGCAGTGCTTACCTGCCCAGGTCTCCAAACAAATGCACTCTCAGGATGCAGCAAACCCATTAGTAAAGATGGCGGCAACACAAGTGCAAAATACGTATAAGACAACCACACACAGCCTACCAATTCATGGAGGGGATGATTGCTTAGTAGATTGCACAAAAGTGGCTTGTATAGGGCGCTGTTCACATGAGGTAATCTGGTTTACAACATATTAGTGATGCCCATACCATTAGATCAGGTGAGCTGCCCAGCTCTAAATGCAACCCATGTGAACAGACACCACAGTTTACAAGACCAAAAATTCTGGGTTTGACTGCACCTTGAAAAATAAAATGCAGAAATTACATATAAATATGTGAGGTATTGGTTGATATTTTGGACAAGATATGCAAGCTCGCAACCCGCGTCAAAGGTCCTCACATTTGCAAGCCCTAACAATAAATACGAGCTGCTTTTGTGCAATCATATACTAAGCAGTTGGAGACCTGGGGAGGTGAGCAGTGCTGCCCCTTTTCTGCTATTAATTCTTGAATTTTTGGAGGATTTTTAGTCTTTTTTTGTGGCTTTTCTGGGAATTTAGGGGGCAGCAATCATGTAATCCTCAAATTTTGGATTTCAAGAGGAAGAAGACCAGCGAGGACTAGGACCAGTTGGACTTCAGAAAGGCAAATTTTAATGGACTCGCAAAGAGGGTAGGAAAGGTCCAATGCCTGAATTTTCTAAAGGACAGAATTGTCCGAGAAGGATGGGAGATTTTGCTAAATGAAATTCTCACTGCACAATTGATAACCATCCTGAAAAGTAAGGAAGATTTGGAACAATTTAAAGAGACTATGATGGATGAACACAGAACTTAATCACTTGTTAAAAAGGAAAAAATAAATGTATATTATATGGAAAGAGGGGGCATAGCTAAAGAAAAATATAATGCTGTCTACTGGGAATGCAGGGCAAGCATTAGAAGAGCTAAAGCCAGTAATGAAGTGAGGCTTGCAAGGGAGACAAAAATCAATAAAATAGGATTTTTGGGGTATGTCAAAAGCAAAAGAAAAGTAAAAGGATTTTTACAACATGGAAAGGCTGAAGTGATCAAAAATGATGTTGAAAAGGCCAAACTTTTACATTCCTATTTTGCATTTGTATTCTCTAAGAAACAAATGTAACATCAACTAATCTTCACGGTGCCACTGAAGGAATAAAATAATCAACACACTCTACATACAGAGAGATGGTGAGGGAACACTTCGCTAATTTAAATGAATTTAAATCTCTTGGTCCAAATGAATGACATCCTGGTGTACTGAAAGAGTTAGCAGAGGAAATTGCACAACCACTAGCAAGAATGTTTGAAAAATCCTAAAGAACAGGAGAAGTCTCAGAAGATTGGAGAAGGGAACATGTTGTCCCTATCTTTGAAAAATGAAAGAAAACAGAGCCAGGATATTACAGACCAGTGAGCCTTACTTCTATACCAGGAAAGATCTTTGAACAAAATATTAAACATGTATGTAAGTACTTGGATAAGAATACAGTAGTTAACCTGAGCCAGCATGGGTCTGTAGCATACAAGTCATGCCAGACGAATCTAGTTTCCTTCTATGATGGAATCACTGACTGGCTAGATCAGGGAAATGCAGTAGATATAGTACAACTCGACTTCAGCAAAGCATTTGATAAAGTATCTCATACTATCCTTATTGAAAAAATGACCAAATATGGGATTGACAAGGCCACGAATAGGTGGCTTCATAACTGACTCAGTGTTCATACTCAAAGAGTGATAATATATTGTTGCACATCCAATTGGGAGAGTGTTTCAAGTGGTGTACCAAAAGGCTCTGTCCTGGCCCCAGCGTTCAAGATTTTTATAAATTATCTAGATGAGGCCACTGAAGGTAAACTAATTAAATTTGCAGATGATGCAAAGCTAGGAGTGATAGCTAACACTAGAGAAGATCATGAAAGGATTCAGAAGGATCTAGATAAGCTTGAACAATGGGTAGCAGCTATTTGAAATGTATTTAACCCCTTAATGTCTATGGACGTGCACAGTCCGTCATGGCAGGAGGTAACTTTCAGCACCATGACGGACTCTGCACGTCCTGCCTTTGAACTGTCACTGCATGTAAACATGCAGTTTCAGTTCAGTGCCGACAGCTTTCTATGACAGCTGAGAGGCACAGGAAGGGGGGCAGGGACCCTTGCACTTGGTCCCTGCACCCACAGCGCTGTGATGGGTCGGTCAATCTGACAGACCATACACAACATTGATCAGGAGAAGCTGAAATTTGAGTTTCTCCTTGCCTGATCAGTGTAGGAGCCCAGCGCTGCAGTGGCTGAGCCTCCTGCATTGACAGCTAGGAGCGGAGCCCCCACCACCCCTGGCTGTTAACCCCCTCACTGCTGCGATCGAGCATGATCGCAGCGTTCAGAGGGGGAGGCAGAGGGTAGGGGGCTCCCTCTGCCTTAGGTCGGCATCCCTGTGATGTAATCACCGGGCCCGACCTGTGCCATGATGACCCGGAGGTGTCATGACAACCGCCGGGTCATTTACCTACGGAGAGCTGGTGAGATCATGCTCACAGCATGGTGTCAGCAGCTCTCAGCATTGGTATAATGCATTACAATGCTGGAGCATTGTAATGTATTATACCGAAAGTGAAAGTGAAAGTCCCATAAAGGGACAAGGTAAAAAAAAAAAATTATTAAAAAATATAATATAAAAAATCCCCTAAAAATTACACATTTCTATGTAAAAAAAAATAAAATAAACAAAAAAATACGTTTGGTATTGCCACGTCCGTAAAAATTCCATCTATAAAAGTATCACCCTAGTTAACCCGTTCAGTGAACGCCGTAAAAAACAAACAAAAAAGTAGCAAATTATACTTTTTCCAAGCAGTATCATCATACTGCTTGGAAAAAGTGCAATAACACGTGATCAAAAAGACGGATATAAATTAACATGGTACCGCTGAAAACGTCATCTTGTCCCGCAAAAAACGAGCCACCACACAGCATCATCAGCAAAAAAATAAAAAAGTTATAGCTCGCAGAATAAAGTGATGCAAAAATATTTTTTCTATAAAAGTTTTTATTGTGTAAAAAACACCAAAATATAAAAAAAACGATATAAATGAGGTATCGCTGTAATCGTAGTGACCCTGAAGAATAAAGCTGCCATACTAATTTTACCACATGCGGAACGGAGGGTGAAAAAAAAAAAAAAAGCATTCCTAAATTGCTGGTTTTTGTTCATTCAAAAAATGAACAGAAAAATCAGAATAGAAAGCGATGAAAAAGCGTTATGTGCCCGAAAATGGTACCAATAAAAACGTCAGCTCTTCCCGCAAAAACCAAGCCCGAACATGACTCTGTCGGCAGAAATATGGAAAAATTATAGCTCATTGAAGATCATTTTTGTGGAAAAAATATGATTTTTTAATTTTACGGCTCTACGTTATAACCTTCTGTGAAGCCCTTGGGGGTTCAAAGTGCTCAGCACACATTTAGATAAGTTCCTTGGGAGGTCTAGTTTCCAAAATGGGGTCACTTGTGGGGGTTTACACTATTTTGTTACATCAGGGGCTCTCCAAACGCGACATGGCGTCCGCTCTCGATTCCAGCCAATTTGACATTCAAAATATCAAATGATGCTCCTTCCCTTCTGAGCACTGCCGTGCGCCTAAAGATTGGTCTTCCTCCACACATGGGGTATCGGTGTACTCAGGGGAAATTGCACAACAAATATTGTGGTTTATTTTCTCCTGATACCCTTGACAAAATAAAAAAAATTGTGTCCAAATAAAAGTTTTTGGGAAAAAAAGTTAAATGTTCATTTTTTCCTTCCACATTGCTTTAATTCTTTTGAAGTACCTAAACGGTTAATAAACTTCTTGAATGTGGTTTTGAACACCTTGAGGGGTGCAGTTTTTAGTATGGTGTCACTTTTGGATATTTTCTGTTATATTGACCCCCCAAACTCACTTCAAATGTGAGGTGGTCCCTAAAAAAAATGGTTTTGTAAATTTTGTTGGAAAAATGAAAAATCGCTGGTCAACTTCTAACCCTTATAACTTCCTAAGAAAACAAAAATTTTGGTTCCAAAATTGTGCTGATGTAAAGTAGACATGTGGGAAATGTTATTTATTAACTATTTTTTGTGACATATCTCTCTGATTTAAGGGCATAAAAATTAAAAGTTTGAAAATTTCAAAATTTTAAAAATTTTCGCCATATTTCCATTTTTTTCATAAATAAACGCAAGTCATATCGAAGAAACTTTACCACTAACATGAAGTACAATATGTCACGAAAAAACATTCTCAGAATCAGCGGGATACGTTGAAGCGTTCCAGAGTTATAACCACATAAAGTGACAGTGGTCCAATTTCAAAATTAAGGCCTGGTCTTTAACCTACAAAATGGCTTGGTCGTTAAGGGGTTAATAGGGAGAAATGCAAGATTTTATATCTGTGCAAGAAAAACAAAAATGACATCTACAGAATGGGAGAAATAGAACTAAGCAATAGCACATGTAAAAAAGAATCGAGTATACTAATAGATCACAGACTGCACATGAGTCAACAGTATGATGCAGCAACAAAAAAGACAAACAGTTATAGGATGTATTAAGAGAAGCATATAGTCTAGCTCATGTGAAGTAATTATCTCCCTCTACTCCTCCTTGGTCAGGCCTCATGTGGAATACTATGGCCAATTCTGGACACCATATTTTAAAAAAGACATTGAAAAACTGGAGCAAATTTGAGAAGAGCTACCAATAAAAAACCTCATCCACAACTACCACAAAAGACTTCAAGCTGTCATTGATATTAGATAGGGCAATACATGGTATTAAGAAATGGGGTATGGGGACTTTTGATCAGGGTCATTTGAATGTTTTGGATTGTCATTATGATTGGAAAAAGAGAAAATATTGTAGTTTGACAATTAAATGGCTTTACCAACCACTAACCACAAGTGGAGAAAAAGTTTTGGTGCTATCATTCATATTGTCTGCTGCAAAAAGGCCAAGAAAGCAAAAATTCTGCCGGGTTATGAAAACTTTTAAGCACAACTGTATATGTTTTGGAAATCTGGCAGCTATTTATTCATTTTTTTTTATACCTATTGATTATTCATGTTTTGGAATTTTTCAATATCTGCTTGTCACTTGGATTAGAGCTCGCTTTTTCTTCTAGTTGTTTTTTCCTACGCCTGCACATCTAAGTTCTTGATCAATAAATTATTATTTTCACCATTACAATTGACCTTATTTGTCGTTTTTTTTCTCATGCTTTGGTCAGATAAGATTTTATCCAAACATGTTCGCTCATTACCAGTCACCATATATTTTAGTCCACACATGCACTTGTATTGGGAGACTTCGCCTTACATATGGGTTGATATTAGTCACCATATTATCTTAATATTCACATGTGCATTCTCTGCTTACTCTTGAGTGTTTCACAGGGATAATGTAGACAGTGATGTCACAGTACAGAGATAATTTACACAGTGAAGTCACAGTACAGAGATAATGTACACAGTAATGCCACGGAAAAGGGAACATATACACAGTGATGTCACAGTATAGAGTTAATGCATATAGTGATGTCACAGTACAGCGAGAATACGTATTGCTGTCATAGTATAGTGATAATATACACAGTGATGTCACAATACATAGATAATGCATATAGTGATGTCACAGTACAGAGATAATGATGTCAGTACTACAGTATGTACACAATATCACAGTACATAGATAATATACACAGTATAGGGATAATATACACAGTGATGTCACAGTACAGAGATAATGTACACAGTGATGTTGCAGTAGAGGAGTAATGTACAGTGATGTCGCAGTACAGAAAGAATGTACACAGTGATGTTGCAGTACAGGAGTAATGTACATTGAGTGATGTCACAGTAAAGAGATAATGGGCGCAGTTATGTCATAATATAGAGTTAATGTATATAGTGATGTCACAGTACATTGAGAACACATATTGTTGTCACAGTATAGTGATAATATATACAATGATGTCACAATACAGAGATAACACATATTGATATCACAGCATAGTGATAATATACACAGTGATGTCGCAGTACAGGAGTAATGTATACAGAGATGTTACGGTACAGAGATAATGTACACAGTGATGTCAGAGTTCAGAGATAGTGTGTACAGTGATGTTACAGTACAGGGATAATGTACACAGTGATGTCTAAGTACAGACATAATATATACCATGATGTCGCAGTAAGAGATAATGTACACAGTGATGTCTAAGTGCAGACATAATGTACACTGTGATGTCGCAGTACAGGAATAATGTACAGTGATGTCACAATACAGAGATAATGTACACAGTGGTGTCACAGTACTGAGATAATATACACAATGATGTCACAGTGCAGAGATAATGTACACAGTGATGTCGCAATACAGAGATAATGTACACAGTGGTGTTGCAGTACAGCGATAATGTACACAGTAATGTCGCAGTACAGGGATAAGGTACACAATGATGTCACAGTACAGAGATAATGTACACAGTGATGTCACAGTACAGAGATAACTACTGCAGTGCGCAGGCCCCGGGAATGGTCAGAGAGGCCCAACGCCTGTGCACTGCAGTACTTTACTCTGCCCTCAACAGGTCAGAGTACGCCCCTGCGAAGGAGTGCGATGCCGGAGAGCGATGAAGCAAGAATGAGGGTGGCGTCTCAAGAAGATGGGAGGCACTGGACCGCACCGGACCGCCCCCCCGGGTGAGTATAATAAAAGTTATTTTTCTTATCTTTCAGGTCGGACCGGGGGCTTATCTACAGAATTATAGAATGCTGTAGATAAGCCCTGAAAGGCAGTGGCCGCATCTTATAGCAGATAAAACAGGTGACAGGTTCCCTTTAAAAAAACAACTGCACCTCTCACCAGTCCCTACTCCCTACTTTTGTTTTTCTGTTCCTTCCTTTTGGATGTCGACATCCTCTGTAGCTGCAAGCCATTGATAACCCTGTGGCTTATAGAGGAATAAATAGGTGATGTTTAAAGATATATTACTTGAATCCTGTAGAAAGCTTATAGTGTACCGTCTGGTCATGAAATGTCCATGAATAAAAAGAAACTATTATGGTTAATTAAGACAGTACAAAAAAGACAAAAACAAAGAGCATTCAGAACCTTGCAGGCTGAGAATTCAGAAATAGCATTGCAGGAGTAAAAAGATATAAGTAAGAAATGTAAAAAAGAAAACAAACTGCAAAGTCATCAGAAAAACAAATCGTCAATATCGAGTCCGGAAGTTGACGTTACGTCACCGGATGTCAGCGGCGACTGCAGCCGGGCACCACGTGATCAGGATTGAGCAAGTAGTGATAGCACCACTCAGAGGCAAATATGTAAACATAAGGTATTTGCAAAAAGACTTATTTGAAAGGTTTAAATGAATGTGCACAATATACATTGGACCATCTCTTTAAGAATCTGTACTGAAAGAAAATGGCGGCACAAAGATCAGTACAGGGAACAGTGGGGAAAACCAGGATCTGCGCTAGGTCCAATCCTTTTCACACTCTTTAATAATGACCTTGTGGATGAGATTGAGAGTATAGTGTAGAGATGAGTGAATATTTCAATGTTCAGTTCAGATTATGTTTGCCGAATTTGCAATATTCACCGATTAATTTGTTGAATATTCGCCGAACGTAACCGAACGCCATTCACCTCAACGGGAGGCAAAAACAAACAAATGCACAACACCTTAGAATGGCCCCAAATGCTGTCAAAACACATCAAATTAGGTGCATAAACTAGTAAAGTGGCCTCAATTCACCCACAGTACAAATTGCAGCATGGAACTGCAGCAATCAGCCAGGCATGAGGTATCGGGGTCTGAGACAGCATTTACAGCTTTCCATTGAACGTCACAGTAAGACGAAGTGGGTGAGGGATCGTGTAGGGCCCCTTTTCTGGGAGCCATGATACCACATGCAACATCCCTACCTGCTTTCATGCTGAGCCACACTCAGGTGGAACAAATATCAGTTTTGTAGATTACCATTGTCAGAAAAATTTAAGGATAGTAACACGGGTAGTTGAGTACAAGGAAGTGGAGGCCTGATAGTCTCGGAGGCCTACTGCTACAGGCAACACACATGAAGGAGACCTAACCAGGAATCTACACATTTCCAAAAATTATTGGCTGATACTAACAAAGTGGCATCACACTACAGTAGAAATAGTAGAATAGGGACAGTACAAATAGTAGAATAGGGACCAACAGGTCTTTCACTACACCCAATCCAGCAGATGGACACCCTACAAGGAGTGCTCATATTTAAAGAAATGAGTGCCTTACACCACAGAAGTGGCATCAATTTCACCACAGTAGAAATAGTCTAATAGTGACCGACAGGTCTTTCACTGCACCCAATCCGGCAGATGGACACCCAACCAGGAGTGTTCACGTTTCCAAATATTATTGGCAGACACAACCAAAGTGGCATCAATTTCACCACAGTAGAAATAGTATAATAGGGACCGACAGTTCTTCCACTACACCCAATCCAGCAGATGGACACCCAACCAGTAGCGTTCACATTTTAAAAAATGAGGGCCTGACATCACCGAAGTGGAATAACTCACGAGAATAGAAATAGTATAATTGAGACCAGGGCCGCCATCAGGGCATTACTGCCCTTCCTGGCGTATGGGGCCCGATGAGCAGAGGGGGCCCGCAGCAGGCCCTCTTGTTCTGCTCACTGGGCCCGAGCTGCAGGATTCTGCCACTTCAGTAACTGTCCACGTGCCCTCCGACGCACGATTAGTCAAAATCTGTTGCCGTGAAGAAGATTTCTCCGGCCCAGGGGTGGACATACTGCCTGTGCAGCTGAAGGGGATTGAAGGAAGATGCCCTTTAAGGCCACCACTATACGAAGTCCTAGTGTAAATATGTTAATATTGGATGTGCAAAATGCTAATGGTACTGCTACACGAGTACATGTATTACCGCCTGTCTTATTGGTACTGCCACATTATATATGTATTACCATGTTGTGGAGATTGTAATATATTGTAATATATTATGTTGTATAATGTTTTGCATATTTATGTACAGGTTTGGTAAGCTAGTGCATCCTTTGGGGACAATAGAGGAGGGCACTTTTAGTATATATTTTCATAGATATGGGTAAATGTAGTTCTGTTGTGGGCCACTAGATAGGGGCATACTAGTAGGCTTTGTAGGTATATTTTGTAGGAAGTTCATAGAGGGTTAATTATAGGAGGATCTGCTATGGGATAAGAGAGTGTAAGAAATAGGAACAGGTGAGAAGGGCGAGCACGCCGGAAGTGTCCTGTTATGATTTTATGATTGGGTCACCGAGGAGGAAAGCAAGACCAAGCTAAGCCACAGAAAACCAGAGAGGTTGGTAACTAAGCGGATTGCAGACCCCTGATCCTATCCACACAACTAGCAGTAGCCATGGAGCGTACCTACGATGATTCTAGACGCCTCGACACAGCCGGAGAACTAAATAAGCCTAAAGCAAGAAAGGGGAAATCTAAACTGCCCCAGAGCAGACCCCAAAGGAATAGAGAGCCCCCAAACATATACTGTCGGTAAGACAAGATGAAAACACAAACGCAGGTAGGAAAATAGGCTGAGCAAACGATGGGGCCCAAACTAACTAGGTAGGACAGGAAAGGAAAGACACTGTCTGCAATCACGCAAACAACCCTGCAAAAAATGCCCAACACGTCTGATAGAAAAAATACTGAAGTCACTAGACTTCGCCCACTATATCAGCACTCTGGTATATTCTGAAAACAGAGCAAAGAGAGGCCAATCTAATAAGGGACAAAAATAAACTGGCACAAACAGTAACATAAGGATGGAAATTCAGCACAGCCCCAGCCGGGGCTGGCTCACCACACAAAACTGAAATAGACTGAACCAAATCAAATGTGAACAATAGCAAAAGAACACTTAGCTTGAGCATGCAGGGACTGAGCTGGAAACTTAGATCTCAGGAGGCAGGAAAAAATCAGCAGGGATAGAGGGAGTCAGCTGTCTTAAATCCAGTCAGAAACCCCCAATGTCCAATCGTCCTCCTCATTATCAGGTGGCAGACCTCTGTTAATTAGATCAGCTCATTACCTCCTATAACCACCAGTGGGAGCCCGGAAAGAGAACTCGCGACCCCTCTGTCAATACAACCATCTCCACTACCTTCACCAGCAACCAGAGGTAGGCCAGAAAGCGAATTCACAACAGTACCCCCCCTTGAGGAGGGGTCACCGAACCCTCATCCACGCCACCAGGCCAATCAGGATGGGCCCAGTGAAAAGCACAAACCAATCTATCGGCATGAATGTCAGAAGCAGAGACCCAAGAATTATCCTCCTGGCCATAACCCTTCCATTTGACCAAGTACTCGAGTCTCCATCTAGCCAAACGAGAATCCAATATTTTCTCTACCTCATATTCCACATTGCCTTTAACCAATACAGGGCCAGGAGGCGCCGCCATAGGAACTACTGGCTCCACAAACCTCTTCAACAGAGATTTATGAAACACGTTATGGATCTTAAACGTAACTGGAAGAGCCAATCGAAAAGAAACAGGATTAAGAATCTCCAAAATCTTATAAGGTCCAATGAATCTTGGCTTGAACTTTGGAGATGCAACCTTCATGCGAATATTCTTTGACGACTACCAAACCATATCACCCACTTTAAACCGGGGACCAATGGTCCTATGTTGGTTGGAAAACCATTGGGCTTTTTCCTGAGAGAGGGACAACTTATCCACCACTTGGTCCCAAATCTGCTGCATTCTCTCTACCACAGTGTCCACATTTGGGCAGGTCAAAGATTCCACTTGCCCTGAAGAAAATTGAGGCTGAAACCCAAAGTTAAAGAAAAAGGGTGAAATCAAAGTGGCAGAACTAGCTCTATTGTATAGCGTGAATTCGGCCAAGGGCAAAAATGAGACACAGTCATCCTGATCAGCAGATATAAAACATCTCAAATAGGACTCCAAAGTCTGGTTTGTTCTCTCAGTCTGCCCATTGGTCTGAGGATGAAATGCAGAGGAGAAAGATAACTGAATTCCCAGATTGGAACAAAAAGTTCTCCAAAATCTGGAAACAAACTGGACTCCTCTGTTCGACACAATGTTCTCAGGAATCCCAATCCCATGCAACCGAACCACCTGTTGTAAAAACAAGGGCACCAACTCTGAAGAAGATGGCAACTTTTGGAGTGGTACAAGATGGATCATCTTAGAAAATCTGTCACAAATCACCCAGATAACAGTCATTCTCTGAGAGACAGGAATATCAGAAATAAAATCCATTGAGATATGGGTCCATGGCCTCTTGGGCTCCGGTAGGGGCATGAACAACCCACTAGAACAAGAACAGGGTTTAGACCAAGAACAAGTCCCACAGGACTGCACAAAATTCCTGACATCTCGAGAAAAGGCAGGCCACCAAAAAGACCGACTCACCAAATCACTGGTACCAAAAATACCTGGATGACCAGCCAACACGGAGCAATGAATTTCAGACATTACTCTCTTCCTCCACTGGTCAGGAACATACAATTTTCCCATAGGGCAATGCTCAGGTTTATCCTCCTGAAATTCCTCCAGGGCACGTCTCAAATCAGGCGAGATGGCAGAAAGAACAACCCCTCACCTAGAATGGCAGTAGGCTCAGTCAGAATAAGAGAATCCGCAAAGAAATTCCTAGAAAGGGCGTCTGCCTTAACATTCTTAGTGCCCGGAAGAAAAGAGACCACAAAATTAAAACGCGTGAAAAACAAGGCCCACCTAGCCTGTCTAGGATTCAAGCTTTTGGCTGATTCAAGATAAATCAAATTCTTGTGGTCGGTGAGGACCACAACTTGATGTCTAGCTCCCTCCAACCAATGTCTCCACTCTTCAAATGCCCACTTCATGGCCAACAATTCCCGATTCCCCACGTCATAATTACGTTCAGATTGGGAGAATTTTCGAGAAAAGAAGGCACAAGGATTCATTTTAGAAGTCACCGGATCTCTTTGGGACAAAACAGCTCCTGCACCAATCTCAGAAGCATCTACCTCCACCTGAAATGGAAGTGAGACATCAGGTTACCGTAGAACCAGAGCAGAAGTGTATCTCTGCTTAAGCTCCGAAATGCCGAGACTGCCTCTGGAGAACAATTCATCACATCAGCACCCTTTTTGGTCAGATCAGTCAGTAGTTTGACAATACCAGAAAAATTACCTATAAATTTACGATTGAAATTAGCAAAACCCAAAAACTTCTGGAGAGCCTTCAAAGAAGTGGGCTGAACCCAATCATAAATGGACTGTACCTTGGCCAGGTCCATTTCAATAGCCGACGGAGACAAAATAAATCCCAAAAATGAAATCCTCTGTACACCAAAGAGGCATTTCGATCCCTTAACATACAGGGAATTTTCCCTCAAAATCCGAAACACAGTCCGGACATATTCCACATGAGAATCCCAATCACTGGAAAAGATCAAAATATCATCCAGATAAATGATCAAAAACGTATCCACAAAGTCCCGGAAAATATCGTTCATAAAAGATTGGAAGACAGAAGGGGCATTAGTGAGCCCAAAAGGCATCACCAGGTACTCAAAATGTCCCTCCGGAGTATTAAACGCCGTCTTCCATTCATCCCCGTGCTTGATGCGAATAAGATTATACGCCCCCCTGAGGTCAAGCTTGGTAAACCAGTAGGCACTTTTAACTCTGGAAAATAAATCAGAAATCAGGGGTAACGGGACCTAATATTTAACAGTGATTTTGTTAAGGGAACGATAGTCAATACAAGGCCTTACAGTACCATCTTTCTTGGTCACAAAAAAACCCCCAGCACCTAAGGGTGAAGAGGATGGTCTAATATGACCCTTCTCCAACGACTCCTTGATATAAGATCGCATAGCATCATATTCCGGTACCGATGAGTTGAAAAGCGGACCCTTGGGAAATTTACACCCGGGCATTAACTCAATTGCACAGTCATAACTTCTATGAGGAGGCAAAGATGCAGACTTACTCTCACTGAATACATCAGAAAAATCAGCCAAATAATCAGGAATATCATGAGACTGGGGAGAGGTGGAGAAAACAGGAGTGTCACTAAGGACACACTGACAACCCCAACTCACCACAGACACAGATTTCCAATCCAAAATAGGATTATGAGTTTGCAACCAGGGAAAACCCAGAACAATAGTATCATGCAAATTGTGCAGCACCAAAAATTTACAATTTTCTTGGTGGTCCGGGGCGACCCGCATTATCACATGGGTCCAAAACTGGGGTTTATTCTCCGCCAAAGGAGTAGCATCAATACCCCTCAAAGGGATAGGAGTCTGCAGGGGTATCATGGGAAAACCACAACGTTTAGCAAAGTCTAAATCCATCAGATTCAAAGCTGCTCCTGAATCCACAAAAGCCTTAGCGGAAAATGAAGATAAGGAGCAGATCAGAGTAATTGCGAAACGGAACTTAGGTTGTACACTGCCCACAGCAAATGTGTGCGCAAAACATTTCTCTCGTTTAGGGCAGACAGAAATAGTATGAGAGGCGTCTCCACAGAAAAAACACAGCTTATTATGCCTTCTAAACTCCTGACGTTGCGCCCTAGACAAAACCCATCACATTGCATGGGTTCAGACGTTTGTTCAAAATGCGGCAACGCCTCTCGTGTAGTTTTACGTTCACGTAGACGCCGATCAACTTGAATGGCTAATGACATAGAATCATCAAGACCAGAGGGAACAGGAAATCCCACCATAACATCTTTTACGGTTTCTGATAAACCCTTCCGAAAGAGAGCTGCTAAGGCACTTTCATTCCATGTAGCAAGGACCACCCACTTTTGGAATTTTTGACAGTAAAACTGCAGAATCCTGACCCTGGTTCAATGCTAATAGGGTTTTCTCAGCTTGATCAATAGCATTAGGTTCATCATACAACAACCCCAAGGCTTGAAAAAATGCATCCACATTAGTCAGAATAGGATTTCCAGGTGTCAAAGAAAAAGCCCAATCCTGGGGATCGCCGTGCAGCAAGGAGATGACAATTTTAATCTGCTGTGCAGAACTCCACGATGAGTTAGGCTTCAAGGCAAGAAATAGTTTACAATTATCCTTAAAATTCAAAAATTTAGACCGATCCCCAGAAAACACATCAGGACTAGGGATTTTTGGCTCAACAACAGGTGATTGAGCGAGATAGGTGGAAATTCCCCGCACTTCAGCGAGCTGCTCAACACGATCAGAAAATTGCTTAATCTCCATTAAAGAAAATATCCTCCTACGGCCCCAGAGAAAAAGAGGAAAAAATATATATAAAAAAAATTCTGACCCTTTTTTTTTTTTTTACATTTCTCTCCTGCTTTTGAGTACCCTAGAATCTGCGGTTTAGGCTGGTGATTCTGTTATGATTGGGTCACCGAGGAGGAAAGCAAGACCAAGCTAAGCCACAGAAAACCAGAGAGGTTGGTAACTAAGCGGATTGCAGACCCCTGATCCTATCCACACAACTAGCAGTAGCCGTGGAGCATACCTACGATGATTCTAGATGCCTCAACACAGCCGGAGAACTAAATAAGCCTAAAGCAAGAAAGGAGAAATCTAAACTGCCCCAGAGGAGACCCCAAAGGAATAGATAGCCCCCAAACATATATTGTCGGTAAGACAAGATGAAAACACAAACGCAGGTAGGAAAATAGGCTGAGCAAACGATGGGGCCCAAACTAATTAGACAGGACAGGAAAGGAAAGACACTGTCTGCAATCACACAAAAAACCCTGCAAAAAATGCCCAGCACGTCTGATAAAGAAAATACTGAAGTCACTAGACTTTGCCCACTATATCAGCACTCTGGTATATTCTGAAAACAGAGCAAAGAGAGGCCAATCTAATAAGGGACAAGAATAAACTGGCACAAACAGTAACATAAGGATGGAAATTCAGCACAGCCCCAGCCGGGGCTGGCTGACCACACAAAACTGAAATAGACTGAACCAAATCAAATGTGAACAATAGCAAAAGAACACTTAGCTTGAGCATGCAGGGATTGAGCTGGAAACTAAGACCTCAGGAGGCAGGAAAAAATCACCAGCAGGGATAGAGGGAGTCGGCTGTCTTAAATCCAGTCAGAAACTCCCAATGTCCAATCGTCCTCCTCATTATCAGGTGGCAGGCCTCTGTTAATTAGATCAGCTCCATTACCTCCTGTAACCACCAGAGGGAGCCTGGAAAGAGAACTCGCGACCCCTCTGTCAATACAACCATCTCCACTACCTTCACCAGCAACCAGAGGTAGGCTAGAAAGTGAATTCACAACAGTGTCCACAAGAGCTCTAGGCCAAGGACCCCATAGTAGCGACGCAACATTCTTTAGAAGAAAAGTACACAGGCACAGTCAGACGGGTGCTGAATGAGACCAAAGCACCTCGGTATTTACGGTGTCTCACAGCAGCAAGAGAAGGAGAGAATTAAGTGGTCCAAGAGTCGTGCAGGGCGCAGAACATTCACAATGTGGCAGATCTTAAATAGGGCTGATGTTTGTAAGTCAGGAGCGAAGCGGATGAACAGGATCCCCTATGTCTTGAGGTCATACAGGAGTGATGTTGTGGTACCGCCTAGGGTGCTACTACCCTGTGATGTGCATGAGGACATAGAAATCAGGAAAAGGAAAGTGCAGGAGGAATGCTGTGTGGACTATAATGTTACTGATGTGTCCGGTACCATTGAAGGGAAAAGTAAAATCGCTTGGTTGGCATCTGAACCAGTATCTTTGTCCGTTCTTTCCACCCTATGCACCGAAACTGAGTGTACAGGAGCTGTGCCGCACTGCAGTGGAATCCCTGACGGTGAACCAGGACCCCAAACAGGTACGCAGGCAGAAGCTGACAATTTTTCTGTGGGAGGAGGCCAGGACACCAAGGCCCTGGTGTCCTCAGCCATGACTACCGTCCTGGCTGAATCCTACATTTGGCGTAGTCGGCAGGATGCGACCACCTCTCCGTGCGGAGAACCCATGAAGAGAAAAATGACAAGTGGTGTGGGGGTGGAAGTTGTGCCCCTGAAGTTTAGTAAGGAAGTAATTGTACAAAATTGTGTAACACCAGATACAGTATGACTGACATAAAGGATTGGACTGACACTGTGCCTCAACCTGATTTTGTATTGTCAAAGATAGCGGCCATGGAGTTGGCGGGAAATGGTGCCACAGGTGAAGAAGATGACATAGCCCTCACCCTTCGTGGGTGTTTCCGTGCCCTCTTGGCACCAAAAGTTGCTTGTCATTGCACCCTGGCCCTTCCCTGGTGGGAGTGGCTGAAAATAAAACCTCGCCCTCCTCTAAAGAATTCCCACACAGGGGCGGAGTTGACAGGCGAGTGCCCATCTGGAAACAGGTGTGGCCTCACAGAAGATTCTGGGAGCAGCGGTGCAGCACCAGTGACTGACGGCAACTCGGGCATGATCGAACACTCCTGCATCCGAAGTTGTCAAGGCGTGGACCGGATAGAGTGGCGCTGGAGGAAGGAAGGTGAAAGGATACGGTCCATCAGGCCCTGGAAAGAACTGGCAGAAGCCCCGACGGACCATTCCACGGAGCTGTGCTGGCCTCAAAGTCAGCATCAGGTTAAGACCATGGGCTCCTGGAGTACGGAATGCCCAGCTGGACGAAGTTGGATGGCAGAGCAACATGCGGAGCTTCTGGGACGATGCTGGCAGGAGGAACCCAATGTGCTGGAACCCTCATCGTTGACTCACCGGGGACCGGAAACAGCATCCACCCGGGAGGAACTGTGGCCGGAAGAGCGGAAGCCAGCGGAGCTGACGTCGGAGGGATCTGCATCAGCCAAAGCAGTCAGCGGGCCCGACACGGGTGTGACCACTGTCCAGCCTCCGGAGAGGGTGAGTGAACCTCGACCCCTTACCCCTGAGGGCTGGTCCTGCTCACCGCTCCCTTACTCAGCCGCTGTCGCCTACCAGAGCAGTGTGAAATGGTTGTTGGCTGGTTAGCGGATAATGCTTCCGGTCAGTTTGTCACCACCACTACTACCACCCTGTCTTCCACATGGTCAAGCCTGAGTAGTTGTGAGTCTGGACCACATATTCCTCACCCTGATCCTCCTTTCTCCCAAAGTGCCAAGTGCCCGGAGACAGCAGATCCCACACTTGGACACACCGAAAAGCTGTTCACTTTTCCATTTATAGATTCGGGCCTTTCATCTGGTCCACTTGAAGCGGGGCAAGATGAGATCGCATGTAGCGATGCCCAAATATTTGAGCATCCACGGTCACGCGAAGGCGACAGTGGGAACGTGTCACAATAGGTGGACAATGATGAGACACAATTGCCAGCAAGCCAAGAGGCAGACCAGGGTGCGAAAGTGGAAGCCAAGATGGTGGATGATATAGTAACTGACCAAACCTGGCAGGAGGACATGCAGAGTGAGGACAGCAGCACACAGGGGGAGGGAGGCGCAGCACTTCAACAGGCAGGAAGAAGCAGTGTGGTGGCCACAGACAGAAGGCGGACAACCCAGCAGGAAGTACGGCAGCACCTAAAAATCACAAAAATTGACAAATCCCCGGGCCCGGATGGAATACACCCCAGAGTACTGCAGGAATTAAGTACAGTCATAGATAAACCATTATTTTTAATCTTTAAAGATTCCATAATAACAGGGACTGGCGTATAGCAAATGTGGTGCCAATATTCAAAAGGGGGACAAAAAATGATCTTGGAAATTATAGGCCAGTAAGTTTAAACTCTACTGTGGGTAAAATCCTGGAAGGTTTTCTAAGAAATACTATACTGGAGTATCTTAAGAAGAATAACCTCATGACCCAATATCAACATGGGTTTACAAGGGACTGTTTCTGTCAGACTAATCTGATCAGTTTCTATGAAGACGTAAGTTCCGGACTGGACAAAGGGAATGCAGTGGACGTAGTGTATATGGACTTTTCAAAAGCTTTTGAAACGGTGCCACACAAAAGGTTGATAGATAAAATGAGAACAATGGGGATAGTGGAAAATTTGTGTAAGTGGGTTAAGAGCTGGCCAAGGGATAGAAAACAAAGGGTGGTTATTAATGGAGCACACTCAGACTGGATCACAGTAAGCAGTGGGGTACCATAGGGGTCAGTATGGGGCCCGCTTCTTTTTAACATATTTATTAATGACCTTGTAGGGGGCATACAGAGTAGAATTTCAATATTTCGAGATGACACTTAACTCTGCAGGGTAATCAATACAGAGGAGGACAATTTTATATTACAGGAGGATTTATGTAAACTAGATGCTTGGGCTGATAAATGGCAAATGAGATTTAATGGGGATAAATGTAAGGTCATGTACTTGGGCAGAAGAAATAAGATGTATAATTATGTGCTTAATTGTAAAACACTGGGAAAAAATGTCACTGAAAAAGACCTGCTTGTATGGGTGGATGACAAACTCACATTTAGTGGCTAGTGTCAGGCAGCTGCTGCAAAGGCAAATAAAATAATGGGATGTATTAAAAGAGGCATAGATGCTCATGAGGAGAACATAATTTTACCTCTATACAAGTCACTAGTGTGACCACACTTAGAATTCTGTGTACAGTTCTAGTTTCCGGTGTATAAGAAAGACATAGCTGAACTAAAGTGTGTGCAGAGAAGAGCGACCAAGGTTATTAGAGCACTGGGGGGTCTGCAATACCAAGACAGGTTATTACACTTTTGGTTATTTAGTTTGGAAAAATGAAGGCTTAGGGGTGATCTTATTGCAATGTATAAATATATGAGGGGATAGTACAAAGACCTTTCTAATGATCTTTTTACTCTTAGACCTGTGACGGGGACAAGGGGGCATCCTGTTATGAATGGGTCACCGAGGAGGAAAACTAAGCAAGCTAAGTCACAGAAAACCAGAGAGGTTGGTAACTATGCAGATTGCAGACCCCTGATCCTAACCACACAACTAGCAGCAGCTTTGGAGCGTTCCTACGATGAATCTAGACGCCTCGTCACAGCTGGAGGACTAAATAAGCCTAAAGCAAGAAAAGGGGAAAACTAACTGCCCCAGAGCAGACCCCAAAGGAATAGACAGCCCCCACACATGTATTGACGGTGAAACAAGATGAAAACACAAACATAGGCAGGAAAATAGGCTGAGCAAACGATGGGGCCCAAACTAACTAGAAAGAACAGGAAAGGAAAGACAATGTCTGCAATCTGCCCAAAAAACCCTACAAAAATAATGTCCAACACTTCTGATAACAAAATTAACCCTGAAGTCACTAGACTTCTCCCACTATATCAGCACTCTGAAATATTCTGAGACAGAGCAAAAAAAAAGCCAATCTAATAAGGGACAAAAAGCAAATTGGCAAATACAGATAAATAAGAGTGGAAATTCAGCACAGCCCCAGCCGGGGCTGGCTGACCACACAAAAAACTGAATAGACCAACAAAATCAAGTGTGAGCATTAGCAGAAACACTTAGCTTGAGATGACTTGAACAGAGCTGAAAACCAAGACCTGAAAAGCCAGAAGGAATCACCAGCACCAGAATAGGGCGTCAGCTGTCTTAAATCCAGTCTGAGATTCCAGAGATCCAATCGTTATCCTCATCATCAGGTGACAGATCTCTACTAATTCAATCAACCTCACTACCTCCTGTTACCACCAGAGGGAGCCCGGAAGGAGAACTCACAACTGGTAGACCAGAAAATGAGTTCACAACAGCATCCTCTACATCTGGAGGAAAGAAGGTTTAATCCTAATCACAGACACGGATTCTTTACTGTAAGAGCAGTGAAACTATGGAACTCTCTGCAGTATGATGCTGTAATGAGTGATTCCCTACTAAAATTTAAGAAGGGTCGGGATGCCTTTCTTGAAAAGTATAATATTACAGGGTATATATACTAGAATCCTTGATAGGGCGTTGATCCAGGGAACTAGTCTGATTGCTGTATGTGGAGTCAGGAATGAATTTTTTTCCCCAATGTGGAACTTACTGTTTGCCATATGGGGTTTTTTTTGCCTTCCTCTGCATCAACATGTTAGGCAATGTAGGTTGGGATATGGGTTGAACTAGATGGACTTAAAGTCTTCCTTCAACCTTAATAGCTATGTTACTATGTTAACCGTTACTCGTAACACCAACACCACGGAAGTTGGCAGTACAACTGTTAGGTCTTTTGAAGTTTGGTTGTTTTCTAAAGGGAATCTGTCACCTACTTTTGGCAGGCAATTTAAATGAGGTCGGTCCAGTCCGATGTTCAGTGTTTGCGATCTTTGCCGTCTTCCCATCCTTGGCTGCCGTCCGCAGTTTTTTCATGAATAGGTGTAGGTGTCTGCCATTTTTCGCACGTGCGCTAAGCATTCTTGGCTCATGCATGCGCAGTATGCTTTGCCCAACTGCGGGCAAAGCCAAAAAGCCTGACTGCGCATGCGCTGGTTAACTAAGCCCCGGAAGTATTTTGCTGTGTTTCGGGGACGCTACAAGGAGAGCTTTCAATCTCTACTTCCAGAGGCAGACAAGTGTACTAAAATGGTGCAGTATCAGAAGGCCCTTGTTGCGGAATTATTAAAAAGAATTCCCATCTCAAATCGCTGGTGGCAGATGTCACAGTTCATTGGACAACCAAGGAGTACAGGCAAGAGAGACACAACTCCAATCCAGCAGAGGCAGGGGAACACTGGCAACGTTCTGGGAGAGTTTTCTCAGACCCTTCCATCGCAGTGGCCAAGATGCGTGGCATACTCTCACAAGAAGTGCAAAGTTTTGGAAGATGATGAGGGAGTACCTTGCTGACCGTGCCAACATATTCCAAGATTCCTCTGTGCCTTTTAATTATTGGGTCTCAAAGCTGGATACGTGGCATGAACTGACTCTCTACCGCTAGCATTTTGTTAGAGCGTGTTTTTAGTGCCGCTAGTGGAATTATAACTGATAAGCGCATCCGCCTGTCAACTGAAAATGCTGACTCTTATAAAAATGAACAAGGGCTGGATTGGGGCAGACTTCTTTACACCACCGCATGATAACAGTGAAACCTAACCTCAAATCCAGTGTCTTTTTTTGTGAGGTACGGTGGCTCAGTGGTTAGAGCTGCAGCTTTGCAGCGCAGGTGTCCTGGGTTCAAACCCCACCATGGGCAACATCTGCGAGGAGTTTGTATGTTCTCCCCGTGTTTGCGTGGGTTTCCTCCCACATTCCAAAGACATACTGATAGGTAATGTAGATTGTGAGCCCCACTGGGGACAGCGATGCTAATGTGTGCAAACTGTAAAGAGCTGCAGAATATTGTTAGTGCTATATAAAGATCATCATCATTATTCCCATGCACCTCTTCACACCCACAAATGTGTATACACTTCCTGATTTTGGATATTTGCTGTTATCCTCCTCCTTCTCCTCATCCTCATTATCCACCACTAGATCACCATGATGACCGTGGTCCATGATTGCAAAAGTCACTAGAAATTTTTGCAAGGGCATTTATGATGCTCGTTCCAAAAATGGTTACACTCTATGTTGAAGTTCGCCCCCAGGGGAAAATGTTTTTCAGCCTATACACTTAATGTACGGGCATTACATCTCTTCCGACACCACCACTAGATCACCAGGGTAATCGTGGTTCGTGATGCAACAGCCACTATACTTTTTTGCAAGGGTGTTTGTGATAGCCGTAAAAAAAAATTTTACACAGTAGGTTGAAGTGTACCCCCAAGGGGCAAATGTTTGTCAGCCCATACACTTAGTGTATGAGCATTACAAGTATACGAGACCCGCTCCTGTAAACTGGGAAAACATTTAGTCATTTAGGACAACATTGGATCATTCAGAGATCCACAATGAACTTCTGGAGTGAGTTTGCTGCACTGAAAGTAAAGGGGCCGAATAATATTGTCCGCCCCACTTTTCAGTTTTTGAGTTTCCACAAAAATTTAAAATAACCAATAAATTTCATTCAACTTAACAATTGTGTCCCACTTGTTGTTGCTTCTTCATCAAAAATTTACATTTGGTATCTTTATGTTTGAAGCATGATTTGTAAGAAAAGGTTGAAAAGTTCCAGGGGGCCGAATACTAATAATATATCTAATATATAAAGCTCAAGTGTGTGTATGTATGTATGTGTGTGTGTATGTGTGTGTGTGTGTGTATGTCTGGGATAGGCATCCGCACCGTCGCAGCTACAGCCACAAAATTTGGCAGTCACACGTCTGGACCCCGAGAGTGTCCTAAGCTATGTTGTGATTCGAAATTTTAACCCTGGGCGTTCCAATTCACCAAACAATTTTGCCCCTATCTACATAATGGGGAAAAAGTGTGTGCATATCAAGCCCCACCCCTCATTATGATGTCATAATGGTTGCCATGGCGATGCTGATTCATCATAGGTTGCAAGCCCCGCTGCTCATTTTGATGTCATACTGGTTGACTATGGGATGGAGGATGTGTGATGGGTAAATGGGCACTGCACTATGGGATGGAGGATATGTATGACGGGTATATGGGCACGGGACTATGGGATGGCGGATATGTATGATGGGTATATGGGCACGTGACTATGGGATGGAGAATGTGTGATGGGTATATGGGCACTGGACTATCGGATGGAGAATATGTATGACGGATATATGGGCACGGGACTATGGGATGGCGGATATGTATGATGGGTATATGGGCACGGGACTATGGGATGGCGGATATGTATGATGGGTATATGGGCATGGGACTATGAGATGAAGGATGTGTGATGGGTATATGGGCACTCGACTATGGGATGGCGAATATGTATGATGGGTATATGGGCACGGGCCTATGGGATGGCGAATATGTATGATGGGTATATGGGCATGGGACTATGGGATGGAGGATAATTATAATTTGCTATAACTAACCACAGTTAGTTACTATGCCCGGGCAGCGCCGGGCTCTTCAGCTAGTATATATATATACAGTCATATGTAAAAGTTTGGGTACCCCTATTAATGTTAACCTTTTTTCTTTATAACAATTTTGGTTTTTGCAACAGCTATTTCAGTTTCATATATCTAATAACTGATGGACTCAGTTATATTTCTGGATTCAAATGAGGTTTATTGTACTAACAGAAAATGTGCAATCTGCATTTAAACAAAATTTGACCGGTGCAAAAGTATGGGCACCCTTATCATTTTCTTGATTTGAACACTCCTAACTACTTTTTACTGACTTCCTGAAGCACTAAATTGGTTTTGTAACCTCATTGAGCTTTGAACTTCATAGCCAGGTATATAAAATCATGAGAAAAGGTATTTAAGGTGGCCACTTGCAAGTAGTTCTCCTATTTGATTCTCCTATAAAGAGTGGCATCATGGGCTCCTCAAATCAACTCTCAAATGATCTGAAAACAAAGATTATTCAACATAGCTTTTCAGGGGAAGGATACAAAAAGTTGTCTCAGAGATTTAACCTGTCAGTTTCCACTGTGAGGAACATAGTTAGGAAATGGAAGAACACAGGTACAGTTCTTGTTAAGCCCAGAAGTGGCAGGCCAAGAAAAATATCAGAAAGGCAGAGAAGAAGAATGGTGAGAACAGTCAAGGACAATTCACAGACCACCTCCAAAGACCTGCAGCATCATCTTGCTGCAGATGGTGTCACTGTGCATCGGTCATTTTATTTTTCACAGAAATGCGCTTTTGTTGGATTGGCAGAATAATACATTTGGTCAAAAACTTTGTGTATTTATTTCATTAAAATAATTTTTAATTAATGTGTGTGACTTTTTTGACCCTTTACTACAATAGGATTAATAATGGATAGGTGTCTTATTGACACCTCTCCATTATTAACTCGGCTTAATGTCACCTTTCAATAGCAAGGTGACATTGACCCATCATTCAGCAAATGTATCGTGGCACTGCTGTGTTGGTGCACAAAAGAAGGTTCCCACACCAGTATAGATAATGAAAAAAATTTTGGCACCCAACTTGTTGCAAAGTGAAGATTTTTATTTGCAGTGTCAAATCTAGGCGTTTCGGCTTATACAGACAAGCCTTCATCAGTATGCTGCAAGTTTGATACAACTATACATAGTACAAGTCAGATGCTACAAATTGTACAATCAAAACCATATGTGAATAAAAACTTCCGGTAAACACCAGAAAAAACTTTCATGAGTGCAGTAGTGATGGGAAGGACGGGTTGGAGTAACAGGGAATGGAACGGGAAGTAAAGAAAATATGGAAAAATTATACAGAAAGAAGGGGGTAACCTACCCAGACTGCTCTTTTGAAAAGGTTTGCAGTATATCTAAAGTGGGAAAAAAGGGGGAAAAAAAAAATATCTTAACCCCTCTCACACGACAAGCATCCTCTTTTTTATTAGATACAGGGGATTTTCTCAAAGTTCTACGGAACCTAGGTCCTGTCCCCAGGGATTCTTTTTTATTGTCCTTTGATGTAAAAGACTTGTACACATCAATCCCACATGAACTGGGAATTGATTGTGTTAAAAGACGTTTATTAAGATCAGACATGGATAGCAATATGATCAGTTTGTGTATTGAATTATTGACACTCGTACTCACCAAAAACTATTTCCTTTTTGGAGATACGTTTTATCTACAGACCAAAGGGACCGCGATGGGGTCGAACGTCGCACCCCCTTACGCTAACACATTCATGGCAACATTTGAAGACGACATTGTTTATCCCGATCCCCTTTTCAAAATTCACTGTGTAGTGTGGAAAAGATTTATTGACGACATTTTTTGCATTTGGACAGGGCCTACTGATACATTGGACACATTCCACAATAAGTTGAATATGGCCTGGCCGGGTTTATCCTTTACCATTACCAGAGATAGACATGAAGTGAGTTTCCTAGATACAAGGGTCATCAAGAATGAAGAGGGAAGATTGAGTACTGATCTATATGTCAAAACTACAGACCGAAATAGTTTATTGCACTACAAAAGTTTACACCCCTCCTCTACTAAGAGATCTATACCCTCATCACAATTTAGGAGGGTTGAACGGATAGTTTCGGACCTGATAGTCAGTAATATCAGATTGGACGAGATGTACAAGAAATTTCGAACAAGAGGCTACCCTTCAGATCTATTAGACCAAGCACGACACCCTCCCGCCCCAAACCGCAGTGGGGTATCAGGACGAATACCCTTTGTCCATACATATCACCCATATGTTCAGATCTTACATCGCTCAATACGGAGACATTGGGGCATTTTGAGGGAGGCACACCCAGAGGTCACGGAATTCCAACACAATTTTCTACCATGTTATAAACACCCCAAGAACATTAGGGACACCCTAATTAAAGCCGACATAGGCCCAGGAGTGAGATTAACGACACAAAGATTTCTCTCCACACCCAGAACAGGCACTTACCCGTGCCTACACTGCAATCAGTGTAGCAATGTACGGAAGGGTGACCATTTTTACCACCCACATTCTGGGAAACGTTACAAAATCAGGGACTTTACAACTTGCGACACGTCGCACGTGGTATACCAGATCAAGTGCCCTTGCGGTCTTCTATACATCGGGGAAACTACCCAGCCTATCAAAGACCGCATAAGCAAACATAAATCCACAATTAGGTGTGGAAATACATTATTGCCTTTACCACACCATTTCATTACAGTCGGCCATACTATCCCACAGTTACGATTTTCTGTCATTGAACATGTTCCCTCCCCCCGGAGGGGTGGTAACCGCATTCAACTCTTGAAACAAAGAGAGGCCTTTTGGATACATGAATTACAAACTCTAGCACCAAAAGGTCTCAATAGAGAGTATGATTTATTGTCTTTTATATGATGGGCCTATATCGGTCTATCTATAATTTTCTACATTTTGTGTCCATTACAATATTTAGATGGAGATAAGTTTTTGTCAATAAGTTGATGTGTTATTATTGCAGGATTACTAACATATTGTCTTAATTTTACAGAGTCGTCAATTCTGAACTACACGCAATTGTCACCGCCTTTTCTTGTTCCTCCCTCGGACTTCCCCTCTCTGCCTCCTACAAGCTCATCTGTAAATATAGTTTTCTATAGACTCTACTTTGAGCATCTGATTGTGTCTCCCTTTTTTTATCTCTAACAACAGTGGATATACTCTCCACGGGTAGTAACCTATAATACAATCCCTTACAAGACAATATAATCACTGAATGACATTAGAGTAACGTTCTACCCCGTCTACAAAGATTACCTTATCACAATGACACCCTTTTAATTCTTCCCAGAACGCTCACTCTGTGTAAGCTTTACATATCAATGCATTTATTTTCCCACTAACAACCTTTATTTCATTGTCCCTCTCTGTATCATGGTCTGATCACCATGGGCGATAATCTGCACACTGGTGGAGGACGCGCGCTCCAGCGTCACCTCCCATAAACACGCCCCCTTCATTTATCATTCATCAACCGCATGAATACAAGGACGACAACGTTACTTACGGTGACGCAGTCCAGTCAATCCACAGTAGTCCCGCCTACCGCCTATTTAAAACCCACGTTACAAGCCATTGACACCCGGGACACAAGCGGTGGATACCGCGTTTTCCAGGGCATATCACGCCGCCACCCACCAACGGTAAGCCGATTTCCCTTCACTCCATCTTGACACACGAGTGCCTTATAGCAACCTTAATTCCTCATGCACTATATATCTTTTCATACAGCCGTTATACACAGCGTGGCAACCTTGATCTGACCCCCATTTATTTTCAAATGAATCCTGGCCTGGTACAAAGTGAGTAACTTTATTATGAACATGAGGGACTATTTGTTTCTGCAAAATAGATTAATAATCCTCTTTATCACCACCAGACCGTTTACACAAAGTCTTCCATGGGATTTCAACCTGTTATTCTATTCATTAATTACAACAGGTCAGTATAAATAGCAAATTCACCCATACTCATTATAGTATCAGGACGCATTTACATTTAAGACTTCTATTTTTTATTTTTCTTTATTTCTTTAAAAAAAACATGTAGATCTTTGCATACCAAATCATTAAGACGGATCATACTACCTACACCATTTCCCTAGTGGTGGCTAAATATTGAGTGAGTAGTCCCATACCAATCGCTAACCTTATCTACGTTATTGGGCACAATCACAAATTCTCTCTCTATATATATATATATATTTTTTTTTTTCCCCCTTTTTCCCACTTTAGATATACTGCAACCTTTTCAAAAGAGCAATCTGGGTAGGTTACCCCTTCTTTCTGTATAATTTTTCCATATTTTCTTTACTTCCCGTTCCATTCCCTGTTACTCCAACCCATCCTTCCCATCACTACTGCACTCATGAAAGTTTTTTCTGGTGTTTACCGGAAGTTTTTATTCACATATGGTTTTGATTGTACAATTTGTAGCATCTGACTTGTACTATGTATAGTTGTATCAAACTTGCAGCATACTGATGAAGGCTTGTCTGTATAAGCCGAAACGTCTAGATTTGAGACTGCAAATAAAAATCTTCACTTTGCAACAAGTTGAGCGCCAAAATTTTTTTCATTATTAACCCATCATTAACCCATGAACCACCGATAAAGGCAATGGGAATAGAGAGACTAAGTGCCAGAAAAGGCGCATCTTATAGATGGGGTGGCTGGGGGCAGATTATTTTAGCCGGGGGGGCAAAAGCAATGGTCCCTCTCTAGGCTATTAATATCTGCCTTCAATCACTGGCTTTCCCTCTTTGGTGGAGAAAATATCGCGGAAGCCCACACAATAATTTTCAAGGAATTTACCTCTTAATTTATCACCTACTAGTCTAATTATTAGTCAAAGAGATATGAAAAAATAAATGAAATGAAATGGCTTACTATATGTAAACCATGTGTCATTTCATGTCAGGTTTTGTAATGATTTTACAGAAGCCGGCAATTGATTTAGCGGCTATTATGCTATGTAGAACTCTATGAACTATAAATATATATATATGTATATATATATATATATATATATCTCAATGACATGTATATATATGTATTCTATGTGTATATATCTATTCTTTCTATTCTTTATTAAACATGTCAGTGTGATTTTACTGTATCATGCACTGAATTTCTGACTTTTGTTAAAGCACACTGGTGCGTATTTCTCACAAGTAACACGTCTGGTCCATGTGTAATCCATATTTTTCTTGCCCCCATAGACTTGCATTGGTGTTTTATGGGCATAATACGGTAACAATTGCAGCATGCTGCAATTTTCTCTGCCCGTATAATACGGCCGAGCAAAAATCGGCTGATGGGAGCTGCCCCATAGGTTAACATTGGGACGAGTGTGATGTATGTTTTTTGCGCATAGCACTCGTCCATATTTCTTGCTAGTGTGACTCTGGCCTAAGACTTATTAAGGTGCGTGTAACTTTGGTGCAGGGCAGGCCTTGCATTCAATTCATAGGCTAACAGTATGGGAGACACACTTTCTTCGAATGGGAACTTTTTTGTCATGAGGTCCTCAAGTACATCTGTTGAAAGACTTATTGAGGTGCGTGTAACTTTGGTGTAGGGCAGGCGTTGCATTCAATGCATAGGCAAACAGTATAGGAGTACCAAATGAATAATGTGAACTGGTTTTCCTGTGCACATCCAGTACGTGGGTTCAAAGGCGTATTGGAGTGCATGTAACTTTGGTGCATGGCAGGCCTTGAATTCAATGGATAAGCAAACAGTATGGGAGTACCAAATGAATACTGGGAACTATGGTTGCATGAGGTCATCCATGATGTCTGTTCAATGGGTTGTTGGGGTGCATCCAGGGCCGTATGTGCCACTAGGCACCCGCGGGCACGTGCCTAGGGCGGGACGATGCGGGAGGGCGGCACCTGGGCAAAGGTTTTTTTTTTTATAATGGAAGTCCTGGTCGGATCCTCCCCTCTCCTCCCCTCTTGAAGACATCATACTCACCTGTCACCTCCTCCAGCGGTGCCTGCAGCTCTGATGGTTTCCGGCGCCGGCATTCTTCCTGTGTCTGTGAGCGGTCACGTGGTACTGCTCATTACAGTCATGAATATGGATGCCACACCTCTCCCATAGGCATGGCGTCCATATTCATGACTTAATGAGCGGTATCACGTAAACCGCTCACAGACACAGGAAGAATGCTGGCGCCAGGAGCGGTAAACGAGATACATGCAGGGACCACGGGAGGTGAGTCCAGGCATGCATACAGGGAGGGGGAGATGAGTATGAGCCCGGAGGGGGAGATGAGTAAGAGGGGGGGAGATGAGTATGAGCGGGGGGGATGAGTATGCGCCGGGGGGAGATGAGTATGAGCTGGGGTAGGGGGGAGATGAATATGAGCGGGGGGAGGGGGCAGATGAGAATGAGCCCAGCGGGGAGGGAGAGGGGAGATGGGTGCACTGAGCAGATGGCTGCACTGGGGAAACGGGTGCACTGGGGAGCTGGGTGCACTGTGCAGATGGGTGCAATGAGGAGATGGGTGCACTGAGGAGATGGGTGCACTAGGGAGATGGCTGCACTGAGGAGATGGGTGCACTGGGGAGAAGGGTGCACTGGGGAGATGGCTGCACTGAGGAGATGGGTACACTAGGGCGATGGCTGCACTGGGGAGATGGGTGCACTAGGGAGATGGCTGCACTGGGGAGATGGGTGCACTAGGGAGATGGGTGCACTAGGTGAGGTGGCTGCACTGTGGAGACGGGTGCACTGGGGAAACGGGTGCACTGGGGAAACGGGTGCACTGAGGAGATGGCTGCACTAGGGAGATGGGTGCACTGAGGAGATGGCTGCACTGAGGAGATGGCTACACTAGGGACATGGGCGAACTGAGGATATGGGTGCCCTGAGGAGATGGGTGCACTAGGGAGATCGCTGCACTAGGGAGATGGCTGCACTGGGGAGATGGGTGCACTAGGGAAATGATTGCACTGGGGAAACGGGGGTGCACTGAGGAGATAGCTGCACTAGGGAGATGGGTGCACTGAGGAGATGGGTGCACTAGGGAGATGGCTGCACTGGGGAGACGGGTGCACTGGGGAAACAGGTGCACTGGGGAAACGGGTGCCCTGGGGAACCGGGTGCACTGAGGAGATGGCTGCACTAGGGAGAAGGGTGCACTGAGGAGATGGCTGCACTAGGGAGATGGCTGCACTAGAGCGATGGCTGCACTAGGGAGATGGGTGCACTGAGGAGATGGTTACACTAGGGACATGGGTGAACTGAGGATATGGGTGCACTGAGGAGATGGCTGCACTAGGGAGATGGGTGCACTGAGGAGATGGCTGCACTAGGGAGATGGCTGCACTGGGGAGACAGGTGCACTGGGGAAATGTGTGCACTGAGGAAATGGCTGCACTAGGGAGATGGGTGCACTAGGGAGATGGGTACACTAGGGAGATGGATGTACTGAGGAGATGGGTGCACTAGGGAGATGGGTGTACTGAGGAGATGTCTGCACTAGGGAGATGGGTGCACTAGGGAGATGGGTGCACTGAGGAGACTGCTGCACTGAGGAGATGGCTGCACTAGGGAGATGGCTGCACTGGGGAGACGGGTGCACTGGGGAAATGTGTGCACTGAGGAGATGGCTGCACTAGGGAGATGGGTGCACTAGGGAGATGGGTACACTAGGGAGATGGATGTACTGAGGAGATGGGTGCACTAGGGAGATGGGTGTACTGAGGAGATGTCTGCACTAAGGAGATGGGTGCACTAGGGAGATGGGTGCACTGAGGAGACTGCTGCACTGAGGAGATGGCTGCACTGAAGAGATGGCTGCACTAGGGAGATGGGTGCACTGAGTAGATGGCTGCACTAGGGAGATAGGTGCACTGAGGAGATGGCTGCACTAGGGAGGTGGGTGCACTGAGGAGATGGCTGCACTAGGGAGATGGGTGCACTAGGGAGATGGGTGCACTAGGGAGATGGATGTACTGAGGAGATGGGTGCACTAGGGAGATGGGTGTAATGAGGAGATGTCTGCACTAGGGAGATGGGTGCACTGAGGAGACTGCTGCACTGAGGAGATGTCTGCACTGAAGAGATGGCTGCACTAGGGAGATGAGTGCACTGAGTAGATGGCTGCACAAGGGAGATAGGTGCACTGAGGAGATGGCTGCATAAGGAAGATGGGTGCACTGAGGAGATGGCTGCACTAGGGAGATGGGTGCACTAGGGAGATGGGTGCACTGAGGAGACTGCTGCACTATGGAGATGGCTGCACTGAGGAGATGTCTGCACTAGGGAGATGGGTGCACTAGGGAGATGGGTGCACTGAGGAGATGGGTGCACTAGGGAGATGGGTTCACTGAGGAGATGGGTGCACTTGGGAGATGGGTGCACTGGGGAGATGGGTGCACTGAGGAGACTGCTGCACTAGGGAGATGGCTGCACTGAGGAGATGGCTGCTCTGAGGAGATGACTGCACTAGGGAGATGGGTCCACTGAGGAGAAGGCTGCACTAGGGAGATGGGTGCACTGAGGAGATGGCTGCACTAGGGAGACGGCTGCACTAGGGAGATGGGTGCACTGGGGAAACGGGTGCACTGAGTAGATGGCTGCACTAGGGAGATGGGTGCACTGAGGAGATGGCTGCACTAGGGAGATGGGTTCACTTAGGAGATGGCTGCACTGGGGAAAAGGGTGCTCTGGAGAGATGGCTGCACTAGGGAGAAAGGCTACTTTCACATCAGCGATTTTTGCCAAAGTGTCTGCATTAGTCATACTCACCAATGGGGAGGCAGCACTAAAAGTGCCTAGGGCAGCATAAACTCTAAATACGGCCCTGGGTGCATCCAAATTTTGGGCAGCCCTGCCACTCACTGCATACGCAATAACAGTATAAGAGACCCAATGTTTAATAATGGGAACAGCAAAGTTAGCCGGCTGATGGCTCTCTAAGGCTAGGTTCACATTTGCGTTCAGGAGGGCTGCGGATGGCTGCCTACTTCCTCCTTTCATCCTCCCTGAAGCTCCGCCTATGCTCCGCCTACTTCTTTATGTGTCCTTGGTTTCCCTGCGTACCCATCTTTAACATTGGGTACGCAGGGACTTGTGTTGTATGCGGTTGCGTCCGCATGCGGCGATGTGATGTGTGCGGCAAATGCACAAAAGAACAAAATTTTGCTTACCCAATGTTAAAGATAGGTACGCAGGAAAACGCATGACGCATACAGAAGTAGGCGGAGTAGAGGCAGGGCTTCAGGGAGGAAAAAAGGAGGAAGTAGGCAGTCATCTGCAGCCCTACTGAACGCAAAGGTGAAACCAGCCTAAGAATAGTGGGGGCCAACTGCTGGCCCTATAAAAATAGACTTTGTGACTTTCAGAGTCCCTCCTTCATAAATGAAACAGGATGTGTCTGATGATGTGTCACACACTACATGGCCAGATAAGGTTGTAAACTATTAAAATGACATTTCCCAGTGAATGCATTTGTCGTGGTTGAAAGCAATGCTAAAGTTGAAAAGCGCATCAAAAACGGTACGTATGAACATAGCCCAAGTGGTGGAGGAAAATTTTTGTTTTGGGTTAATTATTTTTCCTTATATAAAAGTCATTACTCTGGAAAGGATATTCCTTAACATATTTCCCGGAAAATCCATTTTGGTTTCGTTTTAGTATGTTTTTTGGTGCGCCTGTAAAAATAGCATAAGACTCTGACAACATTGTTCACAGCTGTGACCTGGGAGTCAGAAATGCTTCCAGGGGTATTCCCCATGATGTTCCCATGTCATTTGAGCACTGTTTCCATCATTTTCAGATGTTTTTAGACTTTAGAAGGACCCCAGGGGTGGGTTACGGTAAATAAACTAGGTTTTCCTATAGACCTACATTGGGCTCGAGCACCCGAGCATTTCAGTGCTTGCTCATCACTACAAAACCTATAACTTTTTTTTTCTTTTTACCTTCAACTTAATCACATGTTGGGTTGTATTTTTGCAGGATGTGTAGCATTTATTGATGTACATATAACAATACTGCTATTCTTTTCTTTCACTCTATTTACCACACTACACAAATAAAATAGGAGCTGTCTGAAAAAACTTTTTTTTTGTTTATGCATTTGCATTTCTGAATTTTGTTTTACATTTTTGATTCATACGAACAGTGAAAAAAGATAAGAAAGATCTTTTTGAATTAAAAAAAATAAATAAATAAAAAAATGATGTCTTACCCCTGATTAGCCTTGCATTATGGGGAATGTAGTTCCCAACCTGCCAAAAGTTCAATACATTGCTTAATCTTTTCACTCTAAAGTGTGCCTTGTCCCTTTTGAATGATGAGAAAAGATCATGCTGCTGCCGGTGCTCAAGCGCTTTGTGTGGCAGGTTTCCCATCTGTCTGCTCAGAAACACAAAGGCGGCATAAATAGGAGCTCTCGGAAATTTATCTTTATAGGGGATTAAAGCTGTAAGCCTCCACTCATCCATCCTCATTGTTAGCCGAGGGGATATTAAACATGCAGGAAACATTTCCAGTTATAGATGTATTAGTATTTTGTGCCACGCTCCTCCTGCATGTAAGGAAATGTAGATGGGATTTCTGAAGATGGGATTGGTGAGATATTGCTCAAAGGGCAAAGCTGGGACATACAATGCCAATGTCGAGCAGAGAAATTAGGAATTATAAGGGGAGACACCTCTTAAAAGAAAAGCCTTAGATGGGTAATTCCATCTCCGACATCAATGGTATAGAAGAAAAAATTTCTATAAATTGCTAATGGGTACAGAACCCACCTCTATGTTAAAAAATGGGTTTCTCACCCCTATTGCTCCATCTGGGCAGAAATTAATGGAAGGTGACCACTAGTGATGAGCGAACGTGCTCGCCACTACTCGTAACTCGCCCAAGTATCACGGTACTTGGTGTACTTGGTGACCACTGAGCATTTGCGGAATTACTCGGCGGGAACTCAAGTCTCCACCCAGCTTTTTTGGTGGTCTTTAGAGCCCAATCACATGCAAGGATTGACTGCCAGGCAATTAAACGCCACAGCCATCTTTGTTGTGGTCATGCAGTTGTGGGGAGGAGGACTCCCAGACAGTGAAGGGGCAGGTGCCCAGGGGACCGCCATCAGGGTTTCTGAGGGAACGATGCTGGGAGGACAGTAAAAGAAAAGACTTGACTGAAGTTGTCAGGGAAACAGGGGGCGGGGCAAGCTTAACAGGAGCAGGGGGCGCGCTGAAGTGGCAGTTGAGTGCGAGCCAGACAACAGACAAGAAGTCGGGTGAGACAGAGAGGTCCAAGGGAGCGAACGGTGTGTTGTGGAGAGACCGACAGGGCCCTGTGAAAGGAAAGCTGCGGACTTACCTAATAGTGACACGTGAGAGCCTTGCACCGGCGGCCGCTCCCCTCATACGGACGCATACAGCCGCACCCGCTGTTTCCCTCCCTGCTGTGACAAGTCCACGACCTTCACTGACCGCTGCGACTAGAGACCATTCCTTTACAGCGGTCAGGACACTGCCCCCTGCCTTCTCCCACAGCTGCGGCCCTGTCATCACCGGCCCCAGGGGGCACCACCTCACTACAGGCGGCAGTAGGGGCCCCCGTCCGGTTTGCTAAGGGACCCTGAGCAGAGGTTGGTGAATGGTTATATTTAGAGACTGCGTCTTGACTCTGCTGTGAAACGAGAGTCGCAAGGGGACGCCTGTTGCGCCCATCGGCACAGTTTCTTCAGGGCCTGTTGCGCCCCACCGTCATCGTTTCTTCAGGGCCTGTTGCGCCCCACCGTCATCGCTTTCTTCAGGGCCTGTTGCGCCCCACCGTCATCGTTTTCTTCAGGGCCTGTTGCGCCCCACCGTCATCGTTTCTTCAGGGCCTGTGGCGCCCCACCGTCATCGTTTTCTTCAGGGTCCGTTGTGCCCCACTGTCATCGTTTTCTTTAGGGCCTGTTGCGCTCCACCGTCATCATTTCTTCAGGGCCTGTTGCGCCCCACCATCCTCGTTTTCTTCAGGGCCTGCTGCGCCCCACCGTCATCATTTTCTTCATGGCCAGTTGCGCTACACCGTCATCATTTTCTTCAGGGCCTGTTGCGCCCCACCGTCATCCAGACCCCTGGAAAGATAAGTGTACTATATGAGATAAGGACCCCCCCAGTTTGGTCATACGTGGCCTATAGCAACCGGGCAAACCGGGTTAGTAGCATGCACCATAAGAAAAGTGTTGTTAGGGTTGTTGAGTCCATGCGTGGACTGATTGTTGTTTACATTTGTTGTTAGCTCAATATAGCCCCGCGGCTACAATTTTATAAAAGTTTATTCCACAAACCACACTCAGTCTCGTGTCTCGTCACTGCATCCTGCGAACCTTCTAGGACCCTACACTTGGTGTAGTCGGCAGGATGCAGTCTCCGAGCACAGACAGTGGTGCCCCAGATCAGGGTAGAGCTGTAAACTCTACAAATGAGGAGGGTCCCCGTACCAGCATATCATTGGGGGCCATGCTGAACAACCTGCCTAGATTTTCCAGCTCCAATACTATGTTATGGAGCTGGACAGAGCGGATGCGGGGGCTCTTCCGGATGCACCTGATCTGGAGGCCGAGGTGGCACTCATGGCACTGGACAGGGAGGCGCGGAGGTCAGTGATGTTGAAACTTCTGGGGCACCGTAACACTTCTGAAAAAATGTTACAGATAGTAGAACAGACCCATGGGGACCCTACTGATGTGGGAGAATTAAGAACCCGTTTGTTTAGTCGGATGCAAGGAGAGGGGGAGACGATCACAGAGTATATGAATGTCCTCCAAGAATTGCATGCGGCTATAGAAAGAAAGGACGGGGTAGACATTACCCTACGTGACCTACTGGTGACTGGTTTGTGAGATCCATTAGTCAAACAGGCACTGTGCAAACAGATCAGAATGAATCCCCGAATAGATTTTTCAGAGGTGGGAAGTCAGGCACATGCTCGAGAGCAGGAGCAGGGGATGGCGGTCCCCGTGGGGAAAGTCCGAGGTGTGGAGGCCTCCGCGAATGTAGTCGAGGAACCTCAGTGGGTGGAAGAGATGAAGCAAGAGCTGAAAAGTATTAAGAGTGAGTTGGCCGAAGTAAAGAGAAGAACCGAGTCCGGGACTGGACGACCTAGCTTTAACCCCAGCTCCTGGGGATCACGCTCCCCACGGGGTGGTCAGCCTACACAGGCCCGGTGTTTTGAGTGTGGAGAACCAGGCCACTTTGCCCGAGAGTGTCCGTGGAGTGGGAGATACCCACCCTGGCGGCCATTAAACTAAAGGCCTCCGGGCTTGGGGGACGCCGCTCGGAGCGGAAAACCACAACTAGGGGTGGTGGAAGTCCCGAAGATTTGGTAGCAAAATGTCGGGTGGTTTGGGCAGAAGTGGAGGGCCGGACCGTCCGGTGCCTGGTGGACACGGGGTCACAAGTAACCACTATGCCTGCAACGTACTTTCAACAGAACTTCCCGGAAGCAGCCAGGCCTCAGGGGGGGCCCGTGATCAGACTAGTAGCTGCCAACCAACTGCCGGTCCCAGTTGCCGGGGTGGTGTGGGTGCAAGTGACGCTGTGCGGTAAATCCCTTGGTCGCAGAGGGGTGGTACTGACTCAAGGACAAACTGATAAGCAACACCCCGTCACCCTAGGCATGAATGTTCTACGAGAGTTCGGCAACCTACTGCTCAATGACCCTACACAGAGGATTCTGAAGCAGTGGGGTTCTCGCACAGCCCAGGGACAGGTATTCCAGCAGCTGCTGCGGGGAGCACGGGTACATCAGGACCGCCAGGAAGGCGAGGCTCTGGGTAAGGTCATCATGCCAGCGACTCCCCTGCTTGTGTTACCTCCTGGACAGACTGTGGTGGCCCTGCCCATTCGAGCCCTGATACCCTTGGAGGGTGTGGAGGTGCAGGTGGAGCCGTGTCACTCAGAGCGCTTGCCTCCTGGCATACTGGTGGCCTGTTCCCTGGCTACAGGCCACCAGTATGCCAGGAGGCAAGCGCTCTGAGTGACACGGCTCCACCTGCAAAAAGGAGCCGCCCTGGTGCGCTGCGTTAACTTTGAAGACCGAGACACCGTTCTGAAAGCACGGACTGTACTGGCCAAACTAGTAAGGCCTTTAGAAGAAGTGCTGCCAGCCCCTGCGGTTCAATTACGAGTACACCCCGAGGATCCTTGGGAAGTAACAATACAAACCTTACAGGCCCACGAAGTCTCGGCACAAGAGAAGGGCCGAAATATTTTGGAGCAGATGCGGGCCGAGCTTTCTGGATTAACTGCAGCCCAACTTTCACAGATAAAAACATTGCTGGGACAGTACCATGAAGTATTTGCTAGTCATGAGGACGATTTTGGGTGTACCACTGCCATCACTCATGAAATCCCCACAGCAGGGGCGGCCCCTATCCGGGAGCGATATCGACAGATTCCGCCACAACTCTATCAAGAGGTGAAAACTTTGCTGGCCCAAATGCTGCGAAAAGGGGTGATACGGGAAAGTCAAAGCCCCTGGGTGGCCCCAATCGTGTTGGTCCAGAAGAAAGATGGTACAGTATGATTCTGTGTGGATTATCGTAAACTGAATGCTTGCACTATTGAAGACCCATACCCACTGCCCCGCATAGAAGAATCCCTGTCCGCCTTGGGGAAGGCAACATATCTTTTGACCCTGGACTTGACCAGTGGGTACTGGCAGGTGCCCATGTCAGAGGAAGATAGAGCCCAGACGGCGTTCATATTGCCCATGGGACTGTTTGAGTTTAATCGGATGTTGTTTGGGCTGGCCAACGCCCCCGGGACCTTTCAGTGATTGATGGAGCGGTGTCTGGGAGATCTCAATTTTCAGGCTACGTTGATCTATCTGGACGACATCATCTATGCCGCCACCTTTGAGGACCACCTGAAGCGGTTGGGACAGGTACTCAGCCGGTTGCAAAAGTACGGGTTGAAGGTGAAGCCTCAGAAATGCCACCTATTTCTCTCTCAGATTGAGTATCTGGGTCATGTTGTTTCGGCGGAGGGTGTGAGGCCATCCTGGGAGAAGGTGGCTACTATCCAGGAATGGCCTACCCCCGAGACGGTGAAAGATGTGCGGGCTTTTCTGGGGTTAGCCGGATATTACTGTCGCTTCGTAAAGAATTTTTCATGTCGAGCTCGAGCCCTGCACGACCTGCTGAAGGGGGTTCCCGCTGGGGCTAATGGGCGAAAAATCCAGTGGCAACACCCTCAGGAAGAGGCCTTCTGTGACCTCAAGGCTGCGCTCTTGGATGCCCCAGTGTTGGCTTATGCGGATTTCTCTCAACCGTTCATCTTGCACACTGACAGGAGTCTTCACGGGCTGGGGGCTGTGTTGTCACAGGTTCAGGATGGCCGGGAGAGAGTGATCGCATATGGAAGTCGCTCACGCCATGACTCCGAGCGTAACCCTGACAATTACAGCTCTTTTAAGCTCGAGCTCCTCGCAGTGGTGTGGGCTATGACGGAGAAATTCGCAGAGTACCTTGCGGGCTCCGAGGTGGTAGTGCGAACTGACAGCAACCCGCTGGCTCATTTGGAAAACGCCAAATTGGGGGCTCTGGAACAACGATTGGTGGCCCGGATGGCGAAGTACAATTATAAGATTATCTACAAAAGAGGGGCCGAGAATATCCATGCAGACGCCCTCTCCAGGATTCGACATACAACTCCAGGGCAGAATCGAGACGAAGAATTGGAAGGAGAGGAAATACTGTTCGCTCTCACTGCTACTGTGCTCACAACCGACAATAAAAAGATATCTTCCTCTGAGACCCCAAGGGGCATACTGGAACAATCCCAGGATAAGTGGATACAACAGCAACAAGAAGACAAAGAGGTTGGCCTTCTCAGGACATGGGTCGCCGCTGGGCAATTACCCACTGACTCTCAACGGCAAAATTTGACCCAAGACCTGTTGCTTATGCTGCGACAATGGGAGAGGTTGGTTATCCGAAAGGGATTATTGTATCGTAAAATAACATCACAAACAACCTCAATGACGGTTTGGCAGGTGGTTACGCCAGGAGCCCAACTTCACGTACCGGCTCGGGAGGCTCACGAAAAAGGGGCCCATTTCGGAACAAAAAAAACTTTGCAATGGCTGCAACAGAAAGCTAACCACCCGCGCTTGCCGGCTGTTGTGGATGAAATTTGCCGGACCTGCCGCTTGTGTGAACTAGCCAAACCACCCGCTCTGCAAGCCGCAACACAGACTATTGTGACCTCAGCACCCCTTGAGCTCCTGATGGTGGATTATCTGACCATTGGACCCGCATTTCAGGGATATGAACACTGTCTCATTATGGTAGATCATTTCACCAAGTTCGCTGTGGTCACCCCCACTCGGGATCAGACCGCAGAGTCAGCTGCCTCCGCAATTTGTAGAAACTTTAGACAAGTATACAGCTGTCCTCAATGAATACATTCTGATCAGGGAGCATGTATTTTGGGAAAAGTCATGGAAGAATTACATCACTCTATGGAATTGACAAGTCCCGGACCATACCGTATCACTCGCATGGGAATGGGGCTTGTGAACGATTTAATCGGACTTTGATTCAGATGTTGTGCACTCTGGAGAGTGATAAGAAGGCCCGTTGGCCTGAATATGTTTCCGAATTAGTTTGGGTCTATAACAATAGGGTACATCGAGTGACTGGCTATACCCCCTATTCCCTGTTGTTTGGGTGAGAAGGTAAAGGGATCACGGAGGTGGAGTTAGACCCCAAAGAGCCTCAGCCCTGGACTGGAGTGTCGTCTTGGGTCCGAAATCATCGCCATCGGCTGCAAACTCTTCACCGGATTGTACACACCAAGCTCCTAGACAGGGAGCACCCAGGGAAGAATGCAACCCCGCCTCCTCACCTCCAAAGCGGGGACCGGGTGCTTGTACTAGATCAACGCCCCTAGAACAAACTGGAGCCGCGTTGGGAAGAAAGTCCTTATCGGGTCTTACGCCATATCCATCCTGACGGACCGGTGTACGAAATACTACCTGAAGAGGATGAAACACTGCCCACTCGTGTTGTGCATCGTAATATGTTACTCCCATGTACTTCCTCCAACCCGAAGAAACCGGAGCCTATCCCGTCGACATCTGAACCGTCTTCCGTATGTTGGGACCCGGACGACGACGAAGATTGTCTCCCAGGACCCGGAGGCCCTCCACTCAGTAATGAATCATCTTACACAATTAGCCCGCCTGCACCAACCAGCCCACCGATGTCCACCACCCCAGACGACTCTATCCCAGTTGAACTTAGACGCTCCGAGCGGTCAACAGCCGGCAAACCTTCTGAACGATATGAGCAAGATCAATTCATATGGCAACGAACATTGAAACCCCTACGAGACCGAACTCAATAGACTAAAGCCCTCGCCCGAGGACTCGCGAGCTTACAGGGTGGGGGAGTGTGGGGAGGAGGACTCCCAGACAGTGAAGGGGCAGGTGCCCAGGGGACCGCCATGAGGGTTCCTGAGGGAACGATGCTGGGAGGACAGTAAAAGAAAAGACTTGACTGAAGTTGTCAGGGAAACAGGGGGCGGGGCAAGCTTAACAGGAGCAGGGGGCGCGCTGAAGTGGCAGTTGAGAGAGAGCCAGACAACAGACAAGAAGTCGGGTGAGACAGAGAGGACTGAGGGAGCGAACGGTGTGTTGTGGAGAGACCGACAGGGCCCTGTGAAAGGAAAGCTGCGGACTTACCGACTAGTGACACGTGAGAGCCTTGCACTGGTGGCCGCTCCCCTCATACAGATGCATACAGCCGCACCCGCTGTTTCCCTCCCTGCTGTGACAAGTCCACGACCTCCACTGACCGCTGCGACTAGAAACCATTCCTTTACAGCGGTCAGGACACTGCCCTCCTGCCTTCTCCCACAGCTGCGGCCCTGTCATCACCGGCCCCAGGGGGCGCCACCTCACTACAGGCGGCAGTAGGGGCCCCCGTCCGGTTTGCTAAGGGACCCTGAGCAGAGGTTGGTGAATGGTTATATTTAGAGACTGCGTCATGACTCTGCTGTGAGACGAGAGTCACAAGGGGACACCTGTTGCACCCATCGGCACAGTTTCTTCAGGGCCTGTTGCGCCCCGCCGTCATTGTTTCTTCAGGGCCTGTTGTGCCCCACTGTCATCATTTTCTTCAGGGCCTGTTGCGCCCCACCGTCATCGTTTTCTTCAGGGCCTGTTGCGCCCCACCGTCATCGTTTCTTCAGGGCCTGTTGCGCCCCACCGTCATCGTTTTCTTCAGGGCCTGCTGCGCCCCACCGTCATCGTTTTCTTCAGGGCCCGTTGCACCACACCGTCATCATTTTCATCAGGGCCTGCTGCGCCCCACCGTCATCGTTTCTTCAGGGCCTGTTGCGCCCCACCGGCATCGCTTTTTCAAGGGTCTGTCGAGCCCAGTTTCACCCCGAAATATCGAGGTGTCAAGGCAGCTGCATCAGTGATCTCTACGCGGCCACGCCTGTGATCCGGACAGACCCCTGGAAAGATAAGTGTACTATATGAGATAAGGACCCCCCAGTTTGGTCATACGTGGCCTATAGCAACCGGGAAAACCGGGTTAGTAGCATGCACCATAAGAAAAGTGTTGTTAGGGTTGTTGAGTCCCTGCGTGGACTGATTGTTGTTTACATTTGTTGTTAGCTCAATATAGCCCCGTGGCTACAGTTTTATAAAAGTCTATTCCACAAACCACACTCAGTCTCGTGTCTCGTCACTGCATCCTGCGAACCTGCTAGGACCCTACACAGTGACTGGCTGGCCGCACAGCTTCATCAGGGGTATAACAGACAGGATGCCGCCCTGCTCGGCGCATTCAGCTCTGGATTTAGACATCGTAAGGAGAGCTGCTGCCGAGATAAGGTCAGATTTGGGGATTTATTAGTCAGTGTGGGGTCTACCATCCTAAAGAACTCAAATCCAGCTAAACAGTCATTCTAAGGACTAATTCCAGAGTATATAGGTTGCAGTGTTAGGTAGGTAGGGGATTGTACGTCACTCTATACATATCAGTGCAAGGCCTGCAGGCACTGTATGTGTGTATATACATATCATTCCCTTCCTGTCTGCTGCTGCTGATGCTACCTATAGGATATAGGATGGGATATATTGACCGTATATACCTAGCCCCAGGTTTAATTGGCTAGGAAAAATTTTTGGCCATGTTAATAGAGCTTATTTTATTGCAAAGCAATCCAGAGCCCTTTTTTTTCTCCATTTGCTTTTTGACACTGCACAATACAGCCAGATCCTTTTCTTAGCACAGCGTGAAAATCCTCCAATTTTAAAGCAGTCCCAAAAATCACTTTTGAGTGCAGAGAAATCTTTAATTTTTATGTGGCACGGTAGAGTAGAATTTTTTTTGAGTGTCTTACACAATTTCTTGACACCATTTTGCTGAACCCCCTAAAAAATATATACAGGCCACATATTTTACAGTGCGGTATATCTGTGACACGTCTCATCCATCCGTCTGCTAAAAATTTTTGTTCATTTTAGCCCTAGATTCCATTTTTTTTTGCTGTCTGTCACTGTAGTTATATACCGCAGTATTTAGCCTTAAAAAGCAAAAAAACACAGGTCACAGATTTGTCAGTGTGGTATCTCTGTGCCAGCTCATATATCTGCATACTTCAAGTTTGGCCATTTTAGGCCGGTTTTCCATTTTTTTCCTGTGTGTCACTGTAGTTATATACAGCACTATTTAGCCTAAAAAAGCAAAAAATACAGGCCACAGATTTGTCAGTGTCGTATCTCCCTAACATTTATCTGGGCCATTTTAGGCCTACATATTCTAGTGTTTTTGCTGTCTGTTACTGTACTTATTGACACAAATCTGATAAGCCAAAAAACATTTTTACCTACAGTCCAGATAGGTAAAAGTGTGGTTTTCCCACGCACGTTATCACCAACAAGTTGGCTCCCAAATCAGTCTTTCGTAGTGAACGTGTATAATATTCTTGTCCATTTACAATGGGCAAGGCGCATGGCAAGGGACAGGGAAGTGGACATGATGGTGATTATGCATGCCGAAGCTGAGGCCGTGGCAAAGCTGAAATTTGGCCACCAAAAACACCCACATCTTCTCGCTGGACCTTAGTGTCCGAAGTCCTAGGGGACAGCGGCAAGACAGCACTATTGAAGTCCGAGTGTTATGAATAGGTGACCGAGGAGGATGGCAGGAATAGGCTAGGCCACCAGGAAACCAGAAAGGTTGGTAACTTAGCGGATTGGAGACCCCTGATCCTAACACAACTAGCAGTAGCCGTGGGGCGTACCTACGATGTCCTAGACGCCTCCGCACAGCCGGAGAACTAACTAAGCTTAAAGGGAACCTGTCACCCCCCCAGGCGTTTTTAAGTAAAAGAGCCACCTTGTGCAGCACTAATGCTGCATTCTGTCAAGGTGGCTCTGTTACTTAGCTTCCATTCCACCGCAGAAATAATCGTTTATAAAATTGTTCAAAAATACCTGAATTTTGACAGGGGGCAGGTCTTTCCCCCTCTGACAGACGCCTCACATCCATCCATCATTTCGTATTTGGCGCCGCCTCCTCAGTTTTCTTTTGAAATGCTGGCGCCTGCGCTGTACTATAGTTTCGTGGGCATGCGCACTTAGCGCTGCCCGACCTGCCTGTGCTCTCACATCACATCCTGGCCTTCATATCGCGCGGCCATAGATCTCGCCCCGCAGTCGCTTATGATTTATTCACACTGCAGGGCTGGGAATCTTGGGCATGAGAGCCGCAGAGAACTACTGTGCATGCCCAAGATTCCCCGCTCCGCAGTGTGTTGTGAGTTCATTTTTACCTTCACCATTGAGGTCTGATGAACTCCCTCCTCTGGTGAAGGAAGGTAGTGAGACTGATTACCAATCACCTGGGCAGCTAGATGATAACTGGGTGGCTGGAATTGAGGACTGGATATAAGGCTGCCGACGCCCTTCTTCCTGGCAGGTGATTTTCCTGCTGGATTCTTGGAGACCAGTCTGATTCCTGCGTCTCAAAGCTAAGTTTTTCTGCTCTGCTTTGTACTCTTCAGTTTTGTTTTTGTTTTGCCTTGTTTTTTGGGAGTTCTGCCATCCCCGGCCGGGGGTGAGCTGAATTCCATTTTTGTCTCTGATCTGTTGATCTTTTGCTCTGTCTTCAGAATATACCTGAGTGCTGATATAGTCTTTTGAAGCCTAGCGACTTCAGGGCCTGTTTTTCCTATCAGTCGGTTGGCTCATTTTGATAGGGTTTTTGCGGATGGCAGACAGCAGCTTTCCTATCCTGTCCTATGTAGTTAGCTTGGGCCCCATCATTTGCTCAACCTATCGTTCTATCTGTGTTAGTGTTTTCATCTTGCTTCACCGTCATTATATGTTGGGGGCTGCCTATTGCTTTGGGGTCTGCTCTGGGGCAGTTTAGTTTTTCCCCTTTCTGTCTTTAGGCTATGTAGCTCTCCGGCTGTGATCGAGGGGTCTAGGGCACCGTAGGAACCCCCCATGGCTACTGCTAGTTGTTGTGGATAGGTTCAGGGGTCTGCAATCCGATAGCTGCCAACCTCTCTGTTTTTTCTGGACTTAGCTGGTATTTTGTTTTTTCCTCCTTCGGTGACTCATCATAACAGCAGTGTGAATAAATCATAAGCGACTGCGGGGCGGGATCTGTGACCGCACGATATGCCGCACGATATGACGGCCAGGATGTGATCTGAGAGCACAGGCACGTCGGGCACCTTGACAGAATGCAGCATTAGTGCTGCACTAGGTGGCTCTTTTACTTAAAAATGCCTGGGGGGGTGAACCCCAAAGAAATAGCCCCCAAACATATAATGTCAGTGAGACAAGATGAGGCACAAGCACAGGCAGAAAATAGACTGAGCAAATGATGGGGCCCAAACTGTCTAGATAGGATAGGAAAGGAAAGACACTGTCTGCAATCACGCAAAAACCCTAAAAAATCCAACACATCTGATGTACAAAAAACACTGAGGTCTCACGACCTCTACCCCAATATATCAGCATTCTGGTGTGAACTGGCAGCAAAGCAAAAGAGACTAATATAACAGGGGACTGAACAAACTGACACAAGCTGTAACATATGGAGCGGGGTCCAGCACTGCCCCAGCAGGGAGCATGCTGAACCCTCACAGCAAAGCAGAAAGAGGCAAAACCAGATCAGATGCAAAGGATTAGCACATGAACAGCACCAGAAAAATGCAGGATCAGGCAGGAGACAGCAGACCTCAAAATACACAGGAAGAAACTAATCACCAGCAGCAACTGAGGGAAGCCTGCTCACTTATATCCTCCCAGTCAGTAACCCCTGATTTCCAATCATCGTCGTCAGGTGGCAGACTTCTCTCAATCTGGCCAGCTCCACTACCCATAGTAACCACCAGAAGGAGCCTCGACTCAGAAGTCAGATCAAGAGAATTCACAACACCTGAGCAGTGTAAAAAGGTTAATGGTTGGATAGCGGATAATACTTCCAGTTACTTATCCACCACCACCAGCACCCTGTCTTCGACATGGTCATGCCAGAGTATCCGTGAATCTGGACCGCATATTCTTCACCCTGATCCTCCTTCCTCCCACAATGCTGAGTGCTCTGAGACAACTGATCCCACACTCGGACACTCTGAAGAGCTGTTCAGTTTTCCATTTGTAGGTTCGTGCCTCTCGCCTGGTCTACTTGAAGCAGGGCAAGATGAAATTCCATGTAGCGATGCACAAATATTTGAGCAGCCACGGTCACAAGAGGTGGACGATGATGAGACACAATTGCCGGAAAGTCAGGATGAGGACCATGGTGCGGAAGCGGAAGATGAGGTGGTGGATGATATAGTAACATATCCAACCTGGCAGGAGGACATGCAGGGTGAGGACAGCAGCACACAGGGGGAGGGAGGTGTAGCACCACTTCAGGCAGGAAGAAGCAGTGTGGTGGCTGCAGAGCGAAAGCGTGAAACTGTTCCACCAACATGACGGAAGTTGCCAGTCCAACTGTTAGGTCTTCCCTTGTCAGGTTATTTTTTAAAGACTCTGCCGATAACCCAAAACAGGCCTTTTGCAACACCTGTCATACCAACATCAGCAGGGGTAGCAAAACTACCAGCCTTACCACCACCAGCATCATCAGGCACATGGCAGCAAAGCACCTGACTTTGTGGGCCCAACCCCAGGCTCCAGGAACAGTGTTTGCCGGTGACACCACTGCTTCTTCCACATTTGTGCGTGCAAGTCAATCCCCTGTCCATGGTGCATGCAAAGATGCCTCCTGCCCTGCACCTGCCGTTGCCCACAGTCAAATAGCACCATCATCAAGCACATCCACATCCTTGTCCCAGCGCAGCCTTCAGTTGTCCATACCCAAGTCACTGGAACGTAAGCGGAAATATGCAGCCAACGCCCCACAGGCCACAGTACTCAATTCTCATATTTCTCATCTGCTTGCACTCGAAATGCTGCCTTTTAGGCTTGTGGATATGGAAGCTTTCAGCAACCTGATGGCGGAGGCCGTCCCAAGGTACTCGGTCCCCAGTCGCCACAATTTCTCCTGCTGTGCCATCCCGGCATTACACAAGCACGTGTCCCACATTACCTGTGCCCTCAACAATGCAGTTACTGGGAAAGTACACCTAACCATGGACACGTGGGCAAGTGCTTGTGGCTTGGTATGGTACATCTCGCTGACGGCACACCGGGTTAACATAGAGGAAGCTGGGACCCAGGCAGACCTTGGTATGAAACACGTCCTCCCGACACCAAGGATTGCCAGCCCTACTTCAATCAGGGTTTCCCCCAATGTGTACAGTTCCTGCACCTCCTCCTCTTCAGCCTCCATCTCCGAAATGAGCCCATCAGTCACAAGCTTGAAGCACTGCAGCACTGCTAAAGCCAAGTGGCAACAGGCTGTGCTGAAACTAATTTGCTTAGGTGACAAACCGCACAATGCTGGAGTTGTTGACAGCTCTGAAAGAGCCGGCAGATGTGTGGCTGACATCGGTGAACCTACAGCCAACTGACACACGTACCATGCCTGGCCCATGTGCTTAACCTTGTTGTTCAATGTTTTCTAAAAAGCTACCCGGAGCTGCCGGATCTGCTGCTGAAAGTACGCCGCCTGTGTGCCCATTTTAGAAAGTCAGCTACAGCTTCAGCCACCATTGCCACCCTTGCAGATTCCAGCTCAATGACACTGCATATGTTGGAAAGGATTTCTGAGCAGAAGCGGGCAGATGTTGAATACCAGCATCAACAAGGCCGTCGTTACTCAGGTTTGACTCCACATATAAGACCTCAGGAGTGGACATGGATGTCAGACACATGTAACATCCTTCAAAACTTTGAGGAGTCCACCAAGATTGTGAGCGGCGATGACGCCATAATTAGCATCACCATCCCGCTCATCTGCATTCTGAAAAGCTCTTTGCTGATAATGAAAGAGGATGCATTGCAGGCTGAGCACGAGGAAATGTAGCAGCCCAGCCTCAAGTCATTCCAACGTGGAATGGTTGACAATGAGGACGAGGAGGAGGAAGAACAGGAGCTACTTTCATGCGCTATAGATGGTACTACAACCACCACTGTCATACCGTCTGTTCAGCATGGATGGTCTAAGGACAGGGAGAAAGAGGAGTACGAGGAGGACACCTTGGTCAGTCGTCCTGTTGGTGAGTACACGGAAGGCTTGCCTGTTACCAGTCTGGCACGCATGGCTGACTTTATGTTGCGCTGCCTTTCCTGTGACCGTCGTATTTTAAAAATATTGGGTAACAGTCATTACTGGGTAGTGACACTTTTAGACCCATGCTACAAGGATGACTTTCAATCTCTTGTTCCAGAGGCAGACAGGTGTACTAAAATGGTGCAGTACCAGAGGGCCATTGTTGCAGAATTATTAAAAAAATTCCCCTCTCAAAACGCTGGCAGCAGACATAACAGTTCATTGGACAATCAAGGAGGACAGGTGAGAGAGACACACCTCCAATCCAACAGAGGCAGGGAAAAACTGGCAACGTTCTGAGACAGTTTTATCAGGCCCTCCCATCGCCCTGGCCCTGAGGCATGGGGTAATGTCACAAGGAATGCAATGTTTTATAAGATGTTGAGGGAGTACCTTGCTGACTGATTGGGTATCCAAGCTGGACACGTAGCATGAACTGGCTCTCTACGCCATGGAGGTCCTGGCCTGCCCTGCCGCTAGCGTTGTGTAAGAGCAGGTTTTTAGTGTTGCTCGTGGAATTATCACAGATAAGCGCATTCGCCTATCAACAGAAAATGCAGACAAGCTGACTTAAAAAAATGAACAAGGGATGGATTGGGCCAGACTTCTCAACACCACCAAATGATAACAGTGAAACATAACCTCCAATGTAGTGTCTTTTTGGAAGGTGTAGTCCCATGCACTTCTTCACACCACACATGGGTATGCGCTTCCTGATTTTTGCTATTTGGTGTCCTCTTCCTCCTTCTCATCCTCACCATCCACCACCACTCAATTACCAGGGTGAACGTATTCCTTCATGCTCCAGCCACTCTATTTTTTGGAAAGGGTGCTATGATGCCCGTCACCAAATTTAAAAAAATATGTACCCCCAAGGGAAAATGTTTGCCAGCCCATACACTTAGTGTATGGGCATTACAATTGTAGGAGACCCGCTCCTTTACATTGGATCTCATTTTTAATGAGGTCTTCTTCCATATCTCATAATCCACTGCCAGTGCCACTAGATCACCAGGGTTAACGTGTTCCGGGCTGCTACAGCCAGTGTTGAATTATTAACAAGGGTGGGTGGTCATGCTGGGTGTAAAAGTCTTGTTGAAAAAAAAGGTTGAGTTGTACGCCACAGGGGAAATGTTTGCCAGCCTATACACTTAGTGTTACTTAGTGTATGGGCATTACAAGCGTACGAGACCCACTCCTTTACATTGGGCCTCTTTTTTAATGAGGCCTTCTTCCACGGCCTTCTTGCCAGTGCCTCTAGATCACCAGGGTTAATGCGTTCTGGGCTGCTACAGCCAGTGTTGAATTATTAACAAGGGTGGGGGGTTATGCTGGGCGTAAAATACTTGTTCAGAAAAAGGTTGAGGTGTACCCCATAGGGGAAATGTTTGCCAACCCATACACTTAGTGTATGAGCATTACAAGTGTAGGAGTCCCGATCCTTTAAATTGGCCATAGTTTTTAATCAGGCCTTCCTCCATGTCTCATCATCCACCGCCACTAGATGACTAGGGTTAACATGTTCCTTGCTGCTACAGCCAGTGTCGAATTATTAACAAGGGAGGGTGGTCATGCTGGGTGTAAAATACTTGTTCAAACAAAAGGTTGAGGTGTACCCCATAGGGGACATGTTTGTCAGCCTATACACTTAGGGTCCCGTTTCACTTAGCGACGCACCAGCAATCCCAACGATACGACCCGGCAAGGATCGCTGGTGTGTCGCTAAATGGTCGCTAGTAAGCTGCCAAACAGGCAGATCTCTTGAGCAATGCAGCAACGATCCGGCAATCCATATAACGACTTCGGCGGTCATTGGTACCTTGTCACACAGCAGCTTTTCTGACAATTCCCGCCTGCGTCCCTGAGTTCTGCGTCGCCAACGAGGTCGCTTGTCGGGGTCAAACACAGCGATGCGCGCTGGCCAGCGGGACACAACGACGATGACAAAATGGCCCAGGATATTCAAGCACGATCAGCGATATCCAGCAGGGGGGGCCGGTCGCCGGATCGCTGGCGAGGTCACTGTTGCATCTCAAAATCGGTGACGCTTCAGCGATCTCGCTATGTGAGATGGGGGCTTTAGTGTATGGGCATTACAAGTGTAGGAGACCCGCTCCTTTAAATTGGGCATAGTTTTTAATGAGGTCTTCCTCCACGTCTCATCATCCATCGCCACTAGATCAGCAGGGTTAACGTGTACCATGCTGCTACAGCCAGTGTCGAAATCCTAACAAGGGTGGGTGGTTATGCTGGGCGTAAAATACTTGCTCAGAAAAAGATTGAGGTGTACCCCACAGGGGAAATGTTTGCCAGCCTATACACTTAGTGTATGAGCATTACAAGTGTAGGAGACCGGCTCCTTTAAATTAGGCATAGTTTTTAATTAGGCTTTCCTCCACGTCTCATCATCCACTGCCACTAGATCACCAGGGTTAACGTGTTCCATGCTGCTACAGCCAGTGTCAAATTATTAACATGGGTGGGGGTTATGCTGGGCGTAAAATACTTGTTCAGGAAAAAGTTGAGGTGTACCCCACAGGGGAAATGTTTGCCAGCCCATACACTTAGTGTATAGGCATTACAAGTCTAGGTGACCCGCTCCTTTAAATTGGGCATAGTCTTTAATCAGGCCTTCCTCCACGTCTCATCATCCACTGCCACTAGATCACCAGGGTTAACGTGTTCCGTGCTGCTACAGCCAGTGTTGAATTCCTAACAAGGGTGGGGGTTATGCTGGCTGTAAAATACTTGTTATGGAAAAGGTTGAGGTGTACCCCACAGGGGAAAATGTTTGCCAGCCCATACACTTAGTGTATAGGCATTACAAGTCTAGGAGACCTGCTCCTTTTTAATGGGACTTATTTTTATGATTCCCTCCTCCATGTTTCTTCAAAGGGGGGATTGGGGTTATTGGGGTGCATATGACTTGGTAGCAGGGCAGGCCTTTCTGTCAATGCATAGGAAAACAGAATAGGAATACAAAATGAATACTTTGAATTAGATTTTCCTGTGGCCATCCAGTACGTGGCTTGAAAAGCTTATTGGGGTGCAAGTAACTTTGGATACAGGCCAGGCCTTGTATTCAATGCAACATTTTTTCAGGAAGCCCTCCTGTACCTCTTGTGAAAGGGGTATTGGGATGCGTGGTAATTCTTGGCAGCCCATCCACTCACTGCATAGGCAATAACACAATAACAGCATAGGAGACCCACTGTTTAATAATGGCCCTTTAAGAATATTAATGCTGCCTGATGCCCCTGTAAAAATAGGCTCTTGTGACTTTAAGAGTCCCTCCTTCATAAATGAAACAAGATGTGTCTGCTTATGTGTCACAAACCACATGGCCAGCTAGGGTAGTTAAATGATACAATGTCATTTCCCAGTGAATGCATTTGTATTGGTTGAAAGCAATGTTAAAGTTGAAAAACGCATCAAAAACTCTGTGTGTGAACATAGCCCAAGTGGTGGAGGAACATTTTTGTTTTGGGTTAATTATTTTGGCTTAGATAAAAGTCATTAACCTGGAAAGGATGTTCCTTAACATATTTTCCAGCAAAATCCATTTTGGTTTAGTTTTTGTTGTTTTTTTTTGGTGTGCCTGTAAAAAGGGCGTGAAACTCTGACAACATTGTTTAGAGCTGTGACCTAGGTGTGAGAAATGCTTCCAGGGGCAGTTGCCATGATGTTCCCGTGTCATTTGAGCAGTGTTTCCATCATTTTCAGACTTTTTTAGACCTTAAAAGGACCCCCTGGGGGGATCGCGGTAAAAATGCTCAGGTCTCCCATAGACTTACATTGGGCTCGTTGTTCTGTCCGAGTACCAGAGTATTCCAATTTGCTTGACCTGCGCAACAAGCACCTGAGCATTTTAGTGCTCGCTCATAACTAGTGACCATGTATGGGATTGTTTCTTTTAATTTCTATTGCAAACCTTTATGGTTTTCTGCATGAGAAATTACACTGTTTCTGGCCACGCTATAGTTTATATACTGCATTTTTCCCTAGTTTTCCCCTCGGGAGGCCCCATCTCTAATTTTCAGCTGTCTCTGAGTTAGTGAAAGGAAACTATCTGCTAAGGTGTTTCTCATACACAGTACACAGACAGGAGGGGTTTCTGTTCCATGTAGCATATATTCAGAAGCAGCAGCATTTAGGTTATTATGCAACATTACTGAGCATTGTAGCTGTGAATCCAGCACTGGAGTGAGATAAACACTTACTAGAAAGCAGCACCATTTCTGTCTCTCTCTCACACTGTTCTTTCTGCCTCCTCCCCTTCCTCTCTCATAAACTTCAACAGTGAGCTGTAATCTGACCCCTAAGTGAACTTTCAGTTCATCATGATTGGAGCAACATAGATTTTAGCAGGTTTGAGAAAGAGAAGATGTGGCTGATAAGAAAAAAATCTCTGCACATTTCTGGAAGCAGAATTAATTAAAAGGGCATCCATCAGTGAGCTAACATGAGGGGTGGAGGGTTTGCAGTTTATTTGTCTCTAGGTTGCAATAAAACCACACAGCATTTGTTCTGTCCTCACTGAATAAGGCAGACTTTATTTGCAGCTTATTGTTATGATTGAGTCACCGTAGGAGGCAAAAACAGAAATGCTAGCTAAGTCCAGAAAACCAGAGAAGTTGGCAGCTATCGGATTGCAGACCCCTGAACCTATCAACACAACTAGCAGTAGCCGTGGGGGGTTCCTACGATGCCCTAGACCCCTCGATCACAGCCGGAGAATTAAATAGGCCTAAAGAAAGAAAGGGGAAATCTAAACTGCCCCAGAGCAGACCCCAAAGCAATAGGCAGCCCCCAACATATAATGATGGTGAAGCAAGATGAAAATACTAACACAGACAGAAAGATAGACTGAGCAAAGAGGGGCCCAAGCTAACTAAATAGAAAAGGACAGGAAGGCTGCTGTCTGCAATCCGTGAAAAACCCTATGAAAATAAGAGCCAACAAACTGACAGTGAAAAAGGCCCTGAAGACGCTAGGCTTCAAAAAAGCTATGTCAGTACTCAGGAATATACTGAAGACAGAGCTACAGGCAAAAGGAGATTCAGCTCACCCCAGCAAGGAATGGCAGAATACTGAAAAGCAAGGAAAAAAAAAAAAAAAAAAAAGCTAACAGGCAAAACAGAAACTTAGCTTTAGAGGAGCAGGAATCAGACTGGTGTCCTAGAAGTCCACAGAGAAATCACCCACAGGGCAGAAGGGCGTCGGCAGCCTTATATCCAGTCCGTGACTCCACTCAGCCAGTCATCCTCATTAGACTCAGGTGCCTGATAATCAGGCTCATTACCTTCCTTCACCAGAATAGGGAGTTCACCAGACCCCAGTGACGAAGGGGAAAATGAACTCACAACAGTACCTCCCCCTTGAGGAGGGGTCACCGAACCCTCAACCACGCCACCAGGGCGATCAGGGTGAGCCCGATGAAATGCACGCACCAATTTTTTGGCATGAATATCAGAGGCAGAGACCCAGGAATTATCCTCCTGACCATAACCCTTCCACTTAACCAAATACTGGAGTCTCCGTCTAGCCAGACGGGAATCCAGTATTTTCTCTACCTCATATTCCATGTTACCTTCAACCTATACAGGGTGTGGAGGTGCCACCCCAGAAACAACTGGTTCAACAAACCTCTTCAACAAGGACTTATGGAACACATTATGGATTTTAAATGTGACAGGAAGAGCCAAACGAAAAGAGACCGGATTAATAATCTCCAAAATCTTGTAAGGTCCAATAAATCTAGGCTTAAACTTAGGAGAAGCCACCTTCATAGCAATATTTTTTGATGATAACCACACCATATCACCAATCTTAAACTGGGGACCAATGGTCCTATGTCGATTGGAAAACCGCTGGGCCTTTTCCTGGGAGAGAGATAACTTATCCACCACTTGGTCCCAGATCTGGTGCATTCTCTCCACCACAGTGTCAACACCTGGGCAGGCAGAAGGCTCCACCTGCCCTGAAGAAAATCGAGGATGAAACCCAAAGTTACAAAAAAAAGGTGACATCAAAGTGGCAGAACTAGCTCTATTATTTAAAGCAAATTCGGCCAAGGGCAAAAACGAAACCCAATCATCCTGATCAGCGGAAATAAAACATCTCAAATACGACTCCAAGGTCTGGTTTGTTCTCTCTGTCTGTCCATTGGTCTGAGGGTGAAAAGCAGAGGAAAAGGACAACTGAATTCCCAGCTTGGAACAGAAAGTCCTCCAAAATCTAGACACAAACTGAACTCCTCTGTCAGACAAAATGTTCTCAGGAATCCCGTGCAAGTGAACCACCTGTTGCAAAAACAGGGGCACCAACTCAGAGGAAGATGGCAACTTAGGGAGTGGTACAAGATGAACCATCTTAGAGAACCTATCACAAATCACCCAAATAACAGTCATTCTTTGAGAGACCGGCATATCAGAGATGAAATCCATTGAAATATGGGTCCATGGCCTCCTGGGGACCGGCAAAGGCATCAACAACCCACTAGAGCGAGAACAAGATTTAGACCTGGAGCAAGTCCCACAGGACTGCACAAAATTCCTGACATCATGAGACAAGGTGGGCCACCAAAAAGAGTGACTCACCAGATCTCTAGTACCAAAAATACCTGGATGATCAGCCAATGCAGAGCAATGAACTTCAGACATCACTCTCTTCTTCCACTGGTCAGGAACATACAACTTTCCACTGGGACAATGCTCAGGTTTGTCCTCCTGGAACTCTTGCAGAGCAAGTCTCAAATCGGGCGAGATGGCAGAAAGAACTACCCCTTCGCCTAAGATGGTAGCAGGCTTGGTCACCACAGAAGAATCAGCAAAGAAACTCCTAGAGAGGACGTCTGCCTTGACATTCTTAGTTCCAGGAAGAAAAGAGACCACAAAATCAAAACGTGTAAAAAACAAGGCCCACCTAGCCTGTCTAGGGTTCAAGCGTTTAGCCGACTCTAGGTAAATCAAATTCTTGTGGTCAGTGAGGACCACAACTTGATGTTTAGCTCCCTCCAACCAATGTCTCCACTCCTCAAATGCCCATTTCATGGCCAACAGTTCCCGATTCCCCACATCATAGTTACGTTCAGATGGAGAGAACTTTCGGGAAAAGAAAGCACAGGGATTCATTTTAGATGTTACAGGATCCTTTTGGGACAAAACAGCTCCTGCACCAATCTCAGAAGCATCCACCTCCACCTGGAACGGGAGTGAGACATCAGGTTGCCGCAAAACCGGGGCGGAGGTAAATCTTCGCTTCAGCTCCTGAAAGGAAGCAACAGCCTCAGGAGACCAATTCAACACATCAGCACCCTTCTTAGTCAGATCAGTCAATGGCTTGGCAATACTAGAAAATTTTGCTATAAATTTCCGATAAAAATTAGCAAAACCCAAAAACTTCTGGAGGGCCTTCAAAGAAGTGGGCTGAACCCAATCATAAATGGCCTGTACCTTGGCCGGGTCCATTTCAATAGTTGACGGAGACAAAATAAATCCCAAAAATGAAATCCTCTGTACTCCAAAAAGGCATTTCGATCCTTTGACATACAGGGAATTCTCCCTCAAGATCCGGAACACAGTCCGAATATGTTCCACATGAGAATCCCAATCCTTGGAGAAGATCAAAATATCATCCAGATAGATAATCAAAAATTTATCGACAAAGTCTCGGAAAATATCGTTCATGAAGCACTGGAAGACAGAAGGGGCATTAGTGAGCCCAAAAGGCATCACCAGGTACTCAAAATGTCCCTCCGGAGTATTAAACGCCGTCTTCCATTCATCCCCCTGCTTAATGCGGATAAGATTATACGCCCCCCTGAGGTCAAGCTTGGTAAACCAGCAAGCACCTCTAACTCTAGAGAATAGATCCGAAATCAGGGGTAACGGATACTGATATTTAATAGTAATTTTATTGAGGGCACGATAATCAATACAAGGCCTTAAAGAACCATCCTTTTTGGCCACAAAAAAAACCCGGCACCTAAGGGTGAAGAGGATGGTCTAATATGACCCTTCTCCAATGCCTCCTTAATATAGGACTGCATAGCCTCGTGCTCGGGTACAGATAAATTGAAGAGCCGACCCTTGGGAAATTTACACCCCGAGCTTAGTTCAATTGCACAGTCATAACTCCTATGAGGAGGCAAGGACGCAGACTCATTCTCACTAAATACATCATAAAAGTCCGCCAAATAGTCAGAAACATCATGCGACTGAGGAGAGGTGGAAAAAAACGGAGCCTCACTAAAGGCACACCGACAACCCCAACTCACCACAGACACAGATTTCCAATCCAAAACTGGATTATGAATTTGCAACCAGGGAAACCCCAGAACAACGGCATCATGCAGACCATGCAATACCAAAAATCTGCAATTTTCTTGATGGTCTGGGGCGACCCGCATGACCACCTGGGTCCAAAACTGAGGTTTATTTTTAGCCAAAGGAGTAGCATCAATCCCCCTCAAAGGGATAGGTGTCTGCAGAGGTGTCATCGGAAATCCACAACGTTTAGCAAAATCCAAGTCCATTAGGTTTAGCGCTGCTCCTGAATCCACAAAAGCCTTGGCGGAAAATGTGGACAGGGAGCAGATCTGAGTAATTGCCAGAAGAAACTTAGGTTGAACACCACCAACCGAAAACGTGTGTGCAAAGCGTTTCTCTCGTTTAGGACAAACAGAAATAATATGCAAGGCATCTCCACAGAAAAAACACAGCTTATTACGCCTTCTGAACTCCTGACGTTGCGCCTTAGACAAAACTCTATCACATTGCATAGGTTCAGACGTCTGTTCAACCGGTGGCAACACCTCTCGTGCAATCCTGCGTTCACGTAAACGCCGATCAACCTGAATGGCTAATGACATAGAATCGTCCAGACCAGAGGGAACAGGAAATCCCACCATAGTATCTTTTACGGCTTCTGACAAACCCTTCCGAAAGAGAGCAGCCAAGGCATTATCATTCCAGGTAGTAAGGACCGCCCACTTTCGGAACTTTTGACAGTACAACTCTGCAGAATCTCGACCCTGGTTCAATGCCAACAGGGTCTTTTCAGCCTGATCAATAGCATTAGGTTTGTCATACAACAACCCCAAAGCTTGAAAGAATGCGTTCACATTAGTTAGAATAGGATCATCTGGTTTCAAAGAAAACGCCCAATCCTGGGGATCGCCACGCAGCAAAGAGATGACAATTTTAATCTGCTGCGCGGAGCTCCCTGACGAGTTAGGCTTCAAGGCAAAAAATAATTTACAATTATTTTTGAAACTCAAAAATTTAGATCGATCCCCAAAAAATACATCAGGTGTAGGGATCTTTGGTTCAACAGCATGCGAACGAGCAAAGTAGGCGGAAATTCCCTGCACTTCCGCAGCGAGCTGCTCCACACGATCAGACAATTGCTTTATCTCCATTGAGAGAGAAAAAAAAAAATTCCCCCTACGGCCTCAGAGATATAGAGGAAAGAATATACACACACTTTTTTTTTTTTTTTTAAACACAATTCTTTCCTGCTATTGAGTACCCTAGGATCTGCGGTAGGGCGGGTGATTCTGTTATGATTGAGTCACCGTAGGAGGCAAAAACAGAAATGCTAGCTAAGTCCAGAAAACCAGAGAAGTTGGCAGCTATCGGATTGCAGACCCCTGAACCTATCAACACAACTAGCAGTAGCCGTGGGGGGTTCCTACGATGCCCTAGACCCCTCGATCACAGCCGGAGAATTAAATAGGCCTAAAGAAAGAAAGGGGAAATCTAAACTGCCCCAGAGCAGACCCCAAAGCAATAGGCAGCCCCCAACATATAATGACGGTGAAGCAAGATGAAAATACTAACACAGACAGAAAGATAGACTGAGCAAAGAGGGGCCCAAGCTAACTAAATAGAAAAGGACAGGAAGGCTGCTGTCTGCAATCCGTGAAAAACCCTATGAAAATAAGAGCCAACAGACTGACAGTGAAAAAGGCCCTGAAGACGCTAGGCTTCAAAAAAGCTATGTCAGTACTCAGGAATATACTGAAGACAGAGCTACAGGCAAAAGGAGATTCAGCTCACCCCAGCAGGGAATGGCAGAATACTGAAAAGCAAAGAAAACAAAAAACAAAACAAAAAGCTAACAGGCAAAACAGAAACTTAGCTTTAGAGGAGCAGGAATCAGACTGGTGTCCTAGAAGTCCACAGAGAAATCACCCACAGGGCAGAAGGGCGTCGGCAGCCTTATATCCAGTCCGTGACTCCACTCAGCCAGTCATCCTCATTAGACTCAGGTGCCTGATAATCAGGCTCATTACCTTCCTTCACCAGAATAGGGAGTTCACCAGACCCCAGTGACAAAGGGGAAAATGAACTCACAACAGCTTATACACACAGCTAAACCGCTATACCGGGGTCCAATAAGGAGACTGTAGGTTGAGTCTGTGTTTTTATTGAACTTGATATATTGGCGCGGTGAATCTACAATACAAGTTTAATATGCATACATCAGTACAGGGGCATAGTATGAATACATTTATATATAACATACATTATGAATGAGCATTTGCACACTAATGCTGACCTGGGGCAGGACTGATTAAACTAGGCTAAATAAGACAGGAATTAGCTACAGAAAGCATGAGTACCTACCAGCGATGCAATCACAAGGGGAGAGGAAAAGACGAGATGCTTCCTGGATGCAGGTTGAAGGAAAATGGAGGAAAGTGGAGGGAGAAGGAGGCTGAGCTAACCATAATGCTTTGCAAAGCTACCATAATGCATTGCGAAGCTACCATAATGCATTGCAAAAGGAGGGAAGAGACTCAGACATGAAAGTGAAAGAAAAACAAGATAACACTGCGGTTATGACTCTGGTCACTAGAGGGAGCCAAAACACTGTCATCAAATGCAGTCTATGTAAATGTAAATTTCTCCATATTCTCACCAGTAAATTATTGCAACTATAAACAAAAAGATAATCAGAAATTACAAATTAGATGTCAGAGACAGAACACTCCCCATCTGGCATCAACGGATGTCACTATCCTTTATTTCTGAAGAAAACAATAGGACCAGTTCAGTTACCGGTCTGAAGAAAGTCTTACGCTCATTCCCTTTGGCCATCCTCAGTTCAACTTTACGGACGTTGCCATCCTTGCTCGGGAATGTTGCGGTAACTAGACCAAGTGGCCACTGGTTCCGGTGAACTTGGCAGTCTTTCACAAGGACAAGGTCACCAATGCCCAGATTAGACCTAGTAGATTGCCACTTCACCCGTGGCTGTAGGGTAGACAAATAATGTTTGCGCCACCTGTCCCAGAAAGTATTTGCAAGACTTTGTACCTGTCTCTATTGGAGCTTGTAGAGGCCCTTAGCATCGAATCCTCCTGGAGGGGCACTGGATAGTCCTGTTTTCTGGGTAAGGAGAGTAGCTGGAGTCAATAACAAGGGCTCCTTGGGGTCATTAGGGACTGGAACTAAAGGCCGTGCGTTGATTATAGCTGCGGCTTCTGCCATGAAGGTGATTAGGCTTTCGTGGGTAGGCCTCGCTGCTCCTTCTTGAAGAAGAGTGGAGTCAAGAATTCTCCATACTAGACCAATCATTCGTTCCCAAGATCCACCCGTGAAGAGTGAGGTGGGTTGAATAACCATGTGCAACTTTAGTCACTGAGGAACCTCTTGAGAGTCTTATAGTCTAGATTTGAAGGTATTCCTAATTCTTTTGCTGCACCAATGAAGTTAGTACCTCTATCTGAACGTATATGCTTGACAGGAACACGGATGGCAATAAAACATCTAAAGGCATTGATGAAGCTTGAAGTGATGTCGATGAATGGGTCGAGTTTTCTCAATGCGCTGCTCGCTGGTTTTGGAGCTTTGTTAATAAGACACTGGATTTCCACAAAGTAGGTTTCTCTTTGCACAGTGAAGATGATGAGGTTTCTGGAAAATTCTAAGTCGGAGGTAACATAGGTATTTTTGCGAAGATGCCAACCTTTACATTTTTCTGTGTCACAAGCTCTAATGGTCCTGAATGAACAAGCTATATGAGTCAGGCAGATAATGGCTTGAATAAGTGACTTCCAACTTGAAAATTTGTTGAATCTGTGAGATCCTAGCTGGACAGCAGAGGTCATTGTATGAAGTGTAGTCACCTGAGGGTGGATTTCAGCATCTGAGTCCTCTCCTACCAGTTCAAAGGTGCCTGGAAAACGTTCCTCAGTGTACAATAGTTTTGGTCCTGAGAGCCATGTTGTGCTTCCTAGTCGACTTGCCTCACCTGCTCTAGTTGCGTGATCTTCAGGATTCTGGTCCATGGGAATGTAATGCCACTGTTTTGGATGAACTGATCTCCTAATTGGTAACACTCTGTTATTGACATAAACGTAGAATCGTCTAGTTTCATTGTGGATGCATCCAATGACTACTTTGCTGTCTGAGTAGAACTTGGCCTGTGCCAGGTCGATATCCATTTCAAACGCGATGAACTCTGCTAACACAACAGCTAACACTGCAGCACAAAGCTCTAAGGCTAGTTTCACACTAGCGTTTAAACGACGCGCGCACGGCGCCGCTAAGCCACGCCCCCTGCCGGCTCCCTGCCCGCCCCTTCCTGTCAGCGCCTCCTCCGAGCGCACAGGGCTGCATGCGTTATGCGCACCCTATCTTTAGCATAGGGTGCGCAGGCCGTGCGCAACTATGAATGTAGCGTGCGCTGCGCATTTTTGAATGTGCGCCGTGCGCGCCAAAATGCAACATGCTGCGTTCGGAGCGCACGGCGCACCTCCAAAAATGCGCAGCGCACGCTACATTCATAGTTGCGCACGGCCTGCGCACCCTATGCTAAAGATAGGGTGCGCATAACGCATGCAGCCCTGTGCGCTCGGAGGAGGCGCTGACAGGAAGGGGCGGGCAGGGAGCCAGCAGGGGGCGTGGCTTAGCGGCACCGTGCGTGCGTCGTTTAAACGCTAGTGTGAAACTAGCCTAACCTGGGTATAGTGTGCTCTGGCTGTGGAGCAAGTTTGGCCTTCCCCATAACGAATCCAATGTGGCTCTGATATTTGGAGTCTACAGTTTTGAGATAGGCAACAGCGACAATTGCTTTGACAGAAGCATCTGCAAATACATAGTTTTTGGCTTTGTATTTCTGTAGACGGCACAGGGGTGTATGGTCTTGGCATGTTCAGGTTGGAGAGGGCTGCTAAAGAGTTCTTCCATACTTCCCACTGGATTCTCTTGTCAGGTGGAAGAGATGCATCCCAGTCAGATGTTTCTTTAGCTAAGTCTCTTAGTAAGGCTTTGTCTTGTTTAGTAACAGGAGCTGCGAAACCCAAGGGACCATACAGACTGTTGATGGTAGACAGGACACCTCTACGTGTGAAAGGCTTTTCTCCCTGGCTGAACTGAAAGGTGAAAGTGTCTTACTGTAGATTCCAGAGAAGCCCTAGGCTGCATTGCATTGGTGTGGGGTCTGACCCCAAGTCCAGGTCTCTGAGACCATTACGTAAGTCTTGTGAAGGGAATGCTTCCATGAGTTCTTGGCTGTTTGAGGCTATTTTGTGATGTCTGAGGTTCGAGCAAGCAAGCATCTCTTGGGCTCTCCTGAGAAGACTGATGGCAGTCTCATTTGAAGGCATGGCTTTCTGACAGTCATCAACATAAAAGTCTTTTTCTATAAATTGTCTGAGATCTGCTCGGTATGCTGATTCTCCTTCTCGAGCCAACTTTTTGAGTCCATAAATGGCAACTGCAGGTGAAGGACTGTTGCCAAAGATGTGCACTCTCATGCGATACTCTGTGACTTCTTTAGTAGGATCATTGTCTCTGTACCAGAAGAATCTTAGGAAGTTCCTGTCTCTCTCTCACAAGGAAACAATGGAACATTTGCTGCATGTCAGAAATGAAGGCAATGGAATCCATACGGAAGTGCATAAGTAGTCCCAGCAGTTTGTTATTGAGGTCTGGGCCTGTCAGTAGAACATCATTCAGGGACATATCATCAAACTTAGCATTGGAGTCAAACACCACTCTAATCTGGCCCGGTTTATTATTGTGGTATACTCCAAACATGGGTAGGAACCAGCATTCTTCAGAGTCTTTGAGAGTGGGAGCTAGCTCTGCATGACAATTTTCGAAAATCTTTGACATGAAGGAGAAAAAGTGATCTTTCATCTCTGGTTTCTTTTGCAGATTATATGCTTGGGAGAGGAGAACTGTTTAATGCCTGATTTCTGTTGTTCGGTAGATGTGATCTGTGAGTTCTGAAGGGAAGAGGTGCGACTCTGCTGTTGGTCTCATCTTTAAGTCCCTTGTCCATTACCTCTAAGAACAACTTGTCCTATACCGACATTGCCACTTGGTTGTCTTGCTTAGTTCTCTGGAAGACTGTGCACCCTAACTGATCCTCATAGCTTCCTGACACCATACTGCTGTCGTGAGTAAAGTCTATTAAATGATTGGGCAGTTGGATGCTGTGTGGTAGTTCTCTGACTCGTTACAAGGTTGAAACAGAGATGGGCATCCTTTCTCCAATGTATTTGTCAGCATGCTTGTCACAGAAGATGGGGCATGCATGTGTCCCAAGCATACGTTTCCTATTATGACCCATCCTAAGTCTAGTTTTTGGGCATAGGGAGCATTGTGGAGTTGAAAAAAATAGAAAAGTAGCCACCAGTTCACCAGTAACTGCCTCAGGTGCTCGGAACGGCCGTGTAGACACAACGTGGACATCCAAATAGAAAAATGTGAAGTTGTTCCAGCTCCTTAAAAAATGGTTTCTTTATTAAGTCATTTTAAAACTCAAATAGAAAGTGGCATGCTCTCATGTGGACATTGGACATTGGCCAAGAGGCAACGCGTTTCGATCAGAAGATCTTTCTCAAGCCATACCTGACCCCAATACATGGCCCTCCTAAATAGATGGAAACCACCAATAGTAGTGTGTATTGGGGTCACATGATATATTCAAAGGTCCTTCAAAGTTAAAAACACTTACAGATATTTACAAATACACAATACATATATAAAAAAATTAGTAATGTAACATAAGATTGTTCCGTTTATTCAAACCAACAGGAGATCGGGTGTTCAAATGATATATCCAATAAGCCTCACGTGTAAGGAGACGTCGCCTGGAGTCTCCGCCACGTGAGGGCATAATTACAAGCTCTATGCCCTGCATCTGAAAACATGCCGTGCTTCGAGCATGATGTTCTATGAAATGTCTAGACGCAGCTGAAACGCTGCGATTTTGACAGGTGGTATTAATTATATTGTATAGATGTTCTATGATTCTTACTTTAAGTTTCCTAGAGGTGCACCCAATGTATGATAGCTTGCAGGCACTGCAATCAATTTTGTAGACTACATTAATAAAATTGCAGTATATGTACTGTTTAATTTTAACCCCTTCACCCCCAAGGGTGGTTTGCACGTTCATGACCGGGCCAATTTTTACAATTCTGACCACTGTACCTTTATGAGGTCATAACTCTGGAACGCTTCTATGGATCCCGGTGATTCTGACATTGTTTTCTCGTGACATATTGTACTTCATGTTAGTTGTAAAATTTCATTCAAATAACTTGCATTTATTTGTGAAAAAAATGGAAATTTGGCAAAAATGTTGAAAATTTCGCAATTTTCCAACTTTGAATTTTTATGCCCTTAAATCACAGAGATACGGCACACAAAAAACTTGATAACTAACATTTCCCAAATGTTTACTTTACATCAGCACAATTTTGGAACCAAAATTTTTTTTTGTTAGGAAGTTATAAGGGTTAAAAGTTGACCAGCGATTTCTCATTTTTACAACACCATTTTATTTTTAGGACCACATCACATTTGAAGCCACTTTGAGGGGTCTATATGATAGAAAATACCCAAAAGTGACACCATTCTAAAAACTGCACCCCTTAAGGTGCTCAAAACCATATTCAAGAAGTTTATTAACCCTTTAGGTGCATCACAGGAATTTTTTTGAATATTTAAAAAAAAATGAACATCTAACTTTTTTTCACCAAAAAAATATTCCGGTTCAATTTTTTTTATTTTACCAAGGGTAACAGGAAAAATTGGACTGCAAAAGTTATTGTGCAATTTGTCCTGAGTACGCTGATACCTGATTTGTGGGGGGGAACGACTGTTTCGACGCATGGCTGAGCTCAGAATGGAAGGAGCGCCGTTTGACTTTTTCAATGCAAAATTGTCTGGAATTCAGATCGGACGCCATGTCAGGTTTGGAGAGTCCCTGATGTACCTAAACAGTGGAAACCCCCTACAAGTGACCCCATTTTGGAAACTAGACCCCCCAAGGAACTTATCTAGATATGTGGTGAGAACTTTTAACCCACAAGGGCTTTACAGAAGTTTATAACGTACAGCGGTACAATTAAAAAATCATATTTTTTCCACAAAAATGATCTTTTCACCCCAATTTTTATTATCCCAAGGGTAACAGGACCCTAAAAGTTATTGTGCAATTTGTCCTGAGTATGCTGATACCCCACATGTGGGGGTAAACCACTATTTGGGCGCATGGCAGAGCTCGGAAGGGAAGCAGCGCCATTTGACGTTTTTGGCTGGAATTGAGATCGGACATCATGTCGCGATTGGAAAACCCCTGATGTACCAAAACAGTGCAAACCCCCCACAAATGACACCATTTTGGAAACTAGACCCCCTAAGGAACTTATCTAGATGTGTGGGGAGAACTTTGAACCCCCAAGGGCTTCACAGAAGTTTATAACATAAAGCCGTACAATTAAAAAATCATATTTTTTCCACAAAAATGATCTTTTCACCTCAATTCTTATTTTTCCAAGGGTAACAGCACCCTAAAAGTTATTGTGCAATTTGTCCTGAGTATGCTGATACCCCACATGTGGGGGTAAACCACTATTTGGGCGCATGGCAGAGCTCGGAAGGGAAGCAGCGCTATTTGACGTTTTTGGCTGGAATTGAGATCGGACACCATGTCGCGATTGGAAAACCCCTGATGTACCTAAACAGTGGAAACCCCCCACAAATGACACCATTTTGGAAACTAGACCCCCTAAGGAACTTATCTAGATGTGTGGTGAGAACTTTGAACCCCCAAGGACTTCACAGAAGTTTATAACATAAAGCCGTACAATTAAAAAATCATATTTTTTCCACAAAAATGATCTTTTCACCCTCAATTCTTATTTTTCCAAGGGTAACAGCACCCTAAAAGTTATTGTGCAATTTGTCCTGAGTACGCTGATACCCCACATGTGGGGGTAAACCACTATTTGGGCGCATGGCAGAGCTCGGAAGGGAAGCAGCGCCATTTGACGTTTTTGGCTGGATTTGAGATCGGACACCATGTCGTGATTGGAAAACCCCTGATGTACCAAAACAGTGGAAACCCCCCACAAATGACACCATTTTGTAAACTAGACCCCCCAAGGAACTTATCTAGATGTGTGGTGAGCACTTTGAACCCCCCAGTACTTCACAGAAGTTTATAACGCCCGGGCGTGAAAATAAAAAATTCGTATTTTTTCCACAAACATGATCTTTTAGTCACCATTTTTTTATTTTCCCAAGGGTAACAGGAGAAATTGGACCACAAAAGTTGTTGTCCAATTTGTCCTGAGTATACTGATACCCCATATGTGGGAGAAAACTACTGTATGGGAACACGTCGGGGATCGGAAGGGAAGTAGTGACGTTTTGGAATGCAGACATTGATGGAATGGTCTGCGGGTGTCATGTTGCCTTTGGAGAGCCCCTAATGTACCTAAACAGTGGAAACTCCCCACAAATGACCCCATTTTGAAAACTAGACCCCCTAAGGAACTTATCTAGATGTGAGGTGAGCACTTTGAACCCCCAAGGGCTTCACAGAAGTTTATAATGCCCGGGCATGAAAATAAAAAAATCGTATTTTTTCCACAAACATGATCAATTAGTCCCCAATTTTTTTATTTTCCCAAGGGTAACAGGAGAAATTTAACCCCAAAAGTTGTTGTCCAATTTGTCCTGAGTACGCTGACACCCCATATGTGGGAGAAAACTACTGTATGGACACACGTCAGGGCTCGGAAGGGAAGTAGTGACGTTTTGGAATGCAGACTTTGATGGAATGGTCTGCGGGTGTCATGTTGCCTTTGGAGAGCCCCTAATGTACCTAAACAGTGGAAACACCCACAAATGACCCCATTTTGGAAACGAGAACCCCTAAGGAACTTATCTAGATGTGTGGTGAGCACTTTGAACCCCCAAGGGCTTCACAGAAGTTTATAATGCCTGGGCATGAAAATAAAAAAATCGTATTTTTTCCACAAACATGATCAATTAGTCCCCAATTTTTTCATTTTCCCAAGGGTAACAGGAGAAATTGGACCGCAAAAGTTGTTGTCCAATTTGTCATGAGTACGCTGACACCCCATATGTGGGAGAAAACTACTGTATGGACACACGTCGGGGCTCGGAAGGGAAGCAGTGCCATTTTGGAATGCAGACTTTGATGGAATGGTCTGCGGGTGTCATGTGCGTTTGGAGAGCCCCTGATGTACCTAAACTATTGAAACTCCCAACAAGTGACCCCATTTTGGACACTAGACCCCCCCCGGAACTTATCTAGATGTGTAGTGAGCACTTTGAACCCCCAAGTGCTTCACAGAAGTTTATAACGCTCGGACGTGAAAATAAAAAAATTATTTTTTTCCACAAAAATGATAATTTTGCCCCCAATTTTTTATTTTCCTAAGGGTAACAGGAGAAATTGGACCCCAAAAATTGTTTTGCAATTTGTCCTGAGTAGGCTGATACCCTACATGTGGGGGTAAAACACTGTTTGGGCGCATGGCAGAGCTTGGAAGGGAAGGAGCACCATTTGACTTTTTCAACTCACAATTGGCTGGAATTGAGAACAGACGCAATGTTGCATTTGGAGAGCCCCTGATGTGCCCAAACAGTGGAAACCCCCAATTCTAACTCCAACCCGAACCCCAACACACCCCTAACCCTAATCTCAGCCCTAACCCTAGCCCTAACCCAAGCCCTAACCCTAGCCCTAACCCTAACCCTAGCCCTAACCCTAACCCTAGCCCTAACCCTAGCCCGAACCCTAGCCCTAACCCTAACCCTAATGGAAAAATGGAAATAAATACATTTTTTTAATTTTATTATTTTTCCCTAACTAAGGGGGTGATAACGGGGGGTTTGATTTACTATTTATGGCGGTTTTTATTTTTGGCAGCTGTCGCACGCCAAAAGATGCTTTTTATTGTAAAAATAGTTTTTGCATCACCACATATTGAGAGCTATAATTTTTCCGTATTTTGACCCACCGAGTCATGTGAGGTCTTATTTTTTGCGGGACGAGTTGACATTTTTATTGGTACCATTTTCGGGCACATGACTTTTTTGATCGCTTTTTATTTCGATTTTTGGGACGCAGAATGAACAAAAACCAGCGTTTCATGAATTTCTTTTGGGGAGTGTGTTTACACCGTTCCGCGTGCGGTAAAATTGATAAAGCAGTTTTATTTTTCGGGTCAGTACGGTTACAGCAATACCTCATTTAGGTCTTTTTTTATGTTTTGTCGGTTTTATGCATTGAAAACTATTTTATATAAAAAATTATTATTTTTGCATCGCTTTATTCTGCGAGCTATAACTTTTTTATTTTTTCGCTGATGATGCTGTGTGGTGGCTTGTTTTTTGCGGGACAAGATGATGTTTTCAGCGGTACCATGGATATTTATATGCGTCTTTTTGATCGCGCGTTATTACACTTTTTGTTTGGCGGTATGATAATAAATCATTATTTTTTGCTTCGTTTTTTATTTTTATTTTTTAAGGGGTTCGCTAAAGGGGTTAACTAATGGGAAAGTTTTATAGGGCGGGTCGTTATGGACGCGGCGATACCTAATATGTGTACTTTTATTGTTTTGGTTTTTTTTATTTTCAAAAAATGAATTTATTGGGGAATATTTTTTTTTTTTTTTACTAATTTATTTGGCGATTTTTTTTAAATTATTTTTACACTTTTTTTTTTATTTTTTTTTACTTTATTACATAGTCCCAGGTGGGACATCACTGTCCTGTGACAGATCGCTGATCTGTCACATCACAGATCACTGTGACAGATCAGCAATCTGTCACAGGCATTGAAGAAGACTTCCTCTTGCCTGCGCTTTGCAGGCACTGAGGAAGCCAGCTTCCTCCAGGCCCCCGAAGGCCCCCGTCGCCATCTTGGATTCGGGGGCCTGGAGGAAAGGAGTCCCCCGCAGCAGCGCTGCACATTGCGCTGCCGTGGGGGGCTCAGGGAAGCACGGAGGGAGCCCCCTCCCTGCCGATGCTTCCCTTTAACTCCCGGTACACCGCGATCGTGTTCGATCGCGGTGTGCAAGGGGTTAACGTGTCGGGGGCGGTCCGTGACCGCCCCTGACACATAGTGCCGGGTGTCAGCTGTGATAATCAGCTGACACCCGGCCGCGATTAGCGGCGCTCACCATGTGGGCGCCGCTGATCGCGGTAGACGTACTATCCCGTCCATGGGCATAGGGGACCGGGTCCCATGGACGGGATAGTACGTCGGATGTCAGGAAGGGGTTAAAATTAATAGGATTATTTATTGATTGAAAACTTAGTCACAACCGCATGTTTGCAGGTTTTTCAATTGTTAGTCCCGCATTTAAAGAACCCCGAGCAATTTAACCAAGTTTTACTGTTTTTTTTATTTTCCAGTGAAAACATACTGGGAGATATTTTGCTACCAATAGTGGGTGCTCTGCATGACACTACATTAATTCTCTCTTTTAAAATTTCGGCAAGTTTTTCATCTTCATGAAGAATGGGTAGATATTTGGTCATAATTTTTTTAATATCAGAGAACTGAGGACTATGTTGGAAACAAATATATGGTTTTTTCCTCATTTCTTCTCTAGATTTTCTTTTTTAATTTGGAGAAATTAATTCTTTGCGATCCCTTTTCCGGGCTAATTGTTGAGCCCTATTAATCATCCAAGATGGATAGCTACGATTTTTAAGTTTTTTTGATACATAGGAAAATTCCTCGGTTAGTGCCATTTCAGCACTGCAATTACGTTTAATTCTAGTGAACTTTCCCACCAGAATGGATTTAATGGAGTGCTTGGTATGACTGCTTTTAGCGTGCAATATAGTATTGCCGCATAACGGTTTATGGTGCGTTTTAGTAGAAATAATGCATCCATCAATGCCCCTTAGATCCAGATCCAAAAATGATATTGAGGTGGGATTATGTTTATATGTAAATGTAATATTGTAGTCATTAGAATTTATATAATGGATGAAGTGTGGTATGGCAAATACATCTCCAACCCATATAAGAAGGGTATCATCGATATATCTGCCATACCATACTATCTGATCCAAAAAGGGATTCGAAGCAGAAAAAACAAATTCCAACTCCCAAAACGACATAACGTAATTGGCGAGGGAAAGTGAAAATTTAGCTCCCATCACCACTCCTATCTTCTGTAAATAAAAATTGCCGTCAAAAGAAAAAAAATTATGTGATAGCAAAAAACTTGTTACCTGCAAAATGTAATTTTTTAAATCCATTGAATAATTACTATATTGAATCAGATGAAACCGCAATGCGCGGATTGCTAGATCATGAGGGATGCAAGTGTATAATGACACTACATCACAACACATCCAAGAATATTTGGATGATCAGATTTTATTCGCAAACATGTGAAGAACTTGTTTAGTGTCCTTAATGTATCCAGGAAATTTCTGGACAAGGGGTTGCAACAATGAGTCAACCCATTGACCAAGATGTTCGTTAGCTGACCCGATTCCGGATACAATGGGACGCATAGGAGGAATGCCCTCTGTCTTATGAATTTTATGGACCCCATGTATGATGGGAAGAACTGGATTATTAGTTTGTAAATACGCCACTTGTTTTGGCGTTAGAACCCCCAAGCTTCTACCTTCATCTATGATCTTGTCACTTTCCTTTTTAAATTCATGAATAGGATTACTTTTTAATTTTTCATAAATCATACTATCTGACAATAATTCCATCATTTTATCATAGTAATCTTGTGCATTTAATACCACTACAACACCCCCCTTATCAGACATTTTGATAACCAGATCGGACATTTCTCTTAATTCATTTAAAGCTTGGTACTGTTTACTAGAAAAATTTCTACGATTTATTTTATTGGAATTAACATTATTATGGAGCGATAATAGCTCTCTTTCCATAATGTCCTGAAAGCGATCCATGCAGTCTGATCTGCTTTGTACTGGATAGAAGTACGGGTTCTTTGTAGTAAAATTGGAGGCTTGGTCAAAAAGATCCCGGTGTACATTAAAGTCCGAGTCCAATTGCTGTAGGGTAATTAGCGCAACTTTTTCTCTGAAATTCAAATCTGTGAATTCATTCGATATATTGGTAACTTGTTCAGTTTCTTGTGCGACTTCTTCCTCTCGATTAGCACCATAAAAGAAATGTTTTTTAACAGTTAAATTCCGTATAAATTTGTTTATATCTAATATGGTGTGAAATAAATCAAAATTTTGGTCTGGCACAAAATTTAGACCTAGAGAAAGCACCTAAATTTTTTTCTAGAGTCAAGCTTCTAGATGATAAATTCAAGATATTTGTGAAGCCTTTTATTTCATCTGATATTTTTTCCTGCGAGTTGAAATTCCTAGATCTTGAGCGATGTTTTCTGCCCCCGCGGCTTTTGTGTTTTTTAAAGGGTGAAAATCCTTTTTTGGGGCATTGATGAAGCTCTCATTTAATGAAACATCTGATGCACTAAGTTGGTAATCAGACGAGTCAGGATCTGATGGCATAAAATTCACATGCGATTTAGTTATTTTGGATTCTTAATTTTTTCTTTTATGGTGAGCATGACTACTTTTGAGTGGATTTGAGTGTTCTGTTACCAGTTTCCCAATTGCCCCACTGATATACCTTGTCAGTTGAATAATCATTTAAGTCTCTGGTGAATTTTCACTTTTTACGGTCCATTATGTCGTCTTCTAATGCCGTGATTTTCTCATTCATACTGGCAATTAGAGAATCAAACTGTGCTAGAGATTTAAATTCGATCATGGAAGAATTTATCACATACATTTCTTGCTGAATTTCTTTGAGTTTAATGTCCTCGTATTTTAAAATCAGTCTCATTAAATTCAGTGAGCAATTGCTCGGAATGGTATTCCATTCCTTGCTGACCTCTTCCGAGTATACTGTAGTCAGGAGTTTTTTTGATGCGGAGACCTCTGGGTATCATTTCTTTAGCAATATAATTATTTAGTGTAGTATGATCCCACCAAATTTTCGTCTCTTGTATTGACAATTTCTCCAATTTTGTGAGACTCTCCTTAAGACCTGGTGCAGCAGCATTCATGTCCAGCTGATTGGAGAAAACATGTGCAGCCTTGCTGGAACGGTCTCTGGTTAAATCTGTAGCCATGATCACAATATGCTGTTGCATTGGCAATGAAAATATTCAATGCGGGCAACAATGTCCTTATAATTAACTTCTAATTGAATAAGAGAGCAAACTGGGTGCACGGCAATCAATACCACAGATATGAAAAAACAGAAAAGTAGCCAGCTCACCAGTAACTGCCTCAGGTGCTCGGAAAGGCCGTGTAGACACAACGTGGACATCCAAATAGAAAAATGCGAAGTTGTTCCAGCTCCTTAAAAAATGGTTTCTTTATTAAGTCATTTTAAAATTCAAATAGAAAGTGGCATGCTCTCATGTGGACATTGGCCAAGGTATATCAGAGGCAACGCGTTTCTATCAGAAGATCTTTCTCCCATCCATACCTGACCCCAATACATGGCCCTCCTATATAGATGGAAACCACCAATAGTAGTGTGTATTGGGGTCACATGATATATTCAAAGGTCCTTCATAGATAAAAACATTTACAGATATTTACAAATACACAATACATATATAAAAAATTAGTAATGTAACATAAGATCGTTCCGTTTATTCAAACCAGCAGGAGATTGGGTGTTCAAATGATATATCCAATAAGCCTCACGTGTAAGGAGACGTCGCCTGGAGTTTCCGCCACGTGAGGACATAATTACAAGCTCTATGCCCTGCACCTGAAAACATGCCGTGCTTCGAGCATGATGTTCTATGAAATGTCTAGACGCAGCTGAAACGCTGCGATTTTGACTGGTGGTATTAATTATATCGTATAGATGTTCTCTGATTCTGCCATACCATACTATCTGATCCAAAAAGGGATTCGAAGCAGAAGAAAACAAATTCCAACTCCCAAATCGACATAACGTGATTGGCGAGGGAAGGTGAAAATTTAGCTCCCATCGCCACTCCTGTCTTCTGTAAATAAAAATTGCCTGCCGTCAAAAGAAAAAAAATTATGTGATAGTGGAGTCCATTGATATGACTTCTCACTTTATGAACCTGCAGGATATCTCTTCCCAACAGCAGTATTTTCTGGGCCTGAGGGTCGAGTTCAGGTATAAGGTGTGCTATGCATTTTAAGTAAGCGTGATGGATTACCACATCTGGCGTAGGTATTTCAGATCTGTTGTCTGGGATCTGATTACACTCGATGATTGTAGGTAGTGGTAGGCAGAATTGTCCATCTAAGGACTCAATTTGGTAGTCAGTAGCTTTTCTGCCTACTGTTGTCACAGTACCTGCACACGTCTTTAATGAATAGGTGGTGCTTGGCCCTTTGATGTTGAATAGGTCAAAGAATGTTGATCTAGCCAAGGATCGATTACTTTGATCATCCAAGATAGCATACAGTCTTACAGCTTTGTCTCTATGGCCCTTTGGGTACACTCTGACGAGGCATATTTTTGAACAGGAGAACAGGACCTACTGTCTATTGTCCCTTTACAGACTTCAGTACATTGTGAAGGGATCTCTGGTATAGCTGCATCAGTGTTCCTTTCCTCCCCGCCATGATCACTGTCAGCTGGCGTGTCTTGTGTACTCCATGTTGCTGGGCCAGGGTGTAGAGCAGTGTTATGATCTGTGGTGCCACACTCTGAGCATTTTACCCTGACCTTGTAATCCTTGGTGAGATGGGCTGTGGATGAGCAGCACTTGTAGCAGATAGCGTTCTCTTTTTGGAAGCTTCTGCGATCTGGCATAGATTTTCCTCTGAAGGCTCTGCATTTCAGGAAAGGACGAGGCTTCTGATGGAGCGGGCACTGCTTGTCAGGGTCCTGCACCTTTGTCTCTGATTGAGAGCAGCCAGCAGACCTGTAATTAGAACCTTTAGAAGAAACATAAGTCTTGTGCACTGCCACAGACGTTCTGCGTGGATTTGCAGCTGGTGACGGTGTGGCATATGACATTGCAAAATCAAAGCTGGGATCGTTTCTAATTCTCACTTGTTGTTGTATAAAGTCTACAAAAACGGAGAAGGAAGGGAATGGAACACTGTGTTTGCATTTGTACGTGCAACCATGTGTGAGTCACCTCTCCTGTAGATTGTAGGGCAACTTTTGGACTATAGGGTTAACACCTTTGGCTGTGTCAAGGAATGCAAGTCCTTGTAGATCATCTTCACATTTGGCAACTTGGACTTCCTTTAGCAGGTCACTTAGTTATCTAAGTTTCTGAAGACCTTTGCTAGATATTTTAGGAAAGTCATCGATTCTTTTGAACAAAGCTCTCTCTATTACCTCTGCTGAGCCGTAACACTCATCCAGCCTCTTCCAGATCTCTTTGAGGCCAGTCTCAGGGCGGTTTATATTAATGTCTCTGATCCTTATTGCATGTTTGACTGACTCTTCTCCCATGTATTTGACTAAGAGGTCTATTTCTTCCCTGTGTTGTAACCCCAAGTCTCTAGTGACATTTTGGAAGGAAGCATTCCAAGCTCTGTAACCTTCAGCGTGGTCGGTGAATTTCATGAGTCCCTTGGCAACAAATTCACATCGTGTGAAGAACTTAGCAAATTCTGTTGTGATCCGGTTGTCAGCAGAGTATACTGGTGATGTGCCACCCTGATAGTGATGTGAGGTGCGTTCGTACCTGTTGGTATCCTCACGGTGGCGCCAGCTGGTGTCATATTGCTTCGGTCTGACGTGCGATGTGTCAGCAAGGTGATTCACATTGGTTACCTGGTGAGGGGCAAGGTAGTCATTAGTAGAGTTGTTTTGCTTCATGTTTCCCTAGAGCTGAGCCTCATGATGACTCTCACTCGCTACACTGGAGATGTCATGTTCTTATTCCAATGCCGGTTCAGGGTTATAGTTTGGATCAGGAAGTTCATTAACGTACTGAGATGTGCGTTGTGGTGAATCTTGCAGTGGAAACTCCAGACTTGACGTACTGCTTCAGCTATGCAGCTTAGGGTTTTGCACAACTTCTAGCGATTCTGCTTCGGCTAGTGCTGCAGCAGCTTCTCTTTTTGCTGCTATGCTCTCTAAGGCGGCATCCATGCGTGCCTTCTCTAACTGCATCTTTCTCTCTTGCTCATCTCTTTCTAAGCATAACCTTCTCTCTTGCTCATCTCTCTCTAAGCGTAACCTTCTCTCTTGGTCATCTCTTTCTGAGCATAACCTTCTCTCTTGATCCTCTCTCTCTATGCATGACCTTCTCTCTTGGTCTTCTCTCTCTCTGTGTGACCTTCTCTTTTGGTCTTCTAGGCGTGCTTTCTCTAATTTAAGTTCCATCTCTTCTACAGCAAAGCTTGCTCGTATTTTGGCGGCTTCAGCATTTGTGCAGGCAGTGGCAACCACGCTGCTGATGGATATAGTCTTTGAGGAGACAGATGTGACAGATTTTGTCTTGTGTGATTTGTGGGACATGGTGTCTTTGGGGAATGCTTGGCTGTGCAGAAATTGCTGTAGCTGTATTAAGTCTCTGTGTAGCCGGTGACTTGAATCTCACTAGGTGGATGGCTGCAGTTTCACTAGTTCCTGCAAACTGGATGGCTGTCTTTTCACTGAATTCCCACTAGCTGGTTGGCTGCCGTTTCACTGTTCTGTCCTCACTGAATAAGGCAGACTTTATTTGCAGCTTATACAGACAGGAGAGGTTTGGTCTTGTAAACTGCGGTGTCTGTTCACATGGCATGCATTTTGATAGCGCTGGGCAGCCCGCCAGATCTAATAGAAGGGTGTTACTACTAGGCTGTTAACCTGTTTGCTGTGCATTGTCATAGTGTGAACAGCGCCGCATACAAGTTTGTATTGTCCATGTATATACCAGGCAGCTGTCCCCTCCATGTATCGGTAGGTTGTGAGCGGTTGTTTCATTGGTATTCTTGCACCTGTGTTGCCATCATAATTATATGGGTCCACTGCATCCTGATAGTGCATTTGTTTGGAGGATTTTTAAGTCCTCTTTTTGTGCTATTTTAGCTTATACAGACAGCTAAACTGCTATACCGGGGTCCAATAAGGAGACTGTAGGTTGTGTTTTTATTGAACTTGATATACTGTCGTGGTGAAACTACAATATAAACATAATATGCATACAATCAGTACAGGGGCATAGTAGAAATACATTTATACATAACATACATTATGAATGAACATTTGCACACTAATGCTGACCAGAGGCAGGACTGATTAAATTAGGCTAAATAAGACAGGAATTATCTACAGAAAGCATGAGTACCTCCCAGCGATGCAATCACAAGGGGAGAGGATGAGGCGAGATGTTTCCTGGATGCAGGCTGAAGGAAAATGGAGGAAAGCAGAGGGAGAAGGAGGCTGAGCTAACCATAATTCTTTGCAAAGCTACCATAATGCATTGTGAAGCTGCCATAGTGCATTGCAAAAGGAGGGAAGAGACTCAGACATGAAAGTGAAAGAAAAACAAGATAAGAATGTGGTTATGTCTCTGGTCACTAGAGGGAGCCAAAACACTGCCATCAAATACAGTCTATGTAAATGTAAATTTCTCCATATTCTCACCAGTAAATTATTTCAAATATAAACAAGCAGATAATCAGAGATTACAAATTAGATGTCGGAGACAGAACAGTGTTGCAGCTTTCAAGCAAGAGCTCTTCTGTCCTTTACTTTTGTCCTCCTGCCTCCTCACTCCCCATACACTTCAATAGTCAGCTGTAATCTGATCCCTCAGTTAGCAATCAGCCCTTCTTGTTTTGAGTAGATTGATTTTGATTTTAGCACTTTTTCAGAGTTGAGTTCATGAGGCAGGAGAAGTGGCTCATAAGTGGAGGTAGAAGCATATTTCTCTGATTAGATGTATTACAAAGAGTGATGAGCGAGTATGCTCATTGCTCGGGTTTTCCCGAGCATGCTCAGGTGATCTCCGAGTATTTGGTGGTGCTCGTAGATTTAGTTTCTGTTGCCGCAGCTGCATGAATTGCGGCTACTTGACAGCCTGAATACATGTGGGAATTCCCTAACAAACAGACAATCCCCACATGTATTCAGGCTCTCAAGTAGCTGCAAATTATGCAGTTGCAGAAACAGAAAATAAATCTCCAAGCACTTCCAAATACTCAGACACCACCCGAGCATGCTTGAGGAAACCCGAGCAATGAGCATAGTCGCTCATCACTAATTACAAAGTTTTTTATATTCACTTGTACTATTGATTTATAAAAAGTTTGCCAAGGTGACAGCAACCAATTACCATAACAAAAGTTGTGAATTTTGCATCTTGCTTAAATCCAACTGGTCTTGAGGTTTTTGGTTCTTGTTTTTGTAAAATCCGCCATATGGATCCAGGGATATAAGGTTTTTTTATTGAGTTCTAATCTTTATGGTTTTTACAAGGAGGCGTGGCTCATGGAGAATCCTAAAGACATGCCCTAGAGGATCCTGAGAGCCACACCCCCTATTAAAGACCTTAAAAATCAGTACTAATTAAAAAGGTCCATATTTCTGGAACAGTAAGGCGAAATTAACTAAAAAAAACCCCACCATACTCAGGGAAGTATCAGGAATAATTTAAGAGCAGAAACTTTCCACTTTTGAGATGGTGACCTCTTTAAGTAAGGGTGCAGCTAAGTTGGAGGAAGGAAGTAATTCCCAAGTGGAAAGATCCAGGATTGGGGCATCAACCTGATGCTTCCTATGAGGAGCTGTGCTGCGAGTGATGTAGACTGGGAATTATTAGACTCTATGTAATGCACAGCGGAGGGAAATTAGCTACTTTTGCCTCTTTCCTGGCGTCAGGTCAATACTGATGGCAGAACATGCAGCCAAAAGTCAGATTAACCCTCCCGTGCCCGCAGCCTTCTAGTTGCTTGTCCACTGATTAAATCATCTGGCAGTAATTCTGCCTGACATTGAGACAGATTACTGAGTGACCTCCTTCCGAAGGGGATTGGAGCTTCAGTGACACTGCTACACATTTACACAGCAGTGTGTCCACCAGTCATGTATGGGGTCTGGGACCCTCGCTGCTTCTAAATGCTCCTTCCTGCTGCCACTGTAACGGGCAACTATTCATAGGGGGACTGTGAATGTAAGACCCTCAGAGACACCAAAATGAGGTAGGAATCTGTAACCTGTTTCGTTACCACGTTCATTAAGTCTTGTCGTATCCCCTGCAAAACATAGAGCTAATCCCAAGAGAATAAAGTCCCCCGTGATAATGCCATCCCTATGCGACCTGTACCGTATACGGAGGTCCCGGAAGTCATGCCATAAGCAGCCTTAAGGGGGGCATTTACTTTTCTTTAAAGACTGTGCCAAGCATTCGATTCATGTTCATGCAGATGTGCCAACGATATCCGTCCACAATCACATAGGCCGTCATTACAACGTTTTGGTACTTTGCATATATCATATTTACACTTTTATAGCTGTCAAAATCTGAATAAATATATATATATATATATATATATATATATATATATACAGTATATTGTGTTAGGCTAAAGCTCAGATTATATTTATTTCATATTGAATATTCTTTTTATTTAAACTCTATTATTATATTATATTGTATTTTTATAATATTGTATCCTTTTAATTTTCATTATCTTTTTTATCTTTTACATTATTTTTTATATTTGTATTTTTTTAATTTAATAATGTTTATATTTATATTCTCTTATTGTTATGTTATTGTATTTTTATTGTGTTTTATCATTTTAAATTGTATTATCTTTATTATTTTTTACATTATTTTGTATATTTTTATTTAACATTATTTTATATTTATACTCTATTTTTGTAGTATATTTAATTTTGTATGGTATCATTTTAAATTGGAATATTATATTTTTTAATTTGTTTACATTATTTTTTTATAATTGTATATATTTTTTATTACTATTGTATCTGTCATGTTTTTTCTTTTTAGTATTTTTAGTAGGATTTTGTCATTTTGATTTTGTCATTGCAGTTGTTATACTTAACAGTTGTCTTGTTAGTCTCACAAAATTCAATTTTGGATTTAGTGAGTGTTTTGGAGCAGCAGCATTTTGGTCAGTTTTTCACTTCTGTATTTTTCAGCCAAAACTGGGAGTTAACCCTGCACAGAGAAGTATATATTACATATACACTCCTAAACATCGAAAATTGAAACACCAAGAAGGAAAAGTCATGGAATGATGGAAATCCAGGAATAGAGACATTTTATGTTACTGATCTTCAAATGATTAAAAATTGCAACAAATTTTTGAAAACACCTGAATTAAATTCATGCGCAGAAATCCCAACACTTTCATCCTTGGTTGCTATCACTGAAGTTATTAATTGTTGTCTGAGGAATGTTCTGCTTCACTGAGTGCACTTGGACAAATCATGAAAATCCTCTGCTGGCAGCTCCTTTTTAATTGCTAACCTAACCAATGACATCCCAGTCTGCATGTTGCTCGTGCTTCCATGAGCAGCCTGTTTGGCCTAAACTTGCTCCCTTGGCTGCAGCATCTCTAGACTTGTCTCCCATCATTGGTCGGTGATTGCACAAGGCACTGCCACCAGTGGATCTTGATGATTTGCCCAAGTGCAGAGGCAGAACATTCCTCATATGACCAATAATAATCTCATTGATGTGCTGGGATTTCAGCATGTTACTCAGACTCCAGAATGAATATAACAAAATGGTTTGAAAAATTTGCTTCCTTTTTACATCCTTTTGAGATAAGTAATGTCTCCATCCTGTGATTTCCAGACTTTTCCTTTTTGCTGTTGTAATTTTAATAACGAGAATGATAAAATAATTATTATATACAGTGAAGGAAATAATTATTTGATCCCTTGCTGATTTTGTAAGTTTTCCCACTGACAAAGACATGAACAGTCTGTAATTTTAAGGGTAGGTTAATTTTAACACTGAGAGATAGAATATCAAAAATAAAATCAAGAAAATCACATTGTATAAATTATATAAATGTATTTGCATTTTGCAGTGAGAAACAAGTATTTGATCCCTCTGGCAAACAGGACTTAATACTTGGTGGCAAAAGCCTTGTTGGCAAGCACAGCAGTCAGAGTTTTTTGTAGTTGATGATAAGATTTGCGCACATGTCAGGAGGAATTTTGGTCCACTCCTCTTTGCAGATTATCTCTAACTCATTAAGATTTTGAGGCTGTCGCTTGCCAACTCGGTGCTTCAACTCCCTCCATACGTTTTCTATGAGATTAAGTTCTAGAGACTGGATAGGCCACTCCGTGACCTTAATGTGCTTCTTTTTGAGCAACTTCTTTGTTGCCTTTGCTGTATGTTTTGGGTCAGTGTCTTGCTGGAGCAACGAGACAGGCGGTGGAAGCCGCGTCCTGCATGCCCATGCCCACGAATCACCAATGAATTACATGGGCCTTATATACGTTAGTGCACCAACCTAGCATTTGCAGGGGCCTGATACAAAACCTATTCACAGGTAATTAGCGTACCACATTTGCAGGGGCCTGATACAGTGCCTATTCACAGAAACTGTCCTAATACAGAGAGCTGACACACTTTCTATACTCCATACCACAGAATTTATACTAGGAGCTGATACTAAGCTTCATTACCTATCCACCAATTTTTAAGCAGTAGGACTGAGGAAGGCCATATAGACCGAAACGTTGCACAGACTGCATTAATAAAAATTTGTCTTCTGATTAAGGACATCTTAAGTTGAGTGCCAAGTTATTTTCTTTCACTATTGTCTTGCTGGAAGACCCATCCTCCACCCATTTTAATGTCCTGTTGGAGGGAAGGAGATTGTCACTCTGGATTTTATGGTACATGGCTCCATCCATTCTCCCATTGATGCAGTGAAGTAGTCCTGTGCCCTTAGCAGAGAAACACCCCCAAAACATGTTTCCACCTCCATGCTTGACAGTGAGGACGGTGTTCTTTGAATGATAGGCAGCATTTCTCTTCATCCAAACTAGGCAAGTTGAGTTAATACCAAAGAGCTAAATTTTTGTCTCATCTGACCACAGTATCTTCTCCAAATCACTCACAGAATCATCCAGGTGTTTATTGGCAAACTTCAGTTGGGCCTGCACATATTTCTTCTTGAGCAGGGGGACCTTGCGGGCACTGCAGGATTTTACACCTTACGACGTAATGTGTTACCAATGGTTTTCTTGGTAACTGTGGTCCCAGCTGTCTTGAGATCATTAACAAGTTCCCTCCCCCGTGTAGTTTTAGGCTGATCGCTCAATTTTCTCATGATTAAGGATACACCATGAGATTTTACATGGTGCCCGAGATCGATGTCGAGTGACAGTCATTTTGTATTTCTTCCATTTTCTTACTATGGCACCAACAGTTGTCTCCTTCTCACCCAGCATCTTACTTATAGTTTTGTAGCCCATTCCAGCTTTGTCCAGGTCTATGATCTTGTCCCTGACATCCTTACAAAGCTCTTTGGTCTTGCCCATGTTGTAGAGGAAAAAGTCTGACTGATTAATTGAATTTGTGGACAGGAGTCTTTTATAAAGGTGACTTTAATGCAGGTAACAAGTTGATTAGGAGTGTCTAACTGGTCTGTAGGAGCCAGAACTCTTAATGGTTGGTAGGGGATCAAATACTTATTTCTCACTGCAAAATGCAAATAAATTTATATAATTTATACAATGTGATTTTCTGGATTGTATTTTTTATATTCTATCTCTCAATGTTAAAATTAGCCTACCCTTAAAATTATAGACTGTTCATGTCTTTGTTAGTGGGCAAACTTACAAAATCAGCAAGGGATCAAATAATTATTTCCTTCACTGTATGTAATTATGTCTGCATGTATAGATCTGCAGCTATTCTATATTTTGGACTCCCTTGTAGTTTTGGCTTGCAAAACACTGTGACAGCAGCGCCCATTACAATGATACCTGCCCCTCCCTGGCCATATCCCTTTCACTGTTCAGTATCATGTTTGATAGACCCTTAATTCCTCTAGATTATAAAATATAATCCGGTCTCAGTGAACAAATGTTAATTTGTAGATCAGGATTATGTTGGCCAGAGCAGAGCCTTTACTCTTCTTGTAGCTTTTAACCTCTTCCACGCCAGGCCAATTTTTTATTTTTTGCAATTTTTTTCAGTTTTCCTTCACCTTCTTTCCATTGTTAAATAATTTAAAAAAAAAATTTTTTTTAAACCCATCGACATCATTTTTTGCTTGATGACACCATTCATTTTAACATACAATGTATTCAGAAACGTGAAAAAAAATTCCAAGTCGGGTGAAAGAGTAAAAAAAACCCCACACAAACAAAAAATGCAATTCTGTCATGGCTTTTTTGGGTTTCTTTTTGCTGGCATTTGGTACGAAGTAAAAATGACCTGACGACACGATTTTTTTAGAATGCATATGTAAAAAAAACAATAAAAAAAATAAGAACTTTGCTAAAAAATTGTTTGTGCTGCCATTTTTATTTTTTCTGTTGATGGAGCTGTTTATAAGGTTTTTTTTTTGCATGGCATGTTGTTGTTTGTATTGGTACCATTAAAGAATATATACAACATTTTAATTGCTTTTTATTGCAAAACTAAATGGCAAACTAAAAATGCAAATCACGTATTTTTTTTTCTTTATGGCGTTTAGTGTACTGGATAAAGGTTTTTAATATTTTGGTATGTCTGACTTTTGTGGAAGGGGAAATACCAAAAGTTTTTATTTTTTTATTTTAATGTTATAATTTTTAACTAGGATGCAAAGGAATATAATAATTGTAAAGACGGAAATAGACGCCAGTAATTTGTCTTGTACATAAAAACACGTACCGATTTAAATCAATGTTTTGGATCAGATTTTTATCAGTGTACCAGTTTTAGGCCACGTTCACACATCAGTATTTGTAACCTAAATTCAGGAATGCGTGTAAAATGCAGAAGCGGTGAAGTGTTTCTACTATACTTTTCCTCTGATTGTTCCCTACCTGGTTTTGACTTAAAAATACTGATGTAAAATACTGACCAAATACTGACCGTGTGACCGTGGCCTAAGGCTAGGACTCCTTCCCAGAAAACGCGTGTTTTATTTCCGCGCGTTTTTTGCGCATTTTCCGTGTGTTTTTTATGCGTTTTTTTTCCGCACGTCTTCTGACTCATAGAAACTAGGTAAAAACGAGGACTTTTCCGCAAAATTAATGAGCAAGCTGCGTTTTTTACCGCAAAGCGTTTTTTTTTCGCTGAAAAAAACTCATCAATGTGCACAAAAAGTGCGTAATTCATTTAACCCCTTACCTACAAATGACGTAATATTCCGTCCATGTGACCATGGACCTAATTACCATGGACGGAATATTACGTCATCGCGATCAGCGGCGCCCACATGGTGAGCGCCGCTGATCGCGGCCGAGTGTCAGCTAATTATCATAGCTGACACCCGGCACAATGTGTCAGGGGCGGTCACGGACCGCCCCCGACACGTTAACCCCTTGCACACTGCGATCAAACACGATCGCGGTGTACCGGGGGTTAAAGGGAAGCATCGGCAGGGAGGGGGCTCCCTCCTTGCTTCCCTGAGCCCCCACGGCAGCGCATTGTGCAGCGCTGCTGCGGGGGACTCCTTTCCTGCAGGTCTCCGGATCCAATATGGCGACGGGGACCTCCGGGGGCCTGCAGGAAGCTGGCTTCCTCAGTGCCTGCAAAGCGCAGGCATGAGGAAGCCTGTGCAGTGCCTGTGACAGATCGCTGATCTGTCACAGTGATCTGTGATGTGACAGATCAGCCATCTGTCACAGGACAGTGATGTCCCCCCTGGGACATTGTAATAAAGTAAAAAAAAAATAAAAGAAAAGTGTAAAAATAATTAAAAAAAAATCGCCAAATAAATTAAAAAAAAAAAAAATATTCCCCAATAAATTCATTTTTTGGAAATAAAAAAAAAAAAAACAATAAAAGTATACATATTTGGTATCGCCGCGTCCATAACGACCTGCCCTATAAAACTGTCCCCTTAAGCGAACCCCTTAAAAAATAAAAATAAAAAACGAAGCAAAAAATAATGATTTATTATCATACCGCCGAACAAAAAGTGCAATAACGCGCGATCAAAAAGACGCATATAAATATCCATGGTACCGCTGAAAACGTCATCTTGTTCCGCAAAAAACGAGCCACTATACAGCATCATCAGTGAAAAAATAAAAAAGTTATAGCTCGCAGAATAAAGTGATGCAAAAATATTTATTTTTTATATAAAATTGTTTTCATTGCATAAAAGCGCCAAAACATAAAAAAACGACCTAAATGAGGTATCGCTGTAACCGTACTGACCCGAAGAATAAAACCGCCTTATAAATTTTACCGCACCCGGAACGGCGTAAACGCACCACCCAAAAGAAATTCATGAAACGCTGGTTTTTGTAAATTCTGCGTCCCAAAAAATGAAATAAAAAGCGATCAAAAAATGTCACATGCCCGAACATGATACCAATAAAAGCGTCAACTTGTCCCGCAAAAAATAAGACCTCACATGACTCGGTGGGTCAAAATATGGAAAAATTATAGCTCTCAATATGTGGTGATGCAAAAACTATTTTTACAATAAAAAGCGTCTTTTAGCGTGCGACAGCTGTCAAACATAAAAACCGCCATAAATAGTAAATCAAACCCCCTGTTATCACCCCCTTAGTTAGGGAAAAATAATAAAATTAAAAAAATGTATTTATTTCCATTTTCCCATTAGGGTTAGGCATAGGGTTAGGGTTAGGGTTAGGGCTAGGGCTAGGGTTAGGGCTAGGGCTAGGGTTAGGGTTAGAATTGGGGGTTTCCACTATTTGCGCACATCAGGTGCTCTCCAAACGCAACATGGCATCTGATCTGAATTCCAGCCAATTCTGCGTTGAAAAAGTCAAATGGTGCTCCTTCCCTTCCAAGCTCTGCCATGCACCCAAACAGTGTTTTACCCCCTCATATGGGGTATCAGCCTACTCAGGACAATTTGCAAAACAACTTTTGGGGTCCTATTTCTCCTGTTGCCCTTAGGAAAATAAAAATGTTGGGGCAAAAATATCATTTTTGCGGAAAACATTTTTTTTGTTATTTTCACGCCTGGGCATTATAAACTTCTGTGAAGCACTTGGGGGTTCAAAGTTCTCACCACACATCTAGATAAGTTCCTTGGGGGGTCTAGTTTCCAAAATAGGGTCATTTGTGGGGGGTTTCCACTGTTTTGGTACATCAGGGGCTTTCCAAACGCGACATGGTGTCTGATCTCAATTCCAGCCAAAAAAGTCAAATGGCGCTGCTTGCCTTCCGAGCTCTGCCATGTGTCCAAATAGTCATTTACACCCACATATGGGGTATCAGCATACTCAGGACAAATTGCACAATAACTTTTAGGGTCCTGTTACCCTTGGGAAAATAAAAATTGGGGGTGAAAAGATCATTTTGTGGAAAAAATATGATTTTTTTTATTGTACCGCTGTACATTATAAACTTCTGTGAAGCCCTTGTGGGTTCAAAGTTCTCACCACATATCTAGATAAGTTCCTTAGGGGGTCTAGTTTCAAAAATGGGGTCACTTGTGGGGGGTTTCCACTGTTTAGGTACATCAGGGGCTCTCCAAACGCGACATGGCGTCCGATCAGAATTCCAGCCAATTTTGCATTGAAAAAGTCAAACGGCGCTCCTTCCCTTCTGAGCTCTGCCATGCGCCGAAACAGTGGTTCCCTCCCACATATCAGGTATCAGCGTGCTCAGGACAAATTGCACAATAATTTATGCAGTCCAATTTCTCCTGTTACACTTGGTAAAATAAAAAAAATTGAACCTGAAGTAATTTTTTTTGTGAAAAAAGTTAAATGTTAATTTTTTTTAAATATTCTAAAAATTCCTGTGACGCACCTGAAGGGTTAATAAACTCCTTGAATGTGGTTTTAAGCACCTTAAGGGGTGCAGTTTTTAGAATGGTGTCACTTTTGGGTATTTTCTATCATATAGACCCCTCAAAGTGGCTTCAAATGTGATGTGGTCCGTAAAAATAAAATGGTGTTGCAAAAATGAGAGATCGCTGGTCAACTTTTAACCCTTATATCTTACTAACAAATAAAAATTTTGGTTCCAAAATTGTGCTGATGTAAAGTAAACATGTGGCAAATGTTACTTATTAACTTTTTTGTGTGCCGTATCTGTGATTTAAGGGCATAAAAATTCAAAGTTGGAAAATTGCAGAATTTTCAAAATTTTCGCCAAATTTCCGTTTTTCTCATAAATAAACGCAAGTTATATGAATGAAATTTTACCACTAACATGAAGTACAATATGTCACGAGAAAACAATGTCAGAATCACCAGGATCCACGGAAGCGTTTCAGAGTTATGACCTCATAAAGGGACAGTGGTCAGAATTGTAAAAATTGGCCCGGTAGTTAACGTGCAAACCACCCTTGGTAGTGAAGGGATTAAAATGAATGGGATGCTTCTTGTATGCGTTTTTGAAGCGTTTTGACCAGGACAAATGCTTCAAAAACGCGAAAAAAAACCCTTACGTGGGGACACAGCCTTACTGTTCCACTCCTGCTTTTTGGCTGATGTAAAATATTGACTTGTAAATGTTGCCCTAGCTTCAGTGTTTCATCAGTAATTTTCTCAAAAAGAAAAAACTATGAAAAATTTTCCATTACAATGTTAATCACGGGCAGCATTCATTTGCAGTCAATGTTTTTTCACAGAATAATAGACTTGCCTGTGTAATTATCATTTGTGACTGTCCGCAAAAGGAAAAAAAACATCAAAAATGGACATGTGAAAATTAAAAGCTCCATACATTGTAACAATACGTTTTCTATGTGTGAAATCACAGATACAACACTTCCATGGAAAATAGACATCTGAAAGAGGGTTTTAAAAAGGATCTGTCATGAGAGCAATAGTATGTAGGTTCTGCTTTTGTTTTATTTCTGTTCTTCCATTGAGTATTTCATTTTTTGATTTTTAAAAATCCGCCATACGGTTCTAGAGGTATGAGCCTTTTCACTGTCTTTACAAGGGGATGTTCCTCACAGGATAATCACGCAAAACAGCCTAAAGACATTCCCCAGAGGGTCTGGAAGCCACACCTCCTTTTGTACAGATGATAAAAATTAGGACTAAATGAAAAGACCCATATCTCGGGAACTTCATGTATTAAAAAAAACAATGTATTACTCAAGAGAATAGCAGGAATAAAAAAGGTGACCTGGTGACAGGTCCCCATTTTGAAAGTGTTCCTAGGAAAGCTCCTTTCCTATAATAATAATAATAATAATCTTTATTTATATAGCGCCAACATATTCCGCAGCGCTTTGAAGTTTAACAGTTTAAAAACACAAGTCATAAGTAACAACATTAACAATACAATAATTAAAGCAAAATAAGACGACTCTGCTCGTGAGAGCTTACAATCTTCAATGAGGTGGAGGAGATACAAAGTAGAGGTGTGTATTTACAATGATGTATTTACAATGAAGGTCCAGCCATCTTGAGGGTGTGGGGTTGGATGGAGATAGTGAATGGGCTACACACGCACACTTAGGCTAAGTGCACACGTACCGGAACTCTCGCGGAAATTACCGCGAGAATTCCGGAATTCCAGTCCACGGGAAAATCGCATTTTAAATTCCAGCGATTTTCCCGCGGAAAAACTAGCATTTTGCAAGCGTATTTAGCTTGCAAAATGCTAGCGTTTTCCAAGCGATCTGTAGCATCGCTTGGAGAACTGATTGACAGGTTGGTCACACTCGTCAAACATAGTGTTTGACAAGTGTGACCAACTTTTTACTACTGAGGCTGCCTATGCAGCCTCAGTAGTAAAAGATAGAATGTAAAAAAAAATAAAAAATGGTGTTATTCTTACCTTCCGACGTCCCACACAGCCGTTCCCAGTAATCCTTTGCAAAAATGCCCGCGATGACGTCCGTTCTCGCGGGATTGCGATGTCTCGCGGTAATTCGCGATGACGTCGCGCGAATGACCGCGAGACTTCGCGATCCCGAGAGAACGGATGTCATCGCGGGCATTTTCGCAAAGGACTACTGGGAACGAGAGCGTGAAGAGAAGCGGGAAGACTGCACGGGACGTCGGAGGGTGAGAATAACAATATTTTTTATTTTTAAATTCTATTTTTTACAGGCATATGGTACCCAAAGCCCAGAGGACAGTCTCCTTTCCTCCGGACCGTGGGTACCATCCGCAAATGTTCTGCTTACTTTCCGCATGGTGTGCACAGCCACATGCGGGAAGTAAGCGGAACAATGCATTCCTATGGGTGTGGGATCGCCGCGATTCCGCAAATTAATGAGCATGCTGCGGTTTTTACCGCGAAGCGATTCCGCCGCGGTAAAAACCGCAGCATTAGCACAGCATTGCGGAATCCCATAAGAATGCATGGGATGCTTATTTTTCGCATTTTCGCGGCAAAATGGCGCGGTCAAAACCGCTGCGGAAACGCGAAAAAAACGCCACGTGTGAACTCAGCCTTACACATAGAATGACTTTGATTAGTGAGCGTGATAGGCCGCTCTGAACAAATGTGTTTTGAGGGAGCGCCTGAAACTATGCAAATTGTGGATAGTCCTATAATCGTGTGGTGTAAACTGTCAATCACCTGATGAATTAGCAAAATGAAATGATCTTTTGGCATACTAAAAATCATTGTCTTCATTAGAATAGACATGTGCTGCCAAGAACAACGACAGTCTACGCGCACAGAATGATTTTCGATTACTGATTGTTCTGTGTGCATCGGAAAAGGGTTCATCGTTTCTAAAACAGGTTATTAAATGACTGCCGATCGGCAGACATGTAGCCGATCACCAGTATTTTAACAGCTACCATCAGTCAGTTTAAACAGGCCCTTAAAGGGAACCTGTCACATGAAAAAAATGCTGTTAACCTGCAGATATGAGGTTAATTTACAGGTTAATAGTGTTCTGAATTTGCCCAGCACTGGCACTTAGAACCCCACCGCCTGGAGGAATTGAACATTATTCCTTACGGTAGCGTTTGGGTTTCAATCATTGGGGTGCTGCTGATGCGGGTTCAGTCACCAAGGTGTGTATAGAGAGCAGTGACTGTAACCGTGGCCCCATCTCTGATTGACAGCTGCTCAGTATTAGAGCCCGCTGTCAGTCAGTGCCAGGGGATGCGGTTACAGCCGCCGCTCTCTATACACTGAGCGGTGACTGAATGCACGTTGGCAGCACTCCCATGACTGAAACCCGGCAGTGGGATACTAAGTGCAGGCGCCGGACAGGTTCAAAATGCTACTAAACTGCAAATTAACCTGATATCTTCATGTTAATAGCATTTTTCACTTGACCTTTTCTCTAGGCACCACCCTCTTATTATCTTATAACAAATTACTATGGGCTTTGTGTTCCTGATACTGCAGGAAGTCATAGTGAGCTTTTGTCCTCTAGAAATGTACTTTTTTTTTATTTCCACGGTACATCCTAAAAAAATTTCGGTAACCACAGTTAAATAGGAGCCAATTTCCACTGATAAATTATTGAAAATGATATTTATGACCAGGCGTATAGTTTTGCCTTGTGATGGCTACTTCTGGCGGGCAGAGATTAAAGGCTGATGGAGCAGAATTACTCCTCCGTAATGTGGGCTTGATCAGAAGATAAAAATAAGACCAGAATTAGGCAGTCAGTGGGGTTTAGTAATTTTGTGCTGTGTTTAGCTTATTTGGGACGTGAGCAGAGGATTCCTCCACCTTGTGCACCTCTCTGATCATACAAAAGATTGCTTTCCATTTATCCCCATTGGATATGTTTAGATGGATAACAAAAAAAAAGCCTCTAAACTCATGCCAAATAATTATTCCTGTGATTTTTTTTTCTTTTCTTAAATCCGGCTAAATCCGGCAGAGCTCTTGGATGTTACAATTCTTCTCCCCGACTTCGAGCTTAAAGGCACTGCGGAGTAATCTGCAATTTAATTTTCTTTCTTGGTTGGAGTCTTGCGGAGATGAAAACTAAGATTTAACTCTGTACATGCAAGACAAGCAAAGCATGCGAGGTGCTGGAGCCACCATGTAAAGCAGAAGGAAGAAATTCACTTCCTTCAGTATAACAAAAGATTTATTTCAAGATGTTTGTTGCTAGAAAGCCCTTTGTGCATTTTAGATTTAGTTACCGGAGACCATATACACATGACTGTTAAAATGTAGAGCCCTAAAGTGACTCTCCATCTTGGGATTGAAGAGTAATTAAAGATTTCTCATGTCTAGTCACCCTACTTAGTGCTCCCTGATTGCCTCCTGTTGACACTTTTGCAGATACTGGCATTCCAGTCTACTGCAACCAAGATGACTACTGTGGTGGCATGGGATGCACAGTGATCTGAACCATCTCTCTCCTGCCTGTCCTGTGCTATGGGATGTGTGGTTCAGATGGCTCCCTATGCCATTGTGGTGGCCATCTTGAAAGCAGCAGAATCGGTCCACCAGTCTCCATTGAGGAGGTAAAGAAAGGCTAAAAGAGAGTACTGGGGAAGTAATTATACATGGCAAATGTTTGGTTTCTTCCTGCTTAAACACATACTTGTCAATTCTTTGGAAAAGCCTGAGAGGCTCCTAAAAAATAAGAAAACCCCCTTCAGACTTCCATCAGTGATGAACAGGCCTGTTCGGCTCACCTGGTTAGGTGGATCCTCAAAGCCCAAGCTCTGGGTGGGCACACATGCCACGGGCTTCTGTGCAGCAGGCAGTTCAGGCACGCGAGAAACATGCAGCAGAGACACTAGAGGTTGCAGTTAAAAAGTAGAGGTCATGGAGACTGCAGACAAGTAGCAGAGGTCATGGAGACCAAAGACAGGTAGCAGAGGTCATGGAGACCACAGACAGGTAGCAGAGGTTCTGGAGACTGCATGCAGACAGGAGACGAGGAACAGGTAGCAGAGGTCCTGGAGATCGTAGACAGGTAGTAGGGGAACTGCAGGCATACAGGACAACAGCAACAGGTAGCAAAGGTCCTGGAGACTATAGAAAGGTAGCAGAGGTCCTGGAGAACACAGGTGGAGAAGAGGCAGGGAACAGGTAGCAGAGGTCATGGGAGATGCAGGCACACAGGACTCCGGAGCAATTAGAAGTCTTATTACCAAGGCACAGGCACATAGGCCCAGGTAGATGGGGATTATGCTGGGCTATCAGCAAAGCCCAAAGTGGAGCACGACAGAGTTTAGTGGACTGGGGAGAGGGGAGCAAAGCCAGGACATGTGCTCCACAGTGCTGAAGGCTCCCTAAACTTCTCAAAGGGTGGCCATACAAGAATGTGACTTATAACGTTGAGAGGTGGCATGTAGAAGGCATGCAAGGGGCATTGAGAAAGCACGGCTTGTAAGAAGGGCATGTGAACATCAAGCCACCCAGCTAGAAATATTTAGGAGTCCAACTGTTCTTGCAAATAGTTTTAATTTTTATAGTAAGGCAATGGAAATCAAAATACATATTGACAGAAAATTACCAAAAACATAAGCCTCGAACGGAAACCTTTTGGTTGCACTGGCTTCCTGAAATGGGTCCAAGACAAGAATTACAGGAACTCTCCCATCACAGAATATCGAATATCCCTTTAAATTTTAGAACCTCTCCTAAAACAACCTCTTTCTGAAATTTTGTCGGAATTCTTAGCATGATGTAGTATTATGGCTGACATTGTGATGAATGGGGTCAGTGGAGATTTTTGCGTGATTTCTTCCACCCCTTGTATTTCTCCCCGTCCCTTTACAGTCTTACAGCAAACCATTCATGGTACTCAGCGTCGGACTGGAGTAGTTTTGGCCCACCAGAGAAAATCATTCACCATGCTTAAAGGGTACTAGCTGCAGAGTCTTCCCTTAGCTTCCATCTAGTCAAGCTGATAATCAGGAAATTTTTTCCAACTATATACCTGTCCAAACAATCACCTTTCAAATGCTCATTTGTTGGGTGCAATGATTTTTACATTTAATTTAAAAACATCCTTATCGGTAGAAGATAATTTTGTGTAAATGTAGGAGGATGGATCGGGCTAGGGCAGCTTCTTGCGTGCCCAGGCTGGAACTATTGGGGCTGTCACCAGTGTTGCCGTGGGAAGGGCTTCCTGTAGGACTTTCTGACCAATGCAGACCTTTGCACCCGACAATGGGGGCCGAGGTGGATATAAAAGGAGTGTAGCGCGTGAAAACGGGGCTTCTGGTGGGAAGACAGTACACGCTGAAGGAGAAGGTTGACTCCGTCTCCACAGCTTCTGGCCAACCAGTGGGATTACTCTGCAGCCTGTCAGCCCCTTCGCACACTACTTGTGCACCTACTGGACTGAGCACCTCGCTGACTCCGGCACCTGAGAGCCCTGACTGGTAAGCACCCCTGATGACTACTGACATGCCGTACCGTGCCGATCCTACAGTGCACACCTGTCTGCGGGGTCCTGCTGTGGCCTCCACTCCGGTACTTTGCTTTATACTCGCTGAGCCAACTCCTATCCTTCACATAACACCATGTTCCATGACTGAGGGAATACATCAAGACTAGCCAGGCCACGCCACTGCGGTACAGAGATGGTGCCTTAACTTCATCCGGGATTGCTTCTGAGACGTCTCGCAGCACCTGCGTCGCCAACGTGGGATCTTTCAATCTCGTCCGCCCGGAAGCTACAGACTGATAAGTTGAATCGTTTCGTGCTATTTGTTGTTAACATTGTTTTATCCACTGTTTCCCTTCCTGCATTTGTACTGTATCATTACTGCAAACTCCCTGCGTGGAGTATTGACTGCACACTACATTGCCTAAAGTGCCCATTAATTCTTGCTCTGCCTCCTGCTCGTCACTGAATCCCGTGTTCCTGCTAGCACCTAACACAAACAAGTGCTGCCGAGAACAATGATATTCTATAAGCACAGATAGATTGTATTAGACATGTGCCACATACACTCACTAGACACATGAAACATACACACCAGTTACGCACTAGACACAAGATTAGAGATGGGTGGACCTCTGCGGGTATGTTCCCACGGTCAGTAAACGCTGCGGGTTGAATGCTGCGGTCCAGATGTTACAGCATAGTGGATGGGATTTCAAGAAATCCCATGCCCACTATGTGTGCACCGACGCCTGTGGCTTACCTGCGGAGACTGACATGAGGCGCGTCTTTCCAGTCCACATCATGTCTATTTATCTTGTAAAGACGGTCAGTCCTCCGCAAGATAAATTTCACCCATACAATGTATTGGCGACGCAGTGATTCCGCATGGTTCAATGAAGACAGCCACAGTTCCCGCACTGTCAAATGACAGCGTGAGCCCGCAGCTTTGATCGGAGGTATAACGTTTACTTCTGGTCACTGGCGTCGGCTGATGGCGCTACTGATCCCATCCGTCTACGCTTGCTGCTGCTAATAACAGTGAGAGCAGCCGGTGACTGCACTCTAAATAAATAATTTTAAAAAAATCACGGCGTGGGTTCCCCTGTATTTTTTGTAACCAGCTAGGCAAAATACACAGCTAGGTGCTGCAACCCTCAGCCATCAGTGTTAGCAAGGTTGGTTGTCAAGAATAGAGGGGTCCCCAAGCTGTTTTTTTAATTTTTTAAATAATTTAAAAAATTGATGTGGGATCCCCCACATTTTTAACAACCAGCCTTGCTAAAGCAGACAGCTGGGGGCTGGTATTCTCAGGCTGGTAAGGAGCCATATAGGCCCTCCCAGCCTAAAAACAGCAGCACACAGCTGCCCAGAAAGGAGCATCTATTAGATGCACCAATTCTGGCGCTTTGCCCGGCTCTCCACTTGCCCTGTAGCGGTGGCAAGTGGGGTTCATATTTGTGGGATTGATGTCACCTTTGTATTGTCAGGTGACATCAAGCCCATGGATTAGTAATGGAGAAGCTTTTATAAGACACCTGTCCATTACTAATCCTAGAGTTGTATGGTAAATAAAGACACAGCCAGAAGAAAGTCCTTTAATTGAAAGAGTGACACATACTTCTTTAATGATTCTAAATTAAACCATACTCACCCAACACCTATTCCACTGAATCCATCGTCTCCTAAAATAAAGCAAAAATAAAAAACAACAATATACCATATCTGTCCATTGTTCTGTCCCATACCGTAATCAATGTCTGGGGTCTAAACAGTTTTCAACCTGGACAGGGCCAAGATGTGAAAGTCTAAGCTGAAAACCACTGGGAGAATGAGCTGCACAGCGTCAGTGTCTAGCGGTGATGTCATTGAAGTTAACCCAGGTCTCTGAGGCTGCTTTCCCTGTCGGACTAATGAACTGTGGTGACCTTGGTGAGATCACCGCTAGCTCAGTGAGAAAGTCTCATGGTGCAGCGCTGAGTTCAGAGAGTTCACAGCAGTTCACTTTGAGAAATTTCTCCCGGTGAACACTCTGAGCTCAGTGCTGCACCATGAGACTTTTTCTCACCCCCCCTTCTCCATACAGCTTCCTCATCAACATACCCCTTTCTCCATACAGCCCCTCATCATCATGACCTCTTTCTCCACACAGCCCCTCATCATCATGCCCCCTTTCTTCACAAAGCCCCTGACCATCATGCTCCTTTTCCACACAACCTCTCATCATCATGCCCCCCTTTCCACACAACCTCTCATCATCAAGCCCCCTTTTCCACACAGCCCCCATCATCTCTTCTCCACACAGCCTCTCAACATCCCCGTTCTCCACACAGCTCCTCATCATCGTCATCTTCCCTATGCAGCCCCACTCAAGTAACATCAACCTTTCGAAAACACATCCCCAGACAACTCACACTGAGTCCTGTGTCCTCAGTCCCATCTGTACACGGGTCCATGATGCAGCCCCTTAGTCCTCTCCTCTCCAGCAGCCTCAGCACAATGCTGCTTCCTGCTATCCAGTCTTCACTGCACTGAAGGAGGCCCTGCCCCTTCCGGTGACATAATTACTCAAAAATCAACTCCGTTCTAGACGCCCCCATGCTGTGTGTGTTCCAGCTGCCTGCACTGCTTAGTACAAGTGATGTAAAGTGAGCGCTTTCTCATCACCTGCTCATTCTAGTGATCTCATTGCACTCACAGCTCTCTCAGCTGCGCAGTGCTCAATGAGATCAATAGAATCCGGCAGCAGGTGATGAGAAAAAACTCACTCCATGTCATTTGTACTGAGCAGTGCAGGTGGCCCGTCGGCACCAGGTATAGAATAATGCACTCGCTGCACACAATCAAAATGCAGGGCAGAGCAGGCACTAGTGAAGTAGGTGGGTCGCCCTCCCAGGGCCGTGGGGTACTCGGTACCGGGCCGGTGTCAGCGGTATGTGACACAGCAGCGGTGACCCGGACCGTGGCCCTGGGCACCCAAGTGAAAGGAAGATGTGAATGGTGGAATGTAGTTAGATGAATAGTTCGTGATGCCACCTGTGGTGTTTGGCAAGGGAGGTGTTAAGCCGACGCTGCAGACAGATCCTCCGGGACAGATGGTGTGGTGCAGCAATGATGTTATAGCCCTCCACAGGCAGGGCTGTTGTCCCAGGGCAGTGTAGATGTGGAGACACTTAGATGGTGTAGTGTTTGGCGCAGGGGATGTAGCAGTGCCAGGCGGACGGACGCATTAAGGAATGGAGGACACCAGGGCATGTAGTTCCAAAGCTTAACTCACAGTCTGTAGTGCCCGCTTCTGTGCCGTGTCCTCCGGGTCAGGGACTCAGTCAACCTCCAGGCAAGATGGAATGCTCCCTTCCACACTCCGCCAACTTATGTGCCTTTTCTGAACGTCTCCTCTATAGCGCCTTTAAGTGTGAAGATCTCCTAGTACTGAGTTACACTGGAGTTCCTCCTGACAGATGTTCCCAAGAACTCTACTTGTAAGACAGAACGCTGTAGCCTACTTCGGGGACTCTCTACTCCTGAGTCCCGGCTCTCTATCCGTGTTGCTGTTGTGTCCTCAAGTCTTAGATGGGAGTATTGCATTTACAGCCTACTACTCCACCGGTGTCTGCTGCAGAACCATTAGTGTCCATACAGCCTCGGGGACCGGGCCCCGGCCTTGCGCTTAGAACTTCTAGGCAGGGTTCTTCCTCTAACCCACGTCCTCTGTGTTCCCTTTCACTCCTACATTCCGTACTTGTCTTTCTCTCCTATGGAAGCTCAGGCGTCAGTTCAATGTCTTTCTCCTTCTTTCCTTTCCTGTGCCAGCTGGCTCAGGTCACTGAGGCAGCTGCAGCACTCCTTCCTCCATCCCTCTTCCAGGGATCCCCACTTCTCTCCGAGTGGCTTTCTCTCTCCTACTCTCCTTCTGACTGACTGACTGACCGACTGACTGACCTGTAATCCTAAACGATCCCGCTCTTTTATGTGTATTCTCAACTCCACCCACCTCCCAGCACATTTAGTGTTCCAAGCAGGGAGCCACCAAAGGTGCTCTTCTTCTCTCTAAGCAAGGAGCCGCAATGTGGTTTTGCTGAACTACTCTATTGTGTGGGGTGCGAGTGTTGGAGCGTGGTCAGGAGCCCCCAACTTACCTGGATGGTGGGGCACCACACCTTAGGAGAAGGTGCAGTACCTCTGTGGTGACTGAGCCTCAGGGGCGCCACATACCCCCCCGTTAAACACAGCACGTCCGCGGGCTGCAAGGTAAACAAAGTTGACAATACAGGAACTTACAAATTTTTGTAATGCTGAATAAACATTTCTTATACTAAACTTCCCAATGTGAGAGGCACTCATTCTTAAACGTTGCAAACAATTCTTGATTACTATCTAAAATCAAAAGTCAAAAGTGCAATTTTCTATACAATACTTAATTCAAAGTGCTATTGTCTGTTACTCACTACCACTTCAGTATTCTTCATCAACACATATTTTTTTCTTTAGTGCACATTTTCTACTTTCTTTTAACTCTGAATGACAACCGTGGTGCGTGGTTCATCATCTACATTTTCAATTCTTTATTATTCTCTATCCAAATCTCTTATCTCTTTATTTAAACATTCTATATATAAAAGCCATTTACTCTCATAAGACACATCATTATCAAATACTTCACATTAAACTTTTCAATAATTCTTGTAAGTGCTGGACACCGCTCCCAGCCAGGATCTCTTGCAGTGTCCTTTGATTGGAGTCATGCTCCAAATGAAGTAGACATTATCTTCGCAAAGTGTCCTATGTAAAACCAAGAGAGGGCACCTAAAAAGGTGCAAACTATTGCAGTTCTGGACCATTCAGCGCTCATGATCTCCTTAGTTCAATGGAAAGGCTGCCAACAAAACAGGGCAACACTGGAAAAACAAAACTAAAACATAATGGAAAAACAAAGCACAACTGTGCAAATACCCTCCTGGGTAACGAGAGTTAGTTTACTGCAGGTTACTAGTGATGGTCCCCTCCTGGGGTTCTGGAAGCTGATGACTGGGAACTGCTACCAGATGTGATACTTTGGGTGTCTTCATCCTGTTGCTGGTTGCTTGCTAAGCGCATGTACTCCACCTCCCACAGAGAGAGATAGGGACTGGTTGGGGTAATTGAAAGGGCCATGGAAACGTCTACTGCCTGTGGGGACGGCATATCCACTACCACCGATGGCATTTCTGCTGCTGTTGGTGACTCAGCCGGCGCTGTCGCTGGTTCCTCGGAATCCGATTCTTCAGTGTCCATCGGACCTCGGCTGGCAGCACTGCAGCCTGGGGCTGCCGGTGGAGGTCAACTGGGCCATTTCTACTTGTGGGTTCTGTTCCCAAGACTAGGGTCAGGTCGGGGGCAGTGGTCGTACCTTGTGCCTCCAGGTGAGGTTCCAGCCCCGTGTAAGCATCGTTCCTATTCTGCTGTGTTACGGACTTTGCCCTTACTGTTGCCCTTAAGCCTGGCTTCATTCGGCCATACTGGTTCCTGTGACATCACCGCCTGTTGGTCCCGCCCGCCGGGTTTAAATAGCTTTCCTGGACGTGACTACCTTGCTTGTATATCTCGTCCTGTACCTGATCTGCTAGCTGGGAGTTGCACGCTGTGCTACCTCCTTCCTTCCTTCTGAATCCACCTGGATTACCTGCTGCCTAACCGCCGCTGCCTGGACCTTCTGACGGTGTCTGCCTGAAGGCTCCTTCCAGCCCTGCCTCCACCGCTCACCGCTACTACAGCACTCATGGTATGCGCTGAAGATCTTGACTGCTGTGTGCGTTTCACCTGAGAGACTTATCCCTGCTACCTTTACACATTCAGTATCAATTACCTAGTGACTTTCTCTGCCACTGCACTGTGCTCGAAGATTCCCCTCCCGCAAGGGAGAGGGCTAAGTGACTGTCCTTGCCTGCATTCTTAAGACTGTGTCTGCTTACATCTACATAGTGCTGGTGTGCAACTTGCTATCTACTGGACTGAGTTCTGCTGCTGTTACCACTGCTGTCATTGTCTGGCTCCGCCAGCACCTGTGCTGTTCTGTGCTGCTTGTTTAATACAAACTACTTTCACGTATACCTGTGTCTGTGACTCTATCATCTAGCCACTGTCTTCATAGAAACCTACTATACATCATTACAGGATATACAAGCCACCAATATGGAGACCGCAGGTGTAGAGTCCCTGGAGAAACGTGTAAGCAAGCAGCTTGCTTTGATACGGCAGGATGTGGCAGGCATTAGGACCCAGCTGGACACGCTGGAGCAACGTATCGAACACAACGCCGGGGCAGCAGAGGCACAGTTGCAACGACTGGCAAATCGGATTACGGCGCTGGAACAAGCAGCTCCTCTTCAGGGTGATCGTGTTCTGGCGTTGGAGCAAGCGATTCCTATGCAGCTCGATCGGATTGCTGCTCTGGAACAGGCCCCAGCCGCGCAGGTAGCAGGTGCTGCCCGGGATACTACACCGACCTTCCCGAAGCTTCCACCCTTCCGGTTCGCTGGTGAGAGGGATAAATTCCGAGGATTTTTGAACCAGTGCCGGATCTTCTTTGCTGCTCATGCCCCACAGTTCACTACTGAACGCTCCAAGGTTCTGACTATAGTCATGCTGCTGTCTGGTAAGGCGCTCGCATGGGCCAACCCTTTGATTGAGACCGACGACCCCCTGCTTAACTCTATGGACAATTTCATTGCCGCAATGACGCAGATGTTTGATGACCCGAACCGAGCTAATACTGCTGAGACGACGCTGCTGACCCTTCGGCAGGGGAAGCGTTCGGTGCTGGAGTATGCATTGGACTTCCGTAGATGGGCTTTAGACACCACCTGGAATGGGGCAGCCAAGCAGGCCATCTTCCGCAGGGGATTGTCTACGGCAGTTAAGGATGAACTGGCACACGGGGACTCGCCCGTGCTTCTTGGGGACTTCATCAATCACTGCATCCGCATTGACAATCGACTCTCCGAGCGCAGACAGGAGCGCTGGTCTGATCTACGGTTTAATAACACTGTTCCGTTCTCTTCTCCCTCCAGAGATGTCACCAGCAGGAGGAATCCCGAGCCCGAGCCCGAACCGATGCAGGTGGATGCCGTACGTAGAAATCCTCCTGATGCCCGCAAGGAGCATCGCTTTAAGGAAAACCTGTGCTTCTACTGCGGGGGGACCGGTCACTTCATCTCCGAGTGTCCAGTCAGGAGACGTAAGACGGCTGCAGCTATCATTGATTGTAACTCCGAGGCGGGGGAGTCCTGCGTCCTAGATCTGAACAATTCGGGGGGCAGAGACAATCAGAGAGACCTGGACTTTGCCGATATGAATTCGCTGGCATCTCTTCCATTGAACGCAGTGGTGATCTCGATGACATCCGTCGTTTCCTCCTACTCCGCTACTAAGAAGAATTCCCACTATTACCTATCCTTGAGGGTCTGCTTCCAGGGTCGGTGTGTCGAGAGCGCCGCCATGTTGGACTCCGGGGCCAGTGGGAACTTCATGGATATCGCGTTTGCAAGGAAGCATGGAATCAGGGCAGTGAAGAGGGAGTCGTCAGTCTTGATGGAGACAGTAGACGGGTCGCCACTTACATCTGGACCGGTAACCATGGAGACTGAGTCGGTGAAGGTATGCATTGGAGAGGAACATGTGGAACATTTGTCCTTTTTACTAATATCTTCTCCTCACTTCCCTATTATCCTGGGGTTACCTTGGCTCCAGGTTCAGAATCCTCGCATCAACTGGGAGACCAGGGAAGTGCAGTTCCCTCCAAGTTCTAACAGCAACCCCGCTATTCCTAAGGTCGCTGCTATCCCCAAGGTAGTAGCTACGACTGAGGGACAATTACCACCGGAGTATCAGGATCTGGCAGAGGTATGTGACAAGAAGAGGGCAGATATGTTACCTCCCCACCGGCCTTATGATTGCCCGATAGAACTGGTATCTGGGGCGGAGATCCCATTCGGGCGTATTTACCCTTTGTCTGGTCCTGAATTAAAGGCCTTGAAGGACTTCATCGACGAGAATCTCGCCAAGGGCTTCATCCGACCGTCTACTTCTCCTGCAGGTGCACCAATCTTCTTCGTGAAGAAAAAGGACGGGGGTCTGCGTCCTTGCATGGACTACCGTGATTTAAACAAGGTAACGGTCATGAATCGGCACCCGCTACCCTTAATCTCTGAACTACTGGAGAGGGTGAAGCAGGCTAAGATATTCACCAAACTGGATCTTCGGGGAGCCTACAATCTCGTGAGAATTCGGTCTGGAGATGAGTGGAAGACGGCCTTCCGCTGTCGTTATGGACACTTCGAGTCACGGGTCATGCCGTTCGGACTACGAAATGCTCCTGCAACCTTTCAGCATTTTGTTAATGACATTTTCCGAGATGTGCTTGATGTATTTATGGTTGTGTATCTCGATGACATTTTAATCTTTTCCAGTGATCTCGAGGAACATCGGCTCCACGTGAGGACAGTGCTGCAACGCCTGCTGCATAACCATCTTTACATCAAATTGGAGAAATGCGAGTTCCACAGGGCAACAGTGCAGTTCCTCGGTTATGTCATCTCTCCACAGGGTCTCCAGATGGACGATCAAAAGACCAGAGCGATCCAGGAGTGGCCAGCGCCAGGATCGGTGAAAGAAGTTCAGAGGTTTGTGGGATTCGCCAACTTCTATAGGCGCTTCATCCGTAACTTCTCTGAGATTGTGGCACCCATCACCCAACTGACTAAGAAGGGGGTACCGTTCCGGTGGACTCCGCAAGCCCAGGAGGCGTTCACACGGCTGAAGGACAAATTTGTGTCGGCTCCCATCTTAAGACATCCAGACCCAGACCTGAGCTTTACTCTTGAGGTGGACGCATCGGATGTCGCCATCGGCGCAGTATTGTCACAGAGAGGAGGTGAGAAGGCAGTTCTTCATCCTTGTGCCTTTCTTTCTCAGAAGCTATCCCCGGCGCAGAAGAACTATGACGTAGGGAACAAGGAGTTACTGGCGATTGTGACGGCATTCAAGGAGTGGAGACACTTGCTGCTGGGGTCCTCAACTCCGATTACAGTTCTTACCGACCACCGAAACTTGGAATTCATGCAGTCCGTAAGATGTTTGAACCCACGTCAGGCACGTTGGAGCTTGTTTCTAAACCAATTCAACTTCATCATCTCCTACAGGTCGGGGGCACGGAATGGTAAGGCAGATGCGCTATCTAGGATTGCTGCTCCTGAGGAAGTGATTGAGTCGTCTCCTAGTACTGTTGTGTCTCCCGCTCATTTCATCTCTGCAATCCATCATCAGGATCTTCTGTCTGAGATCAAAGCAGCATACGCAGCAGATCCGTTGCTAAGGCAACCTACCCCCGAAGTAAGCCTAAATTTCAGTGGAGGAGTGTGGTTACAGGAGAATCGGCTGTATGTACCAGAAGTGACAAGACTTGAAGTCCTCCGACTGATCCATGATTCTAAGATTGGGGGACATCGTGGAATAACGAAGACCCAAGAGTTCCTGGCTCGGTACTTCTGGTGGCCTTCGTACCGGAAGGACGTGGAGGGATACGTGTCATCCTGCGAGGTATGTGCTCGGTTCAAGACGCCTCGTGCGTCACCTTCTGGGTTGTTACAACCCTTGCCTATACCATCTCGTCCCTGGAGATCCATCTCAATGGACTTTATTGTTGAACTACCGGTCTCCAAGGGTAAGAACACCATTCTAGTGGTCGTGGACCGCCTCACTAAGGCAGCACACTTTATCCCTTGCGCTGGATTACCCACAGCAAAACAGACTGCAGACTTGTTGATTCAAGAGGTGGTCCGTCTGCACGGGGTCCCGGATGAGGTGATCTCGGATCGTGGGGTGCAGTTCACGTCTAGGTTCTGGAGGTGTTTCTGCGCGGCTCTGGATATTAGAGTAAGTCTGTCTTCGGCTTGCCATCCACAGACCAATGGACAGACGGAACGTACGAATCAAACCCTGGAGCAGTACCTCCGTTGCTACTTAAGTCATCTGCAGGACGATTGGGTAGATCTGCTTCCCCTGGCAGAGTTCACATATAACAACTCGCAGCACTCCTCGACTAAGCAGTCACCGTTCTTTGCTAATCAGGGTTACCACCCAAGCATCTTGCCGCAGTTCCCCAAGGAGGCTGCAGTGCCTGCTGTGTCTGACCATCTTTCCTTCTTACAGCAGAATTTGGAAGCTCTAAAGACCACCTTGACGACAGCGCAGGAGAGGTATAAGAGAGCAGCAGATCGTACCAGGAGGCCGGCTCCGGTGTATAGGGTGGGAGATACGGTCTGGTTGTCTACCAAGAATCTGAGGGTGAGGGCACCGACTGTCAAGCTTGGACAGAAGTTTGTAGGGCCATACAAGATCGTGGCTCTAGTGAATTCGGTAGCGGTGCGTCTGAAATTGCCCCCTGCCTGGAAGGTTCACCCGGTGTTCCATGTTTCCCTACTAAAGCCAGTTGTACCAAATTCCTTCCCAGGGCGTACTTCCTCTCCTCCAGCTCCAGTGCTCGTTGATGGACAAGAACAATATGTCGTGGAGAAGATTCTGGATTCACGGATCTTCAGAAGGAAGCTGCAATACCTGGTCAAGTGGCAAGGATACTCTGTCGAGGAGAATTCCTGGGAACCGGTGGAGAATATCTGTGCTCCGCGGCTGCTGGAGCAGTTTCATCTAAGGTACCCGGACAAGCCTGGTCGAAGATTGTCCGGAGGACATTCTTTAAGGGGGGAATAATGTAAGCATCGTTCCTATTCTGCTGTGTTCCGGACTTTGCCCTTACTGTTGCCCTTAAGCCTGGCTTCATTCGGCCATACTGGTTCCTGTGACATCACCGCCTGTTGGTCCCGCCCGCCGGGTTTAAATAGCTTTCCTGGACGTGACTACCTTGCTTGTATATCTCGTCCTGTACCTGATCTGCTAGCTGGGAGTTGCACGCTGTGCTACCTCCTTCCTTCCTTCTGAATCCACCTGGATTACCTGCTGCCTAACCGCCGCCTGGACCTTCTGACGGTGTCTGCCTGAAGGCTCCTTCCAGCCCTGCCTCCACCGCTCACCGCTACTACAGCACTCATGGTATGCGCTGAAGATCTTGACTGCTGTGTGCGTTTCACCTGAGAGACTTATCCCTGCTACCTTTACACATTCAGTATCAATTACCTAGTGACTTTCTCTGCCACTGCACTGTGCTCGAAGATTCCCCTCCCGCAAGGGAGAGGGCTAAGTGACTGTCCTTGCCTGCATTCTTAAGACTGTGTCTGCTTACATCTACATAGTGCTGGTGTGCAACTTGCTATCTACTGGACTGAGTTCTGCTGCTGTTACCACTGCTGTCATTGTCTGGCTCCGCCAGCACCTGTGCTGTTCTGTGCTGCTTGTTTAATACAAACTACTTTCACGTATACCTGTGTCTGTGACTCTATCATCTAGCCACTGTCTTCATAGAAACCTACTATACATCATTACACCCCGACACCTGGTAGTGGCTGCGGCAGCCACAACTCCCGGAGTTGTTGATGGGGTGGACCGCAGTTGGATTCGGGCAGGGGCAAGGCTGGTTTTGGCCGGGGTCATCGGTGGAGGCTGGTGCAACTGCGCCCGGTCCAAACGGGGACACGGTCCTGGCCCTCCGTTCTGCTCCAGAGCCCTCATATATCTCCTCCGGACAGGCCTCATCCAATGGCAATATCGGTTGTGAGGTGGTGGCAGCAGCTGCAAAGGGTGTATCAGCGGTCGTAGCCTCGCAGAGGCGGCCTGGGGGCGAGTGGCTTCTCCTCCCCCCGTTCTTCTGTCTTCTTTTCTCTTTCCATCATGGCTTTCTGGCGTTCTTCTCCCTCCTCTCTCGGCCCCTTTCCCGCCACTGGCTTCTGCCCCTCCTTCTTGGGGCGGCATCTTCTTCCAGCGCCTCCATACCAAGCCAGTATACGAACCCCTCGGGGGGGTGGGCCATGTTGCTGTCACATAGTAATTCAGGCAGGGAAGGCCCAAGACTGTTCGCGGTCTTTTCCTAGGACCTCCCATCTCATCACGCCCTTCTTCTCCACGCCAACGGCCATTTTTAATGTTCATATTACAGTCTATTAAATTGGGTCTTCTGCACATTCTCAAAAGTTTTAAGTCCAACAAATCTTAGGCACACAGAACCCGAAGGCATCGGGTCTCATCATCCTGTTCGATGGCATCGGGTGTCGTCATCCTGTTCGTGCCAAGTTGGGTCGCCCTCCCAGGGCCGTGGTGTACTCGGTACTGGGCCGATGTCAGCGGGATGTGTCACAGCAGCGGTGACCGGACCGTGGCCCTGAGCGCCCAAGTAAAAGGAAGATGTGAATGGTGGAATGTAGTTAGATGAATAATTTGTGACGCCACCTGTGGTGTTCGGCAAGGGAGGTGTTAAGCCGACGCTGCAGACAGATCCTCCGGGACAGATGGTGTGGTGCAGCAATGATGTTATAGCCCTCCACAGGCAGGGCTGTTGTCCCAGGGCAGTGTAGATGTGGAGACACTTAGATGGTGTAGTGTTTGGCGCAGGGGATGTAGCAGTGCCAGGCGGACGGATGCAGGAAGGAATGGAGGACACCAGGGCATATAGTTCCAAAGCTTTACTCACAGTCTGTAGTGCCCGCTTCTGTGCCGTGTCCTCCGGGTCAGGGACTCAGTCAACCTCCAGGCAAGATGGAATGCTCCCTTCCACACTCCGCCAACTTATGTGCCTTTTCTGAATGTCTCCTCTATAGCGCCTTTAAGTGTGAAGATCTCCTAGTACTGAGTTACACTGGAGTTCCTCCTGACAGATGTTCCCAAGAACTCTACTTGTACGGCAGACAGCTGTAGCCTACTTCGGGGACTCTACTCCTGAGTCCCGGCTCTCTATCCGTGTTGCTGTTGTGTCCTCAAGTCTTAGATGGGAGTATTGCATTTACAGCCTACTACTCCACCGATGTCTGCTGCAGAACCATTAGTGTCCATACAACCTCGGGGCCCGGGCCCCGGCCTTGCGCTTAGAACTTCTAGGCAGGGATCTTTCTCTAACCCACGTCCTCTGTGTTCCCTTTCACTCCTACGTTCCGTACTTGTCTTTCTCTCCTATGGAAGCTCAGGCTTCAGTTCAATGTCTTTCTTCTTCTTTCCTTTCCTGTGCCAGCTGGCTCAGGTCACTGAGGCAGCTGCAGCACTCCTTCCTCCATCCCTCTTCCAGGGATCCCCACTCCTCTCCGAGTGGCTTCCTCTCTCCTACTCTCCTTCTGACTGACTGACTGACCGACTGACTGACCTGTAATCCTAAACCATCCAGCTCTTTTATGTGTATTCTCAACTCCACCCACCTCCCAGCACGTTTAGTGTTCCAAGCAGGGAACCACCAAAGGTGCTCTGCTTCTCTCTAAGCAAAGAGCCGCAATGTGGTTTTGCTGAACTACTCTATTGTGTGGGGTGTGAGTGTTGGAGCGTGGTCAGGAGCCCCCAACTTACCTGGATTGTGGGGCACCACACCTTAGGAGAAGGTGCAGTACCTCTGTGGCGACTGAGCCTCAGGGGCGCCACATAGGCACTAGGCAGGAGTTGTGGTGCTGGGCAGGGGACGGGCCAACCAGAGGATTCTCCAATTTCCCAGTGATCCAGTCCGACCCTGAGGGTACTATTAATCTACTAAACTCCGGTCCTCTCGTCTGGCCAACAGGTCATGTTTTCAGGATTTCCTTATTATTGCACATATGGTTATTAGTGAGCCATCACAAATTGCCCCACATCCTCTCACCTGTGCAATACTAAAGAAATCCTAAAAACATGACCTGTCGGGGCCACGAGGCCTGCTTTTTGTAGAAATGGAACTTGGCTTAGAAAACCTATTCAAGTCTACTACTATATAATAACTCAACATTTTCTCTTGCATTTAAGGGGTTGTAGAATGGATTCAACCACTGTTAGGACACTATCTTATGAGAATGGAGAGCTGTTCTGTAGGTCTCAGGATGCACCATGTTGCATGGACAACCATGTGTCTTAATAGCGACCATGCATACGACATTTACCCGATATTAGAAATTATTGTCCACAGAAGTCTTCTTCCAGCAAACAGTTAATCTGAATGGGGTCATCATGGGACAATCAGTTTAACCATTTATAGTCCATTCTGGGATTGTCATCTTGTAAAATCACTAAAATGAATACATATATTTATATATATGTATGTATATACACTCACTGGCCACTTTATTAGGTACACCTGTCCAACTGTGTGTTAAGACTTAATTTCTAATCAGCCAATCACATGGCGGCAACTCAGTGCATTTAGGCATGTAGACATGGTCAAGACAATCTCCTGCAGTTCAAACCGAGCATCAGTATGGGGAAGAAAGGTGATTTGAGTGCCTTTGAACGTGGCATGATTGTTGGTGCCAGAAGGGCTGGTCTGAGTATTTCAGAAACTGCTGATCTACTGGGATTTTCACGCACAACCATCTCTAGGGTTTACAGAGAATGGTCCGAAAAAGAAAAAAATTCCAGTGAGCGGCAGTTCTGTGGCCGGAAATGCCTTGTTGATGCCAGAGGTCAGAGGAGAATGGGCATACTGGTTCGAGCTGATAGAAAGGCAACAGTGACTCAAATTGCCACCCGTTACAACCAAGGTAGGCAGAAGAGCATCTCTGAACGCACAGTGCGTCGAACTTTGAGGCAGATGGGCTACAGCAGCAGAAGACCACACTGGGTACCACTCCTCTCAGCTAAGAACAGGCATCTGATGGCTACTTTCAGCAGGATAATGCGCCATGTCATAAAGCTCGAATCATCTCAGATTGGTTTCTTGAACATGACAATGAGTTCACTGTACTCAAATGGCCTCCTCAGTCACCAGATCTCAATCCAATAGAGCATCTTTGGGATGTGGTGGAACGGGAGATTCGCATCAGGGATGTGCAGCCGACAAATCTGCGCCAACTGTGTGATGCCATCATGTCAATATGGTCCAAAATCTCTGAGGAATGCTTCCAGCACCTTGTTGAATCTCTGCCACGAAGAATTGAACCAGTTCTGAAGGCAAAAGGGGGTCCAACCCGTTACTAGCATGGTGTACCTAATAAAGTGGCCAGTGAGTGTATATACATTTTAGTGATTTTACAGGTTGACTATATATGTATACATATACAGTGGCATGTAAAAGTTCAGGCAACCCTCGTTAAGGGTACTATTATTGAGAACAGTTAAGCAAGTTGATGATAAAATGATCTCTAAAAGGGCTAACATTAAAGATGACACATTTCCTTTGTATTTCAGGCAACTTTTACATGTTAAAAGTTCCAAAAAGGAAAATGGGCCAATGCAAAAGTTTGGGCACCCTTAGAGATGTGTGTGCACAGATAACCTTGACCAAGGTTTCAGACCTTAATTAGCCTGTTAGGGTTATTGCTTGTTCACCATCATCATTAGGATATGCCAGGTGATGCAAATTTCCCAGCTTTATAAAAACCCAGCCTCCTTCTTGTGCCAAAAAACAGCAGCCATAGGTTCTTCTAAGCAGCTGCCTAGCACTCTAAATAGGAAATGGTGGAGGACCACAAAGCAGGAGAATGCTATAAGAAGTGTTTTCAAACTGCCATTTACTCAGTTCGAAATGTAATTAAGAAATGGCAGTTAACAGGAACAGTGGAGGTCAAGATAAGGTCTGGAAGACCATGCTAGATTTCAGTGAAAGTTGCTTATAGAATTGCTAAGAAGGCAAATCATAACCCCCACTTGACTGCAAAAGACTTTCAGAAAGATTTATAAGACACTGGAGTTGTGTTAAATTGTTCAACTGTTCAGAGACACTTGCACAAATAGGGCCTTCATGGAAGAGTCATCAGAAGAAAACCTCTCCTGCATCCTCAACATAAAATGCGGTGTCAGAAGTATGCAAAAAAAATCTAAACAAGCCTGATGTATTTTGGAAACAAGTCCTGTGGACCGATGAGGTTAAAATACAACTCTTTGGCCACAATGATCAAATGTATGCGTGGAGAATAAGGGCACGGAATTTCAGAAAAGAACATCTCTCCAACCATTAAGCATGTGGGTGGATCAATCATGCTTTGGGATTGTGTTGCAGCCAATGGCACAGGGAACATTTCACGGGTAGAAGGTACAATGGATTCAATGAAATTTCAATAAATTCTAGATGCAAACATAATACTATATGTAAAATAGCTGAAGGTGAAAAGAGGATGGCTTCTACAAATTGTTAGTGATCCTGAACACACATCAAAATCCCTAATAGATGACATCAAAAGGGGCAAGCTGAAGGTTTTACAATGGCTCTCACTATCCCCAGATCTGAACATCATTGAAAATCTGTGCCTGAACCTCAAAATAGCAGTGCATGCAAGACGACCCAGGAATCTCACAGAACGGGAAGAATTCTCCATGGAACAATGGATAAAAAATCCCTCAAACAAGAATTCAAACACTCTTGTCTGGCTACAAAAAATGTTTACAAGCTGCAATACTTACAAAAGGGGTGCTGCAAGGTATTACCCATGCAGGGTGCCCAAACGTTCTCATCGGCCTATTTTCCTTTTTGTAATTTTTAAAATGCAAAAGATGAAAGTATTTTTTTTTTTACAAAATGTACAGGAAATGTGTCATCTCTATGTTTTTTAAGAGATCATTTAATCTTCAAATTGCTTAACTGTTCACACACTTTTACATGCCACTGTATATATACACATATATATATATATTATATACACACAAATAGTTGTGGCCAAAAGTATTGACACCCCTGCAATTCTGACAGATAATACTCAGTTTCTTCCTGAAAATGATTGCAATCACAAATTCTTTGGTATTATTATCTTCATTAAATTTCTCTTAAATGAAAAAATACAAAAGAGAATGAAGCAAAAGCAAAACATTGATCATTTCACACAAAACTCCAAAAATGGGCCAGACAAAAGTATTGGCACCCTCAGTCTAATACTTGGTTGCACAACCTTTAGCCAAAATAACTGCGACCAACCGCTTCCGGTAACCATCAATGAGTTTCTTACAATGCTCTGCTGGAATTTTAGACCATTCTTCTTTGGCAAACTGCTCCAGGTCCCTGATATTTGAAGGATGCCTTCTCCAAACTGCCATTTTTAGATCTCTCCACAGGTGTTCTATGGGATTCAGGTCTGGACTCATTGCTGGCCACCTTAGAAGTCTCCACTGCTTTCTCTCAAACCATTTTCTAGTGCTTTTTGAAGTGTGTTTTGGGTCATTGTCCTGCTGGAAGACCCATGACCTCTGAGGGAGACCCAGTTTTCTCACACTGGGCCCTGCATTATGCTGCAAAATTTGTTGGTAGTCTTCAGACTTCATAATGCCATGCACAAGGTCAAGCAGTCCAGTGCCAGAGGCAGCAAAGCAACCCCAAAACATCAGGGAACCTCCACCATGTTTGACTGTAGGGACCGTGTTCTTTTCTTTGAATGGCTCTTTTTTTCTCCTGTAATCTCTATGTTGATGCCTTTGTCCAAAAAGCTCTACTTTTGTCTCATCTGACCAGAGAACATACTTCCAAAACGTTTTAGCCTTTTTCAGGTACGTTTTGGCAAACTCCAGCCTGGCTTTTTTAAGTCTTGGGGTAAGAAGTGGGGTAGTCATGGGTCTCCTACCATACAGTCCCTTTTCATTCAAACGCCGACGGATAGTACGGGTTGACACTGTTGTACCCTCGGACTGCAGGGATGTTTGGATGTTAGTCGAGGTTCTTTATCCAACATACGCACAATCTTGCGTTGAAATCTCTTGTCAATTTTTCTTTTCCGTCCACATCTAGGGAGGTTAGCCACAGTGCCATGGGCTTTAAACTTCTTGATGACACTGCGCACGGTAGACAAAGGAACATTCAGGTCTTTGGAGATGGACTTGTAGCCTTGAGATTGCTTCCTCACAATTTAGTTTCTCAAGTCCTCAGACAGTTCTTTGGTCTTCTTTCTTTTCTCCATGCTCAATGTAGTACACACAAGGGCATAGGACAGAGGTTGAGTCAACTTTAATCCATGTCAACTGGCTGCAAGTGTGATTTAGTTATTGCCATCACCTGTTAGGTGCCACAGGTAAGTTACAGGTGCTGTTAATTACACAAATTAGAGAAGCATCACATGATTTTTCGAACAGTGTCAATACTTTTTCCACCCTCTTTTTTATGTTTGGTGTGGAATTATATCCAATTTGGATTTAGGACAATTATTTTTGTGTTTTTTCATTTAAGACAAATTAAATGAAGATAATAATAGCAAAGAATTTTATTTAATTTTATTATCTGGCCACAACTGTACATACAATTTAATATTTTTCTTTTTTAATATTTGTATTAAATAATAAAAATATCTAATACATAATAATTATTCACAGAAAGTGAAAACTATCAATTCCCTCCAAAATAAAATAATAATAATAATAATAATAATAATAATAATAATACACACGTGGTAAAAATTATTGGTTCCCCTCATTTAATGACAGAAAAAACCCACAATGGTGACAGAAATAGCTTGAATCTGACAAAAGTAATAAGAATTTAAAAATCTATGAAAATGAAATTCAACCATGCATCCACAGAATTAAAAAAAAATAAACCCATGAAATAGGCCTGGCAAAAATGATGGTACCCTTAACTTAATATTATGTTGCACAACCTTTTGGGGCAATCACTGCAATCAAATGATTCCTGTAACTGTCAATGAGACTTCTGCACCTCTCGACAGGTATTTTGGCCCACTCCTCAAGAGCAAACTGCTCCAGTTGTCTCGTGTTTAAAGGTTGCCTTTTCCAGACAGCATGTTTCCAGAGATGCTCAATAGGATTAAAGTCAGGACTCATAGAAAGCCATTTCAGAACAGTCCAATGTTTTCCTCTTAGCCATTCTTGGGTGTTTTTAGCTGTGTGTTTTGGGTCATTATCCTGTTGCAAAAAACATGACCTGCGACTGAGACCAAGCTTTCTGACACTGGGCAGCACATTTCTCTCTAGAATCCCTTGATAGTCTTGAGATTTCATTGTACCTTGCACAGATTCTAGACACCCTGTGCCAGATGAAGCAAAGCAGCCCCAGAACATAACAGAGCCTCCTCCATGTTTCACAGTAGGGACAATATTCTTTTCTTGATATACTTTGGTTGACTACAGTCCCTTGGAGCTTAAATTTCTGAATAATATGTGCAACTGTAGTCACAGGAACATCAAGCTGCTTGGAGATGGTCTTATAACTTTTACCTTTAACATGTTTGTCTATAATTTTCGAATTTTTCCAAAGACAACTCTTTCCTTCTCTTTCTCTGGTCCATGTTGAGTGTGAAACACACCATGTCACCAGACAATACAGTGAGTAACTGATTCCAAGATTGTTGACACCTGTGATGCTAATTAGAGGACACACCTTGGTTTAACATGTCCCTTTTGTCACATTATTTTCAGGGGTGCCATCATTTCTGACCAGGCCTATTTCATGAGTATTGTTTTTTCTGTGGAAGCATGGTTGAAAAGCAATGTCTGACTTTCATTTGTTCATTTTCATAGATTTTTGGTTTATGCTTACTTTTGTCAGATACAAGTTATTTCTGTGATCATTGTGGGTTTTTCGTTCATTAAATGAGGGGTACCAACAATTTTGACCAAGTGTGTAGCTCGTTGATATGTAGCATTTTTGCAGCTTTTTTAACCAGTCATTTTTTTAGGACAATAAAAAACCTGGATTTTTCACATTCACATGTTGCAGTTTTTGTCTCAGGTTATTGACACTTTTGTTTATTTTTTTAAGCACAGCACATGAATTTTTAGGCTGTGTGCCCAAGTAGCGATTTTTAAGCGTTTTTGCCGTGATTTTCGGTGTGAAAACGCTGCGAAAATGTTTAAAAATCGTGTACAGAACGCCCCCCATGCATTCCTATGGCATTCCGCACATGCTGTGCTAATGCTGCGCTTTTTTCCGTGGCGGAATTGCATCGCGGAAAAAATCGCAGCATGGTCATTCTTTTGTGCGGAATCGCAAAGAATTACCGCGATTCCGCACCCATAGGAATGCATGAGAATCACTTACTTCCCGCATGTGGCTATGCCCACCATGCAGGAAGTTAAGCGTCTCATGTGCGGTTGGTACCCATGGTGTGGAGGAGAGGAGACTGTCCTCCAGGCCCTGGGTACCATACCCCTGTAAAAAAAAGAATAAAAAATAAAAAATCGGGGTATATTTACCTTCCGGCGTCCCGCGCTGCATTCCCGGCCTAAGCGTTCCCAGTAATGCCTTGCGGCAAGGTCCTGTGATGACGTAGTCTCGCGTGACTAGCGGTCTCGCGAGATCGCTATAGTAACGCGAGACCAACGTCATCACAGGTCTCACAAGGCATTACTGGGAACGCTGAGGCCCGGGATGGCAGCGCGGGACGCCGGAAGGTAAATATACCCCGATTTTTTTATTTTTTTAGCATTTTAACATTCTATCTTTTACTATTGATGCCGCATAGGCAGCCTCAATAGTAAAAAGCTGGTCACACTTGTCAAACACTATGTTTGACGAGTGTGACCAACCTGTCAATCACTTTCCAAGCGATGCTTCAAATCGCTTGGAAAGTGCTTGAGAAAATCGCGGCAAAATCGCGAACAGAATCGCGGTGAAATCGCGCGGAAAAAAACGCGCGATTTCTGGGAAGGAGTCCGGTTTTTAGTGTCCGGAATAAAATGCTACGTGGGAACATAGCCTTAAAGTACTTTTACTGCGTTTCCGCCCATTGAGATCCACGAAACTGTGCAGCCCAAAAAATTACTAACAAAAATAACGCACACAAAATGCATAAAATATACATTCTAATTTGGTAATGCCATTGAATTTTTTTCTTGTGACCGCATTTACAGTATATTGTGCAAAAAAACAGCAAAAAAATGTTGTGTGTCACCATACAATAATTAATAACCACAATAAATTGGTAAGCATCTCACCTTTAGGGCTCATACACATATCAGGACTGAAAAAATGGAGTGTCATGTGATACAAGTGAGGAATATTGTTCTTTGTTATTTTAACTCTTTTTCAGGAGACAATGGCGTCTGTGGACTGGGCAAATTAAGTATGGTTTAATTAAGATTTATTAAAGGAGTCTGTGTCATTCTTTCAATTAAAGGACTTTATTCTGGGTGTCTGTTTTTATACAATATGACTATGGGGTTAGTAATGGAGGCATCTCCATTATTATCCTCTGGGCTTGATGTCACCTGATAATACAAAGGTGACATAAACCCTCCAACTATCACCCCTCTTGCCACCACTACAGCGCAAGTGGGAAGAGCGAGGCTAAGTGCCAGAATTTGCACATGTTAGAGATGCACGTTTTCTGGGGCGGCTGAGAGCTGATATTTTTAATCTGGGAAGGGGGGGCACTATGCATGGCCCCTTCCTAGGCTATTAATATCAGCCCTTTGCTGGTTATTAATTATAGGGGGACCCTGTGTCATTTTTGGAGGGAGTCCCCCATTTTAATAGCCAATAAAGACTAAATATACATCTTTGAGCTGATATTAATAGCCCGGGAAGCTCCATAGGTATTACCCTCTTCCCATCCTATAAACATCATGGGAGACCACATCAATCATATTTTTTCAGAAAAATAATCTTTTAATAATTAAATTCACGTACAGTGAGCTGAACACACTGTACTAATTGTATATGTCACTAACATCTATATACCTATTTATTCTATGTATATATACAGAATGTAATCCATCTATTCTATCCTTTCGGCTCTTGCTGTGATATTACTGTATGCGGCATATTAATTGCCGGCTTTTCATCTATCTATCTATCTATCTATCTATCTATGTAATATATAAATATATATATGTGCGTCACTGATATATATACAAAAGTTTAGGGTCACTTAGAAATTTCCTTATTTTTGAAAGAAAAGCACAGTTTTTTTTCTAATGAAGCTAACATTAAATGATTCAGAAATACACTCTATACATAGTTAATATGGTAAATGACTATTCTAGCTGTAAATGTCTGTTTGTAATGCAATATCTTCACAGGTATATAGAGGCCCATTTCCAACAACTATCACTCCAGTGTTCTTATGGTACTTTGTGTTTGCTAACTGTGTAAGAAGGCTAATGGATGGCTAGAATACCCTTGAAAACCCCTGTACAAGTAGGTTAGCACAGCTGAAAACAGTTTGGCTGATTAGAGAAGCTATAAATCTGACCTTCCTTTGAGCTAGTTGAGAATATGAAAAAAAGAACTTTCATGTGAAACTCGACAGGCTATTCTTGTTCTTAGCAATGAAGGCTATTCCATGCGAGAAATTGCCAAGAAACTGAAGATTTCCTACAACAGTGTGTACTTTTCCCTACAGAGGAGAGCACAAACAGGTTCTAACCAGAGTAGAAATAGAAGTGGGAGGCCCCACTGCACAACCGAGCAACAAGACTAGTACATTAGAGTCTGTAGTTTGAGAAATTGACGCCTCACAGGTCCTCAACTGGCAGCTTCATTAAATAGTACACGCAAAATGCCAATGTCAACATCTACAGTGAAGAGGCGACTCCGGGATGCTGGCCTTAAGGGCAGAGTGGCAAAGAAAAAGCCATATCTGAGACTGGCTAATAAAAGGAAAAGATTAATATGGGGAAAAGAACACAGACATTGGACAGAGGAAGATTGGAAAAAAGTGTTATGGACAGACGAATCCAAGTTTGAGGTGTTTGGATCATGCAGAAGAACATTTATGAGACGCAGAACAACTGAAAAGATACTGGAAGAGTGCCTGATGACATCTGTCAAGCATGGTGGATGTAATGTGATGGTCTGGGGTTGCTTTGGTGCTGGTAAAGTGGGAGATTTGTACAAGGTAAAAGGGATTTTGAATAAGGAAGGCTATCAATCCATTTTGCAAGGCCATGCCATACCCTGTGCACGGCGCTTGATTGGAGCCAATTTTATCCTACAACAGGACAATGACCCAAAGCACACCTCCAAATTATACAAGAACTATTTAGGGAAGAAGCAGGCAGCTGGTATTCAATCTGTAATGGAGTGGCCAGCGCAGTCACCAGATTTCAACCCCACTGAGCTGTTGTGGGAGCAGCTTGACCGTATGGTACACAAAAAGTGCCCATCAAGCCAAACCAACTTGTGGGAGGGGCTTCTAGAAGCATGGGGTGAAATTTCTCCAGATTACCTCAGCAAATTAACTGCTAGAATGCTAAAGGTCTGCAATGCTGTAATTGCTGCAAAGGGAGCATTCTTTGACAAAAGCAAAGTTTGAAGGAGAAAATTATTATTTCAAATAAAAATCTTTTGTTTCGAACCTTGTCAATGTCTGGACTAGATTTTAAATTCATTTGGCAACTCATTTGATTAATAAAAGTATGAGTTTTCATGGAAAACACAAAATTGTCTGGGTGACCCCAAACTTTTGAACGGTAGTGTGTTGTGAACTCATTTTCTGGTCTGCCTCTGGTTTCTGGTGAGGGAACTGTTTGTGCTGACAGAGGAGTTGTGAGTTCTCTTTCCGGGCTACCTCTGGTGGTGGCAGGAGGTAATGAAGCTGATCTAACTAACAGAGACCTGCCACCTGATAATGAGGATGACGATTGGACGTCTGGAGTCTCAGACTGGATTTAAGACAGCCAACTCCCTATTCCCATGCTGGTGATTTTTTCCTGCCTCCTGAGGTCTTGGTTTCCAACTCAGTTCCTGTCTTCTCAAGCCAAGTTTTCTCTGCTAATGTTCACATTTGATTTGATTTTGTCTATTCAGTTTTTGTGTGGTCAGCCAGCCCCGGCTGGGGTTGTGCTGAATTTCCACTCTTATGTTACTGTATGTGCCAGTTTGCTTTTTGTCCCTTATTAGATTGGCCTCTTTTGCTCTGTTCTCAGAATATGCCAGAGTGCTGATATAGTGGGTGAAGTCTAGTGACTTCAGGGTTTTTTTTGCTATCAGAAGTGTTGGACATTTTTGCAGGGTTTTTTGGCGTGATTGCAGACAGTATCTTTCCTTTCCTGTCCTTTCTAGTTAGTGTGGGCCCCATCATTTGCTCAGCCTATTTTCCTACCTGTGGTTGTGCTTTCATCTTGTTTCACCGTCAATACATGTGTGGGGGCTGTCTATTCCTTTGGGGTCTGCTCTGGGGCAGTTTAGATTTCCCCTTTTCTTGCTTTAGGCTTATTTAGTCCTCCGGCTGTGACGAGGCATCTAGAATCATCGTAGGTACGCTCCACGGCTGCTGTTAGTTGTGTGGTTAGGATCAAGGGTCTGCAATCCGCGTAGTTACCAACAGTATACTGCTCAAAAAAATAAAGGGAACACTAAAATACCACATCCTAGATATCTCTCAATGAAATATTCCAGTTGCAAATTTTTATTCATTGCATGGTGGAATGTGTTCAGAACAAAAAAAATAACAATTATCAATGTAAATTAAATGAATATTCCATGGACGTCTGGATTTGGAATGATACTCAAAATCAAAGTGGAAAATCAAATTACAGGCTGATCCAACTTCAGTGGAACTGCCTCATGACAAGGAAAAGATGCTTAGTATTGCGCGTGGCCTCCACGTGCCTGTATGACCTCCCTACTGTACAATGCCTGGGCATGCTCCTGATGAGGCGGAAGATGGTCTCCTGAGGGATCTCCTCCCAGACCTGGACTAAAGCATCCGCCAACTCCTGGACAGTCTGTCGTGCAATGTGACGCTGGTGGATGGAGGGAGACATGATGTCCCAGATGTGCTCAATCGGATTCAAGTCTGGCGAACGGGCGGGCCAGTCCATAGCTTCAATGCCTTCATCTTGCAGGAACTGCTGACACACTCTAGCCAAATGAGGTCTGGCATTGTCCTGCATTAGGAGGAACCCAGGGCCAACCGCACCAGGATATGGTCTCGCAAGGGTTCTGAGGGTCTCATCTCGGTACCTAATGGCAGTCAGGCTACCTCTGGTGAGCACATGGAGGGCTGTGTGGCCCTACAAAGAAATGCCACCCCACACCATTACTGACCCACTGCCAAACCAGTCATGCTGAAGGACGTTGCAGGCAGCAGATCGCTCTGCACGGCATCGCCAGACTCTGTCACGTCTGTCACATGTGCTCTGTGTGAACCTACTTTCATCTGTGAAGAGCACAGGGCATCAGTGGCGAATTTGCCAATCCTGGTGTTCTGTGGCAAATGCCAAGCATCCTGCACGGTGTTGGGCTGTGAGCACAACCCCCATCTGTGGACGTCAGGCCCTCAGACCATCCTCATGGAGTTGGTTTCTAACCGTTTGTGCAGAGACATGCACATTTGTGGCCTGCTGGAGGTCATTTTGCAGAGCTCTGGCAGTGCTCCTCTAGTTCCTCCTTGCACAAAGGCGGAGGTAGCGGTCCTGCTGCTGGGTCGTTGCTTCCTACAGCCCCCTCCATGTCTCCTGGTGTACTGGCCTGTCTCCTGGTAGCGCCTCCAGCCTCTGGACACTACGCTGACAGACACAGCAAACCTTGCCACAGCTTGCATTGATGTGCCATCCTGGATGAGCTGCACTACCTGAGCCACTTGTGTGGGTTGTAGAGTTCGTCTCATGCTACCACGAGTGTGAAAGCACAACCAACATTCAAAAGTGACCAAAACATCAGCAAGAAAGCATTGGTACTGAGATGTGGTCTGTGTTCCCCACCTGCAGAACCACTCCTTTATTGAGGGTGTCTTGATAATTGCCAATAATTTCCATCTGTTGTCTATTCCATTTGCACAACAGCATGTGAAATTGATTGTCAATCAGTGTTGCTTCCTAAGTGGACAGTTTGATTCCACAGAAGTTTGATTTATTTGGAGTTATATTCTGTTGTATAAGTGTTCCCTTTATTTTTTTGAGCAGTATATATATATTCTATGTATATATATATCTATTCTATCTATTCTATTCTAACCTGACATGCTGTGTTTTCACTGTGCGCGGCAGATGAATTGCCGGCTTTTCCAAGGACACCTGTGTGTAAAAATTGGACAGCACTCGCATGGTCTGAGTGCTGTGTGATTTTTTTCTCGCATCCATAGGCTTGCATTGGCGAGATTCGTACAAGACACGCAGCAAATCACAGCATGCTATAATTCTTTTCTCAATCCGATTTCAGCTGAGAAAAAAAAAACAGATGAGATGTAACCCATTGAATAACATTGGTCAGAGTGCAGTCCGATTTTTTTATCGTATTGCACTCATTCGTTTTCTCACAAATGATTATGAGCCCTTCGGATATCTTTATTCCCACCAAAAAAAAAGGTTCTTACGACTATGCCGACACAAAGTTTTCCAAGGAGTTTTATTTTTGGAGCAAATCCTCTGCACTATCCTGCTCAAACACAGTTTGGAACATTTACTATTGGAAATCCAATTTTCTGTTCAAATTAGGCTTGTTTTTTTTTTCCCCGAAGAGGTTTTGCAAAAATGTTAGTGACAAAAAAGTGCATATCACATCTCTGAAGCACATTTGAAGGAAACTTCTCCAAATTATGCACTGTCCAAAAAAAAAGCGAAAAATAAAAACCTTCCAAAACCCTTCCCTCCCTCCAAGACCTTTATTTCTGAACGCGCCACTCCAACAGGTTGATTACGACCGCAAGCATCGGTGAGCCAAGGTTGTATGGATTTCTCGGCTTGAGGGCTGATGTCTTCCATTTGCATCCATTATGTAATGGATCCATCCTCCGCCTGACTTCCATTTCTTTGCTTCTACTCTGGAACAGAGAGGCAAACTTAAAAAAAAAATGCAGGTGTACTTTTTATTTGGAGAAGTGTCTTTTATTGTGGACAAATCAAAAAAACCCATACGCATAAGTAAATGGATGAATTTAGTATCACTGTAATGGTAACAGTGAATTGTGGATATATTTCCTAAAATCTCCTGTAACTTGCCATTTTCTCGCTGTAACCAGCTTATTGCTGGGATCCAGACTACAGTACTAAGAAGTTCAATGAAGGCCACCAGTCCATGTAAGCCCAGGAGAAAGCTATAAATAGTGTTTCATTAAAAGAGGACACCCATCACATGGCTCTATTTTTATAAATGCTTGTACGGCGCCTTTTAGAACTGACCGTCTTCTGATAAGAAATTTGCTTTATTCCTCTGTTATTCCCCCCTGAAATATATGAATTGTGATGCTACCATTCCCTGTGTCAAGAGGATGGTTCTCTAGATAGGAGACATGTCCTTCTTTGGTCCGTGTTGGTAATGCAAGTCAATGTCCTCGTAAAAAAGAAAAAAAATCATGTGGACGTCATCCATGCGCAGTCCGTAATTAAAAATGTAGAAGACAAGATTTTTTTTTATGCATGAAAAGCAAAAGCAACAAGGATTGTAAAAACTGTCACAGACCAAAAATGGGTCAATCACACTGAAAAACAAAGTAAAAAAAACTAGGAGTGTTTTGCAAGTGTTAGAAAAAAAATGAATTGTGAAACCGACCAATCAATTTGGAGAGTTTCAGACCGTGTAAGGACAAGCCATATTGACACAAGGAACAGTAATGCCCAGGGATTCATTGATTTCATTTGATTCTAATAGGAATAATTGAGTAACAAAGAAACTCAGAATTCTAAAAAAAAAAGAAAAAATATAAGTTGTATTAATTATTTTCTGCAAGTGATTACTAAAATATGATCTCAGGAGAGTTGAAAAGTCCTCATTAAAGAACGCAATGGCCAGTAATGGAGCAGAATTTATCACCAATGCACAGACACATGGCGGTGGGGTGATCACCGTTTCTTCATGTGACTGATACTTCGAGAAGAGCTGCCGGCAATAACTCTAATCAAATGAAGTGGAGATTTATCCAATCACAAAACAAACCATTTCATTTGACACAGCCGGCTGTGTGTGAGGAGGATGACTGCTGGTTAATGTGGGTCACCGGAGAGGCCACGGGCAGAGCCGAGTGGAAGCCCTGGACGGGAATAGAAAGGATTAACTTAGTAATGCATCACTTACACTACTGCACACTATGGGATCAAACAGGACCGGAAGCGGTCAGGTAAATATTCCCTGACCTCTCCCCATTAATGAGAGTAATCTAGTGCCAAATCTTAGGCTCAGTGCAGACGGAGTTTTCTGAGGACTTTCTTGGGAGAGATACGCTCAAAAATTATCTTCAGAAACTCTTGTTTATTTCTTTGGGAATTCCTCTTTGCTTTTCATACAAGTGATTTACTAAGTAGGAATTCTTTCCTAACTAGGAGTTGTTCAATCAAACGACTGCAAAGTACATTTCAAGAAAAAAAACACTCTTGCAAAAGTGACTTCAGGAAGAGGAAAACTACTTCAAAAACTCTTTCCCAAAAAAGTAACTATTTCTGAATAGGCTTCTGCTTAAAAACCTTGTCATTTTTGACCATCCCAGAAAAACTCTGCTTGTGCATAGTTAACGGTTACAGCTGTCAACTCATCACATTCAGTTCCAAAATTCTTGGCCATCTAACAACTTCAAAGAGCAGTCTGAAGCCAAAAGAAAAAGGTAGCGGTATCATGTGGCTACTGCCACAAAGGGGGACAAGCAGGTTGAAGGTAAATGAGATTCTCACTGAAGTTGAACTGCGCATTTCGGAAACGGTCCATCACCTTCATGATGTATACTCAAACAGGAAGTCACCTCCGGCACATATACAGGTCGGAGATGACATAACGGTATACTTACCGAATGTATACTTAGCCTTTACTGGCTATTAAAATGGGGGACCCCAAAAAAATGATGTGGGGTCCCCCTATAGTTAATAGCCAGCAAATGCTATGCAGACAGCTGCGGGCTGATATTAATAGCCTAGGAAGGGGCCATGGATACTGGCCCCCCTGGCTAAAAACATAAGCTCTGAGCTGCCCCAGAAAAGGCACATCTCTAAGATGTGCCAATTCTGGCACTTAGCCTTGGTCTTCCCACTTGCCCTGTAGCGGTGGCAAGTGGGGCAATAGTTGGCGGGTTGATGTCACCTTTGTGACATAAAGCCCCGAGGTTAGCAATGGAGAGGTGTCAATAAGACACCCCTATTACTAACCCCATAGTCAAGTTGTAAAGAAAACACAGACACCCAGTAAAGAATTCTTTAATTGAAATAAAGACACAGACTCCTTTAATATTCTTAATTAAACCATACTTACGACCTCACCTATTCCCCCAATACCCTTGATCTCCTGTAATAAAAGTAAAATAATAATCTAGTAATATATCATACCTGTCCGTCATTGTGTCCCACGGAGTATTCTGTTGTGAATTCACTTTCTAGTGAAGGTAGTGGAGCTGGTTATATTGACAGAGGGATCGCGAGTTCTCTTTCTGGGCTCCCTCTGGTGGTTACTGGAGGTAATGGAGCTGATCCATCCCAATCCTCTCAAACGGGACTTCAATAATAGGTAGGGGTACCAAAGGGCTACAGAACCGGGGCTTAGGTGCAGAGGCTTGACAGTCAGGACAAGACTCACAATATACACGAATATCGTGATGCATGCCTGGCCAAACAAAACAGTGTAATATCCTTTCGGTGGTTTTCTGGACTCCCAGGTAACCTCCCATCACATGTCCATGGGCCAGGTCCAGCACCTGCCGCCGGTAGGGTTTTGGCACGACTAATAATTGCACCGTATCTTCCCCCTTTTTCTCTATCTGATAGAGTAAATCATTCTCCAGAACCATGTAAGGATATGCCAGTCTAGAGCCAGGTTCTACGGGTACCCCATTTATCACATTTACATTTGTCCTAGCCTGAGAAAGGGTAGGATCCTTTATTTGCTCGCTTTGGAAGTCATCTTTCTGAACTTCTAAATCCGGCAAACGGGGAGGTGGACGGCTGTCGGCCCCGGTCTCCTCCGTATCACCCGCCATAACTGAAAACGGGAACTGCAGGTCATTTCCCGCAGACTCTTCCCCCGAGTCTTCCGGGGAGACATCTTCCAGAGGTTCGAGACCCCCACGTGCCCTGGGAGAAGTATCATGTACACTATTACCCGAGGGCATCAACTGATTCTCCCACAATTGCCAGAAGTGGGGAAAATCCCGGCCCAGGATAACATCAGGCAATAACGCCGGGACGAGTCCCACTTTATGTTGCACAGACCCATAGGAAGTAGTAATGCATATGACCGTGGTGAGGTACGAACAGGTGTCTCCATGCACACACGTAACAGAAAATTTGTCTGATGGTCCAGTCGGGGCTGACACCAGACTGGCCTTCACCAGAGTCACCACACTTCCCGAGTCTAACAATGCCACCACATTTTTGCCATCAACAGTTAAATCACACAAGTGTTTTTCCACATCCTTTTGACCGGCATTCACACTCACTACCCGTGCAACCATAGACATGCGGTTTTTAGAGTCAGTGATGTCGCACTGCATGGGTTCAGTAGTGACTGGACAGTTCGCAGCAATATGTCCCATCTCTTGGCAGCGGAAACACCTAACGGGCCCCTTGCTTAGACCATAGTTCGTTACTCTCGGCCTCGCAGTGCGGGCAGACCCGTTTTCCTCCCCCACTGTCTTAGGGATTTTTCCATCTCCCCTACTACCTGGAACAGTCTTACCGGTTCCACGTGGAGATGATGAAGAACGAGGTGGGGTAGCGTCGTCTCGGAGTCCTTCCGCCATGGAGTAACGTTCAACCAGATCCACCAGTTGATCTGCCGTCGTAGGATTTCCATGGCTTACCCACTTCCTCAGGGCTGGCGGTAGAGCTCTCAGGTACTTGTCCATGACGACTCTCTGGATTATCTCTGACGCTGTCAACACCTCGGGTTGTAGCCAATTCTTCGTCACGTGGATCAGGTCGAACATCTGTGACCGCGGTGGTTTATCCGGCTGATAAGTCCATTGATGCACTCTCTGTGCACGGACAGCGGTCGTCACTCCCAGCCGGGCCAAGATCTCGGCTTTCAATTTGTCAAAGTCCTGCGCAGCTTCAGGTTCCAAGTCATAATACGCCTTTTGGGCCTCACCGGAAAGAAACGGGGCAATCAGGCCGGCCCATCGTGCCTTCGGCCATTTTTCTCGCACCGCCGTCCGTTCAAACGTGGTCAGGTATGCCTCGACGTCATCTTCGGTCGTCATCTTCTGCCAGTACCGACTCACGTGAATCACTCTCGACTCTGCTTCCAGGTTAACCTCAGGTAAGCTTGCCAGGCGCTGCGCCACCTGCTGGAGAAGCGATCGATCGGTAGTTGTCATGTCCACCAACTCCTTCAGCTGGGCCATCATCACCCGATTAGCTTCTTGCTGAACGGCGGTGGACTGTACCAGCGCTTTCACCACGTCCTCCATGCTCATGCTTGCAACGTGATGCCCGCGTTCTCCACCACAATGTGATAAAACACTCCGGGATCGCCTTTGCTGGGGTCAAAGGTCACGTGCGTTCAGCATAAAACTCAGGCGCAGAGCTGGGATTCGGGTATAACTGACTCTGGGTCAGGTTTATTAATGGTGAAAGCAATGCATAAAGAAATAAAACATAAAACAAATCCTGGCCTGTCCGGCACTAACTAAACAAAGTACAACCTAACTACCAACTGGCGGGCTTCTCCCGTCCAGCCAAACCACAGTTGCCGTGGGCACTGCTTCCACTCACGTGTGTCTCTCACACAGACAGGCTCTCTGTGTTCCCAGGCTGAGACACTCACACAACCACCTGGCATCCTTTTATATCCACCTCCCATTATTCATTAGCAAGCAGGTGCGATACTGACCAGACTAGGCCACATAGGAAAGGAATCTGGGTGAGAAATACCTGCCCTCATCCACTATTCCCACATGATTCTCACAGTACGCTCCATGGCTACTTCTAGTTGTGTGGATAGGATCAGGGGTCTGCAATCCGCTTAGTTACCAACCTCTCTGGTTTTCTGTGGCTTAGCTTGGTCTTGCTCTCCTCCTCGGTGACCCAATCATAACAGTAATCCATATTATTATTATTATTTATTTATATAACACCATTGATTGAAGGTGCTGTACATGAGAAGGGGTTACATACAAATTACAGATAGCTGGGGAAATACTCTGAGCTTGAACTGCGGCCACCTCATCACTGGCATTTTCCCACAATCCAGAGGTCACCGCAGTTCAGGTTGTGAGGGAGAGCAGCTTCAGTGACATCACAGCTAGTCACTGAGGCTGCGCTCGCAGCATCTCCTCATTCACCAGTGGTTTTCAGCCAAGGCGGACGCATCTTGACACCAGCCAGGTTGAAAATTGTATATCACCCAGATATAGATTACTGCATAGGACACAATGACGGACAGGTATTGTTGGTTTATTATTTTACTTTTATTACAGTTGATCGAGGGCATCGGGGAATAGGTGAGGCCGTAAATATGGTTTAATTAAGAATATTAAAAGTGTTGGTGTCTTTATTTCAATTAACGGACTTGTTACTGGGTGTATGTGTTTTTTTTACAATGTGACTATGGGGATAGTAATAGGGGTGTCTTATTGACTCTCCATCACTAACTTTGGGGCTTGATGTCACCTGACGGTAACATCAACCCCTAACTATTACCCCACTTGCCACTGCTACAGGGCAAGTGGGAAGAGCGAAGCCAAGCGCCAAAATTGACACATCTTATAGATCTTATAGGGGTCAATATCCATGGCCCCTTCCTAGGCTATTAATATCAGCCCGCAGCTGTCTGCATAGCTTTTTAATAGTCAGTATAGACTTGTGAGCTGATATTTATAGCCTGGGAAGCTCCATGGGTATTACCCCCTTCCCAATTGCCGGCTTTCCCTCTGCTGGTTACAAAAATTGTGCAAGAGCCCACGCTATTTTTTTCCGATAAATAATCTTTTATTAATTAAATACTTGTCCAGTAATTTGCACACACAATGTATTAATTGTATTTGTCACTGACATCTATATATCCTCCTATTCCATTTGTATTTACTGTATGTAATCCATCTATTCTATCCTATTCTATATATATATATATATATAGTAAGGTAGCGCTTATTGTTAGTGTTGGGGAACACTCACTTGGCAGCAGATTAATATGGTCAGGCATGGGTTTTTCAAAAAACAGTCCATGCGGTTTATTATAGCATCATAAACTGCATCGTAAGCCATGTCACACTTCACAGGCTTACACATAGTCCATAACATTTCAACATATGGCTTTTCCTTGCAATCCCTAAACACAATGGACCTCCTTACTGTCCAGTTACCGTGGGTGACCGCACGCTGTACAGTTCATTAATGTCCATAGAACATCACGGGTACCAACAGTTATATCCCCATGTCCAGGGTTACCTTGCAGGAGCTCCTGCTCCAGATGCCGACTCTTTGGTAGTCTTCTCTCTCAGGGCAGCTGCCGAACTGGGATCACCATCCCGGACAACGCCTTGCTTATCAGGCCACCTGACAGTCCAGATCCACAGACGGACAGTAGCTCCCCCAATGCAGTGCCATCACTGACTCTGCAAACACACGTGGCCTGTCTGTGTGCTATTCAGAACGTCCGTCCCCACTTTGGAGCCATCCAACACACAGGCCTCACTGGGTGCTATTCAGGGATCCTACCCTCCTCCCAGTGTCTCCCAACACACCGGCCACCAGGTCCAGGGCCTCAGCGGGTGCTATTCAGGATGTCTGTCCCCTCCTGAGACCGTCCAACACTCACGCCTCCCCAGATGCTATTCAGGGATCTGATCCTCCTCCCAGGATCTCTCAACACACCGGTCTCACCAGGTCCAAGGTCGCAGTACGTGCTCCAGGGATCCGATCCTTCTCCTAAGATCTCCCAAAACTGACCCTTTAGGACCTTGCACCCTGAACCATTCAGGTACACGCTCTCTCCCATGTGACCAGACCTGAGGCATATTATATGGTCCGTAGCCACACCCACAGATGAGGTATGGATCGCATGGCTCATGACCTCATTGCAGGTCCTTTCAACACACCCAGCCATACACACACAGGCTTTACATTGGGCGTCCAGACACATGCCCCTGGGTGGGTTTGTAGGTGACTGGTCCCACCCATCTCACCAAGTCACCTGGAAGCTTCCCTGATACACAGCAACAAATCCTCAGCAGTATATCTCTGCTGATTAATACATATTCCAGCTTCCATCACAGGACACCCACCCCTGTGACACACATCGGCCATTTATAATCCTGCCGCTCACCATTTTCCCATCATAACAAAGGGAATGCCTGCATGCATGTTCCGGGCAGCCCATACAGTGCCCTCTAGCTGTCACAGGGGTCACTGCATCACATTATATATATATACAGTATATATGCAGTATATGTATTCTATGTGTGTATGTCTATTCTGTTCTAACCTGTCAGTGTGACTTTACTATACACCCCACATGAATTGCCGGCTTTTCAAAGGACACTGGTGTAGTGGTGAATGAATATGCTCGCTGCTCGGGATTCCCAAGCATGCTTGGGTGATCTCCAAGTATTTGGAAGTGCTCAGAGATTTAGTTTCTGTCGCCCAGCTACATGATTTGCAGCTACTTGACAGCCTGAATTCATGTGTGTATTGCCTGTTTGTTAGGAATTCCTCACATGTATTCAGGCTGTCTAGCAGCCGCAAATCATGCAGCTACGGCGACAGAAGCTAAATCTCCGAGCACATCCAAATACTCAGAGATCACCCGAGCATGCTAGGGAAAACTCAAGTAACGAGTATACTCGCTCATCACTACACCGGTGCGTAAAAATCAGACAGCATTCGCATGGTCCGAGTGCTGTGCGATTATTTTTTCTTGCACTCATTGACTTCAATTGTGAGATGCGTTTCCAATACCGATTGCAATCGCAGCATGCTGCAATTTTTTTTTCCAGTCCAATCATGATCTGATCCGAGCAGGAAAAAAACGCAGATAAAGACATAATCATAGAATAATATTGGTCCGAATTCAATCCGATTTTTTATCGGGAATGAGCCCTAAGCCTCACAATGGTCCGACCCTTCCTGTTCAGTAGCGATCACTTATCAACTGTCTTATCATCATGGACAGGAGTGCAATGAAGTATATATTTTTTTATCCTAAGTCTGGGGTCACAAAATGCAACATCCACCATTGACATTAGGTTTTGTCACAGTTCATCGCCTCTCTTTCCTGCACAGTGACTCGTGCACAGATCAAAGAGCATACCCACAACACTTTCCCATAGAACTCAATGGGTCTCATTTGTGAAAAATGTCATAACCCTCATCTTTGTTTCCAATTGCAATCAATCAGCACTTAGCTCAGATACAACATACAGTCATGCCTAGTTTGTCTTCAAAGGAATACAATGCTCTGCGATGTGGCTAATAGATAGGGGTCTCAAGCAGGGCATGCCCCCATAATATCCCATTTGGACAGAGCAGCCCATTGCGATATTTGCAGATTATGTTCTTTCTCATTAGATGCACATGGACAGCGGTTTATGCACACTTTGCGAACATGTGACATCCGCTACGAGATCCCAGCTCAGACTGGTTACCAGTTACAAATTAGATTTTATAAATAGCAAAATTCACTTCCAGCCGTGAAACATGGCAACTTATCAGTAAATCCTGCAGAAATCAAGTGTGCAGAAGAAAAGCGTGATGGTGCGGGGACGGCCATTCACCAGCATGGGTTTTCCTGCCTTATCTGCACAGTAATCTTAGCTTTTGATGAGCTTCAGGCCTCATTTGTTGAGGATTATAGGTCTCCATAATCCGGGCCCTAAACCTGTTCTCTTTCCGCATAGATTATGCATGCGTCATTTATCGAGCGATGCTCTGTGTTAATGAAGACCCTCTATCCAGTAAGCGGCGGCTTAGACGCTGGAGCACAGATGTTTTGGCTTTTATGAATATTATGTGTTTTTTTTTAGTTTAATTTGTCTTTTAGATATGTAGAGTTATGTAGGTCTTTCCAATATCGTTTGTTTATTACTTTTATCTACTTTTTCTATCGGGCTGTTATTTTAACAATTTTGGGATTTCCTAAGAAATTAGGATTTTTTTTTATCATGAGATGGGTCAAGTATTTTAGTCTTTTTCTATGTAACAGAAAATATTGGATATAACTTGAATAGTGTATTATTCATAATTTTTCTTGTCTGTTATTTCAGGAACGCAGACAGAAGGGGCCATGTTCTTGCCTAAACCTACATGGTCATCGTCTGAGCCACAATGGCGTTGGCTGTTGCCAGTAACAGCATGGACTTGCATCAGCATAATGGGCCCTGTTTGCGAAATAACATCAATGAATCCAGGCTGAAAGTAGATGACCCAAGAGTCAGGAGAAACTCCATTCCTCCAGCTCAAGCACCTACGGCGAAGCACATGTTAGCCTATCTGCCCAGGCCACCGACAGACAACAACAGATATGGAACGTTCCCTCAAAAGGTACATTTTACTCCAATATATAATATATACAGCATATATACATACACCGTATATAAATATATATATATATATACAGTACAGACCAAAAGTTTGGACACACCTTTTCATTCAAAGAGTTTTCTTTATTTTCATGACTTTGAAAATTGTAGATTCACTCTGAAGGCATCAAAACTATGAATTAACACATGTGGAATTATATAATTAGCAATAAAGCAACAAAGTTTACCCGTACAGGCCTCCAGACAAATGCACTATCAGGATGCAGGGGACCCATATAATTAAGATAACACAGGTGCAAAAATACCAATGAAACAACCGCTCGCAGCCTACCAATACATGGAGGGGGCGATTGCCTGGTATATGGATGCACAAAAAACTTGTATGCGGCGCTGTTCACACCATGGCCTGCACAGCATCCAGGCCAGCCTAGTAGTGACACCCTTCTATTAGCTCAGGCGGGCTTGGCCCAGTACTATCAAAATGCATACCATGGGGACAGACACCGCAGTTTACAAGACCAAATGGGCCCAACTGCACCCTGAATAAAAAGTGCAAAAAACACATTTACAAAAAATGTGGAGTATTTTGGCCAAAATACGTGAGCCCGTAACCAGCCCGCCTGAGCTAATAGAAGGGTGTCACTACTAGGCTGGCCTGGATGCTGTGCAGGCCATGGTGTGAACAGCGCCGCTTACAAGTTTTTTGTGCATCAATATACCAGGCAACCGCCCCCTCCATGTATTGGTAGGCTTCGAGCGGTTGTTTCATTGGTATTTTTCCACCTGTGTTATCTTAATTATATGGGTCCACTGCATCCTGATAGTGCATTTGTCTGGAGGCCTGTACGGGTAAACTTTGTTGCTTTATTGCTGTTTTCTACTATTGGAGGATTTTTAAGTCCTCTTTCTGTGCCGTGCTGTATTAGAATTATATAATTAACAAAAAATTGTGAAACAACTGAAAATATGTCTTATATTCTAGGTTCTGCAAAGTAGCCACCTTTTGCTTTTATTTACTGCTTTGCACACTCTTGGCATTCTCTTGATGAGCTTCAAGAGGTAGTAACCGGAAATGGTTTTCACTTCACAGGTGTGCCCTGTCAGGTTTAATAAGTGGGATTTCTTGCCTTATAAATGGGATTGGGGCCATCAGTTGTGTTGTGCAGAAGTCTGGTGGATACACAGCTGATAGTCCTACTGAATAGACTGTTAGAATTTGTATTATGGCAAGAAAAAAGCCGCTAGGTAAAGAAAAACGAGTGGCCGTCATTACTTTAAGAAATGAAGGTCAGTCAGTCCGAAAAATTGGGAAAACTTTGAAAGTGTCCCCAAGTGCAGTGGCAAAAACCATGAAGCGCTACAAACAAACTGGATCACATGAGGACCGCCCTAGGAAAGGAAGACCAAGAGTCACCTCTGCTGCGGAGGATAAGTTCATGCGAGTCACCAGCCTCAGAAATCGCAGGTTAATAGCAGCTCAGATTAGAGGTCAGGTCAATGCCACACAGAGTTCTAGCAGCAGACACATCTCTACAACAACTGTTAAGAGGAGACTTTGTGCAGCAGGCCTTCATGGTAAAATAGCTGCTAGGAAAGGCAACAAGCAGAAGAGACTTGTTTGGGCTAAAGAACACAAGTAATGGACATTAGACCAGTGGAAGTCTGTGCTTTGGTCTGATGAGTCCAGATTTGAGATCTTTGGTTCCAACCACCGTGTCTTTGTGCGATGCAGAAAAGGTGAACGGATGGACTCTACATGCCTAGTTCCCACCGTGAAGCATGGAGGAGGAGGTGTGATGGTGACACTGTTGGGGATTTATTCAAAATTGAAGGCACACTGAACCAGCATGGCTACCACAGCATCTTGCAGCGGCATGCTATTCCATCCAGTGTGCGTTTAGTTGGACCAATGAATTATTTTTCAACAGGACAATGACCCCAAACACACCTCCAGGCTGTGTAAGGGCTATTTGACCAAGAAGGAGAGTGATGAGGTGCTACACCAGATGACCTGGCCTCCACAGTCACCAGACCTGAACCCAATCAAGATGGTTTGGGGTGAACTGGACCACAGAGTGAAGGCAAAAGGGCCAACAAGTGCTAAGTATCTCTGGGAACTCCTTCAAGACTGTTGGAAGACCATTTCCGGTGACTACCTCTTGAAGCTTATCAAGAGAATGCCAAGAGTGTGCAAAGCAGTAATCAAAGCAAAAAGTGGCTTCTTTGAAGAACCTAGAGTATAAGACATATTTTCAGTTGTTTCACACTTTTTTGTTAATTATGTAATTCCACATGTGTTAATTCATAGTTTTGATGCCTTCAGAGTGAATCTACAATTTTCATAGTCATGAAAATAAAGAAAACTCTTTGAATGAGAAGGTGTGTCCAAACTTTTGGTCTGTACTGTGTATATATATATATATATATATATATATATATATACACAGTGCCTTGCGAAAGTACTCGGCCCACATATCATGCTTCAAAAATAAAGAAACCAAATGTAAATTTGTGGTGAAGAATCAACAAGTGGAACACAATTGTGAAGTTAAACAAAATTTAATGGTTATTTTAAATTTTTGTGGAAATGCAAAAACTGAAAAGTGGGGTGTGCAATATTATTCCGCACCTTTACTTTCAGTGCAGCAAACTCACTCCAGAAGTTCATTGTGGAGCTCTGAATGATCCAATGTTATCCTAAATGACTAATGATGATAAATATAATCCACGTGTCTGTAATCAAGTCTCCGTATAAGTGCACCTGCTCTGTGATAGTCTCAGGGTTCTGTTTGAAGCACAGAGATCATCATAAAGACCAAGGAACACAACAGGCAGGTCCATGATACTGTTGTGGAGAAGTTTAAAGCTCGATTTGGATACAAAATGATTTCCAAAACTTTACACATCCCAAGGAGCACTATGCAAGCGATCATATTGAAATGGAAGGAGTATCATACCACTGCAAATCAACCAAGACCCGGCCGTCCCTCTAAACTTTCATCTCAAACAAGGAGAAGACTGATCAGAGATGCAGCTAAGAGGCCCATGATCACTCTGGATGAACTGCAGAGATCTACAGCTGAGGTGGGACAGTCTGTCCATAGGACAACAATCAGTCGTACACTGCACAAATCTGGCCTTTATGGAAGAGTTGCAAGAAGAAAGCCATGTCTCAAAGATATCCATAAAAAGTGTTGTTTAAAGTTTGCAACAAGCCACCTGGGAGAAACACCAAACATGAGGAAGAAGGTGCTCTGGTCAAATGAAACCAAAATCGAACTTTTTGGCAACAATGTCAAACGATATGTTTGGCGTAAAGGCAACACAGCTCATCACCCTGAACACACCATCCCCACTGTCAAACATGGTGGTGGCAGCATCATGGTTTGGGTCTGCTTTTCTTCAGCAGGGACAGGGAAGATGGTTAAATTTGATGAGAAGATGGATGGAGCCAAATACAGGACCATTCTTGAAGTAAACTTGTTGGAGTCTGCAAAAGACCTGAGACTGTGATGGAGATTTGTATTCCAACAAGACAATGATCCCAAACATAAAGCAAAATCTACAATGGAATGTTTCACAAATAAAACGTATCCAGGTGTTAGAATGGCCAAGTCAAAGTCCAGACATGAATCCAATCGAGAATCTGTGGAAAGAGCTGAAAACTGCTGTTCACAAACGATCTCCATCAAACCTCATTGAGCTCAAGCTGCTTGCCAAGGAAGAATGGGCAAGAATTTCAGTCTCTCGATGTACAAAACTGATAGAGACATAACCCAAGTGACTTTCAGCTGTAATCGCAGCAAAAGGTGGCGTAACAAAGTATTAAGCTAAAGGGGCCGAATAATGTTGCATGCCACACTTCAGTTTTTGAATTTCCACCAAAATTTAAAATAACCAATAAATTTCATTCAACTTCACAACTGTGTCCCACTTGTTGTTGATTCTTTACCAAAAAATTACATTTGGTATCTTTATGTTTGAAGCATGTTATGTGGGAAAAGGTTGAAAATACTTTTGCAAGGCACTATATATATATATATATATATATATATATATATATATATATGCAAAATCTCATTGATTTGTCCACAACTCTATTGTACCTAACAAGGACTAGGTTGGGAATTTGGCACAGAAAGTTTTATTGCCAAAATAAATATTGATAATAAATCGTTCAATGTCATCTGTCAGTAGGATCAACCCTCTTAAGCTGTTGTCACGCTCGCGCCTTGGCTGAATGGCACGAGCCGGGGGGTTGTGGCCCCACTGAGCCACAAACCAGACTACCTTGGAAGGGGCGTGACTACGGCAGCTACCTCGGTCTTCACTGGAGCCTCTGATGGTGAGGTCAGGCTTGTGTGGCAAGTAGCTGCCGGGTACCACTCCAGGGTGGTGTCTGGCTGTGGCTGCTGATCCCACTCAGGAACAGGACAGCTGGACAGGTGCGAGTGACAAGCAGGCTGAGACACAGGGCAAGCAGGCACGGCTTGGAGACACACGGCAAGCAGGCATGGCTTGGAGACACAGTGCAAGCAGGCACGGCTTGGAGACACAGGGCAAGCAGGCACAGCTTGGAGATACAGGACAGACTGGTATGGTATGAGAAGGGACAGGTAGGGACCTGTTCACACAGCAGGTGTAGGCAGGAGGGAGTGGTGTAGGCGGAGCCGCAGGAGTGCGGGGCAGGCTGAGCGGCAAGGGAGCCAGGCAGGCAGAGCGGCTAGGGAGCCGAGCAGGCAGAGTGGCCAGGGAGCCGAACATGCAGAGCGGCTAGGGAGCCGTGCAGGCAGAGCGGCGAGGGAGCCGTGCAGGCAGAGCGGCTAGGGAGCCGTGCAGGCAGAGCGGCTAAGGAGCCGTGCAGGCAGAGTGGCTAGGGAGCCGAGCAGGCAGAGCGGCAAGGGAGCTGAGCAGGCAGAGCGGCTAGGGAGTCATGCAGGCAGAGTGGCTAAGGAGCCGAGCAGGCAGAGCTGCAAGGGTGCAGATGCACAGACAGAGTTGCAAGAGTGCAGATGCACAGACAGAGCTGCAAGGGTGCAGATGCACAGACAGAGCTGCAAGGGTGCAGATGCACAGACAGGGAGGACACAAGGAAAGACACAGCAGGGAAGGAAGCCACAGACAAGGAGAAAGGGAGACTAAGGTAGGACAGAGTACAGACAAGGTACTGGGACCAAGACTCAAGGGCCAGGATATTCAGCCTCCTGGCAGGCAGACAGGGAATAGAGCAAGGCAAGAAGTATTCCTCCAGAGAAGGAGGAAATACACAGGACAGGGCCTGGCTTCCTCAGCAGCAAGATACTAACTGAGATTAGACATTGCACAGGCAATGTTTCAGTGGGTGTGGCGGAACTAAATAGTCAAGGGCTCTAGGTGATTGGTCAGGGACAGATTAGACAGGTGCACCCTGACTGCATTAGAACCAGAGAGTTCAGGCGCTGCCCCCCTATACACACATAGCCAGGAAACATACAGAAGAGCAGAGGCACAGAGCACAGGGCAGGCAATAGACAGAATTCACAGCATGACCCGGAGCAGTGAGTAAGTTGATGTGCGGGGGATGGGAGGCCATGCAGTGACGCCAGCAGGGTTGTTACAGTACCCCCCCTTTACGGCCCCTTTTCCTCAAGCTTGCTAGAATGACCTGAAGAAGGATTATGGGACCACACACAGTCCAGGTTGACACGACATCCTTCAGGTAGGGTGGAGTATGTGTGTTATCAAGAATCCCAGAGTGCCACATTTCTTGGTGCCCAACAGCTTCCAACACAGAGGGTACAAGGACTTCTTCCTCCTGATTGGCAGAAGGCAGGGACCTGGAAGCTTCAGACTTCGCCCCTACATCAGCTGGCCAGCTAGAAACTGAAGACACCTTCACTGAGACTGACTTCAGCCCGATATGCCAGAAAAATTGGACCTCCTCCTCCCGGTTGGTGAGAAACGGGGCCTCTTCACCCACCTGCCAAATGGAAGCTGGAGGCATACATACAGGGAGCCACTTCAGCCTGTTACCCTGAAAAAACTGGTCCTCCTCTACCAGGTTAGAGGGCGAGAAAATCTCTGTCTCAGTATCTTCACTCACTGACCACACAGGGTTGAAGGCATATACTTAGGACCCATCTTCAGCCCGTAATCCAGAGGAGGACAATCAAGAGACAGGGATGCTCCTGGGAGCAGATCACTGGTATAGTCGCTGGAGACGTGTGAGGAGACTGACACCGCTTCCCCTTCTTCGGAGACGTCATCACCCCTTGACTCGATTACTAGCAGACCAGATGAAGAAGGCGACCTTGCTAACCGACTCTGACGCAAGGGAACCAGACACCTCTTGTCACTAGATTGTTTCAAGCGCGGTGCCCTGCTAGGTTTCCAGACATAAACGGGTACTAGAATCTCTGGATCAGAGTGACCCATGGGCATACCAGTCAGCAAGTGGAAGATGAATTTCCTCATGTATAAGGCTCCGACCTGGAGCTGTAGTTGTCCGTGCAGGACTAGACTGTTCTCAAGTAGGGCTCGGCCACCTCGTGACAATGCCCACGCCGGCTTCGGGAGCTGTATGACAGAGACCACACACTGACTCCGTATGACTGGCGACTTAAACACACCAAAGCTCCCTGAAGGCAGAGAAACAGTCACAGAGTTTAATGGAGAGGGAGTACTCTCGCCAGGGGCAGCCTCTTCTACTGGCCCAGGGTTCTGGAGTACAGGCTTCACAGGGCAGAGGCCAGATTCCGGCTGCAACTTGGCCCGCTTCTTCTTTTTAGACCTCTTGGATCTTGCACGGGAGGCTGCATCGGCAGACTGTGGAACAGGTGATGGCTGGACGGTCATAGGTGGTTGAGATGTTTCACCCACAGGTTCCTCTTGTCTGGTCTGTCTCTGGAAGCTTGGAGGGGAAGACTTTTCAGGAGCAGCTGGACGAGGCATATCGAACACTTTACGGAAGGCCACCAGGAAGGCCCCCAGGCTCATGATGACAGGGTCCCCTGCTTCCCAAAGGGGATAGATCCACATCAAGGCATCACCAGCTAGGTAGGACATGATGTACCCCACCTTAACCCGGTCAGAGGGGAAACAAGCTGCATTCTGCAGGATGTAGTGCAGGCACTTTTTCAGAAACCCTTGGCACTCTTTGGGATCCCCATAGAACCTAGGCGGGTCTGCTGGGTCATGCTCTTCATAGACCAGGAGCTGCTCATAGATGGCCTTGGAGACTATGAGTGGTTCAGAAGTCTCAACAATTGGAACCACGCAAGGCAGAACAAACTCTTCCGGTGGCTCACACTGGCAGGGAGAGAGCTCATCATGCTCTGCGAGCAGAAGGACATGGGACTCAGCGGGGACCATGGCTTGTGCAAACTGTCACGCTCGCGCCCTTGCTGAATGGCGTGAGCCGGGGGGTTGTGGCCCCACTGTGCCACAAACCAGACTACCCTGGAAGGGGCATGACTATGACAGCTACCTCTGTCTTCACTGGAGCCTCTGATGGTGAGGTAAGGCTTGTCCGGCAAGTAGCTGCCGGGTGCCACTCCAGGGTGATGTCTGGCTGTGGCTGCTGATCCCACTCGGGAACAGGACACCTGGACAGGTGCGAGTGACAAGCAGGCTGAGACATAGGGCAAGCAGGCACGGCTTGGAGACACAGGGCAAGCAGGCACAGCTTGGAGACACAGGGCAAGCAGTCACGGCTTGGAGACACAGGGCAAGCAGTCACGGCTTAGAGACACAGGGAAAGCAGTCACGGCTTGTAGACACAGGGCAAGCAGGCACGGCTTGGAGACACAGGGCAAGCAGGCACAGCTTGGAGACACAGGGCAAGCAGGCACAGCTTGGAGACACAGGGCAAGCAGTCACGGCTTGGAGACACAGGGCAAGCAGTCACGGCTTGGAGACACAGGGAAAGCAGTCACGGCTTGGAGACACAGGGCAAGCAGGCACGGCTTGGAGACACAGGGCAAGCAGGCACGGCTTGGAGACACAGGGCAAGCAGGCACGGCTTGGAGACACAGGGCAAGCAGGCACGGCTTGGAGACACAGGACAGACTGGTGTGGTATGAGAAGGGACAGGTACGGACCTGTTCACACAGCAGGTGTAGGCAGGAGGGAGTGGTGTAGGCGGAGCCGCAGGAGTGCAGGGTAGGCTGGGCTGCAAGGGAGGCAGAGCGGCAAGGGAGCCATGCAGGCAGAGCAGCTAGGGAGCCGTGCTGGCAGAGCGGCTAGGGAGCTGTGCACGCAGAGCGGCTAGGGAGCCGTGCAGGCAGAGCGGCTAGGGAGCCGAGCAGGCAGAGCGGCTAGGGAGTCGAGCAGGCAGAGCAGCTAGGGAGCCAAGCAGGCAGAGCGGCTAGGGAGCCGAGCAGGCAGAGCTGCAAGGGTGCAGATGCACAGACAGAGCTGCAAGGGTGCAGATACACAAACAGAGCTGCAAGGGTGCAGATGCACAGACAGAGCTGCAAGGGTGCAGATGCACAGACAGAGCTGCAAGGGTGCAGATGCACAGACAGAGCTGCAAGGGTGCAGATGCACAGACAGAGTTGCAAGGGTGCAGATGCACAGACAGAGCTGCAAAGGTGCAGATACACAGAGCTGCAAGGGTGCAGATGCACAGACAGGGAGGACACAAGGAAAGACACAGCAGGGAAGGAAGCCACAGACAAGGAGAAAGGGAGACTAAGATAGGACAGAGTACAGACAAGGTACTGGGACCAAGACTCAAGGGCCAGGATATTCAGCCTCCTGGCAGGCAAACAAGGTACAGAGCAAGACAAGAAGTATTCCTCCAGAGAAGGAGGAAATACACAGGACAGGGCCTGGCTTCCTCAGTAGCAAGATACTAACTGAGATTAGACATTGCAAAGGCAATGTTTCAGTGGGTGTGGCGGAACTAAATAGTCAAGGGCTCTAGGTGATTGGTCAGGGACAGATTAGACAGGTGCACCCTGACTGCATAAGAACCAGAGAGTTCTGGCGCCGTCCCCCTAAACACACATAGCCAGGAAACATATAGAAGAGCAGAGGCACGGAGCACAGGGCTGGCAATAGACATAATTCACAGCATGACCCAAAGCAGTGAGTAAGTTGATGTGCGGGGGATGGGAGGCCATGCAGTGACGCCAGCAGGGTTGTTACAGTTGTGTATATGGCTATGTAGGTCATAAAACGTTAGATGAAATAATACCTTGATATCTGCGATCTCATGTCTAATTCTACAAAAATCTGCTTTTTTATTAATATGTAAATTAGCTGTTAAGATCTATGGGGCGGACATAGATCTCCCTGAGAAAAAAGAGAGCACAGCAGCACTCTATAAGGGCCAAAGTATATGCAAACACTGAATACATGAGATATAAACTGTATTATTGCTAAATAAAATGTACATGCAAAAATTAAGTTGCAAAAATGAAGGTTTTTAGCACACAAATTAGCCAATTCGTGCGTGCCCATCAACCATGGTAAGATGACACTTCTCTGATGGGTAACTACTCTGATACATATCAAACATGCCTCTCCTGGGCTGGTCACCACCTCCAATAGAAAACAGTAGAAAACAAAAACCTGACCAGCACCTCCATACAAAGTGCATTGGTGCAAGCTGCAATGACCGCTGGTCAGGTTATTGTTTTCTACAGTTCACTATTGGAGGTGTTGACTGTCTACTTCTCTGCACTCCTCCTGTCAGCCCAAGAGTGCTTTTAATTAGTGTGGGTTTCTACCTGCACATTTAAAATGTACTCTTATAGCCTGGGAGAAGCATGTTTGATAAGTTACCCATCAGAGAAGTGTCATCTTGCCGTGGTTGATGTGCATTCATGAATTGGACAATTTATGCGCTAAGAACCTTCATTTTTGCAAGTTTATTTTTGTAAGTACATTTTATTTAGCAACCATACAGTTTAGATCTCATGTATTCAGAATTTGCATACACTCTGGCCCTTATAGAATGCTGCTGTTCTCTCTTTTTTTTAGGGAGATCTATGTCCCATTGATCAAAACTTTTGGCATATTAGAAGTTTTTTTTTCACATGTTAGTTACTCTTCAGCATGTGAGTTGTCCATTTTAGCAGATGCCCATAGCAAAGTCATGATTGGAGGGGTTATCCATTCACAACCAATTAATTTTAGTTAATTTTGTGTTTCATTATCTGTCTTTGCTTATTTTTCTATTAATTTTCCATGTTCTCTAACAGCTTGAAACAATGGTCATGTCTTTGACGTCTTGTGAAGATTATCACCAAAAAACAGAATTCCCTCCACCCAAGAAAGGCAGCATCATCTCAAACTTAAGGAGATTCAGTGCTGTGGACCAAACAAACACGGGTGCTGTCCCCCCTATTGCCAAGCCTAGGCCTAGTGTGACTATTAATACTGAAGACTTACCTCGTTATCAACGAGCTGCCAAGCCGGAGACGCCCATAAATGAAGCCAATTCAAATTGGCATACGAAACATGCGCTTAGTGTTCCAAATATCCCAAGCCGAAGTAAAACCCCAACCCGTAGTGTTGTCTCGGCTCCAGTCACCAATAAATCGCACCGGGTGCGATGTAAGCTCATGGCCGATGACCGTCAACTGTTCAACCTCACTAATCGGCAGACACGTCAGAGATACGTCACCAAGGACGGCAAATGTAGGGTTAACCTTGGTCGCATACAGGAAAAGAAGAGGTTCTTGTCAGACATTTTCACCACGGTTGTGGATCTAAAGTATCGTTGGTTCATATTTGTATTCATGTTATGTTATATCGTCACATGGGTTGGTTTTGGGGTTATTTATTTTGTGGACGCCTTGATTAGAGATGACGTGAATCACATTGGGGATCCCGAGTGGAAGCCTTGCATTGACAATGTTGACTCCTTCCTTTCTGCCTTACTTTTCTCTGTGGAAAGTCAACGGACAATCGGCTATGGCACCAGGATGGTAACCGCCTATTGCCCCGAGGGTGTTATTTTGCTCATGGCTCAGTCAATAATCGGTTCGGTGATTGATGCCCTCATGGTGGGCTGTATGTTTGTTAAAATTTCACGGCCCAAAAAGAGAGCCGAGACCCTGATCTTCAGTAAGAAATGTGTGGTGTCCCACAGAGATGAAAAGCTTTGCTTGATGTTCAGGATCGGAGATCTACGCGATAGCCACATGGTAGATGCCAAGATAAGAGCCAAACTCATCAAATCTCGACAGACAAAGGAAGGGGAGTTTATTCCACTGGAGCAATCAGAAATTAACCTTGGTTATGATACTGGAGAGGACCGACTTTTCCTGGTGGAACCTCAGATCATCTGTCATTTCATTAATGACCACAGTCCATTTTGGGAGATGTCTGCGGAGTCGCTGAAGAGGGAGCAGTTTGAAATTATTGTAATACTTGAAGGCATTGTTGAAGCCACAGGTAAGAGACAAGCTACAGAGGATACATGTCTGACATGCCTGGTTTATTAAATGCCTGTATTTCCAGTGAAAAAGTATCTGTGAAGGTGCTTTGGGACGTCCATGCAAATTTGTCTGAGATTTCGCCTCAATGCATGGACTGGCCGTGGGGCTCCCGATCCAGGCTTGACAGCTTCATGTATTTCTATAAAGTTGTCACGCTCAGTTTGGGAAACCCACCCACTATATGATCTGATCTCAGAATGATTTGCACGGACATCTGATCGAGCCCTAATAACAATCTACATTGTGACATCACTCTGTTCGACCATTTTAGAAATTTATGCAAAAATTGGTAACTGGGTGTTACCATACAAAAGAGCGTGACCCAATACAGTGTCACCGTCTGAGAGAAAAAAAACAACTTTTTCTTAAGTGTCAACCAATTTGCATCAGAATTTTTCCTCATCCCTTTTATTCACTGAATCAAGTAGACTGTCAAACTTTTTTTATCCATTGACTGTTAGGGCTCACCCACATAATTCGGAAGAGTGCAGTCTAATAAAAAATGGATTGCACTCGGACCAATTATTTCAATGAGTCAGTGCAGGTTCGCATTTTCTTTCACAGCTGTGTTTGGCGTGAGATAAAAATTGCAGCATGATGAGATTTCACTCCAAAATTAGATGGGTGTGTGAAAAAAAATCAGATGACATATGGACCATCAGTATGGTATCCGATTTTTCCAGAAAAATTGCAATTTTGTAACAGGAAATTGAAAATGGTCCTGAGAATAATAATTGCGGAGTAAAACACAGATTGTATACTGACAGCAGACGGATGACAAGTGAGAAAAAAATTGTCCCAGTTTTCAGGATGAACGTTGGAATTTTTTTGTACTCTGATGTGACCCCGGTCTTAATGTAATGGAAGATTCTAGGACGGAACTCTGAAGTACAAAGTCAACAGTATTGCAGGGATCTCTGTAGGCTTTAATGACCAAATCTGATTCACAAACCAGATGAGAATTGGACATGTGCGGAACCTTACAGACCTGTTTCTTTTTATTTTTAATCAGTGCATGTATGGGTGGAATTTCATTGTATCTTGAATATATATTGTAGTGAATGTATATTAACAAAAGTTTTCAGTTCCCATAGTTATGGGTGGATTTGGAGGTTTTCTATCTGGCATGGGGGGATGATTGCTTTCGGCACCTGGTCCCAATGGATCAGCTTTCTGAAGTTAGTGTACCGTCACTGCTTCAATCTTGTGAATCCCGATTGGTCCCTTTGAAGTGAAACCCTTGAATTTGTGGAGACGCATGATTGACAGTCATATTGATTGAATAGAGGCGAGGGGTGTGCCTATGTGCTTATAATGTGTGCAGCTATGCCGCCGTATGCGGCCACCTATCTTGACAATATGTGCATTGTTCTATCAGAGTTAAAGGGAATCTGTCAGCAGGTTTTTGATATGTAATCTGAGGGCAACATGAGGTAGGGGCTGAGACATTGATTCCAGCGATGATTCACTTATTAGGCTGTATGCTGTTGTTTCAATACAATCAGTGTTTTATTAGCAGGAGATCACTACAGGACTACAGCTCTCGTGCGTCCTGGCCCTGCCATGACTCCAGCACTGATTAGCAGCTTACTGTCAATATACAACAGAAATAGAGAGTCTGGTGTTGGCACGTCAGCTTTCTGAACTCTGCTCCATGCTACATATAAAACTTCTGATTGTATCACAACTGCGACACCAAGTAATCTGTGTGATACACCATTGGAATCAGGGTCTCTTCCTATATTATGCTTCTGTTATGACTGCTAAAGCACATTCACACAGGTAGCGTACAATCAACAAATACCTGAACCTGACAGAACCCTGTTCAGACTAGTAAAAAAATCCTTCTCTGACCCTGGTCTCTCCCTGCCTGACTGCTGAGGTTTTCACCCTAAAATAACAGAATGGTGTCCCCACTTGCCTGCAGCTTATCCTGAATACCCTTAGCAGCTCCTAGTATCGCTAGAGTAGAAATTCTGTAAGGAATAAAAGAATCACGTACAAACCAACTGCAACTAACGCAAACTACAGCGAAGTGAATTCATCAAAGTCTATCACCAGCAGGAAACACCAGCAGGGGAAGGTATATAAAGCTGCACCCGAAAGCTGATAAAACAAACACAGTAAATGAAAAACACCTATTACCCAAAACTCACAGAAACAAGATTACAGAATTAAAACACCCAAAGAAAAGACATATTTACTGAGACTCAATGGAAAGAAATGCTGACCACAGAGGACAGAATCAACTGTTCGAATCCAGACGCATAACATCCGCTCTCAGAAGAAATGGAAAAATCCTGCTGACAGATTCCCTTTCCTAGTGAATTGAGTAGTTATTCACTTTGGGAAACTTTTGGATTAATTTTCAGTGAAGTGCTGATGTGTATGTGGCTCAGCAAAAATGAACAGCACTAGGAGGTGCCATGTGAATGTAGCAAACGTCAGAGTTCCATACAAGTTTCATCCATTTTTAAACTGATCCAATGTTTAAGGGAATCTGTTGTGTCCCAAAACGCTATAACCTGCAGATATGAGGTTAATCTTCAGGTTATTAACATTCTAAAGCTATGTAACCGCTGCACCGAAAGCCCTGTTTTTCTCCCAGCAGCCTAGGGTTTTCAGTCATAGAGGTGCGGGCAGTGTGGCTTCCATCACCACTAGTGAGCGCAGGCTGTAACCTCACGATCCCGGCACTGACTGGCAGTCAACTCTGCGTTGATGCACTGTGCCCATGACGACCATTAATAATATCATTGATAGCAGCTGACACTGTAGTAAGTGCTGGAATTTCTGCATGTGGCGCTCAGACTCCAGACAAAATAAATCAAGATGTTTTGAAAATTTTATTTATCATTTGTGAATCATTGACATGTCTCTATCCTGTGATTTCTATAATTCTATGACTTCCCAGTGATCATGATGCACATTGGTGAAATGACGCAGGAATCCGGACAAGATTTGATTGTTCCTCTCCACTTGCCCATTGGACTGAGGATGATAAGCAGAAGAAAAGTCCAGTTCTACCTTCATTAGTTTACAAACCACTCTCCAGAACTTCGAGGTGAACTGGACACCCCTGTCGGACACAATCTAGAGAGGAAACCCATGGAGACGGAAGATGTGCTGTATGAAATAGTCATCAAGCTCAGGAGCAGACGGAAGACCAAATAGAGGAACGAAATGAGCCAACTTCAAAAAGCGATCCACCACAACCCAGACAGCGGAGCAGCCAGACGAGATGGGAAGATCCGTAATAAAGTCCATAGCGATGTGCTGCCAGGGAGCGGAAGGAACAGGAAGTGGAGAGAGTCGCCCGGACGGAAGGTGCTTTGCAGTTTTGTTACGGGCACATGAAGGACAGGCTGCTACATACTCCAGGATATCTTTGCCCATGGTAGGTCAGCAGTAATAGTGGGCGATAAGTTGCAAAGTCTTTTTCTGACCGGCATGACCACCCAACTTGGAAGAGTGACCCCACCGAAGGACACGATTCCTGTCCGAAGTGGGCACAAGAGTTTTTCCGGGAGGAAGCCAGGAGAGATTAACAGAGGCTACTAACACTAACCTGGATGGCTCGATGATATGTTGAGGTTCTTCCTCTAAGTCAGGAGGCAGGAAGGCTCTAGAGAGTGCATCGGCCTTGACATTCTTGTCAGCTGGACGAAAATGAAAAACAAAGTTAAATCGAGCAAAAAACAAGGCCAGCTGGCGGGGATTCAACCTCTGAGCAGACTGGAGATAGGCAAGGTTTTTATCATCACTGAATATGACAACCTGATGGACTGCTCCCTCGAGGAGATGTCACTATTCTTGCAGGGCCAACTTGATAGCCAAAAATTCAGGTGGAACCGACCCCTATACAGGGACCATTAGGAGCAGGCCCAGGGGTTCGAGTACCACGGTAGCTGGTACCGAGAGGGGCGGCTCAGGATGGACCGGAGTAAGACTGTGAGACTGGAGTAAAGAATGACAGAATAAGACTGGAACCAGGAGGCCGGAAAGATGTGAGATAGAAGACTGGAACGAGAAGGAATGACAGGAGTAGGAACACTGGAGACAGAACTGGAGTAGGATGGCTGGAACACTGGAGACAGGACTGGAGTAGGACGGCAGGAACACTGGAGACAGGACTGAAGTACGACGGCAGGAATGCTGAAGGCAGGACTGGAGTAGGATGGCAGGAACACTGGAGACAGGACTGGAGTAGGACGGCAGGAACGCTGAAGGCAGTACTGAAGTAGGACGGCAGGAACACTGGAGACAGGACTGGAGTAGGACAGCAGGAACGCTGAAGGCAGGACTGGAGTAGGACGGCAGGAACACTGGAGACAGGACTGGAGTAGGACGGCAGGAACACTGGAGACAGGACTGGAGCAGGACGACAGGAACACAGGAGGCAGAAATGCGGAAGAGAACAAGGAACATGGGTAGCAGGACTGAGAGGCTGCTGCAGAGAGCAGCCGAGAATGAAACTGCAGGAGCAGAGAGCACACGATGAAGCGAGGCCAGAGTGCTAGGAAACACAACGATCAGGCACCTCCCTCAGGGGGAGGCGGCCTGATATGGCCCCATCTGGTCAGCCATTGGTCCAAAGGTGCTTCCGGGTCAGGGCACAGCCGGAGCATAAGAAGCAGGAAGGAGGCGCGGCCGCGGCCTATGACGCATGCGCATAGCATGCAAGGAGGGCATCGGTCGTGAGCCTGTCTCAGGTAACCGCCGCGGCCGTCGGGTGGAGAGAGGCTGCGGCGTGGGAGGGGAGGCCGACTGCGGCATGGGAGCGGAGGCCGGGTGTGTATGGCGGAGCAGTGTAACAGTACCCCCCCTAAGCCGCCCTCCTCGGAGGTTAGCAAGAAACCTCTTGAGGATACGGGGAGCATGGATATTCTCCCGAGGCTGCCAGGATCTCTCCTCAGGACCAAAGCCCTTCCAATCAACAAGAAAGAAAGTCGTACCTCTAACCCTCTTTACAGCGAGAATGTCCTGCACTTCAAAAACATGATCGGCACCCACCGGCTGAGGTCCAGGATCAAGTGAGGAATGGAAGCAATTCAGCACCACAGGCTTCAGGATAGAGACGTGAAAGGTGTTCGGGATCCGGAGTGAAGCAGGCATCCTCAATTTGTAGGCGACTTCGTTAATACGTCCCAGAACTTCAAACAGACCGATGTAGCGTGGGCCCAATTTGTAGGAGGGCAGTTTCAAACGGATGAATTTGGAGGAGAGCCAGACCTTGTCCCCAACACGATACGGTGTAGGATCCAACCTCTTTTTGTCTGCATAATTCTTCATCTGATCAGCGGATCTCTTGAGTGATGTGTTGGTCTCAGCTCAAATCTTAGAAAATTCGGAGGACAAGGCGTTGGCCGCGGGTACCTCGGAGGCAGGAGTTACCGGAAGAGGAACACCAGGACGTCTGCCAAAAACAATGAAAAATGGAGACTTGGCCGAAGACTCACCAGCATGGTTGTTATAAGCGAACTCTGCCCAGGGGAGCAAGTTGACCCAATCGTTCTGGTGGGCATTGGAGAAGTGACGTAAGTACCCCGTAAGCGTCTGGTTGGTATGCTCTACCTGTCCGTTGGATGGTAGGCCGAGGAGAAGTCGAGGGTAACGTTCATGAGCTTACAAAGCGAACGCCAGAACTTGAAGGTAAACTGAACCCCTCGGTCAGACACAATGCGTCGAGGTAGTCCGTGAAGTCTGAAGATTTGATGAATGAAGATTTTGGCCAGCTCCGGCGCTGAGGGAAGACCGGGCAGAGGGACGAAGTGAGCCATCTTGGAAAAATGATCCACCACCACCTGGATGACTGTGCAGCCCGAAGAGCAAGGTAGGTCGGTGATGAAATCCATGGCGATGTTTTCCCAAGGAACCGTAGAGACGGGCAACGGAAGCAACAAGCCGGACGGAGGTCTCCGTGGCACTTTGTTTTTAGCACAGGATGGACAAGAAGCCACAAAGTCGAGTACATCTTGGCGAAGCGTGGACTACCAGTAGTGACGTGTGATAAGGTCAAGGGTCTTCTTAGTTCCGGTATGGCCAGCCAGTTTGGAGGAGTGCCCCCATAAAAGGACCTTTCGCTTGAGATTCTCTGGCACAAGCATCTTGCCAGGTGGGGGAGTAAGCCAGTTCACTGGAGCCACGGTGATGATCCTAGTGGGATCAATGATATGTGAAGGTTCCTCCATGGATTCGTGTGGCTGGAAGACCCTGGACAGGGCGTCGGCTTTGGAATTCTTGTTGCCAGGATGGAAACGGAGCTCGAAATCAAATCAGGCAAAAAATAAGGACCATCTGGCCTGGCGAGGGTTAAGTCTCTGGGCAGACTGGAGATAGGCCAGATTCTTGTGGTCCGAGAAGATGACAAAAGGATGGACAGCTCCTTCCAGGAGGAGGCGCCATTCCTCCAAGGCCAACTTGATGGCCAAAAGTTCCCGGTCGCCGATCGAGTAGTTACACTCGGATGGAGAAAAGGCCTTCGAGAAGAAGCCATAAGGGTGCAGGTGACCGGAGGCGGTTCTCTGGGAAAGTATCGCCCCAGCCCCCATCGAGGAAGCGTCCACCTCGAGTACAAAAGGTCGATCGCTCTCAGGGCGATGCAGGACCGAAGCCGTGGAGAAAGCCCGTTTTAGAGTCAGAAAGGCCTCTTCTGCCTCAGGAGACCAATCTTTGGGAGTAGACCCTTTACGGGTGAGCGCAGAAATGGGTCTTGTGATCGCGGAGAAGTGGGAGACAAATTGCCGGTAATAGTTGGCGAACCCGAGGAATCGTTGTATCGCCTTTAATCCGACGGGGCGAGGCCATTTGAGGATGGCAGACAACTTCTTGGGATCCATCCTTAGACCAGTGTCAGAGATAATGTATCCCAGAAACGGCAGAGAGGTCTGTTCAAAGAGACATTTCTCGATCTTCGCATACAGGCGGTTCTCCCGAAGACGCTGAAGCACCAGACGGACACTCTTTCTGTGGGACGAGAGGTCCGGCGAGAAGACGAGGATGTCGTCTAAGTACACGACCACACAGGAGTACAAGAGATCCCGGAAGATCTCATTGATGAACTCCTGAAACACCGCAGGAGCATTGCAGGGACTAAAGGGCATGACCAGATACTCGTAATGACCGTCTCGAGTGTTGAAAGCGGTCTTCCACTCCTCACCTGCACGGATACGGACCAGATTATAGGCTCCTCTGAGGTCCAGCTTGGAGAAGACCCGAGCCCCTCTGAGACGGTCAAACAACTCCGGAATGAGTGGAAGAGGGTACCTGTTCTTGATGGTAATTTCATTCAAGCCCCTATAGTCAATGCACGGCCGTAGAGTTCCGTCCTTCTTTTTGACGAAGAAGAACCCAGCTCCCGCGGGCGAGGAGGACTTCCGTATAAAGCCTTTGGCGAGGTTCTCTCGGACATACTCAGACATGGCGGTAGTCTCTGCGGGAGACAGAGGGTAAATTCTGCCCCTGGGAGGGGTTGAACCGAGAACAAGCTCAATTGGGCAGTCGAAAGGCCGGTGAGGAGGAAGGACCTCTGCCTCCTTATCAAACACATCGGCGAAAGAGCTGTAGGCTGGAGGAAGGCCCGGAAGGTCTGGAGGAGACCGAGGAGCGACCGCCAGACAGACAGGAGTCAGACAGCGAGCTTGGCACGGGTGCCCCCAGCGGAGTATCTCCCCAGAAGACCAGTTGAGAACAGGCTGATGAGTCCTTAACCATGGGAGACCAAGTAGAATGGCGTGAGAGAGCTTAGGCAAAATGTAAAAGGCTATCTTCTCTCGATGTAAGGCTCCGACTTGCAACTCCACCTCTTCAGTGACCAAGGTGACGGTCACCTGTAGCGGTTTGCCATCCACGGTGGCAATCTGAATTGGGTTAGATAGAGTGACTACAGGAATTTGGTATTTGTCCACTTCCTCCGGCCGAATGAAGTTACCCGCTGAGCCCGAATCCACGTAGGCCACCTCGGAACCACGCCTTCCTCTTGAAACCAAAAGCACAGAAATCGTAAGGGGTTGAGAGGAATCGTCATTACCTAGGGAGGGCTCTCTTACCTGACCTAGGAGGAGTCGTTTCCCTGTCTCTTAGGACAGGTGCGGACGTAGTGTGACGAATCACCGCAATAGAGGCACAGACCCTGTGCCCTTCTCTCTCTCTGACACAACTCGGCCAACCTGAGATGGTCTATCTGCATGGGCTCACCCGAAGAGAGGGAAGAGGAACCGGCCGAACGGGAGCTGACAGATCGGGTGAAAGGAGAAACTGACCTGGTGGACTGCCTGTCTCTCGCTGACTCCCGAGCGCGCTCCAGGAAGCGCAGGTCAATGCGGGTAGAGAGCGAGATAAGGTTCTCTAAGGTGGACGGGGTATCTCGACCTGCGAGTTCATCCTTTATTCTACTAGAAAGACAGCGCCAGAATGCCCCCACCAAAGCCGCTTTATTCCAGCCGAGCTCGGAGGAGTGCGAAAGCGAATACCGTACTGTCCGACTGTGAGATAGCCCTGGTGTAAGTTAAAGAGTGACTCAGTGAAAGAGGCTAACCGACCCGGCTCATCGAAAACCTTACAAAACGTATCCAGGAAAAAAGGGAGAGACTTGAAAAGACGGGGTCGTCACGTTCCCACAGTGGGTTTACCCAAGACAGGGCCTCTCCCTCCAGATGGGACATGATGAAGGCCACCTTGGCCCGATCCGAGGGATATTGCTGCGGCAGTCATTCAAAGTGGAGGCTACACTGATTTAAGAACCCTCTACAGAGCTTGGGATCCCCGGTGAAACGAGGTGGTTTGGCGAGGTGGGGCGTCGGGAGAGCGGTTGACGCGGGAGGAGGAGTCGGCACTGCAGTGGCAGCCTGGAGGGCCGACAAGCGACTGTCAAAGGAGGCCATGTAGGACAAAATGTGGGCTTGAGTATCTTGCTGCTGACCCAGCTCCTGTTGGAGACTGGCCAGCTGAGTGGCATTTCCAGGATCGGCTACCTGTAAAGCCGACAAACGGGTGTCCATCTACTTCATAACTGACATAATGCTACCCTGATTCTCCCGTAGGAATAGCAACTCTTTCTGGGTAGCAGCCGTAGTACCGGCGGAGTCCATGGCCTGATCGTACTGTTAGCGTGGGTGGTCTGGAGCAGGAAACCCCGGGAGTGGACCCTCTGGACCGTGGCACAGAGGGGCCCCGGGCGAGCTGCCAGGTGGAACCGACCCCTATACAGGGACCGTTAGGAGCAGGCCCAGGGGTTCGAGTACCACGGTAGCCGGTACCGAGAGGGGCGGCTCAGGATGGACCGGAGTAAGACTGTGAGACTGGAGTAAAGAATGACAGAACAAGACTGGAACCAGGAGGCCGGAAAGAAGTGAGATAGAAGACTGGAACGAGAAGGAATGACAGGAATAGGAACACTGGAGACAGGACTGGAGTAGGACGGCAGGAACACTGGAGACAGGACTGGAGTAGGACGGCAGGAACACTGGAGACTGGACTGGGGTAGGACGGCAGGAACACTGGAGGCAGGACTGGAGTAGGACGGCAGGAACACTGGAGACAGGACTGGAGTAGGACGGCAGGAACACTGAAGGCAGGACTGGAGTAGGACGGCAGGAACACTGGAGACAGGACTAGAGTAGGACGGCAGGAACGCTGAAGGCAGGACTGGAGTAGGACGGCAGGAACACTGGAGACAGGACTGGAGTAGGACGGCAGGACTGGAGTAGGACGGCAGGAACACTGGAGACAGGACTGGAGTAGGACGGCAGGAACGCTGAAGGCAGGACTGGAGTAGGACGGCAGGAACACTGGAGACAGGACTGGAGTAGGACGTCAGGAACACTGGAGACAGGACTGGAGCAGGACGACAGGAACACAGGAGGCAGAACTGCGCAAGAGAACAAGGAACACGGGTAGCAGGACTGAGAGGTTGCTGCAGAGAGCAGCCGAGAACGAAACTGCAGGAGCAGAGAGCACACGATGAAGCGAGGCCAGAGTGCTAGGAAACACAATGATCAGGCGCCTCCCTCAGGGGGAAGGGGCCTGATATGGCCCCGTTTGGTCAGCCATTGGTCCAAAAGGTGCTTCCGGGTCAGGGCACAGCCAGAGTATAAGAAGCAGGAAGGAGGCGTGGCCGCGGCCTATGGCGCATGCGCATAGAATGCAGGGAGGGCATCGGTCGTGAGCCCGTTTCAGGTGACCGCCGCGGCCGTCGGGTGGAGAGAGGCTGCGGCGTGGGAGTGGAGGCCGACTGCAGCGTGGGAGCGGAGGCCGGGTGAGTATGGCAGAGCGGTGTAACATTCTCTGAGATCTAGTTTTATCTTGGGCCCTCTGAGATGATCAAACAGCTCTGAAATAAGTGGTAATGGATATCTATTTTTTACCGTGATCTGGTTTAACCCCCGGTAATCGATACAGCCGTAGAGATCCATCCTTTTTCTTGACGAAGAAGAAACCTGCCCCCACCGGAGAAGATGATTTCCAGATAAATCCTCTAGTCAGGTTCTCCTTGATGTGCTGTGACATAGCTGGGGACTCTGCATGGGAAAGAAGATAAATTTGCCCCCGAGGGGAGATGTTCCAGGAAGAAGGTCAATGGAACAGTCATACGACCTGTGTGAAAGCAGCCTCTCTGCTTACTTTTTCCCGAAGACATCTGAGAAGGCCCAGTAAGAGGATGGTAAGCCTGGCAGGGCAGTAGGCTAAACTGGAGGACGAACATGACGGATGGGAGCGATACATCGATCAGAGCAGGAATCTCCACAGCACAGGACTTCTCCAGTTCTCCAGTTTAGGACAGGCTCAGGTACTTGGAACCAAGGTGAACCTAGAAGCAAGGGGTTAGACAAACCCGGCAACACATAAAAACAGATTCTTTCAGAATGTGTTAGACCTACCCGAAGTTCCACTGGCTCTGGAACCGAACAGGCTCGGTCAAGGGTTTGCCATCCATGGAAGTCACCCGCAATGGATTTCGAAGACTCTGGACTGGAATCTGGAAACGGTCCACTATCGCTTGCTGGATGAGATTCCTGAAGGCTCCAGAGTCCAGGTAGCAAAGTTCTGAAAATCTGACTGTGCCAGAGGACACGGAGATAGTCATTTGCAGAGATGCAGAGAGATGATCCTTACCCAGAGAAGCCTCTCCTACTGACGCTGGGATCTGGAGTTTCCCAACCTCTCCTGACAGAAGTGGATCCGATGCTCCGAACTACCACAGTAGAAACATTTTCCTTCCACGCGGCGCGCCTCCTGGTGCTGTCCAGCCAAGCTCACTTGATCCACTTGCATAGCTTCTGGAAGGGAGGCTGGAGACGGAGAAGTCGGCAGTTTCTGGGAAACTAGGATCCAGGCGATAAGGTCTCCTCTCCCACTTGGATTCCCTGGAACGTTCTTGAAAGTGAAGACGGATCCGAGTAGCTAAGTAGCTGAGGATATCAGGTCATTCAGAGTCGAAGGAGTATCCTGACTCACCAGCTCGTCCTTTATTCTTCCGGACAAACCCTCCCAGAAGGTAGCCACCAAGGCCTCGCCATTCCAAGATAACTCTGAGGAAAGGGTCCAGAAACGAACTGCACACTGGGCCACCGTTAGATTCCCCTGGCTTAAATGGAGAAGTGAAGAAGCTATCGAAGAGGAATGGCCAGGCTTGTCGAAGGTCCTGCGGAAAACCTCAAGGAAAGACTGGAGATTATTAACTAGAGGATCCACTCTCTCCCACAACGGATTCAGCCAGCCGAGAGCCCCTCCGGCGGGGTTTGACATAATGAAGCCCACTTTGGCCCGTTCTGAAGCAAACATATGCCCCAGGAGTTTTAAAGTGCAGTGTGCATTGATTAATGAGCCCCCGTCACTGAGCGGGATTGCCATCAAACTGAGTGGGAGCTGCCAGACGAAGTTCTTTACCTGCCGTACAACAGGGAGCCTGGAAGCTGGTGGTCGAGACTGGAGAAGCCAAGGAAACCACCGAGTCCATACGTGTAGACAAGTTGCACAGATAGGTCGTGATCTTGTCCTGCTGGTCTCTCAGGTGAGTAACCTCTTAACACAACTCTGCAGCTGGCTGGAGGTGCTTGAGACCCAGCGGGTTCCATGGCCAGAGCAATCTGTAACAAATGAAAGCGGAGGCACAGATGTTGTAGTGCACATTCATTTATTGCTATTTTTGTGGAACCACGGGACCATGGACTGGGGGGCTCCGAAGGGGGCATGACTATGCGAGCCCCAGACACCCGTAGTAAGACCCCTCGAACAGGATCAGAATGGAGTGTTCAGGGGACGCAGGTGCTACCTCCAGTTAGACCCTAGACACGTGGAAGCTGGCCAAGCGGAACAGGTGAACAGGCATTGATAACACGTAGCAATGAACTTGACAGCCGGGAAGCGACAGCACCGGATGGAGCTGGCACAGGCAGTACTGTCGTCGTCCAGGGAAACGGAGTGACGGATGGCTGAGCTGAATGGAACTTGCACAGGCAGCACTGGTATCATCCCGGGTATGGAGTAGAGAGCCATTGGTAGTCTGAGAAGACAAACAGTATTAGCTGGGTACTGGCAGGACACTAGCCATGCACAACAGAACACAGGTACTACAGAACACTAAACCAGAAACTAGCAACAGGAAACACTTGTTGTTCTGTCGCCTCCTCTATAGCAGGGGAGCCAGAAATAGTACTCACGGTTTTATAATTGGTTTGCAACATATTTGAAAAATACGCGCTGTCTGTTTAAGAGACCAAGAGTGCGCGACCTCAGCATCATACCAGGAGACCTGCTGGCCACATGCCAGGAAGCAGGAGCAGGAGAGGATCCAGAGACCAAAGCTGGGCAGCGGGGAGCAGACTGAGAGCGGGGACCCCAACGGAGACCCCTCTGAGGTACGGATATTACAGTAACACACTGAGTCACCACTGACGTTTGTAGTTGAAGTCTTTCATCTTCATCCAGTGCAGACCGTCATCACTTGTTCCAGCAAGGACTCGTCTCTGTAGAAAATAACACAGTTATCTATAGCTGATCGCTTCCAGAGCACATTCCCCACTATTTTCCCTGACTTCTAAACTATGTCAGATGAAGAAGAAAAAGACATAGTGCCGCCCTACGCAGTATCAGGACTCCCTTTTGATTTCCCCCATGGAAGACAGTAACTTGAAAAGTAAATTACACCAGTAATTATGTTCCCACTTGCCACTATAAACCAAAAATGTATGTTCTTCATCCTGACCTCCATACTGTAATGATGTCACCCCTTTGTTTAATAAGGTGACAAATCCTGGGCCCCTTTATTTAATGTCCCCGTCCTGGACCCCAATGTCCACTTTAATAAGGTCCCTACCTGGGCCCCTTCCAGTAATAATGTCCTCACTCTGGGCTCCTATGTCCACTTTAATAACATCCCCTCCCTGGGCCCCTATGTCTGCCTCTATGGCCACTACCTTGCCCAATCACAGAGGTGGGGGATTCTTCTCACCTTCTTGCGCTCCCTGGTGTCCTCTTGTGGCTTCTCCTCTCGCACGCTGACGTCACAAAGCAGTAACATTGAAAGGCCGCCGGCCTATCAAAGGCTGCAGGAGTCATTTAACACATGCCACAATTCCTGATGCACAGATAAAAAATACAGGTATAGTCCAGTATATAGGCACCACATAGTTATCCATGCAATATTATGGACACCTCATAGTCCGTCATACAGTATTATGGGCACCTCATAGTCCTCCATACAGTATTATGGGCACCACATAGTCCACCATACAGTATTATGGGAAACCACATAGTCCTCACGATTCTCATTTGGTCTGACATGCACAGTAAGCTGTGAGGTCTTATATAAGGTGTGTGCCTTTACAAATCAAGTCCTATCAGTTTAACTAAACACAGCTGGACTCCAATGAAGGAGTAAACCATCTCAAGGAGGATGACAAGGAAATGGACAGCATGTGACTTAAATATGAGTGTCTTAGCAAAGGGTCTGAATACTTATGACCGTGTGATATTAGAATTTTTCTTTTTGTAATAAATTTGCAAAAATTTCTCCATTTCTGTTTTTTCAGTCAAGATGGGTTGCAGAGTGTACAATAATGAGAAAAAAATGAACTTTTTGGAATTTACCGAGTGACTGCAATGAAACAAAGAGTGAAAAATTTAAAGGGGTCTGAATACTTTCCATGCCCACTGTAGTTCTATTTTAACCTCACCAGTCCACAGGACTTGTTTCCAAAATGCATTAGGCTTGTTTAGATGTTCTTTTGCATACTTCTGATGCTGAATTTTATGGTGAGGACGTAGGAAAGGTTTTCTTCTTATGACTCTTCCATGAAGGCCATATTTGTGCAGGTGTCTCTGAACAATAGAAGAATGTACCACAACTCCAGAGTCTGCTAAATCTTTCTGAAGGTCTTTTGCAGTCAAGCGGGGGTTCTAATTTGCCTCTCTAGCAATACTACGAGCAGCTTTCAGTAACATCTTGCTTGGTCTTCCAGACCTTATCTTGACCTCCACTATTCCTGGTAACTGCCATTTCTTAATTACATTTGAAACTGCGGAAAGGGCAACTTGAAAATTCTTTGCTATCTTCTTATAGCCTTCTCCTGCTGTGTGGGCCTCCACCATTTTCATTTTCAGAGGGCTAGGCTGCTGCTTAGAAGAACACATGGATTCTGCTTTTTGGAACAAGGTTAGACGAGGCTGGGATTTTATAAAGCTAGGAAATTTGCATCACCTGGCCTTTCCTAACGATGATAGTGATCAGGCTGTAACCCTACCAGGCTATTTAAGGTCTGAATCCTTGGTCAAAGTTATCTGAGCACACAAATCTCCAAGGATGACTAAACTTTGGCATCTGCCCATTTTCCTTTTTGTAATTTTTAAAATATAAAAAATGAAATCATGTATTTTTTTCTGTAAAATACAAAGGAGATGTGTCATCTTTAACTTTAGGCCTTTTAGATATAATCTCATTTTTAAATTGTGTAACTGTTCACAATAACACTAACTTTGACCAGGGGTGCCCAAACTTTTACATGTCACTGTAATCAAAGGGAGTACCAAGTGTTGGACACCTACCAATCCAGTATTAGTGATGCATTCTAGGGATAGGCCATCCATAACTTAGATCTGAACAACTCAATTAAAGAATATCTATTTTAATATATTTTTCCATAAATAATGCAGAATATAATAAACGTATATCTTATGATTCTATGATTCTATTATATAAATCTGATTCTTTCTCCTCCTGGACTGATCATTCTCTAAATGCTCATTCCACGCATATAATATGTCTTGTATGAACACAGATTTTTTCAGTACTGAGACAGATGACAGTTGGTGATCATAATGTTTTATGGTGAAATGTAACCGTTGTTTCATTTGAACTTGCAGTAGATTACCTGTGTCTGCCTCTAGTTCCTCCCTCTCTGTAGAATTTTAAAAGCACCAACTGTCATCTAAAATCTCAGTAATGGGGAAATCTGTCTTCACTGAATACAGATTTAACCCGTGAAATGACAATGATCATTCATTCTCAATTCATGATTAAAATCTGTAAATATCTTTATGCAGTGAAGACAGCTCTCCCCATTACTGAGATAGATGACAGTTGGTACTTTTAAAATTCTATGCATGTGGAAGGGGAGGAGCTAGATGAAGGAAGATATTTAAAAAAACTTTATGAGCACCAACAGTCATCTTCTATCTCCATAATGGAAAAATCTGTAATCATTGGAGATTGAATTGAGAATTTTAAGACTGAAAAATCAGTTCAAGAGGAGAAAGAAGCAGGTTTCTCTGATAAGATATATTATCGAGTTTTCTTTGCTCATGTCTTCTTTGGATGTATTAAATAAAAATTAAAACCCTGGTTCCTCTTTAAATAATACAGATATCTTACCTGATTCTGCATTAACCAGTTGTTTTATTCTATGTCTCCTTGAAATAAGGTATGACGTGTCAAGCCAAGACTTCCTACACGGAGGATGAGATACTGTGGGGTCACCGGTTTGAGCCTTGCATGACTCTGGAGAAAGGAGCGTTCCGTGTGGACTACAGCCACTTTGATAAGACCTTTGATGTCCAAACGCCATGGGGAAGCGCGAAGGAAATGCATGAACTGAAGGAGAATGAACGGAATGACCGGTCGACCCTCAGCCTCTACTGGGAAAATATGTTTCAGCCCGGTATCCCTGGGGACCCAAATATAGGTTTTGGGGATGGTTCACTGCAGACCCAGGACAGAATCGAGTTTCCCACCATTGCTGAAGGGAATCAAGAGTGTGACAGCAATGACCTCGATGTCTGATAGAAGACTCCTTAGTTGCCAATGTTAAACCGTTGATGGCAGGGAGACTTTATTATGAACTGTGTTTCTATAGTAAGAAGAGTCTTCGTCCTCTAACGAAACTGTTCTCACCTCAACCTAAATATTCTGTTATTGCTCTCATTCCAAGTGTCTTTTCCTGTTGCACGGGTAAGTGAACTCATTACACATCAGGACCTTGTAATAACCCCTTATCCATTTCTACGCCCCCTCTATTATTTCATATGGTCATGCCTTCTCGAGTCACATCTGACATCATTGTGTGTCCTACATTCTGTCACAGATTATTAAAGTATGTCTTAAAGCAGAACATTTTCATTCATGACTTCTGGGACGCGGTGGCCATAGTAGACCTCAATTTTTACTTCTGTTCTTCAAGAGGTAATATTATGGGGATATTCTGCAGAGAAATATTTATTGATTATCCATCGAAGAAGGTGATACTATCATGGAGGGTGAAACAGTTTCTAAAGGTCCCCCTTCACCATATACTAAAGTTGGCCAAACTTACTAATATCGGTCACTTGACTATTCCCAGACATATAATGTTGGGGAAAATGATCCTTCACATTGGATTTCCAACTGTCGATCCTTTTATTCTCCTACAAAGAAGCTACAGACATAGGAGTCTGGCAACAGCTATCAGAGAACCTAGGTTGAGCCAAGTTTTCCCATTTATGGATGTGTCCTTCAAAGGGTTGTCTGGAGGAAACAAATGATCACCTATCCACAGGATACGTGAAAACTTATTGATCGTTTGGGGTTTGACCACTGACTTCTGCAACAATAGACAGAATGGGGAACTTTAATACGCGTTAGAATGGACTGGGAATCCACATGCTCAATCACAGCTCCAGTCTGTCTAGGGGGCTTCCAAGTGGGTTTTTCTGGTAGCCTCATAGAGAATGAATGGAATGGTGGTCAAACATGTACACTGGCGCTCCTTTCTAACAAGTGTCCCATCCTGTTGACTAGAGAACCATCGGGAAGTCAGATCCCCACCAATAAGTTATCATATATTTTTTGGATGTGATAAGTTTTGCGCTTCTTGGTCCGAGCATGGACCACAATGTACAGACTGCGGGTCTCCTAACCTAAACTCAAGAGTCTCGCTTGACATATACCAGATTGACAAGTTCGAATCAGAACACCAGTCGTCAGTCTGTACATCGCGGTCAGACCTAATACCACCCCTACATGCTCATATGCTCCAATCAGCCGTAATGATAAACCATTGACAGGCAATGTATCATATTATTTCATTACAATGGCAGCTGTCAATGCATGGGATAAATTAGATAGTAAGTGGAGAGTCCACTCCTGAGGTCTATGTGTTGGATGCAAGAAATATGAGCAAGATTAAGGGTATAACCAACTTTGACATGGGCCAAATTATTATGATGACTGGGTCAGAGCAGCTACCAAAAGGGTCCCAAGAAAGGTCAACTGGTAAGTAATAGGGTCATTGGTGCCCAAGGCTTATTGATGTAAATGGAGAGCCAAGGCTAGCCTGCCTGGTCGGATCCCACAGTAGTGTAGTACAAGATTTCTGAAAAAGTAAATCTCTGCCATGATAAAAAAGTGTAAGATCACAAAACACATTGTAGCATGTATCAGAGGGATGTGCATCTGCAGACCCATCCGAGAGCCAATGCTGACCTTTGTCCACTGCCAAAAGTTCTTACACTGGGCAGATAAGCTTCGGGACCACAGTCGGACCAATGGGAGAAGGTGTCCTGGTCTGATGAATCATGTTCCATTCTACATCATGAGGACGGCAGGGTGCCGGCATCACTTACCCGAGAAGAGACGGTATAAGGGTCCACTATGGGAAAAAGACAAGCAGGCAAAAGCCAGGAAATGTATAGTCTGACCGATTATGCTTGAAATATACGTCCAATTTTTTTTAACTGTTCCGATGACTCTAAAAAGAGTTGGCTGCTCCTATGCAGACCTGTGTGTTTCCTTGGTATTTATTTGACTCCCTCTAAACCTACCAATTGGGGAGATGGATGAGAGCATGATTGTTGGATTGGACTACACAGGGTTCACTTGTAGTCTGTTACATGGAGACACATAGAGTTACAAACGCAAAATAATTTATTTGTAATTATATTCATTTAGATGGATTACAACAATAAAATAAATTGGTTGAGGAGCTGAAAAAACTCCACCAAAATATATAGTGTCAACTGGCAGGGGGCGAATATATTATGTGCATATATTAATCGCTGTGTTTTACAGTATTAAATACCGACAAAGATTCCCTTAATCAAATAGGACAAATAACCAGTCCAATAACTCAAAATATCACATCAAAACTAAAGAACCCTTATAATTTTTATCCTGCCAACAGGAAAGAAAAAAAGGGCAAAAGAGTATTTTTGGACAAATAAGTAGATTTTATTACAAAAACAAACACATATTAGACAAACAGAGCAACACTCACTAAACAGGCAAAATTTAAGAAAAGGGGGTTAAACTTTGTTCAGTAGTACATTTCAAGATCCCCATAAACGAGAATAATATGTTAGCCACTAGTCCATGTATATTAAAGAATATTATAAAAACACCCATTAATCCAACCACCTCATATTATTTACTTTTGTAATCCTCCACAGAGAAGTTCAATAAGGTTAGAAGGGCTGGACTGACGACACTAACAGGTGTCGAGCAGAAAGTATCAAGTAAAGTGCAAAATAGTGCTTTCTAAATATATGAATAGCAGCATAACAAACTTAAGGTATTAGAACAGTACTTACATGACAATTCAAATAAGTGAATCCCCTCGCCTGGCGCCCCTACGCGCGTTTCGCTATAACTTCATCAGGAGGCGTGGCTTAAACTAGCTCCAGGGTGAATATAAATAAGGGCCAGCATCCAATTAGGAGCGTCGAATCAATAATAGTGCCGGGTCATATAATGGCGCATGCGCGAATACAACACACCCTCAATAAGGACACTTCCTCTTCCGTGCCTGGAACGCACGCCGCCGTCGCTGCTTAGCAACAAGGGTCATGAGCGAGTCCTTGGAACGCATCGGGAAGGTCCGGGCAAAGTCAGATCTGGGAAAGCGCACAAAAGCACTGAGGACAAACAATTCCGCCGTGAATAAGGCTGCACAGTATAGGAATAATTAGATAAGTAAACAAAGATATTGTGACCCACTGACCAACATAAAAAGGAAGGAGATAAGAAATAATAAAATAAATTACATAGTATAAACAAAATAGTGTATCGAAAGCATACTATGCATGTGTTTATTTGTGCATATATACAGTATGTGATATTTATATAACTTAATTAGACTTATTTTGAAAATATATAAAAATTTATAAATATATAATCAATTCCAATGTGTAAAACCCATAATAAGTATTATGACCTAATCAATATTGTATATGAAGTGTAAACATAAGATAAATACAAAGTGCATATGCTGGTGTAGGAGGGGGAGTCCCCGCTTTGTAACCGGACCGGAACCAAGGGGACTGTCACCAAGGTTCCTAGGGGGAATGTTTCCGGGGGACATAATTGGAGGACGAACCAGAGAGGGTTCAAGAAGGGATGGGGCAGAGCAAATATAAAAGGACCTGAGGACGCCAGCAGGGGGCACTCGACAGAGCGGGAGAAGAGAAGCAGGAAGGCTAGAGGGTGCCAGAGAGCCAGAGCCAGAGCGAGAGCTAGAAGAAGAGAGCAGTGACTGGAGGGACCGGAGAGAGACTCCCCACAGACAGGAGAGAGACGGCACCAAGCCGTACAGCAGAGAGACACTGACTGCCCGACCGCGCTCCTTCCGGCCGCCACAGCCTGACTTCAGCCCGCGGCTGCGGCCTACCCGCTGCCGCCTACGGCCACCGCAGCTCAACTTCAGCCCGTGGCTGTGGCCCACCCGCTGCCGCCCGTGGCCACTGCGGCTCGAATCCAGCCCGCAGCTGTGGCATGTCCGTTGCCACCCACGGCCTCCGCGGCTCAACTCCAGCCCACAGCTGCAGCCTACCCGCGGCCTCCGCGGCTCAATTTCAGACCGTGGCTGCGGCCACTGCGGCTCGACTCCAGCCCGTGGCTGCGGCCTACTCGTCGCCGCCCGCGGCCACCACAGCCCGATTCCAGCCGGCGGTTGCAGATTGTTCACAGCCATCCGCGGCTGCCGCTGCCCGGCCCCAACCTGTGGTTGCGGCCTAAACGCCTTGGGCCCCGGCCAACACCATCCCACCTCCACTGGGCGGTGCAACGCAGAGGAACTCTACAGGGGCTTGTTGTGCCCCCACTCCGCCTGGGCGTAGGAACGCCCAAAGGCATGCGCCAAATCCTGGTCGGCTGGGCCCAGCGGCTGAAACGCCGAAGCAGCATCGACCACCACTCTGCTGGACATCAGAGGAGGATAAGTGACACGTAGTTAATAACCTATAGTTTTCTTGATCTGTAGTCGGCCACACCGCGGCCCTATAGTTACCGGTCTCGACCGGGCAGTCATTTTCGTGTTACCTGTGTATTCTTGTTTTGATATCTGCGAGGATAATTGCTATTAGCTTGTTGGTTACTCAAGATAGTCCCCATAGGGACAAATATATATAAAAATTTACATCCTAAGTTCATCCCATCTCCCGTCTCATCACTGCATCCCGAGTACCTGCGAATACTACACTGGTATGTACATATATACTTGTGAACTATACAGTATGTGTAATATAGTAAGCATAGAAGAATGATATAAATAACCAATGATCTATGATCCATAATCACAACGTGACGTATAATCAAACCATATATACAAAAATTAAAAAGTAATAAAAAAATAAAATAAAAATGAAAAATAAAAAAATAATGAAAAAACAAAAAATAAAAAAATAAATTATAAACTAAATAAAAAAGAAAAAGAAGAAAAAGAAAAAAATTATATCATAATGGTATAATAAAGGAAAATACTAAGGATTGTAATGATACAATAATAATAAAAAAATATCTCTTTGAGGTAATACCGGGTTTATCAGAAAGGGTTTTATCAAGAACAGTATCTGAGAGTAAAATGCTCCAATGATCATGAACAATATTTGATAGTTGTTTCCATTGATCATTAAAAGGTGTAATTAATCTCACTTTTTTGGAGTCAATGTCCCTAACATTTTTCTTATTGTATAGGAGCTGATTTCTGGATACATTTTGTGCTCTTTTATAAGCCCGTCTGATTACCCTATGTTCATAGCCTCTCTCGCGGAATCTTGAATACAAATCATCAGCTTGTTTTTACAAGGTTTGTTCTGTCGAGCATATCCTTTTTGTTCTCAAGTATTGGCCTACCGGAATCGAATGTATGGTGGACTTAAGATGTGATGAGTGAGCATGCAATATCGAGCTAGTGGATGTGGGCTTTCGGTAAATATCAGTCAAGACTGATCCATCATTCTGAACTGTAATATCGATATCTAAGAAATTCACTCTGCGGCCCTGCGTATATGTTAAATGGATATTCTGATCATTATCATTGAGCACTGACATAAAAGTATGAAGTTCCTCTATGGAACCGTCCCATACAAACATAATATCATCAATGTACCTAATCCAGTCATGGACATTGTCTATTTCTGGCATTGGGGGAGCTTTGAAAAATTTCCCTCTCCCAAAACCCCAAAAACAAGTTTGCATAAGAGGGAGCACAAGCTGCCCCCATTGCCGTGCCCTGTAACTGGAGGTGCACTTGACGATCAAACGTGAAACAATTATGTGTAAGGACGAATTCCAAGAGTGTCAAAATGAATGTAATCAAAAAATTAAGGGCAATTTTTAGGGTTATAGCTTGTTCATTATCATCGTTAGGAAAGGCCAGGTGATGAAAATTTCCCAGCTTTATTAAAACCCAGCCTCCTCTAATCTTGTGCCATAAAACAGCAGCCATGGGTTCATATAAGCAGCTGCAAAGCACTTTGAAAATGAAAATGGTGGAGGCCCACAAAGCAGAAGGCTATAAGAACGTTGCATTTCCTCAGTTTGAAATGTAATTTAGAAATGGCAGTTACTAGGAACAATGAAGGTCAAGATAAGGTCTGAAGACCAAGCAAAACAGGCTAATTAAGGTCTGAAACCTTGGTCAAAGTTATCTGAGCACACAAATTTCCAAGGGTGCCCAAACTTTTGGATTAAAAAAGGGGAGAAGCCAGCGCTGCTTATGGTCAGGACGCAATACATAAAGTGCATATGCGCATATTGATTTCTAACTGTATTTCAAAATGAGACATTTAGCAAAAAATTGATCAATTATTTGAGCCACCCCACCATTCCAAGGTATTTTCACATGGGGCAGTCCTACTCTACGTTTTTTATATTCGCTGTGCCACTACAGCCTCCTAAATGTATTAAAGCAAGACCACATTAAATGCAAACTGTACCTGAAGCATTTCTGAATCACTCCCATGGAGCCAGAAAAGGCGAGTGCAGATAAAGGTTGACCAGGTCCGGACATAGACATCTCAGGTCTAACCTCCACACTACCTGACCAGCACCACAGATGAAGGGTGAAACAGGCCCAGATACAGGTGCACAATCAAACAGAGCCTGGTCAGAATGATTCAGCGAATATAAAAATCGTAGAGTAGGACTGCCCCATTTGAGAATACCTTGGCGTGGCGGGGTGGCTCAAATAATTGATCATTTTTTTGCTAAATGTCTCATTTTGAAATACAGTTAGAAATCAATATCTGCATATGCACTTTATGTATTGCGTTCTGACCATAAGCAGCGCTGGCTTCTCCCCTTTTTTTTATTTCAGACTTTTGGATTGGCTCATTTTCCTTTTTATAATTTTTAAAGTGTATAAAATGTCAAAATATATATATTTTGCTTAACATACAAAGGAAATGTGTCATATATAACTTTAGGTCTTTTAGAAATCATTTAAACTTTAACTTTAGATGTCCCGTAAGAGCCCTCATAGACAGAACTACACCAATGGCCACAATAAGGAATAGATAGGACAAGAGGAAAGCCAGAAATACTGCCACCGAGAAATAGACAAGAAATCAGATAAAATAATAAAAATAAATGGTCTAGTCAATAAACCATCTAGTCCTGGGCAAGTAGTGGGCGACAAAAAGTCATTTCAAACAAGGCACATACCTGTAAAGAGGCACAGTCACAAAGGAGAACTCCAGCATAGGTGCGGTACAGCAGGAAGGACCCAAAGTGTATCGCCCATGCTCTATAGACTTCCTCAGGGGTGAAGGCACGGCGCGCTGCCTTAGAACAAATACTGGCCACTTCTGATCTAGTGATAGGTCTTCTTTCTATGGTTTGCCAATGGGGAGGTAAAACAATAAAAGATACAATCACCCCTACGTTCCTCTTCCACCCCAGGATTTCAGTTGCAACACTTTCCACAGGATCAGAAGCATAACTAATGGGGGGGGGACTGAGACAGTGGAGCTCACCCGTATCTCTTGGCTGAGCAGAGAGACTTGATCTCCCAGCGCTGAAGCGCTCTGTTCTGTAGTTGCAAGTCGCCTTATGCCTGCGGCCTACAGAACAGCATGGTGGAGGACAGTAAGGACACAGTCAGATGGTCGTATAACTCAAACAACGATCACATCGCAGTGCTCGGATTTGCCAGTGGCTCTCCTGACCCGAGCATGACAGCTGTATAGAAATACATGCTGTCACATGTAAGAGAGACGACAGCCAGTCCATGTGATTGTCACCTGTGGCGCGCGCTATTCCATTTTTGTAGTGGAACCAAGAGAGCCGGACGGAAACATCGCAGAACAGAGGTGCATTGCTGCAGCGAGAACTGCCGCCGGCTGGAACACAAAGACGGTTTGTAGAGGAACCTCTGCTACGCCCCGGGCCGCTCCTCACAACACAAGGATGACTTCTGCTCTCTTTTACAGTTTGATCCTCACTTTGGCATTGGATCTACAGTATGAGATGTTTCTAAGATTCTGAAGCTTTACCTCAAAGGGTTACTGCCAAAAAAATCAAATTATCCTGAACCAGTAGGGTAGGGGAAAACTTACAGATCACAAGCACCTCCAGAGATCCCAAGATTGGGATCTGGAACTGTGTCCTGATTGCTGCTTCACCTCCACTTCACTCCCTCTGGAAACCGCATGAACCATGAATGGAGCAAAGGTTGATCATGTTGCACCCCCATCCACTCAGGATGAGGCAGCAGAGCCCCGATCTTGGGATCGGTGGGGATCCCGCCGGTCAGACTTCCAGCAATCAGACAGTTACCCCCCCATCCACTACTTGTTAAGGTGGCAGCCACTTGTCATTTTTGCTATATTTTCCCTTTTTAATCTTTTTTATTGTTTTACTCCATTCACTTTGCTGGACATGGGCGGGGGAGCTGGAAAAACGCCCCAAATGCTGTGAACTGGTAAAAAACGCCATTGTTTCTGGGTTTCACTTCCATGGTGTTCAAGCGACAGTAAAAACGTCCCGGCGACAGGAATCCTCATATCAGTACAATTATGGCGACACAAATCGGGCATGGGGAATTTTCAGCATTTTTATGGTTAAAACACGGAAGAACTTTTGTTAAAAACAAATCACTTTTTTTTTTAGCTTTCATTTAAATGGAGGCAGACGTTTTGTTTTTACAAGGTTGCTTTTTTTTTTTGGAATTCACAAAAATATATAAAAATACACAACTTTGGTATGGACGAACTCATACCGACCCGAAGATACATGTGTTTGTGCATAATGCACAACCCCTCCCCCAAGATATCATTATAAGCTGTTTCACTGCACTTGGAATTGTTCCCACATCTTTCAGAATGGTGTCATAAAAAATTCAACTCGTCCCTCCAAAAACAGAACTCAGACCTCATACTGTGGATATCCGGAGAGGAAAACATGTGCTGTACGTCACTTTACCAGAAGGGGGCAGTATTTACATTGCAGTGCATCACTTTACCACAAGGAGGCAGTATACACATCGCTGTACATCATTTTACCACAAGGAGGCGATATTATCATTTCTGTTCAATCACTTTACCACAATGAGGTAGTATTTACATTGTAGTGCATCACTTTAACAACAGGAGGCGGTATTCACATTGCAGTATATCACTTTACTAGAAGGGGACAGTATTTACATTGTAGTGCATCACTTTACAACAATGTGGCAGTACTTACTTTGCAACCCATCACTTTACCACAGAGAGGCAGTATATACATTGCAGTGCATCACTTTACCACAAGGAGGCAGTATTTACATTGCTGTGCATCACTTTACCACAAGGAGGCAGTATATGCATTGCAGTGCATCACTTTACCACAGAGAGGCAGTATATACATTGCAGTGCATCACTTTACCACAAGGAGGCAGTATTTACATTGCTGTGCATCACTTTACCACAAGGAGGCAGTATATGCATTGCAGTGCATCACTTTACCATCAGTAGGCGATATTTACATTACAGTGCACCATTTTTCCACAAGGTGGCAGTACTTACATTGCTGAACATAACGTTTACCAGAAGGAGGCAATATTTACATTGCTGTGCATCTCTTTACCACAAGGTGGCAGTATTTACATTGCAATTCATATTTTTACCACAAAGTGGCAATATTTACAGTGCAGTGCAACACTTTGCCAGAAGGTGGCAGTATTAACCTTTTAGTATATTACTTTCCTATTAAAAATATACATTAAGTATAAATTACTTCCCGAACTTTTCCACAAGAGGGCAGTGTAGTACGTTTACGGCTTTTTTCATTCCATACGTTATACATTTACAACAGCTGATACAGTAACATCACATACACAAACAACATTTCCCAGCAGTCACCTCGTTTTCAAGATGTCACATCCTGTTTTCAGGATTCCTTCGTAAAAATTGGCCGCGGTTACTTTCGGGAATTGTAGTCCATGTTGATAAAACGTATAATATTTTGAGACCTTACTGTGGAATGTGGACTTCATATTCCATCATCCTTTGCGAACACAAAGCTGAAGTCCGCTGCAATGTCGCTGTCCATGCCGGTTATTGTAGTCTATTCGTTACAGACTAGACCGTCACACAGACAGCGATGGACTACATTTCCCGGCATGCCTCTATGGATAGGTTGAATTCCATGGTTTGAATGCGGCCCCGTCAGCGCCCGGGACGACAGAGTTGGCAGGCGGGATGGCGTCTTTTGTGACTGAGGTGTTGGCATATTCTGGGCGCCTGGAGAAGGAGGATTTGGGAGTCAAAATCAGTCGCCTGTCCCGGAGGGTGGAAGAAGTGAAGGTAAGTGCTGGTTATCCTATGGGAGGAGAGGGGTCCCTCGGTAAGACCTCCTGTCAGTATATCAGGCCAGTCCGTGGTGACAGCTGTCACGTGACATGAAGGTCACATTGTGTCTGGTTGCCCATGTTATGCCTCTGAAGATGTGGAGCATGCTGGGAGTTGTAGTTCACCACCAGCTGGAGCGCAATGGCCTGGGGCCTCATGAGGCCGGTGGAGGGGGGCGCTGTCCTATCTATGACCGCAGACATTTGCCGTTTCCTCCTCCCCCAGGTGGTGGTTCCAGGGGTCCCCAGACATGGCGGCTGTCTGAGCGCTCTGTCCCCCTGTGCAGCCATCACCTCCATATTGCTGGACCTTACACTGTCCGTCACCTCGCTGACCCCAGTGACACCGCTGCGGTTCTGTGTGATGGGCGCTCTATGTCCCCGTGCAGCTGTCGCCTCCATATTGCTGGACCTTGCACCGTCCGTCACCTCAACCCCAGTGACACCGCTGTCCCCCTGTGCAGCCATCACCTCAATATTGCTGGACCTTACACCGTCCGTCACCTCGCTGACCCCTCTGACACCGCTGTGGTCCTGTGTGATGGGCGCTCTATGTCCCCCGTGCAGCTGTCGCCTCCATATTGCTGGACCTTACACCTTCCGTCGCCTCGCTGACCTCAGTGACACTGCTGCTGACCTGTGTGATGTGCGCGCTGTCCCCTCCATATTGCTGGACCTTACACTGTCTGTCACCTCGCTGACCGCAGTGACACCGCTGCGGTCCTGTGTCCCCGGTGCAGCCATCTCCTCCATATTGCTGGACCTTGCACCGTCCGTCACCTCGCTGATCCCAGTGACACCGCTGTCCCCCTGTGCAGCCATCACCTCCATATTGCTGGACCTTACACAGTCCGTCACCTCGCTGATCCCAGTGACACCGCTGTCCCCCTGTGCAGCCATCACCTCCATATTGCTGGACCTTACACAGTCCGTCACCTCGCTGACCCCAGTGACACCGCTGCGGTCCTGTGTGATGGGCGCTCTGTCCCCCTGTGCACCCGTCGCCTCCATATTGCTGGACCTTGCACCGTCCGTCGCCTCACTGATCCCAGTGACCCTGCTGCGGACCTGTGTGAGGGGGCACTGTTGCCTCCATATTGCTGGACCTTGCACCGTCCGTCGCCTCGCTGACCCCAGTGACACCGCTGCGGACCTGTGTGATGGGCGCTCTGTCCCCCGTGCAGCCATCGCCTCCATATTGCTGGACCTTGCACCGTCTGTCGCCTCACTGATCCCAGTGACCCCGCTGCGGACCTGTGTGAGGGGGCACTGTCGCCTCCATATTGCTGGACCTTGCACCGTCTGTCGCCTCACTGACCCCAGTGACACCGCTGCGGACCTGTGTGACGGCGCTCTGTCCCCCTGTATAGCCATCACCTCCATATTGCTGGACCTTACACCGTCCGTCACCTCGCTGACCCCAGTGACACCGCTGCGGACCTGTGTGATGGGCGCTCTGTGTCTCCAGTGCAGCCATCGCCTCCATATTGTTGGACCTCGCACCTTCCGTCGCCTCGCTGACCACAGTGCCCCCCGCTGCGGACCTGTGCAGTGACGTCTTGTCTTTGTTTCTGCAGGGCGAAGTCTGTGACATGATGAATAAGAAATATGATGAGTTCCTCCCCAGCATGCAGAGCGCTGAGGACCTGGTGGCCCAGGTGAGCAGTCTGCACCGGGACGTGGATGTGTTAAAGTCAACCATCGAAAACGAGGTGAGTCCGGAGGAAGAGCCGCCGTCCATGACGTCCCTTGTGGTGGGTGGGGTGCATCTCCCCATCCGTGAAGTCCCTGGTGTAGGGGTGTCTCCCAGTCTGTGAAGTCCCTGGTGTGGGGGCGTCTCTCTGTCCGTGACGTCCCCGGTGTGGGGGGGCGTCTCCCCGTCGGTGACGTCCCCGGTGTGGGGGGGCGTCTCCCCGTCGGTGACGTCCCCGGTGTGGGGGGGCGTCTCCCCGTCGGTGACGTCCCCGGTGTGGGGGGGGCGTCTCCCCGTCGGTGACGTCCCCGGTGTGGGGGGGGCGTCTCCCCGTCGGTGACGTCCCTGGTGTGGGGGCGTCTCCTCATCCGTGACCGTGAAATGTCACATCTCAGTAGGATGTGCCATCACTTTGGTTGGTGAATTTCTTGGACCTCCATTGATCCTGAAAATAAAGGGGTCACAGTGCTCTTATGATTCTGTGTCCCCCTCATAACTCTTTCTGTACACATCAGCAAACTAGGCTTCCCACTATGCAAGGGACTGTCTCACAGCTCCATGTGAATGAGTCTGAGCTGCACCACTGTGTGTCTGAAAAGTTGTCTTCCAATCAATTATAAAGTACCCCCATTACCCCATCTTGACATATAACATATATGTATCTAAGGGGTAATAAGGTTCTCACCTAGTGAAATCAGTTCTCATACTTTGCACTGATGAGGGGCAATACCCCGAAACACCATGTCTGTAAATTGAGATTCTGGTTTGGCTTTTATCCTAAATTATGTGACAAGGCCATTTAAAGGGTCGATATTGACTTTTAGGATTGCTACTTCCAATAGGTGGCACTAGAGTTCTAGTCCTCTTACTCTCTGAAGAGGCAATTTGAATAGATAAATGTATGTCACACGTCTGGTGCTGGTGTATGGAGCGAGCTCAGGAGCTGAGCCTGCACCATACTCGGCAGGTGCCTGCTGTGTTGTACAGCCAGCACCTGCCTCTAACCAATAAATGACAGCAGCAGTTAAGTGGTGCATGCATCAACTTCTGTTATCCAATGGGTTGTGAAGCCCCCATGGTGGCCATACACCCGCAGGAGGGCTTCATAGGACAGCACCATTTTGGTTACATGCTGCAGAAAAGTACTGGTTATTTATTGTAGGACAGTTTGGTGTCGCTGTGTTCACACTGAGCTGAGCAATCACGTTGCAGGTAATTTTTACCGGATGATGCGGACCCTTGCAGACTTCAACAGACCCTGCTACAGAGCCGAGGGGGGATACTTCTGATTGGACAGTATTTTTCTTATGTCCTCAGGTTCAGAATGAGCTGAAAGTGGCGATCAGCGAATTCACCGAACTGAAGCATCAGCTGGAGAGGAACACCATGATCCTGGCGGTGCTGCGGCAGCTGCAGGAGGTGAGCGCCCGGGATACTGTCATCATACAAATACACCAGTAAGGGGCGCCACGTGATCAGTATCCGACCACTGGGACTCCCACCGATCCAAAGGATAAAGGGGGCTGCAGAGTTAGTGCAAGTTCCCCTTTGTTTTCCCTGAGCTGCGATCGACCCCATTCACTTAATTAAGGATTATGTTTCACCTGTTGAGGTGGATCCTTGAGACCCTCAGTCTGGATGAGAGTAGTGGGTGCAGCAGATGGACGAGGCTCACTGAAGCCATTGAGCAGAGTTATGTAGGTCGAATGACACTCGATAGCAGCATAATTGAGGACATGTGCTAATGTAAGTGGAGCTGGGAGGGTCCAAGGCACACAGAGAAGAAGCAGAGAGCAGCTGCATAGTAGAGCTGGATATGTCTGGCGGCTCACTGGCGGAATAGCAGAGCTGGATAGGTTGGTTGGCTCACTGAGTCATTAAATTGGAGATGAAGATAAGTGGAGGAGTCAGGGTTGTGGCCATAGTGGCACATGCCAGCACCCCGAATTCTCAGGTGATATTTCACTGCCTGAGGAAGGCTACGTGGCCTGGTAGAGTGATGTCAAAGGAACGCAGCGGGTTGAATTGGCATCCTGATGCACAGACACGCAGAGGGGTTGCAGACAGAGCACTTGGAGCAGGGTCTAGGAGAGATCATGAAACAAGGATTGTGCTGTATTTCCCCCGTGCAGGGTGTGCTGTGCTGCCACCATGCAGAAAGTGTAGGACCCATTGCTCTATATCCGCGCTGCAGCCCCTTTATTTTGGGGATCAGTTGGGGTGTCTGAGGTCGATGACAGATGCTAACGATATGCCATCACTTCATATACCACGTCAGGGGCTCAATAACCGAACTCTGCTTCGATATTTGTATGGATGAAAGTGACAGTTATGGGGGTGAGCGTCGCTGTAACTCCAAACTGCTGCACTCCCCTCCATGCGTCTATCACTGTCTCCAGAAATAAGGGGTAACGTGGAGAAGTCGCCGTGCGGCTCTCTCATTTTTACATCTTCTTCCATCTCTGAACTGAGCCCATTTCTATACATCTCCCCCACGCTTCCTCCACGTCTGTGGCTTTCTGGTTGGGAATAAAGAGTTTGAGAGCCCCTAACACACGACCCCCTCCCCAGCAATGGCACCCCCCCCACTGAACAGCGATCTCTCTGTGGTGCTGTCACCATAGGCAGTGCATATAGAATAATCTGATATATCTATTTTCACCCTCTGACACTTGATCACTTGTCTTCCGTTTCAGTTTAATAGCGCCATAGAGATGTACAACGCCGCATTGTCCGAGAGGAACTACATCAGCGCCGCTGAGCAACTGGAAAAGGTAAGTGATTAATATGGTCAGAAGTCACCGCTGCCGCGCTATGTCATCTTTATATTCCTTTATTGGGGGAAATTTAGCCATATTGTCTTTTTTTCCTGAAAAAATAAAAAAGCATAGTAGAGTTTAAAAATATATAAAGACGGCAAAGTGAGAATGTGAAGGATGAGGAACCATAGATATAACATTATTTTCAATAAATGCATCAAGATAAACGGAGCTTGCCTCCTCCCCTTCCTGCACAATGACCCCTGATCAGGTCACTGACCGTGCCCTCCACCACACCCATTACCATACCTGCCATCACCTATATATAAATCACACAGGACAATTGTCTAATTAGATTACACAAGAATTCATGGTTGTTGTTACAGCTCACCTCCTCACCCTACCTGCCCTGAGCATCAATGGCCACTACACTTTCCCATTGAAATGAATGTAACTATAACCTATCTATATAGATAACACAAGATCCCACATTTACGTATTACTCCCCCCTCCTCCCTCCCTGCACAGCGACCTCTGCACAGGCCATAGAGCAAGCCATGTTTTCCAGCTGGTAATGTCAGTTGTTGTAAGGAGCCTGGGCTGGCAGTCCGGCCACAAGTGTTATGACATATCCCAGCTTTGTCGCGATTTTTGGAAGAAATCGCCCTGTTTGTGCCAGTTCACCACTCAGAGACTGAATAGGGAGCAAGTGATCAGAGCATGAGAGCGGCATTCCAGTTCATAGCCGCACCGGATGGATTTTTCTGAAGTGGGAAATGGTTAGTAAACTTGTCAATGGCCTCCAGTGTTGCATCCGCTTTCACATCTAGCCACAGGTACCTTTACACTACAGACTTCGCAGTGTGAATGAGTCCGATTTCTTAAATACTTAGCCACAATGCTGTGGCAATATTTTGCAGCCGATTCTCCGGCCACAAATCCGTGGTAAATCCGCCGTGGGAACGTACGACTACTGGGCACAATTCATTTCTCTTTTCAATCACAGGCACAAAACTGTTTGAAAATCCTCAAGTCTCGGAAAGGCTTTGAGCTGAAGGTGCTGAAATCTCTGGGAATCGAGCTGACCGTGCAGAAGCAGAACATGCTGTACCACCTCGGGGAGGAGTGGCAGAAGCTGGCGGTGTGGAAGCTGCCCCCATCCAAAGGTATAAAGGGTGGAAGTAATAACCCAAAGTCACCGAAATCTCCAGGGTACACTGCAGTCTCTTTTACGGCTGCCTCCCCATTATCTGGGCACCACCACATCACCTCCAGCGGGGCCCACTCTCTTTTTTGAGAAGCATTGGGTTAGGATAGATTGCATCAGTGTGGAATACATTTGATTTTTTTGGTAATTTTTTTTTTTACTTTCAGATTACTCAAGTTTGGAAATGGTCTTGAAAACCGAACTCCACTTGTGCACCCTGCCGTCACCTGACGACACCAGTTCTGCGCCAATTCTGGGATCTGTCCTTCAGGCCTTAGCGATTCTGGGAGAGCTGAACACAAAGCTGAAGTTTTTCAGTAAGATCCTGATGGTTATTATTCTTCTGATGGGATACAGACAGCGGCCTTCACACTATGTCCACACTTTGCGTTTTTGCTGCGTTTTTTTTTTTTTCTGTGTTCAAAACCTGCTAGCTTTTGTTGGTACAGTAAAACGCAGGTTTTAATATGCATTAAAAAAGCAGCAAAAACGCAACGTGTGAACATAGTCTAATTCTTCAGTCCAGATTGGGAAGTCATCCAGGTGTCCACATTGGAAAGAGAGTGGTGCTGGTGACGCGGCTCCTGCACAATTGGTGGGTATTGTGCCATGGTCTTTTAGGACACGTGGGTGATGCCTGCCGATCGTGTAGTGATGTCGGGCCGTAATGTCGTCTGCTCCGCTTACCTCCTGATGTGAAAGTGAGCAGTGCAGAATAACGCCTTTTAGAGCTCATTCAGATGAGCGCATTATATGGATGTGACATCCAAGAAAGATCGGACCGGACGCTAACCAATGTAATTCCATGGGGCTGTTCAGATAAGTTTTTTTTTTTCATGCAGACTGACCGACTATCCATGTGAACAAAATCACGGAAGATTTTTCTTATTTATATCGGAAAAGACTTGCTCATTCCAGTCAATGGACGCACAAAATAAAGTGGATCCCACACAGAACATCTAATTGGCGTCCGATCTTTACGGATGTAGATGTACGAAAATGAATCACACACGGATGACAAAATGGATGACAAGCCCCCCGAGTTTTGTTGATAAATCTCAGATGATGTTTTATACGCTTGCCCCGGCCTTAAAGGAAACTGATAATCTCGGGAGCTTGATGTATAGGATTGTGTGTTATGATATTGTATCTTACAGTGATTAGGTTCTTTAGAAGGACGTAGATCTGGGGATTTATTCTGTCGGAATACAGGCTGAACTGGATGGATAAATCTTTTTTCGGCCTTGCTAACGATGTTAACTATGATTTAGTATAAGACCTGGTTCACACAAGTTTATGCAAAATGTCTGTTTTCATACAGAAAAGAAAGTTTCTGCATCCCTCCGTATGTCCATTTTGCATCAGTTTGTCCGTGTCCACGTGTCATCCACATTTCTGTTTTGTACATGTGGCTGACAGTTTCTACACGAACAATTAATTAAAAAGTTTCCCAAGTTGATTGCGATGGATGTATGAAAAACACGTGACACACAGACGGCATCCCGCATGTGATCCGTTTTTTGCGCACCCATTGGCTTCTAATAGCAATACAGATCTGATTTGTGCTTGCCAACATTTTTACACGCAGATTATTGGCGATGAAGACATTGAAATGTCGCTCTCTCGTTGACAGTGGCATTTAAAAGGTTAAAGGGAACCTGTCACCAGGGTTCGCCGATATAAGATGTGGCCACTACCTTTCAGGGCTTATCTACAGCATTCTATAATGCTGTAGATAAGCCCCCAATCCGACCTGCAAGTGAATAAAAAATAAGTTTTATTATACTCACCCTGGTGGCGGTCCGCTGCAGTCTGGTCCGATGGGTGTCGCAGGTCAGGATCCAACGCCTTCCATCTTCTTGCGATAAAGCATTCCTGCTTGCTTCATTGCTCCCCGGCATCGTGCTCCTGCGCAGCCGTATTTCTCTGCCCTGTTGAGAGCAGAGCAAAGTCCTGCAGTCCACAGGCGCCGGACCTATCTGACCTTTCCCGTCACCTGCGTACTGCAGTACTTTGCTCTGCTCTCAACAGGGCAGAGAAATACGGCTGCGCAGGAGCGCGATGCTGTGGAGCCATGAAAAAAACAGAAGGGCGGCGATCATAAGAAGATGGGAGGCGCTGAAGCTGGACCTGCGACACCCATCGGCCCAGACCGCAGCGGACCGTCCCCAGGGTGAGTATTATAAGACTTATTTTTCTTATCTTTCAGGTCGGATTGGGGGCTTATTTACAGCATTATAGAATGCTGTAGCTAAGCCCTGAATGGGGTGGGGGGAGACGCGCACTCTAGCTGGTTCGGTCCAGACTGAGGATGGATAATCCACAAATAGTAGTCACAAAAATAGACAGTCGCACTCACAATGATTTGTTATTGCAAAAAAAGTGTTTTTATTCTTTTTTCATTTTTTCTTTTTCAATCCACCAAGTAGTGAATTCACCGCAGACCCCTGCCTCCCACACATGATTACCCCTAATGGGACTTTGAAATACCTCCATCCTCCACTCTGAAACTTCTACTTAAGTATGGTTTGAGAAAGACCTATGGTTAGGTCGAAACATAACCATATAGAATACACTTCTGGGATATTTTCTTGTAACTGCGGTGAAACACTACTTGGTGAATTGAAAAAGGAAAAAATGAAAAAAGAATAAAAACAATTTTTTTGCAATAACAAATCATTGTGAGTGCGGCTGTCTATTTTCGTGGCTAAGCCCTGAATGGCGGTGGCCGTATCTTAGATTGGCCAAAACTGCTGACAGGTTCGCTTTAAACTGTGGCCGCCGGAGCTCAGCTGCGGCTGTTATAGGCAGATGCTAGCTATGTACCACACCGGACATCTGCCAGGTATGGTGGAACCTTGGCTCCTGAGCTCGCCCCATACACCCGCCAAGACCACTAAGGTTATCGGGTTTAAGGCAGCAGGTAGATGCCCTTCTTGTAGTAAGGCATCACATAAGTGCTCCAGTTTTGTCCCACAGGTCAGCTGCTCCTCAACTACATCCTCAAGCCTCTGGTGTCGTTTCCATCTCTCCATGTCCTTGTGGAGACGCAGCCTCAGGGGGTCGTACTTCGCTTCGACAGCATGAAGAGTGACCAGACGCACCCACCACCTGCAGAGGTGTTCCTGAAGCTGAAGCAGGTGCTGGAGCTGCTACACAAGCATTTACTAGGTGAGGAGTCAGGTCATATAATATTATGTATCAGGGCGGATTAGTCACTGCCTCGAATATTATTATTATTATTTATTGTTATAGTGCCATTTATTCCATAGCGCTTTACATGTAAGGAGGGGTATACATAAAAACAAGTACAATAATGTTAAACAATACAAGTCATAACTGTTACAGGAGGAGAGAGGACCCTGCCCGCGAAGGCTCACAATCTACAAGGGATGGGTGAGAATACAGTAGGCGAGGGTAGAGCTGGTCATGCAGCGGTTTGGTCGATCGGTGGTTACTGCAGGTTATAGGCTTGTCGGAAGAGGTGGGTCTTCAGGCTCTTTTTGAAGGTTTCGATGGTAGGTGAGAGTCTGATATGCTGTGGTAGAGGGTTCCAGAGTAGGGGTGATGCGCGAGAGAAATCTTGTATGCGATTGTGGGAAGAGGAGATAAGAGGGGAGTAGAGAAGGAGATCTTGTGAGGATCGGAGGTTGCGTGCAGGAAAGTACCGGGTGACAAGGTCACAGATGTATGGAGGAGACAGGTTGTGGATGGCTTTGTATGTCATGGTTAGGGTTTTGTACTGGAGACTCTGGGCAATGGGGAGCCAGTGAAGAGATTGACAGAGGGGAGAAGCTGGGGAATAGCGGGGGGACAGGTGGATTAGTCGGGCAGCAGAGTTTAGAATAGATTAGAGGGGTGCGAGAGTGTTCGAGGGGAGGCCACAGAGCGGGAGGTTGCCGTAGTCAAGGCGAGAGACTGAGGGCATGGACTATGGTTTTTGCAGATTTTTGGTTGAGGAATGAACGGATTCATGAAATATTTTTGAGTTGAAGTCGGCAGGAAGTGGAAAGGGCTTGGATTTGTGGTTTGAAGGAGAGATCAGCGTCAAGGATTACCTCGAGGCAGCGAGCTTGTGAGACTGAATACACACATCATGTCATATCAAGTGCGACCTACAAGTGCGAGGCAGAGGAGGTTTCTCCAGAATATCGGCACACTCCGCACTCCTACACAGGAAGGGATGGAAAAATTATCTCTTTATTCCACTGATCAGAAAAGGCACATAATACCGGTGCTCTATGCCACCTACAACATCAGTGGTCTGTGTATCCTGGAAGTTAGGAAGCCTATAACCTTACATTTAAAGGGAATCTTTCATCAGAAAAGACCTGTTGTGTAAGTTGGGTCATTATACTAGGTGTGTATTTCTTATATAAAACATTTTTCTGCGTGAGTCAGAACGTGTTCTCCAGCCACAGATGGGACCACATTTCTGCCATAACTTCCCTCACTTTCTGGTGTAAGATCTAGTGAAGCCGTCGGGCGGTGCTGCCATAAAACTGCATCATTCACATAATTGCACAACTACACCAAATGTTTTGATTCTTTACACCAGTTTTCAGGTGATAACTGAATGATGAATCCCCCAAAGGGTTAATAAGGGTCTCTCCGGACTTCAGAGACTACTTCTCTACTGAGGGGTGACTGCAGCCATATTCGTTTTTAGGGTGACGGTTTCTTCATTTTTTTTTCTAGATATACCCGTAGAAAACAAAGAAGAGCAAGGAGGAAATAAAGTAGTCCTGGCTGAAGTTCTCGGTGATCTGATCTGGGAGGATATTTCAGAATCTATCATTAAAGACTGTCTGGTCTACTCCATCCCCACCAACAGCAGCAAACTGGAGCAATACGAGGAGGTAATTACTAAATAATCGGGGTCCTGAACTTTTGGATCCCGGGACAATTGCGTCTTCTCTGCCCCATGATCAATAGGCCATTGTCAGCCGTTGCTGGAGAATTATGGTATTACATGGCATCCTCGTAAATGAATCTCGGAGGCTCCCACTACTAGAGTCTACCAGATTCGAAGTACCCCTTTGTAACATCAGCTGTGTGTTCCACAGCAAGAATCCAGGGCTGTTCACGGAGATTTCTGCATTGGACGTGCAGCAGATTTACATGATGGTTAACCCCAATGCCATGTCAGAGTTTCAAATTGAAATGAGTAACACGGCACTGATGATCTGAGTTTTATTCTTATGTCATGTAACTTTTCCGATGCCAGCGAACAGGGCAGCAATGCCCTCATCACACTCTGAGAATCTGCGCCAAAGATTGACGCCTGTGAACATACCCCCATACGGTCTGTATAGGATAAGAAGATTGTTGATTTCAGCAAGTAAAATCTGGAATTTTTGTACAAAAAATTGATATGACTTATTGTGCAGCTTGTTACCCGGTTGGTCGGACACCCCCTTTTATCACCGATCCGCAGCTTGTAGATCGTGGGGATCTGACCATGGGGCAGCTATGCCTGTAAAAACGGAGCACATGCCGGAGGGCCACTTCGTTTGTTCCCTATGGGGCTGCTGAGTGCCGCACTCACTTTTTTCCAGCAGCCCATAGAGAAAGATAGAAGTGGCTGTCGGGCATCAGGCCTGTTAATCTATTTTCCACTATGATAAAGCGCCCCCTACTGTTTTTTTTTTATTTCCTCTCGGAAGTCCTACATGTGTGTCTAGTGCTGGTGAGAAGTCGTCTTTAGTATTGATTGGTTGGCTGCCTGTGTACAAGAGGATGCAGGTGATGTCTGAGCGCTGGACGCGTTGCATGGATGTTCTGAGAGGGATTTACACAAGCAGCAGGGGGCGCCACATCATGGACGTAACAACAATAGCTACACACGTGAGCGTTTAATAGAAAAAGTTTCCAGTTTAATGCGCTCTTCTTCTTCTGTATCATCACCTTCATCATCATTTCTTTGCATTCAGGTTATAAAATCAACTGAACATTTTGAGAATGACCTTAAAGAAATGCAATACCTGAAGGGCGACGCCACCGAACTTCTAAAATACGCCCGAAATGTCAACTCTCATTTTGCCAGCAAGAAATGCCAGGACGTGATTGTTACCGCCAGGAACCTGATGACCTCGGAGATCCATAACACTGTGAAGGTGAGAAAACCCGATGTACGTCCTCTGTATTCTCTCCCGCAAAGGTTAAAGGACTCCTCACTGGACCAGTGATTACCTGACCGCAGGGGAATCTGTTCACATGACCGGATCTCCCCTCCTTCATCTGACACAACAGCTCATCCGCCAGAAATCCACCATGTGATGCAGACCTCCCAGTGCCTGAGTGTAGCGGACATTGAGTATCAAGAAGTCAGAGCCATATTTTTTTGTTTGTTTTGAAACTTGCTTGTTCCGATGTCGCTGCAGCTGCACAAAGCCACTTGTCCTGTGTCGTGGCCATCCAGCCCCAGCCGTAAGGATAGGCCATTAATATTGTGATCCTAAATAAAGCCTTAATAATGATGAATAGGCTTCGGCTAGGCCATCAGTATTTTACCATTCAGGATCATACATTGGTGACACTGCCTGTGTCCTGCAGCTCTTCTGAATCTCAGGTAACCCTTTTGAAAGCGGTTTTCTATTGTCAGGCAGGTAATGCTGTAAAATGGCTACATAAGCATTAGTTACCTGGTGAAGCCCCTGCCGCTCGTGTGCCGTCTTTCTGCTGCTCCTGGGCTGTTTTTCTATACCAGTCCATAGCGGTGGCATCCCCTCTCTAATATGTGACCGATGTAATCGATTTCTAGGCTCAGCTGTGATGTCACAAGACTGATAAAGCCAGGGCTTCAGCGGAGGTGCCACGTCTACAACCCTTGACCGCTGCAGCTCTGCAGTGGCTACAATAAGTAATACTTACTCTGTATTTTAAAGTCTTGCCAGCCTCTGGGATGATATTTTTTTCTAAGCCTGACTTCTTTTAGGAGAAAATCTTTTTCCCAGTGTAAATAGTAACACAATCGGTACAATGGGCTTCATTCCCCTGCATTGTGCTGCATTGTAGCAGCAGAGAGATATGAAATGATTGTTTGCAAGAGCTTCAATAATTTTTCAGGGTTTGGTGTAAATCCGGTCCCATAACGCCCAGTTCACATGTCCAATATTTCCGGTCAGAGTATTAACCGCGATACTTGATCTGTACTCAATAGTCAACACGATCATAAACATGTATGGGGCTAGTAGACCCCCGTCCGGTCTTGACACCATGGTCAGTACACTATACGTGACCCTACTCCTGGATGGACCTCATTGCTTTTTGCTTTGTTATTGTAGATCACACCCGACTCTAAAGTCAATATACCAAAGCTCCAGAGCCCTGGGGGCGAGACGGTTAAACCACAGAAGAGTCCGTCACATGAAGGTCAAGCTTTAGAAAACGAAGTCAAGATGGGGCAGCACACTTTCTCGCTGCCCACCTGCCGGATCAGCGAGTCTGTGCAGACGCTGATGCAGCTCGCCTACCAGACCCTCTCAGAAGCTACTGCCAGCAAGAAGCCCTGGTAAGTGTGGCCTGTGGCTCCAAGGACAAGAAGGATATGTGTTAGAGTTGTATGAATCCTTTGTAAGTCTGGGATTTCTTATCTGCAACCTAGGAACAGAATATGCACTACATATTCCAGAGGGAATGCTCTTTGCAGCCTGTCGACACTTGTCTTTCTTGTAGACCCCATTACTATAGGGAAGAGATATTGGGGCATAAGAGTTGTATCTGGCAAGTCGCATTGGAGGAGGCTCCAGTGCGGCAGGAGGTGGTCTTGCCTCTAAGCATCAAGGGGGCTCTGCAATGATATGGCCAGCAACAGAGCTGCTCTTGCGTGCACACACATGCTTCTTGCCTAGGAAGCGAGCCACGCCAGCAGGGGAAGCCGGTAACAAAGGCAACGAGTTGTAAATCATAACATTTTGAATAAAGTGTAAATTGCAACGTTCTTTTGTTTTTACAAGCACTTTGCAAATTTAACCATTTAACAAGTTGAAACAACCCCTTTAATAAATTCCCTCCATGTCTTTTAAGCCTATAGATCATTAGTGCAGCCGTTGGTCAAATGTTTGTGCAGCCAAAAGCTGTTCCTTCTGACCTTACATGCACGCTCGTCTCAGTTGAGTTTACATGTGTTCTCAATGGTGAGCAGAGAGTAAGTCATTGCCAGACACCAATAAAAAAGAAAACAGCTAATAGTGAAATCCAATATGTCCAACCTTTCTTTTGCTCAACATCTGGGGTCAAGGTGATGGTGTTGGTGGGATTTTGGAAGGTTTTATACACAATTGGGGGGGCGGACAAACCTGACGATATTCTTCCAATGTGAACGGTCTTGTTTGCTGAGAGTTCAACACAATGAGGTGGACTGTAACGAAGTCTAAATGCAAAACTGTAACCTTCAAAGTGTGAGCAATGGGCACAATCTTGCTCACTATATTTCCCCTATGAGACTGAAAGGGGCACATCTTGCTCTGAATAAGTCGGGGCTGAAAAGAATAAAAGTATCAATCAAAAATAAGCAGAAAACCCAATTGTAGATCATGGTGATTGCGATTTTGACTTGGGTCAGATTGTAATTTAGCGATCCGTGAGGCCGGAGCCCCCGAAGGTGAAGCTGGATTAATGGTGGGTTATTATAGGTTTCATTCTTATCTGATAGTAATCCTTCTTTATTCCCACTTCTCCTTCTCCTTCTTTTCAGCGCCATCCAGCTTTTCTACACAGTCAGAAACATTTTCCATCTGTTCTATGATGTTGTGCCAACGTATCACAAGTGAGTGTCCTCCACATCCCCTCTAAGTTCACTCCTGTGTGTGTGTCTGTGTGCGTGTGTTCGTCCTGACCCCAAACAATGCCGCGCACATGGCTTCTCCTGTGCACTGTTTAATACTCATGTAATATCAGGGTTGCCATTTTGCTGCTGCAAAGACCGCGTTCACACAGTGCTGAACCACATCTGTCACACAAGATGCCATTGATGTCTCATGAACCCAGTTGATATATAATGGGGTCTGTCCTGATGTTCGTTGCTATTCTTTCTGGAAAATTTGCCAACAAAGTAGAAGGTTTAATCATCGGTGATCTGGCTGCTGAAACCCTCGTTATCTTTGTTAGGTACAGGAGTGTTTAGCTCAGATCTGCACCCGTTGATCCTTTCTCTTCAACCTGAATGTGAATTATGTGAATCCATATGGGTCCATGCGACACACCTGACTCTCCATGTAGAGATAAGCAGTGTCGAAGGGGTCAAGCACTTAGCTGAGAGTTCTAGCAACTGGTGGAGTTTTCAGCACCTGGAGCCCCCCACTAATCAATATCATGCACACAGGCGGGATATTGGCACACTTAATTCTTTTACGGCTTCCTTTTCTATAGACTCAACACAACCCAAGATGAGGGGTACAAAATGGTCGTGTTTAGAATAGGTGGATTCTGAGATGCTCTGCCGGCAGAGGTGTATGCTTTCTGTATCTGTATGTGGAAATGTAGAGGATGTGATGTGAATTGCAGGCTGTCAAGCTAATGTGAATTTGTAATTTGAGAAAATGGTGTTCTTAAAAAGCTAAAGGTGACCACATCCCTTACTTTAAAAGAGAAGTATTTTTGGCTTAAACAATTTATTTTTTTTTTCAGTGGCGTTTTATTAAAAATATTAAACCATTTAGCTTCTACAGCTCGTACGTAGCCGACTGCAGATTGAGTTACCAGTGAATCCATCATTGAGCTCATTCTGACGCCATGGTCTGTTATGTAATGTCTCCATATCCAGTGGTGCTGACAGTTACGTGCTCTTTCTTTTCCAGAGAAAACCTTCAGAAACTTCCTCAGCTGTCCGCCATCCACCATAACAACTGCATGTACATCGCGCACCACATGCTGACACTCGGACACCAGTTCCGGTATCACTTTCCCTCTCCGCTCAGTGATGGAGCTGCCACTTTCGTGGACATGGTCCCTGGATTTAGGCGCCTAGGTAGGAAGATTAAAGGGATCTGGTGACAGATGCTTTTTTCACCTTTCCCGACCGTTTACAAGTATGTAAAACTGCAGCCAGACGCCGTTTTTCTAATTTCAAATGAAGCAAATCACAGAAAATTTGGATTCAAGAGAATCAGAATTATTAATTCTCCTACGCCTCATTGGGGGACACAGAGACAGTGGGTGTTATGCTGCTGGCCACTGGAGGACACTAAGTAAACACAGAAAAAAGTTAACTCCCCTGCAGTATACACCCTCTTGCTGGCTGGGAATTCCCCAGTTCTTGCTTAGTGTCTGTAGGAGGCACTTGGGTCTGGCTTCAGACCCCACCGTTCTTATTTTATTTTTGAATTTTTTGTAAATTTTTATTTTATTAATTAATGAGTGAAGGGGGCGACGGTTCCTTTCTACGGCCCGCTCTCCCCCGAACCAACAACAGGCAAGCACGCGGAGTATACCTCCCCATACACTTTCCTGCGACAACTGGGGCTGATTCTTCTGGCGATGGTTCCTTTACGGTCCCGGTACCCCTCACGGATACGAGTGTGAACGCACGGAGAAGATATGACCAATGCTTTCGGATGCCCTGAATCAGCCCCATAGCTCTCCGTCCCCCTGCCCATAGGGTGGATCGATTGAGCAATACCCCTGTAACAACCTCTCCGGCTCTGCTACATCGCCCGGGAGATTTTTTACCTCAGGATCTGAGATGGGATGAAACCTGCTCTGTGACGGCTGCGGGGGTGCGCGCACGAATGGACAACACCTGGTGCCGCTACAGGGCTACCAATATTCCTCCCAGGGACACAGCATCAGGACCACAGGTAAGCTGCATCTGCTCTCAGAGAAAAACTTAACCCCTTCACTGCACATTCCCTGCAGCTGCAGCCTAGGATCTGCTTGTAACCCTTTCACGTGTACTATGTCTCAGTCTAAGGAAGCAAAAAAGGGGGCTAATAAGAAGCCCACTGCGTTCTTTACCGCTGGTACCTATTGCAAGACTGCTTTGCCCAGTACCCAGACTAATCCGTTATGCACGGATTGCGACCCGGCTTGTGCTAAAACGCCATCCGCTGCAAGGTGCTTCCTGCGTTTAGTCCCCCTGTGTGGGCCGCGTCTTTGTCACGGTCTGTGGAATCACTGACTAAGGCTATAGACTACTACGGGAATCCTCTTTAAGTCAGAACGCATCTTTACCGCCCGAGGAGGGCTTTGGGGACACCCGGGAACTGTCCGCCAGCAGGGGCCGTGCTCGTTCAAGGGATCCTCAGGTCTCTAGAATGCAAACCTATGACGCGTCCCCTAGTCATGCTCGCGTTTCAGCATCTGCGAGTTCTGTCTCTCGATCTCCCTCTCCTAATGTTCGCAGAGAGCATGTCTCTGAATGTCAGTCCCTCAGAATTCCCCAAATGTCCATTAATCGCTTGATTCTCTGACAGTCAGTCAACAAGTTTCTGATGTTGGACGAGGAGAATATTCCCGCTCCGGAACATGTTATCTCCTTTTAGAAGACTAAACGTGTATGCAGGGTATTTGCCAGCCATCCGGAGTTGAAGGACATTGTCTAGAAATGTAGGAACCGACTACATGAGTGGTTCACAGGGCAAAATTTTGCCTATCGAGGCTAAATACCCCTTTACTCCAGATCTAATGAAGGATTGATTACAGTCCCCCTCGGTGAAACCTCCTGTATTGTGCCTTGCTCCTAAAGCACTTCGATCCGTTTCTGAGGGCTCTTCAGTCAGAAACCCCTTCCACTGTCAAATTGGCTACCTCGCCAGTTCAGTTTTTGGAGCTTCAGGAGTGGCTTTTTTTCCCATCTTTCATGACTTGAGTGGCTAAGGCAATGGCCACTTGGGCAGATGTCTTAATTACTGCCTTTCAACGTAGCAATCCTCTGGAGACAACCATTGTCACCAAGCAGATAATTCACGCAGGGGATTTTGCAGTAGACGCCTCTTTAGATGCCGCTAATTGCGCTGCTAAGGCAACCGCTAATGCAGTCTCCATCAGAAGAGCCCTATGGCTATGCGACTGGCAGATTTCACCTCCAGAGACTTCTCTGCCGTATCAAACTGGTCGCCTGTTTGGACAAGAAACTAGACCAGCTCATTTCTGACACTTCCAGGGGGAAGAGTAGGGTTCTTCCCCCATCAAGGGGCTGCCCGGCGATTTTTCGGAATCAACAGCCGACTCGTTTTTCGACCTTTTTTCGCAACAGCTCCAGCTGGTCCTCCTCAACCTTCTCTTCCGGATCATGTCGGTCCCCGCGTGGAGACAGAGGTTCCCAGGTCTCTCACAGACCTAACCGCTCTTGGAAAGCCAGGCCGACAGCGTCTGGATCTAAGGAAGCAGATCCCATAGATCCTCTGCTCAATGACTTGTTGTGGTATCCGGCAGACACCGACAAAGTAGGCAGCCGTCTGCTGTCATTCAGTCACAGCCTTCCTTCGGGCCGTTAATGCGCCGCAAAGCGACGGAGTCATCCTTCCTGTCCCTCAAGAAGAATTGTTCAGTGGCTTTTTATTCAAACCTTTCTTTGTGGTTCCAAAGAACGAAGGAACGATGCGGTCCATACTGGACCTCAAGCTGTTAAATCAGTTTGTCAAAGTACAGCGAATCCGAATGGAATTCCTCCGATCGGTGTCGCCTCCATGCAAAAGAGAGTCCCTATCATCCAGCAGTTCCTGCGTTTTACAATTCGAAAATAACTCTTCTAGTTCGTTGCCTTGCCCTTCGGTCTCGCCACCGCCCCCAGGGTCTATACCAAGGCCATGGCGGCTGTCATGGCCATTCTCCACGCTCGGGGAATGGTGCTATTGCTGTATCTGGACGACCTGCTGATCAAGGGTCCATCCCTTCCAGCCTGCGAGAAATCCGTGGATATCACAGTAAATACACTTTCTCGCCTGGGTCGAAAGATAAACTTAGAAACTTCCCCAACTCCAGTACAGCAGATTTCCTTTTTGAAATTGATCTTGGCCTCTTCCTGCGGGTTGGTCATTCTCACTCCAGAAAAGGCCCGAGCCTTACAACAGGCAGCGCGGACTCTTTTCCCAACCGGTTCTCTCACTCCATACGTTTTCAGCATGATAGTTCTCGAAAACATGGTGGCAGCTCCATTTCCGCCCTTTACAACATGCGTTGCTGTTATCTTGGGACAAGAACCCGTTCTCCCTGGACCGCCGGTTCCTTCTTTTCCTGCGGGTCAGACTGGCCCCCAAGTGGGAGACACTGAAATCCTCCCTGAGTTAAGGGGAGTTCTTTCTCCCAGTACGATGGTCGGTGGTGACCGTCGACGCCAGTCTCCTAGGCTGGAGTGCAGTTTTTTCTTCGTCACCACACGGCACAGGGTCGATGGTTAATTCGAGAGTCACGTCTCCCCATCAACATCTTGGACATTCGAGCGATCAAATTAGCTCTACTGAGTTTCCACCATCTCCTCGCAGGTCACCTCATCAGGATCCAATCCGACAACGCCACGGCTGTGGCGTATATCAACCGTCAGGGGGGTACTCGGAGCAGGATGGACAAGCACGAAGTGAGTCACATCCTCCATTGGGCCGAGACCAACCATTCGCCCATCTTGGCAATCCACACCCCGGGTGTGGACAATTGGGCGGTGGTTTTTCTCTCAGTCGCCAAGGCCTTGCCTCAGGAGAGTGGTCTCTTCATCCGGAAGTTTTTTTTTTTTTTTTTTTTTTTCAGCAGATCTGCCATCGCTGGGGGACTCCGGATGTGGATCATATGGCCTAAAGACTAAACAACAGGGTTCTTCGATTCATTACCCGATCACGCGATCCAGGCGCCATCTGAGCGGACACTTTAGTTTTGCCGTGGCTCCGGTTCCTGTGCATTCTTCTATTGCTCCCGAGGGTCATCAAGAAAATTAGAGCAGAGGGAATACCAGTGATCCTAGTCGCGCCAGATTGGTCGCGCCAGCCATGGTATGCAGAACTAGTACAACTAATCGCCAGCGTTCCCCTGGCGACTTCCAGATCGCATGGATCTACTCTCACAGGGCCCGACTTACCACTAGAACTCCGGGGCCCTGTCTTTGACGGCGTGGCCGTTGAATCCTGGTTTTTAGCACAGGCTGTTTTTTCTCCCGATGGGATCTCCACCATGATTAATGTTAGGAAGCCTGTGCCCATGCGCACTTATCACTGCACCTGGAGAACCTTCTTCTCGTGTTGCAAGGATCATGGTCGATCACCACTGATGTTTTCTATTCTTTCCATATTGGAATTCCTACAATCCGGATTAACGTCAGGTCTCGCGCTTAGCTCGCTCAAGGGCCAGATTTCAGCCTTGTCAGTGCTATTCCAATGCAAAATTGCCATCGGACTTCAGATGAAGACATTCATTCATAGTCTCCCAGGTGGCGCCTCTATGTTTTAAGGGTCATTGGAATCATGGGACTTTAACTTAGTTCTCGAAGCCTTACAGGAGGCTCTTTTCGAACCACTGCAGGACGTACCACTAGCTATTCTCTCTTGGAAGGTGGTCTTTCTAGCAGCAATTATGTCAGTTACACAAGATTCTGAATTGGCAGCCATGTCCTGCCGTCCTCCGTTCCTGAATTTTCATCAGGACGAGGCAGCTCTCAACACGTCCCCGTCTTTCCTGTCCAAAGTCGGGTCGTCTTTTCATCTCAATGAACACATTGTTTGGCCTTCCTTCTGTCTGGCTCCAGTCCAGTGCATTGAGAGGACCTTCCACACCCTCGATTTGGTCAGGGCTTTGAGACGGTAAATCTCATGGACGGCTCCCTTCCACAAGTCAGTTGCCCTGTTCATACTTCCACAGGGGCATAGGAAGGGTCTAGCCGCTTCAAAACCACGCTAGCCAGGTGGATTTGCTTGGCTATTCAGGAATCCTACCGTGTCCGGGACACACCTGTCCCAGCAAGGATTCAGGCACATTCTATCCGCTCAGTGGGTGCCTCTTGGGCCATTCGGCCCCAGGCGTCGGCAGAACAGGTCTTCAACGCTGTGACTTGGCAGACGCATCCTGCATTCGGCAGTACCACAGTGTTGAGCCAGTGGTATATGGGCTATTAGCAGTTGTATGCTCCCCACCCAGGGACTGCTTTAGGACGTCCCACTGTCTGTGTCCCCAATGAGGCGTAGGAGAAATAGGGATTTTTGTGTACTCACTGTAAAATCCTTTTCTCCGAGCCAATCATTGGGGGGGACAGCACCCACCCTGTTTGGCCTATTGGCTCACTGTAGCATTTTTAGGTTTTGACAGAGTTATGATTATTGTCATTTAATGCTCCTACTGCTTTTTTCACCGAACTGGGGAATTCCCAGCCAGCGAGAGGGTGTATACTGCAGGGGAGGAGCTAACTTTTTTCTATGTTTACTTAGTGTCCTCCTAGTGGCAAGCAGCATAACACCCACTGTCTGTGTCCCCCAATGATTGGTTCGGAGAAAAGGATTTTACGATGAGTACACAAAAATCCCTATTTTTATAATTGGAGGCGATTTCGACTCAACTACAACGGATTTGCTCATTTCTAATTGTGATATGTATACCGTATATACTCGTGTATAAGCCGAGTTTTTCAGCACATTTTATTGTGCTGAAAACAACCTCCTCGGCTTATACACGAGTCATTGTACCAGAAAGCCGGAGGGGGAGCGATGGAGCAGCGGGTCACAAAGGCAGGTACCAGCGGCTGTGGCTAAAGCCTGCGCCACTGCTAAAAAGAAATGAATATTAATTTCTCTTATAGCTCGCACAGTAGCAGCCGCCTACTTCCAGAAGACCTCCTACTCACCCTCCAGCGTGCCCTCGCTGCATCTCGTTGGTACCGGCTTCCTGCAGCTCTTCCTGTGCTGAGCGATCACGTGGCACCGCTCATTAAGGTAATGAATGTGCACTCCATGCCTATGGGAGTGGAGATGCGTGCATATTCATTACCTTAATGAGCGGTGCCATGTGATCGCTCAGCACAGGAAGAGCATGCATACCAGGACAGCGACGGGGGGAGCCACACATACCAGGACAGCGGCGGTGAGAGCCACGCATACCAGGACAGGGAGGGGGGAGCCACACATACAAGGACAGGGATGAGGGAATCAATGCATAACCCGGCTTATACTCCAGTCAATAAGCCTACCCAGTTTTCCGTGGCAAAATTAGGTGCATCAGCTTATACTCAGGACGGCTTATACTCCAGTATACTCCGTATAGTAGATAAAAAAAAAAAAAAAAAAGAACAACCCGTTTTGTAAGATCTGCAGCTAGAATGTATGCATTGTACAAAGGGTGGCATATGCACGACCTGCGATATCGAACATCCTGACGCGTCTGTCGTCTCCATTAGGCACCGAGACCTTCCTGGCACAAATGCGGCTCCAGAAAGGCGACCTCCTGGACAGATTATCGAACGCTCGCTCCTTCGTTAATATGGAAGACGAAAACAATTACATTGCGGGGCACAAAGCGATACGTCAGGTAAGGAATATAATGCAATAGTTTTCAAGCAGTTTGTACAAGATTGAAAGTTATTCCTCTGGATCACTGAGGGTTGCAGCAGACAGATCGCTTGTGATCCCTGTGTGACGGATCTGAGGTCGAGTGTGCACCACCGCTCCATTCACTGCCTATGGGACTGCCAGAGATAGCAGAGTACAGTGCTCAGCTTTTTCCAGTAGTCCCATAGGTAATGAATGGAGCAGACCTGCTTTTTTTTTTTTGTAAGTACTTTTTACATAACGAACTGAAGTATACTGATAAGTAAAGGTCACAGAAGTGGGTTATATGATCTCTCCTGATTGGGGGTCCTCAGCTTGCTGTCCCATCCAATGTAGTAGGCTCTAACTTCTGTTTTCAGACAGGCAACAAACACATTGGTGGTATGGTTTCTCTGTTCGTTTCTGTGAGAGTTGATGGAAACTACTTTATGATGTTTCTGAACCTTTTCGTGTTACTATTATCGTGCTTTTTTCTAGTATAGTGATCCATACAATGTTGACTTCTTTCTTTTTTTTTTTTTTTAGGTTATTCATCAGCTGAGTCGTTTAGGTAAAGTGTGGCAGGACGTGCTGCCAGTGGGCATCTACTGCAAGGCCATGGGGACGTTATTAAACACCGCCATTACTGAGATGATTACCAAGATAGCTGCACTGGAGGTGAGACCAGTATACCCATTATAACCACTGTACTAATACCACTCTGCCCACACTCCAGGGAGAGCTGTGATGGGAGCCTAAGTACCAGGACCCTCACTGATCAAAAATACTAAACAGTGATTAATCACTCTGTCCACCCAACTTGATTAACAATCCCTCAGTGACCCCCCCCCAATGCGGAGTCTCTGCTCACCTAGTGTCATTGACATCTACTCAGTGTCCTTCCTCCCTGCTGCTGCTAAATCTCCACCCATATAGCCTCATTGATATTCCTCATTGCTCCTCCTTTTTGCTGCTTGCCCACCTAGCCTGATTGACAGCTCCTCAGTGTCCCTCCTCCCTGCTGCTTTTGAGGTCTCGCTGCTCTGTACAAGCTGCAGCAGGCAGGCTTTGTGGGTGAGAGGAAACTAAATACACTTGGACTCAAGCTCTGAGGCTGCGTTCACACGTTCAGGTTTTTTAGCGTTTTTGCCGCGCGATTTTGCCGTGAAAACGCCAAAAAACAGCATTCCATGCAATCCTATGGGATTCCGCAATGCTGTGCTAATGCTGTGAATTTTCCCGCGGCGGAATCGCATCACAGCAAAATCTGCAGCATGCTCATTAATTTGCGAAATCGCTGCGACGAACATTTGCGGATTGTACCCACGGTCCGGAGGGTGAATATAACAACACGATTTTTTATTTTTTTTCGTTATTTTTAACATTATACCTTTTTACCACTGATGCCACATAGGCAGCCTCAATAGTAAAAAGTTGGTCACACTCGTCAAACACTATGTTTGACGAGTGTGACCAACCTGTCAATCAGTTCTCCAAGCAATGCTACAGATTGCTTGGAAATCGCTAGCATTCTGCAAGCTAATTACGCTTGTAAAACGCTAGTTTTTCCGTGGGAAAATCGTGGGGATTTAAAATGCAATTTTCCAGCGGAATGGAATTCCGGAATTCTTGCGGGAACTTCCGCGGGAATTCCGCTACATGTGAACTTAGCCTGACTCTGTAGCTATACTCATTTCAATGTTCATATTATTCAGCTATCAGGACATATATTTTCACAGTAAGTGCACCAATCTCGTCAGGTCTAATCAATAATCTATGAAGTTAGAATCTTAAAGTGAGTCTCCGAAAACGATGTATGAGCTGATCAGTGGCTTCCAAACTATATATTACTTATTAGCATTCATCTCCTTTTTGTTAGGATATTTCCACCGAGGATGGAGAGCGGCTGTATACTCTGTGCAGGACCATGATCGAGGAAGGACCCCTCGTCTTCACTCCACTCCCTGACGAAGGCAAAAACAAAAAGTTTCAGGAGGAGGTGCCGGTCTATGTACAGAAGTGGATGAAATTCAAAGAACTCATGATCATCCTGCAAGCAAATCTACAGGAGATTGTCGACCGGTGGGTGTCCGGTGGTCCGCTGCGGCCGCTTTTGGTTTTAGTGTCATCTGATTCATGTTCCTGACCTACAGGCAGCAGGGATCGGACTCTGCTGTGTGGTTCGGGCATAATGAATAAGATGACCGGTTCCCATTAAAAGTGATTTTCATGAAAAAAAAAAAAAAAAAGACGTATATGGCATATCTAGGTGAGGGTCCTATCTGTGGAATCCCCCCTCTGCTGGGAGCACGGTGGCCCTCATTCCTGTATCTCCCATAGGCTAGACTGTAGAAAACCGCAGACCTGCGGCCACCTCTCCCTTCAGTCTTGCATGAACGTGCTTTTCTTTTCTCCGGGTCCCCTCTCATTTGATTTCCAATTACGATATATTGTCTTATTTGACTGCTGCAGGGGGCATCAGGAGAGAACGAGTATAGTGTGGGGCGGGGGTTCTTCCGTTTTGCTGCAGAATCTCCTATTTTAACCCTGTATCCTGTTTTTCAGGTGGGCGGATGGGAAAGGACCTCTGGCCACGGAGTTCTCCACTAACGAAGTGAAGAGTTTGATCAGAGCTTTATTCCAGAACACGGAGAGGAGAGCGGTGGCGCTGGCCAAGATCAAGTAGCGCTATGAGCTGTAATATTCTGTACAGATTTCTTTGACATGACCCGTAAATACATTTTTGAATTAAGAAATTTGAGTTTTCTTTTTTCTTTTTGCAAAACTATTAGAAATTTTGTATGAGAGTAAAGCACAAATGTTCATATAGTGACACGCCGCCATCGATTTATCTAGATGAGATGGTGAACCTCTAGGGCAGTGATGTCCGCCGCGGTAGTAAGGCAAGTCGCACACACGACATCTGATCTGACTGATCCCAGACCTACAGCTCTCATCAGATTAAATTATGGATTTTTCTTTTTTGTATTTGCACCCTTTGCCTTCTTGTCATTGCACTACACCATGTTAACTAAGAATCCGTCAGTGATCTCATTCTGACAGTTTCTTTTTCTTATTTTACGGAGCTCTTTCCAGCTGAAATTTGACTATAAACCACATCCAAGGAGAGCTGAACTTTGATGTGTCATAATTCGGCTAAGAACGGATAAGAATTTCTTCTGAATGAGCGAGGGGTTCCTAGTTAACTGATTCTGCAACCGGCAATGTGCAGGGAAACAGAGAGTGTAAAAGTCAAATTGTGCACCCTGTTTTTTAAATGAAACCCGATTTGCAAATGCAAACATTAACATAAAATACATTTAAAGGGGTTGCCTGGTCACAGCATATTGGGGCCCTGTCCTATTCAAGACGATCGGAGATATTCTGCAGCAGCCACTGTTCCACGTGTTTACATCCATGGCCGCCGGAGCAAATAACAGTGGACCAAGCAGTGAGGGCATCAGGTGTCGGACCCCCACCAATCTCATGTTGTTGACTTATCACAAGAATAGACAATATGAGATAACTACTTTAATGCCTCCACCTGGTGTTTTCCCACCTTAACCCTTTACCACCGAGTCCACGTTACAATCGCTTTGTGTCCATAACTTGTATAAAGGTGGGCTATAATAACTGCCGGGGAGCTTCAGAGCAATAAAATGAGTAATTCCGGTAGCGGACATGTTAGGGAATTGTCCTTTATGCAGTTTCCTTTCATTGAACCTCCCTGTACATTCAGTAGACATAAGACATGTATCATCGTCCTCAGGAATTCTGCGCCCCATGAATTTCTGCACCTCGGCCATCTCCGTACAGCAGAATTCAGACTGTTCTCCACTGCTGGAAACTTCTCACTTTGTGGCTCTAATTAATGGAGGATTAAAAAGTTTTTCACCTCCTCCGGCCCGTTACCTGCTGCCTATGGGTCTGGATCGCTGGCTCATCAAATAAAAATCAGAGCGCTGACCATTCTGGCGACTGCAGGGCTTCTTAGAAGGCGTGTTACGGCCAGATTCCATTATTCACTTCAGGCGCCCGCAGGTTTGGCAGAAAGGCGGAAATATTCACAAGGGTAAAGGAGAAACAAGAGGTTTTTATTTTTAAAGCAACTTGGTTCCTAAAATTAACTCTGCCATTAAATTTGTAAAATACGAGGAGAAAGTATTAGAGATGATATTCCGGTCTGTTCTCGCAACTCGATCCTTATTTCTGAACGATGACTGAATGTTGACTGAACGGTGACTGGGTTCCAGGCATAATCTGTTATAAAAAAACAACAAACTCCTTTACTCACTGTCCCCGGGTCCAGCACTTACTCTCCATCGCTGCTCCCAGTGTCTGCTATTGGCTGTGGCGTTGATGTCACATTGAGAGCACGGCAGCCAATCACTGAGCTCATTAATTCTGCCCATGTAGATGGAGCACCTTGCCTTTGAGCTCACTGGCGGCAGCGCTGTTGACCTAACAAACCTCATATGGGGACCAAGACTTTTTTTTTTTTAAAGGGGACAACCCCTTTTAATTTTTCCTAGGAAAGATTAGGGTATTGTTTGCATTTGATTAATCAACAATTGCATACCGTATATCCTGATATTATGATGCAAAGACGTGGAGGTTTTAGATTTAGGAAGTGAATTGCTGGTCAGGTTTCCCCCAGAGGAAGCCTGAATAGAGGCGGAACCTAGGAGACACCGGAGACCAGAACTGTACACCGTATTCTAAGTGTGGTTGCACTAGTGACTTATATAGAGGTAAAATTATGTTCTCCTCATGAGCATCTATGCCTCTTTTAATGCATCCCATTGTTTTATTTGCCTTTGCAGCAGCTGCCTGATACTGGCCACTAAATGTGAGTTTGTTGTCCACCCATACACCCAGGCCTTTTTCAGTGATGGTTTTGTCCAGTGTTTTACAATTAAGCACATAATTATACATCTTGTTCGTTCTACCCAAGTGCATGACCTTACATTTATCCCCATTAAAGCTCATTTGCCATTTATCAGCCCAAGCTTCTAGTTTACATAAATCCTCCTGTAATATAAAATTGTCCTCCGTGTTGATTACCCAGCAGAGTTTAGTGTCATCTGCAAATATTGAAATTCTACTCTCTATGCCCCCTACAAGGTCATTAATATGTTAAAAAGAAGCGGGCCCAAAACTGACCCCTGTGGTACCCCACTGCTAACCGTGACCCAGTCCGAGTGTGCTCCATTAATAACCACCCTTTGTTTCCTATCCCTGAGCCAGCTCTTAACCCACCTACACATATTTTCCCCTATCCCCATTGTTCTCATTTTATGTATCAACCTTTTGTGTGGCACCGTATCAAAAGCTTTTGAAAAGTCCATGTACACCACGTCCACTGCATTCCCTTGGTCCAGTCTGGAACTTACCTCTTCATAAAAGCTTATCAGATTAGTCTGACAGGAACGGTCCCTTGTAAACCCATGTTGATATTGGGTCATGAGGTTATTCTTCTCCAGATACTCCAGTATAGTATCTCTTAGAAAATCCTCCAGGATTTTACCCACAGTAAGCTCACTAGCCTATAATTTCCAAGTTCAGTTTTTGTCCCCTTTTTGAATATTGGCACCACATTTGCTATACGCCAGTTCTGTGGTACAGACCCTGTTATTATGGAATCTTTAAAGATTAAAAATAATGGTCTATCTATGTCTGTTCTTAATCCATGCAGTACTCGGGGTGTGTCCCATCCGGGCCCGGGGATTTGTCAATTTTACTGATTATTAGACGCTGCCGTACTTCCTGCTGGGTTAAGCAGTTGACATTTAATGGAGAATTTTTATCCCTGATCATGTTATCCATCATGGGATTTTCTTGTGTAAACACTGTTGAAAAAAAGTCATTTAGCATATTGGCTTTTTCCTCATCCTCATCCACCATTTCACCCAGACTATTTTTAAGGGACCAACACTATCATTTTTTAGTTTCTTACTATTTATGTAGTTAAAGAATATTTTGGGATTATTTTTACTTTCTCTGGCAATGAGTCTCTCTGTCTCAATCTTTGCTGGCTTGATTTGCTTTTTTACAGAATTTATTTAATCTTCTGTATTTAGTTAATGCCTCATCACTACCTACTGATTTAATTCTCTAAATGCTTTATTTTTATCTCTTATTGCACCCCTTACAGCTCTATTTAGCCATAGTGGTTTCCTCTTATTTCTAGCATGTTTATTCCCATATGGAATATATTGTGCACAGGTCCTATTCAGGATGCTAAAAAACGTCTCCCATTTTCTTTGTGTATTTTTATGTCTCAGGATATCGTCCCAGTTAATTGCACCAAGATCATCTCTCATCCGTTGGAAATTTGCCTTCCTGAAGTTTAGTGTCCTTGTTACCCCTCTACTACACATCTTATTAAAGGATACATGAAAACTTATTAATTTTTGATCACTATTACCCAAGTGACCCTCAACCCTTACATTTGATATGCGGTCTGGCCTGTTGGTTAATATTAGGTCTAGCAGTGCCCCCCCTCTTGTTGGGACCTGAACCAGCTGTGAAAGGTAATTGTCTCTCATAGTTGTCAAAAACCCATTACCTTTGCTGGAACTGCAGGTTTCGGTTCCCCAATGTATTTCAGGGTAGTTGAAGTCCCCCATAATAATGACTTCTCCTTGAGTCGCCGCTTCATCTATTTGCTTGATGAGGATATTCTCTGTTGCCGGTAGTAATGTAGAAGCATGCATGTGTTTGTGCCTTGTAAATATGCATGCGAGCCCCCCAAGCACATATTCTGCATGGGGTCCCTTCTTACCCCTATTATTGCCTAGTTGTACAGTATATATTCACAGTAATACACAGTAATTACAGTGGTGGCCACAAGAGGGAGCTATCTGCTTATCTTAGAAATTGTCTTCGCTTTTAATTTCACGTTCGCAAGAAAATTCATGAGTCCTCTAATTTATTGCACTTTGACACTTTATTTTTGTTAGGTTATGTGAACACCCTATAAATGATCTTGTAGTTAAAAAAACAAATAAAAAAAAACAAAGAAAAAACCATCTACAACTACTGGGGAGGATACCAGACCGACGGGATCTGCGGTCAGCGTGCCTCCATCCTCGCAACTTCATCACATTTTATTTTTATTGTTTTTCAATCATTTTATTGTCCTAATTCTTTTTTTTTCTCCCTTCGGCATCAGATGTGAAGCCGTCACAACAAAGCAAAGCGACATTATGTTCCATTATCGCCCATTGACGTGAACGATAAAGTAGAAGTACTTTGGCATGTTGATGTGACCACTGGACAAGGATCCTTGCAAATATTTCTTGCTCAACTCTATTCTCTAATTGAAATTTTCTCCAAAATGTCATATTCTCAAATTTTTTTTGCAGAAATCCAACAAAACTGCAGCAAGTCGGCCGCCATACTCCGTTCTTCTGAGGTTAGGAATGGGCTAAAATACAGTACTCGTGTTTCCTAACAGGTCCGCTGCTCCTTCCCACTTGTCTTTTCCTCTTCCTGCGCCCACACGGTCATGTTGAGGGGGGGGGCAGTTTGCCTTCCATATATGGGGGGGGGGTAGAAGAAGATGAAATTATGGCACTTATAATAGGGGAAGGAAAAGAAGACTAAAGTGCCAAGAAGGAAAAAAATAACGTAGTCTTGAAGGGTGGTTGACTGTTAAGGAATATGACAGTTTAAAACTACTTGTGTCCAAATCATCCAGATCGATGACAATGAGCATTTATCTGTGAGATGTTCTGAAAACAAAAGTCCAATCCAAGGAAATACCCCCCCACACAAATTAAAAGATCTGCCGCTAATGTTCTAGCACTAGTTCAGAGGTCTGAGTCCAACCCTTGACTGGACAGAGATGTGATTCTTGGTAGCAAGAAGCTGGACCACAGAATATTGGGGAGGTGAAGATTCTTACGGGCTTACCTTCTGTGGTGGATTCTCTAAGCCAAGGGCCAGAGTGAGCAGCATGGACCAAAGGTGATGGCACAGCAGGCAGGACTTGCTGGACGGCAGGTGGAACAACGAGGACCGGAACAGCAGAGTATGATGGACAATAGGAAGACCAGCGAAGCAGGAAACCCCAGAAGACAGCCGGTATTGTAGAGACACACAAGAACTAAAGATTTATGATCCGTTCAGGGCTTACAGCAGTGTTAGTAATGTGAATTACACCAGAGAAAAGTTTGTTATGCTTACAGCAGATGAAAAGGTGAATCGGCAAACAAATGAATCCGTGATGGAGTTGCAAACTTATTTGTAGGGAAGATCAACTCTGATGCAGCAGCACTGAAGTGTGAACAATTCCAGTGAAGAGTTAGTTATGCTTCCAGCAGAAGAAGAGTTAAATCAGCAGGTCAGAGCCAGGAATTAATGTAGAGTGAAGAAACAAGGAGTCTGCTAAGAGAACTGGGAAGAGAGGCTACAAAGCACAAGTTTACCGAACTCAAAGCTATACAGTCCTCAGACATTTGAGTCCGCCCTAAAAGGCCTTGAGCAATGATGTAAGTGGAGGGGGTAACTTGTGAAACCCGACGAGGAGCATAGAAAAGGACTGTAGCCATGGGGAAGGGAGCAGAGCCTGACCCTGGAGCCGAGACAGGTACATATCTGGTATGATAGTGCTGATTGGTATAGGCTTCATTGTAAAATGCCCAATGAGTGTAGCGCCATCACTATATGATGTTTAGTATACAGATGGTAATTTTTACTCCCAATTAAATATTTTCATTAACTGCATAGTATTTTCTTGATATTTGCATTATGGTTTTTATTATTAGAGTACAAGAAAATGGGGTTAGCAGGGGACTGTCTGTAACATCTATGTAAATTGCATATTGAACACTGGTTATAACTATAAGGACATTGAGGCCAAGTGTCTAATGGCCTCACTGTTCACCCACCATGTCAAAAGACACCGAGACCACCAGTACAGAGCAAGCATGTGCACAACAATCGGAGGGCAACCGCTAAAAGAACTGGAGACCCTTATTTTGTCCATGTTTTTTCCATCCCTATTTAAATCAAATAATTTTTCCATCAAAATGATGGACACCTTTTGAAAAGTATCATACCAGTGGTGGAGAAATGGATGCCGATGTCCACCAGACACTCTGTGTACAGCCGTTTGATGGCTTTGTGTCAAACTGTATTCTACTTGAGAAGCATGAATTCTTAAAGTCCACTTTATCTCCTCCTCAACTGATTTTTTTTTTTTTTCAAATAAAGAAATAATAGTAAGTGCCAATCTATATTTATAAAACTGAATGTATGTATGTGTGTATCACCAACAAATCACGAAGCATCTTTCATTTCACCAGAGCTGTTCAAAAGAAGCTGAGCTGTGATTGGTTGCTATGAGCAACAGTTTTCCTTGCAACCAATCACTAAGCATCTCTTTTCACCAGAGCTGGTTAAAAGAAGCTGAGCTGTGATTGGTTGCTATGAGCAAGTTTTCCCACTTGACAAAACCTCAGCAGACACTGACTGGGTGGGAGAAATCTGGCATCCCTGGGAACATAAGCACCCAGCCATTGTCTGCCCCACAGAAAGGAGCACAGAGCACTTTGGTTTTGACCCCAGGCGTCTCTTAAAGGGATCCCCGGTATCAGGGCCGCCATCAGGACATTACTGCCCTGACTGGCGTATGGGGCCCGGTGGACAGAGGGGGCCCGCATCGGGCCTGGTCTCCTCTGCTCACCGTTCCCTACCGGCAAGTAAACCGGGCCCTTAACGCGGCGCTGCGGGCGGCAGCTAAACGCTATTGACATGCGGGCCTAGCGGTCCGCACGTCAATAGTTAACAGCCGCCAGCCAATCGGAGGCTGGCAGCTGACGTCAGCCGCAGCGCGTACCTTGCCGGCGTCTCACGTCAGTGTCAGTCGCTGGCTAGAGCGCGCTGCAGCTTGGAAGAACGGAGCTTCACCCGCCGCTGGAGCGTGGCCAGGTAAGGTGAACTTTTTTTTTTTGACAGCGGCGATCCGGGTGGCCCGGGGGCAGAATGCTGGACATGGGGCAGAATGCTGAATATGGGTCAGAATCCTGGACTGGGGCAGAATGCTGGAGACTGGTGCAGAATGCTGAACATGGGGGCAGAATGCGAGACACTGGTCAGAATGGAGATACGGGGCATGATTGGAGACATGGGGCAGAGTTGGATGGATACGATGGAGATCATATGGAGAAGAATGGATACTCATGAGGGCGGGATGGGAGAACATATGGCTACAGCCAGGAATGAGACACACTGGTTCAGGATGGGGGATATTATTACCATTTTTGAGGATACTGTTTTAAATGGGGGGGGGGCGGTCTTGTTACTGTGCAGAGCGACACTATGTCGCCTTTTTTTCTTCATGTGGTGTAATGTATAAGTACTGTGTTCTGCAAGCGGAGCTCTAGATAACCATGTTATTTCCTGCAGAGACGAGCCCTGGCTGGAAGACGTGATGGCGATCTGTGCTGGATGAATGAAAGCAAGGATGGAGGACTTCACCTAGAGACATCACTGGTGAGTTAGTGTGTTACTTATACACTGACACTATGCATTGTGTACTATATACAGAGGTCCTGGGTATAATGTCACCAGTGATCACTGTGTTATCTGTACATTATATACAGAGCTCCTGTGTATAATGTCATTGATCAATATATTACCTGTACACGGACACTGCATACTAAATACAGATCTCCTGTGTATAATGCCACTTATGGTGATAGTATTATGTTTTTTTATTAATGATCAGTATTGTAGTATTCAGTCACCATGTGGTGGTAATATATGGTCTGGGCATGGTGCGGTGGTATTTGTCCCTTGTATGTGCTATTATTTGGTCACTTTGTGGTGGTAATATGTGGTCTGGTTATGGTGCGGTGGTATTTGTTCCTTGTATGTGGTATTATAGGTCACTATGTGGTGATATGTGGTCTGGACATGGTGTAGCGGTGTTTGTTCCTTGTATGTGATATTATTGGTCATTTTAAAAATTGAAAAATAAATAAAAATATACCTAAAGTGTATTGCATATTTTAACAAATATTTAATAGGTTACAGTAGAGTAGAGCCCGGCCCAAAGTGTCTACCCTGTTATGGTGGCGGCTTAAAAAATCTTTTGTCCAAAGCACAGCCGGCAGCTTTTATGTGTGATCTGGTGATGGGAACTGTTAATGTGTGATAGGTGAGAAGTGGAGTTTTTCCAAGAGAGAGCAGTGGGACTGTGGACAGTTTGAGGGGTGGAGGCGGGGCTGGGTGGAGCCTGGGCAGAGTCTCAAGGGGGCCCCGAAAATTTTGCCAGTGTGGGGCCCCGAAATTCCTAGTGGCAGCACTGCCCGGTATGGAAGTTAAAACGATTCCACTCAGCTCTGTGGTTCTGACCCCAGGGTCTCGTAAAGGGATCATTGGTATGGAAGTTAGGGCAAATCCACTCTGTGCTTTGGTACTGACCACAGGCCTTTCTCAAAGGGATCTCCAGTATGGAAGTCAGGGCAAATCCATGCAGCGCTTTGGTTCTGACCCCAGACCTCTCTTAAAGGGATCCCCGGTATGGAAGTTAGGGCAATTGCCTTCAAATGCTCTGGTACTGACCCCAGGCTCTCTTGTATGCAAGTCAGGGCAAATCCACTCAGCGCTCTGGTTCTGCTCCCAGGCTCTCTTAAAGGGATCCCCAGTATGGAAGTCAGGGCAAATCCACTCTGTGCTTTGGTACTGACCCCAGGTCTCTCTTAAAGGGATCTCCGGTATGGAAATTAGGGTAAATCCCTCAGCGCTCTGATTCTCACCCCAGGCCTCTCTTAAAGGGATCCCTGTTATGGAAGTTAGGACCGTTCCACTCAGCACTCTGGTTCTGACCCCAGGCTGACGGGATGATGTGGGATATTAGGGGTAGTAGTCTGGTGGCTCTGGCTGACGGGATGATGTGGAATATTAGGGGTAGTAGTCCGGTGGCTCTGGCTGACAGGATGATGTGGGATATTAGGGGTAGTAGTCCGGTGGCTGTGACGGGATGATGTGGGATATTAGTGGTAGTTGTCCGGTGGCTCTGGCTGATGGGATGATGTGGGATATTAGGGGTAGTAGTCCGGTATCTCTGGCTGACGGGATGATGTGGGATGTTAGGGGTAGTAGTCCGGTGGCTCTGGCTGATGTGATGATGTGGGATGTTAGGGGTAGTAGTCCGGTGGCTCTGGCTGACAGGATGATGTGGGATATTAGGGGTAGTAGTCCGGTGGCTGTGACGGGATGATGTGGGATATTAGTGGTAGTTGTCCGGTGGCTCTGGCTGATGGGATGATGTGGAATATTAGGGGTAGTAGTCCGGTGGCTCTGGCTGATGTGATGATGTGGGATGTTAGGGGTAGTAGTCCGGTGGCTCTGGCTGATGTGATGATGTGGGATATCAGGGGGAGTAGTCCGGTGGCTCTGGCTGACGGAATGATGTGGGCTATTAGGGGTAGTTGTCCGGTGGCTCTGGCTGATGGGACGATGTGGGATATTAGGGGTAGTAGTCCAGTAGCTCTGGCTGACGGGATGATGTGGGATGTTAGGGGTAGTAGTCCGTGGCTTTGACGGGATGATGTGGGATATTAGTAGTCCGGTGGCTCTGGCTGACGGGATGATGTTGGATATTAGTGGTAGTAGTCCGGTGGCTCTGGCTGACGGGACGATTTGGGATATTAGGGGTAGTTGTCCGGTGGCTCTGGCTGACGGGATGATGTGGGATATTAGGGGTAGTTGTCCGGTGGCTCTGGCTGATGGGACGATGTGGGATATTAGGGGTAGTAGTCCGGTAGCTCTGGCTGTCGGGATGATGTGGGATATTATAGTGAATGTGGCTATGCAGAGTGGGCGGGGCTATACACTCAGCTTTATATATATGATTATATAATTTGTTATAACTAACTGTTGTTAGTTACTATGCCCAGGCAGCGCCAGGCTCTTCAGCTAGTAAAATATAAGTATCACAGCTTCTCCTCCTTCCTTACAGCCTGCGCAGCTTTCCTGTTGTAAAAATGGCCACTGATTGGCGAACAGATGACGAGACCTGGCCATCAGCTTGCTCCAATAGAAAAACACTGCTTGCGGAAAAGCTAGCACATATACCCCAAAAAACTGAAGTAAGAAATCGGCCTAAGAAGCAAATTTTGGTGCTTTTTTTTATGCCACGTCCTAAGTTCACACACATTAGTAGAAGCCGGAGAAGAAAGCTTAAAGGGGTAATTCCCATCTTCAAAGTTGGATACTGTTGGATAGTGCTTAGGAAGACAGGCAATTTTGCAACTTATTGCTTGTTGAAATTTTCATCTGTTGAGACATTAACAGTTTTGTTTGCGTTTCGTTGTCTTGGAAATGTAAGGATGTAGGAGGGCACTGCCGTTAGGGATCACCTAATGCATGCTAAACAGCCAGCTGAACACCATAGAGAAAAGAGCATGCACAAACAAGGGATCACCCAACAGTATCATAAAATATATAGAAACTTTATTATACGACAAAATTCACAACACTGTAAAAACACTTTAAAAACATTTACAATTGCCAACAAGCAATAATAGAAACTGGACCCATAATAAGGTCAAGCCCTTGCTGCTCCACAATAAATGCTCGCTCCAAATCAGAGGGACACTGCGAGTAGATAGTAAATGTTGAGCATGCAGTATACAAGGCTGAAAGTTTCAAACTTTAAACAAGTCACAGACACAGAGTGAAAAAAATCCAATCTAATGAATTACTAAATATACAATGCACGCATTAATGTTGGTATTGGAACCCTCCTTGGAAATTGCACATATGTGATAGCCCAGAAAAACTCCCTTTATATTGTCTACTAAAAGGGACCTTGAATGCTGAGCCCAGAAAATGAGCTTGAATAGCAAAAAAATCCTAGCATTCACTCTGAATCAGGCTGAGGAAGCCAGTTTTACTGGCGACACGCGTCGGGCTCACTTCTGTCCTTGCTTTTCTCCACTGCGCTCCACTTCTACCATCATGCCCTTGGGCTTATTTCAGGCACTTTAACCAGCCAATCTTCAATATCCAGGTCGTATATTATCCCATCTCACTTGAGAGGGATAGAGGTGCTTTAGACTGCTAAATGATATTTTGAGGTCCTGGAAGTGGCCCCTCTCTTTGATCCATGAATCATAATGTATTTTGGTTCAGTGTGAATGCTAGGATTTTTTTGATATGCATGCTCATTTTCTGGGCTCAGTTTTCAAGGTCCCTTTTAGTAGACAATATAAAGGGAGTTTTTCTGGGCTATCACATATGTGCAATTTCCAAGGAGGGTTCCAATATCAACATTAATGCATGCATTGTATATTTAGTAATTCATTATATTGGATTTTTTTCACTCTGTGACTTGTTTGAAGTTTTCAGCCTTGTATACTGCATGTTCAACATTTACTATCTACTCGCAGTGTCCCTCTGATTTGGAGCGAGCATTTATTGTGGAGCAGCAAGGGCTTGACCTTATTATGGGTCCAGTTTCTATTATTGCTTGTTGGCAATTTTAAATGTTTTTAAAGTGTTTTTTGCAGTGTTGTGAATTTTGTCGTATAATAAAGTTTATATATGTTTTATGATATTATTGGGTGATCCCTTGTTTGTGCATGCTCTTTTCTCTATGGTGTTTCGTTGTCTTGGAGACTGACCACCGCTGCTAGAACAGCAGAGCTTACGCAGTGCTTACCAGTTCCTTTCTATTGAGCTTGTGAGTACAGTTTTGAAGCCAGACAGGATCACTGAAGCGTGCTGTTACATCCTAATCCCGGCCAACTAGGCAACTAGCTGTAAACAGAATAAAAGTGTTACTACCTCAAGAACGGCTGAGAAATATTATAAGCAGTAAATTCCAAAAATGCTTATTTTTGCAATACCTGTCCGACAATATCCATCTGTGGGGGTGTACCCTTTAACCCCTTTACGACCTTTGACGTATCCATACGCCAAGGTCGGCTGGTATGTACCGACCTTGGACATACTTGGTGTCGGTGGTGCCAGCACCACTCCCGGTACTTTAACCCCCTAAATACTGCAGTCGCTAGTGATCACAGCATTTAGAAGGCAGGCAGAGGGATGAAGCTCCCTCTGTCCCTCTGATCAGTACCCCCGCAATGTCATCATGGGGACCCAATCGTTGTCATGGCGACCTGATGTCGCCATGAGGACATTCGGGTCACCAGGCACTAGCAAGTTACTGAGATTATGCGCAGTGCATGATCTAACCAGCTTGTGTCTGCAGGGCTCACAGGTTGTAAGCATTGCAAAGCTTTATAAGGCTAGTTTCACATTTGCAGACGGAGGGCTGCAGACTTCCTCCGTGAAGCCCCGCCTATTTCTGCATGCGGCTTTATGCGGCCTGCGTACCCTATCTTTAACATTGGGTGCGCAAGCCGTGCCGCAGTATGCCGAGGATGCCGTCGCATGCGTAGTTTTGACGATGCGGAGTCCGCATAAAATTCCAACATGTGTTCTATGCGGGTCGCCGCACAGTCAAAACGCATGGAACTCCCACTGGAAGATTCCCTATAATGAGGCAGATGGAGGAACTGTGGACCCTATAGGACCTATGATCCAGCGGTGTCTGTCTTTTTAGGAGGTCATTAAAACACGGTTCACCACAGTTTTCTGCAGTTCTGAAAAGGACAACACTGAACAGAGGCCATACGAAGCCCAGAGTAACTCTGCTGCCTCATTATAGTAAATGGATCCCTCGGGTGTTTCATCTGTCACGTCACTCAGAGATTTAGATGGAAACACCAAAATAAGTGCTCAGCATAGAGCGACGGATAAATGTGATCCAAAACGTTATGTAAAATGTGCCCAGTAACAGCTTCAACCCAATCCACAAAACAAGTCTGCAAAATTTCTGCACTCCCAAATGCAACTTCATCCCTCCCTTCTGAGCCTCAGTGTGCCTAAACCACATTTAGCATCCAGATGTTTGATATTTCTGTAGCAATGAGACCCTGCCTAACTTACGGGTGTGTGTCTCCAGAAGCATGAGCTGGGCACCACAACATACCTGGTTATTACCATGTACTGGCCACTACAACGTACTGGACACTACAACGATAGTTTGCAAATTTCACCCTGCACCATCCACTGCTTCTTGATTCTGGAAGAGGAAATCTTCTTTTCTAGCACTTAGGGGTTTTCTATATGGAGTTTGCATACTATTTTTAGAAAATCTGTGCTCCAGGAAGCAAATAGCTCTCTGTCCCTCCCAAGTCTTGCCATATATAGGGTATTTCTACACTGAGCAGAATTTTTTTTTTTTTTTTTTTTTTTACTCATTTCCCAGTGTGAAAATGTAAAAGTGGGATATAACTTAATTTTGGTGGTAAAAATTTAATTTTTTCACTGCCCAATGGTATAAAATTCTGTGACCCACCTGTGGTATCAATATGATCACTGCACCCCTAGATAAATTTATTGAGAGGTGTAGTTTGTAAAATGGGTTCACTTATGGGGGGCTGCTGCTCTGGCACCTCAGGGGCGACTTGGCATCTTCAAATCAGTCCAGGAAAATATGAACTCCGGTATGGCACTTCTTTCCTTCTAACCTTTGTACTGCACCTCAAAAGTAGTTTTCAGCCACATATGGGAATTCCAGATTCTCATTGCTCTAACAGTAAAGAATCCTCTTCTATGTTGGTGGAAAAACCTTCTCTCCTCCAGACGCAGAGAATGCCCCCTTGTGACCACCACCTTCCTTGGCATAAACAGATCCTCAGAGAGATATTTGTATTGTTGTGCGCCCAAACAGTTTTCCTCCACATGTTGGGTATTGGCATACTTGGGAGAAATTATACAAAAAAAATTGTACAGTGCAATTTCTCCTGTTACCCTTGTGAAAATACAAAATGGGGAGCAAAGAAAACATTTTTGTGAGAATTTTTTTTTTTTCAATTTTCACGACAATGTTATAAACTTCTTTGAAGCACCTGGAGGTTCAAGGAGCTCACCACACACTTACATAAGGTCCCTGGTTTCCAAAATGGTGTAACTTGCGAGCGGTTTCCACAATTTATGCACATCAGGGGCTCTCCGAATGCAACATGGCGTCCGGTAATGATTCTAGCAAATTTTACATTCGGAAAGTCAAATGGCACTCCTTCCCTTCCAAGCTTTGTCATGTGCCCAAACAGTGGTTTCCCCTCCCCCTCCCCACATATGGGGTATCGGCATGCTCAGGAGAAATGGCACAACACATTTTGGGGTGCATGTTTTCTTTGTTCCCTTGTGAAAATAAAGAAATTTGAGTCTAAACTAAAATTTTAGTGAAAAAAGTAAAATGTTCATATTTTCCTTCCACATTCCATTTATTCCTGTGAAGCACCTTAAGGGTTAATAAACTTCTTGAATGTGGTTTTGCGCATCTTGAGGGGTGTACTCTTTTAGAATGGTGTTACTTTTGGGTATTTTCTGTCTTATAGACCCCCCAAAAATCACTTCAAATGTGTTGTGGTCCCTAAAAAACTGGTTTTGTAAATTTTGTTGTAAAAATGAGAAATCGTTGGTCAACTTTTTACCCTTATAACATCCTAGCAAAAAAAAAAAAAAATTGTTTCAAAATATTGTGCTAATATAAAGTAGACATGTGGGCAATGTTATTTATTAACTATTTTGTGTGACATATTTCTCTGATTGAAGGGCATAAAAATAAAAAAATTTGAAAATGGCAAAATTTTCAACAAATTTCGGTTGTTTTTTTTTTTTTTCACAGATAAGCGCAAGTCATCTAGAAGAAATTTACCACTATCGTTAAATACAATGTGTCCCCAAAAAATATTCTCAGAATCACCGGGATCCGTTGAAGCGATCCAGAGTTATTACCTCATTGAGTGACACTGGTCAGAATTGTAAAATTTTGCCTGGTCATGAAGGTGAAAACAGGCTTGGGGGTGAAGGGAGTTAAGTCAAGAAAGCGAGACAAAAAAAATGAGTAAAACCCACAAAAATCCCGTCCCCTGTTGAGATTTGTGCTTTGTTTGTCTTCTCGTTCTTCTCTGGACTTCCAATATCTTTCTGTCATGAAACAAAAACTCCAGCGAGGAAAAGAGCTGCCAGAAGCAACTTAAATAGGATTTATTATATCACTTCAATTCGACAGAGCAAAGGAAAAAAAAAACCGCAACGTATGACGATTAGTAATTACTGGAGCTATCAATTATACTTATTACACCAGACTCCAGTGCACAAATCTTTGTAGAATGGATGTGAACTGACTTTATCTATGGACGTTGCTTCACGTCAGTAAAAACTTGTCGAAAACAGAGCGTGACTGTATCTGGAGGCCTAGAGATCTTCCACCTCCAAAGGTTCCCGTCAGTAGAAAAAGAATCTCTTCTATAACGTTTCCCATCCTTTACTATTTACTCCTGGCGCTGCAAGATGGGATTGCATAGTATATCACTGGATTTCAGAAAGCATGTATCTGAATCGTCCTTATGCAGCCGCTCGAAATCATGGATGGAGTGAGATCACAACAGGTTCCACTACCCAGAGGTCCAGATGGTTACGTTGTGTCTAGTCCTCCTAAAATAAATGGAAGTAGAATTCCAGTTGGTCAGTTGGGTGTTGGAGGGTTTGAACGCCCTAGAGAAGGCAGAATATTACCTCGATGCTCCTATGTATCCAGTCTAGGAAGGATGCAATCTTAGTGTAGACCCCCGGCCGGTTGGGTTCGGCACATCCCATGCCCCAGCTCACCACTCCAACCAGGCGCCAGGTAAAATCAATCTGACAAACCAAGGGTCCACCGCTGTCACCCTAGAGTCAGAGAACGTAAAGTGAGCAGACACCCTTGTTTTACGATGCCGCTTATTTTTTTTTTTACTATTGGCCAAAAAATTGGCAACATTTTTAAATTGACATAAATATTGTATACAAACCATCTATTTAATGTGTTGTTGGTGTAGCAGATGTTGGTAAATATTTACTGATTTCAGTGATGTGTCACTTGCTGGTCTGCATGCTGCCGTTAGTTTTCTCTGCTGCAGATTTAGCAGTGCTCTTGAATGCTGAGCTGAACTCCAGCCCACACCACTGATTGGCAGCTTTTTGTGTATTGATAGCTTCTAATCAATGGCGTGGGCAGGGTTGCACACAGCTGGAGGACTAGGCAGCACAAGACAACTAGTCTTGTAGTGATAATCTCCTGCTGATAAAACATTGGGTTTTTTTTTTAGACCACAACACATAGCCCAGTAAGTGACGCATCACTGCAATCATTCTCTCAGCCCCTACATCATGCTGCTCGCAAATTACATTGAAAAACCGGCTGAATTTATTTCTCAGTCCCCCTAGAGAACTTCAGTGTGTAGTTAGTTGAGTTTAACCACTTAATGACCGTCAATACGTCTTTTAAATGACTTGAGATATAAGAGAATACCATCCTCCTACAGGTGACCATCCAGCATCTCAGCTGTGCACTATAGCTGACAACTTGCTGCATCAGCCACGATCAGTGTTGTCACCGTCCATATCTGTTTAACCCCTTAAATGCTGCTGTCAATAGTGACTACCGTATATCATATAAATGTTTTAAAGAGTGTGGCTTCTCACTGATTATCCCATTTGGCACTCTGTGATCATGATTGTGTGGTCCTAATGTTTGCCATGGCAATTCATGAGTAAATAGCATCCTTAGAGACTGCCGGCTACACTGACCTGTTCAAAAGTCAGCAACATTTAGGTGGTAAAAATCAACTTTTTCATTCCTATCATGCCATTTTGTAATAATTCCTGAAAAGCACCTGAAGGGTTAATAAACTGCCTGACAGCAGTTTTCAATAAGTCAAGGGGTGCTGTTTTTAAAATGCTATCACTTTTGGGATTTTTCCAATATATACGACCCCCAAAGTCACTTCAAACCTGGAGAGGTCCCTAAAAAAATTATTTTGTACATTTCCATGAAAAAATGATAAATGACTGCTACATGTCTCAACCTCCTAAAATGCTATCAAAATAAAATAACATTTTGCAAATGGTGCTGATGTAGAGCAGGCATGTGGGAAATATTATTTATTAAAGTTTTGCTATGGTATGACTATCTGAATTAAAGGGATAATCATTCAAAGTTTGAAAATTGCTAATTTTTTTTTACATTTTTGTCAAATTTCTGATATTTTTATAAATAAACACAAAACATGTGAACCTAAATTTACCATGATCATAAAGTATAATGTGTCACAAAAAAACAGTTTCAAAATCACTGGATTTTGGCAAAGCGTTCCAGAGTTATTGCCACATAAAGTGACACTGGTCAGATTTTTAAAATTTGGCTCCGTCACTAACGGGTTAATGGAAAATGCAATAAAAGTAGGAGATGTTCAAAGTGTTTCAGGCTTTTTGTCAGTAACTATTTAGTCCATACCTGACAAGCATCAACTTTTCCATCCAGGTATCCAGCACAAAGCATCCGGGGAGTAATATCTCCATCGTATATGCAGGAACTGTTGCATTTCTTGGTACTGATGAGAGGAACCATGGCTTCCTTCAGACTTTGAGGCATGTGAGCTAAAGAGACGAGATACTTATAAATCAGTCCGGCATCTGTGATAACGCCTAAGGCCTGTTTCACACATCCGTTTGTCTCCATCAGTCAAAATCCGCCGTTTCGCAAAAAAAAAAAATGGATCCGCCATTTTTCTTGGCGGATCCGTGAGTTTCCCATTGACTTGCATTATCGGCGGATCTTGACGGATGGTCATCCGTTGGATCCGTCTTTTTACGGATCCGCCAAAATTTTGGCGTCCGCTGAGATGACAGGACGGACACTGAAACGTTTTTTAGGCTGGCCGGATCCGCATTTGTCTCTGCGCTTGCCCGAAAGCATTGCCCTTGTCGGAAATTTAACCCTAAATCCCGTTCTGGCGGCTGGTAAAAATCAATCTCTATCTCTGCACACGTTGCTTTCAAAACAGTTGCGGATCCGTGTCCCGCCATTTTCGCGCATTGCAGCTGATGTAAAAAAAAACGTTTGTGTGAAACAGGCCTAAGGCTGCATTCACACGCAGCAGCCACGCTGTATCTGATAACTGCAGCAGCCCTTTGCCACTATGGTCGTTCACCTGCAAATGATGGAGCCCATTACGGTAGGGCAGGTTGGTTTTTCAGGTCCTACAAAATTAAGAGAGCAGTGAAAAAGACCACACCGTTACATGGCCGCACCATTTTGACACTTTCACCAGGGGGCAAAATGCAGCGTAATCTGAATGCACATGCTTTTTTGTGGTGCCGCTTCTTGATGGGGTGGCCTTCTGCTGATGCTTAGGCTTTAAAAGTCATTGTCATATTCCCCATTTTTCATCTGTAAATGTGAATATCCTTCTTTTTATAACGGCAAACATAAAATAACAAAATACCAACTTTTGCTTAATTGGACCTTGAAAACTACATAAAAGACGCCATGCTGTGACCGGCAATGTTCACTGCGGAGCTGCAACCTGGAAATTAGCCGAAGATTTGGAAAACACACAGTAATTAACAGAGAGTGGGTCTTACATAATCTTCTCTCAAACTGATTAAGTCTTATTTTATCAAAGTTTTTACATGGTTTTCTCTTAAAGGAACATTATTTAATATACACTTGCTACTTTGTGTATGTTTTCAGACATTTAAAGGTAGTCTGTCGGCACATTTTATCCTGCTAAATTACTTATACGAGTATAATCATCGAATCATAGAGTTTGAATGGACCTCCTGGGCCATCTGGTCCAACCCCCTGCTCAAAGCAGGATTTGATCACTCTAACTGTCAAAAAGTTTTTTCTAATATCTAATCTGTGTCTCCTCCCATTCAGTTTCATCCCATTGCTTCTAGTCTTTCCTTGTGCAAATGAGAATAAAGTTGATCCTTCTACAATGTGACAGCCCTTGAGATATTTGTAGACAGCTATTAAGTCTCCTCTCAGTCTTCTCCTTTGCAAACTAAACATTCCCAAATCCTGCAACCTTTCCTCATAAGACAGGGTTTGCAGACCGGTCACCATTCTGGTCGCTCTTTTCTGAACTTGCTCCAGTTTGTTGATGTCTTTTTTAAAATGTGGTGCCCAAAACTGGACACAAAATTCCAGATGAGGTCTGACCAAAGAGGAGTAGAGGGAAATAATGACTTCACGTGATCTAGACTGTATGCTTCTTTTAATACATCCTTGAATTGCATTTGCCTTTTTGCTGCTGCATCACACTGTTGACTCATATTCAGTCTGTGATCTATTAGTATACCCAAGTCTTTTTCACATGTGCTGTTGCTTAGCCCTATTCCTCCCATTCTGTATATGCTTTTTTCATTTTTATTGCCCAGATGTAGTACTTTGCATTTTTCCCTGTTAAAAACCATTCTGTTAGTTGCTGCCCACTTCTCCAGTTTATTTATATCTTTTTGAATCCTCTCTCTCTCTCTTCTCTAGTATTAGCTATCCCTCCTAGCTTTGTGTCATCAGCAAATTTAATCAGTTTACCCTCAATTCCATCATCTAAATCATTGATAAAGATGTTGAACAATACAGGGCCCAGGACACAGCCCTGTGGTACCCCACTTGAGACATTCTTCCAACTGGATGTGCAGCCATTTACTCTTTGGGTCCGATCACTAAGCCAGTTATGAAACCACCTAACAGTTGCCTTGTCCATTCCATACTTAGTCATTTTTTCAATAAGGATTGTATGAGATACTTTGTCAAATGCTTTGCTGAAGTCAAGATATACTATATCTACAGCATTTCCTTGATCCACCCAATCAGTGATTCCATCATAGAAGGAAATTAAGTTAGTCTGACATGACTTATTAGTTACAAACCCATGCTGACTCTGTTTAATCACTTCATTCTTATCCAGGTACTGACATACATGTTGTTTAATAATTTGTTCAAAGATCTTTCATGGTATAGAAGTCAGACTCACCGGCCTATAGTTGCCTGGGTCCACCTTCTTCCCCTGTTTGAAGATAGGAACAACATTTGCTCTTCTCCAGTCTTCTGGGACTTCTCCTGTCCTCCAAGAATTTTCAAAGATTATGGAGAGGGGTTCAAAAATTTCTTCTGCAATCTCCTTCAGTACTCTGGGGTGTTATTCATCTGGACCTGGAGACTTGAATTCATTTAGGTTAGCTAAGTGTTTCCTCACTATCTTTCTGTTTATAGATATCCTGGATTCTTCTATTCCCTTAATAGGACAGTGAAGAACAGTTGATGTTACATTTCCTTTCTGAGAGAAAACAGATGCAAAATAGGAATTTAAAAGTTTGGCCTTCTCAACATCCTGTCTTACCATTTCATAATTTTCATCCTGTAAAAATCCTATAGCATCTTTGACTTTTCTTTTACTTTTGACATATCCCCAAAATCCTTTATTATTGCTTTTGACATCTCTTGCAAGCCTCAATTCATTGTCAGCTTTAGTTAATCTGATTTGTGCCCTGCAGGTTCTGTAGACAGTATTATATTCTTCTTTAGATATGCCTCCCTCTTTCCATTTTATAAACATTTTTTTCTTCCTTTTTAGCATGTGCTTAAGTTCTGTGTTCATCCATCCTGGTTTCTATAAAAATGCTTCCTATTCTTCCCTCTTTTCGGAATTGTTAACAATTGTGCTTTGAGAATTTCATTTTTCAAGATTTCCCATCCTTCCTGGACATTTTTGTCTTTAAGGATATCCAGCCATTGGATCCCTCCAATTCTCTTTCTGAATCCCTTAAAATCTGCCTTTCTGAAATCTAACCTTGACGTCTGAGTCTTCACAGGTCTTCCTCCTCTAGTTATCCAAAATACCCACTACATGGGTGCAATGAAAATCATTGTTAACAAATCTGTGCTGCAGTTTCCAGCAGAAATTTTTGCAAATTTATTAAAAAAGAAAAACTGAAATATCACATGGTCATAAGTATTCAGACCCTTTGCTCAGTATTGAGTAGAAGCACCCTTCTGAGCTAGTACAGCTATGAGTCTTCTTGGGAATGATACAAGTTTTTCACACCTGGATTTGGGGATCCTTTGCCATTCTTCCTAGCAGAACCTCTCCAGTTCCATCAGATTGGATGGTGAACGTTGGTGGACAGCCATTTTCAGGTCTCTCCAGAGATGCTCAATTGGGTTTAGGTCAGAGCTCTGGCTGGGCCAGTCAAGAATGGTCACAGAGTTGTTCTGAAGCCACTCCTTTGTTATTTTAGCTGTGTGCTGGGGGTCATTGTCTTGTTGGAAGGTGAACCTTCAGCCAAGTCTGAGGTCCAAAGCACTCTGGAAGAGGTTTTCATCCAGAATATCTCTGTTTTTGGCTGCATTCATGTTTACTTCAATTGCAACCAGTCATCCTGTCCCTGCAGCTGAAAAACACCCCCATAGCATGATGCTGCCACCACCATGTTTCACTGTTGGGATTGTATTGGGCAGGTGATGAGCAGTGCTTGGTTTTCTCCACACATACCGCTTAGAATTATCACCAAAAAGGTCTATCTTCGTCTTATCAGACCAGAGAATCTTATTACTTATAGTCTAGGAGTCCTTCATGTGATTTTTTTAGCAAATTCTACGTGGACTTTCATATGTCTTCCACGGAGTAGAGGCTTCTGCCGGGCCACTCTGCCATAAATGCCCGACTAGTGGAGGGCTACAGTGATAGTTGACTTTGTGAAACTTTCTCCCATCTCCCTACTGCATCTATGGAGCTCAGTCACAGTGATTTTGGGGTTCTTTACCTCTCTCACAAAGACTCATCTCTCACGATTGCTCAGTTTGGCTGGATGGCCACATCTAGGAAGACTTCTAGTGGTCCCAAGCTTCTTCCATTTAAGGATTATGGAGGACACTGTGCTCTTAGGAACCTTGAGTACTGCAGAAATTCTTTTGTAACCTTGGCCAGTTCTATGCCTTGTCACAATTCTGTCTCTGAGCTCCTTAGCCAGTTCCTTTGACCTCATGATTCTCATTTGGTCTGACATGCACTGTGAGCTGTGAGGTCTTATATAGACAGGTGTGTGCCTTTACAAATCAAGTCCTATCAGTTTAATTAAACACAGCTGGACTCCAATGTAGGAGTAGAACCGTCTCAAGGAGGATCACAAGGAAATGGACAGCATGTGACTTAAATATGAGTGTGTGAGCAAAGGGTCTGAATACTTCTGACCATGTGATATTTCGCTTTTTTCTTTTTTAATAAATTGGCAAAAATTTCTACATTTCTGTTTTTTTTTCTGTCAAGATGGGGTGCAGAGTGCACATTAATGAGAAAAAAATTAACTTTTTTTGAATTTACCAAATGGCTGCAATGAAACAAAGAGTGAAAAATTTAAAGTTGTCTGAATACTTTCTGTACCCACTGTAGGAGACTGAAAATGGGTCTTTAATCCTTATCTGTTACTCTAGTTCTGCTGGACGGCCATATAAGCGGATTTGAAAGTTAAACTTTGAGGATATAAATCAGAGGATGATTCAGGAGAAGAGATAAATGTTTGACTTGTCTGCACTTTGCTATGGGCTGTGATACATAGAGGATATAGAAACTAAATTACACAAACGTTTTGTAGAATATCTATTGCAAAAATTCTTTTTAGCCCAAATTATATTAATTTTAACTGACGTTATCACTTGGAAAATGTAGTCAAGGCTGTAGACCGCATGAGAACAGAAAGAGCATAGCAAACTGATATATAGTGTGAAGACTATTGGAGATATAATTTCATACCAATCATTTGTATCTTATTTGTCCTGGGATCATAAAACCCCTTCCTTTGTCCAGCACTGACAGGAAGCCCACATTCTCAAAGCCTCAAAGAGAAACCTAGCACCTAGTTCAGCAGGGGGGGGGCAAGCCATAAAGGTTGCAAGTAACAGGTCTCACACCTTGACCAGGTCAGAGCAGGAAAAAGGCTTGCTTGCAATATAGCGTCCCTCTGAAGCTGCAGACACCTTCAAAAACATTCCAGAAACATAATTCCATAAGGAGTTGTGTATAGTTCCGAGATCCCCAGAATATGGCAAATGCCCGCCTGGGTCTCGACCCGTTCTAGCACCCATTGATATGGAAATACATAAAACAGCTAGTAGAAACCAGAATGTAAAGCTGTGTTTGGTCTTATGGCGGGGCCCATGCTGTGCATTATCTGCTGGTGTCAAAACCGCCTCCCTAGGATGTGGCTGCACAGAATTTATTTAGGATATCCTACCACCTCTTAATATTTATGTGCTGATTCCCCCTGGCTTTTTGAGTGCCTACTCACCAGTTTACTATTGAGCATTTTTTATGACACATTTGTGTATTTATTTTTTCACATCTGCTTCCTTTGTACCTGTGCATCATTTTTTTACCATTTGTGTCATCAGTGTGTAGCTGTGATGCCTCCTATTCTCTGACCATTCTCTGTCTTCACCATGCATCTTTTTTATGTCCTACCTTTTAAACATATTTATAATAAATATTATGATTTATATTCTGCTTGGCTTCTGAGCGCATTCTTGCTATTTTGCACTATAACCCTAGTATATTATCCTTACTCTCATACAGGTTCACTTGACTGCTTACAATTTATCTGTTTCTAATTGCCCTAATATGGATCCATTGTATATGTGTAACCATGGTTTTTTTGTCTAGGTGTACTTAAGATGACTAAATATGTATTTAACCTTGGGCTGCTCTTCTATCTCGATCCACGAATCCACACGTCCATTTCTTGGTTTAACTTTCCATGCTACCAGGGCTGGTTTGTGGTCTGATATAGTCCTGTTAACGGACTGGGCTTATATCTAATGAGGAATTGGTGGCAGTCTTACTGGGCCGGCAGTGCTCTGTTTCACTGGTGCTAGTGAAAGGGGATTATGAACGAGCGTGGTGCCTTGTCAAGGTCTGTGTGGGCCACATCTTCATACTCCCCATGCATCCCTGGGCCCATGTGGACAGGGGGCGACTGTAAAACTGTACCAAGCTGACCTTACATATCCCCAAGGGGTGCAGAACGTGACGTTGGTGAAAGTGGAGAGACCGCATTATGTGATCCGTCTGTCTTAATAGTGATGTAAGGTGAGGTGCGGTACATCACATAGTTTTGTGGGAAAATATTCGTTATTACTTTTTTAATTTCAATCCTTGCTCATTTTGGGTTTTTAAGTCCTAATCAGTGATTTACATCATTCCTTGTATCAGTGTGCATGCAGAGATAGCTGTCCTGTCATTCATTGATTAGGACCGCCTCCTTGACTAATATGCTTGATCAGGAAGAAAATGCAAGTTATGCAGAATCTTTCCCCATAAAACTACATAGTGGTTTGCTCAGCTGCTTCTGTGCTGTAATATACGCCCTGCAGACTGGACTGCATTTTCAATATGCCAGGTTCCCTTTAAAGAGGAACAGTCACTTAAATATGTGTTTTTTACTCAGTATAAATGCCACTTTTCTCCTGAATCCGGTTTTGTTTTTCTTTTGTTCCAACGCCTCTCCGTTCCAGAGATATGGTCTCTTCTTCACTGTACTTAAATCCGTTCTTGTAAACCAAATAGGCGTGGTCATTAATGGTCCTCCTTGAGCCACACCTAGTTGACTAAAAATACTAGGTTTACATACAGGGATGAAGGGGCCATACCTGAGGAATGGAGAGGAGCAGGAACATAAGAAAAGCATCTTCAGATTTGTGAGAACAACGGCATTTACACCAGTTTAAAAAAATACATATTTATGGTAAGTGACGGGTCCTGTTTAAAATAAAACAATGCATCAATATTCTTTAGATCTAGTCATCAAGTGCCCTTAAAATATAATTTTTTCAGTATTTCATAGGTCAGGTAATATAATTCTAATGAGTGCATTGTTCTTGACCATTATTAATGTACTTATGAAATGTTAGAGGTATTTGGGGACTAAAGTTTGGGGAACTTTGCCACCCTAAGTACCACCCTATATTAATATCCTGAAGTTTGAGGTGCTTTAGATACCTGTTCTTATTGTTATCCATTTTTTGTTATTTATATAGCACCAACCTAATAGGAGCGCTGTACATAGCACACACTTGTGTTTACATCCCGACGTGTGGATGAGGCCGGCAGCTCATTTTATAGGCTGCAGGCATTAGAAATAACGATCCTTGCAGAAAGTTATCATCCATCATTGCAGATTACTCGGCTACTACATACTTGATATCGTTTCTTAGGTCTCCGTTCTTCCTCCAGTTACCGGACGTTTATTTTTCCATCTAGGGAGTTCTCAATCTTGATAGGATTGACGATGTCAAGTTGTCGGACCTCAGAACCGTATAACATGTATCGGACATGGAGAGCTTTAATTATCGCACGTACCTGGGAAGGACTCATTCCATTCATAAAATCGATAAAGGTCACAGTTGGACCATCCATCTATGCCGCTATACGTTACCCATAATGAATGTGCTCTCAGTACAATAGTCAGTGTGCATACAGTGCTAGGAAGAAACGTGCTGGGTCTCTTCCTGATAACCCATAGTACTGTGTATTTATTACATTAAGAATTATAAACTCCTCAAATTGTCGCTATTTAAAGAGAACCTGTCAGCAGGATATTGCTAAGAAAACAAAATACGAAAATAACTAAGTAATCAGTGTTAGAAGTTTTTAGTTAATGATATGCTCGTGCTCCGAGGCGGTACTGTAGGCAGAGTCTTATCTTCCTGCTCTAAGCCAGGGTAACCAAGAAGAGACCTGACCGCAGGCCGCCCCAAGCACAAGCATGTTCCTCATCATAGAGAAGGAAAAAGAAAGACAGAGACAGACACAGAGAGACACAAACTCAGACAAATACAGACACAGAGAGAAAGACGCACAGAGAGAGACAGACACACAGAGAGAGAAAGAGACAGACAGGTACCGACAGAGAAAGAAAGAGAGACAGACAGAGAGAAAGACACAGAGAGAAAGAGACAGACAGGTACCGACAGAGAAAGAAAGAGAGAGACAGAGAGAAAGAGACAGACGGGTACCGACAGAGAAAGAAAGAGAGAAAGAGACAGACAGGTACCGACAGAGAAAGAAAGAGAGAAAGAGACAGACAGGTACCGACAGAGAAAGAAAGAGAGAAAGAGATAGACAGAGAGAAAGACACACAGAGAGAAAGAGATAGACAGGTACCGACAGAGAAAGAAAGAGAGAAAGAGACAGACAGGTACCGACAGAAAGAAAGAGAGAAAGAGACAGACAGGTACCGACAGAGAAAGAGAGAGAGAAAGAGACAGACAGGTACCGACAGAGAAAGAAAGAGAGATAGACAGAGAGAAAGACACACAGAGAGAAAGAGACAGACAGGTACCGACAGAGAAAGAAAGAGAGACAGCGAGAAACACACACAGAGAGAAAGAGACAGACAGGTACCGACAGAGAAAGAAAGAGAGACAGAGAGAAACACACACAGAGAGAAAGAGACAGACAGGTACCGACAGAGAAAGAAAGAGAGACAGAGAGAAAGAGACAGACAGGTACCGACAGAGAAAGAAAGAGACAGACAGGTACCGACAGAGAAAGAAAGATAGACAGAGAGAAAGACACAGAGAGAGAAAGAAAGAGAGAAAGAGACAGACAGGTACCGACAGAGAAAGAAAGAGAGACAGACAGAGAGAAAGAGACAGACAGGTACCGACAGAGAAAGAAAGAGAGACAGACAGAGAGAAAGAGACAGACGGGTACCGACAAAGAAAGAAAGAGACAGACAGAGAGAAAGAGACAGACAGGTGCCGACAGAGAAAGAGAGATAGACAGAGAGAAAGACACACAGAGAGAAAGAGACAGACAGGTACCGACAGAGAAAGAAAGAGAGATAGACAGAGAGAAAGACACAGAGAGAAAGAGACAGACAGGTACCGACAGAAAAAGAACGAGAGATAGACAGAGAGAAAGACACACAGAGAGAAAGAGACAGACAGGTACCGACAGAGAAAGAGAGACAGACAGAGAAAGACACAGAGAAAAAGAGACCGACAGAGAAAGAGAGAGAGAAACAGACAGAGAGAGACAGATACCCAGAGAGAGACAGACTGTCTCTCTCTGGGTTTCTGTCTCTTTCTCTGCATCTTACATATCCCTCTCTGTGTCTGTCTCTTTTCTGTTCCCCATGACTGAGCCTAGTGAACAAGGTCCATACAGACATGAAGGGGAGAACATGAGCGGCAGCAACGAGCCCGGACCTCAGCCCCATCCAACACCCATAATGGAGATTGTGAGCCTAGCCTCCCCCCAACATCAGGATCTGACCCCACAAATGCTCTTCTGGATGAAGGGATAAAAATTCCCACAATCTCCAAAATCTCATAGAAATCTTTCCTAGAAGAGCGGGAGCCATTATATTTGCAGAGGAGCGACTCCATATTATGTCTGTGGATGTATGATGGGGATTCAAAAAGCTCTCGGAGGTAAATGTGGCGGGGCCTGATGCATTTGCCTTCCATGAGTCTAATCACTGGGAACACCACTATGATAATGTATAATGGGGACTGAAAGAAACAGCTGAGCGCCTTTGCATGTGACCACTGCAGCCGGTCACGTGTTGTACTACTGTCATCATCACTGCTGAGTGGTCATGTCAGCAGTAGGATTCGCTGCATCTGTCATGTTCCGGGGCTTATATACACAGTCCATGAGCGCTGCCAGAAGTGAATATAAAATGTCTAGATACTAAAATCTGCTCTTCTATTATTATTTTTTTTTCAAAGGTGCTGTATCTGACTACACATTGTTTATTTGTAGTCTGTAACCATGGAGACACAGAGTTCTGCATGGGAGCTGTAAGACAATAGGATATTTTGAATCAAAGCAATTTTCAACTTATTTTACTTTTTACGTCAAATGCATTGTGCTAATAAAAATTGATACTAAGGATGTATGTAACCTCGTAAGGCAAAATGTGATAGGATAAAAAAAAATAAAGTATACATTGCAAGGGAAATATATTCTGGTGAAGTTTTATTATAGTCTTTGGTTATTTTATTTTCACACTTTTATTGTAGTTTTCCCCAGCTGAAGTAAAAAAAAAGAAGCAAACATAAGGGTAATACTCACTGTTGTCAGGATTTGTATGTCCCCAGCCGGAGACCCAGCACTCGGAGCCCGCAGGGAAATCTTGCTCATATTGCGGGAGACACACAGGACGAACGCTATCTAAAAGAAATCATGTTCATCAAATTAAAAACGTGATATGCAACAGGGGTTAGAAACAGCAACGATTGACGAAAAAAGGATACAATGTGCACAGCGCACAACATCATCTACAATATAAAAGTACAAAGAGCTCGGAAACACATAAAACCTTTCCGCAGCCATATTCCCGGCCAGGAACGATCAAGATTTCCAGCTGAATTATGCAAAAATTAAAGCAAGGAGATATTTAACAATTAGAGTAAAATAGGGCGTAATACAGGGCGTATAATATGGTAATCAATGTGTTATTTTCATTTATTTGCGATGTCCAGCCTGTTATTATAACAGATTTAATTCCAAGCCGTGTGCTCTGCTGCCTCACAGGCTTATAGGATTAGGAGGGGATCGGGAAACCAATCTACTTCAACTAGGACATAGACGTTCCCACATTGACATCATTGACAGATCCATAAAAAAAACAACTGAACAATGAAGGCAAAGACTTTACATACTTACTGCACCTTGAGATACTGGAGCAATATGATATTTCCATTATTGGCTATAGATATTGTGCTACGCTAACAGGGTTTCCTAATTATGGTAGGATTTTAGCAAAGTTCTTAATAGGTCATTAAGGATTAAAAAAAATGATATTTTCGACCTTGTAATACTTATGTATTTACTTTGAGAATCCAAGTCAGAATGGCTGTATTATCGTTCTGGAAAGTTTATTCTCAATCTCATCCCACCTTGCCTGACTGACAGCATCTCACTGTCCCTCCTCCCTGTTGATGCTGAATCTCCACCCGACAAGCTTGGTTAACATTATGCTTCCTCCCTGAAGCTGAATCTATGGCACCATGCTGAAGTGAGAGCACTTCATGTCCATCCTGCCTATTTCTATTAAATCTCCATGCACAAAGCCTGATTGTCGATTCCTCAATGTCCCTCTTCCATGCTGATTTTTTCCCACCTAGCCTGACTGCCAGTGTCTCACTGTTCCTCCTCCCTGATGCTACTAAATCTCCACCCAACTAACAGTGTCCCTCCTCCCTATTGATTCTTTGCCTACCTAGCCTGATTGACAGTGTCTCACTGTGCCTCCTCTCTGTTGCTGCAGAATCTCCACCAAAGTAGCCTGATTGACAGCTCCTCATTGTCTTCTCTCCCTGCTTCTGCATCTGCACCTACCAATTGGAATTGACAGCTTTTCAGTGTCCATCCTCCCTACTTTTATGAAATCTCTCACAAACCCTGATTAATGACTCCTCAATGTCCCTCCTCCCTGTTGATTCTCCGCCCCACCTAGTCTGACTGACAGTGTTTCACTGTCACTCCTCCAAGCTGCTGCTGAGATCTCACATCGCTCACTACAAGCTGCAGCATCAGGCTAGGTGGATAGAGACTGATTACATTTAGATTCTCATGTTAATATTAAGATTATGCAGCTATGCTGATATTATATGGACTTTTGGAGTAAACACACCTGTTTCATCAGGTCTAAGGATATGTTTATTAATGTATACTGTTTGCAGTCACATGTCATGTCAACACAGTACAACATTGGAGAAGCCTCATAAACAGAGGCTGATGAGGCACCTGGCAAAAATTCAAGTGGAAGTTAGTTTTTCAATTTTTGCTATTTTGGAGCATTTATTTGTAAATACTTTGGGTTCTGGACATCCTCTTCAAAAGTACGGAATTGCTTTGTATTATATGCCAACTAAAGCTTGGGTTCCATTCATATAGCCATCTCATGATAGCGAGGAAAATCAGTGGTAGAATTTGTCCCAGTAATGTTTATGGGATGGTTCCCAAAGGTATGGCATATCTTTTATTGCACCAGACTGGTCCCAGTGCCACATGAAAAAAAACATTGCCTGCAGGCATTTCTCGATTGTGCTATGGATGTCTACTTTGAAAGTGGAACACTGGATCATATACGTCAATTATATGGTATGTGACCCCCTTACATACACCCCCCATGGTGACCCAAGCAAGCAGACAAGAACAAAATGGCTGTGCCCTTCTTCAGTCCAATTAATAATTGCTAAGCCTATACGACATAGTAATATAATAAACTAGCTGAAGAGCCCGGCGTTGCCTGGGCATAGTAACCAACTGTGGTTAGTTATAACAAATTATAATGATTATATTGCACATAAAAACCGTGCATCTAACCCTATCCTGTGTGATACTGACTGCTGAGCCCTGTATCTAATCCTATCCTGTGTGATACTGACTGCTGAGCCGTGTATCTAATCCTATCCTGTGTGATACTGACTGCTGAGTCATGTATCTAATCCTATTCTGTGTGATACTGTCTGCTGAGCCGTGTATCTAATACTATTCTGTGTGATACTGACTGCTGAGCTGTGCATCTAATCCTATCCTGTGTGATACTGTGTGCTGAGCTGTGTATCCAACCCTATCCTGTGTGATACTGACTGCTGAGCTGTGTATATAACCCTATCCTGTGTGATACTGACTGCTGAGCTGTGTATCCAACCCTATCCTGTGTGATACTGACTGCTGAGCCGTGTATCTAATCCTATCCTGTGTGATACTGACTGCTGAGCTGTGTATATAACCCTATCCTGTGTGATACTGTCTGCTGACCTGTGTATCTAATACTATTCTGTGTGATACTGTCTGCTGAGCCGTGTATCTAATACTATTCTGTGTGATACTGTGTGCTGAGCTGCGTATGTAATCCTCTCCTGTGTGATACTGTCTGCTGAGCCGTGTATCTAATCCTATCCTGTGTGATAATGTCTTCTGAGCCATGTATCTAATCCTATCCTGTGATACTGTCTGCTGAGCCGCGTATCTAATCCTCTCCTGTATCATACTGACTGCTGAGCCGTGTATCTAATCCTATCCTGTGTGATAATGTCTGCTGAGCCATGTATCTAATCCTATTCTGTGTGATACTGACTGCTGAGCCGTGTATCTAATCCTATCCTGTGTGATAATGTCTGCTGAGCCGTGTATCTAATCCTATACTGTATGATACTGATTGCTGAGCCGTGTATCTAATCCTATTCTGTGTGATACTGTCTACTGAGCCGTGTATCTAATACTATTCTGTGTGATACTGTGTGCTGAGCTGCGTATCTAATCCTATCCTGTGTGATGCTGTCTGCTGAGCCGTGTATCTAATCCTATTCTGTGTGCTACTGTCTGCTGAGCCGTGTATCTAATCCTATTCTGTGTGATACTGTCTGCTGAGCCTTGTATCTAATACTATTCTGTGTGATACTGTGTGCTGAGCTGCATATCTAATCCTATCCTGTGTGATACTGACTGCTGAGCTGTGTATCTAATCCTATCCTGTGTGATACTGACTGCTGAGCTGTGTATCTAATACTATTCTGTGTGATACTGACTGCTGAGCTGTGTATCTAATCCTATCCTGTGTGATACTGTCTGCTGAGCTGTGTAACTATTCCTATCCTGTGTGATACTGTCTGCTGAGCTGTGTATCTATTCCTATCCTGTGTGATACTGACTGCTGAGCCGTGTGTCTAATCCTATCCTGTGTGATGCTGTCTGCTGAGCCATGTATCTAATCCTATCCTGTGTGATACTGACTGCTGAGCTGTGTATCTATTCCTATCCTGTGTGATACTGACTGCTGAGCTGTGTATCTAATCCTATCCTGTGTGATACTGACTGCTGAGCTGTGTACCTAATCCTATCCTGTGTGATGCTGCCTGCTGAGCCGTGTATCTATTCCTATCCTGTGTGATACTGACTGCTGAGCTGTGTATCTAATCCTATCCTGTGTGATACTGCCTGCTGAGCCGTGTAACTAATCCTATCCTGTGTGATACTGTCTGCTGAGCCGTGTATCTAATCCTATCCTGTGTGATACTGTCTGCTGAGTCGTGTATCTAATCCTATCCTGTGTGATACTGTCTGCTGAGCCGCGTATCTAATCCTCTCCTGTGTGATACTGACTGCTGAGCCGTGTATCTAATCCTATCCTGTGTGATAATGTCTGCTGAGCCATGTATCTAATCCTATCCTGTGTGATACTGACTGCTGAGCCGTGTATCTAATCCTATTCTGTGTGATACTGTCTGCTGAGCCGTGTATCTAATCCTATTCTGTGTGATAATGTCTACTGAGCCGTGTATCTAATACTATTCTGTGTGATACTGTGTGTTGAGCTGCGTATCTAATCCTATCCTGTGTGATGCTGTCTGCTGAGCCGTGTATCTAATCCTATCCTGTGTGCTACTGTCTGCTGAGCCGTGTATCTAATCCTATTCTGTGTGATACTGTCTGCTGAGCCGTGTATCTAATACTATTCTGTGTGATACTGACTGCTAAGCTGTGTATCTAATACTATTCTGTGTGATACTGACTGCTGAGCTGTGTATCTAATCCTCTCCTGTGTGATACTGTCTGCTGAGCTGTGTATCTATTCCTATCCTGTGTGATACTGACTGCTGAGCTGTGTATCTATTCCTATCTTGTTTGATACTGACTGCTGAGCTGTGTAACTATTCCTATCCTGTGTGATACTGACTGCTGAGCCATGTGTCTAATCCTATCCTGTGTGATACTGACTGCTGAGCCATGTATCTAATCCTATCCTGTGTGATACTGACTGCTGAGCCGTGTATCTATTCCTATCCTGTGTGATACTGACTGCTGAGCTGTGTATCTAATCCTATCCTGTGTGATACTGACTGCTGAGCTGTGTATCTAATCCTATCCTGTGTGATACTGACTGCTGAGCTGTGTACCTAATCCTATCCTGTGTGATGCTGGCTGCTGAGCTGTGTATCTAATCCTATCCTGTGTGATACTGCCTGCTGAGCCATGTGTCTAATCCTCTCCTGTGTGATACTGTTTGCTGAGCCGTGTATCTAATACTATTCTGTGTGATACTGTGTGCTGAGCTGCTTATCTAATCCTATCCTGTATGATACTGACTGCTGAACTGTGTATCTAATCCTAATTTTGCCTCACAACATAGCCTATGACGCTCTCGGGGTCCAGACGTGTGACTGTGCCAAATTTTGTGGCTGTAGCTGTGACGGTGCAGATGCCAATCCCGGGCATACATACATACATACATACACACCCACATTGAGCTTTATATATTAGATAACCAACCTGAATAATTTAAAGGTTTCTCTAATTTCATCAGTGCAATGTCATAATCATGGCTCCTGTCATCATACTTTTGATGATAAATGATTTTCTCCACTGCTGAAGAAGATGTGTATTGTCTTACAGGGGAATGACTGACAATGCCCGAAAGGACAGACCAGCTGGACAGCGAAGGAGACCTGTAACTAATAGGATCACTCATCAATAACACATGAAACATAATAAAAAAATCATTATTCACCTTGTCATTTACACCTTCTTCAAGGTGATTGATCCTTGTGGGTGGGACTTAATATATATTTGCATTAAACCTCATGGGTGGGGCTTGATATAATTGCATAAACAAGCTGTGCTGATATTGTTTGAGATTTAAAAATATACCACCTACTTATTGCCATGTCACAGGAGCTGAATGCCACTCTACAACAATAATGTCCGGCTAAGGCTAGTTTCACACTAGCGTTTATTCGACGCAGCGCATGGTGCCACTAAGCCCCTCCCCCTGCCGGCTCCCTGCCTGCCCCATCCGGTCATCGCCGCCTACTATCGCACATGGATGCTTGCGATCTGCGCACCCTATCTTTAGCATAGGGTGCGCAGATCATGCGCTAGTAGGATTTTGGCGTGCGCTGCACACTTTTGAAGGTGCGCCCGTGCGCGCCAAACGCAGCATGTCGCATTTCGGCGCGCACGGCGCACCTTCAAAAGTGCACAGCGCATGCCAAAATCCTACTAGCGCATGATCTGCACACCCTATGCTAAAGATAGGGAGTGCAGATCGCAAGCGTCCATGTGCGATAGTAGGCGGCGATGACCGGATGGGGCGGGCAGGGAGCCGGCAGGGGGCGGGTCTTAGCGGCGCCGTGCGCTGCATCGAATAAACGCTAGTGTGAAACTAGCCTTATCCAGACATTCCGGCAGGTAGGAATCCCTTTAACCAGCCATGGATTGTCCTGCGAAAGAATTACCCCATTGCTAATGACCACTTTACCTTTTCAACTCAAGTTTCTTACGTACCTCATACTAGCAATCCCCTTATCAATAGTAATTTCCACCACTATCACCGGGTGGCCACTTATAGACACATATTGAACAGACATATTCCAACAGAGCATCACAATCTCATGTTTTATCTCCTCTCTGTCCTTGATGTCAATGTAAAGCACAACAGATTTATTCTGGGAACGTTTATAAACTAATTCTTCCCATAATGAGATGATATTAGAAGTAACTCAGTGCAATGGAGGCAGGATGTGTTTCCAACCTGTACCTGATATCTCTGTAGATTAATTAAATGAGAAAATGAGAGCTGGAAAATAGAAAGAAATAAAAATGAGCAGTTATGTTCCTATTTGGACCTATTTTCGATCAGTTGACAGGTTGGGTCCTCTAATCTATGTTGGGTCTAATATAGTCTATGTGGTAGGGATTTCAGAAGAACAGTTTCTAAGTTTGGTCTGTCAGGGGTTTTGTCATGGAAGAAAATGCTTAGAAATAAAACTACAAATCACTGATTGATCTCTGTCTTAATCCTTGAGTTTTTATTGGTTTCCACTGATAGAATGGGATCATGAATGACTTGCAAAGTAGAGCACCGAGCAACAACCAGAAAAACTCAAAATGACAGATCGATTTTCCGACAGATTGCTCAAACATTCCTGCTGTCACCTACCAGCTGTCATCCCTGATCCCTGAGGAAGGTTGGCAAAAAATAGTTTAAATTGACTTTTCAGCCATTCAAAAATCTCTAGTGTACGTCCAGTTTATATCCAAGAAATGTTCCAGCTCGATAAAGTATAAAAATATATTGCTTTATTCCATATGTCTTAAAAACATGGACAGCTTCTCTGACATCACACAGCACATGAGGACAAGCGACGCGTTTTGACCGCAACTGCCGTCTTTGTCAGCTTTGACAAAGATCGCAGTTGCGGTCGGAACTCGTCGCTTGTCCTCATGTGCTGTGTGATGTCCGAGAATCTGTCCATGTTTTTAAGACATATGGAATAAAGCAATATATTTTTATACTTTATGGAGCTGGAACATTTCTTGGATTTTTCATGTGATCGCGTCTCATCAGGACTGAGTTCCGGGCACCTTCTCCTAAACGGTGAGCTGGCTTTTTCTACATTTCTTCGTATGTCCAGTTTAAACCGTATCAAGACCTACTTGTGCACACAGTGTGCTGCGGTTATTATCCATTGCTGCGCTATGATGGCGCCACCACAGACATGTTTGTTGTGTAGATATAGACTGACTAGCCATGGCCAACGACCCAAGCTTACATCATGTCCTCCAATTATTCGAGAAGATTTGGAACGAGATCCGCATTCTGCAAAGGTAAAGAGTAAAGCTAGGAGACAAGAAGCTGCGATCTTCTGCTCGCTTGTGGCACACATAGCAGCGCTGCAGCCCTGCTATGTGCAACAAAAATGCTCATCTGCTATGAGCGCCGACCACCGGGCAGCGTTCATAGCAGTTTGGCAATGACAACCATAGGTATCTCCTGCAGACCCTGGATTGTTATGTTGAACCCATCAGCACCCCGCAATCATGTGACGGGGCACCGATGGGAGGAGCTAAGTCACGCCTCCGGTTTCTGCGAGTTAAATGCAGCTGTCAGACATTGTCAACGGCATTTAACTATATAACAGCCACTAGTGGATCACGATTCCACCCGCGGCTGTTAGGGGCACATGACAGCTGATCAGATCAGCTGTCATGTGTCAGAAAAGGTGCAGGCTCATTTCCAGAGCACAGATCAAAGAGGGGGAGGCAACCTATGATGGATATACACGTCATAGGTCGTTAAGGGTTTAAGGGATGACTCTGCTTGCAGACTTTTTGCATTTATAGTGATGTTAAACTTTGGTAAAATTTACAACTCACCTGAACATTTCAGTGCCACAATGTGTCCAGAACGACATCCTTGTCTGCAAAGTGAAATATGAAAAAAAATGTACAGTCATTGTGAGAAATAGGAAATCATAACGAAGCAATTTAATAAAAAAAATTCATGGCATAATGGAGGTAGTAGGCTGAGGCCCAAAGATTGAAGGCGTCTATGTGACAGTAATATCTTTGCCAATTTTTGAGAGAGGGCAATGGTGAGATTCAAATATGCATGGGAGCAGGATGAATAGCGGTGTTTGAAGCTCCCTATGCAATTTTTTTTCCTTGTTTCCCACTCTTCAGCACACGCCAAACTGATTAGCCAGACCCACCTCTGTGTACAACCCCTCTACCAGACCTTCTCCTGTCTACAGCCCCTCTACCAGACACAGCTGTCTACAGATCCATGACTCTCTACAGAACCTCTACCAGACCATCCCCTGTCTATATCCCCTCTACCAGACCTACCCCTCTCTATAGCCCCTCTACAACATCCACCCCTGACTATAGCCCCTACACCAGACCCACCCATGTCTAGAGCACCTCTATCAGACCAACCCCGGTCAAAAGCCCTCTTCCAGGCCCACCCAATTCAACATCCCCTCCTCCAGATCTACCCCTGTCAACATCTCCTCTACCAAACCCATCATCTCTGTCAACAGCCCCTCTAACAGATCCTTCCCATCAACATCCCCTTTACCAGACCCACCCCATCTTCAGCCCCTCTACCAGACCCACCTTTGCCTACATCAGATCTACCCACGTTTACAACCCCTCTATCAGACCCTGAAATTGCTTATTAAATCTTAAACATTATATGTCATTCTCAATGAGACCAGGGCTCCTTTCAGTCTTGTGGCATCAACATTCCGAGGGGTTGTCTCGTGACAGCTGCCGCGGCCACTGATTAGCTGCAGCTATCACATTTCGGAATGTAAGAAACCGTCTTGGACAGAATATCAAGTCTGCAACTGGTTTTTCAAGAAAGAGAATACCAATTTAAGCTAGCTACCGCTCACCATTCCTTAAAGGGGTTGTCCGGGCTTTTCACATAATCTCAGTACATATCTGGGCTGCAGAATTATGACAATAAGTAATTTACTTTCTGTCACTAGTTTGCACAGTTTTCTAGATATTCTGAACAGAACGTCCAAGCGGGGTGTGTTATGGCATTGAAATGAGAACTAGTCATAACCTCCTATTCTACTCCAAACATGCCCTCTATAGCTACAGGCCCTCCCCGTCCACATGAAGAAGCCCTCATGACACAGTAACAAATCCGGCCCCTCTAGCAGCCTCACTGCAGCGAGCAGGACCACCCAGCCGCTCCTTTCCCAGACACACTTTCCCTGTATTCTGGGCCACTCCATGATTAAAAGATGTTACTCATTATCAGTAATTCCTTCCCTCACTGTCCCAGGCTGCTGGCAGCAGTGAGAACAGACTGTGTGATGGCCAGTGATGGGGGTCAGCAGCTTCTAACCTGCACAGGTGATGGCAGTCACTGTTGTAATCTGTTGTGTGACAAAGCCTCTGCTGTGTGAATGAGACAGCTCGGTGTCACTGATGTCTTCACACAGCAGCAGATTTGGTGCAGTGTATGTGTGAGCACTGTGTCTCTAATGACATAAATACTGATGGGAGCAGCCTGTCCCAGAATACAGGATGATTTTCCCTCCTCACTAGTTTCACTTTCCATAGATCACTGTTCAGTGTGTGTCTGGGGGAGGAGCAGCTGGGTGGTCCTGCTCTCTGCAGTGAGGCTGCTAGAGGGGGAGGATTTGTTACCGTGTGATGAGGGCTTCTTCATGTGGACGGGGAGGGCCTGTAGCTATGGAGAGTGGGGTTGTTGCTATAGAGGGCATGTTTGGAGTAGAGTAGGTGGTTATGACTAGTTCTCATTTCAATTACATAACACCTCCCCTTGGACGTTCTGTTCAGAATATCTAGAAAACCGTGCAAACTAGTGACAGAAAGTAAATTACTTCTTGTCAGAATTCTGCAGCCCAGATATGTACTGAGATTATGTGAAAAGCCCGGACAACCCCTTTAACTTCCCTCTCTTCCCAGCACAGCGTTGTAGTATCAGAAGCAAAAAACGTCTAGTAAGCAATACAACATTAAGTCTTTTTATTAATGTGCATTTTGTTTATACTTCTTTTACTTTGCAGTACACATAATAATCTATATTTTTACTTTTTACTATTGTTATGTCCCATGAATGGGACAACTTGTTATGTATTTTCTATGTTATGCATTTCATTTTGCTGTTGCTAGGGAGAAGCTCTGCTCTCTGAAGTTTGTCCCTTCTTCTCTCCTGTAGTTGATGATGTTAGCCCTTGCTCCTTCCTTCTTCTTCATTATCAGATTGCAGTAGCCATCTTTGGAAGCACATGTATACTTCTCTGTTTGGGATTACTCTTTTCACCTGCTCAGGGGCGTGACTACCACGGTCGCAGTTGTGACAGGGCCCGGAGTGCTTAGGGGCCCGATCGCGGAGCTGCAGCCGCTCATTGGCTGTGCAGCTCCATGCTTTGATTGGCTGCCAGGCTGCAATTGACCTGATGCGATGGCTACTCTGTGCGCACAGGACCTGTGATGAGGTCACAGGAGGGGAGGAGTCAGGGTCACATGATCAGGGGCCTTCCTGTATGCAGGACTCTGCTGTGCTGGTTGTCATGGTGCTGGATGAGGGTAAGTTTATGTCTGGGGTCAGGAGGGGTTTACAGGGTGGATGTAGCAGAGCTGTGTATGTACAAGGTGTACGAAGCGGAGCCATGTGTGTACAAAGTGTATGGAGCGCAACCGTGTGTGTACGAGGTGTACAGAACTGAGCCGCGCGTGTACGAGGTGTACGGAGTGGAGATGTGCGTGTACAAGGTGTGCGGAGCGGAGCCACGTGTGTACAAGGTGTGCAGAGCCACGCGTGTACGAGGTGTGCGGAGTGGAGCCACGCTTGTACGAGGTGTACGGAGTGGAGATGTGCGTGTATTTTAGCATGGGGGGCCCATTTGAAAGTTTGCATCGGGGCCCATAACTTTGTAGTTACGCCACTGCACCTGCTGCATTGTACTTAATAACATATTTCAGAGAAAATCAACTCTGTTTCTCCTGGACTCTTATTACAAGTCAGTGTGGCTGAGATGGAACTATCTGAGGATGCCTATCAACAATCATACAGCTATCTAAGGGATTGATGGCTAGGGATTTAGAGACTCATACTGACTTGAAGAGTCAGAATAACTATGTACTGGCATACCTGGATTTCCAAATATGTTCAGGTGCAGTGGTTTGTCCAAATGGGACCTGGACAAATTCTTGACTGTGATTTACATTGGCGGATGGCAGATTCACAGCTTTGTGATGCATCAACCTGCAGGACACAATTCATACAGAAATATTGTAACTTCACAATGAACTTTTTGCAAAAGTATGGTTAAAAGGTAAACTATAGGCTCTGCAGGGGCGTAATTAGGGAGAGCAACCGACTATTGTTCCTCTGGGTGCTACATACTAGACAGGCTTCTTTGTACATTAATATGGATTATTGGATATGGAATTTAGTTTACTTAAAGGGAATCTGTAACCAGGTATTTGCTATCCTGTCTGTGAATAGTATGGTGTAGGGGCAGAGACCCTGAATCCAGCGATATATCACTTACTGGGCTGATTGCTGCAGTTTTGATAAAAATTTTGTCTACTGCAGATCTAGCAGTTCCCTGAATGTTGAGCCCTGTATTAACCCGCCCACACCACTGATTGGCAGCTTTCTGTGCACACTGTGCATAGGCAGAAAGCTGTAAGTCAATGGTTGGGGAGTCGTTGAACTGCATGACAGCAAGTTTACTAGTCCTCAAGTAATATCCTCCCTTCATTAAATAATTATTTGACCAGAAGTATGGTAAGCAGTGCCGTATGTGACACATCACTGTAATCAGGGTCGCTGTCTTTGCATTTTTCTACTCTCAGATTAGGTATCAAAAACCTGGTGACAGATTACTTTTAATGCATTACAGACTATGGACTATTTTCCAAAATGTATCTGGATTTGGCCTTTGGTCAGATGTAATTATAAATCCTGGGCCCCATCCAAAATCTGTAAGAGGCCCCCCGATCTGGTATGTGTCACTTATAGGAAAGGTGGCTTCATATATGGGCAGCTGTTCCCCCAGCACTCTGCTATTGTTGCACCTCGGCTTTTTGCATTCAAGAAAGTTTTCCTTTGGGCATTCAAGACTGACTGCATCATTCATTGTTTAAAGTAGATGTAAACTACTTTAATAGTTAATCTTAGTGGTCGTAATGTAATGGAATAGAAACAAATACTATATTCACCGCCCGGCCCGGGGTTGCTATTCTGTGCTCAGATCTGTGTCACCTGCTGCTCACCCATGTGTAAACATTCCATGCCGATTGGCTGCATCGGTCATGTGACGTCCCTTGTCGGATGTTGATGCTAGGGGACCGGTGGGGGAAAGTGGTGGAGGTTAGGGAATTCGGGGAGGTGAGTAGAAGTTTTTGTTTTCCTTTCTTTTACTTCCATCACACAATTAAGGTAAACTTTCCTAGTATCGGACAATCCATTAAAGGGAACCAGACATCAGATTCATGCAGCCAGGTATGTTTTCCTCTGAAATGCTATGGTGTTTAAGCGAAAATATACTTAGAAGATCTGACTGGGGACCACAGCCAGAGATGAAGCTAGTCTGGTACCGTCCCTGGCCAGCTCCTTCCAGCACTGCTGCAGGTGATTCACAGGTCTGTCCATCAGCTGTGCATAAGTAAAGACTTGTCAATCATCTTTCTTGGAAAAGCCAGTTGGGGGCGGCACCGGACTAGTCTGGACTTTAGCTGCAGTCACCAGCTGTTTCAGAGAAAAAAAATACACTGCCCTTGCTGACTCTTCCCAGTGATGCTGCAGGTTATTGGCAGATCTGTCCATCCTGTGTGCATAGGTAGAGACCTGGCAATCATCTCTAGCAGTGCTGGGAAGAGCCTGCCAGGGGCAGAACCGGATTATTCTCCTCTCTAGCGATGATCTCTGACTAGATCATTAAAGTATACACTTTCTAAAATGATTGAATGTTTCAGAGAAAAATATACATTTCTCCTGGCCAACTCTTCCCAACCCTGATGCAGGTGATTGACAGGTCCATTGTATGTGCATAAGTACAGACCTGTCAATCATTTCTAGCAGCACTGGGAAGAGTCGGCTGGGAGTATCATCAAACTAGTCTAATCTCTGGCTATGGTCCCCGGCTGGATCATTATAGTACATGCTTTCTAAAACGCCTGAATGTTTCAGAGAAAAATATACCTGGCTGTTATCGTGCTGCCAGGCTGTGATCTATTCTGGCCACATTTTAGGCAGCATGACTCAAATGACCGTTTTTCTTTAAATGATTTAATTTATTTTAGAGACCAGTTCATGTGGGCCACCAAGCAGCCAATAAGTGAGCAAAAGGTTAATTTGTGACCTATTTGGATCATTCATGAGACCTAAAATATGCAGACTGTATAGGGACCAATGTATTGGAATAACGATCTTTCATCCCCATACAGCTTTCATCAGCCCCCGTAAGAGAGTCTTACCTATCAACTCGATAAGTTGGGGACTGGTGTTCGTTATCCCAGAATAAAGAATTGCTTGAGACATATCATTACTGTATTAACATTCGTACCTGATGTACCCTAAGTGTCTGCACACGTGGGTTCCCCAATCTGCGCTCCACCTCTCATGACACATGAGGAGCCATTCTTGTCTGTACTCCACCTGCACTTCCAACAAGAGGTTTTCTGTGTTTATTCTGAAAGATACTAAAACCATTTTCATGAAAGAATGATTTCTTATGACTAAAGATTTTGATTTTTGAACGGACACCAGATGCTTCTATTAAATACTGTGATAAAAGCCAATCCAAAATCTGGTAACAAATCGAGCGGCACCTACACAAATTACATAACAGCATAGAATATATTATTACATTGCGCAATATATATGACTGCAGTCACTGTAGGAAGCACTGACTTTATTCCCCTTCACCAATTTGTAACTTGTAGTGATTTACATACAGTATATAGCTTCCATCATCATTTTCCCATAGGGTGGCCATACTGAAGACATGCACTTCCTTAAAGAGGTTGTCCGAACTGAGCAAGTATTCACCCCTCCATAGGAAAGTTGACAACTGTTGAGAGTTGGGAGTCCACCATTGGGACCCCCAACGATCCTGAGAATGGGGCTTTGATATGAACTGTTAAGAAACCCTTACACATTAGGCTAACATTGATGTAGCCCTCTGACATTGACAGCTCGGACGACAGTCTAATGTACATTCGGGCCTCCTGAGTTTCCTCCTGAAGGATTTGGTATGTCCAATTTCGGGGTGACGATCCTTTTGATCTCTAACAGATAAGACGCCGCCAGTGTTGTCTTAGCGCTCCTGTGGATGAAAGAGTTGGGAGAGATGGTTGCAGACAAAACCATCGTTCAGCTGACAGAGTTCTAAAGTGTATGGGTGAACTTTAAGATGGAGCAGCAGTGTTGCAGTGGAGGGGCGAGTATGCGACCACAACTTTGTTGTAAGTGAGCAACTAAGAGCGTTCGGACCCCCAGTTAGTATAGCCTTACAGTTGTGGCCAAAAGTATTGACACCCCTGCAATTTTGTCAGATAATACTCAGTTTCTTCCTGAAAATGATTGCAAGCACAAATTCTTTGGTATTATTATATTCATTTAATTTGTCTTAAATGAAAAAACACAAAAAGAATTGTCCTAAAGCCAAATTGGATATAATTCCACACCAAACATAAAAAAGAGGGTGGACAAAAGTATTGGCACTGTTCGAAAAATCATGTGATGCTTCTCTAATTTGTGTAATTAACAGCACCTGTAACTTACCTGTGGCACCTAACAGGTGTTGGCAATAACTAAATCACACTTGCAGCCAGTTGACATGGATTAAAGTTGACACAACCTCTGTCCTGTGTCCTTGTGTGTACCACATTGAGCATGGAGAAAAGAAAGAAGACCAAAGAACTGTCTGAGGATTTCAGAAACCAAATTGTGAGGAAGCATGAGCAATCTCAAGGCTACAAGTCCATCTCCAAAGACCTGAATGTTCCTGTGTCTACCGTGCGCAGTGTCATCAAGAAGTTTAAAGCCCATGGCACTGTGGCTAACCTCCCTAGATGTGGACGGAAAAGAAAAATTGACAAGAGATTTCAACGCAAGATTGTGCGGATGTTGGATAAAGAACCTCGACTAACATCCAAACAAGTTCAAGCTGCCCTGCAGTCCGAGGGTACAACAGTGTCAACCCATACTATCCGTTGGCGTCTGAATGAAAAGGGACTGTATGGTAGGAGATCCAGGAAGACCCCACTTCTTACCCCGAGACATAAAAAAGCCAGGCTGGAGTTTGCCAAAACTTACCTGAAAAAGCCTAAAACGTTTTGGAAGAATGTTGTCTGGTCAGATGAGACAAAAGTAGAGCTTTTTGGGCAAAGGCATTAACATAGAGTTTTCAGGAGAAAAAATGAGGCATTCAAAGAAAAGAACACGGTCCCTATAGTAAAACATGGCGAAGGTTCCCTGATGTTTTGGGGTTGCTTTGCTGCCTCTGGCACTGGACTGCTTGACCGTGTGCATGGCATTATGAAGTCTGAAGACTACCAACAAATTTTGCAGCATAATGTAGGGCCCAGTGTGAGAAATCTGGGTCTCCCTCAGAGGTCATGGGTCTTCCAGCAGGACAATGACCCAAAACACACTTCAAAAAGCACTAGAAAATGGTTTGAGAGAAAGCACTGGAGACTTCTAAGGTGGCCAGCAATGAGTCCAGACCTGAATCCCATAGAACGCTTGTGGAGAGATCTAAAAATGGCAGTTTGGAGAAGGCACCGTTCAAATATCAGGGACCTGGAGCAGTTTGCCAAAGAAGAATGGTCTAAAATTTCAGCAGAGCATTGTGAGAAACTCATTGATGGTTACCGGAAGTGGTTGGTTGCAGTTATTTTGGCTAAAGGTTGTGCAACCAAGTATTCGGCTGAGGGTGCCAATACTTTTTGTCTGGCCCATTTTTGGAGTTTTGTGTGAAATGATCAATGTCTGGCTTTTTGCTTCATTCTCTTTTGTGTTTTTTCATTTAAGACAAATTAAATGAAGATAATAATACCAAAGAATTTGTGATTGCAATCATTTTCAGGAAGAAGCTGAGTATTATCTGACAGAATTGCAGGGGTGTCAATACTTTTGGCCACAACTGTACCTATGGATTTACTGTATAGCGTTTTTATTCTGCCTTATCCAAGCCTTAAAGGGGTTTTCTGGTAATAATGTTTTGATATGTTGCGGTCCAAACAACTGGGATTGGTAGAATGGGACACTTTATACCGGTTAAAATGCAGGTGTAGTGCACATGCTCGATCACCACTCCATTCTCTAGAATGAATGGAGCAGTGGTCAGACATCAGACCTAGTGATCTATTCTATAGGGGATAAAAGTGTCCTGTTGGGTATAAACATTTCCAAGTGTGTGGATCAAAATGGTCAGACCCATATCGATCTACAATGGGGGAAATAAGTATTTGATCCCTTGCTGATTTTCTAAGTTTCCCCACTGACAAAGAGATGAACAGTCTATTATTTTAAGAATAGAATATCAAAAATAAAATCCAGAAAATCACATATTATATAAATTTATTTGCATTTTGCAGTGAGAAATAAGTATTTGATCCCTTACAAACCATTAAGAGTTCTGGCTCCTACAGACCAGTTAGATGCTCCTAATCAACTCGTTACCTGCATTAAAGACATCTGTCTTACATAGTCATGTTTATAAAAGACTCCTGTCCACAGACTCAATTAATCAGTCAGACTATAACCACTACAACATGGGCAAGACCAAAGAGTTTTCTAAGGATTTCAGGGACAAGATCATAGACCTGGAATGGGCTACAAAATCTGTGTGAGAAGGAGACAACTGTTGGTGCAATAATAAGTAAATGGAAGAAATAAAAAATAACTGTCAATCGACATTGATCTGGGGCACCATGCAAAATCTCACCTCGTAGGGTATCCTTGATCATGAGGAAGGTGAGAGATCAGCGTAAAACTACACTGGGTGAACTTGTTAACAATCTCAAGGCAGCTGGGACCACTGTCACCAAGAAAACCATTGGTAACACATTACGCCGTAAAGGTTTAAAATCCTGCAGTGCCCGCAAGGTCCCCCTGCTCAAGAAGGCACATGTGCAGGCCCATCTGAAGTTTGACATTGAACACTTGGATGATTCTGTGAGTGATTGGGAGAAGGTGCTGTGGTCAGATGAGACAAAAATTGAGGTCTTTGGCATTAACTCTACTCGCCGTGATTGAAGGAAGAGAAATGCTGCCTATGACCCAAAGAACACCGTCCCCACTGTCAAGCATGGAGGTGGAAACATTATGTTTTGGGGGTGTTTCTCTGCTAAGGCCACAGGACTGCTTCACAGCATCAATGGGAAAATGGATGGAGCCATGTGGGCCACTGGGAAGGCGCCAGATGTTGCAGAAGGGCCAGCTGGGGCATGTAGTGCCACTGGCAGCAGATAATGATGTCAAGGTAGCTGAAGTGGGTCGCAGGACCCCTTAACACTCCCCTTGTGTCCACAACAATTGGGGGTAGTTAAGCAAAGTCAGTGGCGTGGTAGCCACATGGATCTGGTCCTGGCTAGCAGCAAATAGGTTAACCAGCATGCAGGAGAGCACATGTGCAGCTTTATCTCTCCTGACAGGATGAGACATCACTCCTTTGTGGAGGAGATTATATGGAGAAAGATGTCCCCTCAGCGTGAACTTGCATGGAAAGCTATGATGGGAGCAGTGCTCCCTCAGGCAGCTTGAACCACCCAGAACTGGAAGTTACCTCAGGAAGTGTGAGAGTCCTGAGCTGGGAGGCTCCTTTCAGCCATTTCTATGGCAGCTTGTTGTGAGAATAATCACTTAACTTTTATATACACATTGGCCAGTAGATGGCAGCAAAGCACATTTATGAGTTGTTGGTATACAATGCAATGTATTACATTTTCTAGCTCACAGTGCTCAAACTAATCCTGACACACTGGAACAAATCTGCTGCAACACGATAACTGCTTCATTCAGCAGCAGTAGAACAGGTATCGGGATACCACACATGTACTGTAAAATCCTGAGTGACAACCTCCTTCCCTCCGCCAGGACATTAAAAATGGGTCATGGCTGGGTCTTCTAGCAAGACAATGACCCAAAACATACAGCTAAGGCAACAAAGGAGTGGCTCAAAAAGAAGCACATTATGGTCATGGAGTGGCCTAGCCAGTCTCCAGACCTTAATCCTATAGAAAACTTATGGAGGGAGTTGCCAAGCGACAGCCTCAAAATCTTAGTGATTTGGAGATGATCTGCAAAGAGGAGTGGACCAAAATTCTTCCTGACATGTGCGCAAACCTCATCATCAACTGCAAAAACCTCTGACTGCTGTGCTTGCCAACAAGGGTTTTGCCATCAAGTATTAAGTCTTGTTTGCCAGAGGGATCAAATACTTATTTCTCACTGCAAAATGCAAATAAATTTATATAATTTATACAATGTGATATTCTGGATTTTATTTTTGATATTCTATCTCTCAAAGTTAAAATTAACCTACCCTTAAAAGCATAAGACTGTTCATGTCTTTGTCAGTGGGAAAACTTACACAATCAGCAATGGATGAAATAATTATTTCCCCCACTGTATATGTCATCACGCATACCGTGGATAACCTGTTTTCACCAGACAAATACTGCTTTTACCTTACCTTCCTATTTCATAATAATGAGATGACTCTGATGACTCTTTCCTAGCCTTCAAAGCAAAGATGAAATATGAGCAACAAAAAACATAAACTATCCGCTTATCATGTGTGCTGAAATGGCCAGTATGAAATGTGGAAATTTTTAGTTTTTTTTGTTCACAATAATGGAAAAATAAGAAAAACATTCCAAACCTTTTCTTCGTGGCACAGTAGTGACTTCATTGTCAGAGTCGTTACATGGCGAGCGCACGTCAGCATCTTGCAGTGGTACAGAGCCTTGATAAACAAGAGGCGCCATGAAGTACTGCACTGGAAAGAGTCAGAAACCAGAATGATGAAATCCTTTTCTTACAAGGAATTACATAATGTCATACTTAAAGGGAAGGTCCACCGTAAAACATCTTCTGACATGACACTAAGTCATTTGACCCCTCACCGCTTCAAAGGGTGCAACATTTTAGAGCATCAGTCCAGAGTTTTTTACTGCAGCACCGGAGTGGTGCTTGTAATTCAAGTCACCTGCCCCTAGTCTTATACTTACGTGTAGCCATTTTCACCTTCTACCAGTGCCACTGCGGTTGGTCTCCAGCAATTTGTGACCTCCCGGATTGCTCCAATGCTTGCTGGATGAGCCAGAGGTCACTTTTCTATGTAAGTCTGCAAGAACTTCTTTCTGGCTCTCATAGACTTACGCTGAGAGCTTGTGACCATTACTTCTGGTGTATACCAGTCAGAAGTTACGGTCACAAGATAGTGACGCGCGACCGGTACGGCGCCAGAAAGGGCTAAAGATAGCAGATGTTCAGTATAAGATTAGGGTCAGGGACCTTACATTAGTTGCACCACTCCATCGCTAATCAAAAAACCCTCTGTGGTGCTGCTTCAAGTGGAACTCAATTGAAAACAATAATGATGATGTTTTAGCACCAAGTACATGTATTTAAGAAAATAAGTTGTCCCCAAAAGAATAGAACCTATTTTAAGTCTACACAAAATGTTTTTCAAAGTTTGTACAAACTTTATCATGCGCTAATATTAAAATTAGAGTTGAGTGAAACGGGTCGGTCAAATTCAAAAATCGCCAACTTTAGCTAAAGTCGGGTTTCACCCATCGAAACCTGACCATAGCGTGAGGTCGGCCATGAGGTCGCCGAGCCGAGCGCCAAAGTCGCGTTTCAAATAATTCTTACAGCGCCTTTTCTCAGCCAATGATGGAGGACGCACACTGTGGGCAACGCGATGACATGGGCAGCGGCCAACACCATCTTAAAGAAGGGCATTGAAGTGATTGGCTGGCTTTGTGTGGCGTCACAGTGGCTATAAAAAGCCGTGACCGTCGACCGCCATCTTACTTCTGCCGATCTTTGAATAGGGAGAGGTGCTGCTGCTGATTCTGAATAAAGGAGAGCGTTAGGCAGGGAAGAAGAAAAAAAAATTGCTTCTGCTGATAGCTCTTTTCACTGTACAGTTAGTGGGGTGGATTTTTGTTGTGTGCAGCAGCGCTGGTGGTGATTAGGCTGCCTTTTAAGGCTACCTGATAGCTGCATTGCTGTGTGCACACTGCTTTTCAAACTGTTTTTTTCAAAGCACTCCAACGTTTATTATTTTGTTATGGTGAGTTACCGAACGTTCATTTTTTCACACACCATATAGCGGTGTACGCTCCTCACACACTACCGTTTACTGGATGGTATCACGGACAAATACAAGCTATTTGTGTGTGACTCTGGAAAAACAAGCCGAGGAGATTTTCAATTTTTCCAGACCTACAATTTATAGAGCTGTCCGCTTTTCAAACAGTTTTGTATATCTGCTGTTTGATGTCGGTCAAAACTATACAGAGACAGCGTGTGTGTCACCGTATAAAAATAGACGGAGATTAACAATTTTCCATACAGACACCGCGTAGCAGTGTATGCTCCTCACAGACTACCGTGTACTGACTGGTATCATGGACAAGTACAAGCTATCTGTGTGTGACTCTGGAAAAACAAGCAGAGGAGATTTTCCATTTTTCCAGACCTACACCTTATAGAGCTGTCCACTTTTCAAGCAGATTCGTATATATGCTGTTTGATAACGGTCAAAACTATACAGAGACAGCGTGTGCCACTCCGTACAAAAATAGATGGAGATTGACAATTTTCCATACAGACACCGTATAGCAGTGTACCCTCCTCCCACACTACCGTGTACCGACTGGTATCACGGACAAATACAAGCTATCTGTGTGTGTGACTCTGGAAAAACAAACCGAAGAGATTTTCCATTTTTCCAGACCTACACCTTATAGAACTGTCCGCTTTTCAAACAGTTTTGTATATCTGCTGTTTGATAACGGTCAAAACTATACATAGACAGCGTGTGTCACTCCATATAAAAATAGACAGAGATTGACAATTTTCCATACAGACACCGTATAGCGGTGTACGCTCCTTACACACTACCGTGTACCAACTGGTATCACGGACAAATACAAGCTATCTGTGTGTGACTCTGGAAAAACAAACCGAGGAGATTTTCCATTTTTTCAGACCTACACCTTATAGAGCTGTCCGCTTTTCAAACAGTTTTGTATATCTGCTGTTTGATAACGGTCAAAACTATACATAGACAGCGTGTGTCACTCCATATAAAAATAGACGGAGATTGACAATTTTCCATACAGACACCGTATAGCGGTGTACGCTCCTCACACACTACCGTGTACCAACTGGTATCACGGACAAATACAAGCTATCTGTGTGTGACTCTGGAAAAACAAACCGAGGAGATTTTCCATTTTTTCAGACCTACACCTTATAGAGCTGTCCGCTTTTCAAACAGTTTTGTATATCTGCTGTTTGATGACGGTCAAAACTATACAGAGACAGCGTGTGTCACTCCATATAAAAATAGACGGAGATTGACAATTTTCCATACAGACACCGTATAGAGCTGTCCGATTCTCAAACAGCATTGTATATCTGCCATTCGCATTACAGTCACATCTATACAGAGTCAGCGAGTGTGTGTGACACTCCGTAAATACATATACGGAGATTGTTAGTTACACAAAACACGTATACAGCTGTACACTTCTGATACAGTTCCGTATATCTGCTTGTTGGATTACGGTCAAATACATACTGGGATAGAGTCACTGACTAACAAAATGTATACGTAGATTTAAATTTTTTAATACACCTTACACAGCTGGACGCTCCTCATACAGTACCATCTCTCTGCTGGTATTTTTGGTACATTTTCCCAAACATGAGGAAGTATGGTGGAAGAGGCTGCGGACGTGGTCAGGGGGGCACAGCTGGTAATGATGGTGGTGGTGGTGGTGCTGGTTCTGGCAAAAACACAATAGCAGCTAAGGCAGGAGATGTTGAGCCTGTGTCATCGTCTGGCCTAAGAAGGCCTGTAAGGTTCCCTTTTCCTGGAGTAGGAAAACTGCTTTTAAAGCCGGAGCATCAGGAACAGTTTTTGGCGTACATTGCCGAAACAGCCACCAGCTCTATTGCCTTCTCTTCTGAACGTTCGAAACCTGCAAGCAAGGAGTCGTCAGTGCAGGGTTCTGGTCAGGAAAAAAAACCTTTCCTTGTGTCCTTCACCCCCACCAAAAGTTAAGGATGTGGCAGCCCACACTTCAGATTACTCTATGGAGCTCTTTTTACATACCATGCCTGGGTTATCCAGTCAAATCCTGAATTCCCCAGTCCAAGATGAATCTGACATGGAGTGCACTGATGCACAGCCACTGCTAGATGATTCTGCTGGTACATTGACCCAGAGCACTACATTGCCCTCGCAGTCTACTGAGCCAGAATCTGACCCTGATGAAACTCACGTGCCCCTTCCTTCATACTATACCACCTTACACTGTGACACAGAGGAAGGTAAAGAGGAAGGTGCAGATGACTTTGAAAAGTAGGTGATGGATGACCCAGTTCTTGACCCGGATTGGCATCCAATGGGGGAGGAGGTTGGCGCTGGCAATAGTTCAGATAAGGAGAAGGATCCGCAGCAGGCATTGACATTGCAGCAGTGGTTATCTGGCAGGCCCGTAGCTGTCAAAAAACGTGGACCAAAAACTAAAAGAGTTGCAGGACAGCTTGGCCAGATGGTCAACTTAGCACAGCGTGCAAGGCCAGAAAATGTATACCATAGTAGGAATAGTGCAGTGTGGCACTTCTTTGTCCAAAATCCTACTGATGAGGCAAAGGTTACCTGTAAGAAGTGCGGAAGGACCTTTAGCCAAGTTAAACAACTCAGAAATTTGAATACCAGTTGCATGCTTAGACATTTAATCAACATGCACTTGCAAGCGTGGACGGACTACAAAACCCCAGGTAGCACATGTGCACCTGCTCCAACTGAAGGTAGCCAGCAACGCTCCATCGCTTCCCCCACTGTAAGACCACTGCCACCGTTAAGCACACCACCAGCACTAAATGTTGAGGTGTCGTCGCAAGGCCAAAGGGAATCACAATCGTTTTGCAACACAACACTGAATCTAGGCCATCACCACCAATACCATCACCAACCCCCTCTCACTCCGTCTGGTCCACCGCTACTTCCCCCATATGCAGCTCTCCAGTCCAGCTCACCCTACCAGACACTCTGCGTAGGACAAGAAAGTACTCACCCTCTCATCCGCGTACACTGTGTTTGAACACCTACATTGCCAAACTAATCTCATTAGAGATGATGCCCTACCATTTGGTTGAAAGCGAAGCTTTCCGCGAGCTCATGGCCTACGCAGTCCCACGCTATGACCTACCTAGTCGGCACTTCTTTTCTCGAAAATCCATCCCAGCTCTCCACCTGCATGTGAAAGACCGCATTGTCCATGCACTCAAGCAATCAGTGAGTGGAAAGGTGCACCTCACAACAGATGCATGGTCCAGTAGGCATGGCCAGGGCCATTACGTGTCCATCATTGCGCACTGGGTGAATGCGGTGGATGCAGGCTCCACAGGGGACAGCAGCGGTGAAACAGTGCTGCCTAGCCCACGGTATAGGAAACAGTTGGCTGTAGGCTTTCGACCCTCCTCCTTCTCCTCCTCCATAAGCGAAAGCTCGTCCACAGAGCGCAGTCGCACAAGCACTCCATCTGCAGCTGGCAGTGTTGCACATGAGGTGTCCCACTATCGAACAGCTAGTGGTAAGCGTCAGCAGGCTGTGTTAAAGATGATGTCTTTGGGTGACAACAGACACACCATGGATTTACCTGGCCGACTACTTGCAGCGACAAACTGAGTCATGGCTGGGCACTCTACATCTTGAGCCAGGCAAGGCAGTCAGTGATAACGGACGTAATTTTGTGGCAGCCATAGCCTGTGCAAAACTCACACACATAACTTGCCTGGCTCACACTTTGAACCTGGTGGTGCAGTGCTTCCTTAATAATTATCCAGAGTTAACATCCCTGCTCCATAAGGTGCAAAGACTGTGCCCGCACATCCGTTGCTCAAACGTCCACTCCACTCGTATGCAGAAACTGCAGCGATTGCTTCACCTCCCCAAGCACCGCCTAATCATAGACGTTGCAACAAGGTGGAACTCCACCCTGCACATGGTTGAGAGGCTGTGCGAACAGAGGCAGGCTGTAATGCATTTGTGGGAGGATACACGGGCAGGCAGTTTGAGGGAAGAAATGGAATTGTCGGGTGTGCAGTGGTCAAAGCTGAAAGACCTCTGTAAAGTCCTTCAGTGTTTTGAGGAATGCACACGGTTGGTAAGCGCAGACGACGCCATCATAAGCATGAGCATCCCACTGATGCGTCTGCTCATGCAAAGTTTGATGAACATTAAGGATCTGGCGTCTGCGGTGGAGGAGGAACAGGAGGAGGAGGAGGAGGGAAGTCTTGCTGACAGTCAGCCATTGTCTGGTCAGGGAACTGTACTGGACGAGGAGGAGGAAGAAGAGGAGGAGGATGAGGGGGATGATTATTTTGGGCAGAAGGATGCTTCTCAGGGGGCAAGAGAAAATGTTGGCATTCCAAGGTCAGGTACAGGGTTTGTGCGTGACTGTAGGGATGTGGATTTGCCAGAAAGTGCTCCTCCACCCAGCAGAGGCAGTGTATTATTGACACCTGAAACATTGGCCGACATGTGTGATTATGCCTTGTGGATCCTAAAAAGGGACCCCCGCGTTGCCAAAATGATGAAGGATGATGACTAGTGGCTGGCCAGCATCCTCGATCCACGCTACAAAGGCAAATTACACAACATCATGCCACAGGAGAACGTAGAGATATTGGCTAACAAACAAGCAACTGTGGTAAACAGTTTGATTGAAACTTTCCCAGCACACAGCAGCGATGCTGGTTCTCTCACGAGCCGTAGTGGGCACAATGGAAGAGGTGTTTGTGGTGCACACAGCCGAAGTGGCGTTGGAGACAGGGGTTTAATGACCATGTTGTGGAATGATTTCTCAAGTACCGCTCACACGACTGCTAATACTGCATCGATTACAAGTGACGGGAGACAGCAGTTGTCAACTATGGTTACAAACTTCTTCTCCTCCCATATCAATGTTCTCCCTCACAGGTCATTCCCCTTTGACTATTGGACTTCTAAACTGGACACCTGGCCTGAATTGGCACACTATGTCTTACCGGAGCTCGCTTGCCCTGCTGCTAGTGTGTTATCTGAAAGAGTCTTCAGTGCTGCTGGATCAATCCTGACAGAAAAAAGGACCCGTCTGTTGACCCAAAATGTTGATGATCTAACCTTCATTAAAATGAACCATGCATGGGTTTCAAAGGATTTTGTCCCACCTTCACCTGATGACACATAGGTTGCCAGAAAACTGCCTCGCTTTTGTCCTCCTCTTCCTCGGACTTGCCCAATTCCGCCTTTTGCAGCAGTTGAATGTCCAGCCTACACATCAACATATGCCATTTTTTAAACCTCCCTAACTGGGCTGCCCACCCCCCCCAAGGGCTGGGGTCAACACCCGGCGCACCCGGGCAAGTGCTGTTGCTTTGACCAGGTGGATGGGCCCACTGATGGCTGACGGCACTGGCACAGGCCCCCTCATAGTACAATACAGTGTCTCTGATGGTGGGGGGGCCCACTCGCCGTCAGACACACCAGCGTACTATGAGGGGCCCTGTGCCAGTACCATTGCCCACGAGTGTGCCCCCCCTGCTTGGTCATGGCCACAGCACTTGCAAGTTGCAATACTTACCTCTCCCTGCTCCACTGCTGTGTAGTCTGGCCAGTTAAATCCTTCACAGGGACGGCCACTAGAAATTTGGTGTATTGATCGATAATGGTTAAGATGTAGCTATGGCCTGTCCTGCTGGCCTCTACCTTCAGATGATCAATGGCTACCATTTGTAATGGACGTGAACTTACAAGCGGTGGTGCTTTATGATCACCTTTCACAGTTGTGATAGTCACAGACGTGTGACATTCCTGCCACCATTTTTCAATGTCTCCTCTCATGCCAATCCAATAGAATCGCCCACGGCCTGTGGCTTCTGTCTTTTGCACTCCAAAATGACCAGACACATCATGATAGGCAGTGAGGACCATGTCTACATCTCTCCCTGTGATCACAATTTGATGGAGACGAGTAACGGTGATGTGATCCACGCTACTGCGATAAAGCAATCCTTTCTTCACAAAGAACCATTTTCGCTGTCTCCACAGACACAGTAATTGAGGGTCTGCATCGCCTCTGCAACATCTACCATGAGGTTTTCCAACGATGAGTAATTCCCAAATTTCTGCTAACACTCGACTTTCCATCTGTACTTGCATCCATGTAGTTTCCAGTTGCGAAGAGTCTGGACTGGCTTACTGAGATTGAAATATATACGTAGATTTAAAAGTACCACAACACTGTATACTGTTGTATGCTTCGAATACCTTTCCCTTTTTCTATTTTTTAAATTCTGGTGTAATACATAGTGAGCCTGTGAGTGTCTGTGTCTGACTCTGGAAGTATAGACAGAAATTTACAATTATCCCTAGACTGGATACACCTGGTATGTGCTGATACAGTATCTTTGTTCAAAATTTTTTATTACGGTATCATCCATAGTGAGTGAGCGTGTGTGGTTTACGCCTTCTATATATACAGTGAATCGGAGATACCAATTTTTACCCTATACTCGATACAGCTTGTATCTTGTTATACAGTACCTTTGTTCGACATTAAGTATTACTGTCAAATCCATACTGAGTAAGCGTCTGAGAGTGACTACAGGACTATGTATGTGGAGATTTCAATTGTACCCTATAATATATATACTTGCTATCTTGTTATCCAGTACATTTTTTACAACATTTTTTATTATGGTCAAACCCAGTGAGTGAGCGTCTGAGGGTGACTGCGGAAATATATACCGAGATTTCAAATTTGGTCAACACTGTATACAGCTGTACGCTTCTGAAACAGTAACCTTTTTTGCTATTTAGATTCTGGTGTAATCCATAATGAGCCTGTGAACGTATGTCTGTTACTCCGGAAATATATTTGGAGCTTTAAAATTACCCCAACACTGTATACAGCTGTACGCTTGTGTTACATTTCCCATTTACAGCGTTTCATATTCTTGTGTAATCCATACTGGGACTGAGAGCATTTGTGTCTGCCTCCTGAAATATATACGGAGATTCATAATGTTTACACTATACTACTGTACCCTTTTTCAACTTTTTATTTTATTGTGTAATCCATACTGAGCCTGTGAGCGTCTGTGTATGACTCATGAAATATATACGGAGATTTACTGTTATCCCTAGAGTGTATAGAGCTGTACGCTTCTGATACAGTACCATATACAGTGGGGAAAAAAAGTATTTAGTCAGTCAGCAATAGTGCAAGTTCCACCACTTAAAAAGATGAGATGCGTCTGTAATTTACATCATAGGTAGACCTCAACTATGGGAGACAAACTGAGAAAAAAAAATCCAGAAAATCACATTGTCTGTTTTTTTTTCATTTTATTTGCATATTATGGTGGAAAATAAGTATTTGGTCAGAAACAAGCAATCAAGATTTCTGGCTCTCACAGACCTGTAACTTCTTCTTTAAGAGTCTCCTCTTTCCTCCACTCATTACCTGTAGTAATGGCACCTGTTTAAACTTGTTATCAGTATAAAAAGACACCTGTGCACACCCTCAAACAGTCTGACTCCAAACTCCACTATGGTGAAGACCAAAGAGCTGTCAAAGGACACCAGAAACAAAATTGTAGCCCTGCACCAGGCTGGGAAGACTGAATCTGCAATAGCCAACCAGCTTGGAGTGAAGAAATCAACTGTGGGAGCAATAATTAGAAAATGGAAGACATACAAGACCACTGATAATCTCCCTCGATCTGGTGCTCCACGCAAAATCCCACCCCGTGGGGTCAGAATGATCACAAGAACGGTGAGCAAAAATCCCAGAACCACGCGGGGGGACCTAGTGAATGAACTGCAGAGAGCTGGGACCAATGTAACAAGGCCTACCATAAGTAACACACTACGCCACCATGGACTCAGATCCTGCAGTGCCAGACGTGTCCCACTGCTTAAGCCTGTACATGTCCGGGCCCGTCTGAAGTTTGCTAGAGAGCATTTGGATGATCCAGAGGAGTTTTGGGAGAATGTCCTATGGTCTGATGAAACCAAACTGGAACTGTTTGGTAGAAACACAACTTGTCGTGTTTGGAGGAAAAAGAATACTGAGTGGCATCCATCAAACACCATACCTACTGTAAAGCACGGTGGTGGAAACATCATGCTTTGGGGCTGTTTCTCTGCAATGGGGCCAGGACGACTGATCCGGGTACATGAAAGAATGAATGGGGCCATGTATCGTGAGATTTTGAGTGCAAACCTCCTTCCATCAGCAAGGGCATTGAAGATGAAACGTGGTTGGGTCTTTCAACATGACAATGATCCAAAGCACACCGCCAGGGCAATGAAGGAGTGGCTTCGTAAGAAGCATTTCAAGGTCCTGGAGTGGCCTAGCCAGTCTCCAGATCTCAACCCTATAGAAAACCTTTGGAGGGAGTTGAAAGTCCGTGTTGCCAAGCGAAAAGCCAAAAACATCACTGCTCTAGAGGAGATCTGCATGGAGGAATGGGCCAACATACCAACAACAGTGTGTGGCAACCTTGTGAAGACTTACAGAAAACGTTTGACCTCTGTCATTGCCAACAAAGGATATATCACAAAGTATTGAGATGAAATTTTGTTTCTGACCAAATACTTATTTTCCACCATAATATGCAAATAAAATGAAAAAAAAGCAGACAATGTGATTTTCTGGATTTTTTTTTTCTCAGTTTGTCTCCCATAGTTGAGGTCTACCTATGATGTAAATTACAGACGCCTCTCATCTTTTTAAGTGGTGGAACTTGCACTATTGCTGACTGACTAAATACTTTTTTTCCCCACTGTATCTGCTGGTATTTTGGGTCCATTTTCCAAAATATGAGGAAGTATGGTGGAAGAGGAAGCGGACGTGGGCGTGGGGGGCCACCTGGTACTGATAGTGGTGGTGGTGCATCTGCTGGTAGTGCCAAAAACACAATAGCAGCTAAGGCAGGAGGTGTTGAGCCTGCGCCATGGTGTAGCTCTGGAAGGCCTGTAAGGCTCCCTTTTCTTTGAATAGGTAGACTGCTTTTAAAGCCGGAGCATCAGGAACTGTTTTTGGCTTACATTGCTGAAACAGCCTCCAGCTCTATCGCCTCCTCTTCTGAAGTTTAAAAAATGCAAGCACTGAGTTGTCAGTGCAGGCTTCTGGTCAGGAGCAACCCCTTTCCTTGTGTCCTTCACCCACACCAAAAGTGAAGGATGTGGCAGCACACACTTCAGATTACTCCATGGAGCTCTTTTCACATACCATGCCTGGGTTAATTAAAAATGGGGCCCATCATATACTGGAGCATTCCAAATGGGGGACATCAGACACCGGAGCAGCATTTACTGGGCCCATTATACACTGGAGCATTAGAAATGGGGCCCATTATATATGGAGCATTATTTGGGCCCATCATACACTGGAGCATCATCCATGAGGCCCATCATATACTGGAGCACTCCAAATGGGGGACATCAGACACTGGAGCAGCATTTACAGGGCCCATTATACACTGGAGCATTAGAAATGGGGCCCATTATATATGGAGCATTATTAGGGCCCATCATACACTGGAGCATCAGCCATGAGGCCCATCATATAATGGAGCATTCCAAATGGGGTACATCAGACACTGGAGCAGGATTTACGGGGCTCATTATACACTGGAGCATTAAAAATGGGGCCCATTATATATGGAGCATTATTTGGGCCCATCATACACTGGAGCCTCATCCATGAGGCCCATCATATACTGGAGCATTATAAATGGGGCAGATCAGACACTGGAGCAGCATCTATGGGTAACATTATACAATGGAGCATTAGAAATGGGGCCCATTATATATAGAGCATTATTTGGGCCCATCATACACTGGCGCATCATCCATGAGGCCCATCATATACTGGAGCATTCCAGATTGGGGACATCAGACACTGGAGCAGCATTTACAGGGCCCATTATACACTAGAGCATTAGAAATGGAGCCCATTATATATGGAGCATTATTAGGGACCATCATACACTGGAGCATCATCCATGAGGCCCATCATATACTGGAGAATTCCAAATTGGGGCAGATCAGACCCTGGAGCAGCATCTATGGGGCACATTACACACTGAAGCATTAGAAATGGGTCTGAATATATATGGAGCATTATTTGGGCCCATCATACACTGGAGCATCATCCATGAGGCCCATCATATACTGGAGCATTATAAATGTGGCAGATCAGACTCTGGAGCCTGGAGCAGCATCTATGGGGCACATTATATACTGAAGCATTAGAAAAGGGGCCCATTATATATGGAGCATTATTTGGGCCCATCATACACTGGAGCATCATCCATGAGGCCCATCATATACTGGAGCATTTCAGATTGGGGACATCAGACACTAGAGCAGCATTTACGGGGCCCATTATACACTGGAGTAGAGTTGAGCGACTTTTGGTTTTTTAGGGTCGCGTTTCGTTTCGTGAAACCCGACTTTTCCAAAAGTCGGGTCGAGCAAGATCGTCCGATTATAGGGAAAAGTTGGGGTCGTCCCGAAACACGAAACCCAATGTAAGTCAATGGGGAATAAAAGTCGGCAGTGAGAGGAGGACAGGAAACACACCAACAGTGCCCATTTGAATGCCAAAAGCATCAATTCTTCTTACTTAAGCTTGTCAACCTTAATTAACTTCATAATATAAGTTACGCACTGAAAAATGGGTGTTATTTGGCTAAAGTTGTGGGGGGGGAGGGCTGGCTGCAGGTTTTCATGTGCCCTGGGCGAAAGAGCGCCCCTTTAACACATACCACAACTCATCATGCTCCGATACGGCAGATAAATAGCGGTATAGTACAATGAAAAATACCTCACTTTTTACATCTCATGACGAGGCCCATCTATTTCTCCATACAGAATCATTGGTCCCATATAATGTTTGAAACAGTATATGATGAGCTCCACATAATGCTACAGTATATGTTGGTCCCCATGGATGAAGCTCCACTGTCTTATGGGCCCAAATAATGCTCCAAACATAATGGGCCCCATTTCTAATGCTCTAGTGTATAATGGGCCCTGTAAATGCTGCTCCAGTGTCTGATGTCCACCTTTGGAATGTTCCAGTGTATGGTGGGCCCCATCTATCATTCTCCAGAGTATAGTGCTCCCCAAAAATTGCTGCCCCAACATTGAAAACAATCAAATAAGTCTCCTCGCTAGGGAATCCCTGTACTTGTCTGGACAGGTGCTGTAGCTTGCTTAACAGCTCGCCAGCCGTTCTCACGCCCAGTATGGATTGCACGTGATTGCACAAAGGTTAGAAAGGGTACCGTATCCCTGGATAACATGTATGGATAGCGTACACATTCAAAATATATGTCTATACAGCATGAGGCAGGCTCAGACGGTGTTAGGCCCAGTATGGATTGCACGCCATTGCACAAAGGTTAGAAAGGGTACCGTATCCCTGGATAACATGTATGGATAGCGTACACATTCAAAATATATGTCTATACAGCATGAGGCAGGCTCAGACGGTGTTAGGCCCAGTATGGATTGCACGTCATTGCACAAAGGTTAGAAAGGGTACCGTATCCCTGGATAACATGTATGGATAGCGTACACATTCAAAATATATGTCTATACAGCATGAGGCAGGCTCAGACGGTGTTAGGCCCAGTATGGATTGCACGTCATTGCACAAAGGTTAGAAAGGGTACCGTATCCCCGGATAACATGTATGGATAGCGTACACATTCAAAATATATGTCTATACAGCATGAGGCAGGCTCAGACGGTGTTAGGCCCAGTATGGATTGCACGTGATTGCACAAAGGTTAGAAAGGGTACCGTATCCCCGGATAACATGTATGGATAGCGTACACATTCAAAATATATGTCTATACAGCATGAGGCAGGCTCAGACGGTGTTAGGCCCAGTATGGATTGCACGTCATTGCACAAAGGTTAGAAAGGGTACCGTATCCCTGGATAACATGTATGGATAGCGTACACATTCAAAATATATGTCTATACAGCATGAGGCAGGCTCAGACGGTGTTAGGCCCAGTATGGATTGCACGTCATTGCACAAAGGTTAGAAAGGGTACCGTATCCCCGGATAACATGTATGGATAGCGTACACATTCAAAATATATGTCTATACAGCATGAGGCAGGCTCAGACGGTGTTAGGCCCAGTATGGATTGCACGTCATTGCACAAAGGTTAGAAAGGGTACCGTATCCCTGGATAACATGTATGGATAGCGTACACATTCAAAATATATGTCTCAGGAGGCAGGCTCAGACGGTGTCAGGCACAGTATGGATTTGACGGCCCAGATTACACAGCGGAGGAGCAGGGAGAGGTAAAGATTGCAAATGCTGGGGCCCTGCCCAAGCAAGGGGGGCCCACTCTTGGGCGTCGGTACTGGCACTGGGCCCCTCATAGTACAGCGGTGTGTCTGACGGCGGGTGTGCACCACCACCGTCAGAGACACTTGATTGCACTATGAGGGACCCTGTGCCAGTGCCCGCGCCCAAGAGTCGGCCTACCCACCTGTCCAGGGCAACGGCACTCGCACGGTGTCGTGCGCTAGGTGGTTACCCCGGCCATGGGGGGGAGGCAGCACAGTTAGGGAGTTTTAGAAAGTGGCATATGTTGATGTTGGACATTCAGCTGATGCAAAAGGCGAAATAGGTGAAGTACCAGGAAGAGGTGGACCAAAGCAAGCCACTTTTCTGTCACCCTATGTGTCATCAGGGGAAGGTGGGACAAAATCCTTGGAAACCCATGCGTGGTTCATTTTAATGAAGGTTAGATCATCCACATTTTGGGTTGACAGACGGGTCCTTTTTTCTGTCAGGATTGATCCAGCTGCACTGAAGACTCTTTCCGATAGCACAGGGTTCCCCAACCCCAGTCCTCAAGGCCCACTAACAGATCATGTTTTCAGGATTTCCTTTGTATTGCACAGGTGAAGCAATTATCACCTGACCAATACTAAGGAAATCCTGAAAACATGACCTGTTGGTGGGCCTTGAGGACTGGAGTTGGGGAACCCTGCGATAGCACACTTGCAGCTGGGCAAGCAAGCTCCTGTAAGGCATATTGGGCCAATTCAGGCCAGGTGTCCAGTTTAGCGGCCCAATAGTCAAAGGGGAATGACCTGTGTGGGAGAACATCGATATGGGAGGAAAAGTAGTGTGTAACCATAGTTGACAACTGCTGTCTCCTGTCACTTTCCATCGATGCAGTATTACCAGTTGTGTGAGCGGTATTTGAAAAATCAGTCCACAACATTGTCATGAAACCCCTGTCTCCAACGCCACTTCTGCTGTGTGCACCACGAACACCTCTGCCAAGCTGCCCCCGGCCTGTACGGCTCGTGTGAGAACCATCACCGCTGCTGTGTGCTGGGAATGCCTCAAGCAACCGATTTACCAGAGTTGCTTGTTTATTAGCCAATATTAGGTCAAGGTTCTCCTGTGGCATGATGTTTTGTAATTTGCCTTTATAGCGTGGATCCAGGATGCTGGCCAACCAGTAGTCGTCATCGTTCATCATTTTGGCAATGCGGGGGTCCCTTTTTAGGATCCGCAAGGCATAATCTGACATGTGGGCCAATGTTCCCGGTGTCAATGATGCACTGCGAGTGCTGGGTGGAGGAGCACTTTCTGGCAAATCCACATCCCTCCAGTCACGCACAAACCCTGTACCAGACCTTGCCACGCCAACATTTTCACTTGCCCCACGAGATGCATCCTCCTCCCCTAAGTAATCATCCCCATCCTCCTCCTCCTCCTCCACCTCGTCCAGGAGACGTCCCTGAGCAGACAATGGCTGAATGTCATCAAGGATTCCCTCCTCTTCCTCCTCATCAACATTGGCTGCAGACGCCTGCTCCTTAAGGTGCGTCAAAGTTTGCATGAGCAGACGCATAAGTGGGATGCTCATGCTTAGGATGGCGTCGTCTGCGCTTACCAGCCGTGTGCATTCCTCAAAACACTGAAGGACTTTACAAAGGTCTTTCAGCTTCGACCACTGCACGCCTGTCAACTCCATGTCTGCTCTCAAAGTGCCTGGCCGTGTATCCTCCCACAAATGCATTATGGCCTGCCTCTGCTCGCACAGCCGCTCCACCATGTGCAGGGTGGAGTTCCACCTTGTTGCAATGTCGATAATGAGGCGGTGGTTGGGAAGGTGGAGCAATCGCTGCAGCTTCTGCATACGAACGGAGTGTACAGGCGACCGGCGGATGTTCGCGCACAGTCTTCGCACCTTCTGGAGCAGGGCTGTTAACTCCGGATAATTTTTGAGGAAGCACTGCACCACCAGGTTCAAGGTGTGAGCCAAGCAAGGTATGTGACTGAGTTTTGAAAGGGCTATGGCTGCCACAAAATTACGGCCGTTATCACTAACTACCTTGCCTGCCTCAAGATGTACACTGCCCAGCCATGACTCAGTTTGTCGCTTCAAGTACTCGGCCAGCACCTCGGCGGTGTGTCTGTCGCCCAAACACATCATCTGCAACACAGCCTGCTGACGCTTTCCACTAGCTGCTCGATAGGGGGACACATCGTGTGCAACAGTGGCAGCTGCAGATGGAGTGCTCGTACGACTGCGCTCTGTGGACGAGCTTTCGCTTCTGGAGGAGGAGGAGGAGGAGGAGGGTCGAACGCCTACAGCCAACTGTTTCCTATACCGTGGGCTAGGCAGCACTGTCCCACCACCGCTGTCCCCTGTGGACCCTGCATCCACCACATTAACCCAGTGCGCAGTGATGGACACGTAACGGCCCTGGCCATGCCGACTGGACCATACATCAGTTGTGAGGTGCACCTTTCCGCTCACTGACTGCTTGAGTGCATGGACAATGCGGTCTTTCACATGATGGTGGAGGGCTGGGATGGCTTTGCGAGAGAAGAAGTGGCGACTGGGTAGGTCATAGCGTGGTACTGCATAGGCCATGAGTTCGCGGAAAGCTGTGCTTTCCACCAACCGAAAGGGCATCATCTCAAACGAGATTAGTTTGGCAATGTGGGCGTTCAAACCCAGTGTACGCGGATGAGAGACTGAGTACTTTCTTGACCTACTCATAGTGTCTGGCAGGGTGAGCTGGACTTGAGAGCTGCATATGGTGGAAGTAGCGGTGGACAGGGCGGACTGAGAGAGGGTTGATGATGGTGATGGAGTTGGTGTTCTTTCTGATGGCCTAGAATCAGTCTTTCGTTGATATAACAGTGGGATTCCCTGACTGCTGTGGCCTTGCAACGACACCTCAACATTTGCTGCTGTGCTAACCGGTGGGCTTACAGTGGGGGAAACAATGTAGCGTTGCTGACTACCTTCGTTGTGATCAGTTGCACATGTGGCACTTGAGGTTTGGTGTTGTGTCCACGCTTGCAAGTGCATGCTGGTTAAATGTCTAAGCATGCAACTGGTATTCAAATTTTTCAGATTTTTCCCTCGGCTAAAAGGTCTTTGCGCACTTCTTACAGATAACCTTGGCCTGATCATGAGGATTTTGTTCAAAAAAGTGCCACACTGCACTCTTCCTACTTTGGCAGACATTTTGCGGCCTAGCACGCTGTGATCTTTTGACCCTCTGGACAAGCTGTCCAGCAACTCTTTTGATGTTTGGAACCTGTCTTTGGAGTGCTCCGGGCCTGCCAGATAACAGCTGTTGCGATGTCGATGTCTGCTGTGGATGCTCCTCATCTGAGCTATTGGAAGCAGCACCCTCTTCCCCCAATGGATGCCAATCTGGGTCAACAACTGGGTCATCCATCACCTCCTCTTCTATGTCATGTGCACCTTTCTCTGTGTCACCGTGTATGGTGGTATAGTGTGCGGGAAGGGGCACCTGAGTCTCATCAGGGTCAAAATCTGGCTCTGTACACTGCGAGGACAATGTAGTGCTCTGAGTGAATGTACCAGCAGAATCATCCATCAGCGGCTGTGCATCAGTGCACTCCATGTCAGATTCATCTTGGCCTGGGTAATTCACCATTTGACTTGATAATCCAGGCATGGTATGTGAAAACAGCTCCATGGAGTAATCAGTAGTATGGCCTGCGTCATCCTTCAATCTTGGTTGGGGTGAAGGACACAAGGAAAGGTGTGGTTCATGAACATGAGCCTCCAATGACGACTCAGTGCTTTTACTTTTTACAACTGAAGAAGAGGAGGCGATAGAGCTGGAGGCTGAGTCAGCAATGTAAGACAAAACTTTTTCCTGATGCTCTGGCTTTAAAAGCGGTTTGCCAACTCCTAGAAAACTAAGCGTTCGAGGCCTTATGTAGCCAGACGATGACGCAGGGTCAGCACCTCCTGCATTCGGTCCTATTTTGCTCTTGCCACTACCATCAGATCCACCACCAACACCATCATTACCAGCTGCCAACCCCCGCCCAATTCCACGGCCTCTTCCACCAGCCTTCCTCATTTTTGGTAGAAATGTAGACAAAATCCAACAAACTATATAGTAATGTAAAACAAGGTACAAGGTGTCTATAGGACAGGGGAGATTTAGAATTTCTGCACACACTTGTGGACAGTGGACACTTTTGGATTGTGTGAGGCCCACTGATATCTGAGCGCTATGTGACAGGCTCGATGGCACAGCTGCCTGTGACCAAAGTGACGAGAGGATAATGGAGATTTTGAATCTCTGCGTACACTTTTGGACACTGGACACTTGTAGATTGTGTGAGGCCCACTGATATCTGAGCGCTATGTGACACGCTCGATGGCACAGCTGCCTGTGACCAAAGTGACGAGAGGATAATGGAGATTTTGAATCTCTGCGTACACTTTTGGACACTGGACACTTGTGGATTGTGTGAGGCCCACTGATATCTGAGCGCTATGTGACACGCTCGATGGCACAGCTGCCTGGGACCAAAGTGACGAGAGGATAATGGAGATTTTGAATCTCTGCGTACACTTTTGGACACTGGACACTTGTGGATTGTGTGAGGCCCACTGATATCTGAGCGCTATGTGACATGCTCGATGGCACAGCTGCCTCTGACCAAAGTGACGAGAGGATAATGGAGATTTTGAATCTCTGCGTACACTTTTGGACACTGGACACTTGTAGATTGTGTGAGGCCCACTGATATCTGAGCGCTATGTGACACGCTCGATGGCACAGCTGCCTGTGACCAAAGTGACGAGAGGATATTGGAGATTTTGAATCTCTGCGTACACTTTTGGACACTGGACACTTGTGGATTGTGTGAGGCCCACTGATATCTGAGCGCTATGTGACACGCTCGATGGCACAGCTGCCTGTGACCAAAGTGACGAGAGGATAATGGAGATTTTGAATCTCTGCGTACACTTTTGGACACTGGACACTTGTGGATTGTGTGAGGCCCACTGATATCTGAGCGCTATGTGACACGCTCGATGGCACAGCTGTGACAAAAGTGACTAGAGGATAAGGGAGATTGGATTGCTTTTAAAAAAGCAGTTTTCGGAGCAGTGGATAAACAGCAATGCCAGCGTGTCAGGAAGCCTTAAAAGGCAGCCCAACAACCAACACCACTGATACACCACAATATAGCCTCCCCTTGCACTGCACACACAGTGACTTGTGTGTTGTGCAGGCCAAATCGCTAGCAGCAGAATCAGTTTTTTTGTCTTCTTCCCTGCCTAACGCTCTCCCTACAGAATCAGCAGCAACCTCTCCCTATACTAAGATCGGCAGAAGTAAGATGACGGTCAGCGTGCACGCCCTTTTATACCCCCTGTGACGCCCACCAAAGCAAGCCAATCACTTGCATGCCCTTCTGAAAGATGGTGGTGACCCGTGCCTAGGTCATCACGTTGCCCACAGTGTCCGTGGATCCTGATTGGCTGAAAAAGAGCGCAAAACAAACTTTTGAAACGCGACTTTGGCGCGTAAGTCGCCGACCTCGTGGCCGACCTCATCCTAGGGTCGGGTTTCGTTTCATGAAACCCGACTTTGCCAAAAGTCGGCGACTTTTGAATTTTTTCGACCCGTTTCGCTCAACTCTACACTGGAGCATTAGAAATGGCGCCCATTATATATGGAGCATTATTTGGGCCCATCATACACTGGAGCATCATCCATGAGGCCCATCATATACTGGAGCATTCCAGATTGGGGACATCAGACACTGGAGCAGCATTTACAGGGCCCATTATACAATGGAGCATTGGAAATGGGGCTTATTGTATATGGAGCATTATTAGGGCCCATCATACACTGGAGCATCATCCATGAGGCCCATCATATACTGGAGCATTCCAGATTGGGGACATCAGACACTGGAGCAGCATTTACTGGGCCCATTATACACTGGAGCATTAGAAATGAAGCCCATTACATATGGAGCATTATTAGGGCCCATCATACACTGGAACATCATCCATGAGGCCCATCTTATACTGGAGCACTATATATGGGGCAGATCAGACACTTTAGCAGCATCTATGGGGCACATTATATACTGAAGCATTAGAAAAGGGGCCCATTATATATGGAGCATTATTAGGGCCCATCATACACTGGAGCATCATCCATGAGGCCCATCATTTACTGGAGCATTATAAATGGGGCAGATCAGACATGGAGCAGCATCTATAGGGCACATTATACACTGGAGCATTAGAAATGGGGCCCATTATATATGGAGCATTATTTGGGCCCATCATACACTGGAGCATCATCCATGAGGCCCATCATATACTGGAGCATTATAAATGGGGCAGATCAGACACTGGAGAAGCATCTATGGGGAACATTATACAATGGAGCATTAGAAATGGGGCCCATTATATATAGAGCATTATTTGGGCCCATCATACACTGGCGCATCATCCATGAGGCCCATCATATACTGGAGCATTCCAGATTGGGGACATCAGACACTGGAGCAGCATTTACAGGGCCCATTATACATTGGAGCATTAGAAATGGAGCCCATTATATATGGAGCATTATTAGGGCCCATCATACACTGGAGCATCATCCATGAGGCCCATCATATACTGGAGAATTCCAGATTGGGGCAGATCAGACCCTGGAGCAGCATCTATGGGGCACATTACACACTGAAGCATTAGAAATGGGGCCGATTATATATGGAGCATTATTTGGGCCCATCATACACTGGAGCATCATCAATGAGACCCATCATATACTGGAGCAATATAAATGTGGCAGATCAGACACTGGAGCAGCATCTATGGGGCACATTATACACCGGAGCATTATAAATTGGGCCCATTATATATGGAGCATTATTTGGGCCCATCATACACTGGAGCATCATCCATGAGGCCCATCATATACTGGAGCATTCCAGATTGGGGACATCAGACACTGGAGCAGCATTTACGGGGCCCATTATACACTGGAGCATTAGAAATGGAGCCCATGATATATGGAGCATTATTAGGGCCCATCATACACTGGAGCATCATCCATGAGGCCCATCATATACTGGAGCATTCCAAATTGGGGCAGATCAGACACTGGAGCAGCATCTATGGGGCACGTTATACACTGGAGCATTAGAAATGGGGCACATTATATATGGAGCATTATATGGGCCCATCATACACTGGAGCATCATCCATGAGGCCCATCATATACTGGAGCATTCCAAATGGGGTACATTAGACCCTGGAGCAGCATTTACGAGGCTCATTATACACAGGAGCATTAGAAATGGGGCCCATTACATATGGAGCATTATTTGAGCCCATCATACACTGGAGCATCATCCATGGGGCCCATCATATACTGGATCATTCTAAATGGGGCGGATCAGTCACTGGAACATCATCTATGGGGCACATTATACACTGAAGCATTAGAAATGGGGCCCATTATATATGGAGCATTATTTGGGCCCATAACACACTGGAGCATCGTCCATAGAGACCATCATATACTGTAGCATTATGTGGAGCTCATCATATACTGTATGGAACATTATATGTGACCAATAATTCTGTATCGAGAAATATATGGTGCTCATTATTTTGTATGGCGCACAATGTGGTGGCCATAATACTGTATGGAGTAATATACTGTCCTTTTTTTGAGCTATCGTACAATTTAAAATAGATCAGTCATGTCATGTAAGCAGTGAAGTATTTGTCATTGTACTATACCTATATTTCTGTGCCGTATCGGAGCATCATGAGTTGTGGTATGTGTTAAAGGGGCGCACTTACACTCTTTGGCCCAGGGCACACGAAAACCTGGAGCCAGCCCTACCCATCCACAACTTTAGCTAAATAACCCCCAGTTTTCAATGCATAACTATTATTATGAAGTAAATTAAGGTTGACAAGCTTCAGTAATAAGAATTGATGTTTTTGGCATTGAAATGGGCACTGTAGGTGGGTTTACTGTCCTCCACTCCCTGCCGACTTTGCTTCCCCATTGACTTGCATTGGGTTTCGTGTTTCAGTCAGCCTCTGACTTTTCCCTTTAGTCGACCGATTTCGTTCGACCAGACTTTTGCGAAAGTCGGGTTTCATGAAACCCGACTCGACCCTAAAAAAGGCAAAGTCGCTCATCTCTAATTAAGAGACATTATACAGGGTATTGAATATTATTTTAATGATCGTCTACAATCCCAGGCAATTACAATGTGCCCCACTCTTTGGTTAGTTGTCTCTTTAAAGTGAGTCTATCACCCCAAAACTCAAATTAAGCGATTTATATATTCACATAGGGACTTAGCCCCTATAAAAACCACACATGCAGAACCGGAGCATCGCCAGCTGGCCCCAGGTACGTCCACTGCCCCTGCACCTGGGAAGGCCTCGGGGAGTACCACTGCTGCAGCGTCCGGACAGGTCGTGTTGGACCTTGTCTGGGACCGGGACTCTGAACCCTGGGGGGAAACACCTGAACCCCTAGCGGTAGTACCCTTGTCCACGGTGGGTAAAAGCAGATCCCGGGAGGAGGAAGAGGAGACGGAGTCCTTTTGTCAGCAGACCCTCCGCCAGTTGGCAGCCGAGCAGAGAGAGTGGGAATGGTGGAGGCTGGCTGTGCAGGGCCCTGATCTGGACCAGAAGGAAAGGGTCCGTGCTGGTCACTTTGATCCCCGGGATTCTGCCGTATGGGGACAGGTCCTCAATGTGAATCATGAGCGGGGGTTCGGTTTCATTGCAGACCCCAAGCGGATCAGCGACCTCTTCTTTAGTAGGAGGGATGTGGAGTCACACCTCCGGAAGGGACACCCTGCCAGAGACTTACAACCGGGGGAATACATTACTTTTACCGGGCATGAGGGATTGCGTGGCTGGTACGCCATGAATATACGCCGAATCCCCGGAGATTTAATTGCGGCCTACAAGAAAGAGAAGGCCAAGGTCCCACCGGCAGGAATACCTCCCACCGTAGTGATCACACCTGCCAAGGTCAGACAGGCTACAATCACCCCTGTCAGCCACCCTATGGTACAGGTAGTTGCACCCACTGTACCTCAGGCAGCAATCCACCCAGCTGCCACCACCTCGTCCTATGTGAACCCACAAGCAGGAAGAGGATGTTCACAAGTTCTTCCCTGGAAGCAGCCCAAGTCATCAGCTTCCAGTACCCCAGGAGGGGACCACCAACATTAAAGAGCATACCAAAAACTAACTCTGTTACCCAGGAGGTATTTGCACCATTGTGCCTGTTTTTTCTGTTTTTGTTATCATGATGTTTCCCTGTTGATTCCAGTTTTGTTGCCCAGTTTTATTGGCAACATTTTTCTTACTGAACTGTGGAGATCATGGATGCTGAATGATCCAGAACTGTAATGTATATAGTTGCACCTCTTTAGGTGCCCTTTCTTGGTTTTACTTAGCCCTTTTTGGAATAAGGACTACCTCACCTGGAGCATGGCTCCCACCAATAGGACACTGCAAGAGATCCCAGCTGGGAGCGGTTTCCAGCACTTACAAGAATTATTGAAGTTTTGATGTGAAGTATTTTATAATGTGCCTTATGAAAGTATTAATAGTTAGAGAACAGCTATTATATAGCATCTAGTTAATAGCAATAACTTTTAGGAATGTTTTAATAAAGAGATGAAGGATTTGAATAAAGATAAAGATTTGAAAATTGCAGGTGATGAACCAGGTATCAGCGGTTGTCACTTAAGGTCAATAATAGAAAGTAGAAAATGTGAAAGGAGAGATGATGAAGAATTGTGTTATAATACTTGAAGTGGTAGTGAGTTACTGCCAATAGCACTTTTGAATTAGGAATTGTAGCAAGATATAGATAGTTAAAATGTTTGTAACGTTCAAGACTCAGCGCCTCCCACATTGGGAAGTTTAGATAAGAACTGTTTATTTGGCATTACAAAAATTTTTTGTATGTTCCTGTTTTTGTCCAACTTTGCTTCTTTTACAGCCCGCGGACGTGCTGTGCTTAACAGGGGGGTATATGGCGCCCCTGAGGGTTCAGTCGCCACACACGAAGCATGCTGGGAGGCGGGTGGAGTTTAGTTTTGCATCAAAAGAGCGGGAAGAGTTTAAGATTCAGTCAGTTTGTCACAGGAGTCTGACGAGGTCAGTCTGTGAGAGGAGATCCCCGGAGTGGGATGGATGAAGGGAGTGCTGCAGCCGACCTCAGTGATCTGGGTCCACTGGCACAGGAAAGGAACTTTGATAGAAAGCCTGACTCCATAAGAAGGAAAGGATTAGTACGGGACATGAGGAGAAGAAGAGAACTAAGGATTAGGGTAAGAGGAGAACCCTTCCCAAGTTCTAAGTGCAAGGCCGGGGTCCGGTCCCCGAGGTTGTGTGAGGTTGTACGGATACTAATGGTCCTGCAGCAGACACCGGAGGAATAGAAGCTGTCACCATTTTATTCCCACACCAGACTTGGGGGCACAACAGCATCGTGAGAGAGCCGGGACTAGGTAGTAAGGAGTCCCTGAAGCAGGCTACAGCTGTCTGCCGTACAAGTAGAGTTCATAGGAACATCTGACAGGAGGAACTCCAGTGTAACTCAGTACTGTGAGTACTTCACTAAAGGCGCAAAGAGGGAGACGTTCAGAAAAGGCACATATGTTGGCGGAGTGTTGGAAAGGAGTACTTCATCTTGCCTGGAAGTTGGCTGAGCTCCTGACCCGGAGGACACGGCACGGATGTGGGCTCTTGTGCCACAACAGACTGTGAGAAAAGCTTTGGAACTACATGCCCTGGTGTCCTCCACTTATTCCTGCGTCAACCTGCCCGGCACTGCTACATCCCCTGCGCGCGACACTACACCATCCAAGTGTCCCTTCACCTACTCTGCCCTGGGGCTACAGCCCTGCCTGTGGAGGGCTATAACATCATTGCTGCACCACACCATCTGTCCCAGAGGATCTGTCTGCAGCGTCGGCTTAATATCTTCTTTCTAATCATCATAAGCACACTGAACATTTCCCCCTTTTACAATGGGCGCCCAGGGCCATGGGCCGGGTCCCAGCTGCCATGACATCTCCCATTGAGGTTCATCGGGCCCGGTACTGAGTACCCCACAGCCCTGGAAGGGCGACCCATAATTCCTACAGCTCCAATATTGCAACATTAATATCTTTCTAGCAGAACATGAAGCCCATGACCCAGTAAATCGCATTTACATAGCAATGGAATCACCTTGTAAACTTTGTAAAACGTAGGAACTAAAGATGCTTTACAAAGTCCCACTCAAGGCCATGTAACATATTATTGCCGGTATTATCCTGTAATACAATCTAATGCAAACAGAAATCCATCTTTCTGTTGTGTACAGATACACTGAGGTCATTTGCATGAGTTATATAACACATCTTTTCATCTGTAAGTGGGAACCTAATGAAGGTTATCTTTGGCTACTAAAATGCTTATAGATGATACGTAATAGTGGCCATTAGAGTTGAGTGACTTTGGTCGGATCAGGTTTCATGAAGCAAGATTTGTTTCAGATGAAACTGGTCCGACTAGGGCAAAAAAAGTCGGAGTTTGGTCCGAAACCCGACCCCAATTCAAGTCAATGGGAAATAAAAGTCGGCATTGAGCGGATGACATAATTAATATAATTTAAAAAGTTTGTATACATATTAGAAAAAAAAAATCAAACAAATAGAATACTCCTGTGAAGTGGTGCCCGAGCACATATGCAGTGTATACCATATAAAAGTATTTTAAAGAAAGTGCAACAAAGGTTAAGACCCTACCCTGAATACCCTTAGTCATAAAGCATGATGCTGTGACTGGTCAGTGTAAGGGGGTGAAGAGGAAGAAGAGCCAGAAGGGGGTTACCTCTCCTGCTTCATGTCCGGAACCATATAGCCGGGCAGCAGGGTTGCCAGGGGGAAGACTTACTGACCTGGACCAACTGAACCAGGTGACTGTAAGGGGCAGTGGGGGAAGAGAAGGGGCGGTGGACCGGAAGCTGCACAGGCTGAGGGCGCAAAAGCAGAGCATGCCAGAGACAGCAGCGCGCGTCACGGAGAGAGCAGGCCGCAGTACAGTGCTCCAGAAGAGAGAGAACTCCCCATCAGAGGACAGGGGCTGAAGGACGAGATGTAGAAAGTGCTGTCTGTGAGTACGTTGACTCGGTAGCCTCTGTGACCAGAGGAGGCTTTCCCCCTGACAATGCCGGGGCAGTAACCCGAGCGCACAGCCCCGGTGCCCTTGGTGACAGGCCAGAGCCCCTGAGTGTGGCAGAGAGACTTACTAGTGTGCACAGCATCGTTCCTGCAGAGAGACTGTCAGTAGATCATACAGAGACTTAGAGCAGGGGAGACTCAGGTTCACAGCGTCTCCCTGCTTCCTGCTTTAACCCCGGAGTTCCCGGCTTCTTCCAAAGGAGAGACTACAGAGACTTCAAGTGCCGCTGTTGACGGTGCCAACGTTGGAGAAAGAGACCCTGCAATCAAGTTCTTCCCCAGACTGATAAGTTGCAAGAATTCCCGTTTAACCATTTCAACTCTGCATGACTGTTTTATAGCTTTCTCTAGCCTTATTACCGTTTTACCGTTTACTCTGTCACTTTTAAGGCTGGGTTCACATAGCATTAATGGGCTTGTGGGGAATAGATAGCTCAGCTGGGATCTTTGCTTTGGCACAAGCGTGTGGCTATGAAGTCACTTCAGCAGACTAGCAAGTTCCACATGAATATGGACACGGCATATTTATTGTGCACACTTGTTATTCAATATTACACATGCCAAACATGGAATAAAACATCTAAGGCCGTCTGGCCACTAACTAACAATAGCAGGCTAACTACAAAATAAACCTATATAACAGGAAAGAAGTCCATGTAATCTTACTGTGTCAGCTCCCAGCTCAGCAGACGAGATAGACAGAGAGATCCCAGCTCCTCCTGATTATATCAGCTGGACCAGTCAGAAAACCAAAACCTGGATTGAATTAGTGGAGGGGGAAACTACCAGTCCTATCCATGCTGATCACTAAGGAAACCAGGACTGGATTACAGTGAAATAAACTGGCTTCATCATCTGTACAGGGAGACATATGAAATGAAACGGGGAGAAATATACCTGTTTTCTAGTACCTCTCCCCTTGGCACCTCACAGGCTGCGTTTAACATAGTGGCATTAACGCTATGTAACGGATGCGCTAACGCACCCATACACTGCTTTTGATGAGTGCATCGCTAACGCATGCATAATCGGCATGTGCTAGCGATGTGCCGTCATTCTGTGACGTACCCTCGGACGCGGGCTGCAGCGTCCAAGGCTCCATCACTGCTAGCGCAGATAAAGCATCTGCACTAGCGGGAGGACATAACGTGATCGCGTTATGCTTCAGCCTTAATGCAGTCCGTCAGCGCTATGCGTTGAACGGACTGCTGTTAAGGCTATGTTACAAAAATCTGCTGACAGATTCCCTTTAACACAAACACAGCCTTACTAAGGTCAAAGTGGCCTTGCCATAGAAATAAATGGTAACAGACTTTAATCCCTTTCTGCCAGCTGACACAATATACCGTCCATGTGACCCAGCACAATTTGACCATGGATGGTATAGTATGTCATAGCAATCTGCAGCACACATGGGTGGTATGCGGCCGATCGCGGCCGGGTGTCAGCTGATTCTCACAGCTGGCACCCGGCACTAAGTGCCAGAAGCGGTCATAGACCGCTCCCGGCACTCTAACCCCTGAAATGCTGTGATCGAACATGATTGCAGCATTCCAGGAGCAGGCAGAGGGCTGACAGACCCTCTGCCTTCGGATCGGAGACCCCACGGCGTGATGCGGAGTCCCGAACGCTGTCATGGTAACAAAATGTCGTCACGGACATCGGGGTTACCAGAGCTGAGAAACTTTGTGTCATGCCCACTACATGACAGGAAGCCTCTCAGGTCAGTGTGCAGTAAGTGCAGCGCTGACAGCTTCTATAGCATGCAGATGCTGCTTCATCTGCATGCTATAGAAGCAATCAGCCTTCAAAAAATGATTGTCACATAGTGGGACAAAGTGTAAAAAATAGGATGAAGTAAAACATTTTTTTTTTTAAATAATTGTAAAAATATTTTTAAAAAAAAGATATAAATAAACATGGTACTGCTGAAAATGTCATCTTGTTCCGCAAAAAGTGAGCCACAATACAGCATCATCAGCGAAAAATAAAAAAGTTATAGCTTTCAGAATAAAGTGATGCAAAAACAATTATTTTTTCTATAAAATAATTTTAATTATATAAAAGCGCCAAAACATTAAAAAATTATATAAATGAGGTATCGCTGTAATCATACTGACCCGAAGAATAAAACTGCTTTATCAATTTTACCACATGCGGATCGATGTAAACTCCCACGCCAAAAGAAATTCATGAATTGCTGGTTTTTGCTCCTTCTGTCTCCCAAAAATCGGAATAGAAAGTGATCAAAAAATGTCAGGTGCCCAAAAATTATACCAATAAAAATGTCAGCTTATCCTGCAAAAAACAAGACCTCACATGACTCTCTGGACCAAAATATGGAAAAATTATAGCTCTCAAAATCTGGTAATGCAAAAACTAATTTTTGCAATAAAAACACATTTTATCGTGTTTACAGCAGTTAAACATAAAAACCTGGTATAAGGCCTCTTTCACACGACCTGATTAGTGATGGGCGAGCACTAAAATGCTTGGTCAACAAACTGGAATACTCGGGTACTCGACCAGGGTAACGCGCCCAATGTAATCTATGGGAAAACCGAGTATTTTTACCGCCCCCGGGAGTCGTTTTAAAGTCTAAAAACATCTGAAAATGATGGAAACAGTGCTCAAATAACATGGGAACATCATGATGAAGATCCCTGGAAGCATTTCTGACTCCCAGATCACTGCTGTGACCAATGTTGTCAGAGTGTGACGCCACTTTTACAGGTGCACACTAAAACATACAAAAACGAAACCAAAATGGATTTTCCAGGGAAATATGTTGAGGAACATCCTTTCCAGGGTAATGTTTTTTATATAAGGCAAAATGAATAACCCAAAACAAAAATGTTCCTTCACAATTTGGGCTATGTTCACACGTAGCGTTTTTGATGCGTTTTTCAACTTTACCATTGCTTTCAACCAAGACAAATGCATTCACTGGGAAATGTCATTTTAATAGTTTACAACCTTATTTGGCCATGTAGTGTGTGACACATCATCAGATACATCCTGTTTCATTTATGAAAGAGGGACTCTGAAAGTCACAAAGTCTATTTTTATAGGGCCAGCAGTTGGTCCTCACTATTCGTAGAGAGCCATCAGCTGGCTATGCTTTGTTGTTCCCATTATTAAACATTGGGTCCCTTATACTGTTATTGCATATGCAGTGAGTGGCAGGGCTGCCCAAGATTTGGACGCACCCCAACAACCCTTTGAACAGACGTCATGGATGACCACATGCAAACAAAGTTCCAAGTATTCAGTTGGTACTCCAATACTGTTTGCTTATGCATTGAATGCAAGGCCTGCCCTGCACCAAAGTTACACGCACCCCAATAAGCCTTTGATCCGAGGTACTGGATGACCACAGGAAAACCAAGTTCACATTATTTATTTGGTACTGTATACTATGAGTTATTTTTATATGGTTTCAATCAGTTTAATATAATATACACTGAGATGAGGTAAGCAAAAGGTCACTGAAACTTACTTAAGATAAAGGAATGTAAATTACTGCTCATTTGTTTAGCCATCAACAATGGACCATTGATATTCAAGGCAACTACCCTAATTAGATTGGGTGTGTTAACTTTCCCAAGGATGTTATCTTGTGCTCCCAAGCCCCTCCTCCAGCTTGCTGTATTTCTGCCATGTGGCACACATGAGGCCCCCTCTAGCTTCCTGTATTATATACTGGTTAATACAGTTATTGAGGGGATGTGTTTATAGCCAATGCACAATAGACTTGTGACATCATTCCCCACATGGTGGGGCTGGACACACCTTTTAGCTGGACATTTAAAAGAACCAGGACACATGTGCTCAGTCTCTTTAGTCTCCTGGAGGATGACTGGTCGACGTCTATCTGAATAATGTAACATATGAATAATGCTTGTTTCTGATTAATGCATATGTATTTATAGTTTTATATTGTTTATTATTTAATCTTATCATTTATTAAGTAAATCAATTTAGTAAATTCAATTCTTGTGTGAGCATTTTCTTATTCATTGCAATCCCTTGGAACCCTTACAATAAAAATTGGTGTCAGAAGTGGGATTGTTCTGAATAAAAATGTTTGCAAAATTGAATAAGTTTGTTAAGAGTAGGAAAGCAGTTGAGACTAGTGTCAGATCTTTGCCAGAATGGGTGTTACCAGGAAAGTGGACCCCAATGGCACAGGAATGTAACAAATATATGGAGGGACAGCGGTTATCAAATCCCCAAGATGTGGCTGGCAAATTTGATCTCTCAAGGTATGATGCAAAAGAGCAGAAAGCTGCAGCAGCCGTTGGATGGATTTGTGTGCAAGTGTCTCAAAGCTTACAGGAGCAGATAGATACTTTGTGTTTAGAGCTGCATACAGCTATAGAGCAAAGGATAAGCTTGCAATCAGCCTTGAGAGACCAAATGAAACAGCATGTCAATATGCAAAGGAATTTTAAAGCTTATGTAATGAAAAATGTGAATAAGAATAGGCGCAGTAGGAGACAGCAGCCAGTGTCAGATATTTGTACTGCACAGATTAGCACCATGATTGCACATGAGAAATGGTCAGATTTGCTAGAATGGGATGGCTGTGAGACAGATGAGGAAGAAAAGCAAGCCAGACCGATTGTGACTACTAAAACTAGGAGAGAAGTCACACAGCGTAGTGGAGATAGGATGGATGCAGGAAACGCAGCTACAGGAGCAGAAGCTTCAATGACCGAAGTAACTAGGAATTATACAGCTGGAGAATTAACAGAATTAGCTACCAGGTACAGGCAGCAAGCAGGAGAACCTTTGTTAGCATGGATTCTCAGATTATGGATCAGGGAGCCGATACTATAATCTTGAACCGTCTTGAGGCAGTAGGACTTTGTAGTATTTGTATTGATCCTATGGTGCGTCTAAAAATGAGACGTGCAAGGGACACTACAGAGACTTTCTCTTTGCTGCATTTGGTGAGGGATTCTGTGGCACAAGTGTATGACTCTCCCATGGAATTAATACCACAGACACGATGGGAGACTCTTGCAGATGGAGTTCAGAGATTGAGAGAAATCGCAGGTATAGGTGGCATAACTCGCAATCCTGTGCCAGATCTGAATGATCATTTTGCTGTTGTTGAGGATTGGAAGGGACCAGATGCTGCAATATTGACGGTATTGATGAAGAATAAGTCCATAGAAGGTGCCCCCACATCATACAAAGCCCCATTGTTCACTATGTTCAGTGCACTTATGGGAAATTCCACTAATGTCTACACAGCATGCAATTTAATCTCCCAGCTATCTGCTCTAGAGAGAGCAAAAGTATCAAAAAATAGTACAGTAGAGAGAGTAGATCAAGAAAGGAGAAAAGAGGATGATACTCAAATTAGAAAAAGCAGGAAGGAATTGTTTTGTGACCTGATAGCTAGTGGAGTTCCATTCCAGGAGATAGATGGGATCTCTACAAGTGACCAGTGGAGAAGATGGCAAAATCTGAGGAGAAAAGGTAAATTGCAACTCGCCAGACCCAAGAGGGTGGCGACAAATGAGATAGGGGGTTGGAAAGATAGAGGTGGGACACCTGATGGAGGCATGCAAAGCCCCCACTGTAACCGCCCCTTGCACTCTTCCAATACCATGGCATACTACCCCCCTGCCAAGATTCCCTCATGGACTAATTATAAAAGTTGTGGAACATCCCTGAAAATTGTTGTTTGAACAGTTTTGCCATTTTTTGATGTCTAATGATGTTTGTTTTCGTTCTAGAGTTTCTTCGAGGAATATTCCTGTGAGCATACTATGAAGTATGCGCTGGCTGATATATGAAGAGAAATACTCCTGTGAGCATACTGTGACATATGCACTGGCTGATATATGATGAATTGGGTTTGGTCTTGGTGATGCATAAATGTGCATTCCTCACCTGAGGGTTTGTAATAGCCCTTGATGTTTTAAAAAGCAAAAGACCACAGCAGATATAAGATTCTGTATGTGGGAGCCATGAGAGAAACATACAAGGTAAAGAGGGAGTGACAGTACAGTCAATGAATTTAAGACTGACCTAAAGTTAGATGACTGATAATAATATACTGGGGGGGTTGACAAGATAAATAGAAGACTTATTTGTACTAAGTGTTGTATTGTCATTGTATGTGCTTTGTGTATTTGTCATGGCTATCCCTTGATAAAATTGGTTCACAGCCAAAGAAAAAATCCACGTGAATATTTTACTTTTTATTTGGTTTATTTTTTATGAGCTCATTTTTTGAATTTTAATTGTACTGTGTTTAGCATTCTTGGTTTTTAAAGGAATTGTTTTGTTTTTTTCTTTTTTCAGTCCACTACATGTTGGATTGGGGAGTGGGGTGTGTAATTAACCTTTTGTTTGCAGGAGTAAAAGAAGAAACCTTTGCCATTTAATTAACATGTAAATACAGTGCACAGTAAAATAGTTCATTCAGTAGTGAAAAAGGAGTCCATCTACCTAAGATGATATTTTATGACTTATTTTTGAGTTTTAACATTTTTTTATATTTTTTTTGGGAGCTCCCGTGCAAATTGGGCTTTTGAAGAACATATAGGCTAAATGATTTCAATGAATGCTAGTTTGTTAATGCCAGTCTTTTGTTCTCAATATAGCTTTGCTCACCTACACCTGAATCATGCAATGCAAATGCGTGGGTACCCAAAGTGTGTGTTTGTCTATATGTAAATGAGAATCTCTCCTACTTACTAAATGAGTACATTAGGTGAAGCCAGAGTGTGTGTTGATGTAATGTATATATTATTATGTAAAAATAATAATTTGCTAGAATTGGGTTAATAGCAAATTGGTTTGGGTTTTGTTATTCCTTAAAAATATAGAAACACGTAATTGTACTGATTCTAATTAGTAGTAACATTATTTTGTGATCTCCAAGAACATGATTGTACTGGTAATTATGATCATCGTTATTATGCAAATGTGATTGACATGAATTTGATGTGTTTGATAACTAGTATCTGATATTTTGATATTATGATTTATTTCAGTGTATAAGTCCATACACATATGATATATTTTATGTAATAGTTATTATCTAGAGTAGAAATATTTGCTACAGTAGAAAATTTCAAAGGTCATTCTGGGCACAATTAATTTGGACCAACAAACCTACGGTAATTTTGTTTGATTCATTTGATCAAGGGGTGGAAAACAAACCACCAGGACTGAGTTATAGTGAACAAGTTATTCTATCTTGGACTGTGAGTATATCATGGACTGAGTTATTTTGGACTGTTGCTTTGGACGAGTTAGCTCTGCCAAGACTTTGGAACTTTCAAGTATGATTGTGAATTTCACTTTCCCTCAGTGCAGGCTGTGTCTTGTGTGTAGACTGAAGATGTCCAATTGAGCGCTGAGACTGAGCCCAGATGATGCTGAACCGTCACCAGGGTGAATCCTCATGGCTGCCAGCTGATGCAAATGGCATATAAAGTGAGGCCCTGAACAGCTGCCGCAATAGAAGATGAAAGGACTCTTATGCTCAGTCATTGGACACCTGCACCGAGGGGTTAATGTCATGAAGGGCAGGGACAGATTGCTCTTTAGAGTCTGTTCTTTTGCTAACCAGGGAAAGTAGTGAAGTCATCCCAAAGTGAAGAGGGCATAATACTCCCCATGCTTCCCTGCAACAGAGACCCATTTAAAAATTGCGGTCAAGAAGATCCGAAGACAGAAGATTTCTACAGACATTTGATATTTCAGCACCTGCTGGTCAAATGTTTTTGTTTTGATTTTTTCAGTTTTAAGTCCAGCATGTTGTTTTTTATCAAAACGGTTTTCTATTGGTAGCAAATAAATAAATGTATATAGGAGCAATGCAAATAATGATAAATGGAATAGTTTAGTGGCAGGTTAATTAATTAAAGTGATTGAAACCAGGGGTGGACTGTATACTATGAGTTATTTTTATATAGTTTCAATCAGTTTAATATAATATACACTGAGATGAGGTAAGCAAAAGGTCACTGAAACTTACTTATGATAAAGGAATGTAAATTACTGCTCATTTGTTTATCCATCAACAAAGGACCATTGATATTCAAGGCAACTACACTAATTAGATTGGGTGTGTTAACTTTCCCAAGGATGTTATCTTGTGCTCCCAAGCCCCTCCTCCAGCTTGCTGTATTTCTGCCATGTGGCACACATGAGGCCCCCTCTAGCTTCCTGTATTATATACTGGTTAAAACAGGTATTGAGGGGATGTGTTTATAGCCAATGCACAATAGACGTGTGACATCATTCCCCACATGGTGGGGCTGGACACACCTTTTAGCTGGACATTTAAAAGAACCAGGACACATGTGCTCAGGCTCTTTTGTCTCCTGGAGGATGACTAGTCGACGTCTATCTGAATAATGTAACGTATGAATAATGCTTGTTTCTGATTAATGCATATGTATTTATAGCTTTATATTATTTATTATTTAATCTTATCATTTATTAAGTAAATCAATTTAGTAAATTCAATTCTTGTGTAAGCATTTTCTTATTCATCACAATCCATTGGAACCCTTACAATAAAGGTACCCCCATACTTTTTGCTTATGCATTGATTGCAAGGCCTGCCCTGCACCAAAGTTGCATGCACCCCAATAAGCCTTTGAACTGAGGTATTGGATGGCCACATGCAAACAAAGTTCCCAGTATTCATTTGGTACTCTGTTATGAACAGGTCACCGAGGAGGATGGCAGGAATAGGCTAGGCCACCAGGAAACCAGAAAGGTTGGTAACTTACAGACCCCTAATCCTAACAACACAACTAACAGTAGCTGTGGAGCGTACCTACGATGCTCTAGATGCCTCGACACAGCCGGAGAACTAACTAGGCCTAAAGCAAGAAAGGTGAAATCTAAACTGCCCCCGAGTAGAACCCCAAAGAAATAGATAGCTCCCAAACATATATTGTTGAATAGAAAGGAAAAATACAGGGCGCATCCACTGTGTAAAATCCGTATCAAAAAACACATTAACAGAGAAAAAGGAAGGTGCTCACCTATTGAGGTTGTGAGAAAGTCACAACACCCATAAACGCATGAGAAGCAGCAGCAAGTCTGCACAGGGTCCTAGGACAAATTTGCAAAAACGGCGTGAAAGTGCAATAAGGACTGCGCTTGCTTCTGGTGGAGTACAAAGTTCTTTATTCAGCCAACGCGTTTCCTGAGCCTACTGGCTCACTTCATTCTGCCCTGATGAAGTGAGCCAGTAGGCTCAGGAAACGCGTTGGCTGAATAAAGAACTTTGTACTCCACCAGAAGCAAGCGCAGTCCTTATTGCACTTTCACGCCGTTTTTGCAAACATATATTGTTGGTGAGACAAGATGAAACACAAACGCAGGCAGAAAATAGACTGAGCAAATGATAGGGCCCGAACTGACTAGATAGGATGAGAAAGGAAAGACACTGTCTGCAATGACGCAAAAACCCTAAAAAATCCAACACGACTGATGTATCAAAAAACACTGAGGTCTCATGACCTCGCCCCCACTATATCAGCATTCTGGTATGAACTGGCAGCAAAGCAAAAGAGACTAATATAACAGGGGACTTAACCAACTGACACAAGCTGCAACACATGGAGTGGGGTCCAGTACTGCTCCCCAGCAGGGAGCACGCTGAACCCTCACGACAAGCAGAAAGAGGCAAAACCAGATCAGATGCAAAGGATTAGCAAATGAACAACTTAACTGAAAAATGCAGGATCAGGGCAGGAGACATCAGACCTCAGAATGCACAGGAAAACTAATCACCAGCAGGGATTGAAGGAAGCCTGCTGTCTTAAATACTCCAATCAGTAACCCCAGATCTCCAATCATCATCATCAGGTGGCAGACCTCTGTCAATCCGGCCAGCTCCACTACCCACAGTAACCACAAGAGGGAGCCCTGACTCAGAAGTAAGAGAATTCACAACAGTACTCCCATACTGTTTGCTTATGCATTGAATGCAAGGTCTGCCCTGCACCAAAGTTACACGCACCCCAGTAAGCCTTTGAACACACGTACTGGATGGCTATATAAAACCAAAGTTCCAATTATTCAGATTTTTTTAAATCACCTAAAGTTTGCCCACGAAGTGAATACAAAGGTCTGCCCAAAATTTGCACACACTCCAATCACCCAAGGAAGAAATGTGGAGGATGGTCTCCGAACATGTTTTCCCAGTTTACAGGAGCGGTTCTCCTATACTTGTAATGCCCTTACACTAAGTGTATGGGCTGACAAACATTTCCCCCTGGGGGGTACACATCAACTTACTGTGTAAATATTTTTTTATCGCCATTATAAACACCCTTGCAAAAAACTATAGTGGCTGTTGCATCACAGACCACGATTACCCTGGTGATCTAGTGGTGGTGTAGGAAGAGATGTGGAGGATGGCCTACTAAAACTGTTTTCCCAGTTTAAAGGAGCGGGTCTCCTATACTTGTAATGCCCGTACACTAAGTGTATAGGCTGAAAAACATTTTCCCCTGGGGGAGGGGACACCTCAACATAGAGTGTAAACATTTATGGAATGGGCATCATAAACACCCTTGAAAAAAATTACTTGGCTGTTGCATCACGGAACATGTTCACGCTGGTGATCTATTGGTGGTGTCGGAAGAGACGTGTAGGATGGCCTCCGAAAAATGTTTTCCCAGTTTAAAGGAGTGGGTCTCCTATACTTGTAATGCCCATACACTAAATGTATAGGAGGCTGAAAAACATTTACCCCTGGGGGGACACCTTAACATAGAGTGTAAACATTTTTGGAATGGGCTTCATAAACACCCTTGCAAAAATTTCTAGTGGCTGTTGCATCATGGACCACAGTCACCAAGGTGATCTAGTGGTGGTGGATACTGAGGATGAGGAGAAGGAGGACAATAACAGCAATTATTCAAAATCAGGAAGCGTATACCCATGTGTGGGTGTGAAGAGGTGCATGGGAGTATAACTCCCAAAAAATGACACTGGATTTGAGATTAGCTTTCACTGTTATCATGTGGTGGTGTACAGAAGTCTGGCCAAATCCAGCCCTTTTTCATTTTTATAAGAGTCAGCCTGTCAGCATTTTCAGTTGACAGGCGGATGCGCTTATCAGTTATATTCCACGAGCCGCTCTAAAGATGCGCTCTGACAAAACGCTAGCGGCAGGGCAGGCGAGGACCTCCAAGGCGTAGAGAGCCAGTTCATGCCACGTATCCAGCTTTGAGACCCAATAATTAAAAGGCACAGAGGAATCTTGGAGGACGTTGGTACGGTCAGAAGGTACTCCCTCACCATCTTCCAAAACTTTGCACTCCTTGTGAGAGTACCCCGCATCTCATGGCCACTGTGATGGGAGGGTCTGAGAAAAGTCTCCCAAAACTTTGCCAGTGTTCCCCTGCCTCTGCTGAATTGGAGTTGTCTCCTTGGTTGTCCAATGATCTGTGACCTCTGCCGCCAGCATTTTCACATGAGATTTTTTTTTGATAATTCCGCAACAAGGGCCTTCTGGTACTGAAATATTTTAGTACACCTCTCTGCCTCTGGAAGAAGAGATTGAAAGCTCTCCTTGTAGCAAGGGTCTAGAACTGTCACCAACCAGTAATGACTGTCAGACAAAATTTTTACAATACTAGGATCACGGAAAAGGCAGCGCAACATAAAGTCAGCCATGCATGGCAGACTGCTAACAGGCAAAACTTCCGTGTCCTCACCAAGAGGACGACTGACCATGCTGTCCATCTCCTCCTCCCTGCCCTATGGCAATTCACGCTGAACAGACGGTATGACAGTTGTGCTTGTAGTATCGTCTATAGCGCATAAAAGAATCTCCTGTTCTTCCTCCTCCTCTTCCTCATTGTCAACCAATGCATGTTGGGATGACATGAAGCTGGGTTGTGTGGAATCACCCTGTATGCTTCCTTGCTCCTTCTCATTGTGCTCAGCCTGCAATGCCACCTCTTTGATTGTGAGCAGAGAGCGTTTCAGAAGACAGAGAAGCAGGTTGGTGACGCTAGCTATGGCATCATCGCCGGTCACCATCTTGATGGACTCCTCAAAGTTTAGTAGGATGGTACATACCTGACATCCATGTCCACTCCTGAGGTCTTATGTGTGGAGTCTAAACTGAATACTGGCCTTGTTGATGCTGGTAGTCAACAACTGCCCTCTTCTGCTCACAAATCCTTTACATGTGCTATGTTGAGTTACAATTCATGGAGACATCACACACCAGTCGGTGAGCTCGAAGCTGCAAATGCTGCTGAAGCACGGCAAGGGTGGCAGAAGCTGTAGCTGACTTTCTAAAAATGGGCACACAGGTGGCGTACTTTGACAAGCAGATTAGGCAGCTCCGGGTAGTTTTTGAGAAACCATTGAACAACAAGGTTAAGCACATGGGCCAGGCATGGTACGTGTGTGAGCTCGCCTCGCCTCAGAGCCGCCACCAAGTTCAGGCCATTGTCACACACGAACATGCCTGGCTGTAGGTTCAGCTGTGTCAGCCACACATCTGCCTGCTATTTCAGAGTTATCCACAACTTTTCAGCATTATGCGGTTTGTCACCTAAGCATATTAACTTCAGTACAGCCTGTTGACGATTGGCTGAGGCAGTGCTGCAGTGCTTCCAGCTTGTGACTGATGTGGTCATTTTGGATGGAGGCTGAAGAGGAGAAGGATGAGGTGTAGGAGCTGTAGACTGGGGGCAACCCTAATTGATGTAGGGTCCACAATCCTCAGCGTCGGGAGGACATGTTCCATCCCAAGGTCCCTCTGGGTCCTGGCTTCCACTATATTAAACCAATGTGCCGTCAGCGAGATGTGGTGTCCCCGCCCACAATCACTTGTCCACGTGTCCATGGTTAGGTGGACTTTCCCAATAACAGCATTGTTCAGGGCATGGGTAATGTTGTGGGACACGTGCTTGTGTAATGCCGGGATGGCACACTGGGAGAAATAGTGGAGGCTGGTAACCGAGCACCTTGAGACAGCAGCCGCCATCAGGTTGCGGAAAGCTTCCGTATCCACGAGCCTAAAGGTAACAATTCGAGCGCAAGCAGAAGAGAAATATGTGAATTTAGTACTGTGGCCTGTTGGGTGTTGGCTGCGAATTTACGTTTGTGCTCCAATGACTGGGATATGGACAACGGAAGGCTGCTCTGGGACAAGGACGTGGACATGCTTGATGAAGGTGGTAGCTGAGTGTGGGCAAAGACAGGTGCAGGGCAGGAGGCATCATTGCATGCAACGTGGACAGGGGATTGGCTTGCACTTACAACAGTGGAAGAAGCAATGTTTTCACCCACAGCCACTGTTCCTGAGCCTGGTGTTCGGCCCACAAAGTCAGGTGCTTTGCTGCCATGTGCCAGATCCTGCTGGTGGTGGTCAGCTGTTAGTTTTGCTACCCCTGCTGATGCGGGCATGGCAGGTGGTGCAAATGGCCTTTTTGTGGTTATCAGCAGAGTCTTTAAAAAACAACCAGACTCGGGAAGACCTAACAGTTGTACTGCCAACTTCCATCGTGTTGGTGTTATGAGAAACGGTTGCCCGCCTTCTGTTTGCGGACACCACACTGCTTCTTCCTGCCTGTTGGGGTGCTACGCCTCCTTCCCACTGTGTGCTGCTGTACTCACTCTGCATGTCCTCCTGCCAGGTTGAATCAGTTACTATATCATCCACCACCTCGGCTTCCACTTCCGCACCCTGGTCCTCCTTCTGACTTTCTGGCAATTGTATCTCATCATCGTCCACCTGTTGGGACACATTCCCACCTTTGCCTTCATGTGAATGTGGCTGTTCAAATATGTGGCCAACGATAAATGTGATCTTATCTTGCCTCGCTTCAAGTGGACCGGGCGAGAGGTCCGAATCTATAAATGGAAAAGTGAACAGCTCTTCGGAGTGTCCAAGTGTGGGATCAGTTGTCTCCGGGCAATCAGCATGGCGGGAGAAAGGAGGATCAGGGTGAGGAATATACAGTCCGGACTCAAGCTACTCAGACTTGACCGTGTGGAAGACAGGGTGCTGGTGGAAAAGTGAGTGGAAACATTATTCGCTATCCAACCAACAACCTGTTGACACTGCTCTGGTTTTAATAGTGCTGTTCTGTGGTCCCCTACGAATTCGGACAGGAAGGTCATGCTTGAAGATGTCGGTGTTTGTTGTGGCACAATTTCAGATTGTCCACGGCCTCGGCCTCTGCATGCACCATCACCATCACGTCCACTTCCCTGTCCCTTGCCCATTTTAAATGGACTACAATATTTTCCACGTTCACTACAAATGGCTGAATTGGGAACGAACTTGTATGTGATCCGTGTGCGGGAAAACCACACTTTAAAATATCTGGAATGTAGGTGGAGCGCCCTCACTCACCAGGGCCGTGGGGTACTCGGTACCGGGCCGGTTGATCTTCTCAACGGGGGTTGTCACGGCAGCGGTGACCCGGTCCATGGCCCTGGGGCTCCATTGCAAAGGGGGGTTGTTTCAGTGTGCTTATGGTGGTGAAAGTTTATAAGTGATTCGTGATGCCACCTGTGGTGTTCGGCAATAGAGATGTAAGCCGACGCTGCAGACAGATCCTCTGGGACAGTTGGTGTGGAGCAGCAGTGATGTTATAGCCCTCCACAGGCAGGGCTGGAGTCCCAGGGCAGTGTAGGTGAAGTGACACGTAGATGGTGTAGTGTCAGGCGCAAGGGATGTAGCAGTGCTGGGCAGGTTGGTGCCAGAATAAGTGGAGGACACCAGGGCATGTAGTTCCAAAGCTTTACTCACAGTCTGTTGCAGGTACTGGTGCCCGCATCCGTGTCGTGTCCTCTGGGTCAGGAGCTCAGCCAACTTCCAGGCAAGATGAAGTACTCCTTTCCCACACTCCGCCAACTTATGTGCCTTTTCTGAACGTCTCCTCTTATAGCGCCTAAGAATGAAATACTCACAGTACTGAGTTACACTGGAGTGCTTCCTGTCAGATGTTCCTATGAACTCTACTTGTACGGCAGACAGCTGTAGCCTGCTTCGGGGACTCCTTGCTACTAAATCCCAGCTCACTAATATGTTGTTGTTGTGCCCCCAAGTCTCAGGTGGGAATAAAGTGGTCACTACTTCTATTCCTCCGGTGTCTGCTGCAGGACCATTAGTATCCGTACAACCTCGGGGACCGGACCCCAGCCTTGCGCTTAGAACTTCAGGAAGGGTTCTCCTCTAACTCTGGTCCTTGTTCTCTTATTCTCCTTATGTTCCATCCTAATCCTTCTTCCCAATGGAGAATCAAGCTTCCTTTCTCTGTCTCCTTCCTGTGCCAGCAGACCCAGATCACGGTGGCCTGCTGCAGCACTTCCTTCTTCCATCCCTCTCCCGGGGATCTTCTCTGTCTCACACTCCGTCCATCTACATCCTCACTCTCTGACTGAGTGAATGACTGACTGACTAACTCAACTCTTCCCGCTCTTTTGTGTCAACTAAACTCCACCCACCTCCCGGCACGTTTCGTGTTCCAAGCAGGGAGCCACCAAGGGGTGCTATGCTATATTCCAAGCAGGGAGCCGCCGAAGGGGCTTTGCTACACTACTTTGTGCTGTGGGGGTGCAAGTGTTAGAGCGTGGTCAGGTGTCTCCGACTTACCTGGATAGTGGGGTACCACACCTCAGGAGGAGGTGCGGTACTTCTCTGGCGACTGAACCCTCAGAAGCGCCACATAGGTAAAAATTTATTTTTTGTTATCAAACTGGTGCCAATAACTTGGGTAAAAGACAGCAAATACAGTGGAATGGATGCCTGAAATGCAACAATTTGTAGCCCACAGATAGATCAGGCGTCTGACAGAGATACCACACTGTTCAATATGTGGCCTATATTTTTTTTATTTTTTACCCCAAAATAGTCTATAGAACTAGGGTAAGACACAGCAAAAAAATGGTGAATATAGGCCTGAAATGCCACAATTTGTATCCCACAGATACGTCAGGCGTCTGACGGCATTACCGCACTGTTCAATATGTGGCCTGTATTTTTTTATTTTTTAACCCAAATTAGTCTTTAGAACTAGTGTAAGACACAGCAAAAAAGGTGAATGTAGGCATGAAATGCAACAATTTGTAGCCCACAGATAGATCAGGCGTCTGACGGAGATACCACACTGTTCAATATGTGGCCTGTATTTTGTTTTTGTTTTTTTATAGAAAAATACTGTATAGAATTAGGTTATCAAATCAACAATGTGAATCCAGACAATCACCACCGTCCAGAGCACAAAACATGAACCATGAAAGCAATTGGTTACGTTTAAAATAATTTTTATTAATTAATATTAAAAGTTAATGAACTAATTTAACAGCAAAAAGTCATATATCAGGTGCCTCTATATTTAAAGGAAACAGAACCACCATGCAATGTATACATATAAAGATGAATAGACCATCCAATATAGATTACATAGAAAAAAAACCTTTTTGTACTATAGTTGAGAAAGGTAATTAAATTAATAATTTATCTTCATATTGGATAGCTTTCAAAGGCCTGTGTTTAGATGAAATCACAAATCAATGTGCAAAGTACATATAAATTGTCTTTTTGTGCTAAGAATTATCACTCAAGAACATCTACTATAAAAGAAATATATGCACAAAATCCCTAAAGATAAAGTTTTACTTGTTAGGAAGGAAAAAGTAGGCAGAGAATATAAGGTCACTATAGAGATATCTAATAAGCCAAATATAAGCGCTATTACATAAAATCCCCTATTAACAATTGTAAAAGAGAGTATACACAAATTATCAAAATAAATGTAAATGGAAAGTGTATACAATGGATCTCTATGGGGAACAGAATGTAAACGCTATTGCACAGAGTGTATATAATGAATCTCTATGAGGAACAGAGTATAAGCGCTATTGCACATTTTTTTATAGAGATTTATTTTATACAATCTGTGCAATAGCGCTTGCATTCTGTTCCCCATAGAGATTCATTGTTTACACTCTGTGTAATAGCGCTCACACTTTGTTTCCCATAGAGATCCATTGTATCCACTCTGTGCAATAGCGCTTACACTCTGTTCCTCATAGAGATTCATTGTATACACTGTGTGCAATAGCGCTTATACTCTGTTCCCCATATAGATCCATTGTATACATGTGGCGCCCCCGAGGCTCAGTCGCCACAGAGGTACTGCACCTTCTCCTAAGGTGTAGTGCCCCACCATCCAGGTAAGGTGGAAACTCGTTTCCACACTCCAACACTCGCACCCCACACAACAGGGTAGTTCTGCACAACCACATTGCAGCATAGCAGAGCACCTTTGGTGGTTCCCTGCTTGGAACACTGGATGTGCTGGTAGGTGGGTGGAGTTTAGATACATAAAAGAGTGGGAAAGTGTAGGATGAGAGGTTCAGTCTGGCAGAAGGTCAGGCGGGTAAGAAGTCACTCAGACAGGAGTGAGGATCCCTGGAAGAAGGGATGGAGGAAGGAGTGCTGCAGCTGCCTCAGTGATCTGAGCTAGCTGGCACGAGAAAGGGAAAGAAGGAGAAAGACGTAGAACTGAAACCTAAGCTTCCATAAGAGAGAGAAGGACAAGTACGGAACGAAGGAGTAGGAGAACAGAGAGGACGTGGGTTGAAAGAGGAACCCTGCCTATAGGTTCTCAGTGCAAGGCCTGGGCCAAGTCCCCTTGTTTGTATGGACACTTATGTTCTGCAGCAGACACCGGTGGAGTAGTTGGCTGTAAATGCATTACTCCTATCTAAGACTTGGGGCACAACAGCAATCGGATAGAGAGCTGGGACTCAGGAGAAGGGAGTCCCCTAAGCAGGCTACAGCTGTCTGCCGTACCAGTAGAGTTCTTGGGAACATCTGTGTGATGGTGTGATATGTTATGTGGATGTCATTTTTTGTATATTCCTATTTTTAACAATTCCAGTTATTTTCATAGTGTTTTTCTTATTACATTGTAAGTCTACAGCCTCACTGTATCTGTCTCTTGATGACCCCCTGTAGTGCATTAATCCCTAAGGCCTTTTGTTCTCCTCTGGGAGGCAACTTGTTTGACTACCCCTGGAGAAGGAAGGGGGTGGGGGGAAGAACAGGAGCTGGACAGGTCAGTTCCGGTATAGACATGATGGTGAAAAGGCTGCATTTCAGAGAGAAGGATCCATTTTTATCCTCTGAATGCTAGAGTTGTGGAATCTCGTTTCCCTGGACATTTTATCCTGATACTGGACTGCATTCTTATTCTGGACTATCTTATCCTTTGTGTGGTGGACTGAATATGGACCTTTTCGTATTTTTGCCTGAATAAAGGTCTTGGAATTGTTCACTCTTCGCTTGCTCTGTTGATTGTGTGATACCAGAGAAGGACCCCGTGACAACTGGTTGCAGCGGTGGGATCAACAGAGAGTAACCCAATGGAGAACCACCCACAGAGTGAGTACAGAAATTGGACTGTATGCAGTTTACAGGAGAGAGCCAGAGACCTGGGCCTGAACTACCAGGGACTGACTAAAGAGGCCTTAATCGATCTACTGGTGGGCGCTAGCCCGGCCACCTCCTCCCAGATGTCTGAAGGACAAGCACTGGAGACCGGGATCCCCATCCAGAAAAGCCAGTGGTTGGTGTGGTATGAAGAAGAGATGGCGGTTCTGGGCCCCGGCGTCTCTCAGGAGTACAAGGAGGAGGCTGCCCACCGGGCACAGCGGAGACAGGAAGCAATGGAGCTTGAAAAAGGGAGTAACGCAATGTGGAGTGTAACCCCAACAATCCGGGAGCCTGTACGGATCACCCGGACAGAGTTTAAGCCATTTGATGAGGCTTCTGGAGATGTGGAGGGGTTCTTCAAAGACTTTGAGCAGCAGTGTGCTGTGATGGAGGTGCCCCACTCTAGCTGGATGCGTTTGTTAGTGGGGCTCCTGAACGGAAGCTTGGCGGAGGCTTACCGAACCATTGATGCACTGCGGAATCGTGATTATAACATTGTAAAGCGGACTATCTTGGATTACCATGCTATCACCCCAGACTCAAATAGGGCCAAGTTCCGAGACCTCCCATGCACCACGGGGGGATCGTTTAGGATGTATGCACATAAGATGTCCGAGGCATGTTGGAGATGGCTGGAAGCAGAAAACGCCTTTACTGTGGAAGATGTTATACAGGCGTTCCTTATAGAACAATTTCTTGCCAAGTGCCCTGCAGAGATACGGGAATGGGTCCGGGAGCGCACGCCGTGTACCGTGGATAGAGCTGCAGCCCTGGCCGATGAAGCCCTTACTATCCGGCCGCAATGGAGGAGGCTTCTGGACAATGAACCACGGCCTGCTCCCGCGCCCCGTCCCCCTCCAATTATATCTGCCCTTCCACCTAGTCGCAAGCCGATGACAATCACGGCTCACAATCCTAGGCCCCAACAGTTCCGACCATGACCTGGGGATATCACAGAGAGGAGGTGTTATGGGTGTGGGCAACCTGGACATTTGCAGTCTGGCTGCCCCTCCAAGATTCGGAGGGAGCCCCACGCAGCCCCACCTCGTCCAGTGCATCTTGTACATTCCACCACACCTGAGGAAGAGCTACCACCACCCCCACCAGAGTGGACCACCGACCACGGCACCATAGATACCCCTCCTGGAGTGTGCGGACTCCGGCCTCTGTCCTTTAGCTACTCAGAGCAACGGCAACGCCACCTGCAGGATGTCTTTATTGATGGATACAAAGTGTCAGGATTTAGAGACACGGGGGCATTCTTGACTATCGCTGACCCCCGTGTGGTTCGACCCGAGTCAATTTACCAGGGTCCGGGAATTCCCATTGTCCTGGCGGGCGGTGCCCGCAAATATATACAGCGAGCTTCTGTGCGTTTGGATTATGGTTGTGGAGAAAAACTTTGTTGGATTGGAGTTATGGGAGGACTTCCTGCAGATATCCTCCTTGGGAACGACATTGGGGAGTTACAGTGCCAATTTGTGGGAGCAGTCACCCGACTACAGGCCCTTCAAGCACTACGTCATCCGGACCCCACCGGGGAGCAAACACCACGAACCGCATCAGAATCGGTAAGCAATACTTTCGCTGCTACTACATTGGGAGAGTCTTGGGACAGAGAGGAGTTTAGGAGAGAAATAGAGGGTGACACTACCTTAGCAGCCCTTAGGCGAAAGGCAGAAACTGGGCACATGGGAGATAATGGGGTTGGCTTCACTCGAGAAAACGGACTGTATTATCGTGTAACAAAGGGCAGTGACCAGGGCAACCCTGACGCAACGACCAGGCAACTCATTGTCCCTCAGAAGTACAGGGCACAGCTACTTCAACTGGCCCATGACATCCCCTTGGCTGGGCATCAAGGGAGAAAAAGGACTGAAAAGAGACTCACCCAAAGTTTTTACTGGCCGGGCATCTCGCAGTCTGTAGCCCATTATTGCCGCACCTGTGATGTGTGCCAGGGAATGCGGCATCCAGGAGCTCGACATAAGGTACCCCTGCAATCCCTGCCCATAATTGAGGAACCATTTCAACGTGTAGCCATCGACATCATAGGTCCTCTGGCCCACCCCAGCAGGTCGGGGAAAAAATATATCCTGACCGTGGTGGACTATGCCACTAGGTATCCTGAAGCTGTGCCCCTGTCCAGTATTACAGCAGTAAAGGTAGCCGAGGCCCTTGTTACCATCTTTACCCGGGTAGGGTTTCCTAGTGAAATATTGTCAGATCAAGGCACTCAGTTCATGTCAGATCTGGTCCAGTCCCTATGGCATACCTGTGGTGTTCGAGCCATTCGCACCACCCCATACCACCCGCAGACCAGCGGACTATGTGAACGCTTTAATGGAACCCTAAAAAATATGCTGAGGGCTTTTGTTGATGTTGAAAAAGACTGGGAAAAGTACCTGCCACATCTCCTCTTCGCCTATCGGGAGGTTCCCCAAGAGTCCACAGGGTTCTCTCCCTTCGAACTACTGTTTAGCCGGAAGGTCCGTGGGCCTCTCACTCTTCTGAAAGAACATTTGGAGGGAGACATCTCAGATACCGGAATGCCCATCGTTCCCTATGTTCTAGAGCTCAGAGACCGTCTCGCCCAGCTAGCTACCTTCGCTAAAGAACATCAGCGAATGGCCCAGTCCAGACAAAAAACCTGGTATGACCGTAATGCCAGGAACCGGGAATTTATGGAAGGACAGCAAGTGCTCATGATTACTGCTTCCCCTGCCAACAAGCTTCAAGCAGTGTGGGAAGGCTCTTACCAGGTTGTCAAGAAAATTAATGACACTAACTATGTTATTGCCCTGGACTCTAGTGGTCGACGACAGAAAACCGTCCACATTAACATGCTGAAAGACTACCACGACCGATCTCTGCCTGTTCTAGCTGTCTGCCACCCCCCTAGTGATACCGCCGCCGACGAGTATCTCCCAGATCTCCTCCAGGTTGCCCAAGCGGGAGGATCACTGGAACAAGTGCCCCTGGGCTCCCATTTATCGGATATACAAAAGGACGATATTGTCGCCGTACTAAGGCCGAGGGCTGCTGCTTTCTCTTCAAAGCCGGGGAAGACTACTCTCACCAGTCACCATGTGGAAACCCCCGGACAAAGCCCCATCCAGCAGGCTGCCTACCGGGTTCCAGAGGCTGTTCAAGGCATGATAAAGAACGAACTGGAGGAGATGAAACAACTGGGAGTTATTCAGCCATCTCACAGTTCTTGGGCCTCTCCTGTCGTCCTGGTCCCCAAGAAGGATGGTACAACACGATTCTGTGTTGATTACAGACGACTAAATAATGCCACCAAGAGTGATGCTTATCCCATGCCCAGGATTGATGATCTATTGGATCGTCTGGCCAGTGCCCAATTTGTGACCACGTTAGACTTGAGCAAGGGGTACTGGCAGATACCCCTAACGGAGGACGCTCGGGAGCGCTCAGCCTTCATTACTCCATTTGGGCTTTATGAGTTCCTGGGAATGCCCTTTGGGATGAAAACTGCCCCCGCTACTTTCCAGAGACTGGTGGATCGACTGTTACAACAATGTCAGGACTTTGCCTGTGCTTACTTAGACGACATCGCCATTTTTAGCACAACCTGAGGGGAACATCTTAAACACTTGGGCATAGTGCTGGACTGTATCCTTACTGCAGGACTGACCATTCGCCCTGATAAGTGCCAAATAGGGATGGCTGAGGTGCAGTACCTCGGGCATAGAGTAGGGGGTGGGACACTAAGGCCTGAGCCTGCCAAGGTGGAAGCCATTAGCAACTGGTGTAGACCCCAGACTAAAAAGCAGGTACTTGCGTTTTTAGGAACTGCTGGTTACTATCGCAAATTTGTTTCTAACTTCAGCACCTTGGCCAAGCCCCTAACCGACCTGACCCGCAAGAACATGCCTAGGAATGTGACGTGGACGACGGCATGCGAGGATGCCTTTTCAGCGTTAAAGACTGCCCTCGTCACTGCTCCTGTCTTGGCTGCCCCGGATTATAAACGCAGGTTCCTCGTGCAGACAGATGCATCCACCTTTGCGATTGGGGCAGTACTTAGCCAAGTGAACGCCGCCGGAGAAGAACATCCTGTTGCTTTTGCCAGTCGGAAACTACTGGATCGGGAAGTTGCCTATGCCACTATTGAAAAGGAGTGCCTTGCCATCGTATGGGCGTTAAAAAAATTGCAGCCCTACTTGTATGGCAGAGACTTCACAATTGTTACAGACCACAACCCCCTCACATGGCTGAACCACGTATCAGGGGACAATGGAAGATTGCTGCGGTGGAGCTTGTCCTTACAACCCTACAGATTCTCCATCCAATACAAGCGAGGAAGCCAACACCAGAACGCCGATGGTCTGTCTCGACAAGAAGAACCATAGGCTCCCCAGGCCGACCTACCCCTGCCACTGTACAAGGAACTATAAATAACTGAGCAATATGGACTAAAGTGAGCAGGCCAGAGGTCTGTGTAGACCTCATGGCGTGCTCACTTATTATGGGGGGGAGAGGTTGTGATGGTGTGATATGTTATGTGGATGTCATTTTTTGTATATTCCTATTTTTAACAATTCCAGTTATTTTCATAGTGTTTTTCTTATTACATTGTAAGTCTACAGCCTCACTGTATCTGTCTCTTGATGACCCCCTGTAGTGCATTAATCCCTAAGGCCTTTTGTTCTCCTCTGGGAGGCAACTTGTTTGACTACCCCTGGAGAAGGAAGGGGGTGGGGGGAAGAACAGGAGCTGGACAGGTCAGTTCCGGTATTGACATGATGGTGAAAAGGCTGCATTTCAGAGAGAAGGATCCATTTTTATCCTCTGAATGCTAGAGTTGTGGAATCTCGTTTCCCTGGACATTTTATCCTGATACTGGACTGCATTCTTATTCTGGACTATCTTATCCTTTGTGTGGTGGACTGAATATGGACCTTTTCGTATTTTTGCCTGAATAAAGGTCTTGGAATTGTTCACTCATCGCTTGTTCTGTTGATTGTGTGATACCAGAGAAGGACCCCGTGACAACCTGTAAAGAGGAACTCCAGTGTACCACGGTTCTGGAGATCTTCACACTTTAGGGCGCAATAGAGGAGTCGTTCAGGAAAGGTACATGTTGGTGGAGTGTTGGAGAGGAGCTTTCCATCTTGCCTGGAGGTTGGCTGAGTCTCTGACCCGGAGGACATGGCCTGGAGGCAGGCATCATTGTGTACCGCAGACTGTGAGTAAAGCTTTGGAACTACAAGCCCCAGTGTCCTCCATTCATTCTTGCGCCAACCCACTTAGCACTGCTACATCTGGGTACCATCCTTTACACTGCCTGCGCCTCTCCTCAACCATTACAACTACACGGCCCTGGGGCTACAGCTTCACCTATGGGGAGCTACACCATCTATGCTGCAACACATCACCAGCCCCAGAGGATCCGCCTGCAGCGTTGGCCAAACATCTCACTTGCCGAACACCATAGGTGGCGTCACGAACTATTCCATTACATTATAAACTCCCTTTGATTACATGGGCGCCCAGGGCCACGGACCGGGTCACTGCCGCTGTGACACATCCCCCTGACACCGGCCCGGCACCGGGTATCCCATGGCCCTGGGAGGGCACCCCATACACTCTGTGCAATAGCGCTCACACTCTGTTCCCCATAGAAATCCATTGTATACACTCTGTGCAATAGCACTTATACTTTGTTTTTTATAGAGATTTATTTTATATACTCTGTGCAATAGCGCTTACATTCTGTTCCTCATAGAGATTCATTGTATACACTCTGTAATAGCGCTCACACTTTGTTTCCCATAGAGATCCATTGTATACACTCTGTGCAATAGCGCTTATACTCTGTTCCTCATGTGGGAGGAGCGGCCCCCGTTGAGTGTCCGGGCCGGAACCAAAGGAGCCGTCATCTGGGTTCCAGGGGAAACTGTCCCCGGGGAGGCAGAATTCAGGGACGGACCATTGTGACAGACAGATGGGCTGGGGGAGGGACCAGTACAAAAGGGGCGGGGAATTCCCGGGACGATGAGTCAGCAGACTGACACAGAGACAGCAGGAGACCGTGGAGGCGGCTGAAAGCGAGAGCGACTCACCAGTGTCAGGGGGGACGCTCACCGAGGACTCCAGAGGGACGGTGCCGAGGCGATTGTCCAGGACTTGCTACCCCGCTCCAGCCCACGGCTGCGGCGGCCCCAGTTCAGCCCGCGGCCGCTGCTGCCTCCCCTCAGTCTGCGGCTGCGGCCTACCCGCGGTCACCTGCGGCCATTGCCGGCCTGTTCCCCGCCACCAACAGCCACCCTGTTCTCACCAGTGGCCGCGGCAAATACAGCACCGCTGGCGGCCACCACTGTCCCGCTCCGGTCCGCATCAGGGGCCGCGCCTCTGCTGACTGCGGACCCCCTGTCGCAGCCGTTAGCTGTGCAGGTGGCCTGTCATTCGCCACCACACATCGTTGCTGCTTGCCCCAGGCCAGAGGCTGCGGCCCAACTGTCCAAGGACCCCGCCGGAGCCTGTGGGGCTCCAGTGTCAGCAGCGCGCCGGAGTGCGCGAAGACTTCGTCATCGCCTCAGCAACTGGGCCCAGCAACTACTAAGCCGAAAGACCACCAACCCGAATGGCGAGGGACGTCTGGATGGCTAAGTTGACTTTATAATTAAGGACCCGTAGTCGGCCATACCGCGGCCCTATAGTGACCGGCTGTTGCCGGAAGTAGTCATGTTCTACCCGTTTTGTGTGTACTTGTATAGAACCCCTGCGAGGGCAAACCGTGTTACTCCTTTTGGTGATCAGGCCGGGACTGAGGAAAGTTCCCTCTAGTCTTATAAGGCTACTTTCACACTTCAGGTTTTCGGCGTCAGGCGCGATCCGGCATCATGCCGGAACGCCGGATCCGGCAAATGTTTAGTAAAACCGGATGTGACGGATCCGGTTTTCTGCCAGATCCGTCTTTTTCTTGACAGACAAAACCGGATCCGTCTCATCCGGTCCATCCGTTTTTCTATCCGTTTTTCGACGGATTACGCCGGATCCGGTTTTTAAAATTGACCCTTGTGGCCTTCCGAACGGGATTGGCTACTGGAAAACTATATATAGCATGTTCCTACAGCCCTTCTTTGACAGGTTGTAGAGGAGAAAGTGCAGGTTGGAGAGAAGAGCAAGTTACTGGCGAAGATGGATGTTGTCATTGGAAATATTTTGAAGAATTTGGCGGATTTTATAGCGGAGGCGAATCGTTTGAGGGTGATTGTTCTGGAGAAGGAGAGAGCGAGACAGCAGCGCATCAGGCATCGTAGACGACGTTTATGGATCCACCCCATCACAGCCAAGAGAATGACGCGTGGGGTCTATTCTACACTCTGCATGGACCTTCGACGAAACCCGGATAAATTTTTTGGATATGTTAGGATGAAAATGGAGAATTTTGATTACTTGGTGGAGCGCATTGCACACTTCATAAGAAAAGCGGACACCTATTGCCGCTTCTCTGTTTCACCCACAGAGCGTCTGATGGTGACTTTAAGGTAAGCCACATTTATTGGATGTGATCGCATCAGAGCACACTTTCACTGCAATCTTGTTGGTGGTAGTTTGTATCTCCAAGTGTTATAGCTCAGTTTTGGTATGTAATGCTGTGATTTAAAACTAATTTATTGTTTTTTAATTCCCCACAGATTTCTTGCAACTGGAGAATCCCTTTCGTCACTGCATTTCCAGTACAGACTCGGGATTTCCACCATATCTGGAATAGTGAAGTACACATGCCGTGCACTGTGGGACTCCTTAGCTGAAGAGTTTTTACCAGAGCCCACAACAGAGAGGTGGATTGAAATTGCTGACAAGTTTCAACAGATATGTCAGTTTCCCAACTGCTTGGGCGCTGTGGACGGGAAACATATCCGCATTGTAAAGCCAGCTGGATCGGGATCGGAATATTTAAATTACAAGAAATATTTTTCAATTGTCCTCATGGCCATCGCTGACGCGGAATACAAATTTATTGCGGTTGATATTGGGGCCTATGGCCGCTCCAATGACTCTCAAGTTTTCAAACTGTCTGCCATGGGGCGTAAACTGTATGGAAACACCTTCCAGTTCCCACCACCTAGACCGCTGCCGCAAACATCTGGTCCACCTATGCCATTTGTCTGTGTAGGGGATGAAGCCTTCCAGCTGTCAGAACACCTTTTGAAACCGTACTCTAGCAGAGGATTGACAAGACCAAAACGCATTTTTAATTACCGCCTCACAAGAGCAAGAAGAATGGTTGAATGTACCTTTGGTATTCTGACAGCCAAATGGCGGGTCCTATTGACTGCGATCAACCTCAAGACAGAAACTGTGGACGAGGTGATCAAAGCGTGCGTGGTACTCCACAATTTTGTTATCTGCAAGGAACCCATTTCCATTGAGGACACCTCTGAAGAAACCACCTTGCAAGATTACCATGACATTACCACTAGAAGTTCTGTGACGGTTTCAGTAATGAGGGACAATTTTGCACTATACTTTATGTCACCTCAAGGCAGAGTACACTGGCAGGATGACAGAGTGTGAAAGATTTGTGCCCAACCAAACTTGTGTACCTTCTGTACCAACAGTATATACCTTTGCCAACCAAAGTTGGCTATCTTGTCATGGTCTCTATTTTTAGCTTTAGGCCACAGGTGTGTACCTGGTTGTGTTTTATGCAAAGTATTTCACCTTTTAACAAAAGTTGTGTACATTGTTATGAAATCACCAACAATAAACACAACTTTTTAGGTGAAATACTTTGCTTCAAACACAAACAAGGAACACAACTGTGGCAAAAAGCTAAAATATACCCACAGTTATATACCTAGTTTTGAATACCATTTCACCTTTTAAATACCCTGTATTTAACCTTTTTCGCCGCAGAAAGAAATGACAGACAACCAGTGTAAAATAATTTAACTTTTATTGAAAAATGTTTTTTTTAGTAAACTTTTTTAAAATTTTAATAAACTTGTTTAATAAAGCTTTGAAACCATAAAACTGGTCATTTTTATTTAAATACACACATTATAAATCTGTGTAGTGTGTGGTGGAAATACTGCTGTAGGGGCTGCGGGACACTTCGACACTGGGAGTGTGGAGAGAGGACTGGGATCGTGGTGGGGAAGGAACAGTTAGAGGTGAAGGTGTGGAAAAAACTACAGAATGGGTGGACATGTGGGAAGCAGAAGAGGTGGTGGGTGGTGGAGTGGAGGGTTGGGCAGGGACTGTAGGAGCAGATGATGTTGATGGCAAGTTGTATGGGGAAGGAGTTTGGTACGGGGCAGGTTTCTGGAAGTGGGGAGATGTCTGGTATGGGGCAGGTTGCTGGAAGTGGGGAGATGTCTGGTACGGGGCAGGTTGCTGGAAGTGGGGAGATGTCTGGTACTGGGGAGGTTGCTGGTACTGGGGAGTTTGCAGGTACTGGGGAGGTTGCTGGTACTGGGGAGGTTGCTGGTACTGGGGAGGTTGCTGGTACTGGGGAGGTTGCTGGTGCTGGGGAGGTTGCTGGTGCTGGGGAGGTGGATGGTGCTGGGGAGGTGGATGGTATGTAATAGGAGGGGGAGGATGGAAAGTGGCTGGAGGGGGTGTAGATGTAATAGGAGGGGGAGGATGGAAAGTGGCTGGAGGGGGTGTAGATGTAATAGGAGGGGGAGGATGGAAAGTGGCTGGAGGGGGTGCAGGTGGAGGAACTACTGTGGTGGGAGGAGGAGGTTGGGAGGTAACTTGCTGGAGAGCAGCGTGGCATGAATGCATTACATGCATCTGCTGGGCAGGAGAGAGCGTTTCCATGCGCTCCACAACAGACCTGAAAAAGGTGTGGTTTGGCGAAGATCTTGCTTCTGAATGCATGGTTTGCAGAAGTGTCTTCACCTCCAGAATGCTGGAGTTGATCTGCTGATAGCCTGCAGAGATTTGCTCTGACAAGACTTTTAGACAGTTCTGGAAAGATGCATTCAGATGCAAGAACTCTGGCGCATAAGTCTTTTCCTGACCCCTCTGCCGCTGCCGCCCAGTACCCGCAGGTGTACTAGAGGTGGCAGGGGCAGAAGGGTGGGGTAAAGGGAAAGCGATCTCCTCACCAGCAGCTTCATGTAATGTAGGCGGCCACGATGCTCCTGTGCTGGTGGATGGGACAGATGGGTCGAATGTGTGGGAAGGGTGGGAAGGTGCAGATGTACCGGGGCGGTCGAAGTGTCCCTCGGTGCCGGTCTCCTCAGGGATCGCCTCAGAAGGGTCCAATCGTGCAGGCTCCCGAGTGCTGCTCACCGTGCTGTGGAATAAAGAGAAAAAAAAACAATTAAAATAGTGACATGGTATGGCCCTGGCTGAAAAAAAAAAGTTACATCTAAATATTTTTTTGTCACATGTGGTGTGTAATATTTACCTTCTGGTGAGCATTGTCTCCCGGAGGAACGACAGGGCTCATGCGTACTTGTACTTGCTCCTGCGTCCTCCAGATCCACTCGGGGCCCGCATCTCTTTATTGAACTCCTTCTTGAAACGATCCCTCACAGACCGCCACCGCTTCACAATTCTTTCCCCTGAAACGAGAAAGGACAAAGTGGTTAGTATACAACATCAGTGTTTCCCAAACTCCAGTCCTCATGGTCCCCAGGGGTCATGTTTTCAGGATTTCCAAAGTAAATAGAAATCCTGAACACATGATCCGTGGGGACCACGAGGACTGGAGTTCGGGAAACACTGGTTTAAATCAAGCAACCGGTACTGTATATACTTACGCTCTTTAATCTGGGCCCGAGCTTCGAGGTCCTCCCAGCGGTCCACAAGGAGCGAACAGATTTCCTCCCAGAGTCGTCGGGTAACGATCAGGTCAGCGTGGCGTCGGTCAGCCATATAACAGAGTGGCTCCCTTTCTCTGATGAGATCGATGAGGCGGTCCACATCAATCCCTCCATCCTCACCGTCAGAGTCGGGAGCACGCTGTGAAGGCTGTTAAAGAAAAAGACAAAAATAACATAATTAGCCTCCACAAAAGAAATGAAATAAAAAGTGCAAAAAAAACAAAGCAAAAATATTTATACTTACACGCTGGTGACCGCCGCGTTGCTGTCGCCGACGACCCTGGGAGGCACTGCGAGGACCTCTTGGCCGAGCACCAGATTGGGAAGACTAGAGAAGAAAACAAAAAAATGTTATGTCTTTGGATGTAGGCATTTGTTTGCTGTGTGTGGTCTGCAGAACATTGTTTTCTATGTGTTGTGTGTAGTGTGATGTTGTGTTTCTGCATTTGATGCAAAAAACTTACCAATTGTGAGCCCACTCCAAGTGTCTGTCCACCCCTTCCTTCTTCTTCTGGGAGCTCCTCTTCATCTTGTGATTCCTGTTTTGAAATAAAAGGCAATGAATACACATATATTACAGAGATGATGGATTTTGGAAATAAAAACTTACCGTCAAACGCTGACGATGCGAGGGAGGGCTCCCTGAAGATGTGCTGTCTTCCTCATGGCCAGACTCCATGGCTGTGGGTGGTGTTTCTGCTGCTGCCATTGCTGCTGCTGCTGCTGCATCTATTGGGCGGCTGTTGAATAAAGAGAAACAAAGGGCCAATGAATATCTTGATATTCCATAGCCCTAGTTTGGAGGAATGGGGGATTTGATAATTACCGTCTCTCATCTGCTGCTGGACTCCCCTCCCGCTGTTCAGCATGCTGCTCCATTTGGGGTGGTGCTGATGGTGCTGCTGCTGCAGATGTCTGCTGCCTTCTCCTGCTCCTGGTTCTTGGCTTGGGTGGCATGTTGGGTGTGGCTGAGGGTCCCATTGTCTTGCTTTTATATATGTCCTGTGGGCAGAGCTACTGAGCATGCTCAGACCAAAGAAACCGGATCCGGCAGGCGGATCCGGCTGTCGCCGGATCCAGCGCATTGCGGCGCTCATAGGCTTTCATTGTATGAGAAAGCCGGACACGCCGGATCCGGCGTGTCCGCCTTTTTCGACGGATACAAAAAACGTTACAGTCAACGTTTTTTCCAGACGCCGGATCGCGTCACATTGCCGGATCCGGCGAAAATCGGATGAAACGCATGGCCATCCGGCTCGATCCGGCTCTAATGCAAGTCAATGGGGGGGAAACCGGATCCGGCATTGCATTTCGACGGATCCGGTTTTAGTCAAAAGCGCCGGATCGCGCCTGAAGCAGAAAACCTGATGTGTGAAAGAGGCCTAAGGCTGTGTTCACACACAGCATTTTTTTAGCGGTTTTTACCGCGGTTTTCACTATAAAACCGCTAAAAATAAGCTGCACAGTCATTTCTATGCATTTTGCACTTTTTGTGCACATTGATGCGTTTTTTACCGTGAAAAAAACGCATCGCGGTAAAAAACGCAGCATGCTCATTAATTTTGCGGATTTTTCCGCGGTTTTGGCTTCTCCCATGCGTTTAGAAACCGCTGCGGTAAAAAACGCATCAAAAACGCATCAAAACCGAGCAAAAAACGCCGCGGAAAAATAGGTGCGGTTTCTGGGAAGGGATTCAGGTTTTTGTGCAGAAATTTTCTGCAACGTGTGCACTTAGCCTAAACGTTAATACAGAAAGCACCTAATTGTCTCGCGACTCGTCACTGCATCCTGCGTACCTGCAAACACTACACCCATATAGATCCATTGTATACACTCTGTGCAATAGCGCTCACACTCTGTTCCCCATAGAGATCCATTATATACACTCTGTGTAATAGCGCTTATACTCTGTTGTTTATAGAGATTTATTTTATACACTCTGTGCAATAGCGCTTATATTTTGTTCCTCATAGAGATTCATTGCATACACTCTGTGCAATTGGGTCGCCCTCCCAGGTCTGTGGGGTACTCGGTACCGGGCTGGTCTCTTAGAGGAGGATGTCACACCAGCGGTGACCCGGTCCGTGGCCCTGGGGTGCCCATGTAAAAGGGGTAGAGTGGTGGAAATAAAGTTTATGAGTGATTTGTGACGCCACCTGTGGTATTCGGCAATAAAGATGTTAAGCCGACGCTGCAGACAGATCCTCTGGGACAGATGGTGTGGTGCAGCAATGATGGTGTAGCCCTCCACAGGCAGGGCTGTAGTCCCAGGGCAGTGTAGATCGGTGTTGGGGAAGAGGGTGCAGTGTCTGGCACAGAGATGTAGCAGTGCTGGAGAAGTTGCAGAAAGAAGGCAATGACACAGCGGAATGTAGTTTCTTTACCTTTACTTTGTAAGTGCAGTCCAGGGACTAGATTACAGATGGCACAGGAGCTGATTAGCCTGGAAGCAACTCAGGAATCTCTCTATGCAGATAGGTTGTGTAGTCTCCTTCCTAGCGCTTACTTGAGGTACATCCAGTACTGTGTTACACTGAAGTTCCTCCTTCTTGTTCCCTCTCAGATCTACCTCATATGGCAGACAGCTGTAGCCTTCTATCTCTTCTCTTGGCTCACCTGTTGCTGTTGTGCCTCCGAGTCTTAGATGGGAATAGAGCATTTACAGCTTCCTATTCCTCTGGTTTCTGTTGCAGGACCTTCAGTATCCATACAACCGTGGAAACCAGGCTCCAGATCATGCGCTCCAGCTGGGAAAGAGCTCTCAACCCCGCTCAGTCTCCCAGTTTCTCTCTCCACGTCTACAAACTTCGGCCTCCTCACACTAACTCCCAATTTCCCTTCCTGGCCCTCAGAGAGCACTCCTCCCCCAATTCTGGTTCAGAGCTCCCTCTGCTGGCCCGGAGTGGGAACTGTGTTGAATGTTATGGTTAACTGCTAGAGAAACCCTTCATTGCTTCCAAGCCTAACATCTCCCTCCCCGGAGGAAGGCAATGCCACTGTGGCTACAATACTCCTGGGGGCGCCACACAATAGCGCTCACACTCTGTTCCCCATAGAGATTCATTGTATACACTCTGTGCAATAGCGCTCATACTCTGTTTCCCATAGAGATCCATTGTATACACTCTGTGCAATAGCGCTCACACTTTGTTTCCCATAGAGAGTCACTGTATCCACTTTCCATTTACATTTATTTTGATACGGATAATTTGTGTATACTCTCTTTTACAATTGTTAATAGGGGATTTTATGTAATATCGCTTATATTTGGCTTATTAGATATCTCTATAGTGACCTTATATTCTCTGCCTACTTTTTCCTTCCTAACAGGTAAAACTTTATCTTTAGTGATTTTGTGCATATATTTCTTTTATAGTAGATGTTCTTGAGTGATAATTCTTAGCACAAAAAGACAATTTATATGTACTTTGCACATTGATTTGTGATTTGTGATACATAGGCCTTTGAAAGATATCCAATATGAAGATAAATTATTAATTAAATTACCTTTCTCAACTATAGTACAAATAGGTTTTTTTCTATGTAATCTATGTTGGATGGTCTATTCATCTTTATATGTATACATTGCATGGTGGTTCTGTTTCCTTTAAATTTAGAGGCACCTGATTATGACTTTTTGCTGTTAAATTGGTTCATTAACTTTTAATATTAATTAATAAAAATTATTTTAAACATGGTTCATGTTTTGTTCTCTGGACGGTGGTGATTGTCTGGATTCACATTGTTGATTTGATGATATACATACAATGTAACATATACATGAACTAATTTATACACGATATCTGAGGGGTCGAATACCTTGGGTACTACGGACAGACCTACATAGCACTGGTGTTGTTGGGGATCTCACTGGTTGTCTGGTGCTAACCACTGGAGTAGTGTGTACTGTACTGGCTACAATACTGGTGGTTCTGTGTAGCACAGGGATACTAGATTTCCTAGCAAGTGCAGCCATACCCTTGGTCAACTCTGCAGATACTGCAGATGGATCTTTGTCCAGAGTCTGTGCATCAGCCTCCACAGGGATGGAAGGGAAGGATGTTGCTTCCTGGTGGTATGTAATCGCTGGGCACCTAGGGGGCGCTGGAAGCTGACATTTGGTTCATGCAGCACCGGATAGCCCTGTCTTTGAAATCAGCAAAGTCTAGGTCAGGGTTTTGTAGGGCTATGATGCGCAGCTGTGCTCTGTGGGTACTGGATAAGAGTCCCTCAATGAATCGCTCCTTTAACAGTCTGTCTCCATCTTTCACACTGTCTGGGTCAATCTGCTTGACGGCTCGCAGCGCCTCCTGCAGGTTAAGAGAATAGTCCCGTATACTGTCCTGCGCTTTCTGCTTACACCCAAAGAATCTCATCTTGATTTCAGCTGCAGGCGGGTGTCAAAGGTGCTTCTTAGCTTAGCTTAGCCAGGATCTTTTTAACAGTCTCCTTATCAGTGTCCTGCCAGGCCTTTACTTCTCTCTGTGCTGCACCTGTTAGCTGCCCAATAAGGATGTTCACCTTCTGGTTTTCAGACAGAGGATACACTTCAAACAAACTGCACAGTCTCACTTTGAAGTCACTCAGGGTATGTGACTCCTCTGAAAACTGTGGTAGCTATGCTGCTCCCGGTATGTAAGGCATAGACAGCGGCATTATGGGGACCGCTGCGGTGGGTGCTATTGGAGCCGCAGCCGCGTTGGGCCCTGCATCTTGCAGCGCTGAGGGGGTGGCAGGGGCATCCGCCGCTGCATCGGCTCGTGCCTCTGACATTCTCTTCCCCCCCTAATTAACGTTAGCCAGGCCCCGGGGTTGAGCAGGCTTACCGGCTGCAGCTTCACAGGCTAGATGATCGGGGCTGCAAGCCTCTCTCCTCCCACCTCTCGCGCGCTGGCCTCTTCCTGCGCTGCACTTCACTTCTTCGCGCTCTTCGGCTGGTTCCACCCACGATGGCCCGCCTCTTTGGGTTCCCTCGCACGCCAAGCAGCGGGATAATGGTGGCACTTTCACAAACAGTCTATAGCACACAACACATTCTCGGGCACACAGGACCCGGGGACACCGGGCTCCGTAAATCCTGTTCATGATGCCAAAATGGATCGCCCTCCCAGGGCTGTGGGGTACTCGGTACTGGGCCTGTCTCTCAGAGGGGGATGTCACAGCAGCGGTGACCCAGTCCGCGGCCCTGGGCACCCATGCAAAAGGTCTATGAGTGATTCGTGACGCCACCTGTGGTATTCGGCAATGAAGATAATAAGCCGACGCTGCAGACAGATCCTCTGGGACAGATGGTGTGGTGCAGCAATGATGGTGTAGCCCTCCACAGGCAGGGCTTTAGTCCCAGGGCAGTGTAGATCGGTGTTGGGGAAGAGGGTGCAGTGTCTGGCACAGAGACGTAGCAGTGCTGGAGAAGTTGCAGAAAGAAGGCAAGGACACAGCGGAATGTAGTTTCTTTACCTTTACTTTGTAAGTTAAGTCCAGGGTCCAGATTACAGATGGCACAGGAGCTGATTAGCCTGGAAGCAACTCAGGAATCTCTCTATGCAGATAGGTAGTGTAGTTTCCTTCCTAGTGCTTACTTGAGGTACATCCAGTACTGTGTTACACTGAAGTTCCTCCTTCTTGTTCCCTCTCAGATCTACCTCGTATGGCAGACAGCTGTAGCCTTCTATCTCTTCTCTTGGCTCACCCGTTGCTGTTGTGCCTCCGAGTCTTAGATGGGAATAGAGCATTTACAGCTTCCTATTCCTCTGGTTTCTGTTGCAGGACCTTCAGTATCCATACAACCATGGAGACCAGGCTCCAGATCATGCACTCCAGCTGGGAACGAGCTCTCAACCCCGCTCAGTCTCCCAGCTTCTCTCTCCGCGTCTACACACTTTGGCATCCTCACAATAACTCCTTATTTTCCTTCCTGGCCCTCAGAGAGCACTCCTCCCCCAATTCTGGTTCAGAGCTCCCTCCGCTGGCCCGGAGTGGGAACTGTGTTGCATGTTATGGTTAACTGCTAGAGAGACCCTTCATTGCTTCCAAGCCTGACATCACCCTCCCCGGAGGAAGGCAATGCCACTGTGGCGACCATACTCCTGGGGGCGCCACACAATAGCGCTCACACTCTGTTCCCCATAGAGATTCATTGTATACACTCTGTGCAATAGCGCTCATACTCTGTTTCCCATAGACATCCGTTGTATATGTGGTGCCCCTGAGGCTCAGTCGCCACAGAGGTACTGCACCTTCTCCTAAGGTGTAGTGCCCCACCATCCAGGTAAGGTGGGAACTCCTTTCCACGCTCCAACACTCGCACCCCACACAACAGAGTAGTTCTGCACAACCACATTGCGGCTCAGTGCTTGGAGAGTAGCAGAGCACCTCTGGTGGTTCCCTGCATGGAACACTGGATGTGCTGGGAGGTGGGTGGAGTTTAGATATATAAAAGAGTGGGAAAGTGTAGGATTAGGGGTTCAGTCTGACAGAAGGTCAGTGACGAAGGAAGGTCTCGGGAGGAGTGGGGATCCCTGGAAGAAGGGATGGAGGAAGGAGTGCTGCAGCTGCCTCAGTGATCTGAGCCAGCTGGCATGGGAAAGGAACAAAAGGAGAAAGACGTAGAACTGCAACCTAAGCTTCCATAAGAGAGAGAAGGATCAGTATGGAATGAAGGAGTAGGAGAACAGAGAGGAAACGTGGGTTGGAAGAGGAACCCTGCCTATAGGTTCTCAGCGCAAGGCCGGGGCCCAGTCCCCGAGGTTGTATGGACATTTATGGTTCTGCAGCAGACACCGGTGGAGTAGTTGGTTGTAAATGCACTACTCCCAACTAAGACTTGGGGCACAACAGCAATCGAATAGAGAGCCAGGACTCCGGAGAAAGGGGTCCCCGAGAGAGGCTACAGCTGTCTGCCATACGAGTAAAATTGTTAGGAACATCTGTCAGAAGGAACTCCAGAGTACCACGGTACTGGAGATCTTCACACCTTAAGGCGCAATAGAGGAGTCGTTCAGGAAAGGTACATGTTGGCGGAGTGTTGGAGAGGAGCTTTCCATCTGGCCTGGAGGTTGGCTGAGTCTCTGACCCGGAGGACATGGCCCGGAGGCAGGCACTCTTGTGTACCGCAGACTGTGAGTAAAGCTTTGGAACTGTAAGTCACGGTGTCCTCCATTCATTCTTGCACCAACCCACTCAGCACCGCTACATCTGGTTACCATCTTTTGCACTGCCTGCGCCTCTCCATAACCATTACAACTACCCTGCCCTGGGACATCAGCCCTGCCTGTGGAGGGCTATACCACCACTGCTGCATCCTACCATCTGTCCCAGAGGATCAGTCTGCAGCGTCGGCTTAACACCTCCCTTGCCAAGCACCACAGGTGGCGTCACGAACTATTCCATTCCATTAACTACATATACATTCCGCCATTGACTTGGGCGCCCAGGGCCATGGTCCGGGTCACTGCTGCTGTTACAAATTCCCCTGATACCGGCCTGGTACCGAGTACCCCACAGCCCTGGGAGGGCGACCCAATTTGGCGTCACGAACAGGATGGTGAGACTCGATGCCATCGGGTTCTATGTGCCTAAGATTTGTTGGACTTTATGCTTTTGGGGATGTGCAGAGGACCTGATTTGATGGACTGTGGAATGGACATTGGAGGTGGCCGCTGTCGCGGGGGGGCGTGGGGAGATGGGAGGTCCTGGGAGGGGACCGCGAGGAGTCTTGGGCCTCCCCTGCCTGAGTTGCTATGTGACAGCGACATGGCCCACCCCCCGAGGGGTTCGTATACTGGCTTGGTATGGATGCGCTGGAAGAAGACGCCGCCCCTGGAAGGAGGGGCAGAAGATGCCAGTGGCGGGAAAGGGGCCGAGGCAGGAAGGACGCCAGAACGCCATTTTGGAGAGTGAGGGAAGGAGGCCTGCAGAGCGTGCGGAGGTTGAGTTGGATCCCCCCGGCACCATGGTTGAAGGCTCCGACCCGATCTCGGAAATGAACCGCCAGCAGCTGGAGGACGAAATCTCCCAGCTGACGTGCCACCTGCAACTGAGGCAGGAAGCACTATGGACACTGAATCTGCAGCGCACCCAGGAGGGGCCCACACCTGCGGTACCCGCAACACTGGTACCAGCCGCTGCTGCACCGGACCTTTTCCTGGCAGACCCTGTGGAGCCTGCGACCGTTGCCATGTCACCGGCAGCGTGCCTTGTTCCCTCTCTGCCGCTACTATTGGAGGAGTTATCCACAGCCCAGGGAGTTGAAGCGGAGGAAAAGAAGCCCCTGCCCGGACCTGACGTGGCTGCGCAGGTCCCGCCAGCGACCCCTGCGGAGCCACAGCTGCCATTGGCTCCACCGCCATCCCTGGTGTCTCACCGGGCAGTGCCCGTTGCCATCATGTCTGCGCCGGAGCAGAGGCCACACCGCCAGGAGGCACCAGGTATATACCCCGGCCCTCCTAATGGGTTGACCTCCGAATTCACGTTGTCTGAGGCGGGTTTGTGGCAACTCGAAATGGGGCAGTTGGAAGAGTCTGCTGGGGGCACTAGTCAGTCGGAGATGAGGCGGTGGAAGTGATCCCTACTGAGGAGGGTACGGCTGGAACTGGCGCGCACGATTCGACATCTCCGGGGAATAGATGAGTCTCAGTCGCTTTGGGAAAGTGACCTCGGGATCCCTTCGCTGCCGAACCCCTGTAGAGTTGCTTATCAGCGCCGACAAGCTGCAGAAGCCCTCGGTACTAAGCCTCGTACCAGAGCAACGGAATCGCCTATTGAGAAGGAACAGTTGATGGGCATTGAGATGCATCATGGGTTCCCTTTGCCACAGCTTATAGCAAGAAACCAGAATCAAGATGAAGATACCATATCTGGTAGCAGTACCCAATCAGCTTCCGGAACCCCAGGAGGGGACCAGCATTAAGAATTTACAGTAACTCCCGTGACCCAGGAGGGTTTATTTGCACCAGTTGTGCCTTATTGTTTTTGTTTATCATGCTTTTTCCAGTTGTTGCCTAGTTTTTGATTGGCAGCGTCCTCCCATTTGAACTATAGTGATCATGAACTTGGAGTGCATCACAAACTCTCTTGTAAATAGTTTGCACCTCTTTAGGTGCCCTCTCTTGGTTTTACATAAAAACACTTTGCGAAGATGATGTCAAGATTTTACATAAGGACACTTTGCGAAGATGATGCCTACCTCAAAGGACACTGCAAGAGATCCAGCACTTACAAGAATAATTGTTGAAAGTTTTAATGCAAAGTATTTTTGATAATGATGTATCTTATGAGAATGTTAGTAACTAGGATCCATACATGCAACACAGTTCCACTCCAGGCCAGCAGGGGGAGCTCTGAACTGGAATTCAGGGGAAGAGTGCTCTCTGAGGGCCAAGAGGAAGGAGTGGGAAGTTAGTAAATGGCTTTTAGATAGAGTGAGAAATGTTTTGATAGAGAATCAAGAATAAAGAATTGAACCTGACAGATGACGTACCAGGTACTTGCGGTCAGCGTCTTGTGTCTAGAAGAGAGAAAAATGATAAAGAAACGTGTACTAAAGAAGGAAAGCTGAATAATACTGGAGTGATAGTGAGTCACAGATAATGGCACTTAGAATGAAAGATTGCACTTTTTGACTTGAAATTTAGATAGTTAAATAAGAATTGTTTGTAACGTTCAAGAATAAGTACCTCTTATACTAGGAAGTTTAATATAAGAATTGTTTATGCGGCATTATAAAATTTTGTATGTTCCTGTACTGTCAACTTTGTTGGACGTGCTGTGTTTAACGGGGGGGGGGTATGTGGCGCTCCTGAGGCTCAGTCACCACAGAGGTACTGCACCTTCTCCTAAGGTGTTGTGCCCCACCATCCAGGTAAGGTGGGAACTCCTTTCCACGTTCCAACACTCGCACCCCACACAACAGGGTAGTTCTGCACAACCACATTGCGGCTCAGTGCTTGGAGAGTAGCAGAGCACCTCTGGTGGTTCCCTGCATGGAACACTGGATGTGCTGGGAGGTGGGTGGAGTTTAGATATATAAAAGAGTGGGAAAGTGTAGGATTAGGGGTTCAGTCTGACAGAAGGTCAGTGACGAAGGAAGCCACTCGGGAGGAGTGGGGATCCCTGGAAGAAGGGATGGAGGAAGGAGTGCTGCAGCTGCCTCAGTGATCTGAGCCAGCTGGCACGGGAAAGGAACAGAAGGAGAAAGACGTAGAACTGCAACCTAAGCTTCCATAAGAGAGAGAAGGATCAGTACGGAATGAAGGAGTAGGAGAACAGAGAGGAGACGTGGGTTGGAAGAGGAACCCTGCCTTTAGGTTCTCAGCGCAAGGCCGGGGCCCGGTCCCCGAGGTTGTATGGACATTTATGGTTCTGCAGCAGACACCGGTGGAGTAGTTGGCTGTAAATGCACTACTTCCAACTAAGACTTAGGGCACAACAGCAATCGAATAGAGAGCCAGGACTCCGGAGAAAGGGGTCCCCGAGAGAGGCTACAGCTGTCTGCCATATGAGTAGAATTGTTAGGAACATCTGACAGGAGGAACTCCAGAGTACCACGATTCTGGAGATCTTCACACCTTAAGGCGCAATAGAGGAGTCGATCAGGAAAGGTACATGTTGGCAGAGTGTTGGAGAGGAGCTTTCCATCTGGCCTGGAGGATGGCTGAGTCTCTGACCCGGAGGACACAGCCTGGAGGCAGGCACCTTTGTGTACCGCAGACTGTGAGTAAAGCTTTGGAACTGCAAGCCTCGGTGTCCTCCATTCATTCTTGCGCCAACCCACTCAGCACCGCTACATCTGGGTACCATCTTTTGCACTGCCTGCGCCTCTCCATAACCATTACAACTACCCTGCCCTGGGACATCAGCCCTGCCTGTGGAGGGCTATACCACCACTGCTGCATCCTACCATCTGTCCCAGAGGATCTGTCTGCAGCGTCGGCTTAACACCTCCCTTGCCGAGCACCACAGGTGGCATCACGAACTATTCCATTCCATTAACTACATATACATTCCGCCATTGACTTGGGCGCCCAGGGCCACGGTCCTGGTTACTGCTGCTGTGACACATTCCCCTGACACCGGCCCAATACCGAGTACCCCACAGCTCTGGGAGGGCGACCCATATACACTCTGTGCAATAGCGCTTACACTCTATTCCTCATAGAGATTCATTGCATACACTCTGTGTAATAGCGCTCACACTCTGTTCCTCATAGAGATTCATTATATACACTCTAATCTATATTGGATGGTCTATTCATCTTTATATGTATACATGTATACATCTCTTTCCTTTAAATTTAGAGGCACCTGATTATGACTTTTTGCTGTTACATTGGTTCATTAACTTTTAATATTAATTACTAAAAATTATTTTAAACGTAACCAATTGCTTTCATGGTTCATGTTTTGTGCTCTGGACAGTGGTGATTGTCTGGATTCACATTGTTGATTTGATGTTCTGTTTAGAACCATATGAGATTGTAAGGACTTTCTTATATTGATTTCTCTGTATATAATTAGGGTAAGAAACAGCAAAAACAGTTGTATGGAGCCCTCAAATGCCACAATTTTTAGCCCACACATAGAATAGGCATCTGACAAAGATACGACACTCTTCAATATGTGGCCTGTATTTTTTTATTTTTCACTCCAAAGTAGTCTATAAAACTAAGATAAGACACAACAAAAAAAAGCTGAATATAGGCCTGAAATGCCACAATTTGTAGCCCACAGATAGATCAGGCATCTGATGGAGATACCACACTGTTCAATATGTGTCCTATATTTTTAATTTTTTACCCCAAAATAGTCTATAGATCTAGTGTAAGACACAGCAAAAAAGGTGAAAATAGGCCTGAAATGCAACAATTTGTAGCCCACAGATAGATCAGGCGTCTGACAGAGACACCACACTGTTCAATATTTGGCCTGTATTTTAATTTTTTTTTACAGGAAAATAGTTTCAAGAACTAGGGTAACAGACAGCCAAAACAGTTCAATGGAGGTCTCAAATACCACAATTTGTAGTCCACAGATAGATCAGGAGTCAGATGGAGATACCACACTGCTCAATATGTGGCCTGTATTATTTATTTTTTACCCCAAAATAGTCTATAGAACTAGGGTGAGACACAGCAAAAAAGGTGAATGTATGTTTGAAATGCCACAATTTGTAGCCTATAAATAGATCAGGCGTCTGATAGCCCACTTTGAAATATCTGCCCTGTATTTTTTTATTTTTTTGGCCACCAAATTTGTGTCAATAAGTAGGCTATGACGCAACAAAAAAATTCTATGGAGGCCTTAAGTGGCAAAATTTTGAGCACAATGATATGAGATCAGTGTAAAATATCTGCCCTGTAGCTAAATATTTTTTGGCAGCAAAATGGTGTAAAAAAATTGTATAAGACACTCCAAAAAAATTATACAGCACCACAATAAATGGCAGAGTTTTCTGCGCACTCAGATGTGATGTCTGGGACGGGCTAACCCGTTTAAAATTGTTGGATTTTCACACTGCACTATCAAAAGGATCTGGCTGTAGTCTGCAGTGTCAGCAAGCAAATGCAGAAAAAAAAGGGGTTCTGGATTGCTTTGGAATAAAATAATCAGGATTAAGATGCAAAAAATGTATTCCTAGCCACTGATACATGGGGCTAGGTATATACGGTTAACATATTTAACAGGCAGCAGCAGACAGTAATGGAATGGACCCTCTTGATATATGCAATGATATCTATATACCCACATACAGTGCCTGCATGCCTTGCACTAATATGTATATAGCCACATACACTCCACTGCCTACCTAGCACTGCAATCTATATTCCCGTAATTAGTCCTTAGAAGGACTGTTGGTTTAACTAGATTTGTGTATTCTATGATGGTATACCCACACTAACTTTTAAACCCCCAAATCTGACCCTATCTCAGCAGCAGCTCTCTCTTTACACTGTCTGATTCCGGACGTGACTGTGACGAGCAGGGCGGCGGCAGGTCTCTTGTAGACCTGATCAGAGACACGGGGGCACCACTGATATATCTACAGGGATCCAACCCAGACCTACACAACAACGTGGCAATGAAGAAAAAGAGAAAGGAGTAGGCCACAAAAAGGGGATCACCTGAGGCAGGAATTGGCGTCAAATTGATTGAACTTTATTAGACTCAACAAAACAAACACAAACCATTAAAAGCATTAAAATTTGTCACACATGTGACATACAAATACCTAAAAGGCTCATAATAGAACCCACCACCTGAGACCAAATACTCCACAATTTATGGTTTTACAAAAAGGCCCTGAATGTATATAAACAGCATACCATGGTGTACTAAATATAAACCATCTATATGGTACATTCAGTGGCTACACAAGAAATACAACATTAGTTCCCACCTGATATATATGTGCATTAGTTGTGGGTTTCAAAAACCTGTGATAGCACCATTTGGATGAATCATAAAGAATCACTGCAATCAGGGAACACATGAATTATATTAACAGAAATAAATAGATAGAAACGTGTTACCAGAGGCAGCTTACCTATATAAAAGGTATATGGTAAATATACAAAGTCAGAGACTCAAGTAGTCAACCCACAACAAATAATGGATGTGGTCCCAAAATCAAGCACAGGACCCTATAAACACCCCATAAAGCTGAACAATACAGAGCACATAAGGGCTAAAATAGCCTCCTATAAAGAAATTCAGCACAGATTAGCATTGTCTGTGTGAGGAACCCATGTGGAGTGAAGTGGTGCCAGGCAGAGGAGAGACCCGACGCGTCGCCACCCAGCGTGGCTTCGTCAGGGGTACTAACCGCCAGTCAGTTGTGTCAATAAGTATGCTGATTAATTAGTGATAAAACACAGCTGCGTAGTTGCTTACCATAGAGATGGTGGTAATCATATGTAGCATGTGGCCAATAACAGCGACGCATAGCCCATGATGGCGGTGTGTGATGTCCAGGCACGTATAAACTGCAGCCCAATGCGCAAGCGCCGGCGTCCGTGATACCGGAAGCATATGACCCTCCCTCCCTCACTGCATCTAGCTCACTCTTTGATTTTGAACCAGTCACAGAAGAAGAAGTAAGCAGGCTCCTTGCATCTTCTCACCCAACCACTTGCACCAGTGACTCATTTCCGTCACATCTACTCCAGCCACTTTCCCCCGCTGTCACCCCTCATCTAACTAAAATATTTAACCTCTCTCTCTCTTCTGGTATCTTTCCCTCCTCATTTAAGCATGCCGTTATACATCCACTACTTAAAAAACCATCCCTCGACCAAAACTGTGCCTCTAACTATAGACCTGTTTCTAATCTTCCCTTCATCTCTAAACTCCTGGAACGCCTGGTCCACTCCCATCTTATCCGCTATCTCTTTGATAACTCTCTTCTCGACCCTCTCCAATCCGGTTTCCGCTCTTTACACTCTACTGAAACTGCCCTCACTAAAGTCTCTAATGATCTACTAACAGCTAAATCAAATGGTCATTACTCCATGCTAATGTGGTGCCCCCAGGAGTATGGCCGCCACAGTGGCTTAGCCTTCCTCCAGGGAGGGTAATGCCAGGCTTGGAAGCAGTGAAGGGTCTCTCTCGCAGTTAACCTATACATGCGACACAGTTCCACTCCAGGCCAGCAGGGGGGACTCTGAACCGGAATTGAAGGGAGGAGTGCTCTCTGAGGGCCAAGGAGAAGGAGTGGTCAGTTAGTGTGAGGAGGGTAAAGTGTGCAGACGTGAAGGAGAAGCGCGGAGATCGAGCGGAGAGGAAAGGCTCATCTCCAGTGAGAGCATATGAACTGGAGCCTGGTCTCCACGGTTGTACAGATACTAATGGTCCTGCAACAGACACCAGAGGAGTAGGAGGCTGTAAATGCCCTACCCCATCTAAGACTCGGAGGCACAACAGCACGAGGAATAGCGGCTACAGCTGTCTGCCATACGAGGAGTGCTAGTAGAAGATAATTAGGAGGAACTTCAGTGTAACTCAGTACTAGGAGTACTTCACTCAAATAAGCGCTAAGAAGGAGATTGCACAGCCCATCTGCTGAGAGAGAATCCTGGAGCTGCTTCCAGGCTAGCCTGCTCCGGTACCATCTGTAATCAGGACCCTGGACTGCATTTATCAAGTAAAGGTACAGAAATTGCATTCTGCTGTGTCTTTGTCTGCTTCCTACCCTTCCGGCACTGCTACATCCCCGTGCCAACCACATCTACACTGCCCTGGGACTACAGCTTCACCTGTGGGGAGCTTTTACATCTTTGCTGCACCATACCATCAGTCCCAGTGGATCAGCATAAAGCGTCGGCTTAACATCTCACTTGCCGAACACCACAGGTGGCGTCACAAACTATTCCATTAACTACATTCCACCATTCAATCGCCCCTAATACTTGGGTGCCCAGGGCCACGGACCGGGTCACTGCTGCTGTGACACATCCCGCTGACACCGGCCCGGTACCGAGTACCCCACAGCCCTGGGAGGGCAACCCACTAATTCTCTTGGATCTCTCTGCAGCATTCGACACTGTGGATCATCAGCTCCTCCTCACTATGCTCCGTTCCATTGGCCTCAAGGACACCGTTCTTTCCTGATTCTCCTCCTATCTATCTGACCGCTCCTTTACGGTATCTTTTGCTGGCTCCTCCTCCTCTCATCTTCCCCTTAGTGTTGGGGTTCCTCAAGGATCAGTCCTAGGCCCCCTCCTCTTCTCTTTGTACACTGCCCCTATTGGTCAAACAATCAGTAGATTTGGTTTCCAGTACCATCTCTATGCTGATGACACCCAATTGTATGCTTCTTCTCCTGACATCATGCCTGTCTTTCTAGAAAACACCAGCGATTGTCTAAGCGCTGTGTCTAACATCATGTCCTCACTATATCTGAAACTGAACCTGTCAAAGACTGAACTCCTTGTGTTTCCTCCCGCTACTAATGTACCTATACCCGACATTGCCATTTCCATGTGTGGTTCCACTATTACTCCCCAGCAACATGCCCGCTGTCTTGGGGTCGTGCTTGACTCCGAGGTTTCCTTTGTCCTCCACATATGATCACTGGCTCGCTCTTGTTATCTGCACCTCAAAAACATTTCTAGAATTCGACCTTTTCTTACTTTTGACTCCGCAAAAACTCTTACTGTTTTTCTTATTCATTCTCGTCTCGACTATTGTAACTCTCTTCTAATCGGTCTTCCTCTTACCAAACTCTCCCCCCTCCAATCTGTCTTGAATGCTGCTGCCAGGATCATATTCCTCGCCAGTCGTTACACCGATGCTGTGACGAGTGTCAGCTTACGATGAGTCGTTCTTCTTTGAAAGAGTGGACCCTCTGGGCCGTGGCACCCACCCACTTAGGGTGAGCTGACCTAATGAGAACCACCCCCTATACAGGGAGTGTCAGGGGCAAGACCAAGGGGGTGAGCCACCACGGAAGCTGGACCAGACGGCCGGCTCAGGGAAACAAGACAAGGCAAGACGAGTCGTTAATTCAAAGAAACTTCATTAAGGAAGACTTCAGGTACAACAGGTGCAAAACGTGGACACACAGAACATAAGGCAAGGTGCGTGCAAGAGCACGCCGAGGTCCAAGACTTGTGGAACTCTTCAGGGTGCAACAGGAGCAAACGTGAACACAGAGTTCGTGAAACAGGGTGCGTGCAATGGCACGCCGAGGTCCAAGCGAGGAACGTGCAGATGGTACGCGGACATCGGACTCCGAACAACAGTCCACAATCAACCAGGGCATCAGGGTCTGTAGCTCAGAGGGTGATCGGCAGGATCCGGACATCCAGAAGTCAGCCAGGGTTCCATGCAAGGAAACAAGATAGAGTTAGTGACATGGTGCGTGTCAACGGACATGCCAGGATCAGGTTCACAGAACAGAGACCTGCGCATGCCAAGGGGCATGCCAGGGACGGGTCAGGTTCACAGGACGGTGGCCTGCACATGCCAAGGGGCATGCCAGGGACAGGTCAGGTTCACAGGACGGTGGCCTGCGCATGCCAAGGGGCATGCCAGGGAGAGGCACAGAGTACGGTGGCATCGGAATCCAAATGCTGGCATCGACCGACAGGGTCCAGGTATCTGGCTACGGACATCAGCTCCGGACATCAGGCCACAGTCATCTAAGTCTGGACCTCTGGCAGCGGTCGGCAGGTTATGGAATCCGGCAGGCGAACTAGGGGTCAGAGAAGAGCAAAAGAGACGAAGGCTTTGTGCAAGAGTAGCACGAGAAGGCACAGTGCAAGAACCAGCGTGAGTGCAACTAAGCACAGAGACCACGGCTGGGAGCACCGGCAGTTGCAAGCAGGCACGACTAGAGGCGGCACCGCTGCGGGGCCACGCAGCCAGACCACTATAGCACTGGATGGGGCACGGCTAGGGCACACAGGCGAGCACGGCTAGAGGCAGCACGGCTGAGGCACACCAGGCAGGCACAGGCGACCAAACCAGACAGTGCAGGATCCCAGGAAAGGTCACATGATCAGCGTTCCAGACATGACGAGATGATTACAGAACCAGACAGTGCAGGTTCCAGACAGGGACACCTGATCAGAGATTCTAGACATGATGAGAAGATCACAGAAGACAGAGCAGAAACGCAGGCATCCTGCAGCTCAGACATGAGGTGAGTGTGCACACTGCTCTAGGGAATGAGTAGGATAGCAGACAAGATATGCGCATGCACATCGCTCCAGGAGTTCTTGAGAGAAAATAGACAGGGTAGACATGACAGACATGGCGGACATGACAGATGCCTCTACCTTGTGCCAGTCATTACACTGGCTACCCATTCACTCCAGAATCCAGTACAAACTTATTACCCTCACCCACAAAGCTCTTCATGGCTCAGCACCACCCTACATCTCCTCCCTTGTTTCAGTATACCATCCTACCCGCGCCCTCCATTCTGCTGATGACCTGAGGTTAGCATCCTCAGAACCTCCCACTCCCGTCTTCAAGACTATACACGTGCTGCGCCAATTCTTTGGAATGAACTTCCCAGGTCAATACGATTAGTCCCCAATCCCCACAATTTTAAGCATGCCCTGAAAACTCATTTATTCAGACTGGCCTACCGCGTCAACACATTAACCTAATCTATCCCTATGTGGCACAGCCAAAAGTTTTTACCATAACCAGGTTCCCCGCATCATGTTCCCACATGCTTTATGCATCCATTAGCCCTCTGTGTCTGTACTGTTACTCACTTAACATTATGGCTGGTCCATACAATCAGGGCAACTGTTACCACCCACCTTTCGTGTCTACCTCTTTCCTCATAGATTGTAAGCTTGCGAGCAGGGCCCTCATTCCTCTTGGTATCTGTTATAATCTATGTGATTTTGTGATTATTGTTATGCTGTGATGTCTATTGTCTGTACAAGTCCCCTCTGAAATGTAAAGTGCTGCAGAATATGTCGGCGCTATAGAAATAAAATTTATAATTATTATTATATGACCAGCGTGTAATCAAAAGGCTGCAATAGACGGACCTACTGCGCAGGCGCTGGGTGCGAACTACCAGGAAACTCGTCATATTGTTTACACCCCCGTTGCTATAGTAACCCAGCATAACAGCGCCGACATCCTCAAAACAGAGGAGAATCATACAGCGGATAAATGTAAGGCCGTAATAGCAAAGAAAACTACATAGACGTCAAGGGTTAAGCTGAGAGAGGTGCGTCCTCTCCTAGGCAAAATCAATACTGCGGTGACTAATGTTATTGCACATGTGTCAGACAATAGCCCGGCAAGGAGCATTCACAAACTAGCAAGGCGTTGTTACCATAGTCGTTGGGGATTCTGTACTCCTACCGACAAACGCCAGCAGGGGGTGCTACAGCATTAGGTACACACTACAGATCACATAAATGCGATTATGAAACAAAGAACAATAAATGTGTATACGTATAGGGCTAACATGATACCCCATGTCTATGAAACACAGCCTGATTCCGGACGTGACTGTGACGAGCAGGGCGGCGGCAGGTCTCTTGTAGACCTGATGACGCTGTGCAGCCAGCCAATCACTGTAATATCACAACAAAGATGGCTGCCGGATTACAGTGCGTGGCAGACAATTCCTGCATGTTGATTGGCACTCTAAAGAGTGCCAAACTTGCATGGCGGAGACCCGAGCTCCCGCCGAATAATCATGGAAATGCTCAGCGAGTGCCGCGCGCACAGCGATACTCGGGCGAGTAACGAGCATTACCGAGCCTGCTCGCTCATCACTAATCATGTCTATATTGCAGCAGCCAATCAGTCAGCTCAGCAGGTCATGCCATTTACATGCTGAGCTTAGTGATTGGCTGCAGCACCGTAGATGTGACATCTCTACTGCTGCCAATCAAACACTGAAGCAGCGGTAGAGAAGCAGCACTATTTGGAGAGTAAAAGTAAAGTTCATATATAGCCAAAAGCTTGAAATATTTATTTCGTATCACTGACATCTGAAAGTGATAATAAATGAATATGAAAGAAGTGGTGATTAGCGAACGTGCTGAGATCAGGTGTTATCTGAGAATGATCGTGTGCTAATCAAGTGTCTTTGGTGTGCTGGAAAAATATGTTCAAGCTCCCGTGGTTGTTTGATAGCTGCAACACATGCAGGGGACTGGCTGTTTGTTAGGCTCTCCCTGAATGTGTTGCGGCTGTAGAACAGCCTCGAGACATGCAGCCGTGGGGTCTCAAACATATTATTTGAGTATGCCAAAGTCACTCGGTTAGCACCCGAGCATGCTCGGATAACACCTTATACCAGCACGCTTGCTCGTCACTAGAAAGAAGTAATAAAAAGCGGTTATCAATATTTACTTCTTAAACTAGCCTGCCCACATTATTCACTTAGTATCAAGAACACAAAGGAACACTAAACCTAGAAATAATTGCTTAAATTAAACTAGGAATATAGCTGTTCTTACTGTTTGTCTGGCTGCAACATTTTCTGCAAGGTCCTGAAACAGTTAGTCTTGTAGAAATCCTGCAGAGAACACATGGGTTAATCTCCCTCTAATGAGTTCTATCTCTAGCATCAGAAGCTCCTTCCCCATGCCAATGGGAAAGAATTGCGCCAACTTTTATCCTAATGGAGACAAAGCAGTGGGGAGAGGCTCCTGCTGCAGTCAGCTGTCTTACCGCCACACACAGAGGACAGTGAAGAGGAGAGGGGGCATGGCTGAGACAATTCCTTCTTTGTGTGCTCCGGGATCATGACTTAGGAAAGTCTGACTGACGGCTTCACTGTAATGACCCCTCCCAAAACCCACACTTACCCCTTCTTAACTTAAATAAGACACGACTGCGTGACATTGGATGTAAAAGGCCACAGCAGCCCCGTTTATTAACACCAAACAAGCAATAACATTTTATCCATAAACGTAGAAATATTCCATAAACATAACCACCAGCAAAAGGAGGGGGGGTAAATGAAGAGTCCATTGTACATGATTGCAACACCAGCTCCACCACGTGCCCTCAGCCGCACCACACCGGCTCGAGGACACCCAGCCGAGTGTTGCAAAACCCATTGTACATGATTGCAACACCAGCTCCACCACGTGCCCTCAGCCGCACCACACCGGCTCGAGGACACCCAGCCGAGTGTTGCCCAACCAATGTCCTGCTGGGACCCAGCCCAGCAGGGACCCACGTTAACATGCCCCGCTGTGACCGAGCACAGCAGGGTCCCACGTTAACATGTCCCGCTGTGACCCAGCACAGCTGGGACCCACCTTAACCAAGTATACCATTGCACCACCAGGGGTAACCCGCTCCTGCACTGGGTTCACCCCCCCGCTCTTTGTGCAATCCACCGACTTCAAATACCCCCCTCCTTTCCGCCGACTGCTGCGACAACGTCAAACCTCTTCTTCTCTTCACCATGTCGATCTCCAGAAGATCCTAAAATTAGGGCGGGAGGGCGGGACGATTCCGGACGTCTGCAAGGTAAGGAATGACCATCCCCCCACAGTTCTGCCCTATATATCCATCCCACTACTGACCACTCCCTGCCAACTCACATTGCACAATAAGCCCCATAGCTCCAACCCACACCTTCCCCCACAAGCACAAATCACTACTGACCACTCCCTGCCAACTCACATTGCACCATAAGCCCCATAGCTCCAACCCACACCTTCCCCACAAACACAAAAGCACTACACCTTACCCTTCACTAACCCTCAGGCCTAGCATCCCTCCTTAGTCATGTGCGCCCTCCCTGTAGCCACTTTGGGGCAGGCGTCCGGGCTTGCCTTGACTTAGGAAAGTCTGACTGACGGCTTCACTGTAATGACCCCTCCCAAAACCCACACTTACCCCTTCTTAACTTAAATAAGACACGACTGCGTGACATTGGATGTAAAAGGCCACAGCAGCCCCGTTTATTAACATCAAACAAGCAATAACATTTTATCCATAAACGTAGAAATATTCCATAAACATAACCACCAGCAAAAGGAGGGGGGGTAAATGAAGAGTCCATTGTACATGATTGCAACACCAGCTCCACCACGTGCCCTCAGCCGCACCACACCGGCGAGGACACCCAGCCGAGTGTTGCAAAACCCATTGTACATGATTGCAACACCAGCTCCACCACGTGCCCTCAGCCGCACCACACCGGCTCGAGGACACCCAGCCGAGTGTTGCCCAACCAATGTCCTGCTGGGACCCAGCCCAGCAGGGACCCACGTTAACATGCCCCGCTGTGACCGAGCACAGCAGGGTCCCACGTTAACATGTCCCGCTGTGACCCAGCACAGCTGGGACCCACCTTAACCAAGTATACCATTGCACCACCAGGGGTAACCCGCTCCTGCACTGGGTTCACCCCCCCGCTCTTTGTGCAATCCACCGACTTCAAATACCCCCCTCCTTTCCGCCGACTGCTGCGACAACGTCAAACCTCTTCTTCTCTTCACCATGTCGATCTCCAGAAGATCCTAAAATTAGGGCGGGAGGGCGGGACGATTCCGGACGTCTGCAAGGTAAGGAATGACCATCCCCCCACAGTTCTGCCCTATATATCCATCCCACTACTGACCACTCCCTGCCAACTCACATTGCACAATAAGCCCCATAGCTCCAACCCACACCTTCCCCCACAAGCACAAATCACTACTGACCACTCCCTGCCAACTCACATTGCACCATAAGCCCCATAGCTCCAACCCACACCTTCCCCACAAACACAAAAGCACTACACCTTACCCTTCACTAACCCTCAGGCCTAGCATCCCTCCTTAGTCATGTGCGCCCTCCCTGTAGCCACTTTGGGGCAGGCGTCCGGGCTTGCCTTGACTTAGGAAAGTCTGACTGACGGCTTCACTGTAATGACCCCTCCCAAAACCCACACTTACCCCTTCTTAACTTAAATAAGACACGACTGCGTGACATTGGATGTAAAAGGCCACAGCAGCCCCGTTTATTAACACCAAACAAGCAATAACATTTTATCCATAAACGTAGAAATATTCCATAAACATAACCACCAGCAAAAGGAGGGGGGGTAAATGAAGAGTCCATTGTACATGATTGCAACACCAGCTCCACCACGTGCCCTCAGCCGCACCACACCGACTCGAGGACACCCAGCCGAGTGTTGCAAAACCTATTGTACATGATTGCAACACCAGCTCCACCACGTGCCCTCAGCCGCACCACACCGGCTCGAGGACACCCAGCCGAGTGTTGCCCAACCAATGTCCTGCTGGGACCCAGCCCAGCAGGGACCCACGTTAACATGCCCCGCTGTGACCGAGCACAGCAGGGTCCCACGTTAACATGTCCCGCTGTGACCCAGCACAGCTGGGACCCACCTTAACCAAGTATACCATTGCACCACCAGGGGTAACCCGCTCCTGCACTGGGTTCACCCCCCCGCTCTTTGTGCAATCCACCGACTTCAAATACCCCCCTCCTTTCCGCCACCGCGAGCACGTGTGACACCTTGTACGTGCGAGTACCACCACCAAAAACCCGACTCTGCGGCTAGAGTAACCAATGTTTCTGTACCAAGACCAATCAATCGAAACTGATCCCCATTAGACCTCACAATGCCAACCTACACCAAAATACCAGTACAACAAGGTCAGCCACACCCAAGACCTGCAACTAGCCAACCGCATCGTCCAATCCTATGCACCGCCTGCGCGACCAGTCCCCAACCTGAGCCGCCGCCTCTGCCTCGTTGAGACCGCAACATTGCAGGCGCCTCCGAAAATTATACTTCACCTAATAATTAATCAAAGCCAACCATTATTGCCGTGAACAAAAGAACCTACATTGGTTCCCCAAACCTCCGATAGATTCTTGAAAATGTGCCCAGTAAAACCCACTATGTAGTCATTCCAAACAGGAGCCCCTATGGACACCAACATGACCACGGCTCCCAGGCAGAAAATTGCACTCCACCTGATAATAATCAAAGCCAACCATTATAGACGTAACAACAGAACCTACACTGGTTCCCCAACCTCCGACAGATTCTTGAAAAACGTGCCCCACTATATAGTCATGAACAACAACACGAGCATGGCTCCCAGGCAGGAGCATTCAGGCCCGATGTCTCAGATCAAACTCCTTGACGCCCCAGCGACCAAGTCTCCACCACACACGTGCAGTACCAAAACGCTGTTGGTCCCGTCAACCCTGCGTGATAGCATCTATCTTAAAATATCCACCCAACTAGAAAACATAAACCAATCCACCCCGTAATCACCACGACCCGGAACGAATTAATTGTGTGCATCACCCGTGCACTTCGAACCCAGAATCACAACACTATTGTTGCCACCCTCTTACCAAAAGTGAGATGTACTCCGCACCCATTCCCCGCTGAACTGCGGATTCGACACTACTCACAAAAGAAAGAAAAGCGACTCCACACCACCTGAAGTCCAGGAAAACTCAGACACACATCACGTCTCCCGAAAACCCCAGACACCATAAACCCGGGCCATCCGTCAAAACATTGCACTCACCGGTACCCGATGCTTGTCCACCACTCAGCCTTAAAGCACCGCAAAAAGCACCCCCAAACGGAGCACAGCCCCAGATGATTACCAGGTCCTTAGAATCATTAAAAATCAATGCACATCGCACTAGCTTCCCCTGCCACAGCGTACCACCAGCCCGACATTAATGAAAGTAATGTTATAGCTGCAACCTGCTCACCCACTACCTAAAGTACACCTCCCCCGCAGCAGCGCTGCACCACAACCGTGTCCCCATAATACCAGCCGGTCCTGACAAGTGCGCATAACGGAATAAATGACATAGCCATGTATTGCCGGACGGGCTACACCCACGCGGGAGACCATTCACACGGCCATCGAAACAACATGTCCTGCCTCATGCTCTATACAGAATTCCTGACAAATGGAACAACACCCGCTGGATAAACAAACCGTTCACCAACCAGGACCCCCGAGACAAGTAAAGCACACGCTGGGTTACCCAACTCAAATGTTGCATCATCCTTACGCAACACTTCACCCTGGCCCCCCCGTCCGGGGGCACCCAAAAAGAAAAGACTCTAAGGAGAGCTGTATACCCAGAAGGCAAAGCAGGACCAGCTGCACCCACAATAAACCTCCTAGCCCATTGTAACGAAAAACTATCCACTCTGTATAATAAACTCCTACGTAGCTACAATCAACGGCTGTAACAAATACCACCCGATACAGTCTGCCAAAAGCTCAATCGGCAACCCTAAAGAACCGCAGTGAGAACCCACCAGTCCTTACGTACAAAAGTTGTTAAAACTGCCCCAGGGCAGCCACGACCAGCTAATTACCGTAAGAACGCCATATGACTGCAGATCATGCAAAAACCCCCAGTGGATCGTAGCCCCACGTATTCAATAACCAAAATCAACCCCCCAAAACAGCAGCGCGATATACACGGGAACCTAATAACGACCCCCGACCTGACACGATGTACTCGTTAACCTAACCTGACTTAGACATAGGGCCCCAGGTGAATCAAACACTTTGACTTATCCAAACACATGATAACCGCAACAACGCCCTGAGCATAAAGAAACCCAAAGTAGTCAAGGGTTGGACCATGAACAGAAATAAGCACACCACCTTCCCTAATACCAGATAGTAGTCCCAGGTTGGACCATGAACAGAAAATAAGCACTGCACCATCCCTAATACCAGATAATCCCCGACTACAACACAGAAACCAAACCACGGACCTCAACAACCGGACATTGACCAACCATAACCCCAGCTCCACGCCATATCTACGTACCCCCAGAAATTAACCAGGAAAACAAATTCGGTAAAAGGTCAACTCCAAGCCCCCCGGGGAAATGTCATCCATTGCTGCCAGAAAGGCAGGTTCCCGAAAGATCTGCCGTCCCAAGCATCTCGACCTCACCAGAACGTCTGCCGCAACAAACCAAAATGCCTTTAGTGAACATGAAAACCCTTAGTACACTCAAAGCCCCTATTGGAGAACCGAACCCGGTATATAAATAAAACACACCCTAATGAAAACTCAACCACCTACCCCCTCACCTCTGACCAGCAATAGAACACACCCCACTGTAACGTGAAAGATTAAGCCGCCCGATGCACTACCCAAACAGATCACCACGTCAGTGAACTGCCATCCAACCCTTATCAAATACTAGGCGTGGCGATAAAACTGCTCACCACATCAGTGAACTACCATCAAGCCCTTATCAAATACTAGGCGCGGCGATAAAACTGCTCACCACATCGGTGAACTACCATCAAACCCTTATCAAATACTAGGCGCGGCGATAAAACTGCTCAGCACATCAATGAACTAACATCAACCCTTATCAAATACTAGGCGCGGCGATAAAACAGCTCACCACATCAGTGAACTACCATCAAACCCTTATCAAATACTTGGCGCGGCGATAATCCTCCAGCCCAAAGACCCCATGCCTATAACACTAAACCATAAAACTGGCATGGATATGGCTATCCACCACCGCTCTGCCAATATCCGTATCACCACCTGAATTACTCACAAACCGCCATGGAATCACCACCAGTCATACACAAACACCCAGAGAATGCAAGCACAATTATACTAACCAAAATAAAATGATGTTGTCACCTATAGATATACCCACTATCATAAAAGCAAACTAGCATGAAATTAAAAAATACCTCCCAACACTCATGAAGTGCACAAAACAGCCTCCTGGACCACAAAGCAACCATTCCCTCACAGATTCGAACGCTGTCCACATGGACCAGCCGCGCATCTTTCCGAACCCCCAGACAAACACCCGAAACCATACGTAGCAACACCCTTCCCAACCAATATAATCTAGACATTAATAAAGGTTTAAGTGAGCCTTACTTACTAGGCTGACTCCGCGGAACCCCACGGAACAGCCGTCACGTGTCCTCCGCGTCGAGCACCGCAACTGCGATCTTCTCCATGGATCTACGCCGACTGCAGCCCTCCTGGGCCACAGCGCCAGCACCCAGACCGACTGTCCGTCCGGGAACGCATGGCAAAAAGTCACTGGCTCGGAGCCTCAAACGGGGGGGGGAGGTTGGCGCTCCAGCCGCAGGCAACACCTCCTGAATCTGGCACCCAACGCCGGGGGAACGCGACGCCGGACCACATGACCTGTGGCCCCTGGCAGCTGAAGGGTGGCCACATGACCGAGCCACCGCCCGCTTCCCCCCAGCGCCGCGAGAAAGGAAATGAGGCCGGTGAAGTCACACACCACCTCGCCACCGGGCTCCTTGCCGCGTCACGTCACCGCCGTCCACCGATGCCGATGACCGCGCCGGGTCAGGTGACCACGCCGGGTAACGTGGCCGCGACGTGCGCGTCACCACTGTGTGACGCGATCCGAAATGGAGGGGAGGCCGGCCACGTCACTCACCGCCCCGTTACCTTGCTGCCTGCTTCTCGACTTCTGGCTCCGGCCCCGCGATGTCTTCTGCAACAGGTCTGCTAATGGGGCTCATCCTCCGCTGCAAACTTAACTCTGGGCTGAGGTGCTCAGGAGGCCGTGATCGTCGCTGCCGCTTCGGAGGCAGAGGGGTCCCATCTTCTCCGCCGTCGCCATCACCAGACCATCGCTGCAGCTGTTCCTTCATCCACTGCTGGCCACGCTGCTCCATCATCCTCTTCATCTGTGCCACAAGGTATTCCATCTTCTGGATCCAAAGATTCAAGCTGAAGTCCCAGTTGTGAGGAGCTGACGATTCCGGACGTCTGCAAGGTAAGGAATGACCATCCCCCCACAGTTCTGCCCTATATATCCATCCCACTACTGACCACTCCCTGCCAACTCACATTGCACAATAAGCCCCATAGCTCCAACCCACACCTTCCCCCACAAGCACAAAGCACTACTGACCACTCCCTGCCAACTCACATTGCACCATAAGCCCCATAGCTCCAACCCACACCTTCCCCACAAACACAAAAGCACTACACCTTACCCTTCACTAACCCTCAGGCCTAGCATCCCTCCTTAGTCATGTGCGCCCTCCCTGTAGCCCCTTTGGGGCAGGCGTCCGGGCTTGCCTCTGTTATTAATTACTATGGCGAATGCTAATTTGTGAGATCAAGCACATGGCTGATCATTTGTTTTATTTCTGCATTATGTGTATACAGTATGTCATTTGTTCGTGTAGATATGTAGTTGATTTGCGAATCTAGACAGGACACAGAAATACAACATGTCGTTGCATGCAGAGAGGGGGACTATGATATTTTTTAACCTTAAGCCATAACTTATCTCCTTCTCAAGTTTCTAGGCGTTTGGAGTCTTTTGATGCCGGATCGGTAATTGCACTTTTCCCTTATTTATTTTTAACATGCCGTTTTAGCAGAGTTGCACATTTTAGTCATTTGGTTTCAGTGCGGTACATCAAGCCATCAACTGGGGCCTGTTAGATGATTCCTCAAGTCTTTAAATAAAATATATAGATATTGGCAGAAACAGATGATTCTGTATAATTAGCCATCAAGAGACCTACGAGGAGATAAGCTGAATTTAAAACTACTTTAGAAAGAGCAGTTTTTGGAGAATTTGCAAAAAAGGCCGATCGGCAATTTAGTTGCAAAATTTTTTAGTGCATATTCATATGTTGCATAGGGAGGATATTAGCTGCATAATGGTATGTGTTGTTTTTTTCATTATAGTTGTTTGAGCCATCACGTATGCAGCTCGGTCCGGAATACCTCTCATAGGAGTTCTGATGCCGACTGTTCTCTGTGCAGAAATGAATAATTTAGGAATCCTGACTGTGCATTCTGGAAATGGCAGCGCACTGCCGAGTCTTTCCATGGGACTAAGAAGTCTACGGAAGTCTATCCCCATGTCACATATGTACAAATGTGAAAATGTCCGGGAGAATTTACATATCTGTGTCGTTGCTGTAAGCCGCAGACAGAGTTAATGTTCCTTTAAAGTAGAATTATCCAAGTCAAAAGGAAGTAGAAATCTCTGTACGATACCTAAGATGTAAACTCCCACCGCTGTCCCGATGAGAAATCCAAGAGTAATGAGAAGCATAAACATCTTCTGGAATCTGCATCTGTCGCCTTTGGACTTTTCTAGAGAAGACATGCAAAATATTTTATATACATTATTACAAGCGATTATTGTGAAGTTGTAAGTTGGTCAATTTAATACATTTTGATTTGATTGAAATCTCTTTGCGTAAGGAATAATTAAAAATCATTTTTTATATACGTATGTAGTGTCTGAAGCAATAGTTTAGTCTATATAAACCAGTTATGTGATCAGGGTTCATTGCGGCACTGAGAGAGTTAAAGGGGATTTGTCAAGAGGTTTTTGCTACTTCATTTGAGAGCAGTATATTATGGGGCAAAAGAGCCTGATTCCAGGAATGTGCAACTTGCTAGGCTGTATGCTGTAGTTTCAATACAATCAGTGTTTTTTCAGCAAGAGATTATTTTTACAGGACTAGCTGTCATGTGCCAGGCAGTCCAGATAATCTATGTTACCCCACCCCCACCACTGATTGATAGCTTGCACACAGTGTACACAGAATGCTGCCAATAAGTGTTTGGGTGGGGGTATACATAGCTCACAATTTGAGCACTGCTACATCTACATCAGAAAAATGGGATGCTATCAAAACTGCACCAAGCAGTACAGTAAGTGACATTTCGCTAGAATTAAGCTCTCTGTCCCAATACCATACTATTTTAAGATTACATAGCAAAGACCTACTATCAGATTTCCTTTAACTGCTGGGATTTAATTTTTTTTGATCCTGGCAGTCACAAGGCTTAATGAAAGTGTGTCTATGTAATATAGCTATCCACCTGCTGGTGATGATGTGGGCAGTAGTACGATAAGAGGGTCCTTGATGCACATTTAAGCTAAGGTACAAAAAAGGTGTTAAAGTGCACAATTTTTGTAGGGGTATAACAAAGGGAGGTACCGGCAGGACATGTGCTCCAAATTCTGTCTGAAGTTTCTAACAAGTCACTCTACATTGACCAGAGAATTTATATACAGTACATTATTAAGGATGTGAACTAAATTTTTGCCTATTGGGAGGAGAACACTAGATACTGTAACTCTAATTGCAACTTTTGATTATGCATTTCCCCACTGTTATTTTAAATCATAATTCTCAACCACAAAAGGTGAATGGTCTGGGCAAACTTGTTTCAGACAGAAGTGTCTTTAATTATTGCAATGAGTTAAGACTTCCGTCTGAAACCCGTTTGCTCACATCATCCCCCTTTTGTAGTTGATGATATGGTAGGGAAGAAAACAAGGGGAACTGCTACCTTGGATCTTATTGTTATAAACAGGGAGGAAATGGTTGAGGAGGTAAAAGTGGCTGGGACCCTAGGAGGTCATGACCATGCTATTTTAGAATTTTGGATAACTAGAGGAGGAAGACCTGTGAAGACTCAGATGTCAAGGTTAGATTTCAGAAAGGCAGATTTTAAGGGACTCAAAAAGAGAATTGGAGAGATCCAATGGCTGGATATCCTTAACGACAAAAATGTCCAGGAAGGATGGGAAATTTTGAAAAATGAGATTCTCAAAGCACAATCATTAACAATTCCGAAAAGAGGGAACATAGGAAGCATTTAAGGAAGCCAGGATGGATGAACACAGAACTTAAGCACATGCTAAAAAGGAAGAAAGAAATGTTTATAAAATGGAAAGAGGGAGGCATAACTAAAGAAGAATATAATGCTGTCTGCAGAACCTGCAGGGCATGAATGAGAATACTAAAGCTGACAATGAATTAAGGCTTGCAAGAGACTTCAAAAGCAATAAAAAAGGATTTTGGGGATATTTCAAAATTTAAAGAAAAGTCATAGATGCTATAGGATTTTTACAGGATGAAAATGATGAAATGGTAAGACAGGATGTTGAGAAGGCTGAACTTTTAAATTCCTATTTTGCATCTGTTTTCTCTCAGAAAGGAAATATAACATCAACGGATCTTCACTGTCCTATTAAGGGAACAGAAGAATCCAGGATATCTATAAACAGAAAGATAATGAGGAAACACTTAGCTAAGCTAAATGAATTCAAGTCACCAGGTCCAGATGAATTACACCCCAGAGTACTTAAGGAGATAGCAGAAGACATTTTTGAACCACTCTCCATAACCTTTGATATTTCTTGGAGAACAGGAGAAGTTCCAGAAGACTGGAGAAGAGCAAATGTTGTTCCTATCTTCAAAAAGGTGAAGAAGGTGGACACAGGGAACTATAGGCTGGTGAGTCTGACTTCTATACCAGGAAAGATCTTTGAACAAATTATTAAACAACATGTATGTAAGTACCTGGATAAGAATGAAGTGATTAAACAGAGTCAGCATGGGTTTGTAACTAATAATTCATATCAGACTAACTTAATTTCCTTCTATGACAGAATCATTGACTGGGTGGATCAGGGAAATGCTGTAGATATAGTATATCTTGACTTCAACAAAGGATTTGACAAAGTATCTCACACAATCCTTATTGAAAAAATGACTAAGTATGGAATGGACAAGGCAACTGTTAGGTGGATTCATAACTGGCTTAGTGATCAGACCCAAAGAGTGGTCGGAAATGGCTGCACATCCAGTTGGAAGAATGTCTCAAGTGGGGTACCACAGGGCTCTGTCCTGGGCCCTGTATTGTTCAACATCTTTATCAACGATTTAAATGAAGGAATTGAGGGTAAACTGATTACATTTGCTGATGACACAAAGCTAGGAGGGATATCTAATACTAGAGAAGAGAGAGAAAGGATTCAAAAAGATATAAATAAACTGAAGCAGTGGGCAGCAACTAACAGAATGGTTTTTAACAGGGAAAAATGCAAAGCACTACATCTGGGCAATAAAAATCAAAAAATCATATACAGAATGGTTGGAATATGGCTAAGCAACAGCACATGTGAAAAAGACTTGGGTATACTAATAGATTACAGACTGAACATGAGTCAACAGTGTGATGCAGCAACAAAAAAGGCAAATACAATTCTAGGATGTATTCATAGATGCATGCAGTCTAGATCACGTGAAGTCATTATTGCCCTCTACTCCTCTTTGGTCAGACCTCATCTGGAATACTGTGTCCAGTTTTGGGTGCCACATTTTAAAAAATACATCAACAAACTGGAGCAAGTTCAGAGAAGAGTGACCAGAATGGTGACCGGTCTGCAAACCATGTCCTATGAGGAACGGTTACAGGATTTGGGAATGTTTAGCTTGCAAAAGAGAAGACTGAGAGGAGACTTAATAGCTGTCCACAAATATCTCAAGGGCTATCAAATTGTAGAAGGATCATCTTTATTCTCATTTGCACAAGGAAAGACTAGAAGCAATGTGATGAAACTGAATGGGAGGAGACACAGATTACATATTAAAAATTTTTTTTGACAGTGAGGGTAATCAATGAGTGGAACAGGCTGCCTCAAGAGGTGGTGAGTTCTCCTTCAATAGAAGTGTTCAGAGTGTGGACAGACATCTGCCTGGGATGATTTAATGAATCCTGCTTTGAGCACGGGGTTGGACCAGATGGCCCAGGCGGTCCCTTCCAACTCTACCATTCTATGATCAATGAGACATGATTTTTCATCTGAATATCTTTTTTCATGTTCATTTTTTTATAACTTACTAATAAATTGAGCTTTTAATGAAGATCCTGATGCTGGAATCTTCGTTCTTTGTAACATTGATCATGGTACAGCCGTGTTTGGCAATGACCAGTAAAATTATATTTACCCTTATAAAGTGTTATTACAGATGATGTTGGTTGGTCTTGGAATTCTGGAGTTTATTTCTGTAACATTTGGTGATAATACTTTTACGTTCTGTTAACATTTCCATTTGCACATTATTTTTGTCTGTTCCATTTCATAGATTATAAGGTTTTAGGTCGACAAGCTCATAACTTAACCTAAGGAACTGACAAATGGATTTAATGTGCAGATCAATTATGAATAGGGATGAGCGAGCATATTCGTGGGTACTCGGTACTCGGCGAGTAATGCGGTACTCGGTACGTAGCGAGTATTGCACTATTCGGTTCTCCCGCCCAGCAGTTGCCAATCACGGTAATGCCGCACCCTTCTTGGTTGTGGGCAGCATTACTATGATTGGCTGGCCGCCCAGCGTCCTATGAGTCATCATAGCCTGGCTCTATCTAAGCCCTGCTGCCGCCATTTTCTGCACATTGCATGCAGAACACAGCTAGTGTAGGAAAAGTGTGAGCAGCTGCTAGTGAGAGTTGTGTTTTTTGGTGCAAATCATACAGAAATCCTCTGTGAAACCCAAAAGCTCTTTTCAGAGCTGAAAGTATAAGGTCAGGGACTGAGTAGTGACCATTTTCCCAGCTTTATTTGGGGATCACATTTACCCCTGCAGGGCAGTTTTTTTGTGCTGTTGCGGTGCTGTGTGGTGTCTGGGGTGCGTATTCTTGCCTTAAACCTCAGGGCAGTTGTTTTGTGCTGTTGCGGTGCTGTGTTCACAGCGAATAGTATGCACGCACGGTACTGCATAACTGACACGCAACCAGCACCGCTGTCCTGTGTGGTGTCTGGGGTGTGCTTTCTTGCCTTAAACCTCAGGGCAGCTTTTTTCTGCTGCTGTGGTGCTGTTTGTAAAACACAAAGCAGTACTATGCTATAGTGCTGCCTTCCACAAAGCACTAACTGCTCCTTTTTCCCCAATATCTGCATCTGAACATCTGCAACTAATGCAGAAAAATCCAAAATTCCTAAAAAGGCTGTTGTGAAGGGACAGGTATGTGGACGTGGTTTCGTTGGTGCCCAACAATGCCCAGAGACTGGGAGATCGAAGAAGGTTGATGCATCTAGTTTCCTGGTGAAATTTCCTGGTCTGGAACATAAACGGGCCTGGAAGCCAGAAGAACAAGAGCAAATACTGTCTTGAATGGCTCATAAGGCTTCAACAAATTGTTCTAGCAGCTCCCAATTGTCCATGACAAAACAGTCTACTGTCCATACAGATAACACTGGGTCATCCTATTCTCAACCTGTTCCTAGTTCATCACCCGGTCAGGAGTCACAGGAAACATTTGACCCCAACCTTGGTCACTCTGTGGATCTGTTTGATCCATTTCATTACATTGCCTCTGGCCTCTCACCGCACGACATTGAAGAGGAACGTGAAGGGGTATCGTCTGTTGATGATGGCCAAATATTTGAAATCCCACGGCCAGAAGAAAGCCACTTTCATCCACGTGATATACCGGATGAAGAGGTGGAGGCTGATGGTGATGACACACAGTTGCCATCTGGCCAGTGGCCAATATCAACATGGAAGGAGGATGACATGGACGATGAGGTGGTCGATGATGAGACCACCAATCCGACCTGGACTGTTGGCACGCATAGCCAGCACAGCAGCACAGAGGATGAAGGTGGATACATAGCACCAACAAAGGCATCAAGGGCTACTGCTTTGAGTAGAGTGCTAAGTGTGTCAACTGTTGCCAAGAGCAATCCCTCTGTGCCCCAAATCAAGGCAAGGGTGCGTTCAGCCTCTGTCTGGAATTTTTTTCCGATAGTCCTTCTGAACCAAATGTTGTCATCTGTAGCATCTGCCATAGGAAGCTGAGCAGAGGCCAGGGCAATGGCAACCAAAGCACCACCAGTATGCGGAAACACATGGCAGCCAAGCACCCTAGTCGGTGGGCTGAACAACAGGGTACCAAATCAGTGTTTGCGACTGCGGGTCAAACCACTGCCATGTCGCCTGTGATATGTCCTTTCGAATCTGCTGGGCAGGAAGCAGGTGATCATCATACCTCTTTCTCACAAGCTGCGGTTGCACAGACACAGGCCACAACAAGCTCATTCACTTGTTTGTCCCAGGAAAGCTTCCAATTGTCCATGCCCCAGATGTATGAAAGGATACGTAAATACCAAGCCATGCACCCACAAGCACAAATACTGAACGTGCACATTGCCAAGTTGCTAGCCATGGAGTTGTTGCCGTTTAGGCTTGTGGGGACAGTCTTTCCGTAATCTTTTGGCAGTGGTTGCCCCATGATACTCGGTTCCCAGCCAGCACTATTTTTCACAGTGTGCCGTCCCCGCGTTACTCCAGTACGTCTTAAACAATCTAAAGCGTGCTCTCACCAACGCCTTAACCGGGAAGGTCCATATTACAACAGACACATGGACAAGTATTTGTGGCCAAGGACAATACATCTCTGTTATGGCACACTGGCTCAACCTGGTGGAGGGTGGGACAAAGTCTCAATCTGGACCATCAACACATATCCTACCCACGCCACGAATAGCGGGCCCAACCTCAATCAGGATTTCCGCCTCATCATATACATCCAGTCTCCACTCTTCCTCCTCCTCCTCCGCCTCATCATCCTATGCTGAATTACCCTCCACATCACTCCCAAGTTGGGAGTTGTGCAGCAGCGCATCGGCAAAGCGGCAAAACGCTCTGCTGAAGCTGATCTGCTTGGGTGAAACACCACACACTGCAGCAGAGCTGTGGCAAGGAATAAAACAACAGACTGATCAGTGGCTCTCCCCACTGCAACCTGGTCTGGTTGTCTGCGACAATGGGCGTAACCTGGTGGCAGCTTTAAAGCTCGGGAAGCTGGTACACATGCCATGCATGGCTCACGTGCTTAACCTAGTGGTGCAGTAATTTCTAAAAACATACCCTGACTTGCCATACCTACTTTAGAAGGTGCGCCGTATTTGCGCCCATTTCCGCCACTCCTCAATCGCTGTTGCCGGTCTTGCAGCGCTTCAAAAGCAATTTAATTTGCCAAACCACAGACTCATTTGTGACCTGCCTAAACGGTGGAACTCAACATATAGTATGTTTGCAAGGATAAGTGAGCAGCAGAGGGCACTTTCTGAATACCAGCTTAAACATGCCCATCACACTGAGACTCAGCCAAGACACATAACTGTCGAGTGGGTGTGGATCGCTGATATTTGTGAGGTGCTTGATAACTTTGAGTACTGCACCAAGCTTGTGAGCGGTGATCAGGCTATTATCAGCGTAACCATCCCTATGCTATAGTAGGCAAAAAAACACTGCACTCCAGAGAAAAAAAGGAAGGTTGTTCGGTGCTCAAGTAAGGTTTCCAACCCGTAAATATGTACAAAAATTCTTGGCACTCAGAAATGAAGAAGCAGTATATTCTTTATTTAGCATCCAGACAAAAATAGACTCATATCGTATGAACGTTTTCTGTCCAACAACGGACTTTCATCAGAAAGGTTTTTTGGTTTCTTTTGGTAGAAAACTGCAAAAGATACCGATAGGGTAATAGAAATCCTTAGGTGGTAGCAAAGTCTTTGCTGCTGGTATTATATAGAGGCTGGAACATGAGTCTATCTGGTTGGAATTAGATAAATGTGACTGGATAAGGCAGGGCTACAGGAATGGGTTAACAGTAGAGTTGAGCGATACCATCCGATACTTCAAAGTATCGTATCGGATGGTATCGGCCGATCTTTAAAAAAAGTATCGGTATCGCCGATTCCGATACCGGAAGTCCCATTCAAGTCTATGGGACTTCCGGTATCGGAATAAGAAAAACCCTTTCCTGCCCTTGTACAGCCTCTCTGGGGTCTGTACGGGCCTTTCGGGGGGCTGTGCCGGCCTGCCAGGGGGTCTGTGCAGGCTCCGGTGGTCTGTGCCGGCCTGCCGGTGGTCTGTGCAGGCTCCGGGGGGCTGTGCCGGCCTGCCGGGGGGCTGTGCCGGCCTGCCAGGGGGTCTGTGCAGGCTCCGGTGGTCTGTGCCGGCCTGCCGGTGGTCTGTGCAGGCTCCGGGGGGCTGTGCCGGCCTGCCGGTGGTCTGTGCAGGCTCCGGGGGGCTGTGCCGGCCTGCCGGGGGGCTGTGCCGGCCTGCCGGGGGGCTGTGCCGGCCTGCCGGTGGTCTGTGCAGGCTCCGGGGGTCTGTGCAGGCATCGTCCGATGGGACTACAAGTCCCATCGGGCGATGCCTGCTACCATGACAGTGATTGACACATTAGCCAATGATGGGACAGTAGTAGTCCCATCATCCGGCTAATGTGTTAAATGTAAAAAAAAAAAAAAAAAAAAAAAATTACATGCTACATTCATACTACATACTACATACATGCTACATTCATACTACATACTACATACATGCTACATTCATACTACATGCAACATACATACTACATATATACTACATGCATGCTACATACATACTACATATATACTACATGCATGCTACATACATACTACATATATACTACATGCATGCTACATACATACTACATGCTACATGCATGCTACATACATACTACATACATGCTACATATATACTACATACATACTACATATATACTACATGCATGCTACATATATACTACATGCATGCTACATACATACTACATATATACTACATGCATGCTACATACATACTACATGCTACATGCATGCTACATACATACTACATACATGCTACATATATACTACATACATACCACATACATACTACATGCATGCTACATATATACTACATGCATGCTACATACATACTACATATATACTACATGCATGCTACATACATACTACATGCTACATGCATGCTACATACATACTACATACATGCTACATATATACTACATACATACTACATATATACTACATGCATGCTACATATATACTACATACATACTACATATATACTACATGCATGCTACATATATACTACATACATACTACATATATACTACATACATGCTACATACATACTACATATATACTACATGCATGCTACATATATACTACATGCTACATACATACCACATACATACTACATACATGCTACATATATACTACATGCATGCTACATACATACTACATATATACTACATGCATGCTACATACATACTACATGCTACATGCATGCTACATACATACTACATACATACTACATGCTACATACATACCACATATATACTACATACATACAATACATTCATACAATACATACATAGACATACAGTACATATAACATAGAGTAACATACTTACCAATACTTGTCACATTGTTCCCCGAAGCCATTGTCGTCTACGGAATAAATATTAACATAACAAACCACAAAAATACTCACCCACGATCCGAAGCAGTCCACGAGTGTGTCCCACGACGATCTTGGGTAGAGAACTGCAGCATCAGCTGATGCTGCCGTTCTCTACGGGCTGCAGGAATCCAATGACGGAAGGTAGGTATCCTTCCGCACTGTATTCCTCCGCCACTTAAAAAAAAAAAAAGTCCCTAGTCTCACTTTATGCCATTGCTGTGTGGGAATTTCCCACACAGCAATGGCATAAAGTGAGACTAGGGACTTTTTTTTTTTTAAGTGGCGGAGGAATACAGTGCGGAAGGATACCTACCTTCCGTCATTGGATTCCTGCAGCCCGTAGAGAACGGCAGCATCATCTGATGCTGCAGTTCTCTACCCAAGATCGTCGTGGGACACACTCGTGGACTGCTTCGGATCGTGGGTGAGTATTTTTGTGGTTTGTTATGTTAATATTTATTCCGGAAAGACAATGGCTTCGGGGAACAATGTGACAAGTATTGGTAAGTATGTTACTCTATGTTATATGTACTGTATGTCTATGTATGTATTGTATGAATGTATTGTATGTATGTAGTATATATGTGGTATGTATGTAGCATGTAGTATGTATGTAGTATGTATGTAGCATGCATGTAGCATGTAGTATGTATGTAGCATGCATGTAGTATATATGTAGTATGTATGTAGCATGCATGTAGTATATATGTAGTATGTATGTAGTATATATGTAGCATGTATGTAGTATGTATGTAGCATGCATGTAGCATGTAGTATGTATGTAGCATGCATGTAGCATGTAGTATGTATGTAGCATGCATGTAGTATATATGTAGTATGTATGTAGCATGCATGTAGTATATATGTAGCATGCATGTAGTATGTATGTGGTATGTATGTAGCATGTAGTATATATGTAGCATGCATGTAGTATGTATGTAGTATGTATGTAGTATGTATGTAGCATGCAGTATGTATGTAGTATGTATGTAGTATATATGTAGTATGTATGTAGCATGCATGTAGTATGTATGTAGCATGTATGTAGTATGTATGTAGTATATATGTAGTATGTATGTAGCATGTAGCATGTATGTAGTATTTTTTTTTTTTTTTTTTTTTAACATTTAACACATTAGCCGGATGATGGGACTACTACTGTCCCATCATTGGCTAATGTGTCAATCACTGTCATGGTAGCAGGCATCGCCCGATGGGACTTGTAGTCCCATCGGACGATGCTTGCACAGACCCCCGGACATCAGCACAGCCCCCCGGCAGGCCGGCACAGCCCCCCGGCAGGCCGGTACAGACCCCCACAGGGTGCACAGCCCCCCGGCAGGCCGGCACAGCCCCCCGGCAGGCCGGCAGAGACCCCGGGCAGTCCACACAGCCCCCCGGCAGGCCGGCACAGCCCCCCGGCAGGCCGGCAGAGACCCCCGGAAGGCCCGAAATGACGGCGCATCATGATGCGCACACACCGCGCATCATGATGACGTCAGGCCGTCAATCAACTGAACTTCCGATTCCGATGCCGAATTCCGATATTGAAAAAATATCGGAAGTCGGTATCGGAATTCCGATACAGCAAGTATCGGCCGATACCCGATACTTGCGGTATCGGAATGCTCAACACTAGTTAACAGCGCTAGGAGTGCAGGCTCTGCAAACAGATACAGCGCTTAGTGCCTGCAGGAGAAATCCAGGATTTCTTTTACCCTATCAGTATCTTTTGCAGTTTTCTACCAAAAGAAACCAAAAAACCTTTCTGATGAAAGTCCGTTGTTGGACCGAAAACGTTCATACGATATGATACTATTTTTGTCTGGATGCTAAATAAAGAATATACTGCTTCTTCATTTTTGAGTGCCAAGTATTTTTGTACATACATCCCTATGCTATGTCTGCTGAAAAAATTGCTGCAGAATCAAAAAATGGAATCTTTGCGTGCCCAGCAGCTGGGTATGGAACAAGATTTCACAATGGGTGATCCTACCCAGCCCAGCCAATATCATCAGGTAATGTTGGGGGATGAAGATAATGATGAAAATGAGGAGGGAGAGGACTTCTTTTTCAATGGTACTGAGGGGACACCTCATGCTACAGAGGGGAATCCCAACCCCAGCTTCATGTCTGTCCAGCATGGGTGGGCTGAAGAGAAGGAGGTGGAGGAGGAGAGTCAGTGTGAGGAGAGGATGGGTATTGTTCCTCCTTCAGGGGTCACTGAACATTTGCCTCTTTGCAGCTTGGCACACACATGGCACACTTCATATCTGACTGTCTGTACCTCGCGTAATCCACATTTTCAGTAGCAACCTATATGGTTGTCCACCTTTCTAGACCCACGGTACAAGGACAAATTTTCTTTCGCTACTGTTGCAGTAGACAAAGGGTATCACAATGGAATCCTTCAACAGCACCAGCACCCTCAGACACCACTGCTAGCAGAGCTTCCAGCTCTGTGCAACAGCATGCATTAATGGGGAGAGATACGCCAAGCAGGTCCAAAAGAGGTGGTGATAAAATGTCCACAAACTGGGCCATCTTCAATAAACCGGCTCATCACCAAGGACTAGCTGGAACAGGAGCAATGTCAAGGAGGGAGAAGTTGAACAAGATGGTCAACAACTATCTAAGTGACCATACCTGCGTCCTTCCTGACGCTTCTGTACCGTTTAATTACTGGGTATCCAAGCTGCATAGTTGGCCCGACCTCTCCTTCTATGCCTTGGAGGTGCTGGCCTGCCCTGCTGCTAGTGTGATGTCAGAGCGTGTTTTCAGTGCCGCTGGGGCAATCATCACAGATACACGCACACGGTTGACTACAGAGAATGCAGACAGGCTGACTCTGATAAAATTTAACAAGGACTGGATTTCGCAACAGTATTTAAGCCCTCCAGATGACAGTATCCCAACCTAAAGTCACCCAAAACTTTATTTTTTTTTTAAATTGTTGATCACGTCCATCCCTTCCCATACAAGCCCCTTTTCTTCTTCTTACACGTTTTCAAAACCTGCTTCTGACACATGTACCTCATGGTCAATAAGCTAAAAACAATGTTACGTTAATTAATATTTCCCATCGGAGGCAATTGTGATGAGAGTGAGACCCTTCTTCCTTCATAACCATGGTATAATGCCCCTTGGGCTAATTTTTGGAGACACTATGGCTGTGCCTGGACACTGGGCACTGCCACCTCTATGCTAGTAGTCCTAGCTTCATCATAATTGTTTGGCCCTTCTGACCTGTCTTGCTTCCTTCATCAACTATGATACAGCCCATTGGGCTAATTTTTGGAGACACTATGGCTATGCCTGGACACTGGGCACTGCCACCTCTATGCTAGTAGTCCTAGCTTCATCATAATTGTTTGGCCCTTCTGACCTGTCTTGCTTCCTTCATCAACTATGATACAGCCCCTTGGGCTAATTTTTGGAGACACTATGGCTATGCCTGGACACTCAGCACTGCGACCTCTAAGCTAGTAGTCCTAGATACGTCATAATTGTTTGTCTCTGAGTCTTCAGACCTGTCTTGCTTCCTTCATCAACCATGATACAGCCCCTATGGCTAATGTTTTGAAGACACTATGTCTATGCCTACACATCGGGCAGTGGCACAACTAGGACAGTAATCCAAGCTTTACAATTGTGAATCCATTGTGATGAAGATGATGATTATGGGTGGCTTCTTCCTGCATTAACCATAACACAGCCCCTAGGGAAGATTGCTCTCCTTACACTACTTACACAATTAGCTGTCAGAAGATCGCCTCCATCATCACTCGCTCTTATGGCACTTCTGATATATCACTGCCACTGCGTAAGTGGCGTACGAGTCCCGCTCTTCCGGCACAAAAAAAGGACTTCAAATAATGTTTGTACATTCTAGTGAAGCAGTGGTGTAAAACCACTCGTGCAGCCTCTGAACAGATGCCCCCATGTTATGTACATTTGTTTACAGCATACATTTTTTTAACATTTACACATTTTGTAGCCTTTTCCTCAGCCCCCAGACCGCTTTGTAGGGTCCAGCAGACAATTACTCGCATTTTCCCGAGTAGGGTATACTCGGTACGAGTATAGCGAGTCCGAATACTTCACCACTCTCTCATCCCTAATTATGAACCAAATGCAAATTAAAGTGGGAGGCAGTGATTATATTGGGTCCATCTGGATTCTGTTTGTGTTGTTTTTAGAAGAGGAGAAAAAGAGCAGCATGCAAAACTTTTTTATTGTTATTCTAAAAACACATAATGGAACCCATAATGATTAATGTGCCCTTCTTCTCCTGTCTTCATTAGTTATGCAATAGATTAATTTTGCATGTGAATTTCTTTGTCTGTTCTTTGAAACAAAATAAGTAGAAATAAGTTTTAGTTTTGTTACTACCTGGTATAGCTACAGTATGTAGCTTCTAAACTCACTCAGATCAGTCCTGCTCCTTTCACCACACACTCAACTTCTAGTGCCATGCATCACTTTGTGTTCGTACCAGGGCACCTGGTATGGCCTAATAATCAGTGGAATAGTGGCTTAGCGTGTATTTGGAATTACATTTAAGCTACATTAAATTTTGATTTCCAAGCTAAAAATACTTTAAATGGCCTAAAGAAATGTGTATAGCAATCTGCAGTCTTCTAGGATGGTATTCACCACCCTTCAAAGTCTTTAACACAATCACAACCTTAGTCACAATGACTTGAACATACAGTGGGGCAAAAAAGTATTTAGTCAGTCAGCAATAGTGCAAGTTCCACCACTTAAAAAGATGAGAGGCGTCTGTAATTTACATCATAGGTAGACCTCAACTATGGGAGACAAACTGAGAAAAAAAAATCCAGAAAATCACATTGTCTGTTTTTTTTTCATTTTATTTGCATATTATGGTGGAAAATAAGTATTTGGTCAGAAACAAAATTTCATCTCAATACTTTGTGATATATCCTTTGTTGGCAATGACAGAGGTCAAACGTTTTCTGTAAGTCTTCACAAGGTTGCCACACACTGTTGTTGGTATGTTGGCCCATTCCTCCATGCAGATCTCCTCTAGAGCAGTGATGTTTTTGGCTTTTCGCTTGGCAACACAGACTTTCAACTCCCTCCAAAGGTTTTCTATAGGGTTGAGATCTGGAGACTGGCTAGGCCACTCCAGGACCTTGAAATGCTTCTTATGAAGCCACTCCTTCGTTGCCCTGGCGGTGTGCTTTGGATCATTGTCATGTTGAAAGACCCAGCCACGTTTCATCTTCAATGCCCTTGCTGATGGAAGGAGGTTTGCACTCAAAATCTCACGATACATGGCCCCATTCATTCTTTCATGTACCCGGATCAGTCGTCCTGGCCCCTTTGCAGAGAAACAGCCCCAAAGCATGATGTTTCCACCACCATGCTTTACAGTAGGTATGGTGTTTGATGGATGCAACTCAGTATTCTTTTTCCTCCAAACACGACAAGTTGTGTTTCTACCAAACAGTTCCAGTTTGGTTTCATCAGACCATAGGACATTCTCCCAAAACTCCTCTGGATCATCCAAATGCTCTCTAGCAAACTTCAGACGGGCCCGGACATGTACAGGCTTAAGCAGTGGGACACGTCTGGCACTGCAGGATCTGAATCCATGGTGGCGTAGTGTGTTACTTATGGTGGGCCTTGTTACATTGGTCCCAGCTCTCTGCAGTTCATTCACTAGGTCCCCCCGCGTGGTTCTGGGATTTTTGCTCACCGTTCTTGTGATCATTCTGACCCCACGGGGTGGGATTTTGCGTGGAGCACCAGATCGAGGGAGATTATCAGTGGTCTTGTATGTCTTCCATTTTCTAATTATTGCTCCCACAGTTGATTTCTTCACTCCAAGCTGGTTGGCTATTGCAGATTCAGTCTTCCCAGCCTGGTGCAGAGCTACAATTTTGTTTCTGGTGTCCTTTGACAGCTCTTTGGTCTTCACCATAGTGGAGTTTGGAGTCAGACTGTTTGAGGGTGTGCACAGGTGTCTTTTTATACTGATAACAAGTTTAAACAGGTGCCATTACTACAGGTAATGAGTGGAGGAAAGAGGAGACTATTAAAGAAGAAGTTACAGGTCTGTGAGAGCCAGAAATCTTGATTGCTTGTTTCTGACCAAATACTTATTTTCCACCATAATATGAAAATAAAATGAAAAAAAAACAGACAATGTGATTTTCTGGATTTTTTTTTCTCAGTTTGTCTCCCATAGTTGAGGTCTACCTATGATGTAAATTACAGACGCCTCTCATCTTTTTAAGTGGTGGAACTTGCACTATTGCTGACTGACTAAATACTTTTTTGCCTCACTGTATATAGCTATGGATACATGGATGGCAGCGGTTATTCATTGTTGTACTGTACAGTTTCATCAATGTTTTATCGCTTTCTCTCCCTATCTTAACCTGTGAAGTTTTCTTCCTATTCGGATTTGCCCCACAATTGCTGCTGCATTCCTTATTTTGGCTTTTATACTGGCCATGATAGATCCTCCAGATGAGCTATACTATACCTTGCAATGTGATAGCTGAATGACATTATGGAGAAGCTAAGGGGTCATACTAGTCTGATGAAATCTTCCACAATATGTTAAATTACGGTGGCTATTTTTGATGATTTATGCAAATCAAATCGCAAATGGGTTGAATTCACTGGGTTTGGCAAATTCCTAAAAATTCAATACACATTAGATTTACTCATCTTTAGTGCTTTCTGTTCTGCTAAAACAGAGAAAAATAAGACAACTTCATTTTTCTTTAAACTTTTTACCAATCATAGCAATTTCTATGATATACGACCCATTCAGTAAATGATTTCTTTTAATTTTGAAAGTCAAAAGTATAATTTCACTACTTTCCATTCCCTTCACACATAAAACAGATAAAAAGGCTATTAAAAAATAATAATATTCTGTGTCCTAAGTAATAAACCTCTTCAGTCTTTTCTCTTTAAAAACCTATTCAGAACGTTATCAATTTACATTGTTCATTTTGCGATCCTGTTTTCTAATATCCTTCCACAAAGGGATTTTGTGTGCCGTAAATGTTCATTATTAATTTTCCCTTTGATCGAACGCTGTTACATTTAATGAGTATTGTAGGGATGAGATTGTATTACTTGTGTCCAGACTCAATATATATTATCATGTTAGTGAATTGAGAAGGTGATAGAAAATCTACCGCATAATGCATTACTTACTGCTTAGGGCGATACTCTAAAAGGGAGACAATTACAGTCCGCGCCACTGTATGTTGTATTTGGTGTTGTATACCTGATGAGATTCTCCTTGGGCTTTTAATGCAAGGGAACCTTTTATTGAAAGTAATATTGACATAACCATTCTGAAGGATTGATTATTCTGAATTAACATTGGACTTGGCAATAATTCACTCTTCAGACGGTGGAAGATACGGGCATAAAAAATAAGCATCAGACCCCATAACAAACTATTGGATTGAGCACCACTCAGCTGTGACCCTCATCTGTAGTTTATGAGCCAAGAAAGTAGAAAAGCTGTTAGAAGTAACACATTCTACTGTACCTCTGCTCAGTGGCTTACATCTTTACATCCCTCCAAGGTCTCCTAGCATTCTGCATTCATTTTCCCGTGGCCTCTTCTTTACATCTAGAGCTTTTGCTTCTCTCCCTTCCCAATAGCGGAATCATTGTGACCATTCTGTTTTTTTTTTTTTACCTGCAAATGCTTCTTTAAATTCATTAGTGACCATGTCAATCATATGTCACTACACAAGGGTGGGCACAGACCAAAAAGGACCCCTGTTCAAAAACACCATATGGGCCCTTTTAACACTAATAGCTCTTGACAATGCACAATTCCTCCTGCTTTGGAGGTGGCAGTGGCCCCCTTATCTCTTTAGCTCCTGTGCAGGTTAAAAGGTTGCAACGGTAATATATCCACACCTATCACTATAGTCCAGATTTTGCAGCTTTTACTTGTAATTTCTAGTTGGAATAACTCTGGATAACATGCTATATAGCTTGATCTTTATAATACCCCTTAAAAAGTGAAGAAGACCCTCAGGGCTACAATGTGTATTATCTTTGACCTATTTAGTGTAAAATGAATGATAAATAAAGACCCCCATACACATAAGATACACGTCATCCAAGCAATCGGCTGGCAGTTATCTCTCCTTACCCCTCCATTATTAGGAACACTCAACTGAGTCGAGCACTCCAGAGTTCTTTAAGAGTTAGCCGCTTCCATACTACTCTTTGGGTGTCTTGGCCAGATTCTTCTCTTCCCCAGTATCATCTGTCAAAAGAGTATGGTCACTACTGATATTGGAGGGTTCAGCCAACTTTTGTGTATGGGAGTCTTTAGACTGACCATACACTAGACTGACTATACATTAGACTACAGTCAACCAAATATACTGGTTTTGGTTGGACTGACTCTTCATAACGAGCAAACCAAAATAAAGTCCATGTTAATAAAGACTTAAAATTTTTTTTTATTTAATTCCACAATAATTTAATTCCCTGGAGACACATTGAGCCACTGGTCACGGGTATTTATGATCTTATTACAATTCCTATGCACTTTATTTGAGTTTTCAGACTTTAGGTCTGTTCACTATATGCACTTTACCTTGCCTATGGATTTTTTATGATCACAGAATTTACTCATGCCCCATGTGTTCACTATGTAATTATGTCCTTTTACTATGACATATTATGGTATTGTATCATGTCCAATTGTTTGGTTTTCCTTTTATTGTGGATTTAAATAAAAAATGTTTTTAAGTCTTTATTAACGTGGACTTTATTTTGGTTTATTCAAATTGGTTTGAGAAGGTTATTATTGTCTTTTATGAATATCCATATATGCCATTTGAATATTGAGTGAGTGATTCTCACTAGGTTGTTGGTCTCTTCATAACAAGTGTTCAACCAAATGGTATTTTATATACATGGATTACGAATGGAGGGTATCATTGGATCATAAGCGTTGATAGTATAATAGTACCTAATGTCAAGACATTATCTACCAGAATCCCAACAGCTTCTCTGTAGCTCTCTAAAAAGTTGAAGTACTTGTAATAAATTTCACAACCAAATTATGGACCATATAGCTCATGGGGTCAAGACAGTGGCATAACTTGAAGCTCATGGGCTTCAATGCAAAAGCTCCAATGGGGCCCCCAATTTTTGCCAGTGTTTAATACTATTAGCCTTTTCTTATAGGCCAAAGAGCCTTTTAGGGCTCCTTAAGCTCCAGGACCTGGGTGCGATTGTGACTCCTGCACCTATTGTAGTTAGTGTTCTTACTGGATCCTGAGACATATCTGCCATATGAGAGCATGAAGGTCAATTTTCTGAAATAATAATCTTAGAAGTTGACTGTACTAGATACTGGAGATCGGTCATCCAGGGATTTTTTGTGATTACCATGTCTAGATATTTTCCTTAGAAATTGAAACATATGACCAATGACTCAATGAGATCTTTGCTTTTCTCTACACTGAGGGCTTATAGATTGAAGTTGACGGACTTGCGTCTAATAATATGTTACTATGTTCAACTTGTCACACTGAAACATGAACTTATGAGGAAGCAGTTTCCCAGTTATGTAGAAGCCAAATAACTGAACATCAAGAACTACTGGTCTCAATCCAAAGGAGTACGGGTAATTTGCAATCTACTGGACACCAATTATTTACAGATATCCATAGGAAAATATATTGTCTCTCCTTAACTGTGACTCAAATTTTCTTGCAAAACTTTAGCTGGGTTTTATGTTGGCTCAAAGTTTTCCTAAATTATTTCCTCTTAGTTAAAATAAATGCTAAACTGGGAGCTCACTGAACTCACATTGGTTTTTTTTCTACATACGGTATTTTATGTATTCTTATTTTATTTAGAAGGTGAATCCTACATTATTTACATGGTTGTGCATTTATCCAGCCAAATTACTCATCATTTCTCATATTCTGAAGTAAATTCATAGAAACACATTGAATATGTATGCTCTGATATTTGTTATCTGCATACAAATGTTACTGTCTTTTATTCCATGCACTACTCATCTACTCATATTGTTTCTGCGTCTTCTTTGCTTTTTCTTACCAGTCTATTGTGTTCTTTGGGTTCTCTGAAATGCATCATTAGAATGGAAGGTCTATGGTAGTGCCGGAAATTGACAAATACATCAGTTGAATCTCCAGTGACCATGAGATCGTCACCTCTCCTGTGGACAAAGTTCCCACAATGACATGGAGGCCACAGAAACTTTTCATTACAGGACCCCTTTCCAATTGTGTTTTATAGAAAGATGCTCCTTCCTTCACATCACGTCACCAACATGTGACTCACTTAGAGGGAACCTCCAGTTTTTTTTCCTTTCAAGCCATGTACTTCACCTATAAAACCATGTAAATGAGGTTCCTATAACACCTATATACCCTTAGATGTGTCCTTGCATACCTCCAAAAAAGTGCTTTATTCTTGTCCAGCACAGTATCCAAATTATGTGGTCTGATTTGATGGGTCAATCCAGATTGCGCTCAGTGAGGCCCCGATCCCACCTCTGCCGCTTCTTCTATTTAGATGCAAGTGGATGGCATCTCCTATGTCATCCACACAGTGCTTATGTGAGTCTCGCGTTAGATAGATATAAGAGGAAGCGTTTCACGGGACCAAGTGGCGTTAAGTGTGATCTGGATTGACCCATTGGACCGGACGACGCAATTTGCATTCAGCACAGGACATGAATAAATTATTTTTTTTGGAGGTATGCAGGGGCACCTTTGATGGTATAGAGAGGTTGTAGGAACCTCATTTACAAGCTTTAAAAGGCTATGAGCATGGGTCATAAGGCAAACACATTGTAAAGATACCCTTTAAATTATCGCCACCCACAGCATAACTCATATTTTCAATCAGTAATTACAATCATATGACCCATTCAGAATGTCCCCGCGCCCTTCTCTTCTATTAAGCCTATTCTCTTGATTTCTTTTAGCATAGTTATTTAATTTCCAGAATGAGCTGATTCCTCTCTCTCCAACTAAATTGTCCCAGCCTGTTGCCTCCATATTCTACCAAAACAATCTTCCTCTTAAAGGGGTTGTCCACTACTCAATAGTCCTTTAAAAATCTAAACTTATCTCCAAGACTGGTGCTGCTCTCCTCATCTCAGTGCAGTGTACCCCTGTTGGTTTCCTGACATAAACAATGACATGTGACCTCTGCAACCAATCAGCAGCCACTGATTATCTGCTGCCTTGGAAAATCTGTCCAAGAAGATGAACAGTGTTACTTCTGCTTGGATATAAATATGAACGCTGCAGCTGATCAGTAGTCGTTGATTGATTGCAGCAGTCATGTAACATTCTTTTTGTCAGAAGACCTGTGTGGGACAGCGCTGAGATCAGAGGAGGGTCATCTGTTGTGAATTCTCTCTCTGTCTTCCCTCTGGTGATTACTGAAGGTAGTGGAGCTGGTCAGATTGACAGAGGGGTTGCGAGTTCTCTTTCTGGACTTCCTCTGGTGGTTACTGGAGGTAGTGGAACTGATCTGATTGACAGAGGCTTGCCACCTGATAATGAGGAAGACGATTAGAGATCTGGGGTTTCTGATTAGGATTTAAGACAGCTGACTCCCTCTATCCCTGCTGGTGATTTTCATCCTGTGCCTTCTAGGTCTGATGTCTCCTGCTCTTTCCCTGCATGATTCAGCTAAGTGGTTCATTCGTTATTCTGTTTGCATTTGATCTGGTTTTGTTTATCTCTGCTTTGTGCGGGTCAGCCAGCTCCGGCTGGGGCTGTGCTGAATCACCACCCATATGTTACTGCATGTGCCAGTTTGTTTTGTCCCCTGTTATATTGGTCTTTTTTTGCTTTGCTTTCAGAACATACCAGAGTGCTGATATAGTGGGGGCAAAGTCGTGCAACTTCAGTGTTTTTGTGCATCAGACGTGTTGGACTTTTTGCAGGGTTTTTTGCGTGATTGCAGACAGTGTCTTTCCTTTCCTGTCCTGTCTAGTCAATTTGGGCCCCATCGTTTGCTCAGTCTATTTTTCTGCCTGCGTTTGTGTTTTCATCTTGTCTCACCGACAATATATGTTTGGGTGCTATCTATTCCTTTGGGGTCTGCTCTGGGGCAGTTTAGATTTCCCCTTTCTTGCTTTAGGCTTAGTTAGCTCTCCGGCTGTGCTGAGGCATCTAGGATCATCGTAGGCACGCTCCACGGCTACTGCTAGTTGTGTGGACAGGATCAGGGGTCTGCATCCGCTTAGTTACCAACCTCTCTGGTTTTCTAAATTTCCACAACTAGGGCCTGAACAAACATGGCACTTCCCAACAAATGTGTACACCAAACAGATCAAGGAAGCATAATGCCATAAAATTCATATTGCTTTATTGAAATACATACAAAAGACATAGACATGATAAAAAGAGATGGATATATCGATGGATATCACAAATACAAATGTGCTAGTCGTATAAAAATATACACCAGAGATAAAGTATCAAAAAATCATGACAGAGTGCATCAGTATAGAGCATAGGGGATATGCAAAACATGAACATTCATAGGCAGAAAGACTGTGGTCTACTGCAATAATTATAGTAACTCGCAGAAATACTGAAAGCATCCAATATTACAAGACAATGTGATGGATGTAGCCAAAATACATACCCTACATGGAGAGGAAGGCTCTCAGTAGATTATGTAAAGTATGGTCAGAATCAATGTACGGCACTGCTATAGTAGCAGTAACATGAAAAACATGTACTGAAAAAGTACTAATAGTGTGTATTTTAACCTACTGCAATAACAGTGACACTAAACAATTACATGCATAGTCATGAAGTGTGACATGTAATATGGCCAAAATACTAAATATGTATAAATATGCTGCCAGACACAATGTCCAACACTATCTACGTTCGGGGCATAAGATAATGTATACCTACAATAGTATGCCATCACATAGGTGCAATAAACAACACAAGTGTGCCCATGGCATGTATGCCCCTATTCCAGGTGTGAAGCAACACCCCTAAGTAGAAAGCACATATGACCTGTGATACCGCAGTCCCCGACGCGCGTTTCGCCTTAGCTTCGTCCTGGGAGGTAGGTGAGTGTGGCTACAAGGTGTATAGGAGTATATATAATGGCATGATTACAAATCGCTCACACCTAAGAAATCACCCAGTGCCCGGCGTGTGACGTCATCATGGCGCGTGTCTCCCGACCGCACAGCCACACCCCATCATACACGTCACGATGTGGAGACGGCTGAGTGAGGCCAGGGAGAATGCGTTGCCAGGGCCGGTTTTAGACAAAGTGGGGCCCTAGGCAAAAGTTTAAAGTGGGGCCCCAAATGCTAACATTGTAAAATCATACATTTAGGTTACATTACATGAGCAGGATGCCGATACAGTTACAGAGGGGCCTGGAGCCAGTGCTGGCACTGTGGCCCCCAAATTCAGGGGCCTTATATCGGCCGACGGGTCTGCCACTATTAGCATTACACAGGAGCGTTGCTAGGGTCAGAAAAGATTGGGGGCCCAAGCCCCAAAGACAAAGAGTTGTCCCCCAACTCCCTCTTAATTTTTTTTTTTAACACTGCAGATAACACAGCAGGGCTCCCAACTGTCCTGGATCCAGCGGGACAGTCCCGATTTTGACACTCCCATCTGCGGAATTGTAGTTTTCCCGCACTGCAAATCAGCCGCCACGCCCACCTGTTATTTCAGAAGGGACTGTGTACCGACCGCCATACAATTCCCTCTATGCACAGCATACTCCAGAACAGAAGCCCTCCCCGGCTCACGTGACCAGTCACATGACTGTGACCTCATCCTATGTAACACCAGAGAAAGCAGTGATAACTCTCTGAGAACAGATAATATAGTAGATGTCACCTGCAGTCCTATGTAACACCACAGATAGTCTTACTCTGAAACGCTATGGCAATGTTCACATGCATTTTTTTCAGTAGTCAAAACCTGTTCTATTGGCAGTAAAAATGTTGCGTTCAAAAACCTGTTTTCATCTTGTTTTCTGGTGTTCTTTACACTTTTTTCAGCTTTTTTTAAAGTGAGGATGTTGCTTTGTCTACAGTACGTTTAAGGCCACGTTCACACGTTGAGTATTCGGTCAGTATTTCACATCAGTAAGTGCAAGTCAAAACCAGGAGGGTGAGAAATCCAGAAGTGCTGATGTGTTTCTACTATACTTTTCCTCTGATTGTTACACTGCTGTTTCTGCATTACAAATACTGATGTGAAATACTGACCAAATACTGAACGTGTGAACGAGACTTAATAGTTTAATTCACCAAAACCACTTAAAAAATTGCAGCGAAAAATGCCGTTGCAATATCTGCAGCTTTCTTTCTTATATTCTTTCATTGCTTTTTACGGGTGAAAACACACTGAAAGAAGTGACACGCTGCAGATTTAAAAAGCGCTACAGTCCTGAAATTCAGTCAGAAAAAAACAAGCGCATGCAGGAGATTCCGGAAAACTCATATGTTTTGAGGGCACTTTAAATAGCCGCTCTTGGCCACGTTCATATGCAGAATTTCTGCAGCTTTTTCTTCTGCAAATAAGAAGTTTACAGCATTTTACAGCACAAGCAAAGACTGAGATTTTCAGAGATCTCCTGCACACCCTTTTATTTTCTCCTGACTGAATTTCACAACTGCAGCGTTTTATAAATCCGCAGCGTGTCACTTCTTTCAGCAATTTTTTTTCACTCGTAGAAAGCAATGAAAAAGTTTTAGAAAAGCTGCAAATGTCACAACGTTGTTTTTCGCTGTGTTTTTGGTGAATAAAAAGAACTTTATTAAACATGTACTGTAGACAAAATGAAAACTATAAAAAAAAAACAGCAAAAGCTCTAAGGGTCTGTGTCCGCAATCAGTAAACTCTGGATGCTGCGTACATCCACAGCATCCAACCCGCAGCGACCAGATGTTACAGCACAGTGGATGGGATTTCTAGAAATTCCATGTCCACTATGCGTGCACATACGCCCGCACCTCACCCGCAGAGACGGACATGCAGTACGACTCTCCAGACCCCAGCATGTCAATTTATCTTGCATAGATGCGAGTCTCCGCAAGAGAAATCTCACCCGTACAATGTATAGGACGCGGTGATTCCGCACGGTTCAGTGACCACACGCGGAATCACCTGCGTTTAACAGATGGCAGCACTTTGGATGGAGCACATGTCCGCTGTGTCCAAAGTGCTGCCATTTCCGGATCGTCTGCACATACCATAAAAAATGGTTTTGAAAGCAGTGTTTTTACTGCTTTGGCAGCAAAAAAAAAAATGCAACAAAAACGCTGATTCCTATGCACCCCTGTACTATATATATGGATGGTTTACCCTTATTATTTCACATGGGAATTCATTTATTTCTATATAATAAATCCCCTGATTCAGCAGACTATATCCCTGCCTTGTGTCATCCAGACAGTAGTGACAGGAGGTCGCCCTGTCACATTACAAGCAGTGATTAGTGACTGTGGTCAGAGCTGATGCTGATCGCTGCTGTATGTGGCTGTGAATCCTGATCCTGCAGCGATCAGCACTGAGCTCCGGACCACAGTGAGTAAATCACTGCACTCTGACCTGTTATTGCTGCCCTTACGTACCAGGTTCTGTGGCTTCACTTAGGCATATCCATTCTCAGGACAGTGCTAGGAGCAGCCATGATCAGGACTAAGGAGGAGACATACAGAGCTTCAGGCATGGTCCTGCACTGTCACTGTGCTGTAATCGGCCCCTCCCCCTCAACTTTTAACCTAACTGCAGGGAGAAAGAGACGGGGGGCTCAAGGGGCTTTGCGAGACAGACGCTCCGGACTTCAGAGCAATGCACAGCATTATTCACTGCTGTACACCCTCTGGGCACTTCATAAATGGACTTCAGATGCAGGGGGCCCCCTTTGTAGGTGGGGGCCCCAGGCATCTGCCTGGTCTGCCTGGTCCAAACGCCGGCCCTGCACGTTGCCAAGGCGATGCACCACGCTGCAGGATGACGCTGCAGATAGGCAAGCCACTCCTCCGCTCGACGTGTCAGGGCAGAGAGGCGGTCTTAGCCCGTCCAACAGACGTATCCACACAGAGTGTGCACAGTGCTCTGGGAAATGCATGGGAGTATCAGTATATAACAGTGTAATGTTATACCTGATCATAGAGGGTTTAACTGCTCAGGTGCATCAGCTGCAAATGCATAGGGGGCACAAAGATCGCCCTACCAGACTGTATTTGGAAGTCCATATGCCCAGTGGTTCCTCCATTAAAGTATATAATATATAATAGATGAGTGATTTGTCTAGCAGTATAATGAAATCTAAAAAACAGTTCCAAAAAGATATTAATATAGAGAAAGCGGTGCTAGTGACCCCTATTTAATAAATTTAGTTTTAACGTTACATATGTAACGAAAATTAAGGGTCTCGACTATATATAAATCACAAAATGCACGAGAAAGCATTGTAAAAAGGAATATCCCCTTGATCCTCAATATGTTCAGAATAATAATGCAACATTATACAGTAAATGACCATATGGAAATTAATCCCTAGGGAGCATATGACATGCATGTTGGAACCCAGATCTATTACTCTACAGGGACATTATCCCAGCATCGTTATTCCCCAAACAAAATGCATGAAATATAATTACCGCTGAAATGTCCATCCATTTACAATATAATGCAGACTTCTTGGCACATAGTGTGTCAAAATTGGAGGAATAAAGCTCCAAAAGAGGTATTATAAGGACCTAAGAACACATATACATATGCTAATATATGCATCCTTTATACAAAAGGGAAACCCTCAGTGTAGACATGCAGCACTCCTGAAAAACAGACTACACGATGATCAGGTTCTCTCTTGATTTTTCATGGATGTAGACCAAATACTTTTCGGATATCCTCCAATGTAAGGTGGCTTATGACAACTTCTCCAACAATTAGCTTGAAGACGCCATCCCAACCCGATGTCCGTACACACCACATAGCAATGTGATAAAAGAGATGATAAACTCTCTTTTTATCATGTCTATGTCTTTTGTATGTATTTCAATAAAGCAATATGTATTTTATGGCATTATGCTTCCTTGATCTGTTTGGTGTACTCTCTGGTTTTCTGTGGCTTAGCTTGGGCCTGCTATCCTCCTCGGTGCCCATTCATAACAGTCATCGGTTCAGAAGGTAACGGTAGGTTTTTTAATTTATTTTATGCAGCACATTATGGCCATTAACTTATTAGTGGACAACCCCTGTCTACTATTAAAAGATTTGTACATTATTGCGGTATTTTTATTCAGACAGTTCTATCATGTTAGTCTAGTCGGCTCAGGGCATCTTCCTACAGTATGTAGAAATATGTCCTATTGTACTTTACAGCTAGATGTATTGTATTGATTCTCATTGTGCACTTGTGAGACTAATGTTGCTGAGGAAGACTATTTCCTGCCAAGCTATACATTATTCTCCTTCCCCTGTCATAGGCCTAACACCACTGGAAACATTGTGATAGCACGGTGATGTTCTGATGTGTCTCTGTACCCTGAATGTTAATATCTAGTGGCAATGACTCTCTACTTATCATAAAAAAATCACAATACATTCTGAACTAAAGCACCTAGTGTCAGAGGTCACACCACTTATATTGCCGCAAGGTAGAAACACTCCATTTTTGATTGGTATTTTTAGTCAAGGTGGGGTATGCCATTTCCAGTAACTGAATTTTACAATATAAAGGCATTCAATGTGCATTATAATGTTTTACTTTTTTATTTTAAACAGTTTCCAGGATAGGTGATAACATTCTGATGGATTGGAGTCGGTCCACAGTGACAGACCCCCAGCAATCAGACATTTATTGAAGGGAACCCAAAACCATAAACAACATGAATCAGTGCCTGGGTGCACAAATGCAGCCAGACATGTTTTTCTCTAAAATGTTCCTGTGCCTCAGTGAAAACATACTTTGAGGATCTGACTTCTCCCCACCCCACTCCAGGTGATTGACAGGTCTTTCTCGATGTACACACATAGCAGGAACCTATTCCCTATAGTGGAGCAGGAGAAGTCGACCAGGGGTGCTGTCGGCCGATTCTCATCTATTTATGCTCACCTAGTAAAGTGGACCCACTAAGCTCAAGTCTGGGTCCTGGACGTGGGTACAGCTGGAGGGATGGTACGTGGGGAGTGAGAATAGGACACCATCAGGAATCTTTTGAGCAACAGGACAGATGAAGTGAAGTCAGCAGGGCAGCAATGATAACAGCAAGTAACACGATGTGCACCAGAGGTGGAGAATAGCAAACTAGATTCTTGGATAACAATCCAAAGGCAGGAATAGCAAACTAGATTCTTAGATAACAATCCAAAGGCAGAGTTGTCTGTAAAAATGGGCCTTAAATAGGATCATGGGGATTATATTACCAAGTCACTCCAGACAACCTGCAAAATCTGATGCGGAGCACAACAGAGAGCAGCAGACCAAGGTGAAGGAAGCCAAGCTCAAGATATCTGAGACAGATATGTGACATAATCTCTCCCTATAGACGTCAGCCAGCTCTCCAAATTATGATTTCTCTGAAATACAGGAGCCTTTTAGAGAAAAACAAACCTGATTGTAATTACAAACCCAGGCTCTGATTCATGTCCCCCGTGGATTGGGCAGCATGAATCGTGTTACAAGTTTCCTTTTGCTATCTGGTGATTGATGGGGATATATATTTACAATTCACCGAAACAGCTAAAGGCAGCAAAATGACACTCCTGTGCACTAACCTTTTCATGGAAAACTGGAAAGTGACTATTTAGCATCTTATTCCATCAAACCCCTGGAATACATCCAATAAGTTATTATATTTCTCTTACTGAGAGCAATCAACATTTTTTTTTGACTGACTTAGGCCTCTTTCACACATCAGGTTTTCGCCGTCAGGCGTGATCCGGCGCTTTTGACAGAAACCGGATCCGGCGAAATGCAATGCCGGATCCGGTTTCCCCCCCATTGACTTGCATTTGCGCCGGATCGCGCCGGATGGCCATGCGTTTCATCCGGTTTTCGCCGGATCCGGCAATGTGTCGCAATGTGTCGCGATCCGGCGTCTGGAAAAAATGTCTACTGTAACGTTCTTTGTCTCCGGCGAAAAAGCCGGACACGCCGGATCCGGCGCGTCCGGCTTTTTCACACAATGAAAGCCTATGAGCGCCGCAATGCGCCGGATCCGGCGAAAGCCGGATCCGGTGGCCGGATCCGGTTTTTTTGGTCTGAGCATGCTCAGTAGCTCTGCCCACAGGAGATATATAAAAGCAAGACAATGGGACCCTCAGCCACACCCAACATGCCACCCAAGACAGCAACCAGGCGCAGGAGAAGGCAGCAGACATCTGCAGCAGCAGCACCATCAGCAACACCCCAAATGGAGCAGCATGCTGAACGGGAGGGGAGTCCAGAAGCAGATGAGAGACGGTAATTATCAAATCCCCCATTCCTCCAAACTAGGGCCATGGAATATCAAGATATTCATTGGCCCTTTGTTTCTCTTTATTCAACAGCCGCCAAAGAGATGCAGCAGCAGCACCATCAGCAACACCCCAAATGGAGCAGCATGCTGAACGGGAGGGGAGTCCAGAAGCAGATGAAAGACGGTAATTATCAAATCCCCCATTCCTCCAAACTAGGGCCATGGAATATCAAGATATTCATTGGCCCTTTGTTTCTCTTTATTCAACAGCCGCCAAAGAGATGCAGCAGCAGCACCATCAGCAACACCCCAAATGGAGCAGCATGCTGAACGGGAGGGGAGTCCAGAAGCAGATGAGAGACGGTAATTATCAAATCCCCCATTCCTCCAAACTAGGGCCATGGAATATCAAGATATTCATTGGCCCTTTGTTTCTCTTTATTCAACAGCCGCCAAAGAGATGCAGCAGCAGCAGCAGAAATGGCATCACTGGCAGCAGCAATACCCACAGCCATGGAGTCTGGCCATCAACAGGACAGCACATCTTCTTCTGGGAGCCCTCCCTCGCATCGTCAGCGTTTGACGGTAAGTTTTTATTTCCAAAATCCATCATCTCTGTAATATATGTCTATTCATTGCCTTTTATTTCAAAACAGGAATCACAAGATGAAGAGGAGCTCCCAGAAGAAGAAGGAAGGGGTGGACAGACGCTTGGAGTGGGCTCACAATTCGTAAGTTTTTTGCATCAAACGCAGAAACACAACATCACACTACACACAACACATAGAAAACAATGTTCTGCAGACCACACACAGCAAACAAATGCCTACATCCAAACTCATAACATTTTTTGTTTTCTTCTCTAGTCTTCCCAATCTGGTGCTCGGCCAAGAGGTCCTCGCAGTGCCTCCCAGGGTCGTCGGCGACAGCAACGCGGCGGTCACCAGCGTGTAAGTATAAATATTTTTGCTTTGTTTTTTGGCACTTTTTATTTCATTTCTTTTGTGGAGGCTAATTATGTTATTTTTGTCTTTTTCTTTAACAGCCTTCACAGCGTGCTCCCGACTCTGACGGTGAGGATGGAGGGATTGATGTGGACCGCCTCATCGATCTCGTCAGAGAAAGGGAGCCGCTCTGGAATATGGCTGACCGCCGCCACGCTGACCTGATCATTACCCGACGACTCTGGGAGGAAATCTGTTCTCTCCTTGTGGGCCGCTGGGAGGACCTCGAAGCTCGGGACCAGATTAAAGAGCGTAAGTATATACAGTAACGGTTGCTTGATGTAAACCAGTGTTTCCCGAACTCCAGTCCTCGTGGTCCCCACGGATCATGTGTTCAGGATTTCTATTTACTATTGAAATCCTGAAAACATGACCCCTGGGGACCATGAGGACTGGAGTTTGTGAAACACTGATGTTGTATACTAACCACTCCTTTCTCGTTTCAGGGAACAGAATTGTGAATCGGTGGCGGTCTGTGAGGGATCGTTTCAAGAAGGAGTTCAATAAAGAGATGCGGGCCCCGAGTGGATCTGGAGGACGCAGGAGCAAGTACAAGTACGCACAAGCCCTGTCGTTCCTCCGGGAAACAATGCTCACCAGAAGGTAAATATTACACACCACATGTGAAAAAGATGTAACTTTTTTTTTTCAGCCAGGGCCATACCATGTCAGTATTTTAATTGTTTTTTTTTCTCTTTATTCCACAGCACGGTGAGCAGCACTCGGGAGCCTGCACGATTGGACCCTTCTGAGGCGATCCCTGAGGAGACCGGCACCGAGGGACACTTCGACCGCCCCGGTACATCTGCACCTTCCCACCCTTCCCACACATTCGACCCATCTGTCCCATCCACCAGCACAGGAGCATCGTGGCCGCCTACATTACATGAAGCTGCTGGTGAGGAGATCGCTTTCCCTTTACCCCACCCTTCTGCCCCTGCCGCCTCTAGTACACCTGCGGGTACTGGGCGGCAGCGGCAGAGGGGTCAGGAAAAGAGTTATGCGCAAGAGTTATTGCATCTGAATGCATCTTTCCAGAACTGTCTCAAAGTCTTGTCAGAGCAAATCTCCGCAGGCTTTCAGCAGATCAACTCCAGCATTCTGGAGGTGAAGACACTTCTGCAAACCATGCATTCAGAAGCAAGATCTTCGCCAAACCACACCTTTTTCAGGTCTGTTGTGGAGCGCATGGAAACGCTCTCTCCTGCCCAGCAGATGCATGTAATGCATTCGTGCCACGGTGCTCTACAGCAGGTTACCTCCCAACCTCCACCTCCCACCACTGTAGTTCCTCCACCTGCACCCCCTCCAGCCACTTTCCATCCTCCCCCTCCTATTACATCTGCACCCCCTCCAGCCACTTTTCATCCTCCCCCTCCTACTACATACCAGCAACCTGCCCAGTACCAGCAACCTCCCCAGTACCAGCAACCTCCCCAGTACCAGTCATCTCCCCACTTCCAGCAACCTGCCCCGTACCAAACTCCTTCCCCGTACCAAACTCCTTCCCCGTACCAAACTCCTTCCCCATACAACTTTCCATCAACATCATCTGCTCCTACAGTCCCTGCCCAACCCTCCACTCCACCACCCACCACCTCTTCTGCTTCCCACATGTCCACCCATTCTGTAGTTTTTTCCACACCTTCACCTCTAACTGTTCCTTCCCCACCACGATCCCAGTCCTCTCTCCACACACCCAGTGTCGAAGTGTCCCGCAGCCCCTCCAGCAGTATTTCCACCCCACAATACACAGATTTGTAATGTGTGTTTTTTAATAAAAATGCCCATTGGGTTTAAAACCTTTATTAAAAAAGTTTTTTGCACTTTAAAAACATTTTACAAAAAAAAAAAAATTTTAAATAAAAGTTAAATTATCGTTTCACAATGGTTGTCTGTCTTTTCTTTCTGCGGCGAACTATGTTTAAAAAAAAGGTTAAATACAGGGTATTTCAAAGGTAAAAAGGTATTCAAAACCAGGTATAACTGTGGGTAAATTTTAGCTTTTTGCCACAGTTGTGTTCCTGGTTGTGTTTGAAGCAAAGTATTTCACCTAAAAAGTTGTGTTTATTGTTGGTGATTTCCTAACAATGTACACAACTTTTGTTAAAAGGTGAAATACTTTGCATAAAACACAACCAGGTACACACCTGTGGCCTAAAGCTAAAAATAGTAGACCATGACAAGATAGCCAACTTTGGTTGGCAAAGGTATATACTGTTGGTCCAGAAGGTACACAAGTTTGGTTAGGGCACAAATCTTTCACACTCTGTCATCCTGCCAGTGTACTCTGCCTTGAGGGGCCACAAGGGTCAATTTTAAAAACCGGATCCGGCGTAATCCGTCGAAAAAACGGATAGAAAAACGGATGAACCGGATGAGACGGATCCGGTTTTGTCTGTCAAGAACAAGACGGATCCGGCAGAAAACCGGATCCGGCACATCAGGTTTTACAAAACATTTGCCGGATCCGGCATTCCGGCACGACGCCGGATCGCGCCTGACGCCGAAAACCTGATGTGTGAAAGTAGCCTTAATGCGAAAACCATATTTTCCGCTTGATATTACCACCTCCCCACCTGTCTTCTCCAGGGTAGTCTCATCCTCCATTTGTATCCTCAGGTGTATTCCTCATCAGTACTGTCTTTCCCTGTTCCTCTACCAACATTCTCTATGCACACTGTGTTCTGGACGTTTGAGACTCCCTGCTCTGGACTGCTTCATGTAGGAGTAATGGGTGCCTCCGACTGCCAAGGAACAGTGGGCATAGTCTACACTGAGAAATCACCCCTGCTCTGGGCTGGTCTATATAGGAGCATCTAAGAATTGTCTGAATAAACCTTTACTGCAATGGATCAACTGAGTGTCGAGTGTTATTTTCATATTGGTTAAGCAGTGTGATCCTATATAAGCCCCTTAAACTATTGTGCTACCTAAACTTAAAGAAAAGAAGAAAGTAAGGCAGCAGAACGATCACGGTCTGATATTTTCAATTCCTGTAGACCCTATTGGGGGACAGGAGCTTTTCTTAGTATTATCACTTTTTCACCAATCAGGTAATTTAGGTGACCCACCGTTGACACATTTAGTGTTGGTCTTCTTATTTTTATTTTACTGGTGAATGTAAAAATGGGGGGATGAGTCATCAAGGAATGCAAGAAGGGGGTTAAACTAACCATAAGGTTTCCACTTTCCAATTTCTTCTAGATTTATTATTTTTAATCGTGTAAAGCCTAATGTGATCATGGTAGTGAATGACTATCAGTTATCTTTGGCGAATAACTGCAGAATTCTTAATGATCATGCCTGTTTATAATTAGATGATACAGATGATGTTGGCTGAAATGTGTGTTGTGCGGTATAGTCAGGATTTTCTTAGTGCTTAAAATTGTATTCCATGCAAATTTTTTCTCTTACCGGTTACTATCACTTCCAGTCGATCCTCTTTCATTTTGATAGTAGTCGCTCGACCAAGAGTATTGCTATGTGTGGTCATCTTGTGAGCCTATGTGGAGATTCATAATTCATTAACTGGCTTTCATAGAAATCAATGCAGCGGGGCTTATAAATTCTCCTCCTTCTACACTGACTGCACAGCTCTATTGTCCTCAAAATGTCTGGAGGACCAGACTTGGTCATCAGCCTCCTCTCCAATTAAAAAAACAGCTTTATTCTCATGCGCTTTGGTTTTCAATTGGAGGAGGCTGATGGACAGGTCTGGTCTCATGCTTCTTTTTTAGCAGCAATTTTGAGAACAGGAGAGCTGCGCTGTCTGTGATAAAGAAGAAGAACATTAGTATGTATGTAAACCCTTTTGTATTTTGCAGGAAAAAAATGCACTGTAGAATGTAAACTAATTAATATCTACCAGTATCCCCATAATCAATGTTAATGGGCATGTACTGTAATACATAGGCACAGGAGTATTAGCATTTACATAACACATCCAACTATGTACCTGACGTCCTGGGTCCGTTTCTATATATGTAGGGCACATTCTGTCTTCTTGTCCAAGATCCAACCATCAAAACACTTCCTTATAATTCACTCTCATTAATAAAAATCATCCTGGTAATTAGAGAAGAGGATTGTGGCATCACAATGCATTTTGTTGCTCCCACGTGCTGAGTTTTGAAGGGTTCTCAATGGCGACCACTTGTTACACAGTCAGCTAGAACAGGCTGTTATTTGGTCAAACGAGAGAGCCAAATCAGCAGAGCTCATTTCAATAGGTTTGTTGTTTTACTTCGGGCAGGGGCTGAGCTGAGCCAGTGTCAGATCCTGTTATGTTTATCCAATGCTGAAAAGTCGCTCAATTTCCAAAATCCGTATAGCGGAATCCATATCCCAAAAAAGTCTTGTTTATTTACAGGAGCACTAGCTTGGTATAGAAAAAGCAATAAGTGTGTATATTTAAAATAGGAAAGATGTATATCTTTGTACTGTGCTAGCCAGTAGATAGGAAAGCTTCAACTTGTTAGCAATTAAAAGGTATCAACCACAGACTGAGGACTCTCAATTTTAAATATTTTTCTGTATTTAAAACATTACTTTTAATAGAAATATATGATAATGATTGGCAACTGTCACTCTGTGCTTCCTATCACGTTTCTTCAGCAGATATTCATCAGGGGAACTCACCACATATTCATACGTCCAAAAGGAAAACAGTGTTGATTCTCTAAAACCCCGATCTGCACCATCTGCACTGTGCAAACATTTGCTGGAGAAATGCGTCGGTGGGCAGATAGGGACAGTCCAGGGCTTCCTAGCAGCTACGGAGAGCTGTAGACTACCCCTGTTGAGATAGGAGTCACAGGTACAAACCAGGGCTATTTTAGGGCCCACTAGGGTTATTGCCTGCCTTACAAGTAGAAGGAAAAGGAGTTTCCTTGACATAACCTGGGACACTATGACTACATCTTGAAGCCTTCACATTGTTCCTATTTATGCTGTCCATTATTAATGCTGTATTTACACCAATGTCAAAATTATTAAGAAAGATTTTTCTGTCTCGATAGATTGTTTCTGTTTGTCGTATATGGATCACTATAACTAAGACTGACCACTGATGCTTGTGTTAGCCAGCTTATTTTTTAGTTCTCATCAGGGGTATTCTTTCTACAGTTTAGCATTGAGCAATTGCTTGTGTGGCACCTCTGCGGTCTCAGTCGCCACAGGGTACTGCACTTCATCCAGAGGTATGGTACTCTGCTCTCAGGTAAGGAAGGAGCACTGCCAGGACTCATACAACAGCACCCAACACTAGTCCCCATCTGGCCAGGGGGGAGTTAAGTAGAGGGTATGGGTGGAGAAAGTAGAGAAGGCGTGGAGCTTAAGGGAGTGACAGTTGGTGGGAGAAGTTAGTGCTGAGGTAAAAAGATTGTTCTGGAAAGAGTCAGTCAGTCAGAGAGTGGTGTGAGAGGACAGAAGTCAGTCGGGGGGGCGTGAGAAGGAGTCGCTTGTGGAGATTGAAGCCGAGTGCATCTTGTCTCCAGACTAAAGAGAGTGAGAGAGACGGAGTGAAGATAGAGAAGAAAGGAAGCTCCAGGAGGAGAGGAAGAAGAGGTCTTATGGGCACGGATAGTGAGCATTCCATCCGTGGGGCCCTCATCCACCGGCATGGTCGGTGGAGGGACCAGGTCGCAGTTAGGGGACCAGCCCCAAAACTAGTGGAGAAACTAAGGATTCAGCTAGAAAACTGGTGGGTGGCAGTATCTGTAAGTACTGCAGACAATTCACATTCAATCACTGAAAAGGCAGACATATAGGATCCCGTGGCCTGACCAACGTCACCTGACAAGATCTGAGTCTGCTGGCTCGGGACACTGTGTGTGAAGATTCAAGGCAGAAGAGGTGGTAGCCAGGGTAGTGAGACGGCCAGGAAAGGAACATCAAAGGGAGCCCTGGCATCGTACACTCCAAGCCACCTGAGAGCTGTATGGACCACAAGCCTGGAGGACACAGGATCTCGGCTTGGGACTGTAATAATTGAACTGTGAGTAAAAGTGTAAAGACTGCAGTCTGCTGTGTCATCAGTTTATTTGCTGCATCATCTGCACTGCACTACAACCACCATTACCTTCAACACCATAATCTGCCCTGGGGAATAGCTCTGCCTGTGGAGAGCTGAACCAACTCTACTGCATCAACAACTGCCCCAGTGGACTAAATCTGCAGCGTCAGCTAACATCTTACTTGATGAGTACCACAGGTGGCGTCACAAATCTTTTATAAACTTTCTACCCCTTTTCATCATTTTTATTGGACGCCCACAGGGCCACGGACCGGGTCACTGCTGTCGTGATACATCCCCTTGATAACTGACTGGGCCCGGTACTGAGTACCCCCACGGCCCTGGTGGGCTCTCCATTTTGGCGTCACGAACAAGTTTTTCCCCCGGCATTGCCGGGTACTTTGTGCCATGGACTTATTAAAATTGTGAAATGGCAGCCATTCCTGGGGCACATGGCATGCAGGAAGAGCAAGATGTGTCATCGTGGGTGGAACCTGGGAGAAGGGCGCAAAAAATCATGCCCGCCCACTGCACTTATTTTGATGTGACCAAAACATGGCTGACGGCCAGGAGGATCTGCCTCCTGGCCTGGTATGGCGGCAAAAGAAGAAGGAACGGCCCACGAAGATGGGGGCAGGAAGAACTGGCGGGAAAGCGTGCCGCAGGAAAGAAGGTGACGGACCCGGAGGATGCCATGGCGAGTGGTGAGCAGAGGCCTCAAGAGCACGGGGTGGAAGCAGTGCACTCCCTCAGCCAACAAGTTGAAGGCCCCGATCGGCTGCCTGCGGTGGACCTGGCGCTCCTCGGAGATGAGGTGAAGGAGCAGATGCACCAGCTCCTCAGCACGCAGCTTACCGCAATGACAAGATGGAAAGCGGCCTCATTACCAGCATCCCCGACTCCAGTGGAGGAGGATCCTGGCACCAGAGAGACATCAGAAGCAGATATAGTGATCAGCCCTGCCCTGGTGACCAACGGGACCCTGTTAGGCCCACTGCAACCCCATCAGTCCTCAAAACACCTAGGCCAGTGGCTGCCAGTCCAGAAAGGCTGCCAGAATCTCTTGCCACAGATGCTACACCGGATCCTACAGTAACACCAACAGCTGCACCAGCCCCTGCAGTTCCAGCCAGACCAAAAATGTGCAATCAGACTACCCAAACCCAGGCAATAGGACCTGAATAACTTGTGATAACAGGAATAGTTCTGCATCAGGAACTTTCCCGGCCAGGGAGTGGCCTACACTAACCCTCGCCATGGTGTCCTCTGGGTCTTTCACCTTCCTTCCTGCTGCACGCTTTCCCATCAGTTCTTCCTGCCCCCACCTTCATGGGCCGTTACTTCAGTCTTTGCCGCTATACCAGGCCAGGAGGCGGATGCCCCTGGACAATGGCCATGTATTGATCACATCAAAATAAGTGCAGTGGGCGGGCATGATTTTTTTCACCCTTCTCCCGGGTTCTGCCCACAACGACATGCCTTGCTCTTCCCGTGCGCCATGTGCCCCGGGAATGGTGGCCATTTCACAATTTTAATAAGTCCATGGCATACAGTACCTGGGAATGCCGGGGTACGAATCCTGTTTGTGACATCAAAATAGACCACCCACCAGGGCCGTGGGGGTTCTCGGTTCTGGGATCGGTCAGTTCTTAAGGGGATGTGTCACGACAGCAGTGACCCGGTTCGTGGCCCTGGGCATCCAATGAAAATGATAAAAAGTGGTATAAAGTTTATAAAAGATTTGTAACGCCACCTGTGGTACTCGACGCTGCAGATTCAGTCCACTGGGGCAGTTGTTGATGCAGCAGAGTTGGTTCAGCTCTCCACAGGCAGAGCTATTCCCCAGGGCAGATTATGGTGTTGAAGATTATGGTGGTTGTAGTGCAGGGCACATGACGCAGCAAAGAAACTGAGGACACAGCAGGGTGCAGTCTTTATACTTTTACTCACAGTTCAATTGTTACAGTCCCCATCCGAGGTGCTGTATCCTCCAGGCTTGTGATCCAGAGAGCTGTCAGGTAGCTTGGGGTGTACGTTGCGCATGGCTCCCTTTGATGTTCCTTTCCTGACCGTCTCACTACCCTGGCTACCACCTCTCCTGCCCTGCATCTTCACCCACAGCATCCCGAGCCAGCAGATTCAGATCTTGTCGGGCGACGTTGGTCAGGTCCCGGGATCCTATATGTTTGCCTTTTCAGCGAATGAGTGTGGATTGGCGGCAGCACTTACAGATACTGCTGCCACCGGGTTCCTAGCTGAGTACTTAGTTTCTCCACTAGTTTTGGGGCCGGTCCCCTAACTGCCACCTGGTCCCTCCACCGACCACGCCGATGGATGCGGGCCCCATGGATGGATTGCTCACTATCCAAGTCCCTAAGACCTCTTCTTCCACTCCTCCTGGAGCTTTCCTTCCTTTCTTTTCTGGCTGGGATAGCACGCTTGCGTGGTCATGTGTGCAACAGATATTAAGTGCAACAGGATAAAGTGCTTGGCAGTTAGACAATGGCATTGAAGCTGATGTTCCTCTCTTCTCTTCTTCACACAGGTATTTAATCCATCATCCTTGTGTGCTGTATGACAAGTGTGAACTGAATCATATGTAACAAGATTTTTTCATGGTATTTAATCCATCATTCATGTGTGATGTCTGACAAGTGTGAACTAACTCATATGTAGCAAGATTTTTTCATGGTATTTAATCCATCATCCGTGTGTGCTGTCTGACAAGTGTGAACTGAATCATATGTAGCAAGATTTTTTCATGGTATTTAATCCATCATCCGTGTGTGCTGTCTGACAAGTGTGAACTGAATCATATGTAGCAAGATTTTTTCATGGTATTTAATCCATCATCCGTGTGTGCTGTCTGACAAGTGTGAACTGAATCATATGTAGCAAGATTTTTTCATGGTATTCAATCCATCACTCCTGTGGTCGTTCTTTTTTTTTTTTTGGTTTCTCCTTTAAAGTGTTCAAAGCTATCTTTTTTCTTTCTTTCACTGTTTTATGGCTGTCACGTCGCCGTCAGACTTGGGGCCTGCTGTTCCGGTGGTGGCCACTAGGAGGCGCCGGACCGCCACTTCGCCGTCAGACTCGGGGACGGCTGTTCCTGCCTTGGCCGCTGGGAGGCGCCGTGGTTCTGTTACGGCGCCGTCAGACTCAGGGCCTATTGTCCCTGCTTTAGCCACTAGGAGGCGCTGGTCTTCACATCGCCGTTAGATTCGGGGCCTGCTGTTCCGGTCGCGGCCACTAGGAGGTGCCGGACCGCCACTTCACCGTCAGACTCGGGGACGGCTGTTCCTGCCTCGGCCAATGGGAGGCGCCGTGGTTCGCCCGTGAGTTATGGTGGTGACAGAGAAGGGGCTCCTGCACAGGCATCTGGTGGGCGCAAGCTCCGCCCCTCTGTCAGTCATCAGGGGGTTACTGCATCACCATCTAGCCTGGTCCTGGGGGCGGTCCTAATGACATCTTCAGTCCAGGAACCTGTGAGGGATGACCTGATCCCTCAAATACCTTGGGACTGGTCTTGCAAGCCGCCGGATATATTCTTGGTTCCCCTGCGTGTTACTGTGTGAATTGCTATAGTTAACTTTGACCTCAGCCTGGTTTTCTGACCATTCTATTGCCTGCCGTTTTTGTACTTCTGCCTCCCTCCTGGTTTATGACTCTGACCTTGGTCTGGATTTCTGACTCTGCTTCTGCCTAACGATTTTGCACTTCTGCCACCCTCCTGGTTTATGACTCTGACCTTGGCCTGGATTTCTGACTCTGCTTCTGCCTAACGATTTTGTACTTCTGCCGCCCTCCTGGTTTATCACTCTGACCTTGGCCTGCATTTCTGACTCTGCTTCTGTCTGCTGTTTTTGTACCGTTACTGCCCGACTGGTTTAGACTCGGATCCCACTACGTTTTTGGTCCTGTATTGGAACACCTCTCTGGCGACCCCCCTGCTCTGGTCCACTGCTCTTATTCAGACAGCTACCTCCTGGCCTCTGCTATAAATCCAGATCCCTGTATAGGGGTAAAGGGTATCAGGGTTGCTCGGGGTGTTGTCTTACTGCAGCCCAGACTCGCAGACGGACGTCACAATGGCCTTGTTCAGCATTGGTTGTTTACCCTGCATAGTAATGCCTGCTCTGGCCTTGTGCTAATTGGTTAATTACTGATTGTGGCCATTTGGTGCCTGATGCTAGCAGACATTTAATTTCATATATATTTAGCTCTGGCTGGGATAGCACGCGTGCGGGGTCACGCGTGCAACAGATATTAAGTGCAATAGGATAAAATGCTTGGCAGTTAGACAATGGTAGTTGGACAGGGCAGGAGACAGGTAAGGTGCATAAGTTTTTCATACAAACATGCTTCTTGGTCAGTCGTACTACATTATGCATTGATCATATCAATCTGCTGCTTATTTGGTTTTACTTCTGCTTTCTCACAGCTCGCCAGCCCTTTAACACATTCTGTGCACTCTCTCCATATCCACCCCTACCTTCTCCCCTCTCCCATGTATAACTCTGAGGCTCTACTGACAATTCTTACCCACTCCAAACCATCCAATACCTCCACGAAGCACTCAAAACGTTAATACAAATCATCCCACCACCTGCTCTTTCTGTTTTTTCTCCTTTTACTAGTTGCAGGCGACATCTCCCCCAACCCTGGGCCTCCCTCCACCAGCATACATTACTTTCCTCCAGCTGCATATAGAAACCCTGCTAATCTTATTAATATTCAGTGCACGCCTTCTCCTATCGCTTTCCAATGTGCTCTCTGGAATGCACGGTCTGTGTGTAACAAACTAACTTACATTCACAATTTTTTCCTTTCTAATTCCCTTAACCTTCTGGCTATTACAGAAACCTGGATTCAGCATTCAGACACCACAGCTGCTGCCGCTCTCTCGTTTGGTGAGCTGAAATTTTCACATACCGCCAGACCTGAGAACAGACAGGGTGGAGGTGTTGGTTTGCTCCTTTCATCACAATATGCTTTCCAGGTCATCTCCCCGGTTCCCTCACTTACATTTCCTTCCTTTGAAGTTCACGCCGTCAGACTCTTTAAGCCTTTCTCCTTACGAGTGGCGGTTGTTTATCGCCCTCCAGGCTCCTCCCGCCAGTTTCTAGACCACTTCGCCACCTGGCTCACTCACTTTCTATCCTGTGACATCCCCAACCTCATCATGGGAGACTTTAACATCCCCATCAATGATCCCCTCTCCCAATCTGCCTCTCATCTTCTTTCTCTAACGTCTTCATTCGGCCTCTCACAGTTTACTAATTCTCCTACACACGAGGACGAGAATACTCTGGACCTGGTTTTCTCCCGTCCCGGCTCGCTGCACGACTTTACTAACTCCCCTCTCCTGCTCTCGGACCACAACCTTCTTTCCTTCTCTGTCAAGAATTGTCTCCTCACCCAGGACACCCCCACTTACCACACTTATCGGAATAAACGTACCATTAATACCCAGCAGCTTATGGACAATCTCCACACATCTTTAGCCCCCATCTCCTCCCTCTCCTGTCCAGACTTAGCATTGTCACACTTCAATAATACACTGAAGAATGCCCTAGATGAAGCAGCACCTTCTACATGCAGAAAGACCCGACACAGACAACGACAGCCCTGGCACACAATGCAAACACGCTTTCTTCAGCGCTGCTCAAGGTGTGCAGAGAGGCAGTGGAGATAATCTCTCTTAGCAGAAGACTTCATCCACTATAAGTTCATGCTCAAAACCTCTAACTCTGCCATTCATCTGGTCAAACAATCCTACTTCACCACCCTCATCACCACACTATCCAACAACCCAAAACGACTTTTTGAAACTTTAAACTCCCTCCTGAAACTTAAAGTACAGGCTCCCATCACAAAATTCAGTGGTGAGGATCTTGCCACTTATTTCCTAGAAAAAATCAACCACATCCATCAGGATATCTCAGCCCAATCTCCTCAGTGCCTGGATCGCCTTCCCTGCTGCACCTCAAGCTCACTGGACATTTTTGAGCCTGTTTCAGAAGAAGAAGTTTCCAAGCTCCTCGCTTCTGCTTGGCCTACAACCTGTAACAGTGACCCCGTTCCTTCACATCTCCTGCAGTCTCTCTCACCAGTGGTCACCACTCACCTGACTAAAATATTTAACCTCTCTCTTTCTTCAGGTATATTTCCCTCCTCATTTAAGCATGCCATCATAACCTCTTTACTTTAAAAGCCATCCCTGGACCAGAACTGCACTGCTAACTACAGACCTGTCTCTAACCTTTTCTTCATCTCTAAACTCCTGGAACGCTTGGTCCACTCCCGTCTAATCCGCTATCTCTCGGATAACTCTCTTCTCGAGCCCTTACAATCTGGTTTCCGCTATTTACACTCCACTGAAACTGCCCTCACTAAAGTCTCTAATGATATAATAACAGCAAAATCGAAAGGTCATTGTTCCCTGCTGATTCTCCTGGATCTCTCTGCTGCATTTGACACTGTGGATCACCAGCTCCTCCTCACTATGCTCCGCTCTATAGGCCTCAAGGACACAGCCCTCTCCTGATTCTCCTCCTACCTCTCTGACTGCTCCTTCGCTGTATCTTTTGCCGGCTCCTCTTCCTCTCCTCGTCCCCTTACTATCGGGGTCCCGCAGGGCTCAGTCCTAGGCCCCCTCCTCTTGTCTCTATACACTGCCCCTATTGGACAAACAATTTGCAGATTTGGGTTCCAGTATCATCTCTATGCTGATGACACCCAATTATACACTTCCTCCCCTGACATCACCCCTACCCTAATTCAAAATACTAAGGATTGTCTGTCTGCTGTCTCTAACATCATGTCCTCCCTCTATCTGAAACTAAATCTCTCCAAAACTGAACTTCTTGTGTTTCTCCCCTCTACTAACCGCACTCTACCTAACATCGAAATAACCCTGGAGGGTTCAACCATAACTCCCAAGCAGCATGCCCGCTGTCTTGGGGTAATGTTCGACACCGAACTTTCCTTTACTCCCTATATCCGATCACTCACTCGCTCTTGTCACCTGCATCTTAAAAACATCTCCAGAATCCGACCTTTTCTCACCTTTGAAACCTCTAAGACTCTTACTGTCACTCTTATTCATTCTCGTCTGGACTACTGCAACTCTCTTCTGATCGATCTCCCTCTTACCAAACTTTCTCCTCTCCAATCCAGGGTCATAGTTCTGTCCAGCCGCTTCACCGATGCCTCCATCTTGTGCCAGTCATTACACTGGCTACCTATTCACTACAGGGTCCGGTATAAACTCATCTCTCTCACCCACAAAGCTCTCCACAGTTCTGCACCGCCTTATATCTCCTCTCTCATGTCTGTCTATCGCCCTACACGTGCCCTCCGTTCTACAAATAACCTAAGACAAACATCCCCTGTAATCCAAACCTCGAACCTCCATCTCCAAGACTTCTCTCGTGATGCACCAGCTCTCTGGAATGCACTTCCCCAAACGATCAGACTGATACCTAGCCCCGACCTACTCAAGCGCGCTTTGAAAACCAATCTCTTCAAACAAGCCTACCACATCAACTACTCAGTAAACTAACTTTGCCCTGTTCCCTCCTTCCAAATATTATTCTGAATCTGCACCCTACTATTCATCTGTCTCCACACCCTCCATGCACATGATAACTGCACTTGATACTTGACTATTGCACTTAAACACATGGGCTGATGACCAGATCATGCAGCTTTATATGAAAATCCCTATTTATTATAATTGCCAGATCTGAACTAATAAGCACTTTTCACCTACTGTGTCCCCCCCATTTCCTTGTAGATTGTAAGCTTGTGAGCAGGGACCTCACTCCTAATGTCACTGTTTAAATTGTCTTAACTTGTATTGAATTTATTGTCTGTACATGTCCCCGCTTAATTGTAAAGTGCTGCGGAATATGTTGGCGCTATATAAATAAAAATTATTATTATTATTTCTTCTCTATCTTCACTCCATCTATCTCACTCTCTTTAGTCTGGAGACAAGCTGCACTCAGCTTCAATCTCAACAAGCAACTCCTTCTCACTCCCCCCGAATGACTTCTGTCCTCTCACACCACTCTCTGACTGATTCTTTCCAGAACAATCTCTGTACCTCAGCACTAACTCCTCCCACCAACTGTCACTCCCTTAAGCTCCGCCCCTTCTCTACTTTCTCCACCCACACCCTCTACTTAACTCCCCTCTGGCCAGATGGGGTCTAGTTTTGGGTGCTGGTATGTGAGTCCTGGCAGTGCTCCTTCCTTACCTGAGAGCAGAGTACCACACATGAACTGCAGTACCCTGTGGCGACTGAGACCACAGGGGCACCACACTTGCGTATGCAAACACTGACCGGTATCACAATAGGGTCAGGATTCTTTACTTCCATCATGCTACCTACAGGTTGTCGATTTTTGTTTTTGTATCATCTGCTTTACTACCGTAAGTACTAAGTTTAGATTGTTGAGATTGAAGTTGCAATTACATTTTTTGTATTCCTATTAAACGCTACATTTTAAATATTCACACATTGCTTTTTCCTCAATTTGCCTACTGAGTAGATGAGGTGACCATTTCATTCCCTCCTCTTTTCGTGCTTTTTTCTGGGATCATTACATGCTTAAAATTGCAAAGTGCTTGTAAAAGCCAAACAACCTTACAATTTAATGCTTGCTAGAAATTCTCTCTATTTTCAAGAATGAAGGGATTTTACATTTTATTGCATAATGATCATTGTATTAGGCTACCAGCCATTTTATTCTCTGCCGTCTACCAGAGTTGGACGAGCAAGCACCATATCCTTTTTTGGGTGTCTCTTGTAAGCACTGATATATAGCTGACCAAATCACTGGAGCTCACAATCTAATCAGCTTTGGTATCTCTGCAGCATCAGAGAGCGCATGGCTCATACTAGTGGTTGCAACCATGCCGCTGATCTGAGCTGTCAATCTTTAGGAGCGCACCGCCCTCTAGAAATCAGGAAGCCAGGACACTGATGAGCAGTGAGCTACCAAAGATGAAGCTATCAAACAAAACTTTATAAAACTTTTTAAATAGTCTTCATTGAGCATCATCTACAATTTGGCTTTGGCAGTATCTCTAAAAGAGTGCTTTGAAAAAGTACATACGTGTAAATAAAATGAAAATTATTCCTACATATGTCCATGTACTTAAAGGTGCCCTTATATTGATACTATTACTCTCAACTGTACAAACCAAGGAAGTGCGCATGTGTTTAAAATGTGGAAAGAAAGTAGCTACCAGATTCCTCAGCTGGATTATTTTCCCTTAGAATAGACGGATCAAGAGATGAAATTCAACATGCTAGAAGGTGTTGTCCGGTCTACTGCGAAAAGTCTGCAGTCACTCTATGTGACTGCAGACTTCTTAATCACAGCATCACACGCACTTGTGAGATTCTCAATTATTGCTGCTGAGACCGTGAAAATATTCCATTTGCATACATGCAGTCGAATGAAAACTAGACATGCTCAGTCTTGCTCAATACAAGTGAATTGAGCGAGACCGAGCAAGTCAAATTAGAATGTGGCCAGAAGTATGCAAATCACATACTTCTCAGCAGCAATTCTGGAGAATCTTGACTGCATGTTGCAAGGATTCAAAAGTATGTAGACATATAGAGTGACTACAGACTTTTAGCAGAAGACCGGACAACCTCCTTAATCATTCTTACCTATATCATCAGAAAGCCCCCTATTCACAAAAGATCGTAGGTCCTCCCAGCTTAAAACTATGATTTTATCTGACTTTGCTGTGTAAGTACACCTTAACCTCTAGGAAAACATGAAACCACACACAGGTTTATTGTCTCTTTAAATAACTTGACATTTCCCGCTCACATACACTGCCCTTCATCGTATCATTTTTTATAGAAAAACTTTACGAGAGAAATGAAAAAAAAAATGACTTCTGTAGAAAATGACCACGGAGGAATTTATCTGTTGATCCCCGGTGAGAATGATCACTCTCATATAACTCCTTTGCGGACAACTAAACTCAAAATAAAAATACTTCATATGTGTAATAAGAATGTAAAATTGCTCAGCAGTGCAATAACTTCCCTATGAACCTCAATTGGAAGTGAGATTCGAGTCACCTCTCTGACTTCTTATAGCCTATGTGGATAAATCCGTAGAAAATCATGGTGCTTCTTGTGCTTTTTCCTACATAAACACGGCATGAGCCAAAATAAAGATGGTGCTACAGCTTTGGCCGATTCCACCCACATGCAGGTTTGGATTGATGGATTGTGCATGTGCTCTCAGAAAGAAAATAGGGGATAATAAGCTGGCAGACATTCCTGGTTGCTCCACCTTGATCCAGCATCCACTTTGGTGCTCCACTACAAATAGAACTTCCAACCAGACCAGGGCAGTGTGAAATTCCTTGACCAGTACTGAAATTCTGGAGTCTTGGCTGCCATTTGCAATTACTAGGCCCATGCAACATCAAGATGTTCTAGGGGCATAGTAATTTCAAGTGATGCCTAGGATGCCACTATTTGAGTACTAGACAAGATCAACATCTTTTTTTCTTTCAATATCTACCACGGGAGCAGAGTCAGCAGTCATCCATAGACATAAGGCAGTTGGTCGATCCAGACAAAGTCAACAGCTTTGCCACCTTAGCTCTTACCTTTATGGGCATCTTTGGACAGACACTGTTTTATTGGATGATCCTAATTTCTATATGTGATGATGATATCATAAGTTACAAATTGTGCATGATCCACACCGATTCTAGAATTTAGCACAAGATCTGTGCAAGAGCCAATCACATTCTGATAGAGATTACAGTATATATACTCGAATATCAGTCGACCCGAGTATAAGCCGAGGAACCTAATTTTACCTCAAAAACTGGGAAAATGTATTGACTTGAGTATATGCCGAGGGGGGAGATGCAGCAGCTACTGGGTCCGTGAGTCTTCCCTTGAGTCTCCCCTCACCCTGTCAGTCCGCGAGTCTTCCACATGGGTGTTTCTTACCCACTTCTTCACAGCAGCGGTGGAGCAACACCATCCTGTCATGTATGGAGTCCTGGAGGTAGCGGCGTGCCGGTAACATATGGAGCAGCAGTAGCAATCTTGTAGGCAAGCGGTAGCCGTACGACCTGTATTTTTGCTGCGCACTGGAAGTGAAGTGTACAGCACTGAAAATACAGGCCACCCGCAACCTCCATATGCCATACGGCTACCGCTTGCTCCATACATTACCGGCATGCCGCTACCTCTGGGACTCAATGTTCTGTCCAGCCATATAATTGCTGCCTAGAAATTCTAGTCATTTTTTTATGTCTCCGATTATTACAGACATTGTATTTTTGTGTGTATTAATCCTTCATATATTTCATATTGTAAAGGTAACAGCACCACCTGCTGGCCGTTTAATGCATAGATTCTAGTTTAATTTGCAATGTCTTGTGGGAAGTTCCTAGGGCATCGTGGGATTGTTCCTGTTGCATCATGGTCTTATTTATGACACTGTGAAGGGAACAGCAGCCATTATTCCTCCATGTGTCTTAGGAGAAACTACACCATTCGTGTTCTTCCTGCTCCTTAAACAGCCTGCTCTAAGCATAGTTGGTAAGCACTATCTAGGTGTTATAATCCTGTGTTTATCAATACGTTTGTTGTACTAAGTAGGTAATCATCAGTTTGTATATTACCTCATGTTACCTGTGTATTGCAGACTATTTGTGTTTCATGCTCTGTGCAGTTATATATTCTGAAATGCTCCTGTTATTGCATTCTATAGTTTCACCCTTTCCTGTCACATCTGCAATCAATAAAAGAAGGTTACAATTTTACAGCCTCTTTTCTTAAAGAAGACAGGGGGTTTAGCTACATGTCTCATTGCACACCCTGCTAACGTGTATGAGGACACTATAGTGAAACAACTGTGCTTAGAACAAGCTCAGAAGATCTGACTTTACAGAGCCCGCCATTATCCAAGCATACGGTTATTGCATACGGATATTGCAGCAACCTCCTAACGGTCGGACCGAATAATTGGACCACACGGAGCCCGCCATTATCCACGCAGAGCCGACAAAGGGCTATCACAGCGGTCGCCTTACTGTTGAATCATGTCTCAAGGATGAGCATCCTCTTTCAAGACGAGATCACGAGTTGGTTCCTCCAAGACATCATCCGTCAGCAGTGCCGCCGCTATTGCCCGCGCAAAAGCTGAAGCGGCAAAAGCAAGAAGCACCTTTGCTGAGCAAGAGATACAATCGAAACTATAACAACCATGCCTGGATGCAGAAAAAACACGCCAACAAGCATGCCTGGATGCAGAAAAAGCATGCCAACAAGCATGCCTGGATGCAGAAAAAGCGCGCCTTGAAGCAACATTACAGAAACTTGCTATTGAAAAAGAAACAGCAGCTGCCATAGCAGAAGCCTTAGAAGCTGCCGTCTATTCTGACGACGAACACAGCAGACACAGCAGTGTGCTAGGCCTACCACAAGTTACTCACGATCCATTGCAGCGTACTGCAGAGTACGTCCATCAGCATTCCAAATCAAATGACGATCCAGACCCACAGGCGAAGACAGAGCATTTTGTCAACAAGCCAAGCCAACCAGATAATTCGGACCCCCAGAAAGCCAACTATCAGTCTCCCTACCAAAAGCAAGGAAATACACATTGGGATGATACTGACTACAATAATCTTTCTCCAGAACATAAGATCTGGAATCTGTCCCGGCTTAATGAGAATCCCTTCGCTTTAGAAAGGTACTACAGCAGTTGGACCAAACCAGAGACATCTAACAGGTATGATCGCACAGCACACATGTACTCTGACAATACTCCATCAGCTGGCATCAGTGCCAATCAAGCCACGATGGACTTTGCCAAGTTCCTTGCTCGACGTGAGTTGGTCACTAAGGGACTTGTAAAGTTCAGTGATCGCGCTGAAAACTACAGGGCTTGGTGAGCCTCCTTCAAAAATACCATAAGAGACATAGGTCTATCATGTAGTGAAGAAGTGGATCTCTTGGTAAAATGACTAGGAAGTGAGTCTGCTGAACACGCAAAGAGAATCAGAGACATTAATGTAAATTATCCAGATGTCGGCCTCAAAAGAATTTGGAATAGACTTGATGAATGCTATGGCTCAGTAGAGGTTATAGAAAGTGCCTTGTTTAAAAGAATAGAGGACTTTCCTAGAATAGCGAACAAAGATTATTCAAAGCTCAAAGAATTAAGTGACTTGTTAATGGAGTTGGATGTAGCAAAAGCAGAAGGAGATCTTGTGGGGTTGACATATCTCGACACTGCTAGAGGTGTGAACCCTATAGTTCAACAACTCCCATATAACCTGCAAGACAAATGGGTTACATATGGTTCTAGGTATAAACAGACTTACAATGTACCATTTCCTCCATTCAATGTGTTTGTAGATTTTGTCTCAGAACAAGCAAAAGTTAGAAATGATCCTAGCTTTGATTTCATGCTGTCATGTGCCAATAACTCTGTTAGTAAACCTCGTAGAACAGCTGTACAGGTCCACAAAACTAACATTTCTTCCACAGGTTCAGTTCGCAAAGAGTTCAGCTCCGGTCAAGGAGAAGACAAATCCAAGGACCCAAGCAGGCAGTGTCCCTTACACAAGAAGCCACATTCCTTACTTAAGTGCAGAGCTTTCAGAGAAAAGTCATTGGAAGAAAGGAAGGCCTTCCTTAAGGAGAACCGCATCTGCTACAAATGCTGCTCTTCAAAATCCCACTTCGCCAGGGACTGTGAGGTTAGTGCAAGGTGTACCGAATGTGACAGCACCGAACGTAACTCAGTTCTACACCCTTGACCACCATCTGATGCTTTGCCCCAAGAGCATAGCGTGGAGCTGAATGACTCAAATACTGACACTCCAGCCATTACTTCTAAGTGTACAGAAGTTTGTGGAAATCTCATAGGAGGCAAGTCCTGCTCTAACATTTCCCTAGTGAGAGTCTACCCGGCAGACGAAAAGGACAAAGCCATCAAAGTATACGCGATTTTAGATGATCAGAGTAACAGGTCACAAGCCAAGTCTGCCTTCTTTGATAGCTTTAACGTCAGAGGACCCAGTGCCCCCTACTCTTTGAAAGCTTCTGCCGGTATAGTAGAGACAGCTGGTAGGAGAGCAACAGGCTACGTAGTCGAGTCTATAGATGGCCAAATGCATCTGCCCTTACCAACCATATTGGAATGTAACCAGATTCCTGACAACAGGTCAGAGATACCTACGCCTGAAGTGGCATCGTATCATCCACATCTGAAGTGTATAGAACACCTGATTCCTAACCTTGACCCAGAGGCTCAAATAGTCTTGCTCCTTGGGAGAGATATTCTACGAGTCCACAAGGTTAGGCAGCATATCAATGGCTCTCACAACGCTCCATATGCCCAGAGACTCGACCTTGGGTGGGTCATTGTAGGAGAGGACTGTTTAGGAGAAGCACAAAAACCAACAGTGGTTAACATGTTTACCAGTACTCTCGAGAATGGACGTCTATCTCTCCTTCAACCATGTGAAAATCACTACTTCATGAAGGAGTTGCTGCACAGCACTTCAGCACCAAGTATCTTAGCGAGTCGTACCAATGATGATTGCATTCAGAATTGTGACCAAGATCACCTTGGGTGTACGGTCTTCCGCAAGACCAAAGAAGATAATAGTACAGCAATGTCATTTGAAGATAGACTTTTCCTAGAGATGATGGAGCAAGGAATGGTGCTGAACAAAACGAAGAGCTGGATTGCATCTCTACCCTTCAAGCCTCAAAGACAACGCTTGCCTAACAACAGAGAACAAGTTTACAAACACTTTGTCTCCCTCATGTACAGCTTCTGAAGTAGACCAAAGATGAAAGACCATTTCTTAACCTTCATGGAGAAGATATGTAAGAACAGTCATGCAGAGTTACCACCTACACTTCAAGACTTTGAGGACCACTGGCACCATGGTAAACACGTCCACACAGCTCTACAGCTAGAACAGTCGAAGAATATAATTATCTGAGCTCTACAACGGGAAAACTATGAAAAAGAAATCGACTGTTTAACCAATCAATGACCAATACCAAAAGATGGTGTACTGAGGAAACTCAGAGTAGCAAGAGAACTGCAACTCTCTTCCAACTTGGATATGAAGGACATAGAAAAATACCTAAGTGTACATGGGTGTACTTGGACTTTTAACCCACCACATTCTTCACACATGGGAGGTGTATGGGAGAAAATGATAGGTGTTGCAAGGAGAATCCTCGATTCAATCTTCTTACAGGAAGGATCTGCAAGACTGACACACGAAAGCTTGACAGCATTCATGGCCGAAGTGTCAGCCATCATTAACCCCAGACCACTGACTCCAATTTCCAGTGATCCTGATGACCCAACTGTTCTCACCCCAGCCCTGCTGCTAATGCAGAAGACCGACCCTAATTGCTCTCCACCTGGAGAATTTAATGTTAAAGACCGTTACAGGAGTCGATGGAGAAAAGTACAGAGTCTCTCCAATGCCTTTTGGGACAAGTGGAAAAAAACAGTACCTGCCTACTCTGCAACAGAGAGAAAGTGGCAAAACAGCAAGCCTAACCTCCAGCCTGGCGATATAGTACTAATGAAAGACTGTCAGTCTCGGAGAAATGAATGGCCATTAGGTCTCATTACCCAGACATTCCCAAGTAAGGATGGAATCGTACGTAAGGTGGAAGTAAAAATAGGAAAACAAGGCGAGACCAAATTGTTCCTCAGGCCAGTAGGGGAACTCGTTCTGCTGTTCTCGTCCAATAAACACAATAGTGACGTCGGCTGACGTCAAGCGGGGAGTGTTCTGTCCAGCCATATAATTGCTGTCTAGAAAGTCTAGTCATTTTTTTATGTCTCCAATTTTTACAGACATTGTATTTTTGTGTGTATTAATCCTTCATATATTTCATATTGTAAGGTAACAGCACCACCTGCTGGCCGTTTAATGCATAGATTCTAGTTTAATTTGCAATGTCTTGTGGGAAGTTCCTAGGGCATTGTGGGATTGTTCCTGTTGCATCATGGTCTTATTTATGACACTGTGAAGGGAACAGCAGCCATTATTCCTCCATGTGTCTTAGGAGAAACTACACCATTCGTGTTCTTCATGCTTCTTAAACAGCCTGCTCTAAGCATAGTTGGTAAGCACTATCTAGGTGTTATAATCTTGTGTTTATCAATACGTTTGTTGTACTAAGTAGGTAATCATCAGTTTGTATATTACCTCATGTTACCTGTGTATTGCAGACTGTGTTTCATGCTCTGTGCAGTTATATATTCTGAAATGCTCCTGTTATTGCATTCTATAGTTTCACCCTTTCCTGTCACATCTGCAATCAATAAAAGAAGGTTACAATTTTACAGCCTCTTTTCTTAAAGAAGACAGGGGGTTTAGCTACATGTCTCTTTGCACACCCTGCTAACGTGTATGAGGACAGTATACTCAATACATGCCAGGATTGTGTTGCTCCGCTGCTGCTGCTGTGAAGAAAGGGGTAAGAAACACTCCCGGGGAGGAGAGACTGGCTGGGGGAGAGGGGAGACAGACCAGTGGGGGAGACTTGAGTATAAGCCGAGAGGGGCACTTTCAGCCTAAAAAATGATCTGAAAATCTCGGCATATATTCGAGTATATACGGTAATTAGGAGATCATCTACAATCAGTTGTGCTTTATGATCTTTTTTTAATAAGGAACTTCAAAAAGTATTTAGACTTTTATGTTCCAATAATTTTTATTAAATTTTTAAAATTTTAACAGGAAAGGAAGGAAGGGAAGGGTTAGGAATAGGAAAGAATTCCCCCTGTAAAGACAGGGAGACCCCCAAATGGGGGATAGACAGGCAGACATACATAAAGTAGCAAAGTTATATCAATGTACTCATTAGTACCAAGTATCAGCGTCCCTAAAATATTTTCCTCGTCCATTTCTAAACTAAAACAAAAAGAGATTTTTAACTATTTATCACATCCGCTATAAATAGACTATTACTTAATATTACTGTATTTATATAGCTTTCCTATATGGACTTAGTACTCAAATCTAGTAGCTATAGGTGTATGGTTACCCGTCCCGTCCGTACCACTACAAGTGGTACTAAGACCAGTTTGGAGGCAAAAGAAAAATGGTTCAGTCCAAAACTACAAAGCGGAATATTGTTCCCATATCTCCGCTAGGTCCTAAGCTATCGAAATATAATATATTCCGGTAATTTACCCTGGAGCAAAAGAGAAATAAAGGTAATAAAGTAAAGCAAATATGAAACCATATCCTAGCAATATGCAGATATATGAATAATCTACTCCTGTAGGAAAGAGAAAAAATGTAAAAAGGAGGATAAAACCGCCACTATCGTCTGAAAGCTTACAATCTTTAAATACATTCACGCAGGATTAAAGTCAGCTTTAGAACGTCTGGAGAGTTCAGGTACATCCTCAGATGATATTAGTCCAGTATTTCTCAGAAAGTCAATGCCTTCTTCCGGTGAAGAAATTATAGTCATTTTTGCGGCAAATTTGACCTGTAAAGTAGAGTGTTGAATCCAGTTGTAGGGGATATCAGCACGGCGTAGTTCCTTTGTTATAGCATAAAATGATTTTCTTTTTCGCCATGTGTCCTTGGAGAGATCCTTGTAGAAAGATAAATGTCTATAGGAGGACAAAGTAAATGATGGTTCTTTCACAATATTGAGGAGCGAATTTCTAATCCAATTGGGGTAAAATGTCACAATGACGTCTCTGGCAACGTCAGATAGTAGGGATGGAGGCCTGCGGATTCTGAAAGCTTTTTCAATCAGATTTTTTTCTTCGGCATGAGGAAGTATTTGTTGGATCATTGACGAGATGTAGCTTTTTAATTGGAACGATGGAACTTTCTCGGGGATCCCTCTTATCTTAATATTATTTCTTCTTTTAAAGTCTTCGTATGAAGCCAGATTGTCTCTAAAAAGGTCTATATCCTTTTGCATCTTTTCCAGGGATTCTGTGACAGTGGGCAAACTCTTAAGTTCTTCAAAGCATAATTGTCTAGATTCTGAATAGGAAGGCTTATCCGTTGCAGCATTGTGAAGAGGGATGGCTGAAGATTCAGTAACATTTAGATGGAAGTCTTCCATAAAGAAGGACAATGTCTTTTGGAAAAGTCTTTTAATTGAGGCCTCCGATGTTGTCAGTAGCTTAGGATCCAGTATTTCAGTTTTTGATTCAGACAGAACTGCTAAATTTTTGTCTGTAGTGTGATTACCCCAAATTATTTCTACAGACTTAGTCAGAGCTTTAAACATTTTAAGTATAAAGTCATCTGTAGGATGCCTATCAGTAGCAGGTATCATGTCGATTAATGATGTAGTAGAGGAATTATAATTTTCCTTATCACCTATATTACTAAATTTTTCTCCAGTATCAGAAACAGAGCACCCATCTCCCCCATCCTCTGAAAAGGAGTCTGAGGATGTATAACTCCCAGACTTCCCTTCGGCAGACGAATCAATACTCCCAGATTCAGATATACCCACATCCAGAAAATCCCCAGAATCTATACTTTGCAAATCTTCAAATGAATTAAATGAACTATGTGTATAGTCTGAGAAGCTATTTATATTATTATTGGAATTATAAAAATCAGAATCGTGTCCTTTTGTCTTCTCTCCTTCCCCTGACCCATAATAGTCCTCCCCTATTTTCCCTGGAACAAATATTGGTGCATCATGTCTGAGTCTGCCATCTACCGTTAGATTGGATAGTAAAGATCTACAAGGACTACGTCGTGTTGGAAACTCGTCATATTGGTATTCCTCCCCCAACACTACCTTTTCGCATAGAGAAGAGTGAACCCCTAGACCATTGGAAAAATTTGGTACTTCCCTTTTAATATTATTTCCTCCCATGCACCTATCTGTTCCCGCCACGCCTAAAGTACCTTCCTCAATGTCCTCCCAACCCCTGTCTGTTCCTGAAGTCCCCATAATATCCATTAACATGTTAGTCTGCCCTTCAGTAATTTTTCTTAATGTCCTATCTAAGTCTGCTACAGCATCATTTAAAATATTAATAATTCCCATATTTGTTGTTGATAGTTTGCCTTTTACTCCTTCATTCACTTTGAAATTTACCTCCATATCTCCTAAGCTTCTGGCCGCTCCATCAGCCGTTGAAGAGGTCACCGCTGCTTCCTGTATAGTCCCAGCTGTTCCTGTAATGACTTTTGAAATTGCCACCATTTCTCCCGACCTCCTAGCTTCCGAACAAAGCACCACAGCCTCCCCCATGTTCCTTGTCGCTCCTACAGTCACTTTTCTGGCTGCTCCTGCCAGCGCTGAAGAAGAAGCCATTGAAGAAAACACCGCAGCTGTCTGATGAATCACCGCCGCTCTCCCCGGGTGCTGTCCTGCTCCTGCATCCTCCTGGCAAGTCACCACCGCTCTCCCCGGGTGCCGATCTGCTCCCGCAGCTGTCTGATGAGTCACCGCCGCTCTCCCCGGGTGCTGTCCTGCTCCTACAGCCGCCGACTTGAAAACCGCTGATTCATGCTGGCGTCCTCCTCCTTCGGTCATCGCCGCTCTCCCCGGGTGCCGATCAGCTGTCTGATGAATCACCGCCGCTCTCCCCAGGTGCTGTTCTGCTCCTGAATCCTTCTGACTGGTCACCGCCGCTCTCCCCGGGTGCCGACCTGCTCCCGCAGCCGTCTGATGAGTCACCGCCGCTCTCCCCGGGTGCCGTCCTGCTCCTGCAGCCGCCGACTTGAAAACCGCTGATTCATGCTGGCGTCCTCCTCCTCCGGTCAGCGCCGCTACTTTCCCCAGGCCCGCCGCAAGTCCCTCTGTCTGCCGACAAGTTGCTTCTTGCCCAGCATTGGGCTTACCTCCACTCCTGACCAGCGCCGACCTCGTGGAGGATTCTACTTTATCCCGCTGTCTTCCTGCGTTGTGGCTCCCCGGGGTCTCCTGACGCTGCTGCTGAATTGCCTCCTCAGGTGCTGGAACCGCTCTCTGCTTCATTTGTTTGGCGTCTTCATCCCGGGGACTCCATGGAGCCTGTTGCGTCTTCTCCTTCCTCCTCTCATGGCCAGGTGCAGGAGCTCCCTGCCGCGGCTTTGTTTGCTTTGCATAAGGAGGAGGGAGGCCTACCTCAGGCCTCTTCAGAGGGCCTTTTAGTCCATAAATAAAATTCCTTTTCATTGGATCCGGGAATTTCTGGTCTTCCTTCACTCCAGGCATATTCCAGCAGATATTTAAATCAAAATTTCCGCTTTTTTGGTATGCTTTTGTAAGCTTAAATAGGGGAATAGCAGGAGCTCCTGGTAAACAGGTCTGCTCCCTTCCCCTGCAAACCACGCCCCCCAAAAAGTATTTAGACTTTTAACCTAAAAGTTGCTCCTGGATTATAAGAGTGTATTCCTCCAACTAAATTATTTCTTTTAAAAGTAGTCCCATTAAAGATGACTCAGACAAAGCCATAAATTTCTAATGCTGATATTCAGCCAAAAGTGAGGATCGAGTTCTTTCATCCTAACTTTGTGTGACAGTAGCATGGACACAGCCTATCATAATTTATTATCTATGCTGCTTTTACTCAGCGAGTGTATTCGGTACCTGCTGGGTCAATGCTTTGCAGAGCTGTGTGTCATGTTCCGCCAGTTGGCATATTCAGAAAATAAGTTTATCCATTTGGTACTCACCATAGGGGGTCTGACATCAAATTTTAAGTGAATATTTTATAATCCAGGCATGATATGAACATTTGCAATGATGCATAAACAGACGGTAAGGTCGTCTCATAAAAACAGTTGCATTACTAAGCATCTGGACTTGGAGACTTTGATTGTCGGGTTACATTTGGAATATGTTGTCAGTAAATATAGAATGGAAAATCAGTTTACACTTTTTTCAGTTAAAGAATCAGCTGCTGGGTACAATTTTATCAGGAGTCTTCACCTTTTCACATCATTAACATTGGATGAATATTTGCCGGTGTAAACATGTCGGTGATCTCCTGACAACTGAGCAGATTGTTTATTTGTTGGGTGTTTGGATTGTTTATGTCAAATAAAAATCACGTCACCCTGTGTAAACAAAAGATATGCTTCCAAGAAGATGTGGATAAGACAATTGTATTAACTAGCATTCTTTTCCATACAATTTTTGTTGGCCCATATAAATGGACTACTAAGTAAGCAGTGATTGACATAAGCGTCGACTATATACACTGAGAAAATGAAATTGACCCATGTGAATGGGCCATTAGGTGCCTCTGATCGCTGATGGCTTCCTAGAAGTGAATCAGACAGAAAGAAAGTAGGTGGAGGTACAGTAGATATGGCTAAGAAAATTTCGGCAAAATTTTATTCTGTGAATTGCAAGTGTATATGTGGCGCCCCTGAGGGTCCGGTCGCCACAGAGGTACTACACCTCATCCAGAGGTGTGGTATCACACCCTCAGGTAAGGAGGAAGCACCACCTGGGAGTTCATCACTTGTACGCAACATACGCTAGTTCAGTCAGGGCTCCTGGGTGTACCCTTCGGGAGGATGGCCTCATCCCAGACTGGCTAGGAAAGGGTGTTGGTAGGTGAGTGAGAAAGGTAGAGAAGAGGGAGGAGCTAAGGAGATGGGGTGGAAAGGAGTGTAGCCAATCAGAGAGTGAGTGGGAGGAGCTAGTCCTGAGGTAGATAGATCTTTCCAGAAAGTTGTCAGTTGGTGACGGGACAGCGAAGGAGTAAGAGGAGTCAAAGCCAGAGTGAAGTAAGGGCGCACTCCAGTTTGGAAGGACAAGGTCACAGTGAGAGTACCGGCCCCTGAACCCAGTGGAGAAGAAGACAGACTCAGCTGGAAAGCCGAAGGTTGAGGTGACTGCAAGTACTTCAGCCACATCCACATCGATTCCCTGAAAAGGTGGCCAGGTAGAGGATCCCGGGGCCTGACCCACGTCACCCGGAAAGGTCCAAGGCTGTTGGCTTAGGGACACTGTTGTGAAGGTGCTAGGTGAGAGGAAAGGAAAGATCAGCACAGGGAGACAACCAAAAAGAGAGGAAAACACAAAAGGAAGTCCTGGAACGGTGTTTCCCAAATTAACTGAGAGTTGGCTAGACCCCTTACCCGGAGGACACAGTGCTAAACGGGACACCTAAGCGCACAGGTCAAGTGTGAGTAAAAGTCGTGAAACTGCACCTCACTGTGTCATTTGTGTCATTCGCGTCCCACTTGCTTAACATCGCATATGACATCACAGTCACCAACTCACAAGCAACATCCTAGCTGTCCTGGGACACAGCTGTGCCCGTGGAGAGCTACACCATCTCGGCTGCTGTACCACCGTTCCAGAGGATCTGTATCGCAGCGTCAGCTACCCTAGCCGAATACTGCGGGTGGCGTCACGATTCCCCTTTCCCTATAATTATCCAACCATCTTTCCCCCTCATTGAACTTCCATCTTCATTGGACACCCAGGGCCACGGACTGGGTCACTATCACCACCGTGACACACTTCTCCTTTAAAAGAGCCGGACCGGCCCAGTACCGAGTAACCCCCGGCCCTGTGGGGCGCTCTAACTGGTGTCACGAACAGGATCATCGAGCTCAGCAAAGCTGGGTACTTGGAGCTTGGCAAAGCTGGGTACTTGAAGCCTTGCAAAGCTGGGCGCCTAGTGTCTAGCAAAGCTGGGTACTGTGTGCCAGAGACTGTAACATATTGAGTGCCAGAAGCTTTACTGTATAGTGTGCCAGAGATTTACTATTTTGTGTAAAAGAGATTTTGTAGTATTGCTGAAAGGATTATCTGTATTGAGTAATAGCGAGTTTGTAAGACTGTTAATTCATCGCCTAACTGTGCCATTATTTACTGCATCACTGTTGCTGAGTGCTGGTTAAATAGCTGCGTCACAGGTTGTGTGGGCTTGTCACATTACAGCCAGCAGGAGCTGAGAGGAATGAGCTGCGGTGGGCGGGGCCAGAGAGTGAGTGTAAGGATGATACCCGCCCACCACCACCATCAGCATGTGATGCAGAGGTGTCTGTCAGGAGGAAAGACCCTCCTCCTGTATTACTTTGATAGGCATAAAGAGCAGAGAAAAGCCAGCCCCCGGAAGATGTCAGGGGTGAGCAGGAAGAACACAAGAGACAGAACAATAAACATGGCAGCAGCAAGGTCTGCAGAAGGAGGCAATAGCCTGAGTGCAGAGAATAAAACCGTCTATGCAGAGGAGCTGAGTAGTCAGCTCCAGGATCTGTCTCTGACCGCTGTAGGAGGATGGGAGTCAGAGCAGGACAAGCTACCAAATACCGCAGCTGCGGCTGACCCAGTCATCGGGTCTGAGCACACCCTGATAGGTCCCCTTCCTGTCCCCACAGCCCCTACACCTGGATGGGCACATTATAATATAGTGTGTGATCGGGCTACCCAAACCTTGGTGGTACACCCGGAACAGCTAGTGGTCACTGGTGTAGTTCTCCATAACGAACTCACCCAGCCAGGGAGCAGTGAATGTAAGAAGTCTGAGTAAAAATGTGAAATAAATGCTTAAAGTGTACCTGGTTAGGACTGTGTTATAGTTTATTGGAGAAATAATGAGTTTACCTGGTTAGGTTTGTTTTATGGTTCTTTAGAAAGACTGTGAGGTTATGAATGGTGAATAAGCCACAACTTTTAATGTAAAAAGTTAGTACTTTTTAGAGTGCTTCTGGGTCGCCCTCCCAGGGCCGTGGGGTACTCGGTACCGGGCCGGTGTCAGGGGAAGGTGTCACAGCAGCGGTGACCCAGTCCGTGGCCCTGGGTGCCCAAGCAATGGGGGAAATGTAGTTAATGGAATGGAATAGTTTGTGACGCCACCTGTGGTGTTCGGCAAGGGAGATGTTAAGCCGACGCTGCAAACAGATCCTCCGGGACAGATGGTGTGGTGCAGCGATGATAGTATAGCCCTCCACAGGCAGGGCTGTTGTCCCAGGGCAGTGTAGATGTGGGGACACTTAGGTGGTGTAGTGTCCGGCGCAGGGGATGTAGCAGTGTCAGGCAGACGGATGCAGGAAGGAATGGAGGACACCAGGGCATGTAGTTCCAAAGCTTTACTCACAGTCAGTAGTGCCCGCTTCTGTGCCGTGTCCTCCTTGTCAGGGACCCAGCCAACACCCAGGCAAGGTGGAAAGCTCCCCTCCAACACTCCGCCAACTTATGTGCCTTTCCTGAACGTCTCCTCTATTGCGCCTTTAAGTGTGAAGATCTCCAGTACCGTGGTACGCTGGAGTTCCTCCTGACAGATGTTCCCAAGAGCTCTACTTGTAAGGCAGACAGCTGTAGCCTGCTTTGGGGACTACCTTCTCCTGAGTCCCGGCTCTCTATCCAATCTATCCAATTGCTGTTGTGCCCCAAGTCTTAGATGGGAGTAGTGCATTTACAGCCAACTGCTCCACCGGTGTCTGCGGCAGAACCATAAGTGTCCATACAACCTCGGGGACCGGGCCCCGGCCTTGTGCTGAGAACCTTTAGGCAGGGTTCCTCTTCTAACCCACGTCCTCTCTGTTCTCTCTACTCCTTCGTTCCGTACTTGTCTTTCTTTCTTATGGAAGCTTAGGTTTCAGTTCTACATCTTTCTCCTTCTTTTCCTTTCCTGTGCTAGCTGGCTTAGGTCACTGAGGCAGCTGCAGCACTCCTTCCTCCATCCCTTCTTCCAGGGATCCTCACTCCTGTCTGAGTGACTTCCTACCTGACTGACCTTCTGTCATCCTACACTTTCCCACTCTTTTATGTATCTTAACTCCACCCACCTCCCAGCACCTCCAGTGTTCCAGGCAGGGAACCACCAAAGGTGCTCTGCTACCCTCTGAGCAAGGAGCCGCAATGTGGTTGTGCAGAACTACCCTGTTGTGTGGGGTGCGAGTGTTGGAGCGTGGAAAGGAGTTCCCACCTTACCTGGATGGTGGTGCACTACACCTTAGGAGAAGGTGCAGTACCTCTGTGGCGACTGAGCCTCAGAGGCGCCACATACCCCCCGTTAAACACAGCACATCCGTGGGCTGCATGGTAAACAAAGTTGACAGTACAGGAACATACAAATTTTTGCAATGCTGAATAAACATTTCTTATACTATACTTCCCAATATGAGAGGCACTCATTCTTGAACGTTGCAAACAGTTATCAATTAACTACCTTCAATTCTAAGTCAAAAAGTGCAATTTTTCATACTTTACGTAATTCTAAGTGCTATTATCTGTGACTCAGTATCACTTCAGTATTCTTCATCTTTCTTTCTCCAGTACACATTTCTTCTTCTCTTTTTGGTGCAACACCCGTGATACCTGGTTCACCATTTACATTTTCAACTCTTTATTCAAATTCTCTCATCCCTGTATCAAAACATTTCTCATTCTATATAAAAGCCATCATAAGACACATTATGAAATACTTCACATTAAAACTTTCAACAATAATTCTTGTAAGTGCTGGACACCACTCCTAGCCGGGATCTCTTGCAGTGTCCTTTGAGGTAGACATCATCTTCGCAAAGTGTCCTTATGTAAAACCAAGAGAGGGCACCTAAAGAGGTGCAACTATTTACAAATAAGAGTTTTTGGATCACTCCAAGTTCATGATCGCTAATTCAAATTGGAAGGCTGCCAACAACACAGGGCAACACTGGGAAAACAAAACTAACCATGATGGTCAAAAATAAAACAAGAGCACAACAGTGCAAACAAACCCTCCTGGGTCACGAGAGTTACTGCAAGTCATTAGTGCTGGTCCCCTCCTGGGGTTCTGGAAGCTGATTGGGAACCGCTACCAGATGTGGCATCTTCATCTTGATTCTGTAGCTGGTTACCTGCTATAGGGCACTGAAGCTGTGGTAAGGGGAACCCATCATGCATCTCAATGCCCATCAACTGCTCCTCCTCAATAGGTGATTCTGCTGCTCTGGTATGAGGCCTAGCACCGAGGGATTCCGCAGCTTGTCGGCACTGATAGGCAACTATACGGGGGTTCGGCAGCCAAGGGATCCCGAGGTCACTATCCCAAAGCGACTGAGACTCATCCAATCCCCGAAGATGTCGAATCGTGCGCACCTGTTCCAGCCGTACCCTTCTCAGTAGGGACCTCCGCCACCACCCCATCTCTGACTAGCTAGCGCCCCCAGCGGACTCTTCCAACTGCCTCATTTCGAGTTGCCGCAAACCCACCTCGGACAATGTGAATTCGGAGGGCAGCCCATTAGGAGGGCCGGGGTATATACCTGGTGCCTCCTGGTGGTGTGGCCTCCGCTTCGATGCAGGCATGGTGGCAACGGACGCTGCCCGGTGAGACACAAGGGATGGCGGTGGAGCCACTGGCAGCTCCGGCTCCGCGGGGGTCGCTGGCGGGACCTGCGCAGCCGCGTCAGGTCCGGGCAGGGGCTTCTCTTCCTCCGCTTCAGCTCCCTGGGCTGTGTACAACTCCTCCGGTGCTAGCGGCAGAGAGGGAACAAGGCACGCTGCCGGTGACATGGCAGCGGTCGCAGGCTCCACCGGGTCTGCCGGGAAGAGGTCCGATGCAGCAGCGGCTGGTACCGGTATCGCGGGTACCGCAGGTGTAGGCCTCTCCTGGGCACGCTGCAGATTCAATGTCCATAGTGCCTCCTGCCTCAGTTGCAGGCGGCGCGTCAGCTGGGCAATTTCGTCCTCCAGTTGCTGGCGGTTCATCTCCACTACGGGGTCGGAGCCTTCAGCCATGGCCCCGGGGAGATCCGACTTAACCTCTGCGTGCTCTACAGGCCACCTTCCCTCACTCTCCAAAATGGCTTTCTGGTGTTCTTCTCCCCGCCTCGGCCCCTTTCCTGCCACTGGCTTCTTCTGCCCCTCCTTCCGGGGGGCGTCGTCTTCTTCCAGCGCTTCCTTACCAAGCCAGTATACGAACCCCTCGGGGGGTGGGCCATGTTGCTGTTACATAGTAATTCAGGCAGGGGAGGCCCAAGACTCTTCGCGGTCTTTTCCTAGGACCTCCTATCTCTTCACGCCCTTCATCTCCACGCCAGCGGCCATTTTTAATATTCATGTCACAGTCTATTAAATTGGGTCTTCTGCACATTTTCAAAAGTTCAAAGTCCAACAAATCTCAGGCACACAGAACCCGATGGCATCGGGTCTCATCATCCTGTTCGTGATGCCAAGTTGGGTCGCCCTCCCAGAGCCGTGGGGTACTCGGTACCGGGCCGGTGTCAGGGGAAGGTGTCACGGCAGCGGTGACCCGGTCCGTGGCCCTGGGCGCCCAAGCAATGGGGGAAATGTAGTTAATGGAATGGAATAGTTTGTGACGCCACCTGTGGTGTTCAGCAAGGGAGATGTTAAGCCGACGCTGCAAACAGATCCTCCGGGACAGATGGTGTGGTGCAGCGATGATGGCATAGCCCTCCACAGGCAGGGCTGTTGTTCCAGGGCAGTGTAGATGTGGGGACACTTAGGTGGTGTAGTGTCCGACGTAGGAGATGTAGCAGTGTCAGGCAGACGGACGCAGGAAGGAATGGAGGATACCAAGGCATGTAGTTCCAAAGCTTTACTCACAGTCAGTAGTGCCCGCTTCTGTGCCGTGTCCTCCTGGTCAGGGACCCAGGCAAGATGGAAAGCTCCCCTCCAACACTCCGCCAACTTAGGTGCCTTTCCTGAACGTCTCCTCTATAGCGCCTTTAAGTGTGAAAATCTCCAGTACCGTGGTACGCTGGAGTTCCTCCTGACAGATGTTCCCAAGAACTATACTTGTACGGCAGACAGCTGTAGCCTGCTTCGGGGACTCCCTTCTCCTGAGTCCCAGCTCTCTATCCAATCTATCCAATTGCTGTTGTGCCCCAAGTCTTAGATGGGAGTAGTGCATTTACAGCCAACTACTCCACCGGTGTCTGCGGCAGAACCCTAAGTGTCCATACAACCTCGGAGACGGGGCCCCGGCCTTGCGCTGAGAACCTATAAGCAGGGTTCCTTTTCTAACCCATGTCCTCTCTGTTCTCTCTACTCCTTTGTTCCGTACTTGTCTTTCTTTCTTATGGAAGCTTAGGTTTCAGTTCTGCATCTTTCTCCTTCTTTTCCTTTCCTGTGCCAGCTGGCTCAGGTCACTGAGGCAGCTGCAGCACTCCTTCCTTCATCCCTTCTTCCAGGGATCCTCAATCCTGTCTGAATGACTTCCTACCCGACTGACCTTCTGTCAGACTGAACCTCACATCCCACACTTTCCCACTCTTTTATGTATCTTAACTCCACCCACCTCCCAGCACGTCCAGTGTTCCAAGCAGGGAACCACCAAAGGTGCTCTGCTACCCTCTGAGCAAGGAGCCGCAATGTGGTTGTGCAGAACTACCCTGTTGTGTGGGGTGCGAGTGTTGGAGCGTGGAAAGGAGTTCCCACCTTACCTGGATGGTGGGGCACTACACCTTAGGAGAAGGTGCAGTACCTCTGTGGCGACTGAGCCTCAGGGGCGCCACACTTCATCTTAGTTTTACATCATGCCTTTGGAAAGTGCCTTAATGCCACAGAACAAAAACCCCTTTGGCGTGGCCTAAAACGTGGTACAACGTATGGATCAACTATGCCTTGTAGCCCGCTCAAGGCCTATGTTGGGGGTTTGAGATGGGTCCCTCGCATCATACCAAAGGAAGGAAAATACTCCGGTCAGGGATGAACTGAACTTTGATGAAAATGTTTTATTCTGTTTGTATTGAGAGCAAGGATTATACAATCGTATTTTAATGCAAAGGTTTTATATATATTTATAGAATATAGTAAATGAATTGTATGAATGTCTATATGGTAACATTAATGCTTTGATATTTGATATGGGTTTTTATATTGAATAGATAATATTGTATTAATTTAATTTTATAAGATATATGTCACGTGCCCCGTCCTGTGTTACACGACCTGCAGGCCGGTAACTAGAACAACAGGACACAGCACGTGTAATTGTCCTGTGTGACACATCCCGCAGGCCGGTAACTAAAACAACAAGACACAGGGAAAGGGGAAACAGTTACAACGGTGGGCCCTGCGATAGGGAACGGGGACTTCGAGACCTGCTGCACTCCCCTGAGTCAGTGTCCCTCACACTCCTAACTTTCCCTATGCCGGTTTCTCACCGGACGCCGATTAGGATACCTGTCACCCTAGCACACCCTACACCTATCCCTTGCTAGGGAGCTGGGTGGTGCAGGCACTGGCCCCACCGCTGTACTAATACACACCAGGGAAAAATACAAGCAGGGGAATCACCAAAACACTAATCTTGCTCTGCTGCAGCACAAGGCAGAAGAGTATATCACCGGATTAACTTTTCGCAGTGGCTCGACACCTCAGAGCCAGCTGCCACCTTCACCTATTCACTCTGCTGCGGACACCGGGCAGACAGAGTTCACACCTGTTCCAGCAGTGGCTCCAACCTTCCAGCCAGCTGCTCACTTCACCATGGTTGCAATACCAAAAAGACGCTATCACCAACACCTGCTCATAGACCATGTGACCCTATATAGGAAAAGGGAATGGTCAAATAATAAGGGGCAAAAGCTGCTGTAACTCCTGTGACCACTGGGGGCAAAAGGCAAAGCAAAGAAAACATCAAGTGCAATGACACTTGTGGCCAACGGTGCAAAACCAAACCTGAGCAAACAGCTCAAAGAAAAAAAAGGTTACTTATGCATTTATCTGTCATGATCCAACCTGGATCATGACAATATATATTTATGAAAAGTAGTTATTTGTAACATTTAAGAAAAGTGCCTCCCATAAAGGGAAGAAGAGTTATTTGGCTAACTAGTTAAACTGTTTATCCTGTTGGAATGCATTCCAGAAAAGTGTTGCATGTTATAACATCTGTGTTCTACTCTACTTTGATACAGCCTGCGGACAAGCTGTGTTTAACAAGGGGGGTATGTGGCGCCCCTGAGGGTTCGGTCACCACAGAGGTACTGCACCTCATCCAGAGATGTGGTATCCCACCCTCAAGTAAGGAGGGAGCACCACCTGGGACGTCAACACTTGCACGCAACACACGCTAGTTCAGTCAGGGCATCTGGGTGTACCCTTCGGGAGGATGGCCTCATCCCAGACTGGCTTGGAAAGGGTGTTGGTAGGTGAGTGAGAAAGGTAGAGAAGAGGTAGGAGCTAAGGAGATGGGGTGACATGGAGTGTAGCCAATCAGAGAGTGAGTGGGAGGAGCTAGACTCAGCTGGCAAGCTGGAGGCTGAGGTGACTGCAAGTACCTCAGCCACATCCACATCGATTCCCTGAAAAGGTGGCCAGGTAGAGGATCCCGGGGCCTGACCCACGTCGCCCGGCAAGGTCCAAGGCTGCTGGCTTAGGGACACTGTTGTGAAGGTGCTAGGTGAGAGGAAAGGAAAGACCAGCACAGGGAGACGACCAGAAAGAGAGGAAAACACAAAAGGAAATCCTGGAGCGGTGTTTCCCAAATTAACTGAGAGTTGGCTGGACCCCTTACCCAGAGGACACAGTGCTAAGCGGGACACCTAAGCGCACAGGTCAAGTGTAAGTAAAAGCCGTGAAACTGCACCTCACTGTGTCATTTGTGTCATTCGCGTCCCACTTGCTTAACATCGCATATGACATCACAGTCACCAACTCACAAGCAACATCCTAGCTGCCCTGGGACACAGCTCTGTCCGTGGAGAGCTACACCATCTCGTTTGCCATACCACCATTCCAGAGGATCTGTATCGCAGCGTCGGCTACCCTAGCCGAATACTACGGGTGGTGTCACGATTCCCCTTTCCCTATAATTATCCAACCATCTTTCCCCCTCATTGAACTTCCATCTTCATTGGACATCCAGGACCACAGACCGGGTCACTATCACCACTGTGACACACTTCCCCTTTAAAAGAGCCTGACCGGCCCAGTACCAAGTAAGCCCCGACCCTTCGGGGCGCTCCATATAGCAAGGAGATGGCAAGAGAGTTGTGATCAGATAGTTCAAAAGTCAGCAAAGCCCTCAAACACACATGTAGTAGAAGGAACTTAGCAGAAATGTAGTCTAATAAACTAGGGGTCTTGGACCTGACGTTAAGGATGACTGGAGGAGTGGTATCATAATCGACAGTTCAAGAGTTTAGTTTTACGAGTTTAGGATTTGGCAACGTTAATTGAGCAGAGTTGGGCATGTTGCACAGCTGAAAGCGAAGCAGGAATTAACCAAGCTGGTAAAGTCGGCTGTGATATTCCACTGAACGAAAGTAAGAGACACAAACGAAACTAGAGATCTTCATTTATTTTGTTTTTATTTAGTTCTTATTTCAATTACACCTTAAAAATGAATAAAGGAATTTTTTTATACCCATCTCAGAACCAATTTGCCTCTCCTCCTCACTGTCCTTTGGAGTCTGTAAGACAACTGGCTGGAGTAGGAACCTCCCCCACTTAGTAATAAAACAAACAGAAATATCCCTAGTTGTTTGACTGAGCACTGTATAACTAGTTATACTCAACTAGGCATTTGGATAAGATTTTGAAAATGTTGTTAGAATGTACTTTTGTTAGTTTATGCAATCTGCTACAAATTTTACCTGTGTAATTTTGCAGGTGACAGCCCTGATTCACTAAAGCGATTATGTCAGAATGGTGATGTAAATCATTTTGAAAATACACAAAAGTTTTGTGCAACACGGAGATGGGCAAAACTTTTGTGACTCTTGCTGTTTTCACAACAGTCTCATCCAACCACAATGGGAATAGATGAAATGGGACAGGGGCGGAGCTCGGCCATGATGCCACAGGTCTTCTAATTCATGACGAGCTGTGGCATACTTGCGCCAGAAATCTTACTCAATTCTTTCTCCTTTCTTACATTTACCCAATAACCTCTATTGATTAATATTCAGTATCAGGCAGCAAAACTAATGAATGTTGTAATCATGACTAGGGATGAGCGAGCATATTCGTGGGTATTCGGTACTCGGCAAGTAATGCGGTACTCGGTACATAGCGAGTATTTCACTACTCGCCTAGCACTATTCGGTTCTCCCACCAAGCAGTTGCCAATCACAGTAATGCCGCACCCTTCTTGGTTGTGGGTGGCATTACTATGATTGGCTGGCCGCCCAGCGTCCTATGAGTCATCATAGCCTGGCACTAAGCCCTGCCGCCACCATTTTCTGCACATTGCATGAAGAACACAGCTAGTGTAGGGAGAGTGTGAGCAGCTGCTAGGGAGAGTTGTGTTTTTTGGTGCAAATCGTCCAGAAATCCTCTGTGAAACCAAAAAACTCTTTTCAGAGCTGAAAGTATAAAGTCAGGGACTGAGTAGTGACCGTTTTCCCAGCTTTTTTTGGCGTCACATTTACCTCTGCAGGGCAGTATTTTTGTGCTGTTGCGGTGCTGTGTTCACAGTGAATAGGACACACGCACAGTACTGCACAACCGACACGCAGCCAGCACCGCTGTCTTGTGTGGTGTCTGGGATGCATATTCTTGCCTTAAACCTCAGGGCAGTTTTTTTGTGCTGTTGCGGTGCTGTTTGTAAAACACAAAGTACTAGGCTGTAGTGCTACCTTCCACAAAGCACTAACTGCTCCTTGTTCCCCAATATCTGCATCTGAACATCTGCAACTATGGCAGAAAATCCAAAATTCCTAAAAAGGCTGTTGTGAAGGGACAGGGACGTGGACGTGGGGTCGTTGGTGCCCAACAAGGCACAGAGTCTGGGAGATCGAAGAAGGTTGATGCATCTAGTTTCCTGGTGAAATTTCCTGGTCTGGAACATAAACGGGCCTGGAAGCCAGAAGAACAAGAGCAACAAGTTGTGTTGGATGGCTAATAAGGCCTCAACGAAATGTTCTAGCAGCACCCAATCATCCATGACAAAACAGTCTACTGTCCATACAGATAACCTGGGTCATCCTATTCTCAACCTGTTCCTAGTTCATCACCCGGTCAGGAGTCACAGGAAACATTTGACCCCAACCTTGGTCACTCTGAGGATCTGTTTGATCCATTTCCTTGCATTGCCTTTGACCTTTCACCGCACAAGATTCAAGAGGAACGTGAGGGGGTATCATCTGTTGATGCCCAAATATTTGAAACACCACTGCCAGAAGAAAGCCACTTTCATCCACGTGATATACCGGGTGAAGAGGTGGAGGCTGATGGTGATGACACACAGTTGCCATCTGGCCAGTCGCCAATATCAACATGGAAGGAGGATGACATGGACGACGAGGTGGTCGATGATGAGACCACCGACCCGACCTGGACCGTTGGCACGCAGAGCCAGCACAGCAGCACAGAGAATGAAGTTGGATACATAGCATCAACAAAGGCACCAAGGGCTATTGGTTTGAGCAGAGTGCAAAGTGTGTCAACTGTTGCCAAGAGCAATCCCTCTGTGCCCCAAGTCAAGGCAACGGTGCGTTAAGCCGCTGTCTGGAAATTTTTTTCCGATAGTCCTTCTGAACCAAATATTGTCATCTGTAGCATCTGCCATAGGAAGCTGAGCAGAGGCCAGGGCAAAGGCAACCAAAGCACCACCAGTATGCGGAAACACATGGCAGCCAAGCACCCTAGTCGGTGGGCTGAACAACAGGGTACCAAATCAGTGTCTGCGACTGCGGGTCTAACCACTGCCATGTCGCCTGTGATATGTCCTTTCCAATCTGCTGGGCAGGAAGCAGGTGTTCATCATACCTCTTGCTCACAAGCTGTGGTTGCACATACACAGGCCACAACAAACTCATCCACTTGTTTGTTCCATGAAAGCTTCCAAGTGTCCATGCCCCAGATGTATGAAAGGACACGTAAATACCAAGCCACGCACCCACAAGCACAAATACTGAATGAGCACATTACCAAGTTGCTAGCCATGGAGATGTTGCCGTTTAGGCTTGTGGGGACACAGTCTTCTTTCCGTGATCTTTTGGCTGTGGCTGCCCCACGATACTCGGTTCCCTGCCGGCATTATTTTTCACGGTGTGCCGTCCCCACGTTACACCAGCACGTCTTAAATAATCTAAAGCGTGCTCTCACCAACGCCGTAACCGGGAAGGTCCATCTTACAACAGGCACTTGGACAAGTACTTGTGGCCAGGGACGAAACATCTCTGTCATGGCACACTGGCTCAACCTGGTGGAGGGTGGGACAAAGTCTCAAACTGGACCATCAACACATATCCTACCCACGCCACGGATAGCGGGCCCAACCTCAATCAGGGTTTCCGCCTCATGATATACATCCAGTCTCCCCACTTCCTCCTCCTCCGCCTCATCATCCTATGCTGAATTACCCTCCACATCACTCCCAAGTTGGGAGCTGTGCAGCAGCGCATCGGCAAAGCGGCAAAACGCTCTGCTGAAGCTGATCTGCTTAGGTGAAACACCACACAGTGCAGCAGAGCTGTGGCAAGGAATAAAACAACAGACCGATCAGTGGCTCTCCCCACTGCAACTCAAACCTGGTCTGGTTGTCTGCGACAATGGGCGTAACCTGGTGGCAGCTCTCTGGAAGCTGGTACACATGCCATGCATGGCTCACGTGCTGAACCTAGTGCTGCAGAAATTTCTAAAAACATACCCTGACTTGCCGTACCTACTTGAGAAGGTGCGCCATATTTGCACCCTTTTCCGCAACTCCACTGCTGTTGCCATTCTTTTAGTGCTTCAAAAGCAATTTAATTTGCCAAACCACAGACTCATTTGCGACCTGCCAACACGGTGGAACTAAACATATAATATGTTGGCAAGGGTAAGTAAGCAGCAGAGGGCACTTTCTGAATACCAGCTTAAACATGCCCGTCACACTGAGACTCAGCCAAGACACATAACTGTCGAGTGGGTGTGGATCGCTGATACTTGTGAGGTGCATTATAACTTTGAGTAATGCACCAAACTTGTGAGCGGTGATCAGGCTATTATCAGCGTAACCATCCCTATGCTATGCCTGCTAAAAAAAAATTGCTGCAGAATCAAAAAATGGAATCTTTGCGTGCCCAGCAGCTGGGTATGGAGCAAGACTTCACAATGGGTGATCCTACCCAGCCCAGCCAGTAGCATCAGGTAACATTAGGGGATGAAGATGATGATGAAAACGATGAGGGAGAGGACTTCTTTTTCAGTGGTACCGAGGGGACACCTCATGCTACAGAGGGGAATCCCAACCCCAGCTTCATGTCTGTCCAGCATGGGTGGGCTGAAGAGGAGGAGGTAGAGGAGGAGAATCAGTGTGAGGAGAGGATGGGTATTGTTCCTCCTTCAGGGGTCACAGAACATTTGCCTCTTTGCAGATTCGCACACATGGCACACTTCTTTTCTGACTGTCTGTGCCAAGACCCTCACGTAATCCACATTTTCAATAGCAACCTATACTGGTTGGCCACCTTTCTAGACCCACGGTACAAGGACAAATTTCCTTCACTACTGTTGCAGTCACCAAGGGGTTTCACAATGGAATCCTTCAAGAAGGCCATTGTCGATCACTTGATGGCAACAGCACCCTCAGACACCACTGCTAGCAGAGATACCAGCTTTGTGCAACAGCATGCATTAATGGGGAGAGATACGCCAAGCAGGTCCAAAAGAGGTGGTGGTAAAATGTCCACAAACTGGGCCATCTTCAATAGACTGGCTCATCACCAAGGACTAGCTGGAACAGTAGCAATGTCAAGGAGGGAGAAGTTGAACAAGATGGTCAACGACTATCTTTGTGACCATACCTGCATCCTTCCTGATGCTTCTGTAGCATTTAATTACTGGGTATCCAAGCTGCATAATTGGCCCGACCTCTCCTTCTATGCCTGTGTGATTTCAGAGCGTGTTTTCAGTGCCGCTGGGGCAATCATCACAGATACACGCACACGGTTGACTACAGAGCATGCAGACAGGCTGACTCTTATAAAATTTAACAAGGACTGGATTTCACAACAGTATTTAAGCCCTCCAGATGACAGTATCCCAACCAAAAATCACCCAACACGTTTTTTTTTTTTTTAATTGGTGATCATATCCATCCCTTCCCATGCAAGCCCCTTTTCTTCTTCTTACACGTTTTCAAAACCTGCTTCTGACACATGTACCTCATGGTCAATAAGCTAAAAACAATGTTACGTTAATTAATATTTCCCGTCGGAGGCACTTGTGATGAGAGTGAGACCCTTCTTCCTTCATCAACCATGGTATCATGCCCCTTGGGCTAATTTTTGGAGACACTATGGCTATGCCTGGACACTGCCACCTCTATGCTAGTAGTCCTACCTTCATTATAATTGTTTGGCCCTTCAGACCTGTCTTGCTTCCTTCATCAACTATGATACAGTCCCTTGGACTAATTTTTGGAGACACTATTGCTATGCCTGGCACTGGGCACTGCCACCTCTATGCTAGTAGTCCTAGCTTCATCATAATTGTTTGGCCCTTCAGACCTGTCTTGATTCCTTCATCAACTATGATACAGCCCCTTGGGCTAATTTTTGGAGACACTATGGCTATGCCTGGACACTGGGCACTGCCACCTCTATGCTGGTAGTCCTACCTTCATCATAATGTTTTGGCCCTTCAGACCTGCCTTGCTTCCTTCATCAACCAACCATGATACAGCCCCTAGGGCTAATGTTTTGAAGACACTATATCTATGCTTACACATTGGGCAGTGGCACAACAAGGACAGTAGCCCAAGCTTTATAATTGTGAATCCCTTGTGATGATGATGGGTGGCTTCTTCCTGCGCTAACCATCACATAGCCCCTAGGGCAGATTGCTCTCCTTACACCACTTACACACTTAGCTGTCAGAAGATCGCCTCCATCATCACTCACTCTTACAACACTTCTGATATATCACTGGTGCTGCGTAAGTGGCATACGAGTCCCGCTCTTCCGGCAAAAACCACAGGACTTCAAATAGTGTTTGTACATTCTAGTGAAGCAGTGGTGTAAAACCACTCGTGCAGCCCGTGACCAGGTGCCCCTATGTTATATACATTTGTTTACAGCATACATTTTTTTAACATTTACACATTTTTTTAGCTTTTTCCTCAGCCCCCAGACCGCTTTGTAGGGTCAAGCAGACAATTACTCTCATTTTCCATTGACTATCATTGGACTCGCTATTCGTACCGAATACCCGAGTATTAAGGTATACTCGGTGCGAGTATAGTGAGTCCGAATACTTCAGTACTTGCTCATCCCTAATCATGACCCATACTTTCCCTGCGTCAGATGCAAAATATATATTTCTTATGATCTTTGATATCTAAAATTCATATTTAAGTTTCCCAGAATTTTACCTGATCCTACTGATAAATACATATGAGCACCGTGTCTGTCACTGATATCAGTAGGTAGCATGCTACTAAGAGCTTTATGTAGAATTGTGCTTTGAAGCGTTCTGGTGTGGATGCCTGGGATTCACACTACAGAATATATTGACTAAGATACCTGTACGTCATCTTGATAGATCGCATTAATAGTCATCTTCTGTTGTCTTGAAGAATTTTTGCATTTACCATTCAGAAAATCTCCAACCCTCCTAGGTAGAGGTTTTATCTTCGTATCTCAAGGGAAGGATTTAGAAAAAATGAAATTCATAGGCTTGACCGAGAAATTTCATGTTACATCTTATTGAAGTATGTGTGAGATATCAAAGTAGTGACCCTGTTGTTCATTCCTAGATGGTAAGCTTTGTAAGGAGGGACAGCAACTCCTTCTCAGGAGGTTTAGTGTTCTCAGTTGCTTAAAGTGCGAGATTGACTATTTTTGTCACTGCACATTATTATCACATTTGTCTATCTATATACTTTCATGATTTCATATGTAGATTAGATTTAACAAACTATTTTATATGTTATCTTCAGTGAAAAAAATACTTTTACAACTTAGTCATCAATTTTCCCACAGCATCTGGTAGGCGCTAGAAAAAGACTCCCAGTACAGTTGGAAAATCTCCAAACACAATATTCCCCAACCCCAGTCCTTATGAGCCACCAAAAGGTCATGTTTTCAGAATTTCCTTAAGGTACTGTCACACTTAGCGATGTACCAGTAATCCTGACCAGCGATATGACGCGGTCAGGATCGCTGGTACATCGCTAAGTGGTCGCTAGTGAGCTGCCACACAGGCAGATCTCACTAGCGACATCGCTGCAGTCGGGGGTCGCTACTTCCCTGTCACACTAGGCGATCCTGCGTCCTCCCGCCCGGCTCCACGCTCGTCGCTCGTCTCTCCACAGGAAGCGCCGCAGGAAGCTGACGACGAGAAACGGTCCAGCCTGTTCTCGCGCGATCAGCGATAACCAGCGGGGGAGCGGGTTGTAGGTAAGTATCAGACACAGCGATGTCGCTAGCAATATCGCTATAACGTCACAAGTTATAGCGATATTGCTAGCGATATCTCTTAGTGTGACATGCCCTTTAGTATTGCCCAGGTAATGCAATTATCACCTCTGCAATACTAAGGAAATCCTGAAAACATGATCTGTTGGTGGCTCTTGTGGTCTGGAGCTGGGGAACACTGTCTAGTACATGCTAGGTTCTATTGAAATATACCCCAAAAAGGCTTGTAGAAAACACTGGAGAAGAAGGTGACCTGACTCACTTCTGGGGAGTCTGTTGCAGGCAGTGAGAAGGACATCAACATGGTTTGAGTTGAGGTTTGTGGAGGACATCAATACAGCGGTAGTCTACTGTTGGGTCTAATCCAATAAGATCACAGAAGCTTATAGCCATTTAAAAATGTAATAGCTTTATTAAATTAAATGCAAAAACTACACACAGACATATAGACAATTCTAAAAAGGAGAAGAATACCCAATAAAACACCACAAATTACATATGCAAATATGATGCAACGATGATTACTCATACTAGCACTGAAAAAGTGTCAACTTGATCTAATGAATAAAACGTTCAAGAATATTAGTGCATCATACAAAAATAATAATTGATACAATGAACCTAGGCTGAAGATATTAGAAACTAATTTTCAAGCCATCAGATACCAATTAAAAGTAATACATTAGTTTGTGAGGCAAATCTGATAAATACAGCTAGCTATTGAACCAACAAGTAGTTCAGGTTTCAATGGGTGGTACAAAAATGGTATCACAGTAGGGTGGGCTGTAAGTACAGTCTAAGAGTAGCACACATGTCTTATTATGAAAGCAGTGCTATACAGTGGATTAACTTGTTAAATATATAGTGAAAGAGTAATCATAGTGCGCTCCATGAAATTCCTATATAGCACTGCTCTCATTCCCTTAATGCACCCTGCCAGCCCCATAAAGAAGATCTAAGGCTGGTTTCACATTTGCGTTTTTTTTCGCGGTATTTTAGCGCTAAATAGCGCATGCGTTTTTTTTCCCTATACTTTGCATGGGATGCGCTTATGTGCGCATACACATGCGTTTGTACGCGTTTTTCCGCGCATGCGTTTTTTTGCGGTATGCGCTCGGGCGCACAAAATGCAACCTGTTGCATTTTTTGGGCGTCCGACTTGCCTCAAAAAAACGCATGCGCGCGCAATGCGTTTTTTTACAGCAAGACACCCATTATAAGTCTATGGTGAGCATATGTGCGCATTGGCATGCTTATGTATGCGTTTTTTTGCACATGCGTTTTTTTTTTTACCATTAGTTTAGACAATGGAATTTAGGGGTTTGGGTTAGAGTTAGGGTTAGTTAAGGGGGTTTAGGGTTAGGGTTAGGGTCAGGGTCAGGGTATGGTTTGGTTAAGGGTTAGGGTCAGGGTTAGGGTCAGGGTTAGGATCAGGGTATGGTTTGGTTAAGGGTTAGGGTTAGGGTCAGGGTTAGGGTCAGGGTATGGTTTGGTTAAGGGTTAGGGTCAGGGTTAGGGTCAGGGTCAGGGTTAGAGTTAGGGTCAGGGTTAGAGTTAGGGTCAGGGTATGGTTTGGTTAAGGGTTAGGGTTAGGGTCAGGGTTAGGGTTAGGGTCAGGGTTAGGGTTAGGGTCAGGGTTAGGGTCAGGGTATGGTTTGGTTAAGGGTTAGGGTTAGGGTCAGGGTTAGGGTTAGGGTCAGGGTTAGGGTTAGTAAAGTCATGGTTTGGGTTAGTGTGAGGGGCCACCTAATGTTGGAAAAAAAACGCAAACGCGGTAAAAACGCACTAAAAACGCATACAAACGCATAAAAACGCTGCGTTTTTTTCATGCATGCTCATAAAAATGCTTGAAAAAAACGTAGCATCTGTATGCGTTTGTATGCGTTTTTTCAATGCGTTTTTTTGCGGGAAAAACGCGCTGCAAAAAAAAGCAAGTGTGAAACTAGCCTAAAGCATACAACCTTTGTGGTATTGTTGATCTCCGACGCGCGTTTCACGTGAGCTTCGTCCTGGGGGGTAAGTGAGTGTGGTTACATGACCACCGTGACCTTATATAGGGAGTCCTTAATGTGCATGTCCTCCACATGTGTGCTGGCGGAGCCGCAGTTCTCAGTGTGCGACGTCAGCCCAGGCCGCGCCCTCCGACCGCCCAGCCACCTCCACAGCTGGCGCGTCATGGCAAGGAAGCGGCCAGAGCACGCCGGAAATGACGCATTCCTATGGCAACGCATACCACAAGGTAAGTATGGGCAGCCAAGACACACCCACCTCCGGCATCTCAGCCACTGATGCAGGCGCGCCTCCCTCATGTAAGATGGCCGGGCCACAACTTCCCAGCGTGTGACGTCAGCCTTGGATGCGCCTCCCAGCTCCTCAGCCACTCCCACACCCGACACATCATGGTGAGGAGGCGGCTAGAGCTTACCAGGAAGGACGCGTTCCCAGGACAACACACAGCAGTGTGCAATATTGTCGCAGGCAGCCAGGTTGCAGCTCCACCCGACGTGTCAGGACACCTTAGCCAGACCAACGAACACGTATGTCACAGAGCTTGCGGGAAGTGAAGAGTGACACATTGGCAATTGCGCCGGCTCCAAACAAAATTAATGGAGGAATATGGGAGACACACACTAGCCACCAGGGGAAGAGAACCCATGCCACTGTATACAAAAGACCCCGCAAAGAACACACAATAGATAACTTACAACCTACATATATGCAGAGAGACTACGGAAGCATGTAGCCATGAGTTAATATCTATTTATTAAAGTCATTACAAAAGACACAAAAAACAAACAAAAATGAGATAAAAGGAGATGAATATCCAATTTAACACCACAAGGTATATATGCACTATAAAGGTAATAAATTCATTCCTGACACCATACATGTCATCTGTGAAAAATACCATGTTATGATGATTCATAAAGGTGATAATAAATGATATCAAATCACGCCAGCTTGTGGCCCAAATGGTGTAGTCTAAATTATTTCCACCCAAAATGAATAAATGGGGTAAATATAGTTCACATATAAACTAGGACAACATTGAAATGCTGATGAATGCTACAGTACATGAATGCCTGGCAATAAATACCTCCCTAAGGCCTCTTTCACACATCAGGTTTTCGCCGTCAGGTGCGATCCGGCGCTTTTGACAGAAACCGGATCCGGCGAAATGCAATGCCGGATCCGGTTTCCCCCCCATTGACTTGCATTTGCGCCGGATCGCGCCGGATGGCCATGCGTTTCATCCGGTTTTCGCCGGATCCGGCAATGTGTCGCGATCCGGCGTCTGGAAAAAACGGCTACTGTAACGTTTTTTGTCTCCGGCGAAAAAGCCGGACACGCCGGATCCGGCGTGTCCGGCTTTTTCACACAATGAAAGCCTATGAGCGCCGCAATGCGCCGGATCCGGCGGCCGGATCCGGTTTTTTGGTCTGAGCATGCTCAGTAGCTCTGCCCACAAGACATATATAAAAGCAAGACAGTGGGACCCACAGCCACACCCAACATGCCACCCAAGAAAGCAACCAAGCGAAGCAGGAGAAGGCAGGAGACCACTGCAGCACCATCAGCACCACCACCACCCCAAATGGAGCAGCAAATGGAACATGCTGAGGAGAGGAGGCCAGCAGCAGATGAGAGACGGTAATTATCAAATCCCCCATTCCTCCAAACTAGGGCTATTGAATATCAAGATATTCATTGGCCCTTTGTTTCTCTTTATTCAACAGCCGCCCAATAGATGCAGCAGCAGCAGCAGCAATGGCAGCAGCTGGAACACCACCCACAGGCATGGAGTGTGGCCACCAGGAAGACAGCACATCATCTTCTGGGAGCCCTCCCTCGCATCGTCAGCGTTTGACGGTAAGTTTTTATTTCCAAAATCCATCTTCTCTGTAATATATGTCTATTCATTGCCTTTTATTTCAAAACAGGATTCATAAGATGAAGAGGAGCTCCCAGAAGAAGAAGGAAGGGGTGGACAGACACCTGGAGTGGGCTCACAATTGGTAAGTTTTTTGCATCAAACGCAGAAACACAACATCACACTACACACAACACATAGAAAACAATGTTCTGCAGACCACACACAGCAAACAAATGCCTACATCCAAAGACATAACATTTTTTGTTTTCTTCTCTAGTCTTCCCAATCTGGTGCTCGGCCAAGAGGTCCTCGCAGTGCCTCCCAGGGTCGTCGGCGACAGCAACGCGGCGGTCACCAGCGTGTAAGTATAAATATTTTTGCTTTGTTTTTTGCACTTTTTATTTCATTTCTTATGTGGAGGCTAATTATGTTATTTTTGTCTTTTTCTTTAACAGCCTTCACAGCGTGCTCCCGACTCTGACGGTGAGGATGGAGGACTCGATGTGGACCACCTCATCGATCTCGTCAGAGAAAGGGAGCCGCTCTGGAATATGGCTGACCGCCGCCACGCTGACCTTATCGTTACCCGACGACTCTGGGAGGAAATCTGTTCGCTCCTTGTGGGCCGCTGGGAGGACCTCGATGTTCGGGCCCAGATTACAGAGCGTAAGTATATACAGTACCGGTTGCTTGATGTAAACCAGTGTTTCCCGAACTCCAGTCCTCGTGGTCCCCACGGATCATGTGTTCAGGATTTCTATTTACTATGGAAATCCTGAAAACATGACCCCTGGGGACCATGAGGACTGGAGTTTGGGAAACACTGATGTTGTATACTAACCACTCCTTTCTCGTTTCAGGGAACAGAATTGTGAATCGGTGGTGGTCTGTGAGGGATCGTTTCAAGAAGGAGTTCAATAAAGAGATGCGGGCCCCGAGTGGATCTGGAGGACGCAGGAGCAAGTACAAGTACGCAGAAGCCCTGTCGTTCCTCCGGGAAACAATGGTCACCAGAAGGTAAATATTACACACCACATGTGAAAAAAAATGTTAGATGTAAATTTTTTTTTCAGCCAGGGCCATACCATGTCAGTATTTTAATTGTTTTTTTTTCTCTTTATTCCACAGCACGGTGAGCAGCACTCGGGAGCCTGCACGATTGGACCCTTCTGAGGCGATCCATGAGGAGACCGGCACCGAGGGACACTTCGACCGCCCCGGTACATCTGCACCTTCCCAGCCTTCCCACACATTCGACCCATCTGTCCCATCCACCAGCACAGGAGCATCGTGGCCGCCTACATTACATGAAGCTGCTGGTGAGGAGATCGCTTTCCCTTTACCCCACCCTTCTGCCCCTGCCACCTCTAGTACACCTGCGGGTACTGGGCGGCAGCGGCAGAGGGGTCAGGAAAAGACTTATGCGCCAGAGTTCTTGCATCTGAATGCATCTTTCCAGAACTGTCTAAAAGTCTTGTCAGAGCAAATCTCCGCAGGCTATCAGCAGATCAACTCCAGCATTCTGGAGGTGAAGACACTTCTGCAAACCATGCATTCAGAAGCAAGATCTTCGCCAAACCACACCTTTTTCAGGTCTGTTGTGGAGCGCATGGAAACGCTCTCTCCTGCCCAGCAGATGCATGTAATGCATTCATGCCACGCTGCTCTCCAGCAAGTTACCTCCCAACCTCCTCCTCCCACCACAGTAGTTCCTCCACCTGCACCCCCTCCAGCCACTTTCCATCCTCCCCCTCCTATTACATCTACACCCCCTCCAGCCACTTTCCATCCTCCCCCTCCTATTACATCTACACCCCCTCCAGCCACTTTCCATCCTCCCCCTCCTATTACATCTACACCCCCTCCAGCCACTTTCCATCCTCCCCCTCCTATTACATACCATCCACCTCCCCAGCACCATCCACCTCCCCAGCACCATCCACCTCCCCAGCACCAGCAACCTCCCCAGCACCAGCAACCTCCCCAGCACCAGCAACCTCCCCAGTACCAGCAACCTCCCCAGTACCAGCAACCTCCCCAGTACCAGCAACCTCCCCAGTACCTGCAAACTCCCCAGTACCAGCAACCTCCCCAGTACCAGACATCTCCCCACTTCCAGCAACCTGCCCCGTACCAGACATCTCCCCACTTCCAGCAACCTGCCCCGTACCAGACATCTCCCCACTTCCAGCAACCTGCCCCGTACCAGACATCTCCCCACTTCCAGCAACCTGCCCCGTACCAAACTCCTTCCCCATACAACTTGCCATCAACATCATCTGCTCCTACAGTCCCTGCCCAACCCTCCACTCCACCACCCACCATCTCTTCTGCTTCCCACATGTCCACCCATTCTGTAGTTTTTTCCACACCTTCACCTCTAACTGTTCCATTCCCCACCACGATCCCAGTCCTCTCTCCACACTCCCATTGTCGAAGTGTCCCGCAGCCCCTCCAGCAGTATTTCCACCACACACTACACAGATTTATAATGTGTGTATTTAAATAAAAATGACCAGTTTTATGGTTTCAAAGCTTTATTAAACAAGTTTATTAAAATTTTAAAAAAGTTTACTAAAACAAACATTTTTCAATAAAAGTTAAATTATTTTACACTGGTTGTCTGTCATTTCTTTCTGCGGCGAAAAAGGTTAAATACAGGGTATTTAAAAGGTGAAATGGTATTCAAAACTAGGTATATAACTGGGTAAATTTTAGCTTTTTGCCACAGTTGTGTTCCTGGTTGTGTTTGAAGCAAAGTATTTCACCTAAAAAGTTGTGTTTATTGTTGGTGATTTCCTAACAATGTACACAACTTTTGTTAAAAGGTGAAATACTTTGCATAAAACACAACCAGGTACACACCTGTGGCCTAAAGCTAAAAATAGAGACCATGACAAGATAGCCAACTTTGGTTGGCAAAGGTATATACTGTTGGTACAGAAGGTACACAAGTTTGGTTAGGGCACAAATCTTTCACACTCTGTCATCCTGCCAGTGTACTCTGCCTTGAGGTGACATAAAGTATAGTGCAAAATTGTCCCTCATTACTGAAACCGTCACAGAACTTCTAGTGGTAATGTCATGGTAATCTTGCAAGGTGGTTTCTTCAGAGGTGTCCTCAATGGAAATGGGTTCCTTGCAGATAACAAAATTGTGGAGTACCACGCACGCTTTGATCACCTCGTCCACAGTTTCTGTCTTGAGGTTGATCGCAGTCAACAGGACCCGCCATTTGGCTGTCAGAATACCAAAGGTACATTCAACCATTCTTCTTGCTCTTGTGAGGCGGTAATTAAAAATGCGTTTTGGTCTTGTCAATCCTCTGCTAGAGTACGGTTTCAAAAGGTGTTCTGACAGCTGGAAGGCTTCATCCCCTACACAGACAAATGGCATAGGTGGACCAGATGTTTGCGGCAGCGGTCTAGGTGGTGGGAACTGGAAGGTGTTTCCATACAGTTTACGCCTCATGGCAGACAGTTTGAAAACTTGAGAGTCATTGGAGCGGCCATAGGCCCCAATATCAGCCGCAATAAATTTGTATTCCGCGTCAGCGATGGCCATGAGGACAATTGAAAAATATTTCTTGTAATTGAAATATTCCGATCCCGATCCAGCTGGCTATACAATGCGGATATGTTTCCCGTCCACAGCGCCCAAGCAGTTGGGAAACTGACATATCTGTTGAAACTTGTCAGCAATTTCAATCTACCTCTCTGTTGTGGGCTCTGGTAAAAACTCTTCAGCTAAGGAGTCCCACAGTGCACGGCATGTGTACTTCACTATTCCAGATATGGTGGAAATCCCGAGTCTGTACTGGAAATGCAGTGACGAAAGGGATTCTCCAGTTGCAAGAAATCTGTGGGGAATTAAAAAACAATAAATTAGTTTTAAATCACAGCATTACATACCAAAACTGACCTATAACACTTGGAGATACAAACTACCACCAACAAGATTGCAGTGAAAGTGTGCTCTGATGCGAGCATATCCAATAAATGTGGCTTACCTTAAAGTCACCATCAGACGCTCTGCGGGTGAAACAGAGAAGCGGCAATAGGCGTCCGCTTTTCTTATGAGGTGTGCAATGCGCTCCACCAAGTAATCAAAATTCTCCATTTTCATCCTAACATATCCAAAAAATTTATCCGGGTTTCGTCGAAGGTCCATGCAGAGTGTAGAATAGACCCCACGCGTCATTCTCTTGGCTGTGATGGGGTGGATCCACAAACGTCGTCTACGATGCCTGATGCGCCGCTGTCTCGCTCTCTCCTTCTCCAGAACAATCACCCTCAAACGATTCGCCTCCGCTATTAAATCCGCCAAATTCTTCAAAATATTTCCAATGACAACATCCATCTTCGCCAGTAACTTGCTCTTCTCTCCAACCTGCACTTTCTCCTCTACAAACTGTCAAAGAAGGGCTGTAGGAACATGCTATATATAGTTTTCCAGTAGCCAATCCCGTTCGGAAGGCCACAAGGGTCAATTTTAAAAACCGGATCCGGCGTAATCCGTCGAAAAACGGATAGAAAAACGGATGAACCGGATGAGACGGATCCGGTTTTGTCTGTCAAGAAAAAGACGGATCCGGCAGAAAACCGGATCCGTCACATCCGGTTTTACGAAACATTTGCCGGATCCGGCGTTCCGGCACGACGCCGGATCGCGCCTGACGCCGAAAACCTGATGTGTGAAAGTAGCCTAAGGGAAATAGATGATTTGAAAAATCAGCAAGACAAGTCCCTATAGGAAATAAAGTAAGACACGAGAGCAAAAAATTGCTCCTAAACTAATAGCATGTAGATACTGAATAAGGCACAGCTGACCTGTTAGACATAGTTATATGCAAAATGTACTAAAGTGTACATAGTACGCTGAATGTTGAAAAAGGGGCAACATTGAAATGCTGTTAACTACTGCAGTGAATTAAAATCTGAGAATAAATACATCCCTAGAAAGATAAATGACCAGTTTCTAAATCAGCAAGACAAATCCCTGTAGACTATAAGATAAGATACACAAGTAGCTCCATAATGAAACAGAGATTGCTGCTATAAGAATGACATGACGGTGCTTAATAAAACGCAGCTAAACTATTAAGCATTGATGAATGCAAAGTACATGAGGGTGTAATAATACGCTGCATGTTTAGCATGAACAAATGTCAGCCCAGGCGGGCAAAGTGAGAATAGTGCATACGACCTGCAGGTGTGGAGGACCCCGACGCGCGTTTCGCATTAGCTTCGTCCTTGAGATACATACTTATCTCCCAGGACGAAGTTAGCGCAAAACGCGCGTCGGGGTCCTTCCACACCTCACCATGACGTGTTGGGTGTGGAAGTGGCTGAGGAGCCGGGAGGCTGACGTAAAGCATTGGGAAGTTGTGGCCCGGCCATCTTACATGAGGGAGGCACGCCTACATCAGTGGCTGAGATGCCGGAGGTGGGTGTGTTTTGGCTGCTCATACTTACCTCGTGGTATGCGTTGCCATAGGAATGCGTAATTTCCGACGTGCTCTGGCCGCTTCCTTGCCATGACGCGCCGGGTGTGGAGGTGGCTGGGTGGTCGGAGGGCGCGGCCTGGGCTGACATCACACGCCGAGAACTGCGGCTCTGCCGCCACACATGTGGAGGACATGCACATTAGGGGCTCCCTATATAAGGTCACGATGGTCATGTAACCACACTCACTTACCCCCAGGACGAAGCTCCCGTGAAACACGTGTCGGGGATCAACAATACCACAAAGGTCGTATGCTTTAGATCTTCTTTATGGGGCTGGCAGGGTGCATTCAGGGAATGAGAGCAGCGCTATATAGGAATTTCATTGAGCGCACTATGATTACTCTTTCACTGTATATTTAACTAGTTAATCCACCGTATAGCACTGCTTTCATAATAAGACATGTGTGCTACTCTTAGACTGTACTTACAGCCCACCCTACTGTGATACCATTTTTGTACCACCCATTGAAACCTGAACTACTTGTTGGTTCAATAGCTAGCTGTATTTATCAGATTTGCCTCACAAACTAGTGTATTACTTTTAATTGGCATCTGATGGCTTGAAAATTAGTTTCTAATATCTTCAGCCTAGGTTCATTGTATCAATTATTATTTTTGTATGATGCACTAATATTCTTGAACATTTTATTCATTAGATCAAGTTGACACTTTTTCAGCTACTTTTTTTCAGTGCTAGTACCAGAGTCATCATCATTGCATCATATTTGCATATGTAATTTGTGGTGCTTTATTGGGTATTCTTCTCCTTTTTAGAATTGTCTATATGTCTGTGTGCTGTTTTTGCATTGAATTTAATAAAGCTATTACATTTTTATATGGCTATAAGCTTCTGTGATCTTATTGGATGAGATACTTGGTGGGAAGCGCCATTAATCTAAGGCCAACTTTGTTGCCTGAATTAGTACTGTTGGGTCTATTAGAAACTGTGAGGGATATCAGCCTGAGAGGGGCTGGTACCAAATTCGCTGAGGCTTGTGAAATGGTTTGCCACTTTGGTTGCCGTTTCGTGGATTGAATGGATGTGGTGGAAGATCGATCAAGGCAGGGTGCTTAGGACTAGAGCTTAGCATCATACTCTTGTTTAACTCTCAAAAGTGGAGTCAATCAAGTACTACTCGGTTACTTTTGTTATTCGGTCAAGCACGGGAAAGCACTGTGAGGTCAACACCATCCAACATTGGCTTGTTCTGAGTTAACCCTGAACTGTTAATATTGTTTTTGAATTTCTATCCTGCAACATTCAAGTATTTTGCATCACCAGGAGTGATTACCCACAAACTATAAACAGAAAGATAGTGAGGAAACACTTAGCTAACCTAAATGAATTCAAGTCACCAGGTCCAGATGAATTACACCCCAGGGTACTGAAGGAGATAGCAGAAAAAATTTTGAACCCCTCTCCATAATCTTTGAAAATTCTTGGAGAATAGGAGAAGTCCCAGAAGACTGGAGAAGGGCAAATGTTGTTCCTATCTTCAAAAAGGGGAAGAAGGTGGACCCAGGCAACTATAGGCCGGTGAGTCTGACTTCTATACCAGGAAAGATCTTTGAACAAATTATTAAACAACATGTATGTACGTACCTAGATAAGAATGAAGTGATTAAACAGAGTCACCATGGGTTTGTAACTAATAAGTAATGTCAGACTAACTTAATTTCCTTCTATAACAGAATCAATGATTGGGTGGATCAGGGAAATGTCCTAGATATAGTATATCTTGACTTCAGCAAAGCATTTGACAAAGGATCTCACACAATCTTTATTGAAAAAATGACTAAGTATGGAATGGACATGGCAACTGTTAGGTGGATTCCTAACTGGCTTAGTGATCGGACCCAAAGAGTGGTTGTAAATGACTGCACATCCAGTTGGAAGAATGTCTCAAATGGGGTGCTACAGGGCTCTGTCCTGGGCCCTGTATTGTTCAACATCTTTATCAATAATTTAGATGAAGGAATTGAGGGTAAACTGATTAAATTTGCTGATGACACAAAGCTAGGAGTAGAGTTGAGCGACTTTGGTCGGATCGGGTTTCGTGAAACCCGAATTAAAGAAAATTTGAGTCGGATGAAACTGGTCCGACTAGGGCAAAAAAAGTCGGAGTTTCATCCGAAACCCGACCCCAAAGCAAGTCAATGGGGAATAAAAGTTGGCATTGAGTGGATGAATGTCATCCGCTCAATGCCGACTTTTAGTTCCCATTGACTTGCATTGGGGTCGGGTTTCGGACGAAACTACGACTTTTTTTTGCCCTAGTCGGATCAGTTTCATCCGACTCAAATTTTGCTTCATTTGGGTTTCGCGAAACCCGATCCGACCAAAGTGGCTCAACTCTAGCTAGGAGGGATAGCTAATGCTAGAGAAGAGAGGATTCAAAAAGATATAAATAAACTGGAGCAGTGGGCAGCAACTAACACAATGGTTTTTAACAGGGAAAAATGCAAAGAACTACATCTGGGCAATAAAGATGAAAAAAGCATATGCAGAATGGGAGGAATAGGGCTAAGCAACAGCACATGTGAAAAAGACTTGGGCATACTAATAGATCACAGACTGAATATGAGTCAACAGTGTGATGCGGCAGCAAAAAAAGCAAAGGCAATTCTAGGATGTATTAACAGAAGCATACAGTCTAGATCACGTGAAGTCATTATTGCCCTCTACTCCTCTTTGGTCAAACCTCATCTGGAATACTGTGTCCAGTTTTGGGCGCCACATTTTAAAAAAGACATCAACAAACTGGAGCAAATTCAGAAAAGAGCGACCAGAATGGTGACCGATCTGCAAACCCTGTCTTATGAGGAAAGGTTGCAGGATTTGGGAATGTTTAGTTTGCAAAAGAGAAAACTGAGAGGAGACTTAATAGCTGTCTACAAATATCTCAAGGGCTGTCACATTGTAGAAGGATCATCTTTATTCTCATTTGCACAAGGAAAGACTAGAAGCAATGGGATGAAACTGAATGAGAGGAGACACAAATTAGATATAAGAAAAAACTTTTTGACAGTTATAGTGATCAATGAGTGGAACAGGCTGCCACGAGAGGTGGTGAGTTCTCCTTCAATAGAAGTCTTCAAACAGAGGCTGGACAGACATCTGTCTGGGATGATTTAGCGAATCCTGCTTTGAGCAGGGGGTTGGACCAGATGGCCCAGGAGGTCCCTTCCAACTCTACGATTCTATGATTCTAGTGTAATATTGTCATCTATAGTGCATTGTATTATTGAGCTTTTGGACCCAGAGTGTGAACTGAATACATTAAATGTCTAGTTACATTAGACATTTTTCTTTCTGTTCCCCAGAATAGAGTTTAGCTATGCGCAGACCGCCCAACATCTTAGACCATGTGCCCATGGTCAGGAAATAGCTGCGCTGTGAACAATGGAGATTTACCGCATCTAATACATTCTATTGTGGAAATTTCTGTTGTGGAGACTAACAGAAATTGACATGCTACGGCTCATAACCCTGCATCGCGGGTGAGTTTAGGCAGCGTCAAATAGAAGCACAGAGGGCTTGGGATTTCTATAAATCCCATCCACTGTGCTTCTTTTGAAGAATGCAGCATTTTGAACATTCAAAACGCTGCTATTCCTGATCGTGGGCACATACTCTTAAAATGCTGGATCGGTACATGACTGTCTGCACAAGGAGTCAGCAGCTGCACATAGATTCTGCAGCTACAGGAGTGTAAAGATAGCTAAAAAGGCAGAAATGGTTAATTACCATCTCTGCCTTCATAATTGGGTATATATAGCCTTGAAACAGCTCTGTGTGTACAGCTTAAGACAACCTTTTTCCTCTTATAAAAGCTATCCTGGTGTCTGGAGCGGAAAGGTGAAGCCAGGCCTTAGCAGGCCCAGATTAGCTCTGCATTGCAAGCAGGAAGATGAACTTTCCCTGTAAGTTGGATTAATATACAAATCCCAATTACATGGCAAATCAGCAAAAAAACCCTGCACTGGTATGCATACAGTGGGTATGGAAAGTATTTAGACCCCTTTAATATTTTCACTCTTTATATCATTGCAACCTTTTGGTAAATTGAAAAAAAGTTCATTTTTTCTCATTAATGTACACTCTGCACTCCCATCTTGACTGGAAAAAAGCAGAAATGCAGAAATTTTTGAAAATTTATTAAAAAAGAAAAACTGAAATATCACATAGTCGTAAGTATTCAGACCCTTTGCTCAGCATTGAGTAAAGGCACCCTTTTGAGCAAGTACAGCCTTGAGTCTTCTTGGGAATGATGAAACAAGTTTTTCACACCTGGATTTGGGGATCCTCTGCCATTCTTCCTTGCAGATTCTCTCCTGTTCCATCAGGTTGTATTGTGAATGTTGGTGAACTGGCTGGGCCAGTCAAGAATGGTCACAGAGTTGTTCTGAAGCCACTCCTTTGTTATTTTAGCTGTGTGCTTAGGGTCATTGTCTTGTTGGAAGGGGAACCTTCGGCCAAGTCTGAGGTCCAGAGCACTCTGGAAGAGTTTTTCATTCAGGATATCTCTGTGCTTGGCCGCATTCATGTTTCCTTCTATTGCAACCAGTCGTCCTTTCTCTGCAGCTAAAAATACCCCCATAGCATGATACTACCACCACCATGTTTCACTGTTGGGATTGTATTGGGCAGGTGATGAGCAGTGCCTGGGTTTCTCCACACATACTGCTTAGAATTATCACCAAAAAGTTCTATCTTCATCTCATCAGGCCAGAGAATCGTATTTCTCATAGTCTGGGAGTCCTTCATATATTTTTTAGTAAACTTTATGCAGGCCTTTGACTCGCCCCGGAGGCAGTGGGGTACTCGGCGCCGGGCCCATGGATTTCAATGGGAGATGTCACAGTGGTGGTGAATCAGTCCGTGGCCTGAGACGGTCATGGGTTGTTTTGAATGGGGATAGAGTTTATGAGATGATTCGTGACGCCACCTGTGGTTTCTGGTCAGTTTGACCAGCACTGCAGGGTTGCTTCTCTGGGACAGATGCTGTGGGGCAGCAATGATGTTGAAGCTCTCCACAGGTAGAGCTGTAGTCCCAGGGCAGATGAAGAGAGTTGGTAGATGGTGAGGGGAATGTAGAGTGGAGGATGTAGCAGTGCTGCATGAGTGGCACAGGAATAAGTGGAGGACACAAGGGCTTGTAGTTCCAAAGGCTTTACTCACACTCTGGTGCACACAGATGCCCGCTTCAGTGCTGAGTCCTCCAGGTGAGGGGCCCAGATAACTTCCAGATAAGATGAAATGCACCTTTCCAGCCTTCCTTGTCAGTGTGTTCCTTTCCTGGCCATCTCCAAACTATACGCAGCCTAAACTCTTTTTTCCACTACAGCGCTTCACAATTAGCATTCCGGGCCAGCAGCTGCGAATCCTCTTTGGGCAACGACCCACCGTTCCCGTGACTCTATATAGCCGCCTTTCCGGTTGGACTAACTGTGGAAGGGGCGATGCTCCATAAAGCAACCAAAGCTATCGGCTTGCTAGTGGCACCCAGAGGAATGTGAACTAGGCTAGGGACCCTTCCCTTTGCAACCAGTCTGGTTCCTTCTTCCCCCTGACAGCCGTCAGCGTGGAACGGGAGCCATGGGATGACATTCCAACCTTGTCCCTGGAAGAACCAATCTTCCTACGTAGAATCTGCTGTTTCTTTAGTCCAATCCGTCTGGCACTCCCCATGCAGTTGGGAGCTGCGCAGACCACGTCCTTCTCCTTCCCTCCCTCCCAGGGGATCTCAATCTAACCTCAGCCTAGACTTTCCCGCCTTGCTACGCTCCGCCCACCTCCCAGCACACTTTGTGTTCCAAGCAGGGAGCTATGAATGGTGCTCTGCTACACTACTGTATGTGTGGGTGCGGGTGTTGGAATTCTGGTTGGGTGCACCCACCTTACCTGGTTGTGGGGTACCACACTTCTGGTTGAGGTGCAGTACCTCTGTGGCGTCTGGACCCGCAGGGGCGCCACACCTTCATATGTCTGGCACTGAGGAGAGGTTTCTGTCTGGCCACTCTGCCATAAAGGCCCAACTGGTGGAGGGCTGCAGTGATAGTTGACTTTGTAGAACTTTCTCCCATCTCCCTACTGCAAACCGCTGCATGACCAGCTCTACCCTCACCTACTGTATCCTCACCCATCCCTTGTAGATTGTGAGCCCTCGTGGGCAGGGTCCTCTGTCATCCTGTACCAGTCGTGACTTGTATTGTTTAAGATTACTGTACTTGTATGTATTATGTATACCCCTCCTCACATGTAAAACGCCATGGAATAAATGGCGCTATAATAATAAATAATAATAATCTGTGGAGCTCAGCCACAGTGAGCTTGGAGTTCTTCTTTACCTCTCTCACCAAGGCTCTTCTCCCACGACTGCTCAGTTTGGCTGGACGGCCGGGTCTAGGAAGACTTCTGGTGGTCCCAAACTTCTTCCATTTAAGGATTATGGAGGCCGCTGTGCTCTTAGGAACCTTGAGTACTGCAGAAATTCTTTCGTAACTTTGGCCTTGCCATTATTCTGTCTCTGAGCACCTTGGCCAGTTCCTTTGACCTTATGATTCTCATTTGGTCTGACATGCACTGTGAGCTGTTTGGTCTTATATAGACAGGTGTGTGTCTTTACAAATCAAGTCCTTTCAGTTTAATTAAACACAGCTCGACTCCAATGAAGGATTAGAACCATCTCAAAGAGGATCACAAGGAAATGGACAGCATGTGACTTAAATATGAGTGTCTGAGCAAATGGTCTGAATCCTTATGACCATGTGATATTTTGGTTTTTCTTTTTTAATTTGCAAAAATTTCTACATTTCTGTTTTTTTTCAGTCAAGATGGTTTGCAGAGTGTGAAACAAAGAGTGAAAAGTTTAAAGGGGTCTGAATACTTTCTGTATCCACTGTATATGGCTTCTAACAGAAGAATTGAACTCTGGATACCATTTGTTTTCCCTACTTACTCTTGTGGCACCGAAAGCTTCCATGCCATGCATCTTCCCATGGGTCAGCTGACTTGTCATCCGCTCTACTTCTGAGTCTAGGGTTCTCACATAGAGAAGGAAATCTGATCGAGTAAATATTATCCTCCTATAATGCGCACATGCTTAAAATTGCATATGCTCAAACATAGAAGGTAATCACATCAGCTAGTGCTAGCTGTTATCAGCCACAATATAACTGAACCACATGTACTATTGTAGTGATCCAGTCCAGAGTGTGTCCATCCCTTTAAGTAGTCCTGGATTGTGAGTGGCTTCTGTACACTGCTGCTCACTCTCGAACTGCCCTTCTACATTATTCCCTGCATTTGTGAGCTGTAATTTTCCATCTCTAGTTACCTCCATTTTAGATGTAATGCATTTCTCATTTGCTGTGTTCTGGCACCATCTAATGGTGGAAGTGTACAATGACTCATAATTAATGTTTTGTAAGGATCTGAGATGTGAATTCGGTCTCCTATTGGCCAGCTCCTAGTCACATGGTCACTAGGAGGAGCTGTTTGCCAGGCAAGTCTTGAATGCTCTTTAGTCTGAGGGATGCCTTCAGGGAGAGCAGAACACACGTGGAAGCTGATTTTACCTCAAGATCTCCTGCAGGTCTAAGAGCCTGAGTTCCCTCTCTAACCTGTACAGACATCATTCTAAAGTTTTTCTGACTGGATTCACCACAGTTTTTACATTCACTTATAAGTACTTGTGTACGTGCCGTGCCACACTGTGGAGTTGAGTACAGGTCTGTAATCTCCAATTGCTGCATCTACCTCCTTCTGTAAACTACCAAAAGACACTGTCCAGTGCTCTTAAAGCTCCAGACCCCAATCACATCTCACCATCTAAGTGTGAAAGTGTGAATTGTAATTGCGGTAGACTACCCATGAGAGACTGTTCCTTATTTGTTCCAAGTTATAATTCCCATTCCTGATGTAGTAAAAGCAACTGTTATCCCCGAGACTGGTGTGTGTCATAATTTCTTCTGCTGCGGACACTGTGTGGGGGTGGATAGCAGGGAACGTTCGGCCTGGTCATTATACTATCCTATGTTGCACTTTCCTTTTTTTATTTCAGCAATCTTTTTCCATTTGGTATTTGTGCCCCTTTTGTTCCGTCACACAATAATAATGCCCTTCATGCCTCAATATAATTATGCCCCCTGATTGGGCTCCTGCACAGTAAATGCCACCATTTGAGCTCTCCATCTGATGCTCTGATTTTTTAAAATAAATGTAAACTCATCTCATCCCGCTCCCACAATGAAGGTGTCACAGACAGAGTAGGAAGGAGTAAGTGCAACACGAAGGGATGAGTGGAAGGGAGCCCAACACCAGGGAAGGGGGGGAGTGGAAACCCCTATGCAGATCTAAAGTCACCCTGTCTGCCCTAAATGTCCCTATATAGGTTCTTCACCTATCGCCAAGCAGGAACCTAATCCCTGCCTGACCCTAGCGATAAGCCCTGCTTAGGGAATGATGGGTGAGTACTAGTTGATCCTCATTACCACTAAAGACAGCTGGGATAGACAAACAACAGGAACACTTATCTAGACTAGACTCAGAGATGTAACACAGATGTCCTCCTGCAACACCAAAGAGGAAGATGGCCAACTGCTAGAGCTCCAAGCCTCAACAGGGGGAAATGGAAATTTCACCGTCAGCTCCCACCAGCAGGCTGGGAGTCTATAAACACCCCCGTCCAAGTGTGTCAATTAGAGGCAGAGAAAGGTTGCCACTGGGTCAAAGAGTCAGAACGGTTAAGAAGGTGTCTGCAAAGCCAAATGCAGAGACCTTCTGCAGAAAGATGCAGTGTGACTGTCTGCAGCTTCTGACATACCCGAGACAAAAGGCAACAACCTTGGTCTTCCTACTGCCTGCAGTCTGCACCCTAATGCAAGCGACATAATGTAGTGACATATTCTTGCCACCTAAAAACTTCCAGTGCTCTGGATCTCTGGCAAGCCACATGCCCTATGCATCTAGCAGACTACCTGAGTAAGTGGTGGAGCAGTGAGCTGACGGCTCCCTGCTCTGCCATAGTGTTCATCTCTCCACACCGCTCTTCCTTCTCTGCTACAGTTTACTTGCTGCAATAGAAATAAAAAATAATTCTTGATACTCAGACTGGTAAGTGCCGCTATCTTCAACCTTTTTACTAGGTCATTGAACATATATGCCTGGTTTTATAGAGTCTTATGAAGGTTTGTGAACATCTACCATTGCTCAATGAATCAAGTTGGTTATGTTATTATTAGTCTTACATTCAGCGCTCTTATTCGTAATCGTACAATGTCATTGAATACTAAAATTGATTTAAGATGTGTTCCAAGGGGAACATGATGGGTGTATACCCAAGATCCGAGAATTTTATATGTCAGCTGAGGAAAGCAAACTACGTCTTTGGCTGAGTGACAGAAAGCTTAATGAAACTTTGAAGATTGTCATAAAGTACAAATCTAGATAACTAATAAACATTTATTGATTTTTGTTTTCCTATTTTACTTAAGCTAAAATATTATAAATATCTATATCCTGTGCTTAATCAGATTAGAACATACTGTAGCAGAGGAGGATTAACATGATACAGTATCTGCTTTACATTACGGTAAGGTTCATGCCTTTCAATTGGATAATCCCAATTAAAATAAAAGTTTAACATAGTCAAAAAAGCTAAGTCATTTATGTTCTGTATAAAATAAAATCTTTCTATTGCTAAACAGACTACATGATATAATTAAAAGATACAATACAATGCTTGTCACTTTTACAACAAGCTGGCAGGAGTGTACATGAGAAATAATACCTTTTCAGGTCATTATATGATTTGTATCCTGTATTTTTAATCAATGTCCCCCTTTTTTAAGCTCTTTCTCTTACTTTCAGCTGTCTCTGGGCTAGGTGGTGGATATTGTGTGCTAGGATGTCTCCGATACACAGCACACACTGACATGAGGGTTTCCTGCTCTCTTATCTCTATGTAGCACATGTTTAGCAGAAACAGCATGGAAGACATTATACAACAATGCTGAGAAGTGTAGCTGTGAATCTAGCACCGTGGCGAAAAAAACATTAACTAGAAAGAAGCAAAACTATCTATATGTTTCTATGACTCTATGCTGGTTCTTCTCTCTCTCCTTTGATATACAGTACTTGGAGGCAGCATTAATCAGAATCCTCATTCAGGCAAAAGTACATCTTGTCTCTCAAAACTGATTTCTGATGTATTTTAAATTGAATGATCAGGATAAAATGTGGCTCATACGTGGAGTAAGACTCTATTTTTCAGATAAGATTTATTACAAAGTTTCTTCCAATCGCCTGCACTATTCAGACTGGTACTATCCAGGTAGATATTATAACAGAGATCCCAAATATTTTTTACATCATGAACCTCATTTAACTGAAAGACAAACTATAATAGTTTTTGTTAAAGATATATTCTTATGCAAATGCTAATAGAGTGGATGTGTCCTACCTAAATGCCCCGTCACACTAAGCGACTTACCAGCGATCCCGACACCGATATCAAGGTGTCAGGATCGCTGGTAAGTCGCTATGTGATCGCTGGTGAGCTGTCACACAGACAGCTTCACCAGCGATCAGCACAGCGATGCCGAGCGTGCGGCATCGCTGGCCATCGCTGTAAAAAATAATAAAAAAAATAAAAAATAAAGTTATTCTCACCTTCCGACGTCTTGTTCAGTTATCCGGCCTCTCTCCACGCTCCGGTCCCAGTGATCCTTTGCATGAATGACCGCGAGACTTTGTTATCCCTCGAGACCGTGACATCTCGCGGTCATTCATGCAAAGGATCACTGGGGCCGGAGCGTGGAGAGAGGCCGGATGACTGAACAGGACGTCGGAAGGTGAGAATAACTATATTTTTTATTTTTTTTATTATTTTTTACAGCTGATCGCTGGTCTCCCGCCTGTCACACACAGCGATGCGTGCTGGCCAGCGGGAGACCAGCGACCAAAGAAATGTCCAGAGGTTTCTTCCAGCGATCAGCGATACCGGCAGGGGGGCCGCTCGCTGATCGCTGTCACACACAGCGATCTCGCTGGTGAGATCGCTGTTACGTCACAAAACTTGTGACTCAGCAGCGATCTCGCTACCGAGATCGCTTAGTGAGACGGGGCCTTAAGTCGTTGGTTGAGGTTTAACTATACTATTCAAAACTTCATCAGGGCAAACCACAGATTATTGAAGTTTGTCCTGATTAAGAAGTCTTGCTTGCTTTGAAACGACTAATAAAACCGCATATAAATATACTTCACTGTCTTCTCATCACCTGGTGGAACATTGGCAGCACAGCATTATATCCATTTTTCCACTTGTCTACATCCAGTCTTTCTTGATGGACACATTGATGTCGCTTGGCACAAAGTAAAGTTTAATACTAGAGAAAGGTTAGGACTAGAGTTGAGCGAAACGGGTCGAAAAATTTCAAAAGTCGATGAAAGTCATGAAAGTCATGAAACGAAACCCGACCCTAGGATGAGGTCGGCCACGAGGTCGGCGACTTACGCGCCAAAGTCGCGTTTCAAAAGTTTGTTTTGCGCTCTTTTTCAGCCAATCAGGATCCAAGGATACTGTGGGCAACGTGATGACATAGGCAGAGGTCAACACTATCTTTCACAAGGGCATGCAAGTGATTGGCTTGCTTTGGTGGGCGTCACAGGGGTTATTATAGGGCGTGCACGCCGACCGCCATCTTACTTCTGCCGATCTTAGCATAGGGAGAGGTTGCTGCTGCTGATTCTGTAGGGAGAGCGTTAGGCAGGGAAGAAGAAAAAAAAACTGCTTCTGCTGCTAGCGATTTTGCCTGTACAACACACCAGTCACTGTGTGTGCAGTGCAAGGGGAGGCTATATTGTGGTGGATCAGCGGTGTTGGTTGTTAGGCTGCCTTCTAAGGCTTCCTGACAGCTGCATTGCTGTTTACCCACTGCTCTGCAAACTGCTTTTTTAAAAGCAATCCCAATTTTTTTTTTTGTCCTGCTGAGGTACTGAGCGTGCATTTTTTCACACCATACAGCGGTGTACGCTCCTCACACAGTACCGTGTAACGGCTGTTATCACAGCCACAGTGAAGCTATCTGTGTGTCACTCTGTGAGAATAAGTCGAGGACATGTTCCGCTCTTACAGACCTGCACCTACTAGTTTTGCCTAGCTTTCAAACAGTTAAATATATTTGCTGTTTGATCACATTCAAAACTATAGAGAGACAGCGTGTGTCAGTCCGCATACTTAAAAAACACGGAGCTTGACAATTTTACGTACACCGGACAGCCGTGTACATGCACGCTCCTGTCTGTACCGTGTAACGGCTGTTATCACGGCCACAGTGAAGCTATCTGTGTGTCACTCTGTGAGAATAAGTCGAGGACATGTTCCATTCTTACAGACCTGCACCTACTAGTTTTGTCTAGCTTTCAAACAGTTAAATATATTTGCTGTTTGATCACATTCAAAACTATAGAGAGACAGCGTGTGTCAGTCCGTATACTTAAAAAACACGGAGCTTGACAATTTTACGTACACCGGACAGCCGTGTACATGCACGCTCCTGTCTGTACCGTGTAACGGCTGTTATCACGGCCACAGTGAAGCTATCTGTGTGTCACTGTGGAAGGATAAGTGGAGGACTTGTTCCGTTCTTACAGACCTACACTCTAGGGAGATTCCTATTCTGCCCAATTCTACATACACCTTGTAGTTTGTGATACACTAGCCAATTTCTGCCTGTGACATAGCGCTCTGATATTCAGTTGGCCTCACACAGTCCAAAAGTGTCCAGTGTCCACTAGTGTGTGCAGAAATTCAAAATCTCCCTTATCCTGTAGTCACTTTTTTCACACCTGTGCCATCGAGCCTATGACATAGCGCTGTGATATTCAGTGGGCCTCACACAATCCATAAGTGTCCAGTGTCCACAAGTGTGTGCAGAAATTCAAAATCTCTGTGATCCTGTAGTCACTTTTTTCACACCTGTACCATCGAGCCTGTGACATAGCGCTCTGATATTCAGTGGGCCTCACACAATCCAAAAGTGTCCAGTGTCCACTAGTGTGTGCAGAAATTCAAAATCTCCCTTATCCTGTAGTCACTTTTTTCACACCTGTGCCATTGAGCCTGTGACATAGCGCTCTGATATTCAGTGGGCCTCACACAATCCAAAAGTGTCCAGTGTCCACTAGTGTGTGCAGAAATTCAAAATCTCCCTTATCCTGTAGTCACTTTTTTCACACCTGTCCCATCGAGCCTGTGACATAGCGCTCTGATATTCAGTGGGCCTCACACAATCCAAAAATGTCCAGTGTCCACTAGTGTGTGCAGAAATTCAAAATCTCCCTTATCCTGTAGTCACTTTTTTCACACCTGTGCCATCGAGCCTGTGACATAGCGCTGTGATATTCAGTGGGCCTCACACAATCCAAAAGTGTCCAGTGTCCACTAGTGTGTGCAGAAATTCAAAATCTCCCTTATCCTGTAGTCACTTTTTTCACACCTGTGCCATCGAGCCTGTGACATAGTGCTCTGATATTCAGTGGGCCTCACACAATCCAAAAGTGTCCAGTGTCCTCTAGTGTGTGCAGAAATTCAAAATCTCTGTGATCCTGTAGTCACTTTTTTCACACCTGTGCCATCGAGCCAGTGACATAGCGCTCTGATATTCAGTGGGCCTCACACAATCCAAAAGTGTCCAGTGTCCACTAGTGTGTGCAGAAATTCAAAATCTCCCTTATCCTGTAGTCACTTTTTTCACACCTGTGCCATCGAGCCTGTGACATAGCGCTGTGATATTCAGTGGGTCTCACACAATCCATAAGTGTCCAGTGTCCACAAGTGTGTGCAGAAATTCAAAATCTCCCCTGTCCTATAGACACCTTGTACCTTGTTTTACATTACTATATAGTTTGTTGGATTTTGTCTACATTTCTACAAATAATGAGGAAGGCTGGTGGAAGAGGCCGTGGAATTGGGCGGGGGTTGGCAGCTGGTAATGATGGTGTTGGTGGTGGATCTGATGGTAGTGGCAAGAGCAAAATAGGACCGAATGCAGGAGGTGTTGAGCCTGCGTCATCGTCTGGCTCTATAAGGCTTCGAAGGCTTAGTTTTCTAGGAGTTGGCAAACCGCTTTTAAAGCCAGAGCATCAGGAAAAAGTTTTGTCTTACATTGCTGACTCAGCCTCCAGCTCTATCTCCTCTTCTTCTGAAGTTGTAAAAAGTAAAAGCACTGAGTCGTCATTGGAGGCTCATGTTCATGAACCACACCTTTCCTTGTGTCCTTCACCCCAACCAAGATTGAAGGATGACGCAGGCCATACTACTGATTATTCCATGGAGCTGTTTTCACATACCATGCCTGGATTATCAAGTGAAATGGTGAATTACCCAGGCCAAGATGAATCTGACATGGAGTGCACTGATGCACAGCCGCTGATAGATGATTCTGCTGGTACATTCACTCAGAGCACTACATTGTCCTCGCAGTGTACAGAGCCAGATTCTGACCCTGATGAGACTCAGGTGCCCCTTCCCGCACACTATACCACCATACACGGTGACACAGAGGAAGGTGCACATGACATTGAAGAGGAGGTGATGGATGACCCAGTTGTTGACCCAGATTGGCATCCATTGGGGGAAGAGGGTGCTGCTTCCAATAGCTCAGATGAGGAGCATCCACAGCAGACATCGACATCGCAACAGCTGTTATCTGGCAGGCCCGGAGCACTCCAAAGACAGGTTCCAAAAATCAAAAGAGTTGCTGGACAGCTTGTCCAGAGGGTCAAAAGATCACAGCGTGCTAGGCTGCAAAATGTCTGCCAAAGTAGGAAGAGTGCAGTGTGGCACTTTTTTGAACAAAATCCTCATGATCAGGCCAAGGTTATCTGTAAGAAGTGCGCAAAGACCTTTAGCCGAGGGAAAAATCTGAAAAATTTGAACACCAGTTGCATGCTTAGACATTTAACCAGCATGCACTTGCAAGCGTGGACACAACACCAAACCTCAAGTGCCACATGTGCAACTGATCACAAAGAAGGTAGTCAGCAACGCTACATTGTTTCCCCCACTGTAAGCCCACTGGTTAGCACAGCAGCAAATGTTGAGGTGTCGTTGCAAGACCACAGCAGTCAGGGAATCCCACTGTTATATCAACGAAATACTGAACCTAGGCCATCAGAAAGAACACCAACTCCATCACCATCATCAACCCTCTCTCAGTCCACCCTGTCCACCGCTACTTCCACCATATGCAGCTCTCAAGTCCAGCTCACCCTCCCAGACACTATGAGTAGGTCAAGAAAGTACTCAGTCTCTCATCCGCGTACACTGGGTTTGAACGCCCACATTGCCAAACTAATCTCGTTTGAGATGATGCCCTATCGGTTGGTGGAAAGCGCAGCTTTCCGCGAACTCATTGCCTATGCAGTACCACGCTATGACCTACCCAGTCACCACTTCTTCTCTCGCAAAGCCATCCCAGCCCTCCACCATCATGTAAAAGACCACATTGTCCATGCACTCAAGCAGTCAGTGAGTAGAAAGGTGCACCTCACAACTGATGCATGGTCCAGTCGGCATGGCCATGGCCGTTACGTGTCCATCACTGCGCACTGGGTTAATGTGGTGGATGCAGGGTCCACAGAGGACAGCGGTGGTGGGACAGAGCTGCCTAGCCCACGGTATAGGAAACAGTTGGCTGTAGGCATTCGACCCTCCTCCTCCTCCTCCTCCTCCAGAAGCGAAAGCTCGTCCACAGAGCGCAGTCGTACGAGCACTCCATCTGCAGCTGCCACTATTGCACACAAGGTGTCCCGCTATTGAGCAGCTAGTGTAAAGCATCAGCAGGCTGTGTTGCAGATGATGTGTTTGGGCGACAGACACACCGCCGAGGTGCTGGCTGAGTACTTGAAGCGACAAACTGAGTCATGGCTGGGCAGTGTACATCTTGAGGCAGGCAAGGTAGTTAGTGATAACGGCCGTAATTTTGTGGCAGCCATAGCCCTTTCAAAACTCAGCCACATACCTTGCTTGGCTCACACCTTGAACCTGGTGGTGCAGTGCTTCCTCAAAAATTATCCGGAGTTAACAGCCCTGCTCCAGAAGGTGCGAAGACTGTGCGCGCACATCCGCCGGTCGCCTGTACACTCCGTTCGTATGCAGAAGCTGCAGCGATTGCTGCACCTTCCCAACCACCGCCTCATTATCGACATTGCAACAAGGTGGAACTCCACCCTGCACATGGTGGAGTGGCTGTGCGAGCAGAGGCAGGCCATAATGCATTTGTGGGAGGATACACGGCCAGGCACTTTGAGAGCAGACATGGAGTTGACAGGTGTGCAGTGGTCGAAGCTGAAAGACCTCTGTAAAGTCCTTCAGTGTTTTGAGGAATGCACACGGCTGGTAAGCGCAGATGACGCCATCCTAAGCATGAGCATCCCACTTATGCGTCTGCTCATGCAAACTTTGACACACCTTAAGGAGCAGGCGTCTGCAGCCAATGTTGATGAGGAGGAAGAGGAGGAGGGAATCCTTGATGACATTCAGCCATTGTCTGCTCAGGGACCTCTCCTGGACGAGGTGAAGGAAGAAGAGGAGGAGGAGGGTGATGATGGGGATGATTACTTAGGGGAGGAGGATGCATCTTGTGGGGCAAGTGAAAATGTTGGCGTGGCAAGGTCTGGTACAGGGTTTGTGCGTGACTGGAGGGATGTGGATTTGCCAGAAAGTGCTCCTCCAACCAGCACTCGCAGTGCATCATTGACACCGGGAACATTGGCCCACATGTCAGATTATGCCTTGCAGATCCTAAAAAGGGACCCCCGCATTGCCAAAATGATGAACGATGACGACTACTGGTTGGCCAGCATCCTGGATCCACGCTATAAAGGCAAATTACAAAACATCATGCCACAGGAGAACCTTGACCTAATATTGGCTAATAAACAAGCAACTCTGGTAAATCGGTTGCTTGAGGCATTCCCAGCACACAGCAGCGGTGATGGTTCTCACACGAGCCGTACGGGCCAGGGGCAGCTTGGCAGAGGTGTTCATGGTGCACACAGCAGAAGTGGCGTTGGAGACAGGGGTTTCATGACAATGTTGTGGACTGATTTTTCAAGTACCGCTCACACAACTGGTAATACTGCATTGATGGAAAGTGACAGGAGACAGCAGTTGTCAACTATGGTTACAAACTACTTTTCCTCCCATATCGATGTTCTCCCACACAGGTCATTCCCCTTTGACTATTGGGCCGCTAAACTGGACACCTGGCCTGAATTGGCACAATATGCCTTACAGGAGCTCGCTTGCCCAGCTGCAAGTGTGCTATCGGAAAGAGTCTTCAGTGCAGCTGGATCAATCCTGACAGAAAAAAGGACCCGTCTGTCAACCCAAAATGTGGATGATCTAACCTTCATTAAAATGAACCATGCATGGGTTTCCAAGGATTTTGTCCCACCTTCCCCTGATGACACATAGGGTGACAGAAAAATGGCTTGCTTTGGTCCACCTCTTCCTGGGACTTGACCTATTTCGCCTTTTGCATCAGCTGAATGTCCAACATCAACATATGCCACTTTCTAAAACTCCCTAACTGTGCTGCCTCCCCCCCCATGGCCGGGGTCACCACCTAGCGCACGACACCGTGCGAGTGCCGTTGCCCTGGACAGGTGGGTAGGCCGACTCTTGAGCGCGGGCACTGGCACAGGGTCCCTCATAGTGCAATCAAGTGTCTCTGACGGTGGTGGTGCACACCCGCCGTCAGACACACCGCCGTACTATGAGGGGCCCAGTGCCAGTACCGACGCCCACGAGTGGGCCCCCCTTGCTTGGGCAGGGCCCCAGCATTTGCAATCTTTACCTCTCCCTGCTCCTCCACTGTGTAGTCTGGGCCGTCAAATCCATACTGTGCCTGACACCATCTGAGCCTGCCTCCTGATGTATAGACATATATTTTGAATGTGTACGCTATCCATACATGTTATCCGGGGATACGGTACCCTTTCTCACCTTTGTGCAATCACGTGCAATCCATACTGGGCCTAACACCATCTGAGCCTGCCTCCTGATGTATAGACATATATTTTGAATGTGTACGCTATCCATACATGTTATCCGGGGATACGGTACCCTTTCTCACCTTTGTGCAATCACGTGCAAGCCATACTGGGCCTAACACCGTCTGAGCCTGCCTCCTGATGTATTGACATATATTTTGAATGTGTACGCTATCCATACATGTTATCCGGGGATACGGTACCCTTTCTCACCTTTGTGCAATCACGTGTAAGCCATACTGGGCGTGAGAACGGCTGGCGAGCTGTTAAGCAAGCTACAGCACCTGTGGTTTGCATACGTAAGTTTTTCATTTTTTCAGGAATGACGGTTAGGCCTAATTCCGGAACTGCGGTTGACCTGCACTTACTGGGAAATCATCGTTCGCGGGTAATAATTGTAATTAGTGATCCCCATCACTAACGTTGTTCAGCGGGTTATCTGCACCTGTAAGCGACAAACGCTGGCCTTTTCAGTGTAGCGCACATGCAGCCACGGACATGTAAGGGCATGACACACCAGTTATTGGCCAATCTCATGTGCCAGAGCCTCACGTGTCCCTCTAGTAAGCCGGACTCGGACCGCGGGGCATGATGGAGTCTCGTTCGTTAACGGAATTAAGCTTGCAATGTGTGCATCTTTTCTGTAGCTGGCATGGTAGAGGTTTCCCAGGTGGAGTCGAATTTAACCGTAGGCTCCACTCCTGGTGGTGCCCTTCTGGACATTCCTTTAAGGTTCAGCTTTGCAACCATACTGCCCACGTAAAACAAACACTTTGCCTTCATGAACGCTGTTTGGAGGGTCATGACTCATGGGAATAACGCCGCCCAATCAGTTAACCTGCTAGAGAGATCCTTCGTTGCTCCCAAGCATGACATCACACTCCCTAGGAGGAAGGTAATGCCACTGTGGCGACCGTACTCCTGGGTGCGACACAAGTGCACTGATGCCCAGCCACTGCTCGATGAATCTGCTGGCACATTGACCCAGACCACTACATTCCCCTCGCACGCTACACGGCCTGAATCTGACCCTGATGAAACTCAGGTTACCCTTCCCATATACAGTTCCATCTTACACGGTGACAAAGAGGAAGCTGCAGATGAAAGTGCAGGTTCGGCCCACCCGCCATCAGACACACCACCGTACTATCAGGGGCCCTGTGCCAGTGCCGTCGCCAACGAGTGGGCCCCCCCTGCTTGCTCAAGATCACAGCACTTGCAAGGTTGAAATACTGTGCAGTGAGATGGAAGATGGGGACGACGAGGAGTCCAGACTAGTTCAGGGATTCCCTAGCGAGGAGACTTATTTGATTGTTTTCAATGTTGGCACAGCAATTTTTGGGGAGCACTATACTCTGGAGAATGATAGATGAGGCCCACCATACACTGCAACATTCCAAAGGTGGACATCAGACACTGGAACAGCATTTACAGGGCCCATTATACACTAGAGCATTAGAAATGGGGCCCATTATGTTTGGAGCATTATTTGGGCCCATAAGACAGTTGAGCTTCATCCATGGGGACCAACATATACTGTAGCATTATGTGGAGCTCATCATATACTGTTTCAAACATTATATGGGACCAATGATTCTGTATGGAGAAATAGATGGGCCTCGTCATGAGATGTAAAAAGTGAAGTATTTTTCATTGTACTATACCGCTATTTCTCTGCCGTATCGGAGCATGATGAGTTGTGGTATGTGTTAAAGGGGCGCTCTTTCGCCCAGGCCACATGAAAACCTGGAGCCAGCCTTACCCCCCCACAAATTTAGCCAAATAACCCCCATTTTTCAGTGCGTTACTTGTATTATGAAGTTAATTAAGGTTGACAAGCTTAAGTAAGAAGAATTGATGCTTTTGGCATTCAAATGGGCACTGTAGGTGTGTTTCCTGTCCTCCTCTCACTGCCGACTTTTATTCCCCATTGACTTACATTGGGTTTCGTGTTTCGGGACGACCCCGACTTTTTCCTATAATCGGCCGATCTTGCTCGACCCGACTTTTGGAAAAGTCGGGTTTCACGAAACGAAACTCGACCCTAAAAAAACAAAAGTCGCTCAACTCTAGTTAGGACCATTCCGACTGGTACACCTTGTCGTGGTTGGGATGGCTTTTTGATCAAAATAGCATTAACTAAGTATCCTTAGTTATTTACATGTACTATTACTATTTACTTGCTGTAGGGTACAACCCCTGGCAAAATTATGCAATCACCGGCCTTGGAGGATGTTCATTCAGTTGTTTAATTTTGATAAGCACACTACCCAAGCCCATTTCCTTCACAAAGGAGTGGGCCACACTTTAAATAACAATATAACATACTGATCCTTGCAGAAATAAAACTACCTCCAGAACAAAAAAGTGTGATCAATACACTAATTATTTAAAATGCAAATTTTATTTCAACAACATCTAAACATTTAACCATTTAATAAAACAAGATGCCTCATACCATAGAAAAACGGAGTTTAGCAAATGCACAAATTAGGACACGTAGGAAAAATCAGTATCATATTTTTATATATCTGTTAAATTTTCATATAATAGTCACAACAATAATACGACTATTACTTTTAGGCGCTAAAAAATGTTGTAACATGAGCAGCCCAATACCTTCATGAAATATTTACATAGCACTGCATAATTCAGTGACATCTTAATACAAAATTATAATATTGCAAGACCTAACAAGTAACGTTTGCCTACTTTTACACATAAGTGAAAGGCGCACAAATGTTGTTGCCCAATTAATATGTTGTTGAAATAAAATTTGCATTTTAAATAATTAGTGTATTGATCACACTTTTTTGATCTGGAGGTAGTTTTATTTCTACAAGGATCAGTATTAGTGTTGAGCATTCCGATACCGCAAGTATCGGGTATCGGCCGATACTTGCTGTATCGGAATTCCGATACCGACTTCCGATATTTTTTCAATATCGGAAGTCGGCATCGGAATCGGAAGTTCAAAGTTGATTGACAGCCTGACGTCATCATGATGCGCGGTGTGTGCGCATCATGATGCGCCGTCATTTCGGGCCTTCCGGGGGTCTCTGCCGGCCTGCCGGGGGGCTGTGCCGGCCTGCCGGGGGGCTGTGTGGACTGCCCGGGGTCTGTACCGGCCTGCCGGGGGGCTGTGCCGGCCTGCCGGTGGTCTGTGCACCCTGTGGGGGTCTGTACCGGCCTGCCGGGGGGCTGTGCCGGCCTGCCGGGGGGCTGTGCTGATGTCCGGGGGTCTGTGCAAGCATCGTCCGATGGGACTACAAGTCCCATCTGGCGATGCCTGCTACCATGACAGTGATTGACACATTAGCCAATGATGGGACAGTAGTAGTCCCATCATCCGGCTAATGTGTTAAATGTTAAAAAAAAAAAAAAAATACTACATACATACTACATGCATGCTACATACATACTACATGCTACATACATACTACATACATGCTACATACATACTACATGCTACATACATACTACATACATACTACATACATACTACATACATACCACATATATACTACATACATACTACATACATACTACATACATACTACATGCATGCTACATACATACTACATGCTACATACATACTACATACATACTACATGCATGCTACATACATACTACATGCTACATACATACTACATGCTACATACATACTACATATATACTACATGCATGCTACATACATACTACATGCTACATACATACTACATATATACTACATACATACTACATACATACTACATGCATGCTACATACATACTACATATATACTACATGCATGCTACATACATACTACATGCTACATACATACTACATATATACTACATACATACTACATACATACTACATGCATGCTACATACATACTACATGCTACATACATACTACATATATACTACATGCATGCTACATACATACTACATACATACTACATATATACTACATACATACTACATACATACTACATACATACTACATGCATGCTACATACATACTACATGCTACATACATACTACATATATACTACATGCATGCTACATACATACTACATGCTACATACATACCACATATATACTACATACATACTACATACAATACATTCATACAATACATACATAGACATACAGTACATATAACATAGAGTAACATACTTACCAATACTTGTCACATTGTTCCCCGAAGCCATTGTCTTTTACGGAATAAATATTAACATAACAAACCACAAAAATACTCACCCACGATCCGAAGCAGTCCACGAGTGTGTCCCACGACGATCTTGGGTAGAGAACTGCAGCATCAGCTGTTGCTGCCGTTCTCTACGGGCTGCAGGAATCCAATGACGGAAGGTAGGTATCCTTCCGCACTGCATTCCTCCGCCACTTAAAAAAAAAAAAAGTCCCTAGTCTCACTTTATGCCATTGCTGCGTGGGAATTTCCCACACAGCAATGGCATAAAGTGAGACTAGGGACTTTTTTTTTTTTTAAGTGGCGGAGGAATACAGTGCGGAAGGATACCTACCTTCCGTCATTGGATTCCTGCAGCCCGTAGAGAACGGCAGCAACAGCTGATGCTGCAGTTCTCTACCCAAGATCGTCGTGGGACACACTCGTGGACTGCTTCAGATCGTGGGTGAGTATTTTTGTGGTTTGTTATGTTAATATTTATTCCGTAAAAGACAATGGCTTCGGGGAACAATGTGACAAGTATTGGTAAGTATGTTACTCTATGTTATATGTACTGTATGTCTATGTATGTATTGTATGAATGTATTGTATGTAGTATGTATGTAGCATATATGTGGTATGTATGTAGCATGTAGTATGTATGTAGTATGTATGTAGCATGCATGTAGCATGCAGTATGTATGTAGCATGCATGTAGTATATATGTAGTATGTATGTAGCATGTAGTATGTATGTAGCATGCATGTAGTATATATGTAGTATGTATGTAGCATGTAGTATGTATGTAGCATGCATGTAGTATGTATGTAGTATGTATGTAGTATATATGTAGTATGTATGTAGCATGTAGTATGTATGTAGCATGCATGTAGTATATATGTAGTATGTATGTAGCATGTAGTATGTATGTAGCATGCATGTAGTATATATGTAGTATGTATGTAGCATGTAGTATGTATGTAGCATGCATGTAGTATGTATGTAGTATGTATGTAGTATATATGTAGTATGTATGTAGCATGTAGTATGTATGTAGCATGCATGTAGTATGTATGTAGTATGTATGTAGTATATATGTAGTATGTATGTAGCATGTAGTATGTATGTAGCATGCATGTATTATATATGTAGTATGTATGTAGTATGTATGTGGTATGTATGTAGTATATATGTAGTATGTATGTAGCATGTAGTATGTATGTAGCATGCATGTAGTATATATGTAGTATGTATGTAGCATGTAGTATGTATGTAGCATATATGTAGTATGTATGTAGTATGTATGTAGCATGCATGTAGTATATATGTAGTATGTATGTAGCATATATGTAGTATGTATGTAGCATGTAGTATATATGTAGTATGCATGTTGCATGCATGTAGTATATATGTAGTATGTATGTTGCATGTAGTATGTATGTAGTATGTATGTTGCATGTAGTGTATATGTAGTATGAATGTAGCATGTATGTAGTATGTAGTATGAATGTAGCATGTATGTAGTATGCATGTTGTATGTATGTAGCATGTAATTTTTTTTTTTTTTTTTACATTCAACACATTAGCCGGATGATGGGACTACTACTGTCCCATCATTGGCTAATGTGTCAATCACTGTCATGGTAGCAGGCATCGCCCGATGGGACTTGTAGTCCCATCGGACGATGCCTGCACAGACCCCCGAAGCCTGCACAGCCCCCCGGCAGGCCGGCACATCCCCCCGGAGCCTGAACAGCCCCCCGGCAGGCCGGCACAGCCCCCCGGCAGGCCGGCACAGCCCACCGGAGCCTGCACAGCCCCCCTGGCAGGCCGGCACAGCCCCCCGAAAGGCCCATACAGACCCCAGAGAGGCTGTACAAGGGAAAAACAGGATTTTTCTTATTCCGATACCGGAAGTCCCATAGACTTGAATGGGACTTCCGGTATCGGAATCGGCGATACCGATACTTTTTTTTAAGATCGGCCGATCCATTCCGATCCGATACTTTGAAGTATCGGACGGTATCGCTCAACTCTAATCAGTATGTTCTATAGTTGTTTAATTTTGTAGAAAAAAAACAGATCACAGACATTGCACAAAACTAAAGTCAATTCAAATGGCAACTTTCTGGCTTCAAGAAACACTAAAAGAAATCAAGAACAAAAAATGTGATAGTCAGTAATGGTTACTTTTTTAAACCAAGCATAGGGAAAAAATTATGGAATCACTCAATTCTGAGGAAAAAATTATGGAGTCACTCAATTCTGAGGAAAAAATTATGGAATCATGAAAAACAAACCAACAAAAAACCACTCCAACACATCACTAGTATTTTGTTGCACCACCTCTGGCTTTTATAATAGCTTGCAGTCTCTGAGGCATGGACTTAATGAGTGTCAAACAGTACTCTTCATCAATCTGGCTCCAACTTTCTCTGATTGCTGTTGCCAGATCAGCTTTGCAGGTTGGAGCCTTGTCATGGACCATTTTCTTCAACTTCCACCAAAGATTTTCAATTGGATTGAGATCCGGACTATTTGCAGGCCATGACATTGACCTTATGTGTCTTTTGTCAAGGAATGTTTTCACAGTTTTTGTTCTATGGCAGGATGCATTATCATCTTGAAAAATGATTTCATCATCCCCAAACATCCTTTCAATTGATGGGATAAGAAAAGTGTCCGAAATATCAACATAAACTTGTGCATTTATTGGAGATGTAATGACAGTCATCTTCAAAGTGCATTTACCTGACACACAGCCCCATATCATCAATGACTGTGGAAATTTGCATGTTCTCTTCAGGCAGTCAATTTATAAATCTCATTGGAATGGCACCAAACAAAAGTTCCAGCATCACCACCTTGCCCAAATCAGATTTGCAATTCATCAGTGAATATGACTTTCATCCAGTCATCCACAGTCGACAATTGCTTTTCCTTAGCCCATTGTAACCTTGTTTTTTCTGTTTAGGTGTTAATGTTGGCTTTCGTTTAGCTTTTCTGTATGTAAATCCCATTTCCTTTAGGTGGTTTCTTACATTTCAGTCACAGACGTTAACTCCAGTTTCCTCCAATTCGTTTCTCATTTGTTTTGTTGTGGATTTCTTGCTTTGGAGACATATTGCTTTAAGTTTTCTGTCTTGACGCTTTGATGACTTCTCTGGTATACCAGTATGTTTGCCTTTAACAACCTTCCCATGTTGTTTGTGTTTGGTCCAGATTTTAGACGCAGCTGACTGTGAACAACCAACATCTTTTGCAACATTGCGTAATGACTTACCCTCTTTTTAGAGTTTGATAATCCTCTCCTTTGTTTCAATTGACAACTCTCGTGTTGGAGCCATGATTCATGTTAGTCCACTTGGTGCAACAGCTCTCCAAGGTGTGCTCACTCCACTTTACCTGCAGACTAATGAGCAGATCTAATTTGATGCAGGTGTTAGTTTTGGGAATGAAAATTTACAGGGTGATTCCATAATTTTTTCCTCAGAATTGAGTGATTCCATAATTTTTTCCCTATGCTTGGTTTAAAAAAGTAACCATTACTGACTACCACATTTTTTGTTCTTGATTTCTTTTAGTGTTTCTTAAAGCCAGAAAGTTGCCAGTTGAATTTACTTTAGTTTTGTGCCATGTCTGTGATCTACTTTATTTCTACAAAATTAAACAGCTGAATGAACATCCTCCAAGGCCGGTGATTCCATAAATTTTGCCAGGGGTTGTGTAAACTCATTTTGTTTCCTTTCTTCGATTTTGTCTGTGAAGTGGCCACAGTATGAACACTCTCATTTACTTTTGCACATACACCAGCTTATAGTCTGGCTCATTTCTTTGGTTTGCCCTATACAGAGATCTGGACTTAACAAGAACCCCTAGGCTGGGGCCAGGGAGTCAGCTGCCATTTGTTGCTGCGAGCTGGCAAGTAGAAAAGTCCAGCAGCCATGGACAGAACCAGTGCAAAATCACAAGGCAGGAGAGTATTCAAAAAATGAGCCACAGTAAAAAATCAGAAGTGTCTTTTGGGATTCCAAGCAGGATATTGTTTTCTTGTAGCAAGTCAAATTATAACTGGAAGTTGATATCGGACTTTCAGGAGCTTAAATAGCAGGCAGCCTCACCAAGGCCACACAGAAGAAAGAAAATACTGAAAAGTTAACTCCTGACCTCCCAGTATAGGCAGAAGTACAAGCACCAGAGGACAAAGAACTAGAGTTGTCCCCTTGCATTGTCTGCATGGTACCATCTGATGACAGAAGCAGAGACAGAAAAGGCAGGCATCAATGCAGATGTCACAACAGTCAATTCAGGTTAGGAGCCCTGCAAAATGCCTCCCAACCACTAGAATCCAAGGCATATCTTGATTAGTAGCCCTTCACTACATCATTCAAGTAAGTAGTAGGTGGATCGCAGGGCTCCCACTCAGTGGCCACAGAATACTGAAGGGGTAGCTGGACCAGGGTCTTGTGAATCAATTCACTCATCAATTTTAGTCACAAATTGCAGCTGTGCCCTAATGAAGCCAGGCTAAAAAGTGATCAAAAGGCAAGAATTGAGGGAAATTGAAAGCAGGCACCTATTGGTTTTAAATCAATCAATCAATCAATCAATCAAATTTATTATCGCCAAGTACATATTACATATATACAAGGAATTCTTTGTGGCAAAGAGGCAACATAATATATAACAACAGATACAACAAGTAACATCTAACAAGACAGATACAGTATATAGTGTACACATGACGATTTAATTGTTGAACAGAGAGTGGATAGAAGCTGTTCATATGGCAGTTGGTGCTGCATTTGGGGACTCTGAAGCGACGTCCTGAAGGGAGTAGTTGGAATGAGGAGTGTCCCGGGTGAGAGGGATCGGATGAAATTTTCAATGCGTGGGATCGAATACTCTTATCATAAAGATCCTGGATTTTAGGCAGGGGGGAGCCTATAATTCTCTCTGCTGTTCTGAAAGTCCTTTGTAAGCGGAGTTTGTCATGCGCAGTGGCTCCCCCATACCAGACTATCAGAGAGGAACAAATCACAGATCTGATGACAGCATTAAAGAATAAGATCAGTAGATTCTTAGACAAACCATATCTTTTCAGCTGACGCAGGAAGAACATCCTCTGTTGTGCTTTTCTTATAACAGCATCCACGTTTTTCCCCCATTTAAGATCATGAGAGATGATAACACCAAGGAATTTGGTCTCTGTGACCCTAAGAACCACTTCGTCATGGATGTAGATTGGAAGTATCTCATGTTGATCTTTCCTAAAATCCACAACCATCTCAGCAGTTTTTTTAGTGTTGAGTACAAGATTATTGGCTTTACACCAGTCACATATTCTTTCCACCTCACTCCGATACAAGTCTTCAGCATTTCCCCTGATGAGACCAATCAGTGTCATATCATCGGCAAATTTCAAGATTTTTACTGAGTCTGCTGAAGAGATGCAATCATTCGTATAGAGAGAAAACAGTAACGGGGACAAAACACACCCCTGAGGTGCCCCGATGTTTGTGACCAAGGTGTCCGAAGTGAAAGGTCCAACTTTTACACTCTGTATCCTGGCTGTCAGGAAGTTATAAATCCACAAGCATAAGTTGAGAGGGACTCCAAGAGCTACCATTTTCTTATGAAGTAAATTCGGATCAATGGTATTGAACGCTGAGCTAAAGTCCATGAAAAGAATACGGACATATGAGTGCCGTTCATCTGTATGATCCAAAATGTACTTCAGTGCCAGATTGACAGTGTCGTTTGCCGAACGATTCTCCTTATAGGCAAACTGAAGCGGGTCCCATAGCTTCTGCGTGAATTTTATCAGGTGGGACATCATAATTCTTTCGAAGACTTTCATAGCTACAGATGTGAGTGCTACTGGTCTATAGTCGTTCAACTCAGAGGATCCCACTTTCTTGGGGACAGGGATAATTGTGGAATTTTTCCAACACTGAGGTACAACGCACTCTTTCAGTGACACATTGTATATATTTGTCAGTATAGGGGCAAGCTGGGTAGCACATACTTTCAGACACATTGGAGATACACCATCAGGGCCAGGTGCCTTTTTGACCTTAAGTCCCTTCAGGATGCGTATCACCTCTGCCTCGGAGATCACTACTTGGGTGTTGCACAATGAATGATCTTTATATGAACAGACTGAGGAGCTTAGAGATGAATAGCCACTGTGTGTAGAGCTTGCCTCAAATCTGCAGTAGAATTTATTTAACTCTGCTGCCAGACTTCTGCTGGGGTTCACTATAGTGGGGTGGCTTTTATAATTGGTGACCTCTCTTAATCCTCTCCATGCAGATCTAGTATCTTTTGATGTGAACCTTTCCTCCAGAATCTTTGCATACTCGTGTTTGGCTAACTTGATCTCTTTAGATAGCGAGTTCCTAAGTTTCTTGAATTCAGTAATATCGCCTGCTTTATAAGCCTCCTCTTTTCTCTTACGGATCAACCTGACTTTATTTGTAAACCACGGCTTGTTGTTTCCCCGAAAGTGGACAGATTTGGATGGAATAAACGTGTCTTCACAAAAACGGATATATGAGGACACTGCATCAACCCATTCATCCAGACCCGAGCATGTTTCCTGGAATACCTCCCAGTCCGTGCATTCAAAGCATGCTTGCAGTTGCAATTTTGCCTCCTCAGACCATGTCTTCTTTGTATAAACTGTAGGTTTGGATGTTTTCAACCTTTGCCTGTAGGCTGGAATTAAATGAATTAGACAATGATCTGAAAAGCCCACTGCTGCTCTCCTCACTGCCCTGTAGGCCCCTTTTAAGACAGTATAGCAGTGATCAAGCGTATTGTTCTCTCTCGTGAAACAGTTTATATGTTGAGTAAATTTGGGGAGATCCAGGTTGAGTTTTCCTTTGTTAAAGTCCCCCATTACGATCACAAATGCTTCAGGAGATCCTTTCTCCCATTCTGATATTTTGCAAGCTAATTCACCAATAGCAGCTTTAAAAGATGCTTGAGGGGGAATATATACTGCAACCAGAACCATAGATGAAAACTCTCTTGGAGCGTAAAATGGTCTACAATTGAGTGCAAGGTACTCTAGATCTGGAGAGCAACCTTTTCCCAGTATGTTAACATCACAGCACCAGCTAGTGTTGATGTAGAGACATACCCCACCCCCCCTTTGTTTACCTGAAGCTACACAATCACGGTCAGCTCTGTAGATAACAAAACCAGGTAGATCCAGACTACAATCAGGGATGGTGTCATTCAACCAGGTCTCAGTAAAACAAAGAGCAGCTGAATTGGCCATATCAGATCTCATGTTACAAAGTAAGTTCAGTTCCTCCATTTTGTTAGATAAGGAACGGACATTAGCCAAGTGGAGTGAAGGAAGAGCTGTTCTGAACCCTCTCCTCCGAAGGCGTGCCAGGACGCCTCCTCTCCTACCTCTCTTGCAGTACACCTCCACAGGTTTCACAGAAGTAATGGATTTTATGTACTCAATTGTTGAATTAGCAATCATGCTCCAAGAAGGGGAGTCCATGAGAAATTGCGGATGATTCCAGAATAATAAATCGTCTCTTGAAATCATAAGAGTAGGTTTACAGAGTGCAGTGGCCATGATTACACTCAGCTTGTAGCTATAAAGACTGAAAAGTCACAGCTTAGCAGAGTTAAACATTTTGTCATTTCTGAGTTCAGAACTGGAAAGTCAAAATGACTAGGAAATAAAGTTTACCACTTAGGTCTAGGCCTAAGTTATGCTCCAGTGATACAGATCAGTACAGAGCTCATTGTTAAGCTTTGGATTTTTAACAAGGTTTGTTAATGCAAAGAAACTTTTCACAGAATCAGATGAGGAGTTTGGCCAAAAACTTCTTTTTCATTCTTGTCACTTGGATTAACAATTTTCCAGCTAAAGTCAGCTTTTCGGTTAAAATATCACTAAATCAATAAAAACCCACTAGTTTCACTTCTGCTTATCAAAGACCGTTCAGTGGCCTTTTCGGCTGCAACAGTATCTAGCGCCGACACACTTCACTACCTGAAGGATCACTAAAGTCTTCCAGAGGACGGTTCCCAACAGACCAGAGCAACATAACCCTTACAGTCAGCATTACAGATCTCAGCAGTTCATTTCATTTTATCTTCAAATGTTCCTCTATATTTTTAGAATTTAAGGATTTTTACAGTTCTGAAATGGTTGAAGTTACTTCTTTTAATATTTACCATTTAGGCTCCAATCACTCATAATTTCTCGTCATCCATTATGGTACTGGTATTACTGCTGTTAATGTCTGTAGGGCTGTTATGACCTTGCTTCTTACTGGAACTCTCCGACAGCATCTCTGTAGTTAGTGGGATCTTTTATGATTCTTCGGTATTAACTAAAATGAGCCTAATAGACCTTTCATGGCTCTCTATAAGCAGAAATCATTATGCCAAAGGGTTATAAAGGTGTAATCTGTGTAATGCCAATGAAAATCATTTATGGCAATGGTGGTCAGCCTACTATAAAATGCTCTTCTTTCATGTTGCTTTTAATACCACACAATAAAGTACATTTATGGTAGGTTGCCCCCCCATTTGCAATGTAAAGGTGACATCCATGTAACTTCAATCATGATTGCATTTCCCTCCCACTATGTGAATGAGTGACTGTGAATGTATGATGTACTAGTCAACTTTTGAAGTCTGGTGTAAGAAGTTTGCAGTGTGCATAGAGGACCCTAAAAATTATTTCCTCTGCAATAAAAAAACTTTTCAACCCAACCCTCTTAATCTACTTTCCTTGAATGTCCATTTGGGTGTTGTCTTTGACGCCCCTCAAAACAGTCTTGGAAGGCTTTTAGGGTGCCTGGGAGATTTGCAAACTTCTCCTGGATTCCAGGACGTCCCACACAAACACAATTAGAACATCAAACTCCTTTCTGATGTCGCTCTGGCCGAATTTGAACCCAGGACCCCGGTCATCTCAAAAAGCTTGCACTGTAAATACAAAGCAGAATATGCTTTGACAGTCTCCAAAAAATATCAGCACAGTGATATTTTACTGATCCATTTAAAAAAGTAACAAACCACATTTTATTCTGTTAGTAGGTGCTGGTCAGTTTTACCACATTTTATTTTGCAAAATCTAAGTAACAAACACTACGTTGTGTGGGACTGAGACTCTCATACATTTTGTATACAATGTGCCGATAGTTTAGTGAATCCTGAATTGAACAGGGGGTTGGACACGATGACCCTGGAGGTCCCTTCCAACTCTAACATTCCATGATTTTACCCGATGTTATTTGCTTACTTCTCAGCAAAGGAAATATTGAAAAGCCACAATAATTTCCCATAAAATGAGAAACGACTTGTCCATTGCAAGGTTCCATTAGGCTTAATGTCAAATTAATCTTAATGGAATTAAAGGGTTCTAGAAAATGTTCCTATGAGGTTTTAACCCATGACAGAGTGTTTGACATGTACTAATTCTTCAGACTTCAGATTTATCATTATTAATTGACTCGTGGGATGACATAAGTTAATCAACCGCCTGATGTATTGTTACCTGATGTGGTTCATTGTCTGCATCTAATTAAATGATCATCTGTAATTACTATCTAATTATTCTTTTCAGATATATGAAGGCTGTTTAGTAACCCCCACACTGTAATACCTGATGAATGGAAAACAATGGTAGATGTCAGATGTCTGTAGAGTCACTCCTCCTTACAAAAACCTTCTATTTGCTATGAGAAGGCAAATTTCTTACCCCTAGCCAAAAATTTCAGTACTAATCTATTTATGTTACTTTTCACATAAACATTCTTTATTTTACAGTTAGGTAAGTCCAAGTTAAAGGGAAAATGTCCCTTTGTACATTCAGTCCGATCTGTAGACAGCACGGTATAGGCAAGGAGAAGCTAAGCAAAATTATATTTAGGTTTGTTGGGAAAGATTCAGTATAATTTGTACTTTAGTCATTAAAATCATTAAAATCCCTGGTGTTTTGTATGCATGAGTCTAGTGGGTGGTCCTACTCAATGACTGACAGTTATCTCTGCATACACAGTACAGGAAAGACTGTTAATCACTGAACAGATCTGCCCTCTGGACTCAGAAGCACACATAACTCCAGGGATTTTAATGAACAAAATGCAAATTTTACTGATATCAATTTGATTGTCTCCTCTTGCCGTACAATATCCTGCCTGTAGATAAGATATCATTTACAACATGGAAAGTTAACTTTAACTATGGATAACTATGGATACCCCCATTTTTTAAAAAAATGTCCTTTTTTTGGAACACCTACAATTGCCCCAACCATATACAGTTGTGTCCAAAAGTATTGACACCCCTGCAATTTTGTCAGATAATACTCAGTTTCTTCCTGAAAATGATTGCAAACACAAATTCTTTGGTATTATTATCTTCATTTAATTTGTCTTAAATGAAAAAACACAAAAAGAATTGTCCTAAAGCCAAATTGGATATAATTCCACACCAAACATAAAAAAGAGGGTGGACAAAAGTATGAGGAAGCATGAGCAATCTCAAGGCTATAAGTCCATCTCCAAAGACCTGAATGTTCCTGTGCGCAGTGTCATCAAGAAGTTTAAAGTCCATGGCACTGTGGCTAACCTCCCTAGATGTGGACGGAAAAGAAAAATTGACAAGAGATTTCAACGCACGATTGTGCGGATGTTGGATAAAGAACCTCGACTAACATCCAAACAAGTTCAAGCTGCCCTGCAGTCCAAGGGTACAACAGTGTCAACCCGTACTATCCGTCGGCATCTGAATGAAAAGATACTGTATGATAGGAGACCCAGGAAGACCCCACTTCTTACCCTGAGACATAAAAAGCCAGACTGGAGTTTGCCAAAACTTACCTGAAAAAGCCTAAAACGTTTTGGAAGAATGTTCTCTGGTCAGATGAGACAAAAGTAGAGCTTTTTGGGCAAAGGCATCAACATAGAGTTTACAGGAGAAAAAAAAGAGGCATTCAAAGAAAAAAACACGGTCCCTACAGTCAAACATGGCGGAGGTTCCCTGATGTTTTGGGGTTGCTTTGCTGCCTCTGGCACTGGACTGCTTGACCATGTGCATGGCATTATGAAGTCCGAAGACTACCAACAAATATTGCAGCATAATGTAGGGCCCAGTGTGAGAAAGCTAGATCTCCCTCAGAGGTCATGGGTCTTCCAGCAGGACAATGACCCAAAACACACTTCAAAAAGCACTAGAAAATGGTTTGAGAGAAAGCACTGGAGACTTCTAAGTTGGCCAGCAATGAGTCCAGACCTGAATCCCATAGAACACCTGTGGAGAGATCTAAAAATGGCAGTTTGGAGAAGGCACCCTTCTAATATCAGGGACCTGGAGCAGTTTGCCAAAGAAGAATGGTCTAAAATTCCAGCAGAGTATTGTAAGAAACTCATTGATGGTTACCAGAAGCGGTTGGTCGCAGTTATTTTGGCTAAAGGTTGTGCAACAAAGTATTAGGTTGAGGGTGCCAATACTTTTGTATGGCCCATTTTTGGAGTTTTGTGTGAAATGATCAATCTTTTGCTTTTTGCTTCATTCTCTTTTGTGTTTTTTCATTTAAGACAAATTAAATGAAGATAATAATACCAAAGAATTTGTGTTTGCAATCATTTTCAGGAGTATTATCTGACAGAATTGCAGGGGTGTCAATACTTTTGGCCACAACTGTAGAAGGGTTTGCTCCTGGAGTCAAAAGGTCATGACTTGGTTTGTACAGTAGGAAGAGGAGCAATGGGGAAGAAGCAACTGTATTGATGGGGCTATAGACGGTTGATAAGCATTACTCCTGTGCAGAGACAGGGCAAAGAAAAGAACCTTGATTAAGCAAAACAGTTATGGAAACATGATCATTAGCAAAAATCAGCATTACAAAACTGCTTTCTTTACCCTATTTCAAAAATACAATTTCCTTGTATTACGAAATGAATCTCAATCCTCCTTTGCATTATGCTTTTTGGAAAGTTGCCACTTCACTGCTCGGGCATACATCAAATTAGCTCACGCTCTGATTTGGTGCATTTCGCAGCTTACTCTTACAAGAGGTAAGGTACAGCAATTTTAATGTGACAGCCCACTTTCATGCTCCGTAAGGCTGTATGTATTGGAATCTAATCTCTTCAATGACATTCAGAAGAAAACGGCCACCTGCTAAGAATAGCATTAGCATTAATAATTATGCCTGTATGGTACCGCTGGGAAATGTCCTATTCCAGCTAATAGCTTCTATATCATGATGGATCATGCAAAAAAAATTATCAAATTATGAGAGAAGATGCAGAAGATTAACCCAAGTGGACTGCTCAAAAAAGTAAAAAAATGGTAATGAGGATAAGGTGTATTAAAGGCAGTGCTCATCTCTTTAATTTTTTTTAACTAGAAGATTAAAATAGTATAAAGTAAGAAATTGAGTAACACATAATGACCCCACCCTGCTCCTATACTATGGCTTCCCAGTTCTTTAAGCCTTAAAACCTTAGATGTGACCACTGAAGCTAATTGAATGCAGAAGATGCCACTAAGATCACTCATGCATCCAGCCAGGGCCTCATTAATGTAGAAAAAATAGAATGCTAAAAATATATTAATTAGAAATAAAATTTATTCTTCAGTTTAAAAAATACACTTCTCTATCTGGATGAGTCTTGGTTTAGTGAATGCCAGGAAAACATTACCTACCTGATTACATTGTGCCAGCTGTACAGTTTGTTGGAGGAGGATAATGCTATGGGCTGTTATCAGGGGTCGACTTTGGCCCCTTAGTTCTGGTGAAAGGAAATCTTAATGCTTCAGCACCAGACATTGTGGATAATTAAATAAAAAAGGAGAAACCTGAGTCCAAAACTACATGCAAGTAAACATCTTTATTGACAGGCAAAGAAAGGGGAACAAGCTCTGGGGTACAAAGATTAAAATGAGATAACAAAACCAGTGTCAAGATATAGCCGGATACAAAAAAGAAACACCTGTGCAGCTCTATCAATGGCTTCAGAGGGAAGATGGAAACAAGAGACTGTCATAAATAACAAGAGGCAAAGCAGTAAGTGTAAGTAATAGTAAAGGAAAAAGTCTCTCTAGCATACTATGACATAATAATAATAATAATAATAATAATAATAAATTTTATTTTTATAGCGCCGACATATTCCGCAGCACTTTACATTTCAGAGGGGATTTGTACAGACAATAGACATTACAGCATAACAATAATCACATACAGTAGATTATAACAAATACCAAGAGGAGTGAGGGCCCTGCTCGCAAGCTTACAGTCTATGAGGAAAGAGGTAGACACGAAAGGTGGGTGGTAACAGTTGCCCTGATTGTATGGACCAGCCATAATGTTAAGTGTGTAACAGTACAGACACAGAGGGCTAATGGATGCATAAAGCATGTGGGAACATGATGCTGGGAACCTGGTTATGGTAAAACTTTTGGCTCTGCCACACAGGGATAGGTTAGGTTAATGTGTTGAGGCGATAGGCCAGTCTGAATAAATGCGTTTTCAGGACACGCTTAAAATTGTGGGGATTGGGGACTAATCGTATTGACCTGGGAAGTGCATTCCAAAGAATTGGCGCGGCACGTGTAAAGTCTTGGAGACGGGAGTGGGAGGTTCTGACTATTGAGGATACTAACCTCAGGTCATCAGCAGAACGGAGGGCGCGGGTAGGGTGGTATACTGAAACAAGGGAGGAGATGTAGGGTGGTGCTGAGCCATGGAGGGCTTTGTGGGTGAGGGTAATAAGTTTATACTGAATTCTGGAGTGGATGGGTAGCCAGTGTAATGACTGGCACAAGGTAGAGGCATTGGTGTAACGATTGGTGAGGAATATGATCCTGGCTGCAGCATTCAAGACAGATTGGAGAGGGGAGAGTTTGGTAAGAGGGAGACCGATTAGAAGAGAGTTACAATAGTCGAGACGAGAATGAATAAGAGAAACAGTAAGAGTTTTTGCAGAGTCAAAAGTAAGAAAAGGTCGAATTCTAGAAATGTTTTTGAGGTGCAGATGACAAGAGCGAGCCAGTGATCGAATGTGGGGGGCAAAGGAAAGCTCGGAATCAAGTATGACCCCAAGACAGCGGGCATGTTGCTGGGGAGTAATAGTGGAACCACACACGGAAATGGCAATGTCGGGTGTAGGTACATTAGTAGCGGGAGGAAACACAAGGAGTTCAGTCTTTGACAGGTTCAGTTTCAGATATAGTGAGGACATGATATTAGACACAGCGTTTAGACAATCGCCAGTGTTTTCTAGAAAGGCTGTCGTGATGTCAGGAGAAGAAGCGTATAATTGGGTGTCATCAGCATAGAGATGGTACTGGAAACCAAATCTACTGATTGTTTGACCAATAGGGGCAGTGTACAAGGAGAAGAGGAGGGGGCCTAGAACCGATCCTTGAGGAACCCCAACAGTAAGGGGAAGGTGAGAGGAGGAGGAACCGGCAAAAGAAACAGTAAAGGAGCTGTCGGAGAGATAGGAGGAGAACCAGGAGAGAACGGTGTCCTTGAGGCCAATGGAATGGAGCATAGTGAGGAGGAGCTGATGATCCACAGTGTCGAATGCTGCAGAGAGATCCAAGACAATTAGCATGGAGTAATGACCATTTGATTTAGCTGTTAGCAGATCATTAGAGACTTTAGTGAGGGCAGTTTCAGTGGAGTGTAAAGAGCGGAAACCGGATTGGAGAGGGTCGAGAACAGAGTTTTCTGAGAGATAGCGGATAAGACGGGAGTGGACCAGGCGTTCCAGGAGTTTAGAGATGAAGGGAAGATTAGAGACAGGTCTATAGTTAGCGGCACAGTTTTGGTCGAGGGATGGTTTTTTTAAGTAGTGGATGTATGATGGCATGCTTAAATGAGGAGGGAAAAATTCCAGAAGAGAGAGAGAGGTTAAATATTTTAGTTAGGTGAGGGGTGACAGCAGGGGAAAGGGACTGGAGGAGATGTGACGGAAATGGGTCACTGGTGCAAGTAGTTGGGCGAGAAGATGCAAGGAGCCTGCTTACTTCTTCTTCTGTGACTGGTTCAAAATCAGAGAGTGAGTCAGATGCAGTGGGGGAGGGAGGACAGTGCATGGTATGAGGGGATTTGGAGATAATTTCCTGTCGGATCTGGTCAATTTTTTCTTTGAAGTAATTGGCCAGATCGTCAGCTCGGAGCTCCGTGGTTGGGGTCTGTACTCTTGGATTGAGTAGAGAATGAAAAGTGTCAAAGAGACGTTTCGGGTTATTGGACAGTGAGATGATGAGGGTGTTGAAATAGGTTTGTTTGGAGAGGTGAAGGGCAGTGTTGTATGTTCTAAGCATAAACTTAAAATGGATGAAATCTTCGTGTAGATTGGATTTTCTCCACAGACGTTCGGCGCACCTGGAGCACCGCTGCAGGAAACGTGTTTGCACCGTGTGCCAGGGTTGTCGCCGTCTGCGTTGTGGTGTTCTATTTATAGGGGGTGCAAATTCATCCAGGGCACTTTGAAGTGTTTCATTGTAATGCTTCAATGCAGAATCAGGACATGAGAGGGAGGAGATAGGGGCCAATGAAGACTGCAAGTTCTTCAGAAGTTTCTGGGTGTTAATGGCCTGTATGTTTCTATAAGTCTGGACAGTGGGGGTGACCTGAGCAGCCTGGCAGTTCTTTATAGAGAATGAAAGAAGATTGTGGTCAGAGAGCGGGAGAGGGGAGTTTGCAAAATCATCCACTGCACAAAGCCGAGAGAAGACCAAGTCGAGGGAGTTTCCGTCTTCATGCATTGGAGAATTAGTAAGCTGCGAAAGGCCAAATGAGGAGGTTAGAGATAAAAGGTGAGTAGCAGATGGGGAGAGGGGAAGAGCAATGGGGATGTTGAAATCTCCCATGATGAGGGTAGGGATGTCACAGGAGAGAAAATGTGGAAGCCAAGTGGCAAAATGATCCAGGAACTGATGGGAGGGGCCGGGAGGACGATACACCACCGCCACTCGCATGGAGAAGGGGGTGTAGAGTCTGACGGCATGGACCTCAAAAGAAGGGAAGACAAGTGAGGGTACTTGAGGGATAACCTGAAAGGTACATTTTGGTGATAGGAGCAGACCAACGCCTCCACCAGCTCTATTGTCTGATCTTGGGGTATGAGAGAAGTGTAGCCCCCCGTATGAAAGAGCAGCAGCAGCGGTAGTGTCTGACTGCTGGATCCAGGTTTCAGTAAGAGCCAGGAGGTTAAGAGAATTAGAAAGGAAGAAGTCATGAATGAAGGAGAGTTTGTTACACACTGAGCGAGAATTCCAAAGTGCACAATTAAGAGAGACAGATGGCATGCAGGGGATATTAATAAGATTAGAGGGGTTTCTGAGTGTAGCAGTGGGGGGGTTTGACTTTCTATAACATGGGGGACCAGGGTTGGGAGCAATGTCTCCTGCAACTAGGAGAAGGAGGATAGAAAGAGTGAGCAGATGGTTAAGTGATTTGTGAGAGCGTCTCTGGTGTTGAATGGTGGGACTGGCTGGATCTGTGCAATTTAACAATGTGAAAAGAGCATGAGTGCTATACATAGGAGAGGAAAGAAGCGAGGGGCCAATATGGATGGAGTGTGGAGAGTTAATGCCAGGGCGGTGGATGTGTGTGAATGCAGCGGCCAGGATATAAATTACACAAATGCATATGGTATATATTTGTTGTAATCCAAATGTACAGGGAGTAGATGTATATAAATGTCTTACCTGTCTCCTGCCCTGTCTAACGGCCATGTTATAACTGCCAGAAGTACTTTGATACATGTACTTAGATTACATGTGCATAAATGCCACCCCTGCATAAATGCTCCCCCTAGCTAGGTCTGAATATATAGGAGGTTAAGGCTAAGTTTTTTTTTTTGTTTTTTTTTGTGGCTCTCTCTGCTTGTTAATCAATCACACTAAATTGAGACACCAGGACCCAATAAAATGTTGTGGTCAAATAAACACATGTCCAGCACTACATGGATCATAAAGCACTTTGAAAAGTTTCTTGACCTCACAACATAAGGGGACAAGCAGAGTAAGTTGAAAAAAACTATAATATGTATGTATGTATAATATGTATAATATGTATGTATAATATGACATAATATGGGAATGTAACACTCCTAAATAAAGCCGAGAGCAAGACCATTTAGTAACACTATTGCACACTTGCCCCATGAAGTAATAAAGATTATGTCATACCCATCATGTTAGTCAGAGAAAGTGCTGCTGTCCAGGGAGACCCCAATGCGCATTTTGCGGTGAAATCGCTTCCTCAGGGGGCGGTGGATAATTGTAGCTTGAAGCTTTATGGAAACAGTTTTGGTTGTAGATGGGAACCTGGGATGAATAAGACATTGTTTGATAAAGTAATGTTATATTTTATCACTATGGCCGGTGTTTGTGTTCGGTTCTCCTACAGGCTAGACTGCAGTAACCCCAAACCAAAACCCCAATAACATCTCTCACCCTCCCCTTCCCAAAACTACCTTATCAATAATGAGACAAACACAAGTAATGGCTGGGAGAGGGTCACAGCTTTTAATTTCTTCTATATAAATATATATAACAATAACCATAAAAGGAAACACTTTTAAAACTCACAACGGCCAGTAACCAAATGCCCTGAAACACCTGCAGGCAAGTCAGCCTACTTAGCCTCACCATTCCATTGCTTCCTTTGTTGAAACAGCCGCTGTGACTTTTTATCTGTAATGAAACAAGTATTAATTACCCTTACAAAAAAGGGAAGGGAGGGTGGGACGAGCACCTCCGGGACCCAAAAGGGGAAGAGGATCCTCATCGCCTCTGACCTTAAATACACAAGTATTGCCGGGGGAGGGGGCTGAGATGTCTAAACACTCCCATTGGCCCGTGTAATACGGGCAAAACCACCACAACCAAAGAATGAATGAGGGAGGGGGGAAGGAGAGGTTACTACCCGGCTGTATGATTCTGTGGTGGGGGAGGGGCACCACAGTCAGTGGCACATTCCTTATGCAGTGTTGTGCCATCCAGGCTGCAGTGACCCCAAACCAAAACCCCAATAACATCCCTCGCCCTCCCCTTCCCAAAACTACCTTATCAATAATGAGACAAACACAAGTAATTGCTGGGTGAGGGTCACAGCTTTTAATTTATTTTATATAAATATATATAACAATAACCATAAAAGGAAACACTTTTAAAACTCACAACGGCCAGTAGCCAAATGCCCTGCAACATCTGCAGGCAAGTCATCCTACTTAGCCTCACCATTCCATTGCTTCCTTTGTTGAAACAGCAAAGGAGGATCCCGTGTAGTCCTACACGGGACTCCGACCCCCACCCAACAAATACAATGCCTGTTCTATCCCATCTTGGAGCCCCAACAACAGGATATCTAAACCGATATATGTGAGGTGGACACCATCTGACCTCAAGAGAGCTGGATTGTCACCCTCCAGCTGGCGGTGCCTCACCACCACCCCAAACTTATCCCCCACAAAGTTGGACATATGTGCATTGATGGTGCGCCTAGACGGCTCCACTGCCATCCCATCCTGGGCACCCTGCCACACTGCTCTGGGAACAATTTCTGACCAGACTAAAACAAGCTCAGGGAAAAAACTTGGGAACCTCTCCAAATCAGACCTCATCATGGTCAGCAGCTCAGCCACTTTGTAGGAACCCAAGTAATTTCCACCGGAATGTAAAACTAAAATTACTGGTCCAACCACATCCCTCCCAATATCAACCACCTCCAGCAACACCTGAGGCCATCTAAGACCCTAGATACCCCTCCAATTTACTTCCATACCCTGAAAACCCAAAAAGTCTTCCACCAGGACGGCATTCTGCTCTCTGAGCCGCCCAGAAAATATATGAATGGCCTAAAAGCCACACCGTTGGCCTGGAACGACCTAGACAATAAAAGAAAAACAGATTAAATTAATAAGTCCGGTCTGATATACCTGGAATAACAAGTGGATCTCCATCGTCCAATCCTTTTAACCTCCGCCTCTGTTAAACCAGTTTTTTCAGCCTCAGTAGCGACCCCTATGTGGGAGGAATGTGTACCATACTCTCCCACAGAAACCCCCGATGCCTGTAAGCCTTTACCAAAAATAGACTGAAATTGAAATTTTGTCAAGGGGGACCCATCCGCTTGTGCAAGAAAAATTTTTTCCACTGCTTCTGACTCCCAAGTAACCCAAAACTGTCCTAACTGGGCGAACTGGACCTAAAACTGGGTTTTCCAAAATCCAAGAACACCTACCTGAAGGATGTGTCTTCGGCCTGCAAATACAGAGATGAATCGCATCCCCAGCTACCACCACGTCCTCCCACAATAGGCCTCTGTCTGAACTAGAGTTTGATCCAGGAACTAATTCACTGATATGCATTGCGCCAAAATACAAAATTACATACGCAGCAGAAAACAGGGCAGCTTCGAGTTGAGAACAGCAACTAACAGAGGTAAATGAAATCAGCTTGTGTAATAGAGAAATAGAAATGGGTGGTCAACTTTTTTTGCAGGGCTGGGGTCTTTTCCACCCTTTTAAAGAATGTCTGATATTAAAAGACTTTGTGACATCAGGCCAACCTAGTAACTGAAAATAGAATGCCAAACCCGATAAACGATGTTGGGCTAAAAAAAAGGGAAATCCCCGACTGAAACATTAACATCAAAAATTCAATTGTCACATCCAGTCTGTCCTTGCAAGACGAGTGAACTAGTCTCCCCTTGATCAAACGGCACCACTCAACCCAGGACTTACTGTATGATTGCCACGTAGAGGGAGCTACTGACGAATGGGCCAATGACATCAACTGTTGGCTACAATGTCCCATAGAGAAGGAGGGCAAGGCAGGCCAACCGGGTGGGCACTGGGGAGGAGCTCCCTGAAAACCTGCCAATTGAAACGCGACAAAGCATCAGCGATATCATTTTTCACTCCTGGAACGTGGCGAGCCCGGAACCATATGTTCTTATTCAAACACACAAGGACCGAGTGGCGAAGAAGGCAAAGAACTGGAGCGGAAGATGAAGACAAACGATTTATACAATGAACCCCACTGAGATTATCTCACCAGAAACATATTTTTTTGCTGGAAATCTGAGTACCCCATATCTCCACCGCTGCAACAATGGGGAAAAGTTCCAGTAGGGTAAGGTTTTTACAAAACCTCTGAACCTTCCATGACTCTGGCCACTTGTCTGCACACCACTGTTCTCCGAAAGATATACCAAAACCAGCCGACCTGGCCGCATCTGAAAATAATTGTAACTCCTGACTGGTTATTTCTGAAGACAAGAAGCAATTATGGCCATTAAATGAAATCAAGAATGTTTTCCACACTTCCAAATCTGCACGTAAACTTCTTGTTATCCTGACAAGACAGCAAAGATTGAGACAGAGAGACTCATTGCCAGAGAAAGTAAAAATAATCCCAAAATATTCTTTAACTACATAAATAGTAAGAAACTAAAAAATTATAGTGTTGGCCTTGGCCCCCTTAAAAATAGTCTGGGTGAAATGGTGGATGAGAATGAGGAAAAAGCCAATATGTTAAATGACTTTTTTTCAACAGTATTTACATAAGAAAATCCCATGACGGATAACATGATCAATGCTAACAAAAATTAATTCATTAAATGTCACCTGCTTAACCCAGCAGGCAGTATGGCAGCATCTAAAAATCGCTAAAATTGACAAATCCATGGGCCCGGATGGGATACACCCCCGAGTACTGCAGGAATTAAGTACAGTCATAGTCAGACCATTATTTTTAATCTTTAAAGATTCCATAATACCTGTACCACAGGACTGGCGTATGGCAAATGTGGTGCCAATATTCAAAAAGGGGACAAAAACTGAACTTGGAAATTATAGGCCAGTAAGTCTAACCTCAACTGTGGGTAAAATCCTGGAGGGCTTTCTAAGAGATACTATACTGGAGTATCTGAAGGAGAATAACCTCATGACCCAATATCAACATGGGTTTACAAGGGACCGTTCCTGTCAGACTAATCTGATAAGCTTTTATGAAGAGGTAAGTTCAGGACTGGACCAAGGGAATGCAGTGGACGTGGTGTACATGGATTTTTCAAAAGCTTTTGATACGGTGCCACACAAAAGGTTGATACATAAAATGAGAACAATGGGGATAGGGGAAATATGTGTAAGTGGGTTAAGAGCTGGCTCAGGGATAGGAAACAAAGGGTGGTTATTAATGGAGCATACTCGGACTGGGTCATGGTTAGCAGTGGGGTCAGTATTGGGCCTGCTTCTTTTTAACATGTTTATTAATGACCTTCTAGGGGGCATAGAGAGTAGAATTTCAATATTTGCAGATGACACTAAACTCTGCAGCTAAACTCTGCAGGGTGATCAATACAGAGGAGGACAATTTTATATTGGAATGGACAAGGCAACTATTAGGTGGATTCATAATTGGCTTAGTGATCGGACCCAAAGAATGGTCGTAAATGGCTGCATAACCAGTTGGAAGAATGTCTCAAGTGGGGTACCATAGGACTCTGTCCTGGGCCCTGTATTGTTCAACATCTTTATCAACGATTTAGATGAAGGAATTGAGGGTAAACTGATTAAATTTGCTGATGACACAAAGCTAGGAGGGATAGCTAATGCTAGAGAAGAGAGAGAAAGGATTCAAAAAGATATAAATAAATTGGAGCAGTGGGCATCAACTAACAGAATGGTTTTTAACAGGGAAAAATGCAAAGTACTACATCTGGGCAATAAAAATGAAAAAAGCATATACAGAATGGGAGGAATAGGGCTAAGCAACAGTTCATGTGAAAAAGACTTGGGTATACTAATAGATCACAGACTGAATATGAGTCAACAGTGTGATGCAGCAGCAAAAAAGGCAAATGCAATTCTAGGATGTATTAACAGAAGCATACAGTCTAGATCACGTGAAGTCATTATTGCCCTCTACTCCTCTTTGGTCAGACCTCATCTGGAATACTGTGTCCAGTTTTGGGTGCCACATTTTAAAAAAGACATCAACAAACTGGAGCAAGTTCAGAAAAGAGCGACCAGAATGGTGACCGATCTGCAAACCCTGTCTTATGAGGAAAGGTTGCAGGATTTGGGAATGTTTAGCCTGCAAAAGAGAAGACTGAGAGGAGACTTAATAGCTGTCTACAAATATCTCAAGGACTGTCACATTGTAGAAGGATCATCTTTATTCTCATTTGCACAAGGAAAGACTAGAAGCAATGGGATGAAACTGAATGGGAGGAGACGCAGATTAGATATTAGAAAAAACATTTTGACAGTTAGAGTGATCAAAGAGTGGAACAGGCTGCCACGAGAGGTGGTGAGTTCTCCTCCAATAGAAGTCTTCAAACAGAGGCTGGACAGATATCTGTCCGGGATGATTTAGCGAATCCTGCTTTGAGCAGGGGGTTGGACTAGATGGCCCAGGAGGTCCCTTCCAACTCTATGATTCTATGATTCTGTGATTCTATATTACAGAAGGATTTATGTAAACTAGAGGCTTGGGCTGATAAATGGCAAATGAGCTTTAATGGGAATAAATGTAAGGTCATGCACTTGGGTAGAACAAACAAGAAGTATAATTATGTGCTTAATAGTAAAACACTGGGCAAAACTGTCACTGAAAAAGACCTGGGTGTATGGGTGGATGACAAACTCAAATTTAGTGGCCAGTGTCAGGCAAATAAAATAATGGGATGCATTAAAAGAGGCATAGATGCTCATGAGGAGAACACAATTTTACCTCTATACAAGTCACTAGTGCGACCACACTTAGAATACTGTGTACAGTTCTGGTCTCCAGTGTATAAGAAAGACATAGCTGAACTGGAGCGGGTGCAGAGAAGACCGACCAAGGTTATTAGAGAACTGGGGGGTCTGCAATACCCAGACAGATTATTACACTTGGGGTAATTTAGTTTGGAAAATCGAAGACTTAGGGGTGATCTTATTACAATGTATAAATATATGCGGGGACAGTACAAAGACCTTTCTAATGATCTTTTAACTCTTAGACCTGTGACGGGGACAAGGGGGCATCCTCTACGTCTGGAGGAAAGAAGGTTTAAGCATAATCACAGATGCGGATACTTTACTGTAAGAGCAGTGAGACTATGGAACTCTCTGCCATATGATGTTGTAATGAGTAGTGTTGAGCATTCCGATACTGCAAATATCAGGTATCGGCCGATATTCGCGGTATCGGAATTCCGATACTGAGTTCCGATACTTTTTGCATATCGAATACCGGAATCGGAAGTCCCATAATGCTATGAGCCAGTTTGATTTGATTCAGCCAATGAGGAATCCTAAGAAGTGTGGGCACATCCTGTTAGGCATGTAGGCATGTTAACTAATGGCATGGCTGTGATTGGCTGCTGAAATGATGTCATGATGCACTATAAAAGCCGCCGCCGCCATTTTGGGCTCACTCTGCTGTGAATTCACTTAGGGACAGGACACTGCTGTTCAAGACTCTGAGGGACAGTTAGAGATATCGATTAGCTATATTGTGCTTTACCCAGGCAACTTTAGCAACCGCTGTGTGAAGCTTTCTTTTGCTTTGAAGTGCTGTTCACAGCTGTCTGCAAGGTCTATGTGTGTGAGTGCAGCTCACGCTGTAGTGTTTTCTGCAGCCACCTCTGGTTGTAGTTCGCTCAGCGTGCATCACTGCCTCATACATAGTCCTTTTTTTGTTTTATTGCTGCTCATTTTTCCTGATTTTTCCTAATAGTGTTCTTCCATCCGTATCCATCTACATTGGTTGCAAACACTATAGGAGTAGATAGCGGAGAATTTCTGCAGCCTTTCAGTGCTAGTGCCCAGTTCTCTGCACTGTTCACGGCTGTCTGTGAGGTCTCTGTGTGTGAGTGCAGCTCACGCTGTAGTGTGTTCTGCAGCGACCTCTGTTTGTAGTCCGCTCAGCGTGCGTCACTGCCTCATACATTGTCCTTTTTTGCTGTAGTGCTGCTTATTTTTCCTGAATTTCTCCTATTAGTGTGCTTCCATCCGTATCCAGCTAGATTGGTTGCAAACACTATATAGGAGTAGATAGAGGAGCCTTTCTGCTGGCTTTCTGCAGCCCCAGCCAGAATAGTATTAGCCTATTTTTTGTAGCCTCATCTATTGCGTTGTAGGTCACCTCCCTGCATTGTAATAGATACAAGAAGTTTGTGATACTATCACTTTTACATCTTTGGTCACATCCTTTTTTTTTCGTGAAAAACAAAAACACGTAAATAAAGTTCACCAAACACTCCACTTTACAGTTGTGTAGGCCACATTAGCTCATATTAAAGTGTAGTCCACACTTTATAAAATTAGTGTTTCTTATACCTGTTAGCAGCTGTTCAGGAATAAGCACACTAAGCTCTTAGTACTTTTCTGCCTATCTTTATCAGTCTACCAAGATGAAGAAGGCAGGGAGTAAGGCACGTGGTCATGGAGTTTCAGCAGGGAGAGGACGTGGGGATTCTGTGCCTGCTGCGGGCACCAGTGACTCAGCATCCCCAATTTTCCCGGGAACAGTCCTTTATGCGCAGCTTTGTAGGAGCTCGCCGTACCCCACTGCTGCGGGAGGAACAAATTGAAACCGTTGTCGGATGGATGGCAGCTAACGCATCAACTTCAATTACTTCCACATCCTCTCAGGTCCAGAGCACTGAAGAGCAACCATCTGTCTCTTCACCACCTGCCAAATTGCCCAGGCAGTCAGAGAGCCCTGGACAGGAGCCATCTCTATTTCTGTTCTCAATCTCTTGGCTTGGAAACAGGGGGCCAGCCAAGCAGCATTCTAGAATGTGAAGAAGAGGTAGTATGCAGTGATGCGCAACAGCTTTGTCTCTCTGAATCTGAAGAGGCGGGTGGGCCAGTGCCTATAGTCAGCACACCTCAGTACACATCTGATGATGAGACTCAGGTGCCACTTTCTGGTGCGTACTGTGCTGGCGAGACTACCCAGGAGAAGCAGGTGTTTGAAGAGGGTAGTGTAGATGAGGTCCTTGACCCATCATGGCGTGAGGAACAGGAAGGTGGTGGGAGCAGCTCTGAGGAAGAGATTCCCCGAATGGCCAAAACAGGAGGGAGAGGGAGGGGGCAGACTTGGTTGCCGGTAGCCTCCACTTCGGCAACCATTAGGAGCATTCCACTTCCAAAACCCAAAACGGGCGTTCCCAGGACTTGCAGTGCATGGTCCTTTTTTGACACAGTTGCAGATGACATTTGCTTTGTCAAATGCAACCTGTGTAATCAGAAAGTCAAAAGAGGGAAAAGTGTCAGCAACCTCAATACCACAAATATGTGGAAACATGTGCGGATCAAGCACGTGGTGGAGTTACAAAGACATACTGAAGACGTAGGCCAACCTACAGCACCATCTACCACCTCTTCAGCTCGTGTTGTAGCCTCTTCCTCCAGCTCACACACAGCTGGTTCGGCTTCCTCACAGGATTACCATGGAAGAACCTCTGGCATTGTGTACAGAGACACAGTGTCATGCCACCCACAGCACCACGTTCCCTGTCATCCTCACACTCCCAGGCCTCTCTACAGCCATCGGTAGCACAGGCATGGGAGAAAAGGCGGACATACTCGGCAAACCATCCCCAAGCACAGGCTCTGAATGCTGGCACTGCAAAACTACTGTCCCTTGAAATGCTCTCATTCAGGCTGGTGGAGACTGACACCTTCCGTAACTTCATGGCATTGGCAGTGCCACAATACAACGTGCCCAGCTGCTTTTATTTCAGCAGGCATGCCGTCCCTGCCCTGGAAAAGCATGTGGAGGGAAAATTTAAACATGCGCTACTAAACGCCGTCAGTAGCAAGGTCCACCTGACCACCGATGCGTGGACCAGTACCCATGGACAGGGGCGATACCTTTCCTTCACTGCCCATTGGGTAAATGTTGTGGAGCCGGGTACAAATCTTGAGAGTGGCGCTGTACGTGTTCTGCCAACTCCAAGGATTGCAGGAATCCAGTCTGTACACATTGACTCCTCCTCATGCTCCAGTTCCTCTGAATCAGCACTGCAGGAGTCGTCACGGTCTACCTCCACATGGACCCGTGAACGCTTACCTGTTACAACGGATATGAGCACAGCCGTGGCCAAACGTCAACAGGCCCTACTGAAATTAATTTCTTTGGGGAATCAAAGCCACACAGCGCAGGAGCTCTGGAATGCCATCAAGCAGGAGAGTGACGTGTGGTTTGTGCCAGCGAATCTCCAGCTGGGCTTGGTAGTGTGTGACAATGGCCAAAATCTGGTGGCAGCCCTGGGCCTAGGCAAACTCACTCACATCCCATGTCTGGCACATGTGCTCAACTTGGTCGTGCAGAGTTTTTTGAGGGACTATCCCGATCTTAATGCACAGCTGCACAAGGTCCGCATAGAGTGCTCGTTCCAGCATGGCAAGATCGCGCATTGCAGCTCTGCAGCGCCGATTCCGCCTTCCGGAACATTGCATCGTATGTGACCTACCCACCATGTGGAATTCAACGTTACATATGTTGGAGCGGTTGTGTGAGCAGCAGGCAGCAGTAATGGAGTACCAGCTGCTTCAGGCACAAACAAGTCGCACTGCGCGCGTTCACACTTCACCACCACTGAGTGGGCCTCTATGAAGGACATCTCACATGTTTTGCGTGTCTTCGATGATTCCACATGGATGGCGAGTGCAGATGATGCACTAGTCAGCATGACTGTCCCCCTTATCTGCCTGCTTGAAAAAACACTGCAAGCACTAAGGGAGGAGGTTTTGGAAGAGGTGGAGGATGAGGAGTCACAAATGCCATCTGCTTCTGGACAGTCTGCACAACGTGGTTCCTCACAAAGGCCTAGGCAGGGTACACTTTGTGAGGAGGATGAGGAGGAGTCAATGGAGGAGGAAGACATCTGTCCAGAGGAGGGAGGTACACAATGCTCTAGTAGTCAGTATGTAGAGCGAGGGTGGGGTGATGCAGAGCAGGCAGAGATGACGCCTCAAGCAGGGGACAGCATTTCTTGGCCAGTTGGGAGTCTGCAGCACATGGTTGATTTCATGCTGCAGTGCCTGAGAAACGACCGCCGCATCGCTCACATTCTCAACATGGCTGATTATTGGGTGTACACCCTCCTAGATCATCGCTACCGGGACAACTTACAAAGCCTCACCACACCGTTGAACCGGGAGAGTGAAATGCAGGAGTACCAAGACACACTGGTGCATTCCATCATGTTCTCCATTCCACCCGAGAGCAGTGCTGCTAGTGCTTTACAAAGCAGCTCTGTGCGTCGAGGCAGTGGAGGAAGCTCTGCACAAAGAGGGAGCAGAAGCAGTGCCTCAGCACAAGACAAGACCAGTATGGCCCAAATGTGGAAAAGTTTTGTGTCCCTGCCACAAATGTCTACACCATCACAGACGGCTCCAGTCAGCAGGAGGCAACGTTTCCGCCAGATGGTGACAGACTACATATCTTGCCCTGTCAGTGTACTCCCAGACAGCTCTTCCCCCTTCAAGTTTTGGGTCTCTAAGCTGGATACATGTCCAGAGCTTAGCCAGTATGCATTGGAGGTGCTGGCTTGCCCTGCTGCTAGTGTATAATCGGAACGCGTCTTTAGTGCCGCAGGTTGTGTACTAACAGACCGTCGCATGCGACTATCCTTCGATAACGTTGACCGGCTTACTTTTCTGAAAATGAACAAGGCCTGGATCTCGCCGGAATTTGCCAGTCCTCTTCCAGATTAAATAATTGGTTGGCAACAGTATCCTGGTCTCCTGTTGTGTTCATGTTTCTACCACCTGAACTGTAATCCCTAGGCTCCAACACTGCCAGTTGCTGCTCAGAAGTGCCGTCTTCACAGAAAAACACTAGCTCCTGTGTTATTGGGGTTTAGTAACATCAGCAGCTCCCCTGCTGTGTGTCCGGCAATGTCTCCTGCTCTGTCCACATTCATACTACTACTGATGGCTCCATTCTGTCTCTAGTATTTACCCTGGCCTCCAACACTGCCAGTTGCTGCACAGAATTGCTGTCTGCACAATCAACACTTGCTCCTGTGTTACTGGGGTTCAGTCACATCAGCTGATCCCCTGCTGTGTGTCCGGCAATTTCTCGCCGGACACACAGCAGGGGATCAGCTGACATTACTGAACCCCATTAACACAGGAACAAATGTTGACTGTGCAGACGGCACTTCTGAGCAGCAACTGGCAGTGTTGGAGGCCAGGGTCAATACTAGAAACATAGTGGAGCCAGAGGCCTAATTGTAGCACGCTTAAAATCAGTAGTAGTCTACAACAGATATTAAACTTGCTGAAATTAGGCCTCAGCCTACACCCTGATTGACCCTGGGCTCCAACACTGCCAGTTGCTGTTCAGAAGTGCCGTCTGCACAGTCAACATATGCTCCGGTGTTATTGGGGTTCAGTAACATCAGCTGCTCCCCTGCTGTGTGTCCGGCAATATCTCCTGCTCCCTCCACATTCACACAACATAACATATTAAACTTGCTCCAATTAGGCTTCAGCCTACACACTGATTGACCTTGGGCTCCAACACCGCCAGTTGCTGCTCAGAAGTGCTGTCTGCACAGAGAAAAACACAAGCTCCTGTGTTAGTGGGGTTCAGTAACGCCAGCTGCTCCCCTGCTGTGTGTCCGGCAATATCTCCTGCTCCGTCCACATTCACACAACATCACATGTTAAACTTGCTCCAATTACGCCTCAGCCTACACCCTGATTGACCCTGGGCTCCAATACTGCCAGTTGCTGCTCAGAAGTGCCGTTTGCACAGAGAAAAACACTAGCTCCTGTGTTAGTGGGGTTCAGTAACGCCAGCTGCTCCCCTGCTGTGTGTCCGGCAATATCTCGTACTCCGTCCACATTCACACAACATCACATATTAAACTTGCTCCAATTAGGCTTCAGCCTAAACCCTGATTGACCCTGGGCTCCAACACCGCCAGTTGCTGCTCAGAAGTGCTGTCTGCACAGTCAACATATGCTCCGGTGTTATTGGGGTTCAGTAATGTCAGCTGATCCCCAGCTGTGTGTCCGGCAATTTCTCCTGCTCTGTCCACACTCACATCTACAGATTTTAAACTTGCTCCAATTAGGCCTCTGTCTCCACTCTGTAGTATTTACCCTGGGTTCCAGCACCGCCAGCTGGTTCTTGGCAGTGTCTTTGGCACGGGTTCTCCCTCCTGCCCAGCCTGGTTCCAGCACGCCAGCTGTTTCCGAGTAGTGTCAATGTCACTTTGCCTCCAAAACTTTGTCCTGTCGTGTTGCGGTCGGGTTAGCCGACTATGGTGCCTGCAGTTTAGGTGCTTCCTATGTGCGCTGCAGGATCTGGCAATAAAGGCTGGTTCCGTAGTGCCAATAGGACAGGCACCCCCTGTAGGACTGTGGGTTTTCGGTAACTGCGGCCGGCTCGCGACATTGCAACTGTTTTTCATGGGTACCTTCTGCTACCCATCCGGGTTCCAGTACCATCAGCTGGTTCTCGGCAGTGCCTTTGGCTTAGGTGCCTCCTTTTCGGTATCCGAGTTCCAGCAATGTCTGCTGGTCCTTGGTAGTGCTTTCTAGCACAGGTACCTCCTGCTTAGTAACCGGGTTCCAGTACCATCAGCTGGTCCTCGGTAGTGCCATTGGCTCTTGTTCCTTCTGCTGCCCTTCCAGGTTCCAGCACCGTCAGCTGGTCCTCGGTAGTTCCATTGGCTCTTGTAGCTTCTGCCACCCATCTGAGTTCCAGTACCGTCAGCTGGTTCTCGGCAGTGCCTTTGGCTTAGGTGCCTCCTTCTCGGTATCCGAGTTCCAGCAACGTCTGCTGGTCCTTGGTAGTGCTTTCTAGCACAGGTACCTCCTGCTTAGTAACTGGGTTCCAGCACCGTCAGCTGGTCCTCGGTAGTTCCATTGGCTCTTGTTCCTTCTGCTACCCATCCGGGTTCCAGCACTGTCAGCTGGTTCTCGGCAGTGTCTTTGGCACGGGTACTCCCTCCTGGCCGGCCTGGTTCCAGCACGCCAGCTGTTTCCGGGTAGTGTCAACGTCACTTTGCCACCAATACGTTGTCCTGTCATGTTGCGGTCGGGTTAGCCGACTCTATGGTGCCTGCAGTTTAGGTGCTTCCTATGTGGGCTGTGGGATCTGGCAATAATGGTTGGTTCCGTAGTGCCAATAGGACAAGCACCCCCTGTAGGACTGTGGGTTTCAGTAACTGCGGCCGGCTCGCGGCCTTGCAACTTTGTTTTTCATGGGTACCTTCTGCTACCCATCTGGGTTCCAGTACCGTCAGCTGGTTCTCGGCAGTGCCTTTGGCTTTATGTGCCTCCTTCTCGGTATCCGAGTTCCACAATATCTGCTGGTCCTTGGTAGTGCTTTCTAGCACAGGTACCTCTTGCTTAGTAACCGGGTTTCAGTGCCATCAGCTGGTCCTCGGTAGTGCCATTGGCTCTTGTTCCTTCTGCTGCCCCTCCAGGTTCCAGCACCATCAGCTGGTCCTCGGTAGTTCCATTGGCTCTTGTAGCTTCTGCTACCCATCCGGGTTCCAGTACCGTCAGCTGGTTCTCGGCAGTGCCTTTGGCTTATGTGCCTCCTTCTCGGTATCCGAGTTCCAGCAACGTCTGCTAGTCCTTGGTAGTGCTTTCTAGCACAGGTACCTCCTCCTTAGTAACTGGGTTCCAGTACCATCAGCTGGTCCTCGGTAGTGCCATTGGCTCTTGTTCCTTCTGCTGCCCCTCTGGGTTCCAGCACCATCAGCTGGTCCTCGGCAGTTCCTCAGCCTTCTTGTACCTTCTGCTACATTTCCAAGTTCAAGCTTTTTGAAATAGTTTTTGGTAATCACTCTGGATCTCCCTGACGACAACCCTGAAGACGACGACCCTGAAGACCACCCCGAAGAAGACGACGACCCTGAAGACGATGACCCTGAAGACGATGACCCTGAAGACCACCTCGAAGAAGACCAAAAAGATGACCCTGAAGAAGATGACCAAGAGGGCAAATAACATGAAGACAACCACCAAGATACAGAACAACAAGAGACAGAAGACCAGGAAGCAGAAGACCAAGAAGCAGAAGAACAAAAAGCAGAAGAACAAAAAGCAGAACATTAAGCATAAAACTAAAAATCAGAGCAAAAGATATTATCTAAATTATAAGCAGAAGAAGACTAAGCAGTGTATGGGGGTGAGTCCGTTCCTCCTCGTGGTGCCCCTGGAAAATGCCTGCTGCTGCAGGCCAAACTGAACGCGGACAAATCCTGTTGTAAATCTTTTGTGACAGGCAGAACGGAAGGTGTAATCTTCAAACTTTTATAGATAACAACTACAGGAATGCCTGTCACAAATATGAATATGATGAAGAAGAAGAATAGGAAGAAGATGAAGAAGTAGAATATGAAGAAGAATAATAGTTGAAAAAGAAGAATATGAAGAATGTAAAAACAAAGAATAATAGGAAGAAGGTGAAGAAGAAGAAGATGAATAAGGTGAAGAAGAAGTTGATGAAAAAGATGCTGCTGCTGCTGAGGATCATGAAGGAGAAAGTGTGGGAGAAGTAAAAAAGAAGGTGAAGAGCATGGAAGTAGTGAAACATACATATCTGACAAAATATAAAAAAGGTTAACATAGTCAATATATTTGTAACTCCGAACGTCTTAAAAAAAAAAAAAATTCCTGCTATTACATTTGATTGGGCTAAACCTCTATGCCTTTAATGTCTCCTCCACCTCCCCCAATACATTCTACATTATTCTTAGTTGTTTTCCTTCATGTAGAATTAACCTACAAGTAGAGTTGAGCGATACCGTCCGATACTTCAAAGTATCGTATCGGATGGTATCGGCCGATCTTTAAAAAAAGTATCGGTATCGCCGATTCCGATACCGGAAGTCCCATTCAAGTCTATGGGACTTCCGGTATCGGAATAAGAAAAACCCTTTCCTGCCCTTGTACAGCCTCTGTGGGGTCTGTACGGGCCTTTCGGGGGGCTGTGCCGGCCTGCCAGGGGGTCTGTGCAGGCTCCGGTGGTCTGTGCCGGCCTGCCGGTGGTCTGTGCAGGCTCCGGGGGGCTGTGCCGGCCTGCCGGGGGGCTGTGCCGGCCTGCCGGGGGGCTGTGCAGGCTCCGGGGGGCTGTGCCGGCCTGCCGGGGGGCTGTGCCGGCCTGCCGGGGGGCTGTGCAGGCTCCGGGGGTCTGTGCAGGCATCGTCCGATGGGACTACAAGTCCCATCGGGCGATGCCTGCTACCATGACAGTGATTGACACATTAGCCAATGATGGGACAGTAGTAGTCCCATCATCCGGCTAATGTGTTAAATGTAAAAAAAAAAAAAAAAAATTACATGCTACATACATACAACATGCATACTACATACATGCTACATTCATACTACATACTACATACATGCTACATTCATACTACATAAATACTACATGCAACATACATACTACATATATACTACATGCATGCTACATACATACTGCATGCTACATACATACCACATATATACTACATACATACTACATGCATACTACATACATGCTACATTCATACTACATACTACATACATACCACATATATACTACATGCATGCTACATTCATACTACATAAATACTACATGCAACATTACATATATACTACATGCATGCTACATACATACTACATGCTACATACATACTACATATATACTACATACATACTACATACATACTACATGCATGCTACATGCATGCTACATACATACCACATACATAACACATATATACTACATGCATGCTACATTCATACTACATAAATACTACATGCAACATACATACTACATATATACTACATGCATGCTACATACATACTACATGCTACATACATACTACATATATACTACATACATACTACATACATACTACATGCATGCTACATGCATGCTACATACTACATACATACCACATATATACTACATGCATGCTACATACATACTACATGCTACATACATACCATATACATACTACATGCATGCTACATACATACTACATGCATGCTACATACATACTACATGCTACATACATACTACATACATACTACATGCATGCTACATACATACTACATGCATGCTACATACATACTACATGCATGCTACATACTACATGCTACATACATACTACATATATACTACATGCATGCTACATACATACTACATGCTACATACATACCACATACATACTACATATATACTAACTGCATGCTACATACATACTGCATGCTACATGCATGCTACATACATACTACATACATACTACATGCTACATACATACCACATATATACTACATACATACTACATACAATACATTCATACAATACATACATAGACATACAGTACATATAACATAGAGTAACATACTTACCAATACTTGTCACATTGTTCCCCGAAGCCATTGTCGTCTACGGAATAAATATTAACATAACAAACCACAAAAATACTCACTCACGATCCGAAGCAGACCACGAGTGTGTCCCACGACGATCTTGGGTAGAGAACTGCAGCATCAGCTGTTGCTGCCGTTCTCTACGGGCTGCAGGAATCCAATGACGGAAGGTAGGTATACTTCCGCACTGTATTCCTCCGCCACTTAAAAAAAAAAAAAGTCCCTAGTCTCACTTTATGCCATTGCTGTGTGGGAATTTCCCACGCAGCAATGGCATAAAGTGAGACTAGGGACTTTTTTTTTTTAAGTGGCGGAGGAATACAGTGCGGAAGGATACCTACCTTCCGTCATTGGATTCCTGCAGCCCGTAGAGAACGGCAGCATCATCTGATGCTGCAGTTCTCTACCCAAGATCGTCGTGGGACACACTCGTGGACTGCTTCGGATCGTGGGTGAGTATTTTTGTGGTTTGTTATGTTAATATTTATTCCGTAGACGACAATGGCTTCGGGGAACAATGTGACAAGTATTGGTAAGTATGTTACTCTATGTTATATGTACTGTATGTCTATGTATGTATTGTATGAATGTATTGTATGTAGTATGTATGTAGTATATATGTGGTATGTATGTAGCATGTAGTATGTATGTAGTATGTATGTAGCATGCATGTAGCATGCAGTATGTATGTAGCATGCATGTAGTATATATGTAGTATGTATGTAGCATGTAGTATGTATGTAGCATGTATGTAGTATGTATGTGGTATGTATGTAGCATGTAGTATGTATGTAGCATGCATGTAGTATATATGTAGTATGTATGTAGCATGTAGTATGTATGTAGTATGTATGTGGTATGTATGTGGCATGTAGTATGTATGTAGCATGCATGTAGTATGTATGTAGCATGCATGTAGTATGTATGTAGTATGTATGTAGTATGTAGCATGTATGTAGTATGTATGTGGTATGTATGTAGCATGTAGTATGTATGTAGCATGCATGTAGTATATATGTAGTATGTAGTATGTATGTAGTATGTATGTGGTATGTATGTAGCATGCATGTAGCATGCATGTAGTATGTATGTAGCATGCATGTAGTATGTATGTAGTATGTATGTAGTATGTAGCATGCATGTAGTATATATGTAGTATGTATGTAGCATGTAGTATGTATGTAGCATGCATGTAGTATGTATGTAGTATGTATGTAGCATGCAGCATGTATGTAGCATGTATGTAGTATGTATGTAGTATATATGTAGTATATATGTAGTATATATGTAGCATGTAGTATGTATGTAGCATGCATGTAGTATGTATGTAGCATGTAGTATGTATGTAGCATGCATGTAGTATGTATGTAGCATGTATGTAGTATGTATGTAGTATATATGTAGTATGTATGTAGCATGTAGTATGTATGTAGCATGCATGTAGTATGTATGTAGCATGTATGTAGTATGTATGTAGTATATATGTAGTATGTATGTAGCATGTAGTATGTATGTAGTATTTTTTTTTTTTTTTTTAACATTTAACACATTAGCCGGATGATGGGACTACTACTGTCCCATCATTGGCTAATGTGTCAATCACTGTCATGGTAGCAGGCATCGCCCGATGGGACTTGTAGTCCCATCGGACGATGCTTGCACAGACCCCCGGACATCAGCACAGCCCCCCGGCAGGCCGGCACAGCCCCCCGGCAGGCCGGTACAGACCCCCACAGGGTGCACAGCCCCCCGGCAGGCCGGCACAGCCCCCCGGCAGGCCGGTACAGACCCCCACAGGGTGCACAGACCACCGGCAGGCCGGCACAGCCCCCCGGCAGGCCGGTACAGACCCCCACAGGGTGCACAGACCACCGGCAGGCCGGTACAGACCCCGGGCAGTCCACACAGCCCCCCGGCAGGCCGGCACAGCCCCCCGGCAGGCCGGCAGAGACCCCCGGAAGGCCCGAAATGACGGCGCATCATGATGCGCACACACCGCGCATCATGATGACGTCAGTCTGTCAATCAACTTTGAACTTCCGATTCCGATGCCGAATTCCGATATTGAAAAAATATCGGAAGTCGGTATCGGAATTCCGATACAGCAAGTATCGGCCGATACCCGATACTTGCGGTATCGGAATGCTCAACACTACCTACAAGGAAAGAAAGGGTTTATTTTAATTCCGATATTTCTGTCCCATTGACTTGCATTGGTTTCCGGTATCGGAATCGGCGATATCCAATACTTTTTGGGTATCGGTCCGATCCAGTCCGATCCGATATTTCATGGTATCGGATGGTATCGCTCAACACTAGTAATGAGTGATTCCCTGCTAATATTTAAGAAGGGACTGGATGCCTTTCTTGAAAAGTATAATATTACAGGGTATATATACTAGTTTCCTTAATATTGCGTTGATCCAGGGAGCTAGTCTGATTGCCGTATGTGGAGTCAGGAAGGAATTTATTTCCCCAATGTGAAGCTTACTGTTGCCACATGGGTTTTTTTTGCCTTCCTCTGGATCAACATTTTAGGGCAAGATAGGATAGGATATGGGTTGAACTGGATGGACTTAAAGTTTTCCTTCAACCTTAATAACTATGTTACTATGTTAGGCCTCTTTCACACATCAGGTTTTCGCCGTCAGGCGCGATCCGGCGCTTTTGACAGAAACCGGATCCGGCGAAATGCAATGCCGGATCCGGTTTCACCCCCATTGACTTGCATTTGCGCCGGATCGCGCCGGATGGCCATGCGTTTCATCCGGTTTTCGCCGGATCCGGCAATGTGTCGCAATGTGTCGCGATCCGGCGTCTGGAAAAAACGTCTACTGTAACGTTTTTTGTCTCCGGCGAAAAAGCCGGACACGCCGGATCCGGCGCGTCCGGCTTTTTCACACAATGAAAGCCTATGAGCGCCGCAATGCGCCGGATCCGTTTTTTTGGTCTGAGCATGCTCAGTAGCTCTGCCCACAAGACATATATAAAAGCAAGACAGTGGGACCCACAGCCACACCCAACATGCCACCCAAGAAAGCAACCAAGTGAAGCAGGAGAAGGCAGGAGACCACTGCAGCACCATCAGCACCACCACCACCCCAAATGGAGCAGCAAATAGAACATGCTGAGGAGGGGAGGCCAGCAGCAGATGAGAGACGGTAATTATCAAATCCCCCATTCCTCCAAACTAGGGCCATGGAATATCAAGATATTCATTGGCCCTTTGTTTCTCTTTATTCAACAGCCGCCAAAGAGATGCAGCAGCAGCACCATCAGCACCACCCCAAATGGAGCAGCATGCTGAACGGGAGGGGAGTCCAGAAGCAGATGAGAGACGGTAATTATCAAATCCCCCATTCCTCCAAACTAGGGCCATGGAATATCAAGATATTCATTGGCCCTTTGTTTCTCTTTATTCAACAGCCGCCAAAGAGATGCAGCAGCAGCAGCAGCAGCAGAAATGGCATCACTGGCAGCAGCAATACCCACAGCCATGGAGTCTGGCCATCAACAGGACAGCACATCTTCTTCTGGGAGCCCTCCCTCGCATCGTCAGCGTTTGACGGTAAGTTTTTATTTCCAAAATCCATCATCTCTGTAATATATGTCTATTCATTGCCTTTTATTTCAAAACAGGAATCACAAGATGAAGAGGAGCTCCCAGAAGAAGAAGGAAGGGGTGGACAGACGCTTGGAGTGGGCTCACAATTCGTAAGTTTTTTGCATCAAACGCAGAAACACAACATCACACTACACACAACACATAGAAAACAATGTTCTGCAGACCACACACAGCAAACAAATGCCTACATCCAAACTCATAACATTTTTTGTTTTCTTCTCTAGTCTTCCCAATCTGGTGCTCGGCCAAGAGGTCCTCGCAGTGCCTCCCAGGGTCGTCGGCGACAGCAACGCGGCGGTCACCAGCGTGTAAGTATAAATATTTTTGCTTTGTTTTTTTGCACTTTTTATTTCATTTCTTTTGTGGAGGCTAATTATGTTATTTTTGTCTTTTTCTTTAACAGCCTTCACAGCGTGCTCCCGACTCTGACGGTGAGGATGGAGGGATTGATGTGGACCGCCTCATTGATCTCGTCAGAGAAAGGGAGCCGCTCTGGAATATGGCTGACCGCCGCCACGCTGACCTGATCATTACCCGACGACTCTGGGAGGAAATCTGTTCTCTCCTTGTGGGCCGCTGGGAGGACCTCGAAGCTCGGGACCAGATTAAAGAGCGTAAGTATATACAGTAACGGTTGCTTGATGTAAACCAGTGTTTCCCGAACTCCAGTCCTCGTGGTCCCCACGGATCATGTGTTCAGGATTTCTATTTACTATTGAAATCCTGAAAACATGACCCCTGGGGACCATGAGGACTGGAGTTTGTGAAACACTGATGTTGTATACTAACCACTCCTTTCTCGTTTCAGGGAACAGAATTGTGAATCGGTGGCGGTCTGTGAGGGATCGTTTCAAGAAGGAGTTCAATAAAGAGATGCGGGCCCCGAGTGGATCTGGAGGACGCAGGAGCAAGTACAAGTACGCACAAGCCCTGTCGTTCCTCCGGGAAACAATGCTCACCAGAAGGTAAATATTACACACCACATGTGAAAAAAATGTTAGATGTAACTTTTTTTTTTCAGCCAGGGCCATACCATGTCAGTATTTTAATTGTTTTTTTTTCTCTTTATTCCACAGCACGGTGAGCAGCACTCGGGAGCCTGCACGATTGGACCCTTCTGAGGCGATCCCTGAGGAGACCGGCACCGAGGGACACTTCGACCGCCCCGGTACATCTGCACCTTCCCTGCCTTCCCACACATTCGACCCATCTGTCCCATCCACCAGCACAGGAGCATCGTGGCCGCCTACATTACATGAAGCTGCTGGTGAGGAGATCGCTTTCCCTTTACCTCACCCTTCTGCCCCTGCCGCCTCTAGTACACCTGCGGGTACTGGGCGACAGCGGCAGAGGGGTCAGGAAAAGAGTTATGCGCAAGAGTTATTGCATCTGAATGCATCTTTCCAGAACTGTCTCAAAGTCTTGTCAGAGCAAATCTCCGCAGGCTTTCAGCAGATCAACTCCAGCATTCTGGAGGTGAAGACACTTCTGCAAACCATGCATTCAGAAGCAAGATCTTCGCCAAACCACACCTTTTTCAGGTCTGTTGTGGAGCGCATGGAAACGCTCTCTCCTGCCCAGCAGATGCATGTAATGCATTCGTGCCACGGTGCTCTACAGCAGGTTACCTCCCAACCTCCACCTCCCACCACTGTAGTTCCTCCACCTGCACCCCCTCCAGCCACTTTCCATCCTCCCCCTCCTATTACATCTGCACCCCCTCCAGCCACTTTTCATCCTCCCCCTCCTACTACATACCAGCAACCTGCCCAGTACCAGCAACCTCCCCAGTACCAGCAACCTCCCCAGTACCAGTCATCTCCCCACTTCCAGCAACCTGCCCCGTACCAAACTCCTTCCCCGTACCAAACTCCTTCCCCGTACCAAACTCCTTCCCCATACAACTTTCCATCAACATCATCTGCTCCTACAGTCCCTGCCCAACCCTCCACTCCACCACCCACCACCTCTTCTGCTTCCCACATGTCCACCCATTCTGTAGTTTTTTCCACACCTTCACCTCTAACTGTTCCTTCCCCACCAAGATCCCAGTCCTCTCTCCACACACCCAGTGTCGAAGTGTCCCGCAGCCCCTCCAGCAGTATTTCCACCCCACAGTACACAGAATTGTAATGTGTGTTTTTTGTAATAAAAATGCCCATTGGGTTTAAAACCTTTCTAAAAAAGTTTTTTTGCACTTTAAAAACATTTTACAAAAAAAAAAAAAATTTAAATAAAAGTTAAATTATCGTTTCACAATGGTTGTCTGTCATTTCTTTCTGCGGCGAACTATGTTTTAAAAAAAGGTTAAATACAGGGTATTTCAAAGGTAAAAAGGTATTCAAAACCAGGTATAACTGTGGGTAAATTTTAGCTTTTTGCCACAGTTGTGTTCCTGGTTGTGTTTGAAGCAAAGTATTTCACTTAAAAAGTTGTGTTTATTGTTGGTGATTTCCTACCAATGTACACAACTTTTGTTAAAAGGTGAAATACTTTGCATAAAACACAACCAGGTACACACCTGTGGCCTAAAGGTAAAAATAGTAAGACCATGACAAGATAGCCAACTTTGGTTGGCAAAGGTATATACTGTTGGTCCAGAAGGTACACAAGTTTAGGGCAAAAATCTCTCACACTCTGTCATCCCAGTGTACTCTGCCTTGAGGTGACATAAAGTATAGTGGAAAATTGTCCCTGAAACCGTCACAGAACTTCTAGTGGTAATATTTCCAATGACAACATCCATCTTCGCCAGTAACTTGCTCTTCTCTCCAACCTGCACTTTCTTCTCTACAACCTGTCAAAGAAGGGCTGTAGGAACATGCTATATCTAGTTTTCCAGTAGCCAATCCCGTTCGGAAGGCCACAAGGGTCAATTTTAAAAACCGGATCCGGCGTAATCCGTCGAAAAACGGATAGAAAAACGGATGAACCGGATGAGACGGATCCGGTTTTGTCTGTCAAGAAAAAGACGGATCCGGCAGAAAACCGGATCCGTCACATCCGGTTTTACTAAACATTTGCCGGATCCGGCGTTCCGGCACGACGCCGGATCGCGCCTGACGCCGAAAACCTGATGTGTGAAAGTAGCCTTACTATGATCTTATGGCCGGGGAGAGAAGCCCCCGTAGTAGCCAACGACAGATGCCTTGGAAACACCCTACCCACTGTCATGACTTTACAGGCAAAAACCAGGAGTCCGAGTAAGGATTGCATTTATTGTAGGGTAACTTTTTTAACAGAACAAAAACCTTCAATTAAGTACATCAGTTTTTGCACTTTTTCAACAGGTAAAAGATAGACCATGTTCACGGTGTCAATTTCAATACCTAAGAACGACAGGGTCGTAACAGGACTGACAGTTTTTTCTTCAGATAACGGGACCCCAAAATGGTGAGCAATCTCCTTGAAAAAAATAAACTGTGAACACACAGATGAGTCTTTTGGCCCCACAAACTGAAAGTGTGTGACAGACCTGAAACCCGTTCTCGATCTGACAACCCAATCCAAAAAGGAACAGAAGATTTCAAAATAATAACAAGATATGGAACAGCCCATCGGGAGGCACATGTCGTAATAATAACCACCATCCACCTGACATCCCAACAGATGAAAACAGTCAGGGTGAACTGGCAAAAGAAGGAAAGCGGACTCGATATCAGACTTTGCCAGGAGGGAGCCAGTGCCAGCCTGGCGAACCAAGGCTACCACCCTGTCAATTGAAACATACAATACTGATGCGTTCTGCGATTAGATTCCATCATTGACAGACTCACCCTTGGGGTAGGATAAATGGTGCATAAGACGAAACGTGCCAGGTTCCTTTTTTGGAACCAAACTCAAAGGGGAAACTCTAAAGTTCCAAAAAGAAGGAGTGTTGAATGGGCCCGCAATCCTGCCTAACTTCACTTCTTTATCGATCTTCTCGCGTAAAACTTTGGGGTGGTCCCGAGCCGATTTTAAATTAGCAGCAAACGAAAGGGACCTAGTAAATTTGAAAGGAATAAAAAGCCCATATGAAAAACCAAATCGAATTTGACCCGCCTCGTCTTTATTGGGGTACTGGTCTAGCAAAGGGCCCATCGCGGATATGCTCACCGGGGTCCTTATGATCCCTGCTTTCACCAGAGGCAGGCTTGACTGGCAATTTTTTTGTGGGGCAGGGACAGTGTGCCGTGGGGTGAGCTCCGCAGGAGGAGCATTCATGTTTGCATAAATCAAAGAAACGGAAGTGTTCTTCATTGAATAACCAGCAGGGCTCCCGGTCTACGGATGACTACTGAGTTGTGACCTGCTGTTGAGGGGTGACAAGTGGCCGCTGTTCGAGAGGGGGACTGTTTTTGAGAAAGCATTAATGTGATCCACACATCCTTAGCCTTAACCCCTGCAACCTATTTCAGGCTGCAGGGCCAGCCGCCTCTGGAACTCCTCATCGTAGCGCCACCAGGCAGAACCGCCATGAGCTTTGTAAGAAGTGTAAATCATGTCCTGGTAAATGAACAAATCAGAACACCGTTTTGGATGTTTTTGGCCCATGACAGCCCAAAACCGCAGAAGCCTGTAACCAAATACTCATGGTTTTTGCGACCTTCTTTCTGCTCCTATCAAAAGGCCTTTCAGTTAAATGCCTTTCTTTATCGACCGTATGTTGGTCAACCGATTCTAAAGACCATATATCTATATAATCATTTGACCATATTTTCTCTTTTGTTTCACTATCTAAGTGAGAACAAAGAGGACTGATACCACAATAAAGGGAATCTTTAAATATACTGGCTAGTGGTGTCTCAACTCTACTTCCCGAGATCCTTTGCTTCACTTGTGTATTACCAACCGGTGTTGAAAATTGCTCAATCAAAGCCCTAAGGGTCGGTAACAACTCAGAATCATCTGTTTTTCCTGCAAAAGAAAAGTTGCACTCACCCACTTCAGCAGCAGAAGGAGGGACTCCACTTGAAGGAGGAACTCTGGCACCTGGACTGACATCTGGATGAGTGAGGGCCAGGCTGGCAGCCCTGGATGCTGCTCTCGGCTCAGCCAGGCTGGATGCCCTGAGAGTATCTCTCAGCTCTCGCCATGAGAACGAGGCCGATAATCGGGACTCACCGATGCGCTGGAAGACTCTGAAGTTGACGGAGAACGCCATCTTGAGGACCGTGATCTGTGACCCCTCCTGTGAGATATAGACCTCCGACATGCATGCATGGAACGCCGGCTACGCCGGCGTGAGGAGCAGTGTTCATAATGATGATGGCGATGGGATGAATTAGATGAAGACCCACTAGAACCACGGCGACTATGCCTATTTGGTTCAACCTCATTAGAAGTAGCGGAACCAGAACAGGAGCCACCCCTTGAGGCACAGCCGGAGCCAAAGCGACCCCTCAAACCACATTACAGACAGCAGCCGTGCCAGAAACAGCACGCCCAGGCAGGGGAGGGGGCATACTAAGAGGTTGCTGCAAGCCTACTGATGCAGGCTCAGGTGTATCTTCTGAGGAGGCTGAGGTACTGCCTATAGACTCCATCTCTGCACTATATGTGGGCTGCACAGAATATAGCAGTGGTGAAGGTGTTACCATTGGTGGCTCAGTAATGGCGCCTGCCCTGCTTTGTATGCTGTCCTGTGAGGGGGGGCTGGGTTGTGATAAAGTGGGCAGAGCCACTCTCTCTGTCCAGCTCGAGTGTATATCCACAGACTTGGCAGGCAGCGGAGCAGAGAGGGTGGCCAGGGGAAGAGTGACCTGGTCCCCCCCATCTGCCCAGTGCACACCCAAGCGCCCGGCAGCCGCAGAGGGATCCACAGCAGCTGCTGGCTGTACAACCAGTGCCATAATAGGGGCGGAGCCATAGCGCTATGACACGCAGGGGCGGAGCCATGGTGCCAGGGGGTGGAGTCACGGCGGACAAAGGTGGGAAAGATGTGGACACTCTGCTTTTCCGACGCCCACGTGAATGGACGCCCGGGAAAGCAGAAGGGGTAATGGGGGAAGGGCTGAGATGGGCAGGAGGGCAAGAACGCCTCGCAGATCACCGGCCTCCTGACATCGCAGAAGCAGGAGTTGGGAGATAGGCACTAGTCCCTGAAATCAGGGCCTGCACCCATTGCTCACCCTCCTGTGATGCCCTGACATGCAGCAAGTCCAATACGGAATCAGCCATCTCTCTATCTCTTCACCAGACAGCACAGACGAGCACCTCCGGGACCCAAAAAGGGAAGAGGAGGATCCTCATCGCCCCTGACCTTAAATACCCAAGTATTGCTGGGGGAGGGGGCTGAGATGTTTAAACACTCCCATTGGCCCGTGTAATATGGTCAAAACTACCACAACCAAAGAATGACTGAGGGGGGAAAGGGGAGGTTACTACCTGGCTGTATGATTATGTGGTGGGGGAGGGGCACCGCAGTCAGTGGCACATTCCTTATGCAGTGTTGTGCCATCCATACTGGAAATGCCAAGGTCTCTCCACTAGTGGAACCATACAGCATACAGTAGAGAGGGATACAGTTTGCACTACACTAGGGATTAGACAGGTAATAGAGTTGGGATTAGCCCACAGTATAGGAGGGTTTAGACCAGGTTTTATAGAAAATGTTTTATGGGTTAGAGTTAGTCGGGGACAGTCTAGTGAGAGACAGTCTAGTCAGAGTCTAGGACTCCAACAAGTGCAAGTTCTGGGTGGAGTAGAGAGCAAGGCTGAACATAGTAAACTTAGCAGGTTCTAGTGCAGCTAAGCTGCAGCAGAAGAAAACTGGTATGGTCAGTATAAATTTCCTAGAAGAATGAAAGTACAGATTCGGTCATGTCTGCATGCCGGGACAGTCTGGGACCTAAGGTTCGAAAGAGGTATAGAGAGTCATGCCTCTGCCTCTTCCCAACATCAGGGTCCAATCTTACAAATGTTCTTGTGGATGAATGGACAAAAATTCCCACATACTCCTCCAAGATCTTGCAGAAAACATTCCCAGCAGAGCAGGGAGTCATGATATCTGGAGATGGGTCGACTCCATATTAATGTTTATGCACAATGGGGACTCAGAAAAGCGCCTGTAGGAGTAATGTGGAGGGCGCACATATTTGTGTATGTGAGTCACCTCCGGCCTCCTCCACACCTGACTAGATTTAGGACACAAGGACGGGAGTCACGTGCTGACCCTACACATCGTGGTTACTATAGGTACCGTTCCAGCAGCTGGATTACAAAGGCAAACCTATACCACTTATACACACACCTCAAAACCAAGGATCTAGTCATATCCCTGATGAAAGCTCGAGATGTAGAGCTGAAACGTTGGATTGTAACACCACCCTTTTTTGGATTGTAACACCACCCTTTTTTTTCACAATCAATAAAATCACAACAATTAAAGACTGTCGTTGAGAAGACTTTACTTTCATGTTATTAGTGTGCCGGGGTTACTCCTATACTTTAGTCTTGTTTTATCCCAGAGCACCTAAGTTGGGGTTTGAGCCTGTCATATCTACTTTATATAGTTTTTAAACTGTCCCAATCTCTATTAAAAATTATTTTACCACTGAAACTTTCTGTTAGGAACGGCGGAACGCACTAATTAAAATAATAAAGTGTGTTCGCCGCTCGGGGTCCACCGTGCAGTAGGTGGTATGTCTGCTGCTAAGTGGTGGCAGACAAGCAATATGGCGGTATGATGCACACGGGTTAAACTTCACCCGGAGTGCGCAGAGCGGCCTCTGTTCACACACAGAGGTGCCGCAACAAAAAATATACAAAACGCTGAACCTGTTAGTGACACAGGCTTCAGGTAGATGCACACACAGTATCTGGTCACAGGAGCAGGACCCAAGACAGAGGAGCTGCGTCCCTCTAGACCTACCGTGTGTGCAGCATTGCTTCTGCGGAATCCAAGGAGGGCTGCAACTGCAGTGCGGCGTAGGACACTGCTGCTCGACGACAACACCAAAAAGCAAGCATGATGTCTGACGCTAGCATAGCGGTGCGGTGAGCACAGTGGCTTAAGGCTTGCCACTGACTGGCTCTGACTAGAGTTGAGCGAAACAGGTCGAAAAAATTCAAAAGTCGCCGACTTTTGGCAAAGTCGGGTTTCATGAAACGAAACCCGACCCTAGGATGAGGTCGGCCACGAGGTCGGCGACTTACGCGCCAAAGTCGTGTTTCAAAAGTTTGTTTTGCGCTCTTTTTCAGCCAATCAGGATCCACGGACACTGTGGGCAACGTGATGACATAGGCACGGGTCACCACCATCTTTCAGAAGGGCATGCAAGTGATTGGCTTGCTTTGGTGGGCGTCACAGGGGGTATAAAAGGGCGTGCACGCCGACCGCCATCTTACTTCTGCCGATCTTAGTATAGGGACAGGTTGCTGCTGATTCTGTAGGGAGAGCGTTAGGCAGGGAAGAAGACAAAAAAACTGCTTCTGCTGCTAGCGATTTGGCCTGCACAACACACAAGTCACTGTGTGTGCAGTGCAAGGGGAGGCTATATTGTGGTGTATCAGTGGTGTTGGTTGTTGGGCTGCCTTTTAAGGCTTCCTGACACGCTGGCATTGCTGTTTACCCACTGCTCCGCAAACTGCTTTTTTTAAAAGCAATCCAATCTCCCTTATCCTCTCGTCACTTTGGTCACAGGCAGCTGTGCCATCGAGCGTGTCACATAGCGCTCAGATATCAGTGGGCCTCACACCATCCACAAGTGTCCAGTGTCCAAAAGTGTACGCAGAGATTCAAAATCTCCATTATCCTCTCGTCACTTTGGTCACAGGCAGCTGTGCCATCGAGCGTGTCACATAGCGCTCAGATATCAGTGGGCCTCACACCATCCACAAGTGTCCAGTATCCAAAAGTGTACGCAGAGATTCAAAATCTCCATTATCCTCTCGTCACTTTGGTCACAGGCAGCTGTGCCATCGAGCGTGTCACATAGCGCTCAGATATCAGTGGGCCTCACACCATCCACAAGTGTCCAGTGTCCAAAAGTGTACGCAGAGAATCAAAATCTCCATTATCCTCTCGTCACTTTGGTCACAGGCAGCTGTGCCATCGAGCGTGTCACATAGCGCTCAGATATCAGTGGGCCTCACACCATCCACAAGTGTCCAGTGTCCAAAAGTGTACGCAGAGATTCAAAATCTCCATTATCCTCTCGTCACTTTGGTCACAGGCAGCTGTGCCATCGAGCGTGTCACATAGCGCTCAGATATCAGTGGGCCTCACACCATCCACAAGTGTCCAGTGTCCAAAAGTGTACGCAGAGATTCAAAATCTCCATTATCCTCTCGTCACTTTGGTCACAGGCAGCTGTGCCATCGAGCATGTCACATAGCGCTCAGATATCAGTGGGCCTCACACAATCCACAAGTGTCCAGTGTCCAAAAGTGTACGCAGAGATTCAAAATCTCCATTATCCTCTCGTCACTTTGGTCACAGGCAGCTGTGCCATCGAGCGTGTCACATAGCGCTCAGATATCAGTGGGCCTCACACCATCCACAAGTGTCCAGTGTCCAAAAGTGTACGCAGAGATTCAAAATCTCCATTATCCTCTCGTCACTTTGGTCACAGGCAGCTGTGCCATCGAGCGTGTCACATAGCGCTCAGATATCAGTGGGCCTCACACCATCCACAAGTGTCCAGTGTCCAAAAGTGTACGCAGAGATTCAAAATCTCCATTATCCTCTCGTCACTTTGGTCACAGGCAGCTGTGCCATCGAGCGTGTCACATAGCGCTCAGATATCAGTGGGCCTCACACAATCCACAAGTGTCCACTGTCCACAAGTGTGTGCAGAAATTCTAAAACTCCCCTGTCCTATAGACACCTTGTACCTTGTTTTACATTACTATATATTTTGTTGGATTTTGTCTACATTTCTACCAAAAATGAGGAAGGCTGGTGGAAGAGGCCGTGGAATTGGGCGGGGGTTGGCAGCTGGTAATGATGGTGTTGGTGGTGGATCTGATGGTAGTGGCAAGAGCAAAATAGGACCGAATGCAGGAGGTGCTGACCCTGCGTCATCGTCTGGCTACATAAGGCCTCGAACGCTTAGTTTTCTAGGAGTTGGCAAACCGCTTTTAAAGGCAGAGCATCAGGAAAAAGTTTTGTCTTACATTGCTGACTCAGCCTCCAGCGCTATCGCCTCCTCTTCTTTAGTTGTAAAAAGTAAAAGCACTGACTCGTCATTGGAGGCTCATGTTCATGAACCACACCTTTCCTTGTGTCCTTCACCCCAACCAAGATTGAAGGATGACGCAGGCCATACTACTGATTACTCCATGGAGCTGTTTTCACATACCATGCCTGGATTATCAAGTGAAATGGTGAATTACCCAGGCCAAGATGAATCTGACATGGAGTGCACTGATGCACAGCCGCTGATGGATGATTCTGCTGGTACATTCACTCAGAGCACTACATTGTCCTCGCAGTGTACAGAGCCAGATTCTGACCCTGATGAGACTCAGGTGCCCCTTCCCGCACACTATACCACCATACGCGGTGACACAGAGGAAGGTGCACATGACATAGAAGAGGAGGTGATGGATGACCCAGTTGTTGACCCAGATTGGCATCCATTGGGGGAAGAGGGTGCTGCTTCCAATAGCTCAGATGAGGAGCATCCACAGCAGACATCGACATCGCAACAGCTGTTATCTGGCAGGCCCGGAGCACTCCAAAGACAGGTTCCAAACATCAAAAGAGTTGCTGGACAGCTTGTCCAGAGGGTCAAAAGATCACAGCGTGCTAGGCCGCAAAATGTCTGCCAAAGTAGGAAGAGTGCAGTGTGGCACTTTTTTGAACAAAATCCTCATGATCAGGCCAAGGTTATCTGTAAGAAGTGCGCAAAGACCTTTTAGCCGAGGGAAAAATCTGAAAAATTTGAATACCAGTTGCATGCTTAGACATTTAACCAGCATGCACTTGCAAGCGTGGACACAACACCAAACCTCAAGTGCCACATGTGCAACTGATCACAACGAAGGTAGTCAGCAACGCTACATTGTTTCCCCCACTGTAAGCCCACCGGTTAGCACAGCAGCAAATGTTGAGGTGTCGTTGCAAGGCCACAGCAGTCAGGGAATCCCACTGTTATATCAACGAAAGACTGATTCTAGGCCATCAGAAAGAACACCAACTCCATCACCATCATCAACCCTCTCTCAGTCCGCCCTGTCCACCGCTACTTCCACCATATGCAGCTCTCAAGTCCAGCTCACCCTCCCAGACACTATGAGTAGGTCAAGAAAGTACTCAGTCTCTCATCCGCGTACACTGGGTTTGAACGCCCACATTGCCAAACTAATCTCGTTTGAGATGATGCCCTTTCGGTTGGTGGAAAGCACAGCTTTCCGCGAACTCAAGGCCTATGCAGTACCATGCTATGACCTACCCAGTCGCCACTTCTTCTCTCGCAAAGCCATCCCAGCCCTCCACCATCATGTGAAAGACCGCATTGTCCATGCACTCAAGCAGTCAGTGAGCGGAAAGGTGCACCTCACAACTGATGCATGGTCCAGTCGGCATGGCCAGGGCCGTTACGTGTCCATCACTGCGCACTGGGTTAATGTGGTGGATGCAGGGTCCACAGGGGACATCGGTGGTGGGACAGTGCTGCCTAGCCCACGGTATAGGAAACAGTTGGCTGTAGGCGTTCGACCCTCCTCCTCCTCCTCCTCCTCCAGAAGCGAAAGCTCGTCCACAGAGCGCAGTCGTACGAGCACTCCATCTGCAGCTGCCACTGTTGCACACGATGTGTCCCCCTATCGAGCAGCTAGTGGAAAGCGTCAGCAGGCTGTGTTGCAGATGATGTGTTTGGGCGACAGACACACCGCCGAGGTGCTGGCCGAGTACTTGAAGCGACAAACTGAGTCATGGCTGGGCAGTGTACATCTTGAGGCAGGCAAGGTAGTTAGTGATAACGGCCGTAATTTTGTGGCAGCCATAGCCCTTTCAAAACTCAGCCACATACCTTGCTTGGCTCACACCTTGAACCTGGTGGTGCAGTGCTTCCTCAAAAATTATCCGGAGTTAACAGCCCTGCTCCAGAAGGTGCGAAGACTGTGCGCGCACATCCGCCGGTCGCCTGTACACTCCGTTCATATGCAGAAGCTGCAGCGATTGCTCCACCTTCCCAACCACCGCCTCATTATCGACATTGCAACAAGGTGGAACTCCACCCTGCACATGGTGGAGCGGCTGTGCGAGCAGAGGCAGGCCATAATGCATTTGTGGGAGGATACACGGCCAGGCACTTTGAGAGCAGACATGGAGTTGACAGGCGTGCAGTGGTCGAAGCTGAAAGACCTTTGTAAAGTCCTTCAGTGTTTTGAGGAATGCACACGGCTGGTAAGCGCAGACGACGCCATCCTAAGCATGAGCATCCCACTTATGCGTCTGCTCATGCAAACTTTGACGCACCTTAAGGAGCAGGCGTCTGCAGCCAATGTTGATGAGGAGGAAGAGGAGGAGGGAATCCTTGATGACATTCAGCCATTGTCTGCTCAGGGACCTCTCCTGGACGAGGTGGAGGAAGAAGAGGAGGAAGAGGAGGAGGATGATGGGGATGATTACTTAGGGGAGGAGGATGCATCTCGTGGGGCAAGTGAAAATGTTGGCGTGGCAAGGTCTGGTACAGGGTTTGTGCGTGACTGGAGGTATGTGGATTTGCCAGAAAGTGCTCCTCCACCCAGCACTCGCAGTGCATCATTGACACCGGGAACATTGGCCCACATGTCAGATTATGCCTTGCGGATCCTAAAAAGGGACCCCCGCATTGCCAAAATGATGAACGATGACGACTACTGGTTGGCCAGCATCCTGGATCCACGCTATAAAGGCAAATTACAAAACATCATGCCACAGGAGAACCTTGACCTAATATTGGCTAATAAACAAGCAACTCTGGTAAATCGGTTGCTTGAGGCATTCCCAGCACACAGCAGCGGTGTTGGTTCTCACAAGAGCCGTACGGGCCGGGGGCAGCTTGGCAGAGGTGTTCGTGGTGCACACAGCAGAAGTGGCGTTGGAGACAGGGGTTTCATGACAATGTTGTGGACTGATTTTTCAAATATCGCTCACACAACTGGTAATACTGCATCGATGGAAAGTGACAGGAGACAGCAGTTGTCAACTATGGTTACAAACTACTTTTCCTCCCATATCGATGTTCTCCCACACAGGTCATTCCCCTTTGACTATTGGGCCGCTAAACTGGACACCTGGCCTGAATTGGCCCAATATGCCTTACAGGAGCTCGCTTGCCCAGCTGCAAGTGTGCTATCGGAAAGAGTCTTCAGTGCAGCTGGATCAATCCTGACAGAAAAAAGGACCCGTCTGTCAACCCAAAATGTGGATGATCTAACCTTCATTAAAATGAACCACGCATGGGTTTCCAAGGATTTTGTCCCACCTTCCCCTGATGACACATAGGGTGACAGAAAAATGGATTGCTTTGGTCCACCTCTTCCTGGTACTTCACCTATTTCGCCTTTTGCATCAGCTGAATGTCCAACATCAACATATGCCACTTTCTAAAACTCCATAACTGTGCTGCCTCCCCCCCCATGGCCGGGGTCACCACCTACCGCACGACACCGTGCGAGTGCCGTTGCCCTGGACAGGTGGGTAGGCCGACTCTTGGGCGCGGGCACTGGCACAGGGTCCCTCATAGTGCAATCAAGTGTCTCTGACGGTGGTGGTGCACACCCGCCGTCAGACACACCGCTGTACTATAAGGGGCCCAGTGCCAGTACCGACGCCCACGAGTGGGCCCCCCTTGCTTGGCCAGGGCCCCAGCATTTGCAATCTTTACCTCTCCCTGCTCCTCCGCTGTGTAATCTGGGCCGTCAAATCCATACTGTGCCTGACACCGTCTGAGCCTGCCTCCTGAGACATATATTTTGAATGTGTACGCTATCCATACATGTTATCCAGGGATACGGTACCCTTTCTAACCTTTGTGCAATGACGTGCAATCCATACTGGGCCTAACACCGTCTGAGCCTGCCTCATGCTGTATAGACATATATTTTGAATGTGTACGCTATCCATACATGTTATCCGGGGATACGGTACCCCTTCTAACCTTTGTGCAATGACGTGCAATCCATACTGGGCCTAACACCGTCTGAGCCTGCCTCATGCTGTATAGACATATATTTTGAATGTGTACGCTATCCATACATGTTATCCGGGGATACGGTACCCTTTCTAACCTTTGTGCAATGACGTGCAATCCATACTGGGCCTAACACCGTCTGAGCCTGCCTCATGCTGTATAGACATATATTTTGAATGTGTACGCTATCCATACATGTTATCCGGGGATACGGTACCCCTTCTAACCTTTGTGCAATGACGTGCAATCCATACTGGGCCTAACACCATCTGAGCCTGCCTCATGCTGTATAGACATATATTTTGAATGTGTACGCTATCCATACATGTTATCCGGGGATACGGTACCCTTTCTAACCTTTGTGCAATGACGTGCAAACCATACTGGGCCTAACACCGTCTGAGCCTGCCTCATGCTGTATAGACATATATTTTGAATGTGTACGCTATCCATACATGTTATCCGGGGATACGGTACCCCTTCTAAACTTTGTGCAATGACGTGCAATCCATACTGGGCCTAACACCGTCTGAGCCTGCCTCATGCTGTATAGACATATATTTTGAATGTGTACGCTATCCATACATGTTATCCGGGGATACAGTACCCTTTCTAACCTTTGTGCAATGACGTGCAATCCATACTGGGCCTAACACCGTCTGAGCCTGCCTCATGCTGTATAGACATATATTTTGAATGTGTCCGCTATCCATACATGTTATCCGGGGATACGGTACCCTTTCTAACCTTTGTGCAATGACGTGCAATCCATACTGGGCCTAACACCGTCTGAGCCTGCCTCATGCTGTATAGACATATATTTTGAATGTGTACGCTATCCATACATGTTATCCGGGGATACGGTACCCTTTCTAACCTTTGTGCAATGACGTGCAATCCATACTGGGCCTAACACCGTCTGAGCCTGCCTCATGCTGTATAGACATATATTTTGAATGTGTACGCTATCCATACATGTTATCCGGGGATACGGTACCCTTTCTAACCTTTGTGCAATGACGTGCAATTCATACTGGGCCTAACACCGTCTGAGCCTGCCTCATGCTGTATAGACATATATTTTGAATGTGTACGCTATCCATACATGTTATCCGGGGATACGGTACCCCTTCTAACCTTTGTGCAATGACGTGCAATCCATACTGGGCCTAACACCGTCTGAGCCTGCCTCATGCTGTATAGACATATATTTTGAATGTGTACGCTATCCATACATGTTATCCGGGGATACGGTACCCTTTCTAACCTTTGTGCAATGACGTGCAATCCATACTGGGCCTAACACCGTCTGAGCCTGCCTCATGCTGTATAGACATATATTTTGAATGTGTACGCTATCCATACATGTTATCCGGGGATACGGTACCCCTTCTAACCTTTGTGCAATGACGTGCAATCCATACTGGGCCTAACACCGTCTGAGCCTGCCTCATGCTGTATAGACATATATTTTGAATGTGTACGCTATCCATACATGTTATCCGGGGATACGGTACCCCTTCTAACCTTTGTGCAATGACGTGCAATCCATACTGGGCCTAACACCGTCTGAGCCTGCCTCATGCTGTATAGACATATATTTTGAATGTGTACGCTATCCATACATGTTATCCGGGGATACGGTACCCTTTCTAACCTTTGTGCAATGACGTGCAATCCATACTGGGCCTAACACCGTCTGAGCCTGCCTCATGCTGTATAGACATATATTTTGAATGTGTACGCTATCCATACATGTTATCCGGGGATACGGTACCCCTTCTAACCTTTGTGCAATGACGTGCAATCCATACTGGGCCTAACACCGTCTGAGCCTGCCTCATGCTGTATAGACATATATTTTGAATGTGTACGCTATCCATACATGTTATCCGGGGATACGGTACCCTTTCTAACCTTTGTGCAATGACGTGCAATCCATACTGGGCCTAACACCGTCTGAGCCTGCCTCATGCTGTATAGACATATATTTTGAATGTGTACGCTATCCATACATGTTATCCGGGGATACAGTACCCTTTCTAACCTTTGTGCAATGACGTGCAATCCATACTGGGCCTAACACCGTCTGAGCCTGCCTCATGCTGTATAGACATATATTTTGAATGTGTACGCTATCCATACATGTTATTCAGGGATACGGTACCCTTTCTAACCTTTGTGCAATCACGTGCAATCCATACTGGGCGTGAGAACGTCTGGCGAGCTGTTAAGCAAGCTACAGCACCTGTCCAGACAAGTACAGGGATTCCCTAGCGAGGAGACTTATTTGATTGTTTTCAATGTTGGGACAGCAATTTTTGGGGAGCACTATACTCTGGAGAATGATAGATGGGGCCCACCATACACTGGAACATTCCAAAGGTGGACATCAGACACTGGAGCAGCATTTACAGGGCCCATTATACACTAGAGCATTAGAAATGGGGCCCATTATGTTTGGAGCATTATTTGGGCCCATAAGACAGTGGAGCTTCATCCATGGGGACCAACATATACTGTAGCATTATGTGGAGCTCATCATATACTGTTTCAAACATTATATGGGACCAATGATTTTGTATGGAGAAATAGATGGGCCTCGTCATGAGATGTAAAAAGTGAGGTATTTTTCATTGTACTATACCGCTATTTCTCTGCCGTATCGGAGCATGATGAGTTGTGGTATGTGTTAAAGGGGCGCTCTTTCGCCCAGGGCACATGAAAACCTGCAGCCAGCCCTCCCCCCCCACAAATTTAGCCAAATAACCCCCATTTTTCAGTGCGTAACTTGTATTATGAAGTTAATTAAGGTTGACAAGCTTAAGTAAGAAGAATTGATGCTTTTGGCATTCAAATGGGCACTGTAGGTGTGTTTCCTGTCCTCCTCTCACTGCCGACTTTTATTCCCCATTGACTTACATTGGGTTTCGTGTTTCGGGACGACCCCGACTTTTCCCTATAGTCGGACGATCTTGCTCGACCCGACTTTTAGAAAAGTCGGGTTTCACGAAACGAAACGCGACCCTAAAAAACCAAAAGTCGCTCAACTCTAGCTCTCACTACTAAACTAATTGCCTTTCCACATGCGTAATATCAGAGGGACGGGGTTTCAAATGAGTCAGTCACCAGAATCATGCATCTGTCACCATTCACACATAGCAAGTATAGTCTATACTAGCGCATTGGCGGAACGGCCATGCGCGCTTTTTATAGTCATGCGGGACCTTCCAGATCTCCGAGATGGACCAATGAGATCTGGAACAGGACCTGGGCACATGACTCCCAATCTCCAATGGGAGATCGTCTCATGAGCATGCCCAGTAGGAGCACAGAGGGACTTAGTCTCTGGAGCGGTCTGCTGCAAAGTAATCTCCTCTTCAGTAGAAAGACAGCAGGAGACCGCAGAATGTGAGGCTCTGGATTCCTGCAGAGCAGACGCAGAAACCTGATGCCTAACACTTTCCACCAAAGATCCCAATCATGAAGGTTAATGACTTAGCAGCCACTTGTGGAACCTCATTTGCCATGAAATAATTCTGGGGCATCTTTTCAAATAACTTGCAATTGTTCTGTTCCTTTATTATTCCACCTAAATATTTTTGAATAAATTGACAAGAGGGTGTTACCATTCCCCTTTTACATATGGTTGTGTTCTTACACAGTTTAATACTGGCAACTCTGATTGAACATTGTTAGTTTGTGTCAGGACACACCACCAACTATTTATCTATGTATAGATTTGTAGGATGAATAACTGAGAAATGACATGACATTGTTATAAGAAAAGTTTATCCAGAATGATCATTTTTATGAAAAATACAAGTATTTACTAAATTAGACATTGCCAGGAGCAGAAACAAGTCATCCTTAAAGAAATGCAGGCCTGACCAGCTGGTTGTTATTCTTATTCATTCTTGCAATTCAACACTCTTACATAGGTTTCCATGCGTTCCCGCAGATCCAGAATGGGTGACACATCCTAAGTGCATTGACACGCCCCCAGTGCAGGTCCAGACTGATTTGCACATGACTTCTATACTAGATTTCTCATGACTGGCTCATCGGATCCCTGCAGAAAAAGGTATAATTTTTAATGGGTTACAAGCACCTATACAACCATATGGCTACTTCTATATGTAAAAACTTGCTGACAAATTCCCTTTAAGTGATAAACTGGAAAGTTTCCCATTATATTACATAGAGCAGTGGGAATTGCTATTTATAAAGTGCAGATTTACCACTGCTTTATACATTGTCAATAGTGTTGAGCGATACCATCCGATACCCTAAAATATCGGATCGGATGGTATCAGCCCGATACTTTTTTCGTATCAGAATAAGAAAAACCCTTTTCTGTCCTTGTACAGCCTCTCGGGGGTGTGTACGGACCTTCCGGGGGTCTGTGCGGACTGCCGGGGGTCTGTACCGGCCTGCCGGTGGTCTGTGCCTACTGCCCGGGGGTCTGTACCGGCCTGTCGGTGGTCTGTACCAGCCTGCCGGTGGTCTGTACCGACTGTCCAGGGGTCTGTGCAGGCTGCGGAGGTCTGTGCAGGCATCGTCCGATGGGACTGCAAGTCCCATCGGGCGATGCCTGCTACCATGATGGTGATTGACAAATTAGCCAATGATGGGACAGTAGTAGTCCCATCATCCGGCTAATGTGTTGAATGTAAAAAGACAAAAAAAAAAAAACATACTACATACATACTACATACATACATGCAACATACTACATGCATGCAACATACATACAACATATATACCACATATATACTACATGCATACTACATATATACCACATGCATGCAACATACATATATACTACATGCAACATATATACTACATGCATGCAACATACATATATACTACATATATACTACATGCAACATACATACTACATATATACTACATGCATGCAACATACATACATACTACATATATATTACATGCATACTACATATATACCACATGCATGCAACATACATATATACTACATGCAACATGCATACTACATGCATGCACCATACATATATACTACATGCAACATACATACTACATATATACTACATGCATACTACATATATACTACATGCATGCAACATGCATACTACATATATACTACATGCAAGCAACATACATACTACATATATACTACATGCATGCAACATACTACATATATACCACATATATACTACATGCATACTACATATATACCACATGCATGCAACATACATATATATAACATATATACTACATGCATGCAACATACATATATACAAAATATATACTACATGCATGCAACCTGCATACTACATATATACTACATGCATGCAACATACATACAACAAATATACTACATGCAACATATATACTACATATATACTACATGCATGCACCATACATATATACTACATGCAACATACATACTACATATATACTACATGCATACTACATATATACTACATGCAACATGCATACTACATATATACTACATGCATGCAACATACATACTACATATATACTACATGCATGCAACATACTACATATATACCACATATATACTACATGCATACTACATATATACCACATGCATGCAACATACATATATATAACATATATACTACATGCATGCAACATACATATATACAAAATATATACTACATGCATGCAACATGCATACTACATATATACTACATGCATGCAACATGCATACTACATATATACTACATGCATGCAACATACATACTACATATATACTACATATATACTACATATATACTACATGCATGCAACATACATACTACATATATACTACATGCATGCAACATACATACTACATATATACCACATATATACTACATGCATGCAACATACATATATACTACATGCATGCAACATGCATACTATATATACCACATATATACTACATGCATGCAACATACATATATACTACATATATACCACATGCATACTACATATATACCACATGCATGCAACATATATACCACATGCATGCAACATGCATACTACATATATACTACATGCATGCAACATACATGCATATATACCACGTGCATGCAACATGCATACTATATATACTACATATATACTACATGCATGCAACATACATATATACTACATGCAACATGCATACTACATATATACTACATGCATGCAACATACATACATACTACATATATACTACATATATACTACATGCATGCAACATACATACAATACATACATATAGACATACAGTACATATAACATAGAGTACATACTCACCATCACTTGCCACTTTGTTCACCGAAGCCATTGTCATCTATGGAATAAATATTAAAATAACAAACCACCAATATACTTACCCCTGATCTGCAGAAGTCCACGAGTGTCCCAAGACGATCTTGCGTGGAGAAGAGCAGCATCAGCTGATGCTACCATTCTCTACGGGCTCCAGGAATCCAATGATGGGAGGTAGGTATCCTTCCACACTGTATTCCTCTGCCACTGTAAAAAAAAGTTCCTAGTCTCACTTTATGGCATTGCTGTGTGAGAAATTTCCCACGCAGCTTTTGCCATAAAGTGAGACTAGGGACTTTTTTTTTTACTGTGGCGGAGTAATACAATGCGAAACGATACCTACCTCCCTTCATTGAATTCCTGGAGCCCGTAGAGAACGGTAGCATCAGCTGATGCTGCTGTTCTCCACGCAAGATCGTCGTGGGACACTCGTGGATTTCTGCAGATTGGGGGTAAGTATATCGGTGACTGATAAAGCACAAAAAGAGGACTTGAAAGTCCACCAATAATATAAAATGCAAAAAGAGCAAAGAGGTTTACCCGTATAGGCCTCCAGAAAAATGCAGTGGACCCATATAATTAAGATGGCAACACAGGTGCATGAATACCGATATAAAACAACCACTCGCAGCCTATCAATATATGGAGGGGGCGGATGCCTGGTATGTTAATGCACAGCAAAACACTTGTATGCGGCGCTGTTCACACTATGTTCATGCACAGCATCCAGGCCAGCCTAGTAGTGACACCCTTCTATTAGCACAGGCGGGCTGGCCCAGCGCTATCAAAATGCATGCCATGTGAACAGACACCGCAGTTTACAAGACCAAATGGGCCCAACTGCACCCTGAATAAAAAGTGCAAAAAACACATTAAAAAATGTGGAGTATTAGCTGATATTTTGGCCAAAATACGTGAGTCCGTAACCTGCGGTGTTAGGTACCCGTAAACGTGGAGATCTTTGACGCAGGTTACGGGCTCACGTATTTTGGCCAAAATATCAGCTAATACTCCACATTTTTTAATGTGTTTTTTGCACTTTTTATTCAGGGTGCAGTTGGGCCCATTTGGTCTTGTAAACTGCGGTGTCTGTTCACATGGCATGCATTTTGATAGCGCTGGGCCAGCCCGCCTGTGCTAATAGAAGGGTGTCACTACTAGGCTGGCCTGGAGGCTGTGCATGACCATAGCGTGAACAGCGCCGCATACAAGTGTTTTGCTGTGCATTAACATACCAGGCATCCGCCCCCTCCATATATTGGTAGGCTGCGAGCGGTTGTTTTATATCGGTATTCATGCACCTGTGTTGCCATCTTAATTATATGGGTCCACTGCATTTTTTTGGAGGTCTATACAGGTAAACCTCTTTGCTCTTTTTGCTGTTTTATAAGTATATTGGTGGTTTGTTATTTTAATATTTATTCCACAGATGACAATGGCTTTGGGGAACAAAGTGACAAGTGATGGTGAGTATGTACTCTATGTTATATGTACTGTCTGTCTATATGTATGTATTGTATGAATGTATTGTATGTAGTATATATGTATGTTGCATGCAGGTAGTATGCATGTGGCATGCATGTGGTATATATGTAGTATGTTGCATGCATGTAGTATATATGTAGTATGCATGTGGTATGTATGTTGCATGTAGCATATATGTAGTATATATGTATGTTGCATGCATGTAGTATATATGTGGTATATATGTAGTATGCATGTTGCATGCATGTAGTATATATGTTGTATATATGTATGATGCATGCATGTGGTATATATATGTATGTTGCATGCATGTGGTATATATGTAGTATATATGTAGTATGTATGTAGTATACATGTAGTATGTATATATGTTGCATGCATGTAGTATATATGTGGTATATATGTAGTATGCATGTAGTATATATGGTGTATGTATGTATGTTGCATGCATGTAGTATATATGTAGTATGCATGTTGCATGCATGTAGTATATATGTTGTATATATGTACAGTATGTTGCATGCATGTGGTATATATGTATGTTGCATGCATGTGGTATATATGTAGTATGCATGTAGTATATATGTAGTATATATGTAGTATGTTGCATGCATGTAGTATACATGTAGTATGTATATATGTTGCATGCATGTAGTATATATGTGGTATATATGTAGTATGCATGTTGCATGCATGTAGTATATATGGTGTATGTATGTATGTTGCATGCATGTAGTGTATATGTAGTATGCATGTTGCATGCATGTAGTATATATGTTGTATACATGTATGTTGCATGTAGTATATATGTAGTATGTATGTAGTATGTATGTTGCATGCATGTAGTATATATGTAGTATGTATGTTGCATGTAGTATATATGTAGTATATATGTATGTTGCATGCATGTAGTATATATGTTGTATATATGTATGTTGCATGCATGTGGTATATATGTAGTATGCATGTAGTATATATGTGGTATATATGTAGTATGCATGTTGCATGCATGTGGTATATATGTAGTATGTATGTTGCATGCATGTAGTATATATGTAGTATGCATGTTGCATGTAGTATATATGCAGTATATATGTATGTTGCATGCATGTAGTATATATGTGGTATATATGTAGTATGCATGTAGTATATATGTGGTATATATGTAGTATGCATGTAGTATATATGTGGTATATATGTAGTATGCATGTTGCATGCATGTGGTATATATGTAGCATGTATGTAGTATGTATGTTGCATGTATGTATGTAGCATGTAGTATGTATGTAGTATGGTTTTTTTTTTACATTCAACACATTAGCCGGATGATGGGACTACTACTGTCCCATCATTGGCTAATGTGTCAATCACCGTCATGGTAGCAGGCATCGCCCGATGAGACTTATAGTCCCATCGGACGATGCCTGCACAGACCCCTGCAGCATGCACAGCCCCCCGGGCAGTCGGCACAGACCCCCGGGCAGTCGGCACAGACCCCCGAGCAGTCGGCACAGACCCCCGGCAGGCCGGTACAGACCCCCGGCAGGCCGGTACAGACCCCGGGCAGTTGGCACAGACCCCCCGGAAGGCCCGAACTGACGGCGCATCATGATGCGCACAGACCGCGCATCATGATGACGTCATTTCGGCAGCCAATCAGAGCGACAACAGTGGCTCATTGCATTATGGGAACTTCCGATTCCGATATTGAAAAAATATCTGTACTCGGTATCGGAATTCCGATACAGCGAATATCGGCCAATACCCAATATTTGCAGTATCGGAATGCTCAACACTTATTGTCAATAATCATAATATTAGTTGATCTGCAGCAATATACATAAATACATTTTTAATACTCTTAAAACGCATTGTTCCTTATAAAATTTTCCTTCTGGTGCTTGTTTGAGAAGAAATCATATCTGATGGGGAAAGAACGCTGAATGCTGTAGGACTCCGGGGAAATTTGTTGCAAACTTTCAGTCCCAATTAACTAATGTTAGAACAGTTGGTCCCACTTTATACCGGAGAGATATTTTTATACCCACAATGGATGACAATACAGAGGAGCAAAAGCAGATTTCATGTATTATGATTGATGCCAAGCGAAGAAGCAGCAATTACAGATAATAAAGATGTAAAGAAAGGAAAAGGGGCTTAAATTCAGAATTCAGATGAGAATATTTCCATAGGAGAAGATACATGTTCTGAAGTATCACTTTGGATATTTTGCTATTTTAAACTGTAAATATGAAAAAAATTTAAAAAATAAAATTCAAATTTAAAAATTAATATTCAAAGTAATCCAACACGAAAATCTCTGTAGTGTTGTGGACCCACTCTGATTGCCCAGTTATAGGGACCCAAAGATCCTAAAGTATAAAGCAAGTTATATACACAAGATATTTATCTGCAGATCACTGGAGATTAGAGGTGGACGAACAGAACAGTAGAGTTTGGGCACAGACGCCGAACATGGACTTCACCAGGAAGTCTCTACTACTGTTCAAGTTTGGCCCCCCTAATACTGGGTGTTTCTCACACTTTCATGTGCATGACAATGTGGCAAACATTGCCTCTGATCGGCGATAAAACCATTATCACCGGTCAGACAGTCGTGGTTCCCACGCTGTCAAATGACAGTGTGAGGCCACAGTTGTGATCGAAGGTAAAATGTTTACCTCCGGTCACTGTTGTCGGCTGATGGGTTTACTGCTCCCATCAGCCTGCACCTGCTGCTGCTAATAACAGCAAGAGCAAGTGGTAGCTGATGGGAGTATGCATCAACCAGCGCTTGCACTCAAAATAAATCATTTTAAAAACAGCGTAGGTTATCCTGTATCTTTGGTAACCAGCCAGGCAAAACTGACAGCTGTGGGCTGCAACCATCAGCTGTCAGCTTTTGCAAGGCTGGTTATCAAGAAAATTGGGGTCCCCTTGCTGTTTTTTTCTAATTATTTGAATAAATAATTTAAGAAAACGGCGTGCGGTGCCCCCCAGCCTAAATTAGCATTCCGCAGCCGCCCAGAAAGGCACATCTATTGTGGCGGTGGCAAGTGGGACTCATATTTGTTGGGTTGATGTCAGCTTTGTATTTTCTGGTGACACTAAGTTCACCCTATCCATTTCTAATCCTACAGTTATATTGTAAATAAACACACAGCCAGAATAAAATGTTTTATTTCAGATAAAAATGTTTTCTTCATTTTTATTTAAAAATAACAAACACAGGTTCTCTCCCACGCGGTAATCCATGTCTGGGGATAAATAGTTCTCAACCTGGATGGTGCCAAGATGCGACTGTCCAGGCTGAGAACCACTGAGGAATGAGCTGCTGTGAGTGCAGCTTTACTGAGCAGAGATGACATCATCAAGGTCTAATAGACGCCTTTCTATTACTAATCCATTGGTTTGATGTCACCGGACAATACAAAGGTGACATCAACCCCACAAATATGAACCGCACTTGCCACCGCCTTTTCTGGATGGCTGCAGGATGGTATTTTTAGGCTGGGGGGCAATATCTATGGCACCTTACCAACCTGAGAACAACAACCCCCAGTTGTCCACTTTAGACTGGCTGGTTGTCAAAAATGGGGGGGGGACATCACGCCGTTTTGAAAATTATTTATTTACTGTCAGTTTTGCCTGCTGGTTATCAAAAATACAAGGGAACCCACGCCGTTTTTTTTCTAAATTTATTTAAAGAGGGCCAGTGCAGGCTGATGAATATTCCCATCACCCACTGCCTACTCTTGCTGCAGCAGCAGCGACCAGAGATAAACTTTTTACCTCTGATAACAGCAGCGGGCTCATGCTGTCATTTTGACAGTGTGAGAACCACAGCTACAGTTAGGTCCATATATATTTGGACAGAGACAACATTTTTCTAATTTTGGTTCTAGACATTACCACAATGAATTTTAAACAAAACAATTCAGATGCAGTTGAAGTTCAGACTTTCAGCTTTCATTTGAGGGTATCCACATTAAAATTGGATGAAGGGTTTAGGAGTTTCAGCTCCTTAACATGTGCCACCATGTTTTTAAAGGGACCAAAAGTAATTGGACAATTGCTATTTCAAGACAGGTGTGGGCAATCCCTTTGTTATGTCATTCTCAATTAAGCAGATAAAAGGCCTGGAGTTGATTTGAGGTGTGGTGCTTGCATTTGAAAGGTTTTGCTGTGAAGGAAACAAGCGGTCAAAGGAGCTCTCCATGCAGGTGAAACAAGCCATCCTTAAGCTGCAAAAACAGAAAAAACCTATCTGAGAAATTGCTACAACATTAGGAGTGGAAAAATCTACAGTTTGGTACATCCTGTTAAAGAAAGAAAGCACTGGTGAACTCATCAATGCAAAAAGACCTGGGCGCCCACGGAAGACAACAGTGGTGGATGATCGCAGAATAGTCTCCATGGTGAAGAGAAACCCCTTCACAACAGCCAACCAAGTGAACAACACTCTCCAGGAGGTAGGCGTATCAATATCCAGATCTACCATAAAGAGAAGACTGCATGAAAGTAAATACAGAGGGTTCACTGCACGATGCAAGCCACTCATAAGCATCAAGAATGAAAAGGCTAGACTGAACATTGCTAAAAAACATCTAAAAAAGCCAGCACAGTTCTGAAAGAGCATTCTTTGGACAGATTAAACCAAGATCAATATCTACCAGAATGATGGAAAGAGAAAAGTATGGCGAAGGCGTGGTACAGCTCATGATCCAAAGCATACCACATCATCTGTAAAACACGGCGGAGGCAGTGTGATGGCTTGGGCATGCATGGCTGCCAGTGGCACTGGGTCACTAGTATTTATTGATGATGTGACACAGGACAGAAGGAGCCGAATGAATTCTGAGGTATTCAGAGCCATACTGTGTGTTACTGTTAGGCCGGGGTCACACTAGCGAGGAATACGGACGAGTGAGAGGCGTTAAAAGCACGCATTACACACGGACAAATTATTCTCTATGGGGCAGCTTCCATCAGCCGTATATTTCTCGGGCGTATTCTACTGTCCGTGCCAATCGCAGCATGCTGCGATTGTCAGCGTACTACGCCCGTAATACTCCAATGCAAGTCTATGGGTGCGCAAAAAATACGGATTACACACGGACCACACATGTGACTTGCGAGAAATACGCACCCGGTGTCTTTTAGGAAAGCCGGCAATTCAGTGGCTATACAGTAAACTCATACTGACAGGTTTAATAAAGATAGAAAGAATAGATATATACACATAGAATGCATATATATATATATATATATATATATATGTCATTGTGACAAACATATATATATATATATTTATATTTCACAGAGTTCTTCATAGCAGAATAGCCGCTAATTAAATTGCCGGCTTCTATCAAATCCTTCCCCAAGCCGACATGAAATGACAGATGGTTTACATTCAGTAAACCATTTCATTTCATGTTTTTTTATATGTCCTTGACTAATAATTAGATGCTGGTCTGTGTGCAAAATTTGGGAGTTGTAGTTGTTATTTTAAGGGGTTAATTCGTTGTTAAAAAATGCGTGGGCTTCCCTTTGCCCTATATTGGTGGCGAGTGGGTTAATCTAACAAAGGGTTAATATCACCATTCGATTGTAAGGTGACATTAACCCTTTGTTAGATTAACCCATTCGCCACCGCTACAGGGCAATGGGAAGCCCACGCATTTTTTATAAACGAATTAACCCCTTAAAATAACAACTACAACTCCCAAATTTTGCACACAAACCAGCATCTAATTATTAGTCAAGGACATATAAAAAAGCATGAAATGAAATGGTTTATTGAATGTAAACCATGTGTCATTTCATGTCGGGTTGGGGAAGGATTTGATAGAAGCCGGCAATTTAATTAGCGGCTTGGAGAAAATTGGAGAAATCATGAAGATATCCAGTCAATGTCTGGTTAGTTCGTTCTACTTGCCCGTTGGTCTCAGAGGAATAAAATGTGCCATTTTGGAAAAGCGGTCCACTACCACTAGAATCACCGTACAACCGGAAGAGCGGGGCAAATCGGTGATAAAGTCCATTGAAATATTCTCCCAAGGTGACATAGGAGCCGGCAATGGAAGCAGCAGACCAAACGGAGGCCGACGAAGTATTTTGTTCCTAGCGCAGGAGGGGCAAGAGGCAACGAAGTCGGTCACATCTTGGCGGAGATTTGGCCACCAATAGTGCCGAGATATGAGGGCAAGAGTCTTCTGAATTCCGGCATGACCGGCAAACTTGGAGGAATGCCCCCAAAGCAGAACTCTTCTCTTGGCGCTCTCTGGTACGAGAGTGTTGCCTGGGGGTGGCGAAAGCAAACTCAGCAGTGCCACGGTGATAATCCTCACGGTGGGCTCGATGATGTGAGATGGTTCCTCCCCAGCCTCGGATGGTTGGAAGACTCTGGATAGGGCATCAGCTTTGGTGTTTCTGTCCTCAGGGCGAAAGTGGAGCTCAAAATCAAAGTGAGCAAAAAACAAGGACCACCTGGCCTGCCGAAGATTAAGTCTCTGGGCGGACTGAACGTAAGCCAGGTTCTTGTGGTCCGAGTAAATAACAAACGGGTGGACAGCTCCCTCCAGAAGATGACGCCACTCCTCCAATGCCAGTTTGATGGCCAAGAGTTCACGATCGCCAATCGAGTAATTGCACTTGGATGGGGAGAAGGCTTTGGAGAAGAATCCACAAGGGCATAGGCGACCAGAGGCGGTTTTCTGAGATAATACAGCCCCGGCACCTGTCGAGGATGCGTCCACCTCCAGCACAAAAGGTTTGCTGCTCTCGGGATGAGACAACACAGGGACCGTGGAAAATGCCCGTTTTAGTGACTGGAAGGCCTCTTCAGCCTCTGACATCCAGGAGTTTGAACTCGTCCCCTTATGAGTAAGGGTGGAGATCGGCTTGGTAAGAGACGAGAAGTGCGGAATAAACTGCCTGTAATAGTTGGCGATTCCGAGAAAACGTTGGATAGCTCTTATGCCGACGGGGTGGGGCCATTTGAGAATGGCGGATAGTTTCTCGGGGTCCATCTGCAGCTCGGCATCGGAGATGATGTAGCCCAGAAATGGTAGTGAGGTTTGCTTGAACAGGCATTTTTCCATCTTGGCGTACAAACGATTCTCCCGAAGACGCTGAAGAACCAGTCGGACAGTCCTCCTATGAGACGGAAGGTCTGGGGAGAAAACAAGGATGTCATCCAAGTACACTACCACACAGGAGTACAGAAGGTCCCTGAAGATCTCATTGACGAACTCCTGAAACACAGCCGGAGCATTGCACAGACCAAAGGACATAACCAGGTACTCATAATGACAGTCACGGGTGTTAAAAGCGGTCTTCCATTCATCACCGGCCCGGATGCGGATGAGATTGTAAGCTCCTCTGAGATCCAACTTGGAGAAGATCCGCGCTCCTCTGAGGCGATCAAACAACTCCGGGATGAGTGGAAGGGGGTACCAGTTCTTGATGGTGATGTTGTTTAAACCCCTGTAGTCAATGCAAGGGCGCAGCGAGCCGTCCTTTTTAACGAAGAAGAAACTGGCTCCTGCGGGGGAAGAAGACTTCAGAATGAATCCTTTGGCGAGGTTCTCTTGGATGTACTCGGACATGGTTGTGGTTTCTGCGGGAGACAGTGGATAAATCCTACCCCTAGGAGGGGTGGACCTGGGGATTAACTTGATTGGACAGTCGAAAGACCGGTGTGGGGGAAGGATCTCCGCTTCCTTCTTGTCAGACGTCTGCATAGGACCAATAGGCCAAGGGAAGCCCCGAGAGCTCCGGAGGTGGGAGTGCAGGAGCAGCAGGACAAATGACATTTAGACACCGACCGTGACACGAGTGTCCCCAGCGCAATACTTCCCCTGATGACCAATCGAGAACCGGCTGATGGGTCCGTAGCCACGGAAGATGAAGCAGGATGGCGTGAGACAAATCAGGCAGCACGTAGAAGGCCACTCTTTCCCGGTGGAGAGCGCCGACTTACAAAACAACCTCAGTGACCAGGGTGATGGGTTCCTGAAGTGGTTTGCCGTCAACTGAAGCTATTAGTCGAGGATTCTTTAGGGTAACCACGGGAATCCAGTACTTGTCCACCTCTTCACGCCGGATGAAGTTACCTGCCGAGCCCGACTCCACGTAAGCCACCTCAGAGCCACGCCTCTCCCCTGAAAGCAAAAGAACAGATATCGTGAGGGCTTGAGAGGAATCATTAACACCTAGGGAGGCCTCTCTTACCTGGCTTAGGTGGAAGAGTTTCCCGGTCTCTCAGGACAAGAACGGATGAAATGCGACGCTCCTCCACAATAGAGACATAGACCATGCGCCCGTCTCTCTCTCTGGCGAGACTCAGCCAATTTGACACGGTCAACCTGCATGGGCTCGGGAGGAGAAGTGTGGGCGGACCCAGCTGGACGTGGACTAAAGGACGGATTAGTGGAAGAGACAGGCCTGGCGGGTCTCCTGTCCCTAGCTGATTCTCGCGCGCGCTCCTGAAGCCGGAGGTCTATGCGGGTGGCTAGGGAGATGAGGTCCTCGAGAGTGGTGGGAGTATCCCGACCCACCAATTCATCCTTTATCCTACCCGATAACCCACGCCAAAAGGCTCCTACTAGTGCCGCATTATTCCAACCCAATTCCGAAGACAACGTACGAACCGGATGGCATACTGACCAACACTCAGAGCGCCCTGGTGGAGGTTGAAAAGGGACTCGGTAAGAGAGGCTACCCATCCTGACTCATCAAACACCTTACAAAAGGTATCCAAGAAGACCGGAATATTAGAAACTACAGGATCATCCCTCTCCCAGAGAGGATTTAGCCAGGACAGGACCTCCCCCTCCAGATGGGACATGATGAAGGCCACTTTGGCCCTATCGGAGGGATACTGGTGGGGTAGAAGCTCGAAGTGAAGACTACTTTTGTTTAAGAACCCTCTACAATGTTTGGGATCACCACTGTATCGGGGTGGTTTGGCAAGGCGAAGAGAGGGAAACGAAGCGAGACCAGGAGGAGCGGCAGAAGCTGCAGTGGCTGACTGGAGAGCTACCAAACGGTTATCTACGGAGGCCATATAAGTCAGAATATGGGACTGGGCGTCACGCTGCTGGCCCAGCTCCTGCTGGAGACTGGCCAATTGGGCAGCATTCCCCGGATCGGCGGCCTGAAGAGTTGACAGGCGTGACTCCATGGACTTCATTACAGACATGATGCGCCCCTGGTTCTCCCACAGAAAGAGCAACTCCTTTTGAGCGGGAGCAGAAGCACCGGCGGGATCCATGGCCTGATCGTACTGTTACTGTTAGCGTGACGCTAGGCAGGACGGGTTTCCCGGAGTGGACCCTCTGGACCGTGGCACCGAGGGGCCCTGGACGAGCGACCTGGTGGGACCGACCCCTATACAGGGACCGTTAGGAGCAGGCCCAGGGGTTTGAATGCCATGGCAGCCGGAACCAAGAGGGGCGGCTCGGAATGGACTGGAGTGAGACAGCCATGGGAAGGCAGGACCAAAGTAGGACAGCAGGAATCAGGCATGGGTAGGCAGGACCGGAGTAGGACTGCAGGAACAGACACGGGTTGGCAGGACCGGAATAGGACAGCAGGAATCAGGCACGGGTAGGCAGGACCGGAGTAGGACTGCAGGAACAGACACGGGTTGGCAGAACCGGAGTAGGACAGCAGGAATCAGGCACGGGTAGGCAGGACTGGAGTAGGACTGCAGGAACAGACACGGGTTGGCAGGAGCAGACACGGGAAGGCAGGACCGGGTTAGGACTTCAGGAATCAGGCACGGGCAGGCAGGAACGGAATAGGATGGCAGGAACCAGGCACGGCACGAGCAGGCAGGGCAGAGCAGGAACACACACAGAACCGAGCAGCACTGAAAGGAAGCACAGGGACAGGGTGAGGACGGAGACCGTGCACAGGGAAGGGCACGGGAGCCTAGTGTGCTGGTAATGCAACAACGATAGGGCGCCTCCTTTTTGGGAGGGTGACCTGATATAGCCGAGAACCTGCCCCCATTGGTCCTGCGGTGCTACCAGGTCAGGGCACCGCCGGAGTATAAGAACTGGCTGGCAGGTCTGGCCGCGGCCTATGGCGCATGCGCAGAAGTCGCAGTGACATCACAAGCCGCGGGCCGGTCAGAGGGGGCCCCACTGCCGCCGACGGAGGAGGGAGAGAGGCTGCGGCGCAGGGTAAGTATTAGCGCACGCAGCTGGGGCCATGGCAGGGTGCGCGACAGGGACGGGGGCCGTGACACTGTGTGCTCAGATGCAGCCAAACTGATTGGTCGTCGTTTCATACTACAGATGGACAATAACCCAAAACATAAATCCAAAGCAACCCAGAAGTTTGGAATATTCTTGAATGGCCAAGTCAGTCACCTGATCTCATCCCAATTGAGCATGCATTTCACTTGTTAAAGACTAAACTTCAGACAGAAAGGCCCACAAACAAACAGTAACTGAAAACCACCGCAGTGAAGGCCTGGCAGAGCATCAAAAAGGAGGAAACACAGCGTCTGGTGATGTTCAAGACTTCAGGCAGTCATTGCCAACAAAGGGTTTTCAACCAAGTACTAGAAATGAACATTTTATTTCCAATTATTTAATCTGTCCAATTACTTTTGGTCCCTTTTAAATACAGGGTGGCACATGTTAAGGAGCTGAAACTCCTAAACCCTTCATCCAATTTTAATGTGGATACCCTCAAATGAAAGCTGAAAGTCTGAACTTCACCTGCATCTGAATTATTTTGTTTAAAATTCATTGTGGTAATGTCTAGAACCAAAATTAGAAAAATGTTGTCTCTGTCCAAATATATATGGACCTAACTGTATATGACCAGCAGTAATGACATGACATGCACACATTCGTTCAATCCATGTGAGCATATGGGGTGTGACGATCATCATTAATTTTAATGCTGGACTGCCATATACCTGGATTGTGAAAAATGAGGATGAATGAACTCATGGAGATCAACATCCAACACTGCTGAGACACCGTCACATGTTTCTCAACGCAGTGATCCTAGAGCAATGCCCCCATCCCTTATGGGAAATATGCAAAAACATGCAAAACACAAGCCGCGGAGACACCATCACATGTTTCTCAACGCAAGCAATGATTAGCCAGGTCTTTCCTCGGGAAGGAACAACAATGGGAAGGGCAGTCTCCAATGAAGGAAACCACCTATGCCAAAACATGGAGTCTATGGAATGACTGTTATCTGGGTGATCTGTGATAGATTTTCTAAGATGGTCCATCTTGTACCACTCCCAAAGTTGCCATTTTCTTCTGAGTTGGTGCCCTTATTTTTACAACAGGTGGTTCGGTTGCACGGGATTCCTGAGAACATTGTGTCGGACAGAGGAGTCCAATTTGGTTCCAGATTTTGGAGAGCTTTTTGTTCCAAACTGGGAATTCAGTTATCTTTCTCCTCTGCATTTCATCCTCAGACCAATGGGCAGACTGAGAGAGCAAACCAGACTTTGGAGTCCTATTTGAGATGTTTCATATCTGCTGATCAGGATGACTGGGTCTCATTTTTGCCCTTGGCCGAATTCGTGCTAAACAATAGGGCTAGTTCTCCCACTTTGATGTCGCCCTTTTCTGTAACGTTGGGTTTCATCCTCGATTTTCTTCAGGGCAGGTGGAATCTTCGGCCTGCCCAAGTGTGGATTCTGTGGTAGAGAGAATGCAGCAGATTTGGGACCAAGTGGTGGATAAGTTGTCCCAATCTCAGGAAAAAGCCCAATGGTAACCCAACCGGCATAGGACCATTGGTCCTTGGTTTAAAGTGGGTGATATGGTTTGGTTGTCTTCAAAGAAAATTCCTATGAAGGTTGCGTCTCCAAAATTCAAGCCAAGATTCATTGGACCTTATAAGATTTTGGAAATCCTTAATCCCGTTTCTTTCCAATTGGCTCTTCCACTTACGTTTAAGATTCATAGCGTGTTTCATAAATCTTTGTTGAAGAGGTTTGTGGAGCCAATAGTTCCCATAGTGGCGCCTACTGACCCTGTATTGGTTAAAGGTAATTTAGAGTATGAGGTAGAGAAAATATTGGATTCTCGTTTGGCCAGATGGAGACTCCAGTACTTGATCAAATGGAAGGGTTATGGCCAGGAGGATAATTCTTGGGTCTCTGCTTCTGACATTCATGCCGAAAGATTGGTTCGTGCCTTTCACCGGGCCCATCCTGACTGGCCTGGTGGCATGGATGAGGGTTCGGTGACCCCTCCTCAAGGGGGGGCTACTGTTGTTAATTCTCTTTCTGGCCTCCCTCTGGTTATTACTGAAGGTAGTGGAGCTGGTCAGATTGATAGAGGGGCTGCAAGTTCTCTTTCTGGGCTCCCTCTGGTGGTTACTGGAGGTAGTGGAGCTGATCTGATTGACAGAGACTGGCCACCTGATAATGAGGATGACGATTGGAGTTCAGGAGTTTCAGATTGGGATTTAAGACAGCTGACTCCCTCTATCCCTGCTGGTGATTTTCTTCCTGAGGTCTGATGTCTCCTGCTCTGTCCCTGCATGGTTCAGCTAAATGGTTCATTTGCTATTCTGTTTGCATTTAATCTGGTTTTGTCTATTTCTGCTTTGTGCGGGTCAGCCAGCTCCGGCTGGGGCTGTGCTGAATCATCGCCCATATGTTACTGCTTGTGCCAGTTTGTTTCGTCCCCTGTTATATTGGTCTCTTTTTGCTTTGCTTTCAGAATATACCAGAGTGCTGATATAGTGGGGGCGAAGTCGTGCGACTTCAGTGTTCTTTGCGCATCAGGCGTGGTGGACTTTTTGCAGGTTTTTTTGCGTGATTGCAGACAGTGTCTTTCCTTTCCTGCCCTGTCTAGTCAGTGTGGGCCCCATCATTTGCTCAGTCTATTTTCCTGCCTGCGTTTGTGTTTTCATCTTGTCTCACTGACAAAATATGTTTGGGGGCTATCTATTCCTTTGTGATCTGCTCCAGGGCAGTTTAGATTTCCCTTTTCTTGCTTTAGGCTTAGTTTGCTCTGCAGCTGTGCTGAGGTGTCTAGGATCAACGTAGGAACGCTCCACGGCTACTGCTAGTTGTGTGGATAGGATCAGGGGTCTGCAATCCGCTTAGATACCAATCTCTCTGGTTTTCTGTGGCTTAGCCTTGGCCTGCTATCCTCCTCGGTGACCCATTCATAACAGTCCTCCCTGTTCAGCTCTGCTACGGTTAGACATTTTCTAGTCTGTTTTGCCCCAGACATGAGAGTAGCAGCCTCCATACACATTGGGTTTGACTCCTTCCTTATAAAACAGTAGGAAAATGAAGACAAATTGTTGTGGAATGAAAGATTGTAACTTCTATTCTGAGTAACCTTAACATGTACTATGTGACAATCTAATGAAGGAACTTTTGACAACATTTTATTGAAAAAACATGCACACCCTGCTATGTAATTTTACATTATTGTTTATTTGTATTATATAACCCAAAAAAAAGATGTTTAAAAGAAAAGAGAGTATCAGCCTCTGATGTCAGCTGCCACATGATGAGCGACCTGCCCTTCAGTATGGTCGTGACTACTCCTGCAGCGCTTCCTATGGCCTTCAGTACATTACAGGGTCTTACTGTTTCACATGGTAACACAGCATTCTCCCTGTCCAAACTTACTTCATTCAGGAGTTCCCTCAGCTGTTTCACCCCGGATCTGAGGGCATCAGCCCATGCGATAAGTTGCCACATTATGGAGCCTCCTGCATCCCTGCACTGCCCTGGCATTCCTTCAGCCTCTCTTCCTTCACTGCTGAATCTATACTTCTGGCCCAGGATGGCTGGGCTCTTCTCTTGAACGTTGCGGGGTTGCTGTGCTGTCCTGGCCATTAAGCCTTTCCTGACTATCTGGGCACCCCTGACCCTTCTGTCTAGATTCAGGAAATGTCTCTCACTTACCACACAAGCAGACCCTTCCTACATTAACTATTTACTATGTGGAGCTCCTATGCTGATTTCCTACCATACTATGTACAGTGCTATACCTAGAACTATAATGTACCCCATCTTGTGGCTAAATTTGGCTGCTGCACTTTCCCCATGTCAATACTATAATATATAGCAAAACAATTGTATGTACATTTATAAAAAATATAAGCAGAAAGAATATTTATACTAAGGAGGGGCCTGGAGTATTACTTGATCCCGGTACACCCCTTGCAAACCAAAGAGAAGAGTCTAAGAAATTGTGAGATTTTTCATTCATAACTCTTGCAAGGAAGTTTGGACTTTGCTACATACTAAATCAGAAAGTTTCTCCTCCCAGACTAGTCTTCTTTAGCAAAAGGCTGATGGTAGAAAAATAAATGACTCAATATGCAGAATGATGGAGACCAACAGAAATTGTAGTCAGGTGGTCATCGGTCGGGGCAGGCAGAGTTTTAGACATATATGGTAGAAGGGCAATGGTTGGGATGGGCAGCAGACATTGATGCATGCTTGATAAAAGCAAAGGATTATAGAAGAACCGATAATCTTTTTTTTCAGAACCAAAGCAATGGAAAATGGTCAAGCTCAAACTCAGGGCAGCTGGCCCTTTAAGAGGTTGCTCGGTTATTAGAAGAGAGGCGCAAAAGGAAGGGACACAACACATGATGCAGGGGTGATGGAGCAGATCTTGGTACATATTCTGGTTTCCTTATGATTAACTGTTAGTAGCCAGCATGCCTTTGGTTTGTTAGCTTTCATAACATGTTGGAAAATGAGAAACTACTGTATTGTATAGAGTGCAAGGAGGACATTTGTTGAACATTTGGTTTCATAAACAACAACATATTTTTCGTCAAGAATTTTAGAAAACAGTGGTGACACCAATTAGCATTCTGCATGCTGCGCTAATTCCGCTTATGTGTCCTGTACTGTTTATCATGGTAGAGACTCTGAAAATTGCTTTTCACACATTAGCTAAGCTGGCATCTCTTTGTGGCCGACTTCAATTATAGTTTTCAAGGAAATTAGACAGATTTTTCGGCTTCACAAAATAATTCACCTTCAGAACAGTTTGAGAATGGCCATATTTATGTGAAACCTAGGTCCTCTGCTCCTGAATTATAGAGCATGGATTTCACATTTTACGAATTGTTTTCCACCTTCTCCAACTGCTTAAAAATAAATTCTGCTCAACTCTTTCCTCGACTATCCAGTGCTACAACCATCACAGTCATTCAGTTTAAAGAGTGAGGCAAACCATATTCTATCTTTCATTTGGCAATTCTAAAAATCGATTTCCCTGGGTAAAATTGTTCTCTATAGTCCAATATTATTATTACTATTATAGAATATCTGTATGATTTCCTAATGTAAAGAAAAGACATTTTGGAAGTTAGATCAACTGAAGCAAAAAAAAAAGAAGCTAAAGATGCATCTAGTTTTTAGTAAGAAGCCTCACCCTAGCACTACAAGACATTAAAGTGGTTGTCCACTTGGAAAAATATTGTTATGTGTTCCATATATAAGTTCCATATATAACACAATTTATTGAAACTAAGAGGTGAGCAAATCAATTTGAAGAACCGTCATCCTACAACAAGGTTGGACGAGCGCCCCAAGAACTGTCTTCTACCTGCCGGTATACCAGGGGCCTCTTTTGATTACTTGGCTTGGTGCAACGTCGCTGTTGCATTGTGCTCACGCCATTCCAATTTATAGGAGGAAGTTGTAGGGCAAAAAATACTTACCTAGCAGCTGGAAAACTGTCCTGCAAATATATTTTCTGCTCTATATTTGTAATGGGTCAAAAATGGCCCAATACGTCTGTTTATCCCCCTTCTTAAATTCTTGCACTGCTGGCTAGAGTTGAGCGAAAGAGGTCGGTTGGATTAAAAAATCGACAACTTTCACCAAAGTCGGGTTTCGCCGATCAAAACCTGACCCTAGCGTGAGGTCGGCCATGAGGTCGCCCAGCCGAGCGCCAAAGTCGCGTTTCAAATAATGCTTTCAGCGCCTTTTCTCACGCAATGATGGAGGATGCACACTGTGGGCAACGCGATGACAAGCGCAGCAGCCAGCACCATGTTAGAGAAGGGCATTGAAGTGATTGGCTGGCTTTGTGTGGCGTCACAGGGGGTATAAAAGGCTGTCAACGCTGACCGCCATCTTACTTCTGCCGATCTCACAATAGGGAGAGGTGCTGCTGCTGATTCTGAACAAGGAGAGCGTTAGGCAGGGAAGAAGAAAAAAAAACTGCTTCTGCTGATAGCACTTTTCACTGTACAGTTAGTGTGCAGTGAAAGGGGAGGATTTTTGTTGTGTGCAGCAGCGCTGGAGGTGATTAGGCTGCCTTTTAAGGCTACCTGCTAGCTGTATTGCTGTGTGCACACTGCTGTTCAAACTGCTTTTTTCAAAGCACTCCAAATTGTATTACTTTGTCCTGGTGAGTTACTGAGCGTTCATTTTTTCACACACTGTATAGCGGTGTACGCTCCTCACACACTACCATGTATTCCGGCTGGTATCACGGACAAATAGAAGCTACCTGTGTGTGACTCTGGAAAATAAACGAGGATTTTTTCTGTTTTTCCAGATCTACACCTTAGTCGTGTCCATTTTTCAAACAGTTCCGTATATCTGCTTGTTGGATTACGGTCCAATACATACTGTGAGAGCATCTGTGACTAACATAATATATACTTTGATTTAATTTGTTTAATACACCTTACACAGCTGGACACTCCTCATACAGTACCATCTCTCTGCTGGTATTTTTGGTACATTTTCCCAAACATGAGGAAGTATGGTGGAAGAGTCCGCGGACGTGGGAAGGGGGGCGCAGCTGGTACTGATGGTGGTGGTGCATCGGCTGGTTCTGGCAAAAGCACAATAGCAGCTAAGGCAAGAGGTGTTGAGCGTGCGCCATCCTCTGGGTCAAGAAGGCCTGTAAGGTTGCCTTTTCTTAGAGTCGGAAAACCGCTTTTAAAGCCGGAGCATCAGGAACAGGTTTTGGTGTACATTGCCGAAACAGCCACCAGCTCTATTGCCTCCTCTTCAGAACGGACGAAAACTCCAAGCACGGAGTTGTCAGTGCAGGGTTCTGGTCATAAAAACCCCTTTCCTTGTGTCCTTCACCCCCACCAAAAGTTACGGATGCGGCAGCCCACATTTCAGATTACTCTTTGGAGCTCTTTTCACAGACCATGCCTGGGTTATACTGTCAAATCCAGAATTCCCCAGTCCAAGATGAATCTTACATGGAATGCACTGATGCACAGCCACTGCTAGATGATTCTGCTGGTATATTGACTCACAGCACTACATTGCCCTCGCAGTCTATTGAGCCAGAATCTGACCCTGATGAAACCCAGGTGCCCCTTCCCGCATACCATACCACCTTACACGGTGACACAGAGGAAGGTAAAGAGGAAGGTGCAGATGACTTTGAAGAGGAGGTGATGGATGACCCAGTTCTGGACCTGGATTGGCATCCATTGGGGGAGGAAGGTGGCACTGGCAATAGTTCAGATATGGAGAAGGATCCGCAGCAGGCATTGACATCGCAGCAGCGGTTATCTAGCAGGCCCGTAGCTGTCCTAAAATGTAGAACAAAAACTAAAATAGTTGAAGGACAGCTTGACCAGACGGTCAACATAGCACAGCCTGCAAGGCCAGAAAATGTTTACCATAGTAGGAAGAGTACAGTGTGGCACTTCTTTATCCAAAATCCTACTGACGAAGCAAAGGTTAACTGTAAGAAGTGCGGAAGGACCTTTAGCCGAGGTAAACAACTCAGAAATACCAGTTGCATGCTTAGACATTTAATCAACATGCACTTGCAAGCGTGGACGGACTACAAAACCTCAGGTAGCACATGTGCACCTGCTCCGACTGAAGGTAGACATCAACGCTCCATCGCTACCCCCACTGTAAGACCACCGCCACCATTAAGCACACCACCAGCACTAAATGTGGAGGTGTCGTCGCAAGGCCAAAGCACTCAGGGAATCACAATGGATTTGAAACACAACACTGAATCTAGGCCGCCATCACCAATACCATCACCAACCCCCTCTCACTCCATCCGGTCCACTGCTTCTTCCCCCATATGCAGCTCTCCAGTCCATCTCACCCTACAAGACACTCTGAGTAGGACAAGAAAGTACTCATCCTCTCCTCCGTGTACACTGTGTTTGAACGCCTATATTGCCAAACTAATCTCATTAGAGATGATACCCTACCGTTTGGTTGAAAGTGAAGCTTTCCGCGACCTCATGGCCTACGCTGTCCCACGCTATGACTTACCAAGTCATCACTTCTTTTCTCGAAAAGCCATCCCTGCCCTCCACCGGCATGTGAAAGACAGCATTGTCCATGCACTAAAACAGTCAGTGAGTGGAAAGGTGCACCTCACAACGGATGCATGGACCAGTAGGCATGGCCAGGGCCGTTACATGTCCATCACTGCGCACTGGGTTAATGTGGTGGATGCAGGCTCCACTGGGGACAGCGGCGGTGGAACAGTGCTGCGTAGCCCACGGTATAGGAAACAGTTGACTGTAGGCTTTCACTCCTCCTCCTCGTCTATCAATGAAAGCTCATCCACAGAGCGCAGTCGCATGAGCACTACATCCACAGCTGGCAGTGTTGCACACGAGGTGTCCCACTATCGAACAGCTAGTGGTAAGCGTCAGCAGCCTGTGTAAAAGATGATGTCTATGGGCGACAACAGACACACTGCGGAGGTACTGGCTGACTTCTTGCAGCGACAAACAGAGTCATGGCTGGGCAGTCTACATCTTGAGGTTGGCAAGGTAGTCAGTGATAACGGCTGTAATTTTGTGGCAGCCATAGCCCATGCAAAATTCACACACATACCTTGCCTGGATCACACTTTGAACCTGGTGGTGCAGTGCTTCCTTAATAATTATCCGGAGTTAACGATTGCTCCACCTCCCCAAGCACCGCCTAATTATAGATGTTGCAACAAGGTGGAACTCCACCCTGCACATGGTTGAGAGGCTGTGTGAACCTAGGCAGGCTGTAATGCATTTGTGGGAGGATACACAGGCAGGCAGTTTGAGGGAAGACATGGAATTGTCTGGTGTGCAGTGATCAAAGCTGAAAGACCTCTGTAAAATCCTTCAGTGTTTGGAGGAATGCACATGGCTGGTAAGGGCAGATGACGCCATCATAAGCATGAGCATCCCACTTGAGCGTCTGCTCATGCAAAGTTTGATGCACATTAAGGATCAGGCGTCTGCAGAGGAGGAGGGAAGCCTACTTCTCCACCCACCACGGGCAGTGCATCATTGACACCTGGAACATTGGCCCACATGTGCGATTATGCCTTGCGGATCCTAAAAAGAGACCCCTGCATTGCCAAATTGATGAGGGATGATGATTACTGGTGGCCAGCACTTTCGATCCACGCTACAAAGGCAACTTACACAACATCATGCCACAGGAGAACCTAGAGATAATACTGGCAAACAAACAAGCAACTCTGGTAAACCGTTTGTTTGAGGCTTTCCCAGCACACAGCAGCGGTGCTGGTTCTCCCACGAGCCGTAGTGGGCACAATGGAAGAGGTGTTCGTGGTGCACACAGCAGAAGTGGCGTCGGAGACAGGGGTTTAATGTCCATGTTGTGGAATGATTTCTCATGTACCGCTCACACGACTGCTAATACTGCATCGATTAAAAGTGACAGGAGACAGCAGTTGTCAACTATGGTTACAAACTACTTTTCCTCCCATATCAATGTTCTCCCTCACAGGTCATTCCCCTTTGACTATTGAGCCTCTAAACTGGACGCCTGGTCTGAATTGGCACAATATGCCTTACAGGAGCTCGCTTGCCGTGCTGCTAGTGTGTTATCTGAAAGAGTCTTCAGTGCTGCTGGATCAATCCTGACAGAAAAAAGGACCCGTCTGTCGACCCAAAATGTTGATGATCTAACCTTCATTAAAATGAACCATTCATGGGTTTCAAAGGATTTTGTGCCACCTTCCCCTGATGACACCTAGGTTACCAGAAAAGTGCCTCAGTTTTTACCTCCTCTTCCTTGGACTTGCCCAATTACGCCCTTTGCAGCAGCTGAATGTCTAGCCAACACATCTACATATGCCAATTTTTAAACCTCCATAACTGGACTGCCCACCCCTCCCCTGACGGCTGGGGTCAAGACCTGGCGCACCAGGGCAAGTGCCGTTGCTCTGAACAGGTGGATGACCCCACTGATGGCCGACAGCAATGGCACACGGCCCATCATAGTACAATACAGTGTCTCAGACAGTAGGAGGGCCCACTCACCGTCAGACACACCAGCGTACTATGAGGGGCCCTGTGCCAGTACCGTCAACCACGTTTGTGCCCCCTCTGCTTGGTCATGGCCACAGCACTTGAAAGTTGCAATACTTACCTCTCCCTGCTCCACCGCTGTGTAGTCTGGGCAGATAAATCCTTCACAGGGACGGCCACTAGAAATTTGGTGTATTGATCAATGATGGTTAAGATTTAGCTATGGCCTGTCCTGCTGGCCTCTACCTTCAGATGATTAATGGCTACCATTTGAAATGGATATCAACTTACAAGCAAATGCAGTGGTGGTTTATGATCACCTTTCACAGTTGTGATAGGCACAGACGTGTGACATTCCTGCCACTATTTTTCAATGTCTCCTCTAACGACAATCCAATAGAATCGCCTATGGCCTGTGGCTTCTGTCTTTTGCACTCCAAAATGACCAGACACATCATGATAGGCAGTGAGGACCATGGGTACATCTCTCCCTGTGATCACAATTTGATGAAGACGAGTAACGGTGATGTGATCCACGCTACTGCGATAAAGCAATCCTTTCTTCACAAAGAACCTTTTTCGCTTTCTCCACAGACACAGTAATTGAGGTTCTGCATCGCCTCTGCAACATCTACGGGGAGGTTTTCCCGCGATGAGTAATTCCAAAATTTCTGCTAACACTCGACTTTGCGTCTATACTTGCATCCATGTAGTTTCCAGTAGCGGACATTCTTGACTGGCTTACTGAGATTGAAATATATACGAACATTTAAAAGTACCACAACACTGTATACTGATGTACGCTATGAATACCTTTCCCTTTTTCTACTTTTTTAATTCTGGTGTAATACATAGTGAGCCTGTGAGTGTCTGTGACTCCAGAAGTATAGATGGAAATTTAACCCTAGACTGGACACACCTGGTATGTGCTGATACACTACCTTGTTTCAAAAATTTGTATTAAGGTATCATCTGTAGGATAACCAACTGTGGGGGGGGACCCTCTTCTTGCCACAGACAAACACGAGACTGAGATAGAGTTTGTATTGAACAGGTCCGTTTTTAGTGCCCATCCTTCTGTCGACAACAGCAATTCACTAAAGCCGTTTCACATTTCTCTGTACACTTCCTTTGTAACTATAATCGTGGCGTCCTTTGTGGCTCTTCCACTGTGGTTGGCCTAGGCCCAACCACCAGAGCGCTGCACCAGTCTGAGCACACCGTCCGTATGATAGCCCTTCATCTGCAGCTACCATCCTCTGGGCCACCCCCCGTGACCGCCTCAACTGTCAGTCCTCTCTGGAGCCTTTCCACTGTCTCTATTTCCTCAGCAAAACTTCCTCTTTACTGTGCTCCCTTCGCTGACTGACTCTTCCAGAACCTTCCCTCAGCCTTTTATACTTCCAGTTCTGGTAACTCCGCCCACCTTCACCTAACAGTTTCTCTGACCAATGGAAGTTATTCGGTCCCACTCCGACACTCTCCACTGCCCTCCAATGGGCAAGCTAAAACACTGCACCCTTTCTCTTTATCTTAGCGGTTTCACACCTATACTGCGCTACACCTCTGCTTCTCACTACAGGCTGGTTTGTCTGTCAGTCCACCTTCCCTACATCATCCATAGTGAGTGAGTGTGTGTGGGTTACGCCTTCTATATATACGGTGAATCGGAGAAACAAATTTTTATACTACACTCGATACAGCTTGTATCTAGTTATACAGTACCTTTGTTCGACATTTATCATTACAGTAAAATCCATACTGTGTAAGCGTCTGAGAGTGACTACGGGACTATTTATCCGGAGATTTCAATTGTACCCTAAAAAATATATACTTGCTATCTTGTTATCCAGGAACTTTTTTAGGCTACTTTGACACTTGCGTTTTTTTGCGCTGCGCACCAGGCGCAGTGCAAACGCACATAAAAAACGCATCATGCGTTTTTGTGCATTTTTTGGCGGTTTTGTGTGCTTTTTAAGCAGTGAAGTATGTGTCATTGTACTATACCTATATTTCTGTGGCGTATCGGAGCATCATGAGTTGTGGTATGTGTTAAAGGGGCGCACTGACACTCTTTGGCCCAGGGCACACGAAAACCTGGAGCCAGCCCAACTCCCCCCACAAATTTAGCCAAATAACCCCCCAGTTTTCAATGCGTAACTATTCTTAGGCAGTAAATTAAGGTTGACAAGCCTCAGTTATAAGAATTGATGTTTTTGGCATTGAAATGGGCACTGTAGGTGTGTTTACTGTCTTCCACTCCCTGCCGACTTTGCTTCCCCATTGACTTGCATTGGGTTTCGTGTTTCAGTCGGCCTCCGACTTTTCTCTGTAGTCGGCCGATTTCGTTCAACCCGACTTTTGCGAAAGTCGAGTTTCATGAAACCCGACTCGACCCGAAAAAAGGCAAAGTCGCTCATATCTACTGCTGACATTCAGTGATGTAGTGTGACTTGTTCTGCAGATACAGTATATGCCTATTTTCACCTTGATTTCCTTGAGAATCTCTTAATTCTTTCCTGGATGAATTCAACAATGATGGGGGACACAAAATGTAGTAATTTTTTCTTTTTTTGGCATCAGCCACAGATTCTGAGATGCCACTTTTACATCTAGCCTAATGAAATAATTTTGGCACAACCTTCTGGTAATGTAAAAAATGTTTTCCATTATTGAAAATCTACTAAAACAAGGGGATTTATGCAGAGGTTATGCTATGGTAAAGGGTGTTTGTCGTGTCAGAAACGTGTCTGTGCTTTAATCTCTGCATGGATACCCTCGTTTTAATGAATTTTCAATAAAGGAAAACTTTTTTTACATTATTGGATGTCTATGCTGAAAGTCTCCTCCTACATGACACTATTTGCTGTTCCCCAGCATCAAGATTCGGTACTAACCGGTCTTGAGCTTCTCAGCTATTAATCCGATTAGCAAGTGTTGTGAGCTCTGTCCTTTCTCTTCTTCTGCAACTAGCTCTATATACTGCTTTTTCATTGAACGGGAAGAACAGAAGAATTGGAAATTGACCAGAAGAAGGAGAACAGTCATAAGTGATCCTGGGTGTACATTGACAATTTGCCATATTGAGCAAAAAAAACACTACTGCCCGCCACAGAGAACCACAAGACCATCTGAAGACGACAATGGGTCATTGTCATTTCTTACACTTCTCTGGTGAAATGGAAGCCAACTCTTGCATTACTGCAAGATCATTCAGATAAGAGGCTCAATAAGAATCTTCCTGCAAAAAACAAATAAGAGAAATAGGGACATTTTTTGTGGACCACCATATAGTTTGCTAAGTTTCATGGACATGAAGTCGGGCCTGATTCTCCACTCTTCTTATAAAAATCATTACACTTGTTTTCATAGTGTTAAAAAAAGATAAGACATCAGAATATTGTCTTAAACCGCACTAAGTAGGAATTCTGTAAATCAAAGGAAAACATCCAAACAATTTGATATTACAAACACCGCGGACACCGCGGAACCATTTATTGTCTTTCATTCGCTTGTCATATTTTCTATTAAAAACACCCTTAATTTTTTTCACGGTCTGGAAACAAGATTGTAAGTTTGATTTTTTGCAAAATAAAATTTTGACTTCTAATTTAATCTGCCGTTAAATATTTTCTATAGAAAATAAATAAGATTGAGGTACAGATATAACGAAAAGTTGGTGGATTCTGCACATATCCTGATAAACCTATAACCCGAGGCCGCCGGATTGTGATATTATTACGGTCCTTTTTCAATTTGCTTTTTAACTCTGTAATTTTGCTGTGTTTGTGTGGAGATAAAAAGACTGCTCGGCGCTATCTTTCTTCTAAGGCAATATATATAATCTCTTGCTATTGATTTTTTGTGAAAAAAATATAAAACACAATTGCAGAAAAGTATGACTTTGGCAATCAGAGCACGGGACGATGCTTTACAAGCTTGAAAACAAAACAGCATCATCCTATCAGGAAATAATATCTGCAATTTAACCAATTTAAAAAAGAAATTGGCAAAATCGACATACAGATTGATACAATCCCCACATGGAGGTTATCGCTGTATCTTGCTGCATTGCTATATTGTAAGCCTCGAGACACATTAAAGGGACTGTCCAGCTCCTTGAGGTTCTTTATCATTCTACCGCTTTAGCAAAGAATAACAATCTCAGTCGCACCCTTGTTTCCAACTTTGTAGGTTTCCCAGTGTTCTTGTAGGTCCCACATCACTCCACCGAGATATTAGCTTCCAGTCATCTGCTGCAGTCATCCCTTTTCCATAGAGGTTAGGATACAGAGGCTGGCAGAGCCCTGGAGTGTCATCACTGGAGCAGCAGAACATCATTATTTTGTACATTTCTTAGGTTAAGTTCACACTTCTGTTTGTACATTCCAAACAATATTCATAAAAAAATCAGATCCACTGCATTATTTATGCAATCAGAAGCAGAGGTATCCCATAGATTATGATTTTTTTCCGGGTTCTGTTTTTAGAATATCAAAGGTTCTGGTGCCGCATGGATGATGGATGCTTGTGTACAGCCTTTACATTGACAGATGAGCCACATTGGCTTGGCTGTACCCTAAACTTTCATTGAATTCAATGTAGAGAGCTGCTCATTTGCATCCGTCCACCTCTCTGACAGTCGCAGTGGCATCATCAGATAAGATAGGAAGCTCAGGGGAGGTGTAGATCCTAACAGCAGAACCAACATCCAGTCAGACTTTTACAGGACGGATAAGCCATAAATGTCCAATATTTCCTGTTAGGAAATGTTTAATCTTAGGTCCATTACTTCCAGGGTAGAATATCTGCTGTCCTTTAGAAGAACTTCCAATGTTATAACTCAGTCTGTTTCGCCATACATGACTCAGTCGAGAGCCGTACTTGGCTACGTCCTCTCTATTCAAAGGGGGACACAGAAGTCTACCATATATAGTGGGTTTCCATTGGCTGGACCACTAGTTATCTTTTAGTTTGTTCTTGTGATCATAGTAGCTAGATCTCCAGATACCAAAGCATATTAAATGTAAGATGTAAAAAAACACAGGTCTGTGACTAAAAAGCTGTTTGATTATTTTAATCTAATTTCCATGTATTTTGGTGTGCTGAAAACGAAAAAAAATTGAAAAAAATCCTGGACATCAGGATTTGCCTCAAAATGCAAAATTCTCTTCAAATTTAGTAAATTTTTCTCAATTTTTTATTTTTTAATCTTAGGGTTTTGAAAGTCAAAATTACTATTAATTAATTCACATCAATGCATTGAAGATATACAATGCCAAAAAAATATAACTTTCAAAGAAAAGAACTTGCAGAGTGAGCTAATGAAACCAGCATCAACATGTTGCAATCCTGAACGAGCGGGCCCTGACATGCCCGGGCTTGTTTCTATTGTTTTATCTTGGTTCTCGCCTGTTCACACTTTTTAATCTCAGTTCGTGTTAGCTCGTCATATTCAACCGTGTTTCCCAAAATTAGCATTATGGCTTAGCGGAAGTGTATTAATTCGCCTGACAGTTTCTGTTACATTTGTGGTGAATATACAGTGTTGAAGCAACAGCTGAATATTACAGACTTTGTGAAAAAAGTATACTTCACATATTTTGGACTAAAGCTTGGAGATCATGATAAAGCTTGGGTGCCTCATAAAGTGTGCAAACGGTGTGTTGAGGACCTCTGAAATTGGTTCAAGGGTAAGAAAAAAAGCTTTCTGTTATGGGTTTCCTATGGCATGGCGAGAGCAAAAGAACCATGGTGACGATTGTTACTTTTGTTCCTGCAATGTGAAAGGGTATAATTCAAAATGGAAGCATTCCATTTCATACCCCAATATTCACTCAGCAATTCGTCCCATCCCCCATGGCACAGATATACCAGTACCCAAGGCCCCTGCTACTTTGGAAGAGATAACTAGCTCTGATGAAGGTGGAGTCATACCTGAACTAGATGATGAATCAAGTTCTGACTTTGAAGATGATACAAGACCAAAATTGTTTTCCCAGGAGGAGATGAATGATTTGGTAAGAGACTTCAATCTTCCCAAAGATGCCACTGAGTTACTCGGATCAAGGCTCAAAAGCAAGAATTTATTGTTGCCAGGAGTGTCTTTTTCATGGTTCAGACATCGTGAAGACGAGTTCATTCCATACTTTGCCCAGGAAGATAAGTTGGTTTATTGCATCGATGTCGAAGGTTTGATGGGTCAATTCAAAATCCAATATGATTCAGCGCAATGGCATCTTTTTTTAGATTCTTCAAAAAGAAGTCTCAAAGCAGTTTTACTCCACAACGGCGGTTTTTATGCTTCCATCCTTGTAGGTCATTCCATACACCTCAAGGAAACCTACTAGAACTTGGAATTGGTTCTTTGGAAACTTAAATATGAAGACCACGGTTGGCAAGTGTGCGGGGATTTGAAAGTCTTGTGCATGCTGCTCGGGCAACAAGCTGGGTATACCAAATACCCTTGTTTTCTGTGTCTATGGGACAGTCGAGATCGACAAAATCACTGGACCAAGAAGAATTGGCAGCCGAGGGTGCTCACAGTTGGTGAAAAAAATGTCCTCCGAGAAACTTTGCTTCCTCCCCATAAAGTTCTTCTACCACCTCTCCACATCAAATTGGGATTGATGAAACAATTCGTAAAATCACTTCCAAAAGATGGAGAATGCTTCAAATACTTGGTCGCCAAGTTTCCAGGCCTCTCGGAGGCAAAATTGAAGGAAGGTGTGTTCGTCAGACCAGACATTAGAAGGCTTATACCTGATTAAGAGTTTATCAATACCATGACGCAGCCTCAAAAGAACGATGGATTGCATTTAAAGAGGTCATAGAGAAATTTTTAGGCAATAACAAAGACCCTGACTACAAAAAAAATCGTCGGACGAATGCTGAAAGCATTTCAAGCTTTAGGTTGCCTGATGAGTTTGAAAGTGCATTTCCTCCATTCCCACCTTGACAACTTTCCAGAAAATTTGGGAGCTGTGAGTGAAGAGCAAGGTGAACGATTCCAACAGGACAGTAAAGAGATGGAAAGAAGATACCAGGGAAGATGGAGCATTACAATGATGGCAGACTACTGTTGGACGCTTCAGAGAGACATTACAGATGCTACTCACAAGTGTAAATGTACCAAGAGAAGCCTCACAGGGAAGAAGAATCGATTTTAGTGTGTGTTAGTGAGCTCATTGCAGTTAAAAGAATGATTTTCATGAAACATTTGTAATAAAAAATTAATTTTATGAGTCTATTTTCATTTATTTTGAGGTATTGTCTTATTTAACATAGTTACTTAAATTGTCAGAAAACGTGATGTCCTATGACAAAACAGAGGTCATTTTCAGATTCAGCGCACTCAAAAACATAAAGATTACGTGGAATAACCAAAACAGCTCTTGAAAAATTTTTTTTTGCAGACCTGTGAAATCGTTATACTCCCCTGACCACCCCTTTCACTCCTCAAAGTCACACGTCCAGTTCTTATCACATCAAATGACCTCCAATGCAAGAGGCAATATTCCATGACTTCTAACACTGAGTCAGGATTTCTGTCTCAGATGAGGCCCTGTAGGGTTCTGTGCAAGAGCAAAAAGTCATGGTGTCATGATATCAGAATGTTCGTGGTGACCTTGCACATGGCTGGGCAAAATTGTTTCAAGCCTTATCAGACCTGTAAGTCCTATGTCGATTTGAACGAGTGACTGTGACGAGTGGAAGGTCTGAAGAGGAGAGCGGTAATGTAGCTATAAGGATTTTAATTTAATTTTTAACCCTTTGATGGCCCTTTACAGTTCCGAAAAATGGTGGTCTGCGCCATTTTGCTGACTGCTCGCGGAAGCAAATTCTAAATTTTTTTTGTATAATTCCTCTTGAATGTACTTGCTCATCTCTAATAATGGAATACCCCTTTCAAGGCACATTATTTCAAATCTCACTTAATGATTTCTCACATTAACAGTGTTATATACAGTAAGTTTACAAATCAGGTCAATTAAAATCATAAAATTTCACCATTTTGACCATAAAATAACGAACATTTCTAATGCATTTCCCCACCTCAGTTTTACCCGTAAAAAGATCTCCTTTGTGCATATTCTTATAGTGACATGAAAAGAATTTACAACTTCATTAGTACATGCCACGGTCTCGTGGGAATACGGAAAACTTTTCTTTTCACGAGACGATGAAGCAGACATAATTAAGAGTTTTAATGATGAAACTTTTTGTCATTGAGAACTTAAAATGCGAGAAAGTAGAAATCTCTGGTAACGGGCTGTTTACTGTGAGCGATAGGAAACGAGGAAATATATTTTAATTATGGAAATTAATAGACTTTACTAGGTGTTTACAGGCAAAATACTTGCAAGAATCTAATACTCTCACTGAGCGACTGTGCCGGCTGACATCTGCTTTGCTGGCTGCAGTTTTTAGCAAGAAGGGGTTATGCAGAATTAATGAATTCCATGAGTACTATACATCCTTGCATATCCTTATCTGTGCCAACCCTTGACGTTAATCGTAAAGTTAATTGCCCCAGGAAATTATAATTGAACTAAACAGATATCAGAGAAGGACAGAAATATGAAGTTTTAGTTCATAGAGGTTGAACTTTTAATCAGACATTTACTCCAGAGAAAAGACAGAAAGACAATAATAAATTGGCACCATTGTATCACAAGTAGTGTTGAGCATTCCGATACCGCAAATATCGGGTATAGGCCGATATTCGCGGTATCGGAATTCCGATACCGAGTACCGATATTTTTATAATATCGAATACCGGAAACAGAAGTTCCTATAATGCTATCAGCCAGTTGTGTTAGCCATGTTAACTAATGGCATGGCTGTGATTGACTGCTGAAATGATGTCATCATGATGCGCGGTCTGTGCGGGCCTGCCAGGGGTCTGTGCGGGCCTGCCGGGGATCTGTACGGGCTAGCCGGGGATCTGTACGGGCCTGCCGGAGATCTGTGCGGGCTGCCGGGGGTCTGTGCGGGCTTGCTGGAGGTCTGTGCGGGCCTGCCAGGGGTCTGTGCGGGCCTGCCGGGGGTCTGTGCGGGCCTGCCGGGGGTCTGTGCGGGTCTGCCGGGGGTCTGTGCGGGTCCGCCGGGGGTCTATGTGGGCTGCCAGGGGTCTGTATGGGCGTGCCGGGGGTCTGTGCGGGCTGCCGGGGGTCTGTGCGGACCTGCTGGGGGTCTGTGCGGGCTGATGGGGGTCTGTACGGGCATGCCGGGGGTCTGTGCGGGCATGCCGGGGGGACTGTGCGGGCCTGCCGGGGGTCTGTGCGGGCCTGCCGGGGGTCTGTGCGGCCTGCCGGGTGTCTGTGCGGCCTGCCGGGGGTCTGTGCGGGCGTACCAGGGGTCTGTGCGGGCTGCCGGGGGTCTGTGCGGGCCTGCCGGGTGTCTGTGCGGCCTGCCAGGGGTCTGTGCGGGCGTGCCAGGGGTCTGTGCGGGCGTGCCAGGGGTCTGTGCGGGCTGCCGGGGGTCTGTGCGGGCTGCCGGGGGTCTGTGCGGGCCTGCCGGGGGTCTGTGCAGGCCTGCCGGGGTGTGCAGGCATCGTCCGATGGGGCTACAAGTCCCATCGGGCTATGCCTGCTACAATGACAGTGATTGACACATTAGCCAATGATGGGACAGCAGTAGTCCCATCATCCGGCTAATGTGTTGAATGTGAAAAAAAAAAATACATACTACATACATACTACATATATACTACATTCATACAACATACATACATGCTACATACATACTACATACACTCACTGGCCACTTTATTAGGTACACCATGCTAGTAAGGGGTTGGACCCCTTTTGCCTTCAGAACTGCCTCAATTCTTCGTGGCAGAGATTCAACAAGGTGCTGGAAGCATTCCTCAGAGATTTTGGACCATATTGACATGATGGCATCACACAGTTGGCGCAGATTTGTCGGCTGCACATCCCTGATGCGAATCTCCCGTTCCACCACATCCCAAAGATGCTCTATTGGATTGAGATCTGGTGACTGAGGAGGCCATTTGAGTACAGTGAACTCATTGTCATGTTCAAGAAACCAATCTGAGATGATTCGAGCTTTATGACATGGCGCATTATCCTGCTGAAAGTAGCCATCAGATGTTGGGTACATTGTGGTCATAAAGGGATGGACATGGTCAGCAACAATACTCAGGTAGGCTGTGGCGTTGCAACGATGCTCAATTGGTACCAAGGGGCCCAAAGAGTGCCCAGAAAAAATTCCCCACACCATGACACCACCACCACCAGCCTGAACCGTTGATACAAGGCAGGATGGATCCATGCTTTCATGTTGTTTACGCCAAATTCTGACCCTACCATCCGAATGTCGCAGCAGAAATCGAGACTCATCAGACCAGGCAACGTTTTTCCAATCTTCTACTGTCCAATTTCGATGAGCTTGTGCAAATTGTAGCCTCAGTTTCCTGTTCTTAGCTGAGAGGAGTGGTACCCAGTGTGGTCTTCTGCTGCTGTAGCCCATCTGCCTCAAAATTCGACGCACTGTGCGTTCAGAGATGCTCTTCTGCCTACCTTGGTTGTAACGGGTGGCAATTTGAGTCACTGTTGCCTTTCTATCAGCTCGAACCAGTCTGCCCATTCTCCTCTGACCTCTGGCATCAACATGGCATTTCCGGCCACAGAACTGCCGCTCACTGGATTTTTTTTCTTTTTCGGACCATTCTCTGTAAACCCTAGAGATGGTTGTGCGTGAAAATCCCAGTAGATCAGCAGTTTCTGAAATTCTCAGACCAGCCCTTCTGGCACCAACAATCATGCCACGTTCAAAGGCACTCAAATCACCTTTCTTCCCCATACTGATGCTCGGTTTGAACTGCAGGAGATTGTCTTGACCATGTCTACATGCCTAAATGCACTGAGTTGCCGCCATGTGATTGGCTGATTAGAAATTAAGTCTTAACACACAGTTGGACAGGTGTACCTAATAAAGTGGCCAGTGAGTGTATATACTACATTCATACAGCAAACATACTACATAATACATACTACATACATACTACATTCATGCAGCATACATACATACTACATATATACTACATTCGTACAACATACATACATACTACATACTACATACATATTTCATATATACTACATTCATACAACATACATACATACTACATACTACATACTGTGAGGTAGCGCTGTCATTCAGGGTTGGGGAACACTCGCTTGGCAGCAAATAATCACATCTGGCACAGGTTTTCATAAAGCAATATCACTGTCCATGAGGGTTATTCATTATCATAAACCAAAACGATATGCAACAGTCTTATAGCAAACAGCAGGGTATCTTCACACTGGAGCTCTGCTCCCCTTTAGCCTTCCTAGTCACACAGGCTGTGCTTCATCTAACCAACAGGCCATACAGTCTCTCAGTTGCAGTCCCATCTCCGGGTTACCTTGCATGCTGCTTTACCCTGCAAACGTCCATCCCTTTCTCCCAGGGAATTGTCAGGCACACATCGCCATTAGTCACAGCGTCCAGACGTGCTGTCAAGCAGGAAGCCACACGAGCCCTTCCAAACGGAACAATCAGGTCTCTGCATTCCCCACATGTGACCAGACCTCAGGTACCTTATATGGTCCATAACCACACCCACAGGTGATCACATGGCTATGACCTCACCCAAGGTCCTATTGCACACAACCACACACAGGCTTCCCTGACACATTGTAACAGAACGTACTAGTCAGCAGTACTTCTGCTGATCATTATTATCTTTCATTATCCTACACCTATTAGGGCAATGGAAATGCTTATACGGCTTTCCTGGGACACCCACACAGCGCCCCCTAGCGGACACAGCGGTCACTGCACGACATACCTCCCCCCATGTTCAAACCTGTGGGTTTGAACACACAGCATAACCCCCGGCTCTCGAGACTGGGCACTCACTACACCTTGCCCAGCAGGTCGAGAGAACCATCTCCATTTGTCATAAGGCCTCATCTCAACGTTAGGCCTCCCCCGCTCCGAGCGGTCATAATGCCGGTCATTGTCTTTGACCCTCCAGTCACGGTTTGTCTGTGTCATCAGACACTCTCTAGTCTCCACCTGTCTGCAGTGCGCTTCGTCACCTGATCTTTCTCTCACTGACCGTCTCTCTCGGTTGGTGCGGTCATAAGTCTTAGTAGAGCCTGCTGTCTGGTCTGAGTCTGACTCAGTCAGCGTCTCACCGGAACTATGGTCTTTCAACGTCATCCTGCCCCACATCTTTAAACATGACAAAGTCCAGGCGCCTCTCAAAGGTATGCACTAAGTTTGGTGGCATACTACCACCTTGGCACTCCCCCTTTGTCATCTCATTTAGGACTCTGTCCACCTTATAATTCACGATGACCCCATGGAGGCAGCGAACTCTGACGTTTTTCTCGGTCAGAGCTAAAATGAGCGGAGTTCCTGTGAGACTCACCTGACTCTTTGAGTCCAGCCTACCAGGGACTCCTTCCCTATGCAGCATCACGGTACACACCTGCGGCCCATCGTCACTATCCGGAAAGGATATCCCACATTCTGACCAAGTCATACACACACACTGCGGTACTCCAGACATACCCACTGAGTCATCTAGTGCTGTCATTTCTTCAAACTTGGCCCTTTTCTGGACCACCACCCCACTTTGGGTTGCCGCCCCCTCCCGGGACTCCACCCCTTTTTGGGTTACCGCGCCAATTTGGGACTCCACTCCCTTTTGTGCTACTACCCCGATTTGGGTCACCGCCCCCTTTTGGGACTCCACCCCCTTTCGGGATCTCCCCATGTCTGTTATACCGGTCTTCTCAGACCACAGTTCACACCACACAGTTTGTGTCACTTACGATACCACACAAGTCTTTGTTGGCACCACCACAGCTCCTGCTGTCACCGATCACCGGCACCACCAGCTGCTGTTCACACACAGCTGCTGGTGTCACTGCAGCTCCTGCTGCGCCGTTTTCATGGACCCGCCGATCCACCGGAAGCCACTTGTCCCCTTCGTAACCCCGCCGGGTTACTGGAAGCCGCTTGTTACCCTCGAAGATAAAAGAAACCACAAAAGCGCGCCCATAGGGCCTTACCAGTGCAGGTATAATGGGTATAAAGAAATAATACAGGGTACTCACCCTTAATAGTTGTGTAAAGCCACAGCTACTGTATGCGCTTAGTCACATGCAATAAAGCTGCAGCAGGATGGTGTAGACAGACAGCGTCTGCTACCAATGCTCAAATAGGAGATCCCAAAAAAGGAAAAACACCAGGTCCCTGTGCTGCGAGACCTTCGTGACCCCACTGAGCCACAGCAAGTATCTTCAGGTTTTGCAGAGGAAAAAAAGGAAAAAACACATGCACGAAAAAACTCCAAAAACTCACATATCCTGTCTGTGCGCTATTCAGGACGTACCGTCTCCGCCTGAGACCGTCCAACACATACAGCACACCGGGTGCTATTCAGGGAGCTGACCCTCCTCCCAGGGTCTGCCAACACAACGGCCTCACCAGGTCCAAGGTCATATCACGTGTTCCAAGGATCCGATTCCTCTCCCAGAACCTCCCAACACTGACCCTCCAGGACCTTGCTCACTGACCCAGGTCAGTACAACAACGAACACCTGTCCGTTACCTGTGTCGGCCACACAGGTCCTAGGGTACCTCTTATCCGCAGAGGCGCCCTAGCAATCACCAGTCTCTTTCACTGAGCTGCTGTCAGTGTACGGCTTTCACAACAGTCAGCCCTCCTGGCTCAGCGTTGCCAGCACTGCTGTTTACTGCCATTTTTTATTGCAGAGTATTTTTGCAAATCTGTCATTCTGTGTCTCCTTGTTGTATCTCAGTTAGTGGGTGGTGTGAGCATTGTCTGATCGATGTGTTCACAATTGTTCATGTCACATTTGTGTTTTTAATCCATTTTTTTCCTTGCTTTGCATGGTTTGGGAGACCCCACCCCTCTCTTGTGTGACGTGCACATAAGAGCTGTCTCGGACCACAAGCCCATACTAGGGAGCGGCCTGTCTGAATCCTGTTCATATTAGACACTGTTCACATGTTCAGGTTTTTAATACATTAGATAGGGACTGCTTCGATGGGGGTTACCTTGACATGGTGCAGCAGCTTGATGTACATTTTTTTGCGCAAAAAAACATATCGACTAAATACCCTGTATTTGTTATCCAGCACTTGTTGATTACTGCCATTTTTTATTGCAGAGTATTTTTGCAAATCTGTCATTCTGTGTTTTCTCGTTGTATCTCAGTTAGTGGGTGGTGTGAGCATTGTCTGATCAACGTGTTCACAATTGTGCATGTCACATTTGTGTTTTTGTGAGTAACAGTATAGAAGGTTACGAATAACAGAATATTATAGGTAGATGGTTGACCCAGCTTAGGGGAAGGAATTTTTTTCCCTATGAAGAAAATTGGCTTCTACTCTGTGGGTTTTTTGCATTCCCCAAGATCAACAATGCAGAACAGCTGCACTAAAAATAGGCTGAACTAGATGGACATAAGGTCTTCCTTCAAAACTATGTTACTATGTTATGTTACTATGTATGTAGTATGTATGTATGTATGTTGTATGAATGTAGTATATATGTAGTATGTATGTATTATGTAGTATGTATGTATGTTGCATGAATGTAGTATATATGTAGTATGTATGTATGTTGTATGAATGTAGTATATATGTAGTATGTATGTAGTATGTAGTGTGTATGAATGTAGTATACATGTAGTATGTATGTAGCATGTATGTATGTTGTATGAATGTAGTATGTATGTAGTATATATGTAGTATGTATGCATGTAGTATGTATGTTGTATGAATGTAGTATATATGTAGTATGTAGTATGTATGTATCTTGTATGAATGTAGTATATATGTAGTATGTATGTATGTTGTATATATGTAGTATGTATGTATGTTGTATGAATGTAGTATATATGTAGTATGTATGTATGTATGTTGTATGAATGTAGTATATATGTATTATGTATGTATTATGTAGTATGTATGTTGTATGAATGTAGTATATATGTAGTATGTATGTAGTGTGTATGTATGTTGTATGAATGTAGTATATATGTAGTATGTATGTATCTTGTATGAATGTAGTATATATGTAGTATGTATGTATGTTGTATATATGTAGTATGTATGTAGTATGTATGTATGTATGTTGTATGAATGTAGTATATATGTAGTATGTATGTATGTTGTATGAATGTAGTATATATGTAGTATGTATGTTGTATGAATGTAGTATATATGTATTATGTATGTATTATGTAGTATGTATGTATGTTGTATGAATGTAGTATATATGTAGTATGTATGTAGTATGTAGTGTGTATGTATGTTGTATGAATGTAGTATATATGTAGTATGTATGTAGTATGTATGTTGTGTAAATGTAGTATATTTGGAGTATGTATGTAGTATGCAGTATGTATGTTGTATATATGTAGTATGTATGTAGTATGTATGAATGTAGTATATATGTAGTATGTATGTATTATGTAGTATGTATGTATGCTGTATGAATGTCGTATATATGTAGTATGTATGTAGTATGTAGTATATATGTATGTATGTTGCATGAATGTAGTATATATGTAGTATGTATGGTTTTCTTTTTTTTTTTTTACATTCAACATATTAGCCGGATGATGGGACTACTACTGTACCATCATTGGCTAATGTGTCAATCACTGTCATTGTAGCAGGCATAGCCAGATGGAACTTGTAGTCCCATCGGACAATGCCTGCACACACACATCAACCCCGGCAGGCCTGCACAGACCCCCGGCAGCCCGCACAGACCCTCGGCAGGCCCGCACAGACCCTCGGCAGCCCACACAGACCCTTGGTAGGCCTGCACAGACCCCTGGCAGCCCGCACAGACCCCCGGCAGGCCCGCACAGACCCCCGGCAGGCCCGCACAGACCCCCGGCAGCCCACACAGACCCCCGGCAGGCCCGCACAGCCCCCAAGAGGCCCGTACAGAACCCGCACACACAGACATGCACAGTGCCCACCCACGCACCGCCCACACTCTTCCCCCCTCCCGAACTGGATGTGCAAGTAAAGAAAGGGTTTATTTTCATTCCGATATTTGTGCCCCATTGACTTGCATGGGTTCCGGTATCGGAATCGGCGATACCCGATACTTTTTGGGTATCGGTCCGATCCAATCCGATCCGATACTTCACGATATCGGATGTTATCACTCAACACTAATCACAAGGTATTATAAGGGTACAGAAAATTGAGAGCTGAGTTTGCATCTATATCTTGTTTCTGTTCCTTGTACGGTATGTATTTTGCTATCTTGTACATTTTGTACCAAACATGGGGCAAAAGTTGTACATCCTGGTGGATGATGGGAGGGAAAACTTCAAAACATGAGCATTTAGCAAAGCTTTTTTCTATACTCATGACAGACGTTTACTACACTGGTGATGTTATTATATCATTAATGACTGGAATTGATCTTTAATTAAAGCAATTTCATTATATCAGATTATGCATATTGAGGATAACAGAACTGTACTCACCCGATACGGGATGACAAGCTGACTACTGTTATATCTGAAGGCTAATTATTTCCCTCTACAGTGCAGTCCACTGATCCATGCATGTCAGGATGAAGCTCGCAACAAAGTTTCTTCTCTAAATAAAGACCTGATAACTGTCTTGAAAACAGGAATCAAAATTGCATCTTAACAAAGTAATTATTATAAATTCTCAGTTTCTAACTGAGAAGATGAATACAGTTTCAATATATCAAAAGTAAAATCCAATCTCCAGGGCTCCATGGAAGACCTCTTGTGTCATGCCAATGGAGGTCATCTGTTATGAATAAGTCACTGAGGAGGAAAGAGCAAAAGGCTGAGCCACTAGAACACCAGAGAGGTTGGTCACTCAGCGGATTACAGACCCCTGATCTTAACAACACAACTAGCAGTAGCCGTGGAGCGTTCCTACATTGCCCTAGACGCTTTGTCACAGCTGGAGGACTAGCTAAGTCTAAAGACAGAAAGTTGAAATCTAAACTGCCCTGGAGCAGATCCCCAAAGGAATAGACAGCCCCAAACATATATTGTCGGTGAGACAAGATGAAACACAGACAGAAAATAGACTGAGCAAATGATGGGGCCCACACTGACTAGATAGGACAGGATAGAAAAGGCACCGTCTGCACGCAAAACCCTAAAAATTCAAGCACAACTGAAGCACAGAAATACTGAGGTTAGCACAAACCTCGCTCTCACTATATCAGCATTCAGGTGTGAACTGGTGGCTAGCAACAGGCTAATACAGCAGGGGTCTGAGCAAATAAACACAAGATACAAAAATACAGGGCAGGAGCAGCATCCCCAAAGGGAGCCAAGTGACTCCTGACAGCAAGGCAAAACAGATGCAAAGGATTTAGCAAATGACTCTTAGCTTGGAAATGCAGGATCAGGCAGGAGACAGAATCCTCTCTATGCACAGACAGGAGTATCACCGGCAGCCACTGAAAGAAGTTTGCTCACTTATGTACTCCCAGTCACTACCTCCACTTCTCCACTCATCCTCTGCAGCTGTTGGATTAACATCCTGTTGACCAGCTCCACTACCAGCAGTATCCACCAGAAGGAGCCCTGCCACAAAAGTCGGATTAAGAGAGTTCACAACAGTCATCTATGAGCTTGGCAAATTAATAATTCAGAAAAACTGTTTATTTTGTATTTCTAGTGCCAAAAATAATAAATGAACCCTTCAAGTGTCACATTATTATTATTATTATTATTATTATTATCATCATCAAACCTTTCAAAATTCTAATTCACCATCTTTAGTTGATTTTTCCCAAAAATTTGATGATTGAGAGCAGAAAGTGGAAAGGAGGACAGAGGGGACAGAGGTGAAATATGAAAGAGTGGGGTCAGAGTGGACAGAAGGGAAAGAGGTGACAGAGGGTGAAGAGGGGAAAAAGGTTGAAAAAGAGAAAAAGGGTGAAGAAAGAAAAGGGAGAAGAGGGGAGAGATGGGGCAAAAGGAGAAAAGCAGACAGAGAAGAAAGAAGGGAAAAAGGGGGAAGAGGGGAGAAAAGGGGAAAAGGGAAGAAAGGGAAAAGAGGTGGAGGAAGGGAAGAGGGGAGAGAGTGGGAAAAGGGGCAAAAGGGAAGAGGGGAGAATAAGGGAAGTGTGGAGACTTGGGAAAAGAGGAGAAAAGGGGAAGATGGGAGAAAGGGAGAAGAGGTGGAAAATGGTGAATCGGGAGATGAGGAGACAGAGAGGGAGAAAGGCTATAGGAAGGAGAGCCGAGAGGTGGGAGAGGGTAAACGGGGAAATAAGGGAGAAATAGGAAAGAGAGAAGGGAGAAAGTGGCGAAAATGAGACAGGTAAGTGTAGGAAGGAGGGTAGCAGATGAGATGGGACTCAGGAAAGTGGGGAGAGACAGAAGAGAGGAAAGGGAGGGCAAGTAGGGGAAAGAAGGAGAGAGACAATTTGTGACTCAAGCAATCTTCTCCAATGTGTAAAATGATTATTGCAATTTGGTAAGACCTACGGATTTCAGGAAATTTGACTCAAATTTGATTCACATCAAAATTGATTTGATAAATCTCTAATTGTTATATATACCCTCACATTTTGGGTTACACATGTCGTACTATATGAAAATTGTGGTGTTGTATTGCAGCATTGATTGTCAGTGATGTTGGTTTAAGACCTGCGATTTATTCTGACTGATGCAAAAAATCCAACCATGTTGAATTTTTGTTGCAGATGCTAAGTTGTATGCGACTTTTCTCGCAAAGACTTTAGTGTAAATCAAATTTAAAATGAGAAATGCATGTAGCACGTCCACAACATGTGAAAAATTTTCTTTTTCTTTACATACAAGATATGACAATGATCAAAAGTCTGTAGAAATATATATATACAGTACATATACACCAAGAGTTCACAAAATATTTGGGCAGTGATAAAATTTTCATTCACCACCAAGATGGATGTCAATTAAAGTCATTAAGATGTGATTGAAGTGTAGCCTTTCAGCTTTTATTCAAGGGGTTTGAAAAAAATAATACATCAATGATTTAGAAATTACAGCCATTTTGTACACAGTCCCTTCATTTTCCTGAGGTCAGAAGTGATTTACCAGTTAGGCAATAAAAGCTGGAAATTGGTTCCAAGTGTTACATTTGCATTTCGTAGCCATTAGTTGGAAACGGGAGATGTGTCAATGCAAATGAAAGAAGCAATTATTACCCTAAAATAAAACACCATACACCTATGATTTAGATAACAGGAACTTCAGAAGTGCCAAGATCAACAGTTTAGGGAAGAAAAAGGAAATTAATGGGTTTACCTGTGCTGCTGTCGAAGTATGATGAGAAGACAAGATTCCAAGTAATTCAGTTTATTTGTCAAGTGTTAAAACTTCATCAGGACAAATCATGATAATTATAGCAACAGTTTAGTGCATTCTTAAGAATGATACAGGAAAGATGTACCTTGTTAGCCAGTAGATAGAAAAATATTTAGAATTGAGAGTCCTCAGTGGTTGATACCTTTTAATGGCTAACTAAAAAGATAACAACAAATTGCAAGCTTTCGAGACTACTCAGGTCTCTTCAGGCATATGATTCTACGGCTAGTGAAGAGACCTGAGTAGTCTCGAAAGCTTGCAATGTGTTACCATCTTTTCAGTTAGCCATTAAAAGGTATCAACCACTGAGGATTCTCTATTCTAAATATTTTTCTTAAGAGCAAGGAATGCGCTAGCGAGCCCAGGAACATGAAAATGGCCTCAAAGAGAATGGATAGACTTTTAAAGAAGCACTCCTTCAATGAAAATTTGTATCCTCTTAATATATTGCAGTCATCATATTATATAGCACTGTGCACTTACAACTGCTCAATTTGCCTTTCTATACAGTTAATTCTCTCTTCCATTAGATCTATGACATCATGTAATTAGAAACTAGCTGAATTGTTCTAAGCTCTATATTGAAACAGGTAGTCTCTTTTCCCTGCATGAGTCATCACTGCAAAAGTACGAGAAACCAGGAGAATTAATTGGGTCGAAAAGCAAAATGAGCAATTGTAAGTACACAGTGCTGTATGATAGGATGACTTAAATATAATAAGACAATACTATCGTTGATGGGAGGGCTTCTTTAAAGAATAATTTTGGTAAAAATAAATGCTTTTGAGGTTTATCTAAAGATGTAAACCAATGGTAAAACTGGAGACTAGAAAGAACAAATTTAGTAGCAAACATCTAAAAATAGCACTCCTTTCTTGAACACAAGTCGATGTATTCATAAACTCAAGATTAACTTTTTTCATAATTATAGCGAGAGAGCAACATATAAAAAAAGCAAAGGAAGAACTTAAATTCAAGTGCAACCATATCATTTGTCAAACATGGAGGATCCAATGTTATGGCATAGGCTGTCTGGCATGCATGGTGCCAATGGAAATGGGACACTGGTATTTATTAGTGCATTGTTCTCATGTATGCTTTCCAGTAAACACAGCTTTCATGCCTGCGGAATGTATTGGACTAGTATCATTGCTGGCCCAACCTCTATGCTCTCCGAAGGTGCAAGCAGAGGCACAAAAACATAGGGGCACTGGAGCTGGCTGGATCCAGCGATATGGCCAGTCAGTTTCAGAGCAAACTTTATAGCAAGCAAACTCTCCTGCCACCTCTGATAGACTCCAGTGGTGGCCAGTAAAAGAGGCAAAAAGCAGTACAGTAAATTAAAGAATTAAAATTCACTTTCCAAAAAACAGCCGATTCTGAATATGTGGTAAATTAAAAAGGTTCTAGTTTTTAAAAGCATTTTGAATTTTTTTCAATTTATGGTGATGAGAAAACCCCTTTCATGATGTGAAAAATGGCAGTCGAATTATAAAGTGAACAGACTTTTACATTTTGCTCAGATTCAGACAAATTCTGCAAAACTGTTAAGAGGGATAATGATCCAAACCATTATGCAAAAGCAACCTAAATCCTAGCATGTGGCCTGCTTTGATGCTTAATCTGCCATATACTTGTTAAAGGGAACTGGTCAGGTGATTCACGCTGCCCAAGCCACAGAATAGCAGCCTGACTGCACAATTGCAGCTAGGTGTATTATTCTCTGAAACGCTCTGCCTACTTTGACGGTAATTCACTTTGAGAGGGTGCAGATACAGACTAGTCTCTTCTCTTGCTGTTTTCACCAGTCGGCTCTTCCCAACACTGCTAGAGGTGACTGGCACATGAGGGAGAGACCTATGTACATGCCCATCAATTACCTGCAGTGACACTGGGAAGAGTCGGCCAAGACAGAGCTGGCTAGGACAAAGCTTGCCAGGACAGAGCCAGTCAGGTCAGATCTTGCAAGAGGAGAGCCGGAATAATCTGATCTCTGGCAAAGGTCCCCGGTCGGATCTTAAAAATATTTTTTCTGTGAAACTCCAGAAAATTGAATGATTTCAGCTATATTTTATGCAAACTTTTATTACAAACTGTTGTAAACAGGTGCTTGGGATGCAACAACGCAGAGAATGAGGACTCAGTAGTAACTTAACCAACAGATACTTATTTGATTAACACATATATATATATATATATATATATATATATATATGTGTGTTGCCTATGGCATAAGGTCAAATGGTAAAGCCAACAATGGAAATACAGTGAAAATACCGCAATTCAGCTATACTGGGTACTAACACAATTCTATTCCCGCACTATGGCTCTGTTGTTGCAAGTGAAAGACTATTATCATCAGGAGTGCCTAGAACCTAATACCTCAACCAAAAGTCCATCACAATACTATTGGGCCTGTCACTGTCATCACTCTCTCTCTTCTCTTTGGCAATATGAATGGACATACAGGCCCTAACAGGGTCTACGATACTATGCCGTTAGACTGCAAGTCCTTTTAAAAATCAGTCAATTTTCACACCAGTTGTGCTGGCCACCATAGTCCCCTGAAGCACAGCCCTAGGCCCCTTTGTATTGTATGTCCACATCAGAAGTTACAGCTCACAAGAACATCCCTCTCCTGCAGCCTAGATATTTCCCTCTGCACCCTTGTGTCTGGTTATTCGGTTCTTCATTCAGGTCTGGTTATTCGGTTCTCGTCATACTGTTCCTCACATGGATCTAGTTACTCTGTTTTTCATTCCGGTCTGGTTACGCTGTTCTTCACTCCAGTCTGGTTATTCGGTTCTAGTTACTTGATTCTTCACTCAGATCTGGTTATTCGGTTCCTCACATGAGTCTAGTTACTCGGTTCTTCACTCGGATCTAGCTACTTGGATCTTCACTCGGATCTGGTTACTAGGTTCTTCACTTGGATCTGGTTACTCGGTTCTTCACTTGGATCTAGTTACTCGGTTCTTCAACTTGAATCTGGTTACTCAGTACTCATTACTCATAATGGCGGCTGTAAGCCAACTGCGTTGCACTGCACCTTTGTCCTGCTACAGGTCCAGGTACCGATTCCTCCCCTTCTCTGCCCTCTAGGCCTTTTATAATTAAAAACTGCGCTACAGCTGTCATCTGACCTGGTGCCTCCTCAAATTGCTTCCCCTCAGGAACTATGTACTTTGTTCTACAGTTCCTTCTACTTTCTCTTGTTCTACAACATTTGACAAGCAGATGGCGTTGCCTACTTGGAGACACTATATTAGCTCGCAAACTGTGGAAATCTCGAATTTGTTCATCTCCCTACACTTATTTAGAATTAATTAGACTTGAAAATTCACTTTCATTTTTTTACATTTCTTGGATGAAATATGTACAAAAATCATGTATTGCCATAAAAATGGGAATGAGCCCCTACAAAAAAAAGAATTTACACAAAATTTGAAGTAAATTATCGAATTCTGTTACAATCTGAGATTCAGAAGTCCATAGATCTTTGGCTCTCATGCATGTTTGCTGCTAAGGTATTGTCACATCCGGTTATTAAGTGAGAATTAAATTTCCAGCTGCCATCTCTTCCAGCGATGTTACTTTAATTATCAGGCCAATCATTATTTCTGATATAACGGCTAACCTAGTTTCCCACCCTGACCCCTTCCTCACCTTATGTGGTAAATAAGAGGTGAATGTGAAGGAAACAAGCATGGAAGGCTTTAATTGGCTTTGCTATTTATAAGCCAACCATTGATTAGTAGAACATTTTATTAGGCTCTCCTTCAAAGTCCTGTTTTACAGATGAGGCTTGGACACAATAAAGTCACTTAGGTTGGGTAAATGGCAATATGGCTTTGACTTGATACATTTGGATTTCAGAATACAGTGACATATATATTTATTAACCAATTCAGGACCAGGCCATTTATCCCCGTTCCTGACCAGGTACATTTTTTGTATCTTTCATACATGTGGTTTAAACAGATGTACATTTTGTTTCTTGCTTGAATATTCAAAGACTTTGCTTTTTTTCATAAGTGGGGTTTAATTGTTATGTTTTTGTTCTTTTCTTTAATTTTTTGCCAATATCAGTCATTAGCGGTAAGAATTCAAAGGACAAATCTGTTTTTCACATTCTTCTTATTTTTTTCTTTATTATCACAAGGAAACACTAAAATAAATTTTAAATTTTTTTCCCCTTTCTGTAAATTATTTTTATATAATCAGAATCTTTTTTTTTTCAAAACAAGGGCGGGGATAGTAACAGTGATTTGGATAGGCAGTGGCTTTTTTTGTCATTTGTGTTTTACCTATTTATTTTTTTTCAATTGTTTCACATATTTTGCCCTACATAAGAAATTAGAATTGCATTACTGCTCTAGGTAATAAGAAAAAGTGAAGATGCTTAGTACATTATTTGGACAATTCATGCATGCCCAGCAGCCAACCACAAGGATATCTCTGGTTGCTGGGAACCTATTTAATGTGGATCCTTTCCAAGGCTGAAGAATGGAGATACTTAGCACATAATTTGGTGGGTTTAATTGCAGCAGGATCCTACCTACTCATAAATGCAGGTTTCAGTCTAGGAGAGGATTCAAATTAGATAAATTCCCAGTAACCGGAGATTGCTTTGTCGCTGGCTCCTGGGTATGCATGAATTGTGCAAATTATCTGCTAAACATCTCCATTTTTTCTTATTATCTAGAGCAGTAATGGAACTCAAACTTCATATTTTTCATGTTTGCGTGCTATAGCACTACACAGTGCAACTTTATTTGTTTTTGCCCTACATAAGGTCATTTCAAAAGGTAATTTTTTTATAGATAGAATTTACACTGTAACTGGGACTGGAATATTAGCCACAGTAACAGGGGAAATGGAGCCATCCGGCTGCACAGCAGAGCGGACTGTCTCTCCCCAGTGGCCCCTGCTCTCTCCCTACACCTAGCAAACACCTGACTGCTGGGTGTGCCGTTAGCACATACCATTATTGTATACCACATCACATTTTCAGCAATATGTATACAGCGGTGGGAAATGCAGAAACATGCCTAATTCATTAACTGGCATGCGCATCTGAATGAATTAGGGGCATATTGTTCCAGCAGCCCTATTCATTAAGATTGACATGCACAACTCCAAACCTTAATAAACTGGTGCCATAATATGTAATTTTTCTAAGAAAGTCACCTTGGGTTATTATCCACCGTGTATTCCAACTCTCTTTACTGTTTTTTTTTTTTTAGGTTCGTAGTGTAGACAGTGTTTGATTGAACCGAGTTAGAGGTGGGATCGGTTTACAGTCTATTATATATGGGAGCTTCCCAACTGTTTCCCCACAGATTATGTAATTTGGCGTTTAAATTTTGAACATCCTATCATTTCATTCTTCAGGAGGTAACCTGCCTCCAAAGCCATTCAACAGACTTTCTATGCTCTCCCCTTTGAAAATACATGTATGGTCAGCTGAGCTGATTGTTTCAGGGGAATGGGGGAGTTGAGATAGATAACTGACAGCCAAATGGGCACCCGGCCATCGGCAATCGTATGTGCATTTCAAGCTTTAGGAGCAAGATCCCTCTTAGTCCATAGCACCATTTTTGACTGTTGTCAAGAATTATTCAATATAATTCAGCCCAAGACTAGGCTCCTAAATAAATTCTAACCCCGACAAGACCATAAATAATTCTGACCCTAGGCATGACCCCTAAATTAAATCCATCACAATAACAAGCACCTTCAAATAATTCAGACCCCATAGTTAATATAATCTTCATATCAGACCCTACCAAAATTTAGACCCCAGACCAAACCCTAAAGAAATTCAGTCCAAATGACATTTCCCATTCTATATATTTATGCTCCTAATTGCTTACCGACCTCAATCCCACTCAACCACCTGCTGTGCTTTGCAATCTGAATCTCCAGGAATTTTGGAGAATACACGTCTATGTATGCAGACATAAAACATTCACTTTATACATTTTTGATAATTATTATCAAACAATGAATTTCTAGTATTTACATAATATATTGGACTAGTAATTTTGATCTTCATATAATCATAGCTGGCTTTTCCATCCTCAATTATTTCAAGTGTAGTGAACCCACATAAATGGATCGTACATGAAGAATACGTAACATTATCAACTTAGCCTCGAAATAATAAAAAAGCAGAATTCAATAAGAATGGAGTACAGTGACTTGTTTTCCAAGATATGACACCAATATCAGAGTATTCACTGACCACCAAGAGATGAGTTTCTAAGACACTATGATTCTGGCATTTACACAACTATAATTGAATATCACAATGTCACTGACTTTAGTCATTTATTTCTAGCTTAAAATGCAATCATTTAAAGCTATAGAAAAAGAAAAAAGTTAATTAAATGGAAGTTCTGCGTACCGGCCCTTGTGGTTTGAGCCATTTGAGATCCAATTATTGAATGTGAAATTCTTTTGTTTGAGGAGTGCATGCACTGAATACTGAAAATAAAGCTTTAATGCACCAAGCTATGGATAAGTTGAGGATAGCATACTTAATAGACTAACCTTAAATAATTGCACAGGAAAAAAGGGCTGAAGTATAGGCTAGTAGTGATGTTAAACCAGTGGCAGCCAAACACAATCTTAAGGGGTTGTACAAATTTGCATAAGGATGGGACATTTAAAAATAATTCAAGAGTAGGGCACTAAATTTTGTTATGGGGCATTGAAAACTAGTCTGATTGCCTTATGTGAAGTCGGAAAGGAAATTTCACCCTAATATGGGGCTATTAGTGTTTGCGTCATGGGATTTTTGCCTTCCTCTAGATCAAAGTGTTAGCCTATAGGTTGAACTTGATGTATTTAAGTCTACCATCAACCTTAAAAAATGTAAAACTTTAAGAGTGTATACTCTGTTATTGTAGACTTCATGATTCCAACACGTTCAGCTTATTTCCAAAAGAACTGAAAGTGATCACATCTCAGTGACAACCATTGAGATCTGTGATTGACTGCAGTGGTCAGGTAACTGGAATGCGATAGCATTGGATAGACATCTGATGACATTTAGTTCCACAGACCAAAGAAAGGAACATTATCACTTTTTGTCAGGCTGGAGACCACAGGAGTGGACTGAGTTAGAGGCTTGTGATTGAATGTAGCGGTCAGATATATGGAACTGAACATCATCAGAGGCACAACTAAAGACAACCTAGTCCAGTCATCAAACAGCTGTAGCTTATCACAGACCTCATTGGTCATCATTGGGAAGTCATCACTGGAGAAACCAGCAATGAAACCATGAGTGGCAGAAGGTTATGTTTGCAGCAGGTTATAACAGCCAGAGGGGTTCTATTAAGTACTAAATACACTTGTCATGATAGAGTTGAATAATGTGGAGACTGCAGTAGTCAATAAAAGTGGCATGTTGTGTTAAATTTGGAGTAACCACTTGTTATATTAGCTGTTTTGAGCTATTCAAATTTTTCTTGTTGATTAATTTTGATCACAAGTGTATACATTGTAGAGGTAGATCATGTAGCTTGGGGATGAGAATCTGGGCAGGACACAAATCTACAAAGGAATCTAGCCTTTTTGTAGTTGGAGGTGGGTATCATAAGAGTGCTTTCCCTCCCCGTAAAACAAGATTCAGGTGTATGCGCAAAGGAGGTCATAGACTATCATGGTGCCAATAAAGTTGAATGTGGACCATTTTCAGGCATATAAGCCTACTGGAGGCAGACTCTCAGACATAGTAGACTGTGCCTAGGTGTCCGTCTCCAGTTGGTGTACACACCCGAAAATGATGCATGACATGGCTCACTATTAGACTTCAAACAGAGGTTGGACAGACATCTGTCTGGGATGATTTAGTGAATCCTACTTTGAGCAGGGGGTTGGACCAGATGACCCAGGAGGTTCCTTCCAACTTGACCATTCTATGATTCTATTATAGTCTATGGCCCTGTCAGAGCATAAGCCTAAATCCCGTTTAGCGGGTGGTTCGAATATATGCCATGACAGGACCAATAAATGGGAGCCTAAATGCACTATGAAAGCACTCTAAAAGTGGGCCAATTTTGACTTTATTTCTCCTGGGATATATGATGCAGGAATAGTTATCAGTAGTGTTGAGCATTCTGATACCACAAATATCGGGTATCGGCCGATATTCGCGGTATCGGAATTCCGATACCGAGTACCGATATTTTTACAATATCGAATACCGGAATCGGAAGTTCCCATAATGCTATCAGCCAGTTGTGTTAGCCATGTTAACTAATGGCATGGCTGTGATTGGCTGCTGAAATAATGTCATCATGATGCACGGTCTGTGCGGGCCTGCCGGGGGTCTGTGCGGGCCTGCCGGGGGTCTGTATGGGTGTGCCGGGGGTCTGTGCAGGCCTGCCGGGGGTCTGTGCGGGCTGCCGGGTGTCTGTGCGGGCCTGCCGGGGGTCTGTGCGGGCCTGCTGGGGGTCTGTGCGGGCCTGCCGGGGGTCTGTGCGGGCCTGCCAGGGGTCTGCGGGCCTGCCGGGGGTTGTGTGTGTGTGCAGGAATCGTCCGATGGTCCCATCGGGCTATGCCTGCTACAATGACAGTGATTGACACATTAGCCAATGATGGGACAGTAGTAGTCCCATCATCCGGCTAATGTGTTGAGTGTAAAAAAAAAACAAAGAAACAACATACATACTACATACATACATACTACATACATACTACATATATACTACATTCATACAACATACATACTACATACATACTACATATATACTACATTCATACAACATACATACTACATATATACTACATTCATACAGCATACACACTGCATAATACATACATACTACATATATACTACATTCATACAACATACATACTACATATATACTGCATTCATACAACATACATACATACTACATACATACTACATATATACTACATTCATACAACATACATACATACATACTACATACATATTACATATATGCTACATTCATACAACATACATACTACATAATACATACATACTACATATATACTACATTCATACAATATACATACATACTACATACATATTACATATATGCTACATTCATACTACATACATACTTACATACATACATAATACATACATACTACATATATACTACATTCGTACAACATACATACATACTACATATATACTACATTCATACAACATACATACATACTATATATACTACATTCATACAACATACATACATAATACATACTACATAATACTAATATATACTACATTCATGCAGCATACATACTACATAATACATATATACTACATTCATACAACATACATACATACTACATACATACTACATATATACAACATTCATACAGCATACATACTACATAATACATACATACTACATAAATACTACATGCGTACAACATACATACATACATACTACATATATACTACATTCATACAACATACATACATACATACTACATACTTACTACATACATACAACATACAGTACATACATACTACATACTTACTACATACATACAACATACATACAACATGCTACATACATACAACCTACATACTACATACGTACTACATACAATACATTCATACATTCATACAATACATACATATAGACATACATTACACATAACATAGAGTACATACTCACCATCATTTGTCACTTTGATCCCCGAAGCCAGTGTCATCTCACTGTAAAAAATATTAAAATAACAAACAAGCAATATCCTCCCTGATTCGCAGAAATCCACGAGTGTCCCACGACGATCTCCTGCAGTGCATCACTGAGAGGTTACTATAGTTCACTGGTCTCACTTTATGGCAAAAGCTGTGTGGGAACTTTCTCACACAGCAATGCCAAAAGTGAGACTAGGGACTATTTTTTTACAGTGGCAGAGGAATACAGTGCAGAAGGATACTTACCTCCCGTCATTGTATTCCTGGTGCCCCTAGAGAGCGGTCGCATCAGCTGATGCTGCTGTTCTCCACGGGAGATCGTCAAGGGACACTCGTGTGTTATGAATGAGTCACCGTAGGAGGCAAAAGCAGAAATACAAGCTAAGTCCAGAAAACCAGAGAAGTTGGCAACTATCAGATTGCAGACCCCTGAACCTATCAACACAACTAGCAGTAGCCGTGGGAGGTTCCTACGATGCCCTAGACCCCTCGATCACAGCCGGAGAAATACATAGGCCTAAAGAAAAAAAGGGGAAATCTAAACTGCCCCAGAGCAGACCCCAAAGCAATAGGCAGCCCCCAACATATAATGACGGTGAAGCAAGATGAAAATACTAACACAGACAGAAAGATAGACTGAGCAAAGACGGGGCCCAAAACTACCTAGATAGGAAAGGACAGGAAGGCTGCTGTCTGCAATCTGCCAAAACCCTATCAAAGACATAAGCCAACAAGCTGATATGAAAAAGTCCCTGAAGCAGCTAGGCTACAAAAACTAAATCAGCACTCAGGTATTTTCAGAAGACAGAGCTAAAAGAATTCAGCACACCCCAGCAGGGAATGGCAGAAATCCAGAAAAACAAAGCAAAACAAAGCCAAAGCACCAAAGCAAAAGGCCGAGCAGCAAACTTAGCTTTAGAGGAGCAGGAATTCAGACTGGTCTCCAAGGATCCCACAGAGAAATCACCCGCAGGGCAGAAGGGCGTCGGCAGCCTTATATCCAGTGAGTAACTCCACTCAGCCAGTCATCATCATCAGCCTCAGTTGTTTGATAATCAGGCTCACTACCTTTCCTTACCAGAAGAGGGAGTTCCTCGGGCCTCAGTAATGAAGGGGAAAATGAACTCACAACAGTACCTCCCCCTTGAGGAGGGGTCACCGAACCCTCAACTACGCCGCCAGGGCGTTCAGGGTGAGCCCGATGAAAGGCACGCACCAATCTTTTGGCATGAATATCAGAGGCAGAGACCCAGGAATTATCCTCCTGACCATAACCCTTCCACTTAAACAAATACTGGAGTCTCCGTCTAGCCAGACGGGAATCCAGTACTTTCTCTACCTCATATTCCATGTTACCTTCAACCAATACAGGGTCTGGAGGTGCCACCCCCGGAACAACAGGTTCAACAAACCTCTTCAACAAAGATTTATGGAACACATTATGGATTTTAAAAGGGACAGGAAGAGCGAAACGAAAAGAGACCGGATTAATAATCTCCACAATCTTGTAAGGTCCAATAAATCTAGGTTTAAACTTAGAAGCCACCTTCATAGCAATATTTTTTGATGATAACCACACCATATCACCAACCTTAAACTGGGGACCAATGGTCCTATGTCGGTTGGAAAACCGCTGGGCCTTTTCCTGGGAGAGAGATAACTTATCCACCACTTGGTCCCAGATGTGGTGCATTCTCTCCACCACAGTGTCAACACCTGGGCAGGCAGAGGGCTCCACCTGCCCTGAAGAAAATCGAGGATGAAACCCAAAGTTACAAAAAAAAGGTGACATCAAAGTGGCAGAACTAGCTCTATTATTTAAAGCAAATTCGGCCAAGGGCAAAAATGAAACCCAATCATCCTGATCAGCAGAAATAAAACATCTCAAATATGACTCCAAGGTCTGGTTTGTTCTCTCTGTCTGCCCATTGGTCTGAGGGTGAAAAGCAGAGGAGAAGGACAACTGAATTCCCAGCCTGGAACAGAAAGTTCTCCAAAATCTAGACACAAACTGGACTCCTCTGTCAGATACAATGTTCTCAGGGATCCCGTGCAAACAAACCACCTGTTGTAAAAACAGGGGCACCAACTCAGAGGAAGACGGCAACTTAGGGAGTGGTACAAGATGAACCATCTTAGAGAACCTATCACAAATCACCCAAATAACAGTCATTCTCTGAGAGACAGGCATATCAGAGATGAAATCCATTGAAATATGGGTCCATGGCCTCTTGGGGACAGGCAAAGGCATCAACAACCCACTAGAGCGAGAACACGATTTAGACCGGGAGCACGTCCCACAGGACTGCACAAAATTCCTGACATCACGAGACAAGGAGGGCCACCAAAAAAACCGACTCACCAGATCTCTAGTACCAAAAATACCTGGATGACCAGCCAAAGCAGAGCAATGAACTTCAGACATCACTCTCTTCTTCCACTGGTCAGGAACATACAACTTTCCACTGGGACAACGCTCAGGTTTGTCCTCCTGTAACTCTTCCAGAGCACGTCTCAAATCGGGCGAGATGGCAGAAAGAACTACCCCTTCGCCTAAGATGGTAGCAGGCTTGGTCACCACAGGAGAATCAGCAAAGAAGCTCCTAGAGAGGGCGTCTGCCTTGACATTCTTTGTTCCTGGAAGAAAAGAAACCACAAAATCAAAACGTGTAAAAAACAAGGCCCACCTAGCCTGTCTAGGGTTCAAGCGCTTAGCCGACTCTAGGTAAATCAAATTCTTGTGGTCAGTGAGGACCAGGACTTGATGCTTAGCTCCCTCCAACCAATGTCTCCACTCCTCAAATGCCCATTTCATGGCCAACAGTTCCCTATTCCCCACATCATAGTTACGTTCAGATGGAGAGAACTTTCGGGAAAAGAAAGCACAGGGATTCCTTTTAGATGTTACAGGATCCTTTTGGGACAAAACAGCTCCTGCACCAATCTCAGAAGCATCCACCTCTACCTGGAATGGAAGTGAGACATCAGGTTGCCGCAAAACCGGGGCGGAGGTGAATCTTCGCTTCAGCTCCTGAAAGGAAGAAACAGCCTCCGGAGACCAATTTAACACATCAGCACCCTTTTTAGTCAAATCAGTCAATGGCTTGGCAATACTAGAAAATTTTGCTATAAATTTCAGATAAAAATTAGCAAAACCCAAAGACTTCTGGAGGGCCTTCAAAGAAGTGGTCTGAACCCAATCGTGAATGGCCTGTACCTTGGCCGGGTCCATTTCAATAGTTGACGGGGACAAAATAAATCCCAAAAAAGAAATCCTCTGTACTCCAAAAAGGCATTTAGATCCTTTGACATACAGGGAATTTTCCCTCAAGATCCGGAACACAGTCCGAATATGTTCCACATGAGAATTCCAATCCTTGGAGAAGATCAAAATATCATCCAGATAGATAATCAAAAATTTATCAACAAAATCTCGGAAAATATCGTTCATGAAGCACTGGAAGACAGAAGGGGCATTATTGAGCCCAAAAGGCATCACCAGGTACTCAAAATGTCCCTCCGGAGTATTAAACGCCGTCTTCCATTCATCCCCATGCTTAATGCGAATAAGATTATACGCCCCCCTGAGGTCAAGCTTGGTAAACCAGCAAGCACCTTTAACTCTGGAGAATAGATCAGAAATCAGGGGTAACGGATACTGATATTTAACAGTAATTTTGTTGAGGGCATGATAATCAATACAAGGTCTTAATGATCCATCCTTTTTGGCTACAAAAAAAACCCGGCACCTAAGGGTGACGAGGATGGTCTAATATGACCCTTCTCCAATGCCTCCTTAATATAGGATCGCATAGCCTCGTGCTCGGGTACAGATAAATTGAAGAGCCGACCCTTGGGAAATTTACACCCCGGGCTCAGTTCAATTGCACAGTCATAACTCCTATGAGGAGGCAGCGACGCAGTCTCATTCTCACTAAATACATCATAAAAGTCCGCCAAATAATCAGGAACATCATGCGACTGAGGAGAGGTGGAAAACACCGGAGCCTCACTAAAGGCACACCGACAACCCCAACTCACCACAGACACAGATTTCCAATCCAATACTGGATTATGAATCTGTAACCAGGGAAACCCCAGAACAATAGTATCATGCAGATTATGTAACACCAAAAATCTGCAATTTTCTTGATGGTCTAGGGCGACCCGCATTACCACCTGGGTCCAAAACTGGTGTTTATTTTTAGCCAAAGGAGTAGCATCAATCCCCCTCAAAGGGATAGGCGTCTGCAGAGGTGTCATCGGAAATCCACAACATTTAGCAAAATCCAAGTCCAGTAGGTATAGGGCTGCTCCCGAATCCACAAAAGCCTTGGCGGAAAATGTAGACAGGGAGCAGATCAGAGTAATAGCCAGAAGAAACTTAGGTTGAACACCCCCAACAGAAAACGTGTGTGCAAAGCGTTTCTCTCGTTTAGGACAGACAGAAATAATATGCGAGGCATCTCCACAGAAAAAACACAACTTATTACGCCTTCTGAACTCCTGACGCTGCTCTCTGGAAAAAACTCTATCACATTGCATAGGTTCAGACATTTGTTCAACAGGTGGCAACACCTCTCGTGTATTCCTGCGTTCACGTAAACGCCGATCAACCTGAATGGCTAAAGGCATAGAATCGTCCAGACCAGAGGGAACAGGAAATCCCACCATAGTATCTTTTACGGCTTCTGACAAACCCTTCCGAAAGAGAGCAGCCAAGCACTATCATTCCAGGTAGTAAGGACCGCCCACTTTCGGAACTTTTCACAGTACAACTCTGCAGATTCTCGACCCTGGTTCAATGCTAACAGGGTCTTTTCAGCCTGATCAATAGCATTAGGTTCGTCGTACAGCAACCCCAAGGCTTGAAAAAATGCATTCACATTAGTCAGAATAGGGTCATCTGGTTTCAAAGAAAACGCCCAATCCTGGGGATCGCCGCGCAGCAAAGAGATGACAATTTTAACCTGCTGCGCGGGGCTCCCCGACGAGTTAGGCTTCAAAGCAAAAAATAATTTACAATTATTTTTGAAACTCAAAAATTTAGATCGATCCCCAAAAAATACATCAGGTGTGGGGATCTTTGGTTCAACAGCATGTGAACGAGCAAGATAGGAGGAAATTCCTCGCACTTCAGCAGCGAGCTGCTCCACACGATCAGACACTTGCTTTATCTCCATTGAGAGAAAAAAAAATTCCCCCTACGGCCTCAGAGATATAGAGGAAAGAATATACACACTTTTTTTTTTTTTTTTTAAACACAATTCTTTCCTGCTATTGAGTACCCAAGGATCTGTGGTTTGGGCGGGTGATTCTGTTATGATTGAGTCACCGTAGGAGGCAAAAACAGAGATGCTAGCTAAGTCCAGAAAACCAGAGAAGTTGGCAACTATCAGATTGCAGACCCCTGAACCTATGAACACAACTAGCAGTAGCCGTGGGGGGTTCCTACGATGACCTAGACCCCTCGATCACAGCCAGAGAGATACATAGGCCTAAAGAAGGAAAGGTGAAATCTAAACTGCCCCAGAGCAGACCCCAAAGCAATAGGCAGCCCCCCACATATAATGACGGTGAAGCAAGATGAAAACACTTACACAGACAGAAAGACAGACTGAGCAAAGACGGGGCCAAAAACTACCTAGATAGGAACGGATAGGAAGGCTGCTGTCTGCAATCTGCCAAAACCCTATCAGAGACAAAAGCCAACAAGCTGATATAAAAATGGCCCTGAAGCAACTAAGCTTCAAATCTAAATCAGCACTCAGGTACTTTCTGAAGACAGAGCTAAAAGGAACACTGCACACTCCAGCAGGGAGTGGCAGAATCCAAAAAGCAAGAAAAACCAAAACAAAGCTTAAATGCAAAAAGGCAAAACAGAAAACTTAGCTTTAGGAGAGCAGGAATCAGACTGGTGTCCAAGAGTCCACAGAGAAATCACCCGCAGGGCAGAAAGGGCGTAGGCTGCCTTAAATCCAGTCAGTGACTCCACTCAGCCAATCGTCTTCATTAGTCCCAGGTGCCTGATAATCAGGCTCACTACCTTCCTTCACTAGAATAGGGAGTTCACCAGGCCTCAGTGACGGAGGGGAAAATGAACTCACAACAAGTCTTGCTGCTTTCATTTCCATTAGCAAGTTAAAACTACATTTGGTGCACATACCATACTAACATAATAATAATAATAATCTTTATTTTTATATAGCGCTAACATATTCCGCAGCGCTTCACAGTTTGCACACATTTTCATCACTGTCCCCGATGGGGCTCACAATCTAAATTCCCTATCAGTATGTTTTTGGAGTGTGGGAGGAAACCGGAGTGCCCGGAGGAAACCCACGCAAACACGGGGAGAACATAGAAACTCCTTGCAGATGTTGTCCTTGGTAGGATTCGAACCCAGGACCCCAGTGCTGCAAGGCTGCAGCGCTAACCACTGAGCCACCGTGCTGCCCAAGCCGTGGTCTTTCCTGCCGGTTGGCCGCCACCAGGACTCCCCCGCCGCTGGGCCTGCCGCTGCTGAACCCGCCCGCCGGACCCGCCACTGCCTGCCCACCATGTACATACACACATGTACATACACACGTACACACACCATGTACACACACATACGTACATGCACACATACACACACAGGTACGTACACACACACACATATACGTACACACACACGTACTCACACACACATACTCACACACACACGTACTCACACACACACACACGTACTCACACACACACGCACTCACACACACGTACGTACACACACACGTACGTACACACACACACATACTCACACACACACGTACTCACACACACACATGTACTCACACACACTCACACACACGTACTCACACACACACGTACACACACACTCACATACACACCTCTCCACTTCCAATCAAGACCCTTTCACTGTCTATGCCCGCACACTTTTCTTCTAGAGAGAAAGAGACCAATCTCCAAGAAACATAGACTCACTACCATTTCCTGTTATTATTCAAACTAATCTAGAGTATGGTTATTCCTGAAACAAGAAGAGATCCATTAAGATAAAATATATAGCCAGTTACGAAGCGCTCATCAGGGGTGGGGAGAGACGCCATTCCTATCTGCATGAGGTAACTACTGTTAGGCGTCAGGTTTCTGTGTCTGCTCTGCAGGAATCCAGAGCCTCACATTCTGCGGTCTCCTGCTGTCTTTCTACTGCACAGGAGATTACTTTGCAGCAGACCGCTCCAGAGACTAAGTCCCTCTGTGCTCCTACTGGGCATGCTCACGAGACGATCTCCCATTGGAGATCGGGAGTCATGTGCCCAGGTCCTGTTCCAGATCTCATTGGTCCATCTCAGAGATCTGGAAGGTCCCGCACGGCTATAAAAAGCGCGCATGGCCGTTCCGCCATGCACTAGTATAGACTATACTTGCTATGTGTGAGTGGTGACGGATGTATGATTCTGGTGACTAACTCATTATAAAACCCCTTCCCTCTGATATTACGATTGTGGATAGGGAATTAGTTCAGCAGTCAGCACCAGTCAGTGGCAAGCCTTAAGCCACTGTGCACACCGCACCGCTACACTAGCGTCCGACATTGCGCTTGCTTTCTAGCTTTGTCGTCGAGCAGCAGTGTCCTACGCCGTGCTGCAGTTGCAGCCCTTCTTGGTGCTCGCAGTAGCGACATCGCACACACTGTTGGTCTAGAGGGACGCAGCTCCTCTGTCTTAGGTCCTGCTCCTGTAACCAGATACCATGTGTGCATTTACCTGAGGCCTGTGTCACCAACAGGCTCAGCATTTTTGTATGTTTATGTTGCGGCGCCTCTGTGTGTGAACAGAGCCCACTCTGCACACTTCGGGTGAAGTTGAACCTGTGCGCATTATACCGCCATATTGCTCCTCTGTCATTACCTAGCAGCGGTGTAATATTTACTGCACGGTGGACCCCGAGTGGCGAATGCACTTTATTATTTATTTTTATTTAGTGTGTTCCGCCGTTCCTAACAAATACTTGGGCTTGTTTGTTTTTGCTACATGTTTTCTGGTCTGCAATCTCTCTTCACAGTGGGTAATAGCCTAGGAGCAATGGAGTTAGGGCCCCGTCACACATAGCGACGCACCAGCGATCCTGACAACGATATCACCTTGTCAGGATCGCTGGTGTGTCGCTACATGATCGCTGGTGAGCAGTCAAACAGGCAGCTTCACCAACGATCAGGACCAGCGACACGCGGGTAACAAGCAGCGCACGTCGCTTAGTTACCCACAGTGTATCTTAGTTACCAGCGCGCTGATGCAGGGAGCTGGTAACCAAGGTACACTTCGGGTTTCTAAGGGGCGCGCGGCACTTAGAAACCCGATGTGTACCTTGGTTACCAGCTCCCTGCATCAGCGCGCTGGTAACTAAGGTACACATCAGGTTTCTAGGCACCGCACGCCCCTTAGAAACCCGATGTGTACCTTGGTTACCAGCTCCTGCTCGCTGGTCTCCCGCCCGTCACACACAGCGATGCGTCCTGGCCAGCGACCCCAAAAATGTCCAGACATTTCAACAATGATCAGCGATAACCGGCAGGGGGGCTGGTCGCTGATAGCTGTGAGAAAACAAAACTTCTGACTCAGCAGCGATCTCCCTAGCGAGATCGCTGTGTGTGACGGGGGCTTTACATGGATAGATATGCATGCACTGGCTACTTTTTGGCAAGAATATCTTGGACTATTGTTATCTGCTAGTTACTGTTTTATTTTGAACGGATGTATAACTTTATGCACCTCTTACTATCTATTTATTAAGTGGTATTACACAATGCACTTCTAGTCCACCTCTTCCACCTCACTGTAATGTTTCTGCCATCCATGCTACAAGTCCTGAGTAAGACCAGATTGTTGTAGAAAAACAAAATAGTTAAACATACTGAGGCATCCATTGATCCCAGTAAGAAAAATAACACAATGCCCACAGAACAGAAGAAGATGAACTGTTATTTCTTTAATATAGTATTTATTTGAAATAAACTATCAGCACAAATCAGCTGTGCCCCCTTCCCTACTGGTCCTTATGTAGGTGCAGTTGTGTTATGTCCACCCCTGGTTGCCATATGCACCAGTTATCTCTCTCCGGCAAGTGTTCATGAGTTTTCAATAGGGTGTGGAGGCGCCGGGAAAGATCAGAGAGGCCCAGCGCCTGCGCATTGCAGTACTTTGCTCTGCCCTCAACAGGGCAGAAAAAGTACGCCTGTGCAGGAGCCGCGACAGGCAGCAAGGAAGAAGATGTCATCGCATGAAGATGGGAGTCACCGAACCAGACCGTGACATCCATCGGACCAGACCGCCCCCCGGGTGAGCAGAATATAACTTGTTTTTCTTATCTTTCAGTTTACATCTGGGGCTTATCTACAGCACTATAGAATGCTGCAGATAAGCCCCTGATGGCGGTGGCTGCAGCTTATATACGAAAAAATAGGTGACAGATTCCCTTTAAAGGGAATCTGTCACCCTTTTTTTTGACTATCAGCTGCCGGAATTTACATCAGGGGCTTATCTACAGCATTCTTCTTCCCTTCCTGTAGTGGCTCCAGCATGGCGCAGGCACACTGCTCTGCCCTGTTGAGGGCAGAGCAGAGTCCTGCAGTGCGCAGGTGTCGGGAGAGGTCTGGCGCCTGCGCACTGCAGTATTCTGCTCTGCCCTCAACAGGGCAGAGCAGTGCGCCTGCACCGAAGCCACTACAGGAAGGAAAGAAGAGGACGGCATCGTATGAAGATGGGAGGCGTCGGACCAGACCGCGACACCCATCAGACTGGATGTCCCCCTAAGGTGAGTATAATCTAACATGTTTTTCTTGTCTTTCAGGTTACATGGGGGCTTATCTACAGCATTACAGAATGCTGTAGATAAGCCCCTGATGTCAATGCCGGCAGCTGATAGTCAAAAAAAAGGGTGACAGATTCCCTTTAAATGAATTTAAACTGTATGCAAGTATTACTTAAAGCAAGAGAGACTCTTTAATATGACTTAGCTGTCTGCTTTTTCTGGTTTGTATGAAAGGTTTATTGCTTGACATGTCAAAATAGTCATGAAGAAGGCACAAAAAAAATTGTTTCTTCTGTGGAAATGTGCTGTGGGCTTTTGGACTTTGCTTACATGATATTAGCTTCATAAATTTAATAAGTATTTCAAAATGATGAAAAAGGCGATGTGCAAGGTAACAATATTGCCTAATTTCTAGCTGGAAAGAATAAGATGTTATGGTGAAAACGTGGTTTTTATGAGAGAATTTAGCTTGAGAAGTTAAGAAAAATTTTAGATAAAAATAAAACAACCCTGTTCTACAAGTCCTACTAGGACATATGCTCAGTAGTCAGAGATTGGTGGTCCCATGCTTAATGGTATCAACTAATAGCTACAGTGGAGATTTACTGTACATGGCTTCTCTCTTTTCTGGTGGTCCTGAATAATCCATTTATTATATTGATGACCATTCATTTGAATTATCAACATAGAGTATACTACAGCTATGGCAAACATTGAGAGACCACTTCCAACTGTTTAGTTTGTCTGATTTTTCTCTTTATAGGTATATTTTTGAATAAAATGTAAATTGTTCTTTTAGTATACAAAGTTCTGACAACACGTCTCCAAACTTCCAAGAAATAAAATTTGTATTTTTTTTCTGAAAAGGAGAAATGGTCAAAATATATAAAAAAACAGTGATTTCAGACCTCAAATAATGCAAGGAAAACAAGTTCATAATCATTTAGAAACAACAATACTAATGTTTTAACTCAGGAAGAGTTCAGAAATCAATATTTTGTGGAACAACCATGTTTTTTAAAAACAGCTTTCATGCATCTTGGCATGCTTTCCACCAGTCTTTCACACTGCTCCTGCCACAAAGATTTTAGCAGTTCTTCTTTGTTTGATGGCTTGTGACTATCTATTCTAGAGGTTTTCAATGGGGTCCAGGTCTGCAGAATGGGCTGCCCATGACAGGGTTTTGATGTGGTGGTCTCTTAATTTTTGACATAGCTGTATATTTTCCCTGCAAAAAAAGGTTGTTGACAAATTCTATCAGTGAAAAAGTTGAAGAGGAATTTATAAAACCATTTGGACCAGTTTTCCGGCACAGAAAAGTCCACAAATATTGGTGTATGCTAGTTTCTAAAATTCCGGGCAACGCTTAGCTGGAGCGAGCATGGCCAACCATGATATTTACTGTAGATATATACAGAAATTGACATGGAATGCTCGGTAATGTTCGTTACTCGCCCGAGCATTGCTGTGGCAAATTGTGGCATTTGAGACCTCCATTCGACTCTTTTTGCATTTTGTGACCCTAGTTCTATACACTGTTTTGCGGTAAAAACAAAATATACAGGCCACATATTGAACAGTGTGGTATCTCCGTCAGGATCCTTATCTATCTGTGGGCTACAAATTGTGGCATTTGAGAGCTCAATTGAAATGTTTTGGTAGTGTGTTACCCTAGTTCTTGAAACTATTTTTCTGTAAAAAAAAAAATAAAAATACATGCCACATATTTTACAGTGTGGTATCTCCGACACACACCTCATCTATCTATGGGCCACAAAATGTGGCATTTGAGAGCTCCATTCAACTCTTTTTGCTGTCTGTGACCCTAGTTCTATACACTATTTTGCGGTAAAAACAAAAAATACAGGCTACATATTGAACAGTGTGGTATGTCCATAAGATGCCTCATCTATCTGTGGGCTACAAATTGTGGCATTTGAGGCCTCCATTCGACTGTTTTTGCTGTCTGTGACCCTAGCTCTATACACTATTTTGTGATAAAAACAAAAAATTCAGGCCACATATTCAGGGCCGGCTCCAGGTTTTTGAGGGCCCCGGGCGAAATAGTCTCAGTGGGCCCCCCCTTTAATACATACCACGATTCATGATGCACAGATACAGCAGAGAAAGGGCTTTTCAGGGACAGAACTGGGTAACAAACATAGTCATTTTCCTGCTGTCCCTTACTTTGATTGTACATCTTAAATTTGTGTTGGAACTCCGGGAAGTTTCCCTAGTGTGGCGTTTTACTGTCATTGTCATTTTCTTACCTTTTTTTTTTTTTTAATATACTCAATAAAGAATATTTCTCGAAAGTGCATTTTTTTGGTTTATGGACTCATAAAAATGGATGGTGTGCGACTCCTTACAACTTGGAGATGGGATGAAGCTGTTGTACCATCAAGTCTGCAGCTTCTCGCTGTTGCACCATTATTCTAGAAACATGAAGAAAAACTGCAGACAAGTCGCCCCCTCCCTGCACTGGAGTCTGAGCTGTAGAGTGTGACCTATGTAAGGGATTTGTGACTATTGTGTAAATTCCTGGATCATCTCTAGCTAGGTCCTGGACCTGGAGAATGATGGTTGAGGCCGGGGTCTTGAGTTTGGAGACATTGGAGGTTGTTGGTACTGCTTTTCTAGGTCTGTTAGGTGGTTATTTAATCTGTCCAATTACTTTTGGTCCCTTTAAAAACAGGGTGGCACATGTTAAGGAGCTGAAACTCCTAAACCCTTCAATGTGGATACCCTCAAATGAAAGCTGAAAGTCTGAACTTTAACTGCATCTGAATTGTTTTGTTTAAAATTCATTGTGGTAATGTCTAGCACCAAAATTAGAAAAATGTTGTCTCTGTTCAAATATATATGGACCTAACTGTAGGTGACAAACTGCACAATGCTGAAGAGTTGTGGACAGCTCTGAAAGAGCAGGCAGATCTGTTGCTGACACCGCTGGACCTACAGCCAGGCAAAGTTGTTTGTGACAATGGCCGGAACTTGGTAGCGGCTCTGAGGCGAGCTCACACACGTACCATGCCTGACCCTTGTGCTTAACCTCATGGTTCAGTGGTTTCTCAAAACCTACCTGGAGCTGCCGGACCTGCTTGTCAAAGTATGCAGCCTGCGTGCCCATTTTAGAAAGTCAGCTACAGCTTCAGCCGCCCTTGTCGTGCTTCAGCAGCATTTGCAGCTTCCGGCTCACCGACTGATGTATGATGTCCCCACGCGTTGGACCTTTACACTGCATATGTTGGAAAGGATTTGTGAGCAGAAGAGGGCAGTTGTTGACTACGGTCACGTATCCGCTTCTCAGCACGTGACTTGGGGTTGTGCCTGCAAGGGTTAATCTATCTCCTCTCACTCAGTCCAGCATTCAGCCTCTGTCCTATGCTACAATGGGAGCATAAATCACACCCCGACAGACCACACACCCCATTTCATACATGCCTGCCACCACTCACCGAATACAGGCATGCTACAGACAGGTAATACACAGGCCTCCCTGTCACGATGGGCCTTCAATGTATTTACATAGAATACTTTCTGACACTTTGCATGTTTATCTAGAGTCACCACATAATTAACATCATTTAGCTGCTTGTGTACAGTGTATGGTCCCTCTCATGTGGCCTGTAATTTATTCTGTAACATAGGGACCAAAACCCAAACCTTCTGACCCTCCTCGTAGGCCTTTAGTCTGGAATTACGGTCGTACCAGACCTTCTGGTTGATTTGGGCCTGAGTCACGTTCTCATGGGTCAGGTTGCTCAGTTTTTGCATTCTTTGTCTGAGTTGCAGTACATATTCAACCACCGAGACGCCTGTAGTTTTGGGGTCACCCTCCCAACAGTGCTCAATCAAATCAAGTGCCCCCTGACCCTCCTACCATAAACCAGTTCAAAGGGGGAAAATCCAGTAGATACCTGAGGTATCTCTCTGTACGCAAACAACAGATGAAGGAGGTACCGCTCCCAGTCTCTGCCTTCATTCTCCACCAGCATTTTGAGCATTTGTCTTAATGTTCTGTTAAAACTCTCACAGAGTCTGTTGGTTTGGGGATGACAGGCACTGGCCACAAAATGCTGCACCTGTATTTTTTCGCAGAGGCTTTCCATCAGATTGGACATGAATTGGGTTCCCTGATCAGTTAACATTTCCCTGGGGAAACTTGCACGAGAGAAAACAGTCAGTAAAGCATCCGCCACTTTGTCTGCTCGGATGGAGGACAGTGCTGCAGCTTCCGGATATCGTGTAGCATAGTTCACCACTGTGAGGATGAACTTTTTGCCAAAACTGCTAGGTATTGCAAGTGGCCCTATGATATCCACTGCCACTCGCTGGAAAGGCTTATTGATCACTGGCTGTGGCATCAATGGGACTTTCTGTATTTTCCCAGACTTTCCAACTCTCTGACAAACTACGCAGGATTGACAGTAATTGGCGATATCTGTCCCCATCTTGGGACAATAAAAGTTATGTGTCAGGCGAGCTTTGGTCTTTTGTATTCTATGGTGTTCATCCAGAGGAATTTTATGAGCAATTCTCAATAATTGTTCCCTAAATAGATAAGGAACGACCAGCCGCTTTTCACAGTCCCAAGGTTCTGTAGTATCTGTGGGGACAGTCTCTTTATACAGTCTGCCCTGGTCCCAGTATATAGGGGGTTGGTCTGCAAAATATCTGAGCTTCTCCAGACTGACATTTGTCCACAGGGCCTTCTGGAAGCTCTGACTGTCAGTCTGCAGCCCCTGGCCTAGTGTGAATGCAAGTCTCTGGTCTGAAGCTGAGTCTTCAGTGTCGGTTATCAGGGACCTTGGTGGGTCTGCCATGTTCTGCCATGTGAGGAGGCTACCGGGCCACAGTATGGTCCTCTGATTCAGGCAGTTCTATTTGAGACTCATCATCTCATCTCTGGGGTTTTGCTGAGCCGCAGCCTGACCCCGGGTCACAGCTGCCACATAAGTACATTCCTGTGCATTGGTACATTTTCCCTCCTCGCATGGTATCTCAGGTGGGTCACTTGCTTCCACCTTCTCTGTAGCATTTACTTGCAAGGCAGGGACATAGTGGGACACCATCCTCCCCAAGTCTGTACCTAGCAACACATTGATGGGAATAGCCTCTGATACTCCCACCTCTCTCAGTCCTTTCCCTGCTCCTTAATCCAGGTAAACACAGGCCATGGGCATGGCAGGGCTGACCCCTCCAATCCTGATTATTGTCATGGTCTTTCCTGGTATGATGTCGGCAGGGTTTACCATTGCTGGAGGCACCAGTGTTATCTTTGCCCCAGTGTCTCTGAGACCAATGGTGACTTTATTGCCAACAGTGACAGATTGACAGTTCTCATTGGTCCTCACATCAGAGCCGGCCACAAAGAGGACTAGAGAATGTCTATTCCCCGGGACCCCATAGGAGGTGCATTTGGATAGCACTGATGATCGACGGGCAGAGGGAGAAGGGTCCCCATTTGGCTTACCTCCCCTTCCAGCTGAATCCCGATGGCTTACGCACCTCAGGCATCCTGTTAGCCACATAGCTGTCAGCAATCTTTGCAGCCTGATCTGCAATTTGTGGCTCTCGATTACACACAAATTGTTGTACATCCGTGGGGCACATATGAAGAAATTGATCCTTGACCATAAGATCCGTTACGTCCTCAAAACTGTTAACAGAAAGTTCCCTGATCTATTGTGGTCATCAAGGTGCTCAAGAAGTCCTCATAGCTGTCAGTTGATCCACACTGTAGGTTCTGGAACTTTCTCTGATATACTTCTGGGGTTAGGTTGTATTTCAGGGCCTCATTTATGGCCTCATAGTTCCCATCTAGCTCTGGTGGGAGGCCAGAAAAAACCCTCGAAAGAAAGTATCTTGGTCAGTATCCTTCTCCATCACAGGGAAGTTTCCCAGACATGGTATCCTTGGATTTATGTCCTGGAAGGGGGTCAGCTGCGGGATGTTACCCCTTTCTGTTTGAGCCATCTGAAGCTTGAAAGCTCTCTCCTCCCGGTGTTCTGCAGCCTCTCTCTTAGCCTGGCATTCTGCAGGCTCTCTCTTGGCCCGGTCCCAGTATTTTGCAGCAGCAGCCTCTCTCTCAGCCTGTCGGTACTGTAGAATAAGCTGCTGGCACAGATCGGGATCACTTGTTCCCAGCTGTTGTAAGTCCATTCGTAAAGTAGAGTCCATAGGCTCCTCAGCACTGGCATTACTGGCACCTCCAGAAGGTATCTCCCGTGCAAGAGCTGGCATCGCTGGGTCTCCCCGAGGAGGACTCTCTCTTTTTGGCCAGGTGCTTCAGTACTTTGCTCTATGTCTTGCTCGACCGAGGCACGTATCAGCAGTTCCTTGGATTTGTCGGCTGTTTCTATTCCTCTCTGCTCACAGATGTCGATCAGAGCCTCTTTGCTCTACTCCTTGTACTGGGCTGCCGTATCAATGAACAGCCTTTGCAACATAAAAGATAGAAAAGAAAAACGGGAAAGGGAAACTGTTTGCAAGTATGTCTAAGTAAGCACTGAGTTGAACCTTGTAGAACTGGTGCACTTCTCACAATGATAACAATTCTTTAGTAAAGGGAATAATTGCTTAAAGGATGCACTAAGGCTCTAATAGAAATAAATTCTATCCCTCCGCTCAGCCACAAATTTGTCACGTACCCGCTTCTAAGCATGTGACTTGCGCCTGCAAGGGTTAATCTATCTCCTGTCACTCAGTCCAGCATTCAACCTATGTCCTATGCTTTAATGGGAGCATAATTCACTCCCTGACACAGACCAGACACCCCGTTTCATACACGCTGCCACCAATCACCAAATACACGGGCGATGAGTCCCAGAAATATTACTACTACTGTCTGCCAATCACACACTTTGAGCTATGGATTCCTTAGAGCATACAAGGTTAAAACTTATTAAAGTTTTAAGCTTTAATAGAAAAGGTACAGTGCTTACAATAAAAAGGCTATAAAATGGAAATAAAAAGTGACATACAAATATGCAAAAACAGAGATAAAATAAAAGGGAGAAAACTTACCGAAATATCAAACTTTGCAGTCTGGTATTCTGTCCCTGAGGGAGGGGGAAATATGAAATGGAACAAATCAGCTTGGCTGCCCTCACCGTGAACATCTTTCTTTGTGTAAATGTGGCGCCCCTGAGGCTCAGTCGCCACAGAGGTACTGCACCTTCTCCTAAGGTGTGGTGCCCCACCGTCTGGGCAAGTTGGGAGCTCTTTTCCACGCTCCAACACTCGCACCCCACACAACAGGGTAGTTCTGCACAACTACATTGCGGCTCAGTGCTGGGAGAGTAGCAGAGCACCTCTGGTGGTTCCCTGCTTGGAACACTGGATGTGTTGGGAGGTGGGTGGAGTTTAGATCCATATAAAAGATTGGGAAGGTTTAGAATTAGGGGTTCAGTCTGACAGAATGTCGGCGGAGTAGGAAGTCACTCAGAGAGGAGTGAGGATCCCTGGAAGAAGGGATGGAGGAAGGAGTGCTGCAGCTGCCTCAGTGACCTAAGCCAGCTGGCACGGGAAAGTAAGGAAGGTGGAAAGACGTAGAACTCTAACCTAAGTTTCCATAAGAAAGAGAGTCAAGCACAGAATGAAGGAGTAGAGAACAGAGAGGAGACATGGGTTGGAAGAGGAACCCTGCCTATAGGTTCTCAGCGCAATGCCGGGGCCCGGTCCCCGAGGTTGTATGGACACTTATGGTTCTGCAGCAGACACTGGTGGAGTAGTTGGCTGTAAATGCATTACTCCCATCCAAGACTTGAGGCACAACAGCAACACAGATAGAGAGCCGGGAGTGAGGCATCCCCAAAGCAGGCTACAGCTGTCTGCCGTGCAAGTAGAGTTCTGGGAACATCTCTTAGGAGGCATTCCAGGGTTACTAAGTACTGGAGTGTTTCACACCACAAGGCGCATTGGCGGAGTCGTTCAGGAAGGTACATGTTGGCAGAGTGTTGGAGAGGAGAGCCCTGACTTGCCCGGGAGGTTGGTTGGGTCTTTACCCTGGAGGACACGTCGCGGAGGCAGGCACCAGTGTGTACCATGAACTGTGAGTAAAGCTTTGAAACTTCAAGCTCTGGTGTTCTCCATTTATTTGTGCGCTAGCACCTTCAGCACCGCTACATCTGGGTACCAGCATCCATACCATCCTGCGCCTCTCCTGATCCATAGCACCTACACTGCCCTGGGACTACAGCTCCACCTGTGGGGAGCTACACCATCTTTGCTGCACCACACCATCAGTCCCAGCGGATCTGTATCCAGCGTCGGCTTAACACCTCTCTTGCCGAACACCACAGGTGGCGTCACAAACTATTCCATTAACTACCACAAGCCACCCTTGACTTGGGCGCCCAGGGCCACGGACCAGGTCACCGCTGCTGTGACACATCCCCCCGCTGACACCGGCCCGGTACCGAGTACCCCACAGCCCTGGGAGGGCGACCCATAAAGGCTTAATTTATAGATTTACCCTGGAGATCAGATTTCTAGACCAGCCTCTCATGTTAATATTCTAATTCTTGGTTTGTTACTGGATCATGGCTATTTACCAATGAATACATTATTTTCCTCTGAACACTATTTGTGTGATCTTTCTCAGGCTGCAATTGGTATTTCTGTTCAAAAGTCAGAAGGTGTGAAATGTCTCCAATTCTGTGTGCCCTCAGAAAGCCCCCTGGAGAGACTGGAAACAGGAGACTGCCTTTCTCAGGATAACATATGTTGTGACCTTTGTGAAGAGCTGCAGCCTGGAAACATATGCTATCACCTTTGTGAGAGCTGCAGTCTAAGGACAGATGTTAATCCACTGCTGGTCTTACATCCATGCATATATATATTTATATATTTCACTACAACTACCATCATCATCAAGGCCGTCAGTATTCAGTTCAGATTCCACACATAAGACCTCAGGAGTGGACATGAATCTCAGACGTGCTGTATGTACCATCCTACAAAAATGTGAGAACTCCACGAAGATCATGAGCAGCAATGACGCGCCATAATTAGTGCCACCATACCGCTTCTCTGCATTCTGAAAACTCTCTGCTCACAATGAAAGAGGATGCATTGCAGGTAGAGCACGATGAGATGGAGCAAGGAACCATACAGGGGGATTACACACAGCCCAGCCTCATGTCATTTCAATGTGGATTGGTTGGCAATGAGGAAGAGGAGGAAGAACAGGAGCTACTTTCATGGGCTACAAGCACAACTGTCATACCGTCTGTTCAGTGTGGATGGCCTGAGGACAGTTAGGAGGAGGAGAACGTCATGGTCAGTCATCCTGTTGGTGAGGACCTGGAAGTCTTGCCTGTTAGCAGTCTGGCACGCATGGCAGACTTTATGTTGCGCTACCTTTCCCTTGACCCTCACATTATCAAAAATTTCGGTGATACTCATTACTGGGTGGTGACACTTCTAGACCCATGCTACAAGGAGAACTGTCAATCTCTTCTGCCAGAGGCAGATAAAAAAAATTCCCATCTAAACACTGGCGACAGAGGTCACAGTTAGTTGGACAACCAAGGAGTACAGGTGAGAGAGACAACACTCCAATCCAGCAGAAGCAGGGGAACACTGGCAAAGTTCTGGGAGAGTTTTCTCAGACCCTCCCATCGCCTAGGCCCAGAGGTGCGGGGTACTCTCACAAGCAGTGCAAAGTTTGGGAAGATGCTGAGGGAGTACCTTGCTGACTGTACCAACGTCCTCCATGATTCCGCTGTGCATTTTAATTATTGGGTATCCAAACTGGACACGTGGTATGAACTGGCTCTCTATGCCATGAAGGTCCTGGCCTGCCCTGCTGCTAGCCTTTTGTCCAAGTGTGTTTTTAGTGCCGCTGGTGGAATTATAACTGATAAGCGCATCCACCTGTCAACTGAAAATTCTAACAGGCTGACTCTTCTAGAAATGAACAAGGGCTGGATTGGGCCAGACTTCTTTACACCACTGAATGAAAACAGCGAAACATAACTTCCAATACAGTGTCTTCTTTTTGGGAGGTGTATTCCCATGATCCTCTTCACACCCACACATGGGTATACGCTTCCTGATTTTGGCTATTTGGTGTTATCCTCCTCCTTCTCCTCATCCTCATCATCCACCACGACTAGATCACCATGGTGACCGTGGTCCATGATGCAACAGCCAACTTATTGTGTAAAAGGGTGGTTTTGATGCGCTTTAAAAAAAGTAAGCACAGAAGCACAGTATGTTGATGTGTACCCCCCCAGGGGGAAATGTTTGTCAGCCCATACACTTAGTGTATGGGCATTACAAGTATAGGAGACCCGCTCCTTTAAACTGTGAAAGCATTTTTAAGAGGCCATCCTCCACGTCTCTTCTGACACCACCACTAGATCACCAGCGTGAACGTGTTTCGTGATGCAACAGCCAAGTAATTTTTTTCAAGGGTGTTTATGATGTCCGTTCCAAAAATGTTTACACAGTATGTGGAGGTGTATCCCCCAAGAGAAAAAGTTTGTAAGCCCATACACTTAATGTATGGACATTATAAATATAGGAGACCCACTCCTTTAAACTGGGAAAACATTTTTCGGAGGCCATCCTCCACGTCTCTTCAGACACCACCACTAGAACAGGAGGATGAATGTGCAACAGCCACTATACTTTTTTGCAAGGGTGTTTATGATGGCCGTAAAAAAACTATTTATGCAGTAGGATGATGTGTATCCCCCAGTGGGAAAGGAGACCCGCTCCTTTAAACTGTGAACATTTTTTTTGGAGGCCATCCTTCACATCTCTTCCAACACTACCACTAGATCACCAGGGTGAATGTATTCCATGATGGAACAGCCAAGTAATTTTTTTCAAGGGTGCTTATGATGCCCGTTCCAAAAATGTTTACATAGTATGTTGAGGTGTACTCCCCAGGGGAAAAGGTTTTTAAGCCCATACGCTTACTGTATGGGCATTACAAGTATAGGAGACCCGCTCCTTTAAACTGGGAAAACATTTTTCGGAGACCATCCTCCAAATTTCTTCCTTGGGGGATTGGAGTGCTTGCAAATTTTGGGCAGACCTTGTGTTCACTTCATCGGCAAACTTTAAGTGACTTAAAAAATCAGAATAATGGGAACTTTGATTTCATGTGGCCATCCAATACATGGGTTCAAAAGCTTATTGGGGTGCATGTAACTTTGGGGCAGGGCAGGCCTTGCATTCAATGCATAAGCAAACAGTATGGGAGTACCAAATGAACAAAGTGAACTAGGTTTTCCTGTGGCCATCCAGTACGTGGGTTCAAAGGCTTATTGGGGAACATAGACGGCTTATGGCTCTATAAGAAAAATGAGGGCCGACTGCTGGCCCTATAAAAAAAGACGTTGTGACTTTCAGAGTCCCGCCTTCATAAGTGAAACAGGATGTTTCTGATGATGTGTCACACACATGGCCAAATAAGGTTGTAAACTATTAAAATGACATTTCCCAGTGAATGCATTTGTCTTGGTTAAAAGCAATGGCAAAGTTGGAAACCGCATCTAAAACGCTACGTGTGAATATAGCCAAAGTGGTGGAGGAACATTTTTGTTTTAGATTATTGATTTTGCCTTACATACAAATCATTACCCTGAAAAGGATGTTCCTTAACAAATTTCCCAGGAAAATCCATTTTGGTTTCATTTTTGTATGTTTTAGTGTGCACCTGTAAAAGTGGTTCAATACCATGACAACATTGTTCATAGCTGTGATCTGGGAGTCAGAAATGCTTCCAGGGGTATTCCCCATGATGTTCCCATATCATTTGAGCACTGTTCCCATCGATTTCAGATGCTTTTAGACCCTAAAAGGACCCCCAGGGGGGTTGCGTCAAAAATGCTCGGTTTAACCATAGACTTACATTGGGCTCGCTGCTCGGTATGAGCACCTGAACATTCCAGTTTGCTCGACCCGAGCAACGAGCACCCAGGCATTTTAGTGTTCGCCCATCACTAGTCATGGATTGTAGTGGAAATCTACAACAGCACATAGTGTACAGATTTCAGTATGATTATTATGATCTACAACAAAAAATTATATTGTGGTACCATGTTAGCCAGAAAAATCAATGTAAATACTTTTATGGTCAAAAATGACAAAAGTATTCTAGGAGTGATACATTTATTGGCTAACCAAGAAGAATTATGTTTGCAAGCTTTCAGAGCACAGAGGTTCCTTCTTCAGGCTGGTTTGCAAATGAATTACTGAGACAAAAACACTAAATTTAAGGCTTCTTTTACACTTGCCATGTTTTTGCAGCCCATTTTTGTGGCCCCAATAGATTTCTATGGGGCCGCAAAAACGGGCCACATAAATTCGTCATGTGCCGTACGCCGTATGTGTTGCACAGCTTGTTGTATAGCTCCTGGATATCCACAGTTGCAGTAGAAAGCTTCACAGAGAAGATTACATGGGATAACAAGCTTTTACTTGTCTGAACATGAGGTAAAGGAAAAATGCACAGTCATAAAATGCTGCATCATCAGGAAGTAGGAAATCAAAACTGAAACTAAACAAAAGAGACCTTTTCTCTTACAATACATTAAGCAAGGAAACTTTACACAACATCGCCATCTATTGTCAGATCAGCATAAAGTCCTCCTTTACACAAACGAAGAAGTCCACAGCTGTTTCATATGCCAACACCCTTTCTTAACAGAAAGGACTTATTCAGTCAAACCTATTTTCTTCATTAGTCCCTGATGTTTTTCAGCATTCAATGCCTTTGTGAAAATGTCTGCTGTCATATGTTCAGTCGGACAATATTCTAATTTCAAAATTCCTTGTTCCTGATGATCCCTGAAGAAATGATACTTCACATCAATGTGCTTGGTTCTGGGGTAAACTCTTTCCATCTGAGCAAGAACAAGACATCCTTGATTGTCCTCATTTATTTTTGTTGGTTCCAACTGTGGTTGTCCTAGGTCTGTTAGCAATTGTCTTAACCATAGAACTTCTTGACTTGCATGTGCTGCTGCAACATATTCTGCTTCTGTTGACGATAGCATTACTATTGATTGTTTTTTAATAGTCCAACTAATTGGTCCGCCTGAGAGAAAGAAAAGATAGCCGCTGTTAGATTTTCTGTCAGTTGGATCTCCAGCTCAATCTGCATCAATGAATCCAGTTAAAATGCATTTATCACTTGTAGGCCATTTCAGTTTAACATTGCTAGTTCCTTTCAAATAACGTATTACTCTCTTCACGGCATTCCAATCGCTTTATTTGGCTTAGATACTTTTCTGCTCAGAATTCCTTCTGCTGCTACGATGTCTGGTCTTGTAAAAGTCGCTAGATTCAGTAATTTTCCTATTGCCATTCTGTATTCTTCATTATTTGGTAACATATTTTTCTCACTATTCATCTCTATAAGATAATTAGTTTCCATTGGAGACTTTGCTATTTTTGCATCTTTCAATCCAAATGTTTCGGTTATGTCTTGAATCATGTGATTTTGATTCAGTAAGAAACTTCCATCTTCTTCTCTTTCTATCTGTATTCCTAGGTACTGTTTCACATTTCCCAAGTCTTTGATCTAGAAATGTTGATTTAGGATTTTTAGTATGCCCTCTTTATTCCTTTCTTTTTCAAAGCAAACTAAAATGTAATCAACGTACATGAGTACATAAATCCATCTGTCCATTAATCTTTTTGTGTACAGGCATTGATCAGCTTTGCTTCTTTGAAATTTTTCATTTGTGAGCACCTCCGTGATTCTGTCATTCCACACTTTAGCAGCTTGCTTTAAACCGTACAGTTGTGGCCAAAAGTATTGACACCCCTGCAATTTTTTTCAGATAATACTCAGTTTCTTCCTGAAAATTATTGAAAACACAAATTCTTTGGTATTATTATCTTCATTTAATTTGTCTTAAATGAAAAAACACAAAAGAGAATGAAGCAAAAAGCAAAACATTGATCATTTCACACAAAACTCCAAAAATGGCCCAGACAAAAGTATTGGCACCCTCAGCCTAATACTTGGTTGCACAACCTTTAGCCAAAATAAATGTGACCAACCGCTTCCGGTAACAATCAATGAGTTTCTTACAATGCTCTGCTGGAATTTTAGACCATTCTTCTTTGGCAAACTGCTCCAGGTCCCTGATATTAGAAGTTTGCCTTCTCCAAACTGCCATTTTTAGATGTCTCCACAGGTGTTCTATGGGATTCAGGTCTGGACTCATTGCTGGCCACCTTAGAAGTCTCCAGTGCTTTCTCTCAAACCATTTTCTAGTGCTTTTTGAAGTGTGTTTTGGGTCATTGTCCTGCTGGAAGACCCATGACCTCTGAGGGAGACCCAGCTTTCTCACACTGGGCCCTACATTATGCTGCAAAATTTGTTGGTAGTAGAGTTGAGCGAAACGGGTCGAACAATTTCAAAAGTCGCCGACTTTTGGCAAAGTCGGGTTTCATGAAACGAAACCCGACCCTAGGATGAGGTCGGCCACGAGGTCGGCGACTTACGCGCCAAAGTCGCATTTCAAAAGTTTGTTTAGCGCTCTTTTTCAGCCAATCAGGATCCACGGACACTGTGGGCAACGTGATGACATAGGCAGGGGTCGCCACCATCTTTCAGAAGGGCATGCAAGTGATTGGCTTGCTTTGGTGGGTGTCACAGGGGTTATAAAAGGGCGTGCACGCCGACCGCCATCTTACTTCTGCCGATCTTAGCATAGGGAGAGGTTGCTGATTCTGTAGGGAGAGCATTAGGCAGGGAAGAAGACAAAAAAACTGCTTCTGCTGCTAGCGATTTTGCCTGTGCAACACACCAGTCACTGTGTGTGCAGTGCAAGGGGAGGCTATATTGTGGTGGATCAGCGGATCATTGCTGTTTCCCCACTGCTCTGCAAACTGCTTTTTTAAAAGCAATCCCAATTTTTTTTTTGTCCTGCTAAGGTACTGAGCGTGCATTTATTCACACCATACAGCGGTGTACGTTCCTCACACAGTACCGTGTAACGGCTGTTATCACAGCCATAGTGAAGCTATCTGTGTGTCACTGTGGAAGGATAAGTGGAGGACTTGTTCCGTTCTTACAGACCTACACTCTAGGGAGATTCCTATTCTGCCCAATTCTACAATTCACTTTTTTCACACCTGTGCCATCGAGCCTGTGACATAGCGCTCTGATATTCAGTGGGCCTCACACAATCCAAAAGTGTCCAGTGACTGTCCACAAGTGTCTGCAGAAATTCAAAATCTCCCTTATCATGTAGTCACTTTTTTCACACCTGCTGCATCGAGCCTGTGACATAGCGCTCTGATATTCATTGGGCCTCACACAATCCAAAAGTGTCCAGTGTCTGCAGAAATTCAAAATCTCCCTTATCCTGTAGTCACTTTTTTCACACCTGCTGCATCGAGCCTGTGACATAGCGCTCTGATATTCATTGGGCCTCACACAATCAAAAAGTGTCCAGTGTCCACAAGTGTCTGCAGAAATTCAAAATCTCCCTTATCCTGTAGTCACTTTTTTCACACCTGTGCCATCGAGCCTGTGACATAGCGCTGTGATATTCAGTGGGCCTCACACAATCCAAGTGTCCAGTGTCCACAAGTGTCTGCAGAAATTCAAAATCTCCCTTATCCTGTAGTCACTTTTTTCACACCTGTGCCATCGAGCCTGTGACATAGCGCTGTGATATTCAGTGGGCCTCACACAATCCAAGCGTCCAGTGTCCACAAGTGTCTGCAGAAATTCAAAATCTCCCTTATCCTGTAGTCACTTTTTTCACACCTGTGCCATCGAGCCTGTGACATAGCGCTGTGATATTCAGTGGGCCTCACACAATCCAAGTGTCCAGTGTCCATAAGTGTCTGCAGAAATTCAAAATCTCCCAGAAATTCAAAATCTCCCTTATCCTGTAGTCACTTTTTTCACACCTGTGCCATCGAGCCTGTGACATAGCACTGTGATATTCAGTGGGCCTCACACAATCCAAGTGTCCAGTGTCCACAAGTGTCTGCAGAAATTCAAAATCTCCCTTATCCTGTAGTCACTTTTTTCACACCTGTGCCATTGAGCCTGTGACATAGCGCTGTGATATTCAGTGGGCCTCACACAATCCAAGTGTCCAGTGTCCACAAGTGTCTGCAGAAATTCAAAATCTCCCTTATCCTGTAGTCACTTTCTTCACACCTGTGCCATCGAGCCTGTGACATAGCGCTGTGATATTCAGTGGGCCTCACACAATCCAAGTGTCCAGTGTCCACAAGTGTCTGCAGAAATTCAAAATCTCCCTTATCCTGTAGTCACTTTCTTCACACCTGTGCCATCGAGCCTGTGACATAGCGCTGTGATATTCAGTGGGCCTCACACACTCCAAGTGTCCAGTGTCCACAAGTGTCTGCAGAAATTCAAAATCTCCCTTATCCTGTAGTCACTTTCTTCACACCTGTGCCATCGAGCCTGTGACATAGCGCTGTGATATTCAGTGGGCCTCACACAATCCAAGTGTCCAGTGTCCACAAGTGTCTGCAGAAATTCAAAATCTCCCAGAAAATAAAAATCTCCCTTATCCTGTAGTCACTTTTTTCACACCTGTGCCATCGAGCCTGTGACATAGCGCTGTGATATTCAGTGGGCCTCACACAATCCAAGCGTCCAGTGTCCACAAGTGTCTGCAGAAATTCAAAATCTCCCTTATCCTGTAGTCACTTTTTTCACACCTGTGCCATCGAGCCTGTGACATAGCGCTGTGATATTCAGTGGGCCTCACACAATCCAAGTGTCCAGTGTCCATAAGTGTCTGCAGAAATTCAAAATCTCCCAGAAATTCAAAATCTCCCTTATCCTGTAGTCACTTTTTTCACACCTGTGCCATCGAGCCTGTGACATAGCACTGTGATATTCAGTGGGCCTCACACAATCCAAGTGTCCAGTGTGCACAAGTGTCTGCAGAAATTCAAAATCTCCCTTATCCTATAGTCACTTTTTTCACACCTGCTGCATCGAGCCTGTGACATAGCGCTGTGATATTCAGTGGGCCTCACACAAACCAAGTGTCCAGTGTCCACAAGTGTCTGCAGAAAATCTAAATCTCCCTTATCCTGTAGTCACTTTTTTCACACCTGTGCCATCGAGCCTGTGACATAGCGCTGTGATATTCAGTGGGCCTCACACAATCCAAGTGTCCAGTGTCCACAAGTGTCTGCAGAAATTCAAAATCTCCCAGAAATTCTAAATCTCCCTTATCCTGTAGTCACTTTTTTCACACCTGTACCATTGAGCCTGTGACATAGCGCTGTGATATTCAGTGGGCCTCACACAATCCAAGTGTCCAGTGTCCACAAGTGTCTGCAGAAATTCAAAATCTCCCAGAAATTCAAAATCTCCCTTATCCTGTAGTCACTTTTTTCACACCTGTGCCATCGAGCCTGTGACATAGCGCTGTGATATTCAGTGGGCCTCACACAATCCAAGTGTCCAGTGTCCACAAGTGTCTGCAGAAAATCTAAATCTCCCCTGTCCTATAGACACCTTGTACCTTGTTTTACATTACTATATAGTTTGTTGGATTTTGTCTACATTTCTACCAAAAATGAGGAAGGCTGGTGGAAGAGGCCGTGGAATTGGGTGGGGGTTGGCAGCTGGTAATGATGGTGTTGGTGGTGGATCTGATGGTGGTGGCAAAAGCAAAATAGGACCGAATGCAGGAGGTGTTGAGCCTGCGTCATCGTCTGGCTCCATAAGGCTTCGAAGGCTTAGTTTTCTAGGAGTTGGCAAACCGCTTTTAACGCCAGAGCATCAGGAAAAAGTTTTGTCTTACATTGCTGACTCAGCCTCCAGCTCTATCGCCTCCTCTTTTGAAGTTGTAAAAAGTAAAAGCACTGAGTCATCATTGGAGGCTCATGTTCATGAACCACACCTTTCCTTGTGTCCTTCACCACAACCAAGATTGAAGGATGACGCAGGCCATACTACTGATTACTCCATGGAGCTGTTTTCACATACCATGCCTGGATTATCAAGTGAAATGGTAAATTACCCAGGCCAAGATGAATCTGACATGGAGTGCACTGATGCACAGCCGCTGATAGATGATTCTGCTGGTACATTCACTCAGAGCAGTACATTGTCCTCGCAGTGTACAGAGCCAGATTCTGACCCTGATGAGACTCAGGTACCCCTTCCCGCACACTATACCACCATACACGGTGACACAGAGGAAGGTGCACATGACATTGAAGAGGAGGTGATGGATGATCCAGTTGTTGACCCAGATTGGCATCCATTGGGGGAAGAGGGTGCTGCTTCCAATAGCTCAGATGAGGAGCATCCACAGCAGACATCAACATCGCAACAGCTGTTATCTGGCAGGCCCGGAGCACTCCAAAGACAGGTTCCAAAAATCAAAAGAGTTGCTGGACAGCTTGTCCAGAGGGTCAAAACATCACAGCGTGCTAGGCCGCAAAATGTCTGCCAAAGTAGGAAGAGTGCAGTGTGGCACTTTTTTGAACAAAATCCTCATGATCAGGCCAAGGTTATCTGTAAGAAGTGCGCAAAGACCTTTAGCCGAGGGAAAAATCTGAAAAATTTGAATACCAGTTGCATGCTTAGACATTTAACCAGCATGCACTTGCAAGCGTGGACACAACACCAAACCTCAAGTGCCACATGTGCAACTGATCACAAAGAAGGTAGTCAGCAACGCTACATTGTTTCCCCCACTGTAAGCCCACCGGTTAGCACAGCAGCAAATGTTGAGGTGTCGTTGCAAGGCCACAGCAGTCAGGGAATCCCACTGTTATATCAACGAAATACTGAATCTAGGCCATCAGAAAGAACACGAACTCCATCACCATCATCAACCCTCTCTCAGTCCGCCCTGTCCACCGCTACTTCCACCATATGCAGCTCTCAAGTCCAGCTCACCCTCCCAGACACTATGAGTAGGTCAAGAAAGTACTCAGTCTCTCATCCGCGTACACTGGGTTTGAACGCCCACATTACCAAACTAATCTCGTTAGAGATGATGCCCTATCGGTTGGTGGAAAGCGCAGCTTTCCGCGAACTCATGGCCTATACAGTACCACGCTATGACCTACCCAGTCGCCACTTCTTCTCTCGCAAAGCCATCCCAGCCCTCCACCATCATGTGAAAGACCGCATTGTCCATGCACTCAAGCAGTCAGTGAGTGGAAAGGTGTACCTCACAACTGATGCATGGTCCAGTCGGCATGGCCAGGGCCGTTACGTGTCCATCACTGCGCACTGGGTTAATGTGGTGGATGCAGGGTCCACAGGGGACAGCGGTGGTGGGACAGTGCTGCCTAGCCCACGGTATAGGAAACAGTTGGCTGTAGGCGTTCCACCCTCCTCCTCCTCCTCCAGAAGCGAAAGCTCGTCCACAGAGCGCAGTCGTACGAGCCCTCCATATGCAGCTGCCACTGTTGCACACGAGGTGTCCCCCTATCGAGCAGCTAGTGGAAAGCGTCAGCAGGCTGTGTTGCAGATGATGTGTTTGGGCGACAGACACACCGCCGAGGTGCTGGCCGAGTACTTGAAGCGACAAACTGAGTCATGGCTGGGCAGTGTACATCTTGAGGCAGGCAAGATAGTTAGTGATAACGGCCGTAATTTTGTGGCAGCCATAGCCCTTTCAAAACTCAGCCACATACCTTGCTTGGCTCACACCTTGAACCTGATGGTGCAGTGCTTCCTCAAAAATTATCCGGAGTTAACAGCCCTGCTCCATAAGGTGCGAAGACTGTGCGCGCACATCCGCCGGTCGCCTGTACACTCCGTTCGTATGCAGAAGCTGCAGCGATTGCTCCACCTTCCCAACCACCGCCTCATTATCGACATTGCAACAAGGTGGAACTCCACCCTGCACATGGTGGAGCGGCTGTGCGAGCAGAGGCAGGCCATAATGCATTTGTGGGAGGATACACGGCCAGGCACTTTGAGAGCAGACATGGAGTTGACAGGTGTGCAGTGGTCGAAGCTGAAAGACCTCTGTAAAGTCCTTCAGTGTTTTGAGGAATGCACACGGCTGGTAAGCGCAGACGACGCCATCCTAAGCATGAGCATCCCACTTATGCGTCTGCTCATGCAAACTTTGACGCACCTTAAGGAGCAGGCGTCTGCACCCAATGTTGACGAGGAGGAAGAGGTGGAGGGAATCCTTGATGACATTCAGCCATTGTCTGCTCAGGGACCTCTCCTGGACGAGTTGGAGGAAGAAGAGGAGGAGGAGGATGATGATGGGGATGATTACTTAGGGGAGGAGGATGCATCTCGTGGGGCAAGTGAAAATGTTGGCGTGGCAAGGTCTGGTACAGGGTTTGTGCGTGACTGGAGGGATGTGGATTTGCCAGAAAGTGCTCCTCCAACCAGCACTCGCAGTGCATCATTGACACCGGGAACATTGGCCCACATGTCAGATTATGCCTTGCGGATCCTAAAAAGGGACCCCCGCATTGCCAAAATGATGAACGATGACGACTACTGGTTGGCCAGCATCCTGGATCCACGCTATAAAGGCAAATTACAAAACATCATGCCACAGGAGAACCTTGACCTAATATTGGCTAATAAACAAGCAACACTGGTAAATCGGTTGCTTGAGGCATTCCCAGCACACAGCAGCGGTGATGGTTCTCACACGAGCCATACGGGCCGGGGGCAGCTTGGCAGAGGTGTTCATGGTGCACACAGCAGAAGTGGCATTGGAGACAGGGGTTTCATGACAATGTTGTGGACTGATTTTTCAAGTACCGCTCACACAACTGGTAATACAGCATCGATGGAAAGTGACAGGAGACAGCAGTTGTCAACTATGGTTACAAACTACTTTTCCTCCCATATCGATGTTCTCCCACACAGGTCATTCCCCTTTGACTATTGGGCTGCTAAACTGGACACCTGGCCTGAATTGGCACAATATGCCTTACAGGAGCTCGCTTGCCCAGCTGCAAGTGTGCTATCGAAAAGAGTCTTCAGTGCAGCTGGATCAATCCTGACAGAAAAAAGGACCCGTCTGTCAACGCAAAATGTGGATGATCTAACCTTCATTAAAATGAACCATGCATGGGTTTCCAAGGATTTTGTCCCACCTTCCCCTGATGACACATAGGGTGACAGAAAAATGGCTTGCTTTGGTCCACCTCTTCCTGGGACTTGACCTATTTCGCCTTTTGCATCAGCTGAATGTCCAACATCAACATATGCCACTTTCTAAAACTCCCTAACTGTGCTGCCTCCCCCCCCATGGCCGGGGTCACCACCTAGCGCATGACACCGTGCGAGTGCCGTTGCCCTGGACAGGTGGGTAGGCCAACTCTTGGGCGTGGGCACTGGCACACGGTCCCTCATAGTGCAATCAAGTGTCTCTGATGGTAGTGGTGCACACCCGCCGTCAGACACACCGCCATACTATGAGGGGCCCAGTGCCAGTACCGACGCCCACGAGTGGGCCCCCCTTGCTTGGGCAGGGCCCCAGCATTTGCAATCTTTACCTCTCCCTGCTCCTCCGCTGTGTAGTCTGGGCCGTCAAATCCATACTGTGCCTGACACCGTCTGAGCCTGCCTCCTGATGTATAGACATATCTTTTGAATGTGTACGCTATCCATACATGTTATCCGGGGATACGGTACCCTTTCTCACCTTTGTGCAATCACTTGCAAGCCATACTGGGCCTAACACTGTCTGAGCCTGCCTCCTGATGTATAGACATATCTTTTGAATGTGTACGCTATCCATACATGTTATCCGGGGATACGGTACCCTTTCTCACCTTTGTGCAATCACTTGCAAGCCATACTGGGCCTTACACCGTCTGAGCCTGCCTCCTGATGTATGGACATATCTTTTGAATGTGTACGCTATCCATACATGTTATCCGGGGATACGGTACCCTTTCTCACCTTTGTGCAATCACTTGCAAGCCATACTGGGCCTTACACCGTCTGAGCCTGCCTCCTGATGTATAGACATATCTTTTGAATGTGTACGCTATCCATACATGTTATCCGGGGATACGGTACCGTTTCTCACCTTTGTGCAATCACTTGCAAGCCATACTGGGCCTTACACCGTCTGAGCTTGCCTCCTGATATATAGACATATCTTTTGAATGTGTACGCTATCCATACATGTTATCCGGGGATACGGTACCCTTTCTCACCTTTGTGCAATCACTTGCAAGCCATACTGGGCCTTACACCGTCTGAGCCTGCCTCCTGATGTATAGACATATCTTTTGAATGTGTACGCTATCCATACATGTTATCCGGGGATACGGTACCCTTTCTCACCTTTGTGCAATCACGTGCAAGCCATACTGGGCCTAACACCGTCTGAGCCTGCCTCCTGATGTATAGACATATCTTTTGAATGTGTACGCTATCCATACATGTTATCCGGGGATACGGTACCCTTTCTCACCTTTGTGCAATCACGTGTAACCCATACTGGGCGTGAGAACGGCTGGCGAGCTGTTAAGCAAGCTACAGCACCTGTGGTTTGCACACGTAAGTTTTTCTTTTTTTTCAGGAATAACGGTTAGGCCTAATTCCTGAACTGCGGTTGACCTGCACTTACTGGGAAATCATCGTTCGCGAGTATTAATTGTAATCAGTGATCCCCATCACTAACTTTGTTCAGCGGGTTATCTGCACCTGTAAGCGACAAACGCTGGCCTTTTCAGTGTAGCGCACATGCAGCCACGGACATGTAAGGGCATGACACACCAGTTATTGGCCAATCTCATGTGCCAGAGCCTCACGTGTCCCTCTAGTAAGCCGGACTCGGACCGCGGGGCATGACGGAGTCTCGTTCGTTAACGGAATTAAGCTTGCAATGTGTGCATCTGTTCTGTAGCTGGCATGGTTGAGGTTGCCCGTGTTGAGTCAAATTACGCCGTAGGCTCCACTCCTGGTGGTGCCCTTCTGGACATTCCTTTAAGGTTTAGCTTTGCAACCATACTGCCCACGTAAAACAAACACTTTGCCTTCATGAACGCTGTTTGGAGGGTCATGACTAGTGTTGAGCATTCCGATACCGCAAGTATCGGGTATCGGCCGATACTTGCTGTATCGGAATTCCGATACCGACTTCCGATATTTTTTCAATATCGGAAGTCGGCATCGGAATCGGAAGTTCAAAGTTGATTGACAGCCGAAATGACGTCATCATGATGCGCGGTGTGTGCGCATCATGATGTGCCGTCATTTCGGGCCTTCCGGGGGTCTCTGCCGGCCTGCCGGGGGGCTGTGTGGACTGCCCACGGTCTGTACCGGCCTGCCGGGGGGCTGTGCCGGCCTGCCGGTGGTCTGTGCACCCTGTGGGGGTCTGTACCGGCCTGCCGGGGGGCTGTGCCGGCCTGCCGGGGGGCTGTGCTGATGTCCGGGGGTCTGTGCAAGCATCGTCCGATGGGACTACAAGTCCCATCTGGCGATGCCTGCTACCATGACAGTGATTGACACATTAGCCAATGATGGGACAGTAGTAGTCCCATCATCCGGCTAATGTGTTAAATGTAAAAAAAAAAAAAATACTACATACATACTACATACATACTACATGCATGCTACATACATACTACATGCTACATACATACTACATATATACTACATGCATGCTACATACATACTACATGCTACATACATACTACATATATACTACATGCATGCTACATGCATACTACATGCTACATACATACTACATACATACTACATGCATGCTACATGCTACATACATACCACATACATACTACATACATACTACATGCATGCTACATACATACTACATGCTACATACATAACACATATATACTACATGCATGCTACATACATACTACATGCTACATACATACCACATATATACTACATACATACTACATGCATGCTACATGCTACATACATACCACATATATACTACATACATACTACATGCATGCTACATGCTACATACATACCACATACATACTACATGCATGCTACATACATACTACATGCTACATACATACCACATACATACTACATACATACTACATGCATGCTACATACATAACACATATATACTACATGCATGCTACATACATACTACATGCTACATACATACCACATACATACCACATACATACTACATGCATGCTACATACATACTACATGCATGCTACATACATACTACATATATGCTACATACATACTACATGCATGCTACATACATACTACATGCTACATGCATACTACATATATACTACATGCATGCTACACACATACTGCATGCTACATACATACTACATACATACTACATGCTACATACATACCACATATATACTACATACATACTACATGCATGCTACATACATACTACATGCTACATACATACCACATATATACTACATACATACTACATGCATGCTACATACAATACATACATAGACATACAGTACATATAACATAGAGTAACATACTTACCAATACTTGTCACATTGTTCCCCGAAGCCATTGTCTTTTACGGAATAAATATTAACATAACAAACCACAAAAATACTCACCCATGATCCGAAGCAGTCCACGAGTGTGTCCCACGACGATCTTGGGTAGAGAACTGCAGCATCAGCTGATGCTGCCGTTCTCTACGGGCTGCAGGAATCCAATGACGGAAGGTAGGTATCCTTCCGCACTGTATTCCTCTGCCACTTAAAAAAAAAAAAGTCCCTAGTCTCACTTTATGCCATTGCTGCGTGGGAATTTCCGGCCCACCGGAGCCTGCACAGACCACCGGCAGGCCCGCACAGCCCCCCGGCAGGCCGGCACAGCCCACCGGAGCCTGCACAGACCACCGGCAGGCCGGCACAGCCCCCCGGCAGGCCGGCACAGACCACCGGAGCCTGCACAGACCCCCTGGCAGGCCGGCACAGCCCCCCGAAAGGCCCGTACAGACCCCAGAGAGGCTGTACAAGGCAAAAACAGGGTTTTTCTTATTCCGATACCGGAAGTCCCATAGACTTGAATGGGACTTCCGGTATCGGAATCGGCGATACCGATACTTTTTTTTAAGATCGGCCGATCCATTCCGATCCGATACTTTGAAGTATCGGACGGTATCGCTCAACTCTAGTCATGACTCGTGGGAATAACGCCGCCCAATCAGTTAACCTGCTAGAGAGATCCTTCATTGCTCCCAAGCATGACATCACACTCCCTAGGAGGAAGGTAATGCCACTGTGGCGACCGTACTCCTGGGGGCGACACAAGTGCACTGATGCCCAGCCACTGCTCGATGAATCTGTTGGTACATTGACCCAGACCACTACATTCCCCTCGCACGCTACCTGGCCTGAATCTGACCCTGATGAAACTCAGGTTACCCTTCCCATATACAGTTCCATCTTACATGGTGACAAAGAGGAAGCTGCAGATGAAAGTGCAGGTTCGGCCCACCCGCCATCAGACACACCACCGTACTATCAGGGGCCCTGTGCCAGTGCCGTCGCCAACGAGTGGGCCCCCCCTGCTTGCTCAGGATCACAGCACTTGCAAGGTTGAAATACTGTGCAGTGAGATGGAAGATGGGGACGACGAGGAGTCCAGACTAGTACAGGGATTCCCTAGCGAGGAGACTTATTTCATTGTTTTCAATGTTGGGACAGCAATTTTTGGGGAGCACTATACTCTGGAGAATGATAGATGGAGCCCACCATACACTGGAACATTCCAAAGGTGGACATCAGACACTGGAGCAGCATTTACAGGGCCCATTATACACTAGAGCATTAGAAATGGGGCCCATTATGTTTGGAGCATTATTTGGGCCCATAAGACAGTGGAGCTTCATCCATGGGGACCAACATATACTGTAGCATTATGTGGAGCTCATCATATACTGTTTCAAACATTATATGGGACCAATGATTCTGTATGGAGAAATAGATGGGCCTCGTCATGAGATGTAAAAAGTGAAGTATTTTTCATTGTACTATACCGCTATTTCTCTGCCGTATCGGAGCATGATGAGTTGTGGTATTATGTGTTAAAGGGGCGCTCTTTCGCCCAGGGCACATGAAAACCTGGAGCCAGCCCTACCCCCCCACAACTTTAGCCAAATAACCCCCATTTTTCAGTGCGTAACTTGTATTATGAAGTTAATTAAGGTTGACCAGCTTAAGTAAGAAGAATTGATGCTTTTGGCATTCAAATGAGCACTGTAGGTGTGTTTCCTGTCCTCCTCTCACTGCCGACTTTTATTCCCCATTGACTTACATTGGGTTTCGTGTTTCGGGACGACCCCGACTTTTCCTTATAATCGGCCGATCTTGCTCAACCCGACTTTTGGAAAAGTCGGGTTTCATGAAACGAAACTCGACCATAAAAAACCAAAAGTCGCTCAGCTCTAGTTGGTAGTCTTCAGACTTTTTAATGCCATGCACACGGTCAAGCAGTCCAGTGCCAGAGGCAGCAAAGCAACCCCAAAACACCAGGGAACCTCCGCCATGTTTGACTGTAGGGACCGTGTTTTTTTCTTTGAATGCCTCTTTTTTTCTCCTGTAATCTCTATGTTGATGCCTTTGCACAAAAAGCTCTACTTTTGTCTCATCTGACCAGAGAAAATTCTTCCAAAACATTTTAGGCTTTTTCAGGTAAGTTTTGGCAAACTCCAGCCTGGCTTTTTTATGTCTCGGGGTAAGAAGTGGGGTCTTCCTGGGTCTCCTACCATACAGTCCCTTTTCATTCAGACGCCGACGGATAGTATGGGTTGACACTGTTGCACCCTCTGACTGCAGGGCAGCTTGAACTTGTTTGGATGTTAGTCGAGGTTCTTTATCCAACATTCGCACAATCTTGTGTTGAAATCTCTTGTCAATTTTTCTTTTCCGTCCACATCTAGGGAGGTTAGCCACAGTGCCATGGGCTTTAAACTTCTTGATGACACTGCGCACGGTAGACACAGGAGCATTCAGGTCTTTTGAGATGGACTTGTAGCCTTGAGATTGCTCATGCTTCCTCACAATTTGGTTTCTCAAGTCCTCAGACAGTTCTTTGGTCTTCTTTCTTTTTTCCATGCTCAATGTGGTACACACAAAGACACAGGACAGAGGTTGAGTCAACTTTAATCTATGTCAACTGGCTGCAAGTGTGATTTAGTTATTGCCAACACCTGTCAGGTGCCACAGGTAAGTTACAGGTGCTGTTAATTACACAAATTAGAGAAGCATCACATGATTTTTCGAACAGTGCCAATACTTTTGTCCACCCTCTTTTTTATGTTTGGTGTGGAATTATATCCAATTTGGCTTTAGGACAATGATTTTTGTGTTTTTTCATTTAAGACAAATTACATGAAGATAATAATACCAAATAATTTGTGTTTGCAATCATTTTCAGGAAGAAACTGAGTATTATCTGACAAAATTGCAGGGGTGTCAATACTTTTGGCCACAACTGTGTATACTTTTCTGTAATTTGCAAACCATGTTTGGGTTACTTTCATCTTTGAATCCTGGAGGTTGTTCCATGTAAATATCTTGTGTTAAACTTCCATTCAAAAATGCTGTCTTTACACCCAGGTGTTTCAGTTCCATTTGATTCATTGCTGCAACTGCAAACAAAGTTCTTATTTTTGTATGTCTGACAACTGGAGCAAATGTTTCATCATAGTCTTCTCCATATTTTTGAGAAAAACCTTTAGCTACGAGTTTTGTTCGGTATCGTTCAGTTGTGCCATCTGTTTGGTATTTTACTTTAAAAACCCATTTATATCCTATAGCTTTTCTTCCTTCTGCTAAAACTGTTAGTGTCCATGTTTTTGAGTCATGCATGTATTTTATTTCTATTTCTGCTGCTTCTATCCATTTATTAGCATCTTCTTCAGGAAGTCGAGATATGTCATCCCAAGAGGTGGGTTCATAAATTTTACTTGTACTTGCCTTGTATGAGAGGCGTATTGGTGGTTTTCCTTTGTTTTCTCTTATTGAATGTCTTGGTTCTATGTCTGCGTGTAGTTGTTTCTCTTCACTTTCAGAATTCTGTTTTTCATCAATTTCAACTTCTTTTTAATCAGATATTCCTTCAGCTATATCACTGCTGTTTTTCTCATTTTTTGTTTCCAGTGAAATCATAGTGTCTTAATTTAGATCCTCAATGAATGTCACACTATTACTCACTGTAACTTTGTCTGTTTTGGGATCCAGGATTTCATATCCTTTGCAATTTTCACTATATCCAACAATAATTATTACCTTATTTCCTGCTAGGATTGTACATTCATCATTTTTTAATTTTACTGTAAGTCTTTTATCTGTTAGATGTTTTACAGATAACAATCCCCCTTCTATTCCTGGAACGTATAACACATCCTGTACAAGTATTTTTGAATCATGCCCAAACTTGCTAGAACAGTTTAGCATTCCTTGTCCAGCACCTTGTGCAATTATTTTGCTTCCATCTGCAAGATAAATGGCTTCTTTCTTACTCAAATAAAGTTCAGTAAAGAAATTTGTATTACTTGTCATGTGACTTGTTTCTCCTGAGTCAATAAACCATCCAAATGATGATTTCTTATCAGTTACTTTAAATGAAACATTCCAATTATTTTTACATGTATCCGAAATTGTGTTTTTCACCTTCTGTGTATTCTCCCTATGGTGTAATTTCTGTTGTTCTGCTTTCCATATAGTACAGTCTTTCTTTAAATGTCCTTTTTTCCTACATCTGAAACATTCTCTTGTATCTTTATTATAGGGTTTTTTTTATTCTGTAGGTTTAAGAGCATTTCTATTAACTTTCCTTCTTTGATATTCATCTATGAGTCTGGTCTTCACAAAATCTAATGTTATATCTGTTTCAGGTCTTGTCTCTAGGCATTTATGAAAGCAGTATATGACTCCGGTAAACTGCACAATAATATTGCTGCTAGATGGCTTTCCTTAATATCTTCACCAATTGATCTCAGCTGTGATATCACTTCCATAATACAGAATATGTGCTTCTGCATGTCATTGTCTGCACTTTGTCTCATACTGTAAAGCTTTATTAACAGAAATAACTTGTGATTTAAGATGGATCTTTCATGCAGCTTTCTTAGCGCCTCCCACATTTCCTTTGCTGTATTCTCATTCCTTATGTGAATTAATTGAGCATCATCCACTAATAGGCTGATAGCAGCTCTTGCTTGCCTATTTTTTCTATCCCATGTCTGACTATCTTCATCAGGTCTATCTGTAGTAATTACTTCCCATAAATCATCTTTAGACAATAACATCTCCTAACAATCATTTGATGAAATGGCCACCTACTGCCAGGAGACGGATCCCTGGGAAGACACAAAATAATCTGCAAAAACCTCTCGAATTGCAATTGCAGCTGCAGCAGGGCGTCCAAAATTAACTTGCTGATCCGAGTTGTTGATGGTGTTGTCCGATGGAGTTTCCACAGAAAGCAAGTGGTCTTGGTTAACGTCTTGGTTAACTTCATGTTGCCAAGCAAAATTGTGTAACACCACACACGCCTTTTTAATATTTGTTGCACTCTCTGGTGCTACTTCCATGCAGCTCATGAGTACACGCCACTTTCCCGACAGGATCCCAAAAGCACACTCAACATACCTTTGTGCTCTAGTAAGTCTATAATTAAAGATCCTCTTCCATGAATCTAAAGATCGTCGGGGAAAAGACCACATTACATTTGGGGAGAGTACAAAACCCTCATCAGCAACCAGGACATATGGAAATTGGTGGTTGGTCTAGTCCGGTAATCCAGCAGATTCAGGGACATTTAGTTGGTTATTCTTCAAATGGTACTCAGTTCGAAAGCTACTCCAGATCCTTGCATCAGATGTGCTCCCATAAGCCACATTGCTGACCATTACAAAATTGTAATTGCTGTCAGCAATAGCCATTAGTACAATTGAAAAATAATGTTTATAATTGTAAAATTTGGAGCCAGAGAAGGACTTTTTTTGACCCGAATATGCTTCCCGTCGAGCGCACCGATACAGTGTGGAAACTGTGTGTTTTTTTGGAAGTCCACTGCTATAGCTAGCCAGTCTTCCTGCTTTGGTGGAGCTAAAACAATTTCCCTTAGGCGTTCCCACAATACCAAACAGGTATGTCCAACTATCTTGGACACTGTAGTAATCCCTAACAGGAGCTCAAAATGAAGTGCCGAAAGAGTTGGCTGTTGCCAGAAATCTGTAATTTTAAAAAAGGGGGAGGTAGACCTGTGAGAAGGGAGGAGTCAGGGGTCACATGATCAGGGTAGGGCCTCCATGTCTGTGGCTCGGCTGAGTGTGTTCTGTGCGCACAGGACCTGTGAGAGGGGAGGAGTCAGGGGTCACATGATCAGGGGCCGTGTCTGCTTATGTGTCTGTCTGCACTCTGCAGGACTTTGCTGTGCTGGTTGAGGTAAAGTTTCTGTGTGAGGTCAGGTGGGTTTTACAGTGTGGATGTAGCAGGGCCGTGTGTGTTTGAGGTGTACGGAGCAGAGCCGTGTGTGTACGAGGTGTACGGAGTAGAGCCCCGTGTGTATGAGGTGTACAGAGTGGAGCTGCGTGTGTATGGAGCGGAGCTGTGTGTATACAAGGTGTACGGAGCGGAGCCGTGTGTGTACGAGGTGCACGGAGCAGAGCCGTGCGTGTATGAGGTGTACGGAGCGGAACTGCACGTGTACGAGGTGTACAGAGCGGAGCTGCGTGTGTACGGAGCGGAGCTGTGTGTATACGAGGTGTACGGAGCGGAGCCGTGTGTGTACGAGGTGCATGGAGCACAGCCGCTCGTGTATGAGGTGTACGGAGCGGAACCGCACGTGTACGAGGTGTACAGAGTGGAGCCGCATGTGTACGAGGTGTACGGAGCAGTGTGTATGAGGCACACAAAGTGGGCTTTTCCCACGGACACAGGAGTACACAGCAGAGCCCTGAGGAGCACTTTAAAACTCGCACATGACATTCCACCGAAAGTGATGTGCTGGAAGCTGACCGGAAGTGAGGTAATTTCATGAGAAGATTGTGACGGAACCAGGAATGCTTCAGATCCATCACCATGTCCTCCTCGGACAGCGCGGACAGCAGGATCGCCTTGGAATCAGGGATGCCGGCCATGTGAGCGGATCATGATATGTCCTGCATCAGGAGGCTCAGGTGGGCATTACAATGAGAGGCGGGCTGCTATAGTATCTTAATAGAATCTTTCTTTCTTTGTTTCTTTCTTTCTCTGTTCTTTCTTTCTCTCTGTTTCTTTCTCATTCTCTGTTCTGTCTTTCCCTCTCTTTTTCTTTCTTGCTCTCTGTTCTTTCTTTTTCTCTCTAATCTTTCTTTTTTTCTCTCTCTGTTCTTTCTTTCTCTGTTCTTTCCTCTCTTTCTTTACTTCTTTCTCTCTGTTTTTTCTCTGTCTATCTCTGTTCTTTCTTTCCCCTCTTTCTTTCTCTGTATCTCTCTGTTCTTTCTTTCTTTCCCATCTTTCTTTCTCTCTGTTCTTTCTTTAATTTTTTTCTCTTTCTTTCTCTTTCTCTCTCTCTGTTCTTTCTTCCCCTCTTTCTTTCTCTCTATTGCTCTGTTCTTTCTTTCCCCTCTTTCTTTCTTTTTCTCTCTGTTCTTTCTTTCTTTTTCTCTTTCTTTCTTTTTCTTTCGCTCTCTCTATTCTTCCTTTCCCCTCTTTCTTTCTTTTGCTCTCCCTCTGCTCTTTTTTCTGCCCCCTCTTTCTTTCTCTATCTGTTCTTTCTTTCCCCTCTTTCTGTCTCTCTCTGTTCTTTCTTTCGTTCTCTCTCTGTTCTTTTTTCTGTCCCCACTTACTTTCTCTCTGTGTTCTTTCTTTCTTTCTTTCTCTTTCTTTCTTTTTCTCTGTTCTTTCTTTTCCCCTCTTTCTTTTTCTTTGTTCTTTCTTTCTTCCCCTTTATTTCTCTCTCTGTTCTTTCTTTTGCTCCTGTTCTTTCTTTCCCCCCTTCTCTCTGTTCTTTCCTCTTTCTCTCTCTGTTCTTTCTTCTTTCTATCTGTTCTTCTCTCTGTTCTTTCTCTCTCTGTTTTTTCTTTCTCTCTCGCTCTCCTTTCTTTCTTTCTCTCTCTATTTTCTTTTTTCTCTCTCTCTGTTTTCTTTCTTTTCCTTAGTACCAGTCAGTGTGCCCACAGTACCAGCCACTGTGCCCATAATGCCAGCCAGTATTCCCCTAATAGCAGTCAGTGTTATCAGCAGTGCTAAATGGGTGCGGCTGGGCGTGGACATGGATGTGACTAGTCACAAAATGGGTGTGGCCTGGGCGTGGCATAAAACTTGAGGTGGCCGCAGCCTTTGTCCCTCTTTCTCTTCTTCAAAAGTTGGGAGGTATGCTAATTATTTACCTATTCAAATGTACCATGTGGACCGCCACGGAGCCGAGGCACAAGGAGGAGAGCAGCACTGAGGGAGGCGCGTGGGAGCCGGTCCTGAGAGTGCGAGCACCGATGCAGAGGAGCCAGCCCTGAGGTGAGATCAGCGTCAGTGCTGTGCTGCGCTGCCACTTTGGGGGAGGAGAGGAGGAGACTGACTGACTGTCACTCACTGTGCGTGTGGCGCCGGCCGCATGGCGGCTGGTGGCGCCAGCGTGTGTCTGTGAAGTCACTGTGTGCCGTGCCCCATAACTAAATGCTGCAGCTCAGGAATGTGCAGACAGTGGATGGATCCTCTTGGTCTGGCCTGCCCTGCCTGCTCCAGATAAGAGTACCAGAGCTGAGCAGGACTGAGGGACTGGGACCGAGGCAGGCATGATTTTGGGGGGCTCCTGGGGGAGAACTGAAGCATGGCAGGCATGATTTTTGGGGGGCTCCATCCTGGGGGAGAACTGAAGCATGGCCTGGCTGCTCATGAATGTGGGGCCCCTGGCCTGGGGAGAAGGGAAGCATGGCCTGGCTGCTCATGAATGGGTGGCCCTTGGCCTGGGGAGAAGCATGGCCTGGCTGCTCATAAATGGGGGGGCCCCTGGCCTGGGGAGAAGCATGGCCTTGGTTGCTCATGAATGGGGCGGCTCATGGGGGGAGAAGAAACTTGAATCAGGTGGCCCACATAGGGGGAGAAGCAGCATAAACTGGGGGGGCACATGGGGAGAAGCAGCATAAACTGGGGGGCACATAGGGTGAGAAGCACTATGCCAAAATTAGACTGCATATTGGGCAGAGCATTATGAAACAAAGGGAAATGGGGGTGCCTATATATTTTACCTGGAGTCTGTCTTGGGCTATATATGTTATTTAGAGGCTATGCTGGGCTGTATATATTACCTGGAGGCTGTGGTGGGCTGTATATATTACCTGAAGGCTGTACTGGGCTGTATATATTAAATGGAGGCTGTGCTGGGCTGTATATATTAACTGGAGGCTGTGCTGGGCTGTATATATTACTGGAGTCTGTGTTGGGCACTGTATATATTACCTGAAGGCTGTTGCTGGACTGTGTATATTAACTGGAGGCTGTGCTGGGCTGTATGTTATTTGGATGCTGTGCTGGGCTTTATATATTAACTGAAGGCTATGCCGGGCTGTATACCATATTTTATTTGGAGGCTATGCTGGGCTGTATATATTAACAACTAGAGGCAATGCTGGGCTAGTGGTCTATATATGTTATTTGGAGGCTGTGCTGGCCTGTATATATAATTTGTAGGCTGCAACTGGCAAATAATAAATACAGCTCAGCAGCACCCTACAGATATTATATCCAGCCCTGCATAGCCTCAATATTAGATAACAACAAATAACAAATAACTTTGTTGCCCTATGAAGGGTGGGGGGTAAAACATTTCTTGCACAGGGGCCCACTACACTCTGTGTCCGCCCCTGGACATACGGCACTATGTAAAGAATTTCTCCGGGTGCTGACGCAAGTCACTGTACAGCGTATGGAAATGACCCTTCCAGGTATGCTGCAAAAGAATTAGGTGCACCCACAGCCTCCTTGGTGCAAGTGCAGCTGCTGCTGCTCTCTTCTCATGCTCTAAATGCTGGTTAAGCAACCAACACAGAATCACATCATCTTCAAAATGCCTCGACATGTTCAAAAAACTGAAATCCAAAGTTTGCGCCAAAAACAAAAGACATAGAGCTCTGCGTACTATGAAGACCAGAAGAAAATGGCATAGGAGAAAGGGCGGATTCTTTCTTTGAGGTGTTTTTTTTATTGTTCCTTGACAATTTCGTGTTTTTTTTCTTTTTCAATTTTATTTACAATTTCTTTCTTTTTTTTCCTACTTTTCAAAACCTATTCCTAACCTGAAAAACGGAGATCCGAGAAGAATTTTGCAGCCCGATTTTGCGGAAGATCGTGAAAATTACGACAATAACGCCCGCTAAAAAGGCCCGCAAAAACGGGACTCAAAACACGGCAAGAGTAAAAGAAACCAAAATGATATTATTGTAATATCTCTTAAATGTTTTACCAGTTTTGGGGACATTATACCAGAATAGGCAACATCATACCAAAATGGTGGCATTACATCAGGATGGGGATATTATACCAGGATGGTGGACATTATTAGATGGCTGGTGAACACATATGTCTTTATGTGATCTAGAACACTACAAGGGCCCATACATCTTACCAAAATGACCAACACACAGGTGGGGGACCAGGTCCAAATTTTGCACTTGGACCCATCGGACTCTAGTTATGCCATTGCCCTTGAGCATGTATTATTTTGGAGACAGAGAGAGTGCTCTAATTTCATTTACTTTATCTAGAAAAATCCATAAACGGTGGTATTTAAAACTAAAACACGTCCTGCACAAAACAAGCCTTTATACATTTATTTTGATGTAAAAATAAAAAAGTTATGGCTCTTGGTTAATAGAGAGGAAAAAAAAACGCTCAAATATGGAAAAATCACCATGTTGGGAAGGGGTTAAACAGGGCCATATTTGCCACTAGGCATTGGAGGGCATGTGCATAGGGCGCCGGGGCTGTAGGGTCGGCACCGTGACAGCTCCACTCCGTAAACCTTGCACACATGCGGCTCTGCTCCGTACACCTTTTACACACGCGGCCTCGCTCTGTACACCTTGCACACACATGGCACACACATGGCTCCACTCCGTAAACCTTGTACACATGAGGCTTTGCTCCATACACCTTGTACACATGCAGTTCTGCTCCGTACACCTCGTACACACGCGGCTCCACACCATACACACGTGTCTCCACTCCAAACACCCTGTACACACACGGCTCGGCTCCGTACACACACGGCTTCTTACACTTCATACACACGCGGCTTCGTACACTTCGTACACATGGCTCCGTTTCATATCCTCGTACATACGCGGCTCCGCACCGTACATCCCGCACACACGCGGCTACGCTCCGTACACATGCGGCTCCACTCCATACACCTCGTACACAGGTGGCTCAGCTCTGTACACCTCGTACACACGTGGCTCCACTCCGTACACCCCGTACACACACGGCTTAGCTTCGTACACTTTGTACACACACGGCTCCGTACACTTCGTACATACAGCTCTGTTTCGTATGCCCCGTACACATGCGGCTCCGTTTCGTACACCCTGTACACATGCGGCTCCACTCCGTACACCCCGTACACACGCAGCTCCGCACACCTCGTACACGTGCGGCTCCGCTCCGTACACTTCGCACATGCGTGGCTCCGGTCCGTACACCTCATACACATGCGGCTCCGCTCTGCACACCTCGTACATGCGTGGCTCTGCTCCGCACACCTGGTACACATGCGGCTCCGCTCCGTACACCTCGTACACATGCAGCTCTGCACACCTCGTACACACGCGGCTCCGCTCCATACACCTCACACACACACACACGGCTCTGCTCCGCACACCTTGTACACACACGGCTCTGCTACATCCACCCTGTAAACCCCCCTGACCCCACACATAAACTTCCCTCATTCAGCACCAGCACCATGACAACCAGCACAGCAGAGTCCTCCATACACCAAGGGCTGTGTGCACACAGGACTTGCGATGAGATCACAGGAGAGGAGGAGTCAGGAGGAGTCATGCAGTGGCCGGTGGGTCTCTCTGGGAGGGTGAGGATGGGGTAGGGGGTGGTGGCTCAGTGCAGTGCGGGAAAAAAAAGCTCCTGGGTGGGACAGCGGGTGGGAGGGGTCAAAATCGGGACTGTACCACCAGATCCGGGACGGTTGGGTGGTATGGTGAAACCATCGAAACTGGATGAGTGCAGCAGCACGCTTCAAGTGTCAGTGTGGGTGCACACAATGTGGCTGTAGGCTCGCTCTGATGCCTGCTACTTGTCTGCTCTTGGCTTCCCTTTGAACACCTTCAGTAAAGAGGAGGGGTGAATGAATAAACAGCATGTCTCTATATCACTAGGCCTCTCCTCACTGAAGCAATGGTTAGGCTACCTATTGTAATCTCTTGAAGGCTTTGAAAAGCTGAAGGTCTTGAAAAAACGCTCAAAAGACTGAACCTGTGCTCAGCAAGTGCAGACGCTCATTCTTTTAGTGTCTAATTACCGCTTTTTAAAGTGTTTTACAGAGTAGATCTGCCTTAAATATCGATGTCGTGTGCACAGGCTCAGTGTGTGACATCAGTAAGGGGGCGCGACCACGAAAAATGCCTAGGGCAGCATAAAGGCCAAATATGGCCCTGGGGTTAAACAATAGGTAATTTTCTTATGACACCTTCGTTTTCAGTGTGAAAAGAATGAAGCATTACCCTTTAAGTGAAATAACTGTATAAATACAATTGATTTCTCTGGATGCAACATTTTCTCTCCATTTGTTTTGCCTAGTGACTAGAGAAGGAAATCTTTCCTGAGGATAAATAACCATCTAAATACAGCCAATAGCTTTGCTGACTAAGAATCTAGATCAATATAAAACAATAATAGATTGTTATCCAAGCAGATAATTATACCTGGATCATTCATTATATCTATGAGCTTCTATGAACATTCACTGCTCTCTGGAGAACTTAAGCTATGAATTATGCATCACAACCTCTTTTATCTTCTTGAGTTCCGGACCTTTATTAGTTTACTAAGAATCTGAAATATAGATAATACAATAGATTATGAGGTGGTATAGTGAAAACTGTAAAATTGGTTAACATTCACATTTTTAAAGCACAGTGGTCCTAAATATTTGGTCCACATTGTAGCTTAACATAGTTTAATCTTTTTTATGCATTTTTCACTGGATTTCCCTTCTGCAGACTCTCTAATTTTCTATTGTCTCTCATCTATTGTGTTGAGACTGCCTGCTATTATGTCTCTTATACGCAGAGCACAAAGGTATGGAAATTTCTGCTTTCCCCTCTGCATGTAAAGGTGCTTCTAACAAAATTAGAACATCATCAAAAAGTTAATTTATTTCAGTTCTTCAATGCAAAAGTGAAATTTCTATATTATAGTCATTACAAACAGAGTGATCTATTTCATGTGTTTATTTCTGTTAATGTTGATAATTATGGCTTACAGCCAATGAAAACCCAAAATTCGTTATCTCAGTAAATTAGAATAATTAACAAAAGACACCTGCAAAGGCTTCTTATGCTTTTAAAAAGGTTCTTTAGTCTGTTTCAGTAGGCTCTACAATCATGGGGAAGACTGCTGACTTGACAGATGTCCAGAAGGCAGTCATTGACACACTCCACAAGGAGGGTAAGCCACAAAAGGTCATTGCTAAAGAAGCTGGCTGTTCAGAGTGCTGTATCAAAGCATGTTAACAGAAAGTTGAGTGGAAGGAAAAAGCGTGGTAGAAAAATGTGCACAAGCAACCAGGATAACCACAGTCTTGAAAAAATTGTTAAGAAAAGGCCATTGAAAAATTTTGGGGAGACTCAAAAGGATTGAATTGCTGCTGGAGTCATTGCTTCAAGAGCCACCACACACAGACGTAAACAGGACATGGGCTACAAGTGTCGCATTCCTTGTGTCAAGCCACTCATGGTCAATATAGAACGTCAGAAGCGTCTTACCTGGGTCAAGGAGAAAAAGAACTGGACTGTTGCTCAGTAATGATGGGCGAGCACTATAATGCTTGGGTGCTCATTGCTTGGGTCGAGCAATTTGTAATACTCGAGTACTCGGACAGAGCAACGAGCCCAATGTAAGTTTATGGGAGACCCAAGCATTTTTTACCGCAATCACCTCGGGGGTCCTTTTAAGGTCTTAAAACATCTGAAAAATTATGGAAACACTGCTCAAATAACACGGGAACATCATGGGAAATGTCCCTGGAAGCATTTCTGAGTGCAAGATCACAGCTGTAAACAATGTTGTCAGAGCTTCACGCCATTTTTACAGGTGCACCAAAAAACATACAAAAGCGAAACCAAAATGGATTTTGCTGGGAAGTATGTTAAGGAACATCCTTTCCAGAGTAATGACTTGTATATAAGGCAAAATAACTAACCACAAAAAAAATGTTCCTCCACTACTTGGGCTATGTTCACATGAAGCGTCTTTGATGCGTTTTTCAACTTTAGCCTTGCTTTCAACAAATACAAATGCATTCACTGGGTAATGTCATTGTAGCATTTAACAACCCTAGCTGGCCATGTGTTGTGTAACACATAAGCAGACACATCTTGTTTCATTTATGAAGGAGGGACTCTTAAAGTCACAGAGCCTATTTTTACAGGGGTATCAGGCAGCATTAATCTTCTTAAAGGGGTGTAGGGTTCAGCAGGTTCGCAGGATGCAGTGACGAGACACGAGACTGAGTGTGGTTTGCGGAATAAACTTTTATAAAACTGTAGCCGCTGGGGCTATATTGAGCAAACCAAAAGTGTTAACAACAAACTAGTCCACGCAGGGACTCAACAATCCTAACAACACTTCCTTATTGTAATGCGATTAACCCAGGTTGCCCCAATGCAATAGGCCACGTATGACCAAACTACGGGTCCTTATCTCCTATATTAAACTTATCCTTCCAGGGGGTCTGTTAGGATCACAAGCGTGGCTGCGTAGGGGTCACTGATGCGGCTGCCTTGACGCCTCGATATTTCGGGACGGAACTGGGCTTGACAGGCCCTGAAGAGACAATACCGGTGGGGCGCAACAGGCCCTGAAGAAACAATGCCGGTGGGGCGCAACAGGCCCTGAAGAAACGATGCCGGTGGGGCGCAACAGGCCCTGAAGAAATGATGCCAGAGGGGCACAACAGGCCCTGAAGAAATGATGCCGGTGGGGCACAACAGGCCCTGAAGAAGCGATGCCGGTGGGGCACAACAGGCCCTGAAGAAACAATGCCGGTGGGGTGCAATAGGCTCTGAAGAAACGATGCCGGTGGGGCACAACAGGCCCTGAAGAAACAATGCCGGTGGGGCGCAATAGGCGTCTCCTTGCGGCTCTCATCCCACCGCGGAGTTATGATGCAGTCTCTAAATATAACCATTCACCAACCTCTGCTTGGAGCCCCTTAGCAAACTGGATGGGGGCCTCTCCTGCCTCCTGTAGCGAGGTGGCGCCTCCTGGGCTCGGTGATGACAGGGCCGCAGCTGAGGGAGAAGGCAGGGGGGCAGTGTCCTGACCGCTGTAAAGGAATGGTCTATCGTCGCAGCCGTCAGTAGAGGTCGTGGACTTGCCACAACAGGGCGGGAAACAGCGGGGGCGGCTGTATGCGACCATATGAGGGGAGCGGCCACCGGTGACCGGCTCTCAAGTCTCACGTGTCGGTGAGTCCGCAGCTTTCCTTTCACAGGCCCCTGTCGGTCTCTCCACAACACACCGTCCGCTCCCTTGGTTCTCTCTGTCTCACACGGCTCCCTGTCTGTTGTCCGGCTCTCTGTCAACTGCCACTTCAGCGCGCCCCCTGCTCCCTTTAAACTTGCCCCGTCCCCTGTTTCCCTGACAGCTTTAGTCAAGTCTTTCCTTTTACTGCCCTCCCAGTATCGTTCCCTCAGGAACCCTGATGATGGTCCCCTGGGTACCTGCCCATTCACTGTCTGGGAGTCCTCCTCCCCACACTCCCCCACCCTGTAAGCTTGCAGGTCCTTGGGCAAGGGCCTTAGTCTATTGAGCTCAGTCTGAAGGGGTTTCAATGTTTGTTGCTATATGAATTGATCTTGCTCATATCGTTCGGGGGGTTTGCCGGCTGTTGACCGCTCGGAGCGTCTAAGTTCAACTGGGGTAGAGTCGTCTGGGGTGGTGGACATCGGTGGGCTGGTTGGTGCGGGCGGGCTAATTGTGTCAGATGATTCATTACTGCGTGGAGGGCCTCTGGGTCCTGGGAGACAATCTTCGTCGTCCGGGTCCCAACATACAGAAGATGGTTCGGATGTCGACAGGGTAGGCTCCGGTTGTTTCGGGTCGGTGGAAGTACATGGGCGTAACATATTACGATGCACAACACGAGTGGGCAGTGTTTCATCCTCCTCAGGTCGTATTTTGTACACGGGTCCATCTGGATGGATACGGTGTAAGACCGGATAAGGATTTTCTTCCCAACGTGGCTCCAGTTTGTTTTGGGGGCGTTGATCTAGCACAAGCACCCGGTCCCCACTTTGAAGGTGAGGAGGCGGGGTTGTGTTCTTCCCTGGGTGCTCCCAGTCTCGGAGCTTGGTGTGTACAATTCGGTGAAGAGTTTGCAGCCGATGACGATGATTTCGGACCCAAGACGACACCCCAGTCCAGGGCTGAGGTTCTTCGGGCTCTAACTCCACCGCCGTGATCCCTTTACCTTCTCGCCCAAGCAACAGGGAATAGAGGGTATAGCCAGTCACTCGATGTACCCTATTGTTATAGACCCAAACAAATTCGGAAACATATTCGGGCCAACGGGCCTTCTTGTCACTCTCCGGAGTGCGCAGCATCTGAATCAATGTCCGATTAAATTGTTCACAAGCCCCATTCCCTTGCGGGTGATACGGTGTGGTCCGGGATTTGTCAGTTCCATAGAGGTGATGTAGTTCTTCCTTGACTTTTACCAAAAAACATGCTCCCTGATCAGAATGTATTCGTTGAGGACAGCTGTATACTTGTATAAAGTTTCTACAAATTGCGGAGGCAGCTGACTCTGCGGTCTGATCCCGAGTGGGGGTGACCACAGCGAACTTAGTGAAATGATCTATCATAACGAGACAGTGTTCGTATCCCTGAAATGTGGGCCCAATGGTCAAATAATCCACCATCAGGAGCTCAAGGGGCGCTGAAGTCACAATAGTCTGTGTTGCGGCTCGCTGAGCGGGTGGTTTGGCTAATTCACACAACTGGCAGGTCCGGCAAATTTCGTCCACAACAGCCGGTAAGCGCTGGTGGTAAGCTTTCTGTTGCAGCCATTGCAAAGTTTTTTTTGTTCCGAAATGGGCCCCTTTTTCGTGAGCCTCCCGAGCCAATACGTGAAGTTGGGCTCCTGGCGTAACCACCTGCCAAACCGTCATCGAGGTTGTTTGTGATGTTATTTTACGATACAATAATCCCTTTCAGATAACCAACCTCTCCCATTGTCGCAGCATAAGCAACAGGTCTTGAGGCAAATTTTGCCATTGAGAGTCAGTGGGTAATTGCCCAGCGGCGACCCATGTCCTGAGAAGGCCAACCTCTTTGTCTTCTTGTTGCTGCTGTATCCACTTATCCCGGGATTGTTCCAGTATGCCCCTTGGGGTCTCAGATGAAGATATCTTGTTATTGCCAGTTGTGAGCACGGTAGCAGTGAGAGCGAACAGGATTTCCTCCCCTTCCAATTCTTCGTCTCGATTCTGCCCTGGAGTTGTATGTCGAATCCTGGAGAGGGCGTCTGCATGGACATTCTCGGCCCATCTTTTGTAGATAATCTTATAATTGTACTTCGCCATCCGGGCCACCCATCGTTGTTACAGAGCCCCCAATTTGGCATTTTCCAGATGAGCCAGCGGGTTGTTGTCAGTTCGCACTACCACCTCGGAGCCCGCTAGGTACTCTGCAAATCTCTCCGTCATAGCCCACACCACTGCGAGGAGCTCGAGCTTAAAAGAACTGTAATTGTCAGGGTTACGCTCGGAGTCATGGAGTGAGCGACTTCCATATGCGATCACCCTCTCCCGGCCATCCTGAACCTGTGATAACACAGCCCCCAGCCCGTGAAGACTCCCGTCAGTGTGCAAGATGAACGGCTGAGAGAAGTCCGCATACGCCAACACTGGGGCATCCGATAGTGCAGCCTTGAGGTCTCGGAAAGCCTCTTACTGAGGGTGTTGCCACTGGATTTTTCACCCATTGGCCCCAGCGGGAGCCCCCTTCAGTAGGTCGTGCAGGGCTCGAGCTCGACATGCAAAATTCTTTACGAAGCGACGGTAATATCCGGCTAACCCCAGAAAAACCCGCACATCTTTCACCGTCTCAGGGGTAGGCCATTCCTGAATAGCAGCAACCTTCTCCCGGGATGGCCTCACACCCTCAGCCGAAACGACATGACCCAGATACTCAATCTGAGAGCAAAATAGGTGGCATTTCTGAGGCTTCACCTTCAACCCGTACTTTTGCAACCGGCTGAGTACCTGTCCCAACCGCTTAAGGTGGTCCTCGAAGGTGGCGGCATAGACAATGATGTCGTCCAGGTAGATCAATGTGGCCTCAAAATTGAGATCTCCCAGACATTGCTCCATCAATCGCTGAAAGGTCCCGGGGGCGTTGGCCAGCCCAAACGGCATCCAAATGAACTCAAACAGTCCCATGGGCAATATGATCGCCGTCTTGGCCCTATCTTCCTCTGACATAGGCACCTGCCAGTACCCACTGGCCAAGTCCAGGGTCGAAAAATATGTTGCTTTCCCCAAGGCGGACAGGGATTCTTCTATGCGGGGCAGCGGGTATGAGTCCTTAATAGTGCAAGCATTCAGTTTACGATAATCCACACAGAATCGTAGTGTACCATCTTTCTTCTGGACCAACACGATTGGGGCAGCCCAGGGGCTTTGACTTTCCCGTATCACCCCTTTTTGCAGCATTTGGGCCAGCAAAGTTTTCACCTCTTGATAGAGTTGTGGCGGAATCTGTCGATATCGTTCCCGGATAGGGGCCGCTCCTGCTGTGGGGATGTCATGAGTGATGGCGGTGGTACACCCAAAATTGTCCTTATGACTAGCAAATACATCATGGTACTGTCCCAGCAATGTTTTTATCTGTGAGAGTTGGGCCGCAGTTAATCCAGAAAGCTTGGCCCGCATCTGCTCCAAAATATTTTGGCCCTTCTCTTGTGCCGAGACTTCATGGGCCTGTAAGGTTCGTATTGTTACTTCCCAAGGATCCTCGGAGTGTACTCGTAATTGAACTGCCGGAGCTGGCAGCACTTCTTCTAAAGGCCTTACTAGTTTGGCCAGTACAGTTCGTGTTTTCAGAACGGTGTCTCGGTCTTCGAGGTTAATGCAGCGTACCAGGATGGCTCCTTTTTGCACGGTAGCCAGGGAACGGGCCACCAGTATGCCAGGAGGTAAGCGCTCTGAGTGACACGGCTCCACCTGCACCTCCACGCCCTCCAAGGGTATCGGGGCTCGAATGGGCAGGGCCACCACAGTCTGTCCAGGAGGTAACACAAGCATGAGAGTCGCTGGCATGATGACCTTACCCAGAGCCTCGCCTTCCTGGCGGTCCTGATGTACCCGTGCTCCCCGCACCAGCTGCTGGAATACCTGTCCCTGGGCTGTGCGAGAACCCCACTGCTTCAGTATCCTCTGTGTAGGGTCATTGAGAAGTAGGTTGCCGAACTCTCGTAGAACATTCATGCCTAGGGTGACAGGGTGTTGCTTATCAGCTTCTCCTTGAGTCAGTACCACCCCTCTGCGACCAAGGAATTTACCGCACAGCATTACTTGCACCCACACCACCCCAGCAACTGGGACCGGCAGTTGGTTTGCAGCTACTAGTTTGATCACGGGCCCCCACTGAGGCCTTGCTGCTTCCGGGAAGTTCTGTTGAATGTACGTTGCGGGCATAGTGGTTACTTGTGACCCCGTGTCCACAAGGCACCGGACGGCCCGGCCCTCCACTTCTGCCCAAACCACTGGACATTTTGCTACCAAATCTTCGGGACTTCCACCACCCCTAGTTGTAGTTTTCGGCTCCGAGCAGCGTCCCCCCAGCCCAAACACTCTCGGGCAAAGTGGCCTGGTTCTCCACACTCAAATCACCGGGCCTCTGTAGGCTGACCACCCCGCGGGGAGCGTGATCCCCAAGAGCCGGGGTTAAAGCTAGGTCATCCAGTCCCGGTCTCAGTTCTTCTCTTGCTACATCTCTTCCACCTATTGAGGCTCCTCGACTACACTTGCGGAGGCCTACACTCCTCGGACTTTCCCCACGGGGACCATCATCCCCTGCTCCTGCTCTCGAGCACGTGCCTGACTCCCCACCTCTGAAAAATCTATTCGGGGAGTCATTCTGATCTGTTCCCGCAGTGCCTGTTTGACTAATGGATCTCGCAAACCAGTCACCAGTAGGTCACGTAGCGTAATGTCAACAGGTCCTGCCCCTACCCCGTCCTTTCTTTCTATAGCCGTATGCAATTCTTGAAGGACATTCATATACTCTGTGATCGTCTCCCCCTCTATTTGCATCCAACTAAACAAACGGGTTCTTAACTCTCCCACATTAGTAGGGTCCCCATGGGTCTGTTCTACTATCTGTAACACTTTTTCAAAAGTGTTGCAGTGCCCCGGAGGTTTCAACATTATTGACCTCCGCGCCTCCCCGTCCAATGCCATGAGTGTCACCTCAGCCTCCAGATCAGGGGTCATTGGGTGCATCCGAAAGAGCCCCCGCATCCGCTCTATCCAGCTCCATAACATAGTATTGGAGCCAGAAAATCTAGGCAGGTTATTCAGCATGGCCCCCAATGATATGCTGGTACGGGGACCCTCATCATTTGTAGAGTTTACATCTCTACCCTGATCTGGGGCACCACTGTCTGCGCTCGGAGACTGCATCCTGCCGACTGCGCCAAGTGTAGGGTTCAGCAGGTTCGCAGGATGCAGTGACGAGACACGAGACTGAGTGTGGTTTGCGGAATAAACTTTTATAAAACTGTAGCAGCTGTGGCTATATTGAGCAAACCAAAAGTGTTAACAACAAACTAGTCCACGCAGGGACTCAACAATCCTAACAACACTTCCTTATTGTAATGCGATTAACCCGGTTTGCCCCGGTGCTATATGCCACGTATGACCAAATTACGGGTCCTTAATGCCAGTGGGGCGCAACAGGCCCTGAAGAAACGATGCCGGTGGGGCGCAACAAGCCCTGAAGAAACGATGCCGGTGGGGCACAACAGGCCCTGAAGAAACGATGCCGGTGGGGCGCAACAGGCCCTGAAGAAATTATGCCGGTGGGGCGCAACAGGCCCTGAAGAAACGATGCCGGTGGGGCACAACAGGCCCTGAAGAAACGATGCCGGTGGGGCGCAACAGGCCCTGAAGAAACGATGCCAGTGGGGCGCAATAAGCGTCACCTTGCGGCTCTCCTCCCACCACGGAGTTATGACGCCGTCTCTAAGTATAACCGTTCACCAACCTCTGCTTGGGGCCCCTTAGCAAACCAGACGGGGGCCTCTCCTGCCTCCTGTAGCGAGGTGGCGCCTCCTGGGCCCGGTGATGACAGGGCCGCAGCTGAGGGAAAAGGCAGGGGGCAGTGTCCTGACCGCTGTAAAGGAATGGTCTGTCGTCGCAGCGGTCAGTAGAGGTCGTGGACTTGCCACAGCAGGGCGGGAAACAGCGGGGGTGGCTGTATGCGACCGTATGAGGGGAGCGGCCGCCGGTGACCGGCTCTCAAGTCTCAAGTGTCGGTGAGTCCGCAGCTTTCCTTTCACAGGCCCCTGTCGGTCTCTCCACAACACACCGTCCGCTCCCTCGGTTCTCTCTGTCTCACACGGCTCCCTGTCTGTTGTCCGGCTCTCTGTCAACTGCCACTTCAGCGTGCCCCCTGCTCCCTTTAAACTTGCACCGCCCCCTGTTTCCCTGACAACTTCAGTCAAGTCTTTCCTTTTACTGCCCTCCCAGTATCCTTCCCTCAGGAACCCTAATGGCGGTCCCCTGGATACCTGCCCATTCACTGTCTGGGAGTCCTCCTCCCCACAGGGGCATTATTAAACAGTGGGTCTCCTAAACTGTTATTGCCTATGCAGTGAGTGGCTGGGCTGCCAAAAATTAGGACGCACCTCAATACCCCTTTCACGAGACATAAAGGAGGGCCTCCTGAAAAAATGTTGCATTGAATGCAAGGCCTGGCCTGCCCCAAAGTTACATGCACCCCAATAACAGTTTCAGCAGATGTACTTGAGGGCGTCATGACAAAATTGTTCCCATTAGAACAAAGTGTGATTCCCATAGTGTTTGCTTATGCATTGAATGCAAGGCCTGCCCTGCACCAATGTTAAATGCACCCCAATAAGCCTTTCAGCAGACGTACTTTACGGCTTCATGACAAAATTGTTCCCATTAGAAAAAAGTGTGTCTCCCATAGTGTTTTCTTATGCATTGAATGTAAACGCACCTCAATAACCCTTTGAAATGATGTACTGGATGGACACATGAAACAAAATTTCCCATTATATATATTTTTTAATACCATAACGTTTGCCCATGAAGTTAATGCAATGCCGAGGCCAAATATGCACACACCACAATCCCCCTTGCAAGAAATGTGGAGGAGGACCTCTTAAAATTTTTTTCCCATTACAAAGGAGTGGGTGTCCTATACTTGGACTGCCCATACACTAAGTGTATGGGCTGACAAACATTTCCCCCTGGGGGGGGTACATATCAAGAAAGTGTGTAAACTTTTTGTTTTACGGGCATCATATACATCATGGAAAACAGTAAAGTGGCTTCCTACACAGTTGCTGCTGAGAAGGTGCATGTTTTTATTAAAAATATGCCGGATGAATCATTGGATGAAGTGATCAGGGAAAGGGGCATGATGACGGCAGGAATGGTAACATACAGGATTAAAAACAGTGGTGGCTATGTGAGGAATGAGATTAAGAATACAGCCTACAATTATTAGTTGTTTAACCACCAATAATTACCAGAATGTGTTTCATGCCCATCAGAAAATTAGTGTACTGTAACAGATGCACGTCTGAAGCTCATCATAAAAGATGCCCATAAGAAATAGGTTGCCAAAGACGCACATGACCGTACGAACAAACTGTGTGAACAAACTGCAACATGCTTGTGAGATGCTGAATTAGAGAAAGCAGATTAGTGTTGGAGGAAAACCAAACACACTGATGGATGCTCATGAAAAACTAAGTTTAAAGAAGAGTGCAGCGGCTGTAACAATCAATACACCCATGGCACAAGGTTCTTCATGTTCTTCATCCATACATATAACCAAGAATATCCAAATGTCACAGCCGAAAACTACAGTATTTGTTCCAATGTAACGAACACTGTTAAAGGAATGCTAATAAACATAGTTAACCACGAACATGGGAAGCAACAGATTTCATCTTTACAAGATATGGACGATGATGGTATTGATGATGACTTAGAACTTTACCACAACCCCACCAAGAAGATGAAGATCACAGCTGCACACAATGTACAAAAAAGGCTGTGAATGTCTGGAAATTCATTTTCTCTTGGGCAAACTGTACCTCTTACTAAAGTGTTACAGAATAATGCATACACGGCTCACATGTCTACTCTGCAAGATACTTCGCCAATCGACACCTTTATTGCACACAAAGGTTGTAACCAACGTGTCATGGACACTTGTCACAAAGGAGGCCAGTTCATCAGTAGGGCCTACTCATAACGAGTCTCTCTTTACCTGTTTAGAAGGCCCAAAAATAACCATTAATAATTTGCATCCAAGAGTCACAGAGGAAGATATTGTGGAGTATTTCTGTGCATGCGGTGTCTTGAAACGCACCTGCTTATTGAGCTACAGAGTTACGGAACTTGTGTTTGTAAGAAAGAAAGATGCAGTTTGTGCCTACAAAAATACAACAACAGATAACTAGATGGACAACCAATGAAATGCCATCTTCCTTGGAATGGTAGTGTGATAACATCAGACCAGCCCATACTTCTAAGATTAAGTGACACCCCATCAAAGAAGGAAGGTTAATGTCGGAGAAACACAAACTCCTCCTCCTCCAGTGTTGCTTAAAATCCTCCAGCTGAAGTTGATCCTGATACAATCTTAAAAGCACTCTTTAAATCCTCAGGGTCATAGGCAGTCATCAAACCACCTGCGTTTAAGATTAAGCTCTGATAAGAGCAACACAACTTGGATACTGTAATAACAGAGAATCACAATTCACATATGGGCCCAGAGATTCCTTTTTTAAAAAATATATATTTATTCTTTTTGTTTTTTGTTTAACGCTTGTGATGAACACCAGCAGGTAGTTGATGTTTGAAGGAGTCTGGCATTAGACATTGGACAATGTATCCTGTTCACAGCAGTGTAGTACAGTTCACCTTTGTTGTGATGCAGTTGCGTTATTGCATCAAGAATTTCTGTTTTCCACTTACTCTAGTATTGTGATCCAGCACGGTTATGGTTCCACTGTTCTGTCAAGGGAGGCTAAATAAATGATGAATAACTTGTTTAAATGTATTCAATAATCTGTTTCAACTTAACGCCTTACTGCTATTGGACGCAATAGTACGTCCAATGGCAGTACCTCCGCTTTGATGAGCCCGCATCAAAACCGGGACATGCCAGCTGTTTTCAACAGCTGATATGTGCCCGCAATAGATGCAGTTGGAATCACGATCCACCCACGCCTATTAACTAGTTAAATCTGGCTGTCAAGCGCTGACAGCGTGATTTAACCGACGCTTCCGGCGCCAGGCCGGAAACACGTGCATCATCGACCCCCGTCACGTGATTGGGGTCAGCGATGCACTGCCATAACCACCTGAGGTCTCCTAGAGACCTCTATGGTTGTTGATGAGGCATTGCTATGAGCACCACCTGGTGGTCGGCGCTCATAGCAATACTGTAATTCTGCTACATATAGGCGATCTGCTCATCGCCTATATGTAGCAGAGCCGATCAAGTATTGGAGCCTATGGAGGCTATTGAAGCATGCCAAAATTAAAACAAAAAGTTTTAAAAAATATGAAAAAAATAAAAATTTTTTTTAAAAGTTTAAATCGCCCCATTCAAAATAAAACGATAAAAAATAAAAATCACATATACACATATTAGGTATCGCTGAGTTCAGAATCGCCTGATCTATTAATGAAAAAAAGGATTAACCCCATCGCTAAATGGCATAGCGGGAAAAAATTTTGAAACACTAGAATTTACTTTTTTTGGTTGCCGCGACATTGCATTAAAATGCAATAACGGGCGATCAAAAGATTGTATCTGCACATAATATATCCATAAAAGCATCAGCTCGGTGTGCAAAGAATAAGCCCTCACCCAACCCCAAATCACGAAAAATGGAGACGCTACGGGTATCGGAAAATGGAGCAAATCTTTTTATTTTTAGCAAACTTTGGAATTTTTTTTCAATAATTAGAAAAAAAGAACCAAGATATGTTTGGCGTCTATGAACTCGTAATGACCTGGAGAATCATAATGGCAGGTCAGTTATAGCATTTAGTGAATCTAGAAAAAAAGCCAAATAAAAAACAAGTGTGGGATTGCACTTTTTTGCAATCCCACATGACATGCTAAAACTAATGATGTTGTGCAAAAGTACAACTCGTCCCGCAAAAAATAAGCCCTCACACAGCCATATTGATGTAAAAATAAAAAAAGTTATTGTTTACTGTTTCTGGACTTTATTTTATACAATAAATTGGACTTTTTGTGAAGCTGGACCTTTTTTTTTTTTCCACTTTGTTCTGACTACTACGTGATGACTGCACGTGGTCCGTGCTTCCCAGAACACATGCCGACAGGTGAGCTGGCTATCTTTTTCCTTTTATACTTAATCTCCTCCCTGGATTTATCAGGTGACAAAGCTCAGTTTTAATATGCATAAAGTATCAGGCCTTCATCGTATTTTTTTGGTTGTCTTAGCCTAATTATTCACACAATTTTTCTGCCCCCCCCCCAAAAAAAAAATACAGGCAAGATATTTGAGAGTGGCCAGTCTGCGTGAGACGCTTCATCTATCTGTGGGATAGAAAATGTGGCATTTGAGTCCTCCATTGAAATGTTTTTCCTGTCTCTTACTTAAGTTATTGCCTCCAGTATGATGAAAAAACATTTTTACCCCCAGGCCTGATATTTTAACCTGTGGGTTTACCACACACGGATAACATACAATATAAGTTCGCTCCAAATTCAGCCATTTTGAGTGAACGTGGTAAATAATGTAGTACATTTAAAATGGCCAAGGCTTGTGGCAAGGGACGGGGAAGTGGACATGATGGTGATGGTGCATGTAGAGGCTGAGGCTATGGGCAAGCTGAAATTTGGCAACACCAAACACCCACATCTTCCCGCTGGACCTTCCTGTCAGAATTACTAGGAGAACGCATCAGCACACCACGTATTGAACCCAGAGCAGTGTCAAAAGGTTGTTGGCTGGATAGCGGATAATGCTTCCAGTCACTTTGCCACCACCACCAGCACACGGTCTAGTCTGAGTAGCCGTGAGTGTGGACCGCATATTCCTCACCCTGATCCTCCTTCCTCCCACCATGCCAATTGCCTGTAGACAACTGATCCCACACTTGGACACTCCCAAGAGCTGTTCACTTTACCATTTATAGATTTGGGCCTCTCACATGATACACTTGAAGCGGAGCAAGATGATATAGCATGTAGTGCTACCTAAATATTTGAACAGCTATGGTCATACGAAGGCGACGGTGGAAACGTGTCACAAGAGGTGGACGATGATGAGACACAATTGCCAGAAAGTGTGGAGGAGGACCAGGGTGCGGAAGTGGAACAAGAGGTGGTAGATGATATTATTAGTCATTTTTATAGTGCCATTTATTTCATGGTGCTTTGCTTGTGCAAAAAGGTGCATACATAGATAAGTACGCTAAACATGAGCAATATAGGGCACACACAAGTACAGGAGAGAGGACCCTTCCCACTAGGGCTCACAGTCTTCAGGGGATGGGTGTGGATACACTAGGAGAGTGTAGAGCTGGTCGTGCGGTTCAGTAGACTGAGGATCACTACATGTTGTAGGCTTGTCGGAAGAGGTGGTTATTCAGGTTCGTTTTGAATGTTTACATGGTAGTCAGTAGTCTGATGTGTTTGGGTAGAGAATTACAGAGTATGAGTGAAGCACAGGAGAAGTCTTGTATGTGGATGGGGGAAGAAGAGATAAGAGGGGCGTAGAGAAGAAGATGTATAGAGGATTGAAGGTTGCTTGTAGGTAAGTCCAGGGAGACCGTATCACAGATTTATGGAGGAGACAGGTTGTGGATGGCTTTGTATGTCATAGCTTTAGGTTTTAGAGAGGAAAGGCTGGGGAATAATGGGAAGACAGGTGGATTAGTCGGGCAGCAGAGTTTAGGATAGATTGTAGTGGTGCAAGAGTGCTAGAAGGGAGGCCAGAGAGTAGAAGGTTGGAATAGTCAAGGCGAGAGATGAGGAGGGCTTGCAAAATGGTTTTTGCAGTTTCTTGGTCAAGGAATGTAAAGATCTGGGAAATGTTTTTGAGTTGGAGTTTGCAGGAGGAGGCAAGGGCTTGGATATGTGGCTTGAAAGAGAGGGCAGAGTCAAGGATCACCTGAGGCACCGATCCTGCGGGACTGTGGAAAGTGATCAGCCATTAATATTGATGGATAGTTCTAGTGGAGGGGTACAGTGAGATGGTTGAAAGATGATGAATTCAGCTTGTCCATGTTCACATTTAGAAAGCGAGCAGAAAAGAAGGATGAAATAGCAGACAGACATTGTGTGATTTTGGTCAGTAAGAAGGAGATGTCAGGTGGAGATAGGTAGCACTGCGTGTCATCGACGTAGAGATGATATTGCAAACCATGGGATTCTATGAGCTGTCCCAGGCCGAAGGTGTATATGGAGAAGAGTAGGGTTCCTAGAACTGAGCCTTTGGGAACCCTGAAACACAGATGGTGAGGTGAGGAGGTGGTGTGGAAGAGGGAGACACTGAATGTCCCCGTAACACCAACATGACGCAAGTTGCCAGTACAACTGTTAGGTGTTCCCGAGTCTGGTGGTTTTTTAAAGACTCTGCCGATAACCTCAAACAGGCCATTTGCACCACCGGCCATGCCTGCATCAGCAGGGGTAGCGAAAATACCATCCTGTCCCCCACTAGCATTATCAGGCACATGGCACAAAGCACCCAACTTTGTGGGCCGAACAGCAGGCTCCAGAAACAGTGTCGGCGGATGATACCACTGTGTCTTCCGCTGTTATGTGTGCAAGTAAATCCTCTGTCCATGGTGCATGCGAAGATGCCTCCTGCGCTGCATCTGTCATTGCACACAAACTCAATTTGCACCATCAACAAACACATCCACGTCCTTGTCCCAATGCAATGGTCAGTTGTCCATAGCCCAGTCCTTGGAAATCAAGGGGAAATATCAAGTCATAGCCCCAAAGAACCCATTAATAAAGTCACACATTTCTCTTCTGCTTCCGTTCGAAATGTTAACTTTTAGCCTCATGGAGACGGATGCTTCTTACTGATTTCTGCATCCATCTGAAAAAAGGACTCTGTCCCAGACACCACTATTTCTCCGGTGTGCCATCATGGCATGACACAAGAATGTGTCCCACTACATTATCCAGGCCCTCAAACATGCTGTTACTGTGAAAATCCACCTAACCACAGACACGTTGACAAGTGCTTGTGGCCAGGGATGGAACATCTCGGTGACGGCACACTGGGTTAACATAGTGGAAGTCGGGACCCAGACAGACTTTGGAATGGAACACTTCCTCCTGATGCTGAGAATTGTGGGCCCTATGTCAATCAGGCTTGCCCCCACAGTCTACAGCTCCTGCACTTCATCCTCCTCCTCTTCAACCTCCATCTCCGAAATGAGCACATCAGTCACAAGCTGAAAGCACTGCAGCACTGCCTTAGCCAAGTGTCAACAGGCTGTTCTGAAGCTAAAATGCTTAGGTAACAAACCGGACAAAGCTGAAGAGTTGTGGACAGCTCTGAAAGAGCAGGCAGATTTGTGGCTGACATCGCTGAACCTACAGCTAGGCATGGTAGTGTGTCACAATGGCTGGAACCTGATGGAGGCTTTGAGGCAAGGCAAGCTCACACACATACCATGCCTGGCCCATATGCTTAACCTCATTGAGCATCGGATTATGAAAAGCGACCTGGAGCTGCCGGATCTGCTTGTTAAAGTACATTGCCTGCGTGCCCATTTTAGAAAGTCAGCTACAGCTTCATCCGCCCTTGACGTGCTTCGTTTGCAGCTTCCGGCTCACAGACTGGTGTCTGATGTCCCCACACACTGGAACTCTACACTGCACATGTTGTAAAGGATTTGTGAGCAGAAGAGGGCAGTTATTGCCTACTAGCATCAACAAGGCCGTTGGTATTCCATTCAGACTTTACACAGAAGATCTCAGGAGTGGACATGGATGTCAGACAAATGTAACATCCTCCAAAACATTGAGGAATCTATCAAGATGGTAAAAGGCGATGATGCCATAATCTGCGTCACCATCCTGCTTCTTTATGTTCTAATAATATTAATAACTAGCTGAAGAGCCCGGCGCTACCCGGACATAGTAACTAGCTGTGGTTAGTTATAGCAAATTATCATTATCCTCCATCCCATAGTCCCATGCCCATATACCCATCATACATATCCACGATTCCATAGGCCCATGCCCATATACCCATCATACATATCCTCCATCCCTATATATAGCATAGTTTAAACATTAAAAATCTGCATGTATATTTCCGGAGTCCGACAAAGACACTCACAGCCTCAGTATGGATTAGACAGGAATCTAAAAAGTAGAAAAAGGGTTATGTATTCGAAGCACACACCAGTATACACTGTTGGGGTATTTTTCAATCTTCTTATATATTTCAGTCTCAGTAAGACAGTTCAGACTCTCCGCAAGAGGAAATGAGATGGATACAAGTACAGACAGAAAGTCGTCTGATTGCAGAAATTTTAGAAATACTAATCACGGTAAAAACTCCCGGGAGAATTTTCAGAGGCGTTGCTGACCCTCAATTACTTTGTCTGTGGAGACAGCGAAAACAGTTCTTGTGAAGAAAGGTTTGCTGTATCGCAGCACCATGGAACCCATCACCGTTACTCATCTCCATCAAATTGTGATGACAGGGACAGATGTAGAAATTGTCCTCATTGCCTATCATGATCTGTCAGGTAACTTTGGAGTGCAAAAGACACAAGCCACAGGCCGTAGGCGATTCTATTGGATTGGCATGAGAGGACACATTTAAAAATGTGGGCAGGAATGTCAGTCAGAAATCCGTGAAAGCTGATGATAAACCACCCCTGCATCTCATTGTGAGTCGACGTCCATAACAAATGGAAGCCATTGATCATCTGAAGAAAGAGCCCAGCAGGACACGGCATAGCTACGTCTTAACCATCATCTATCATTTCACCAAATTTGTATTGGCAGTCCCAGTGAAGTATTTAACAGGCCAGACTACACAGTGGTGGAGCAGGGAGAGGTAAGTATTGCAAGTGCTGGTGCCCTGAGCAAGCAGGGGGGGCCCGCTCATGGGCGGCGGTACTGGCACAGGGCCCCTCATAGTACGCCGGTGTGTCTGACGGCGGATGTGCACCCCCACTGTCAGAGACACATGATTCTACTGTGAGGGACCTTGTGCCAGTGCCGTTGCCAAAGAGTGTGCCCACCGACCTGTCCAGGGCAACGGCACTCGCATGGGTGCGTGCGCCAGGTGGTGACCCCGGCCCTGTGGGGGGAGGCAGCTCAGTTAGGGAGGTGAAAAAAATGGCATATGTTGATGTTGGACATTCAGCAGCTGCAAATGGAGTAATTGGAGAAATCTGCTGAAGACGAGGACAAAAGCAAGAAATTTTTCTTGCAACCTACGTGTCAGCAGGGGAGGGTGGGACAAAATCCTTTGAAACCCATGCATCGTTCATTTTAATGAATGTTAGATCATCAACACTTTGGGTCGACAGACGGGTCCTTTTTTCTGTCAGGATTGATCCAGCAGCACTGAAGACTCGTTCAGATAACTCACTAGCAGCAGGGCAAGCGAGCTCCTGTAAGGCATATTGTGCCAATTCAGGCTAGGTGTGAAGTTTACTGGCCCAATAGTCAAAGGGGAATGACCGGTGAGGGAGAACATCGATATGGGAGGAGAAGTAGTTTGTTACCATACTTGACAACTGGTGTCTCCTGTCACTTTCGATCGATGCAGTATTACCAGTCGTGTGAGTGGTACTTGAAAAATCAGTCCACAACATGGTCATGAAACCCCTGTGTCCAACACCACTTCGCCTGTGTGCACCACGAACACCTCTTCCATGTTGCCCCCTACGGCTCGTTGGAAAAACATCACCGCCGCTGTGTGCTGGGAATGCCTCAAACAAACGGTTTACCAGAGTTGCTTGTTTGTTAGCCAATATTACCTCTAGGTTCTCCTGTGGCTGGATGTTTTGGAATTTGCCTTTATAGCGTGGATCCAGGATGCTGGCCAACCAGTAGTCGTCATCGTTCATCATTTTGGCAATGCTGGGGTCCCTTTTTAGGATCTGCAAGGCATAATCAGACATATGGGCCAATGTTCCAGGTGTCAATGATGCACTGTGAGTGCTGGGTGGAGGAGCACTGTCCGGCAAATCAACATCCCTCCAGTCACGCACAAACCCTGTACCTGACCTTGCCACGCCAACATTTTTTCTTGCCCCCTGAGAAGCATCCTCCTCCCCAAAATAATCATCCCCATCATCATCCTCCTCCTCTTCCTCTTCTTCCTTCACCTCGTCCACAAGACTTCCCTCAGCAGGCAATGGCTGACTGTCATCAAGGCTTCCCTCCTCCTCTTCCTCCTCGGCTGCAGACGCCTGCTCCTTAATGTGCGTCAAAGTTTGCATTAGCAGACACATAACTGGGATGCTCATGCTTATGATGGCATCGTCTGCGCTTACCAGCCGTGTGCATTTCTCAAATCACTGAAGGACTTTACAGTGGTCTTTCAGCTTCGACCACTGCACACCAGACAACTCCATGTCTGCCTGCAAACTGCCTGCCCATGTATCCTCCCACAAATGAATTACAGCCTGCCTCTGTTCGCACAGCCTCTGAACCATGTGCAGGGTGGAGTTCCACCTTGTTGCAACGTCGATAATTAGCCGGTGCTTGGGAAGGTGGAGCAATCGCTGCGGCTTCTGCATATGACTGGAGTGTATGGGCGACCGGCGGATGTGCGAGCACAGACTTCGCACCTTATGGAGCAGGGGTGTTAACTCCGGATAATTATTGAGGAAGCACTGCACCACCAGATTCAAGGTGTGAGCCAGGCAAGGTATGTGTCTGAGTTTTGAAAGGGCTATGGCTGCCACAAAATTCCGTCCGTTATCACTAACTACCTTGCCTGCCTCAAGATGTATACTGCCCAGCCATGACTCAGTTTGGTTGCAAGTAGTCGGCCAGTACCTCCGCGGTGTGTCTGTTGTCGCCCAAACACATCATCTTCAACACAGCCTGCTGACGCTTACCACTAGCTGTTCGATAGTGGGACAACTCATGTGCAACACTGGCAGCTGCGGATGGAGTGCTTGTGCGACTGCGCTCTGTGGATGAGCTTTCGCTTCTGGAGGAGGAGGGTCGCCTACAGCCAACTGTGGGCTAGGCAGCATTGTCCCACCGCCGCTGTCCCCTGTGGACCCTGCATCCACCACATTAACCCAGTGCGCAGTGATGGACATGTAACGGCCCTGGCCATGCCTACTGGACCATGCATCTGTTGTGAGGTGCACCTTTCCACTCACTGATTGCTTGAGTGCATGGACAATGGGGTCTTTCACATGCATGTGGAGGGCTGGGATGGCTTTTCGCGAAAAGTGCCGATTGGGTAGGTCATAGCGTGGTACTGCATAGGCCATGAGCTCACAGAAAGCTTTGCTTTCAACCAACCGGTAGGGCATCATCTCTAACGAGATTAGTTTGGCAATGTGGGCGTTCAAAGCCAGTGTACGCGGATGAGAGGATGAGTACTTTCTTGTCCTACTCAGAGTCTCTGTTAGGGTGAGCTGGACTTGAGAGCTGCATATGGTGGAAGTAACGGTGGACATGGCGGACTGAGAGAGGGTTGGTGATGGTGATGGTGTTGGTTGTGTTGCTGATGGCCTAGATTCAGTCTTTTGTAGCAATAACATTGTGATTCCATGACTGCTTTGCCCTTGCGATGACACCTCGACATTTGCTGCTGGTGGTGTGCTAACCGGTGGGCTTACAGTGGGGGAAGCGATGTAGCGTTTCTGACTACCTTCATTCGGAGCAGGTGCACATGTGATACGTGAGGTTTGGTAGTCCGTCCATGCTTGCAAGTGCATGGTGGTTAAATGTCTAAGCATGCAACTGGTTTTCAAATTTCTCAGATTTTTGCCTCGGCTAAAGGTCTTTGCGCACTTCTTACAGATAACTTTTGCCTGATCATTAGGATTTTGTTCAAAAAAGTGCCACACTGTACTCTTCCTACTATGGAAGACATTCTGAGACCTTGCACGCTGTGCTAATTTGACCGTCTGGCCAAGCTGTCCTGCAACTCTTTTGGTTTTTGTAACACTTTTTTGGACTGCTACGGTCAAGCCAGATAAAAGCTGTTGCAATGTCGTTGCCTGCTGCGGATCCTCCTCCTCCTCTTCTGAGCTATTGGCAGCGGCACCCTCTTCCCCAATGGATGCCAATCTGGGTCAACAACTGGGTCATCCATCACCTCCTCTTCAATTTCATGTGCACCTTCCTCTGTGTCACCGTGTAAGGTGGTATAGTATGCGGGAAGGGGCACTTGAGTTTCATCAGGGTCTGATTCTGCCTCAGTACACTGCGAGGACAATGTAGTGCTCTGAGTGAATGTACCAGCAGAAAAATCTAGCAGTGGCTGTGCATCAGTGCACTCCATGTCAGATTCATCTTGGACTGGGGAATTCACGATTTGACTTGCTAACCCAGGCATGGTATGTGAAAAGAGCTCCATGGAGTAATCGGTAGTGTGGCCTGCCACATCCTTCACTTTTGGTAGGGGTGAAGGACACAAGGAAAGGTGTTGTTCCTGACCAGGAGCCTCCACTGACGACTCAGTGCTTTTATTTTTTGAAACTTCAGAAGAGAAGGCGAGAGAGCTGGAGGCTGTGTCAGCAATGTAAGCCAAAACTTGTTCCTGAAGCTCCGGGTTTAAAAGTGGTTTACCTACTCCCTGAAAAGAGAGCCTTCGAGGCCTTGTGGAGCTAGACGATGACGCAGGCTCAACACCTCCTGCCTTAAGTGCTATTGTGCCTTTGCCACTACCAACAGATGCAACACCACAACCATCGAGACGAGCTGGCAATCCTTGCCCACTTCCATGGCGTCTTCCACCATACTTGCTCATTTTTGTGAAAATGTACCCAAAATACCACCAGCTATATGGTACTGTAAAACAAGGTAGAAGGTGTATCTACTATTGGTGAGAATTTGAATGTCACTATAGATTTGAGGACGCTGAACTATTATCTCAGGCCCAGGAGAGATTACACCTCAATGTAACAGGCTGAAATTGGATGGTGTATGACAAGGTGGAGGGTGTCTATAGGATTGGTGAGAATTTGAATCTCACTATAGATTTGAGGACGCTGAACTATTGTCTCAGGCTCAGGAGAGATTACACCTCAATTTAACAGTCCGAAATTGGATGGTGCATGACAAGGTGGAGGGTGTCTATAGGATTGGTGAGAATTTGAATGTCACAATAGATTTGAGGACGCTGAACTATTGTCTCAGGGCCAGTAGAGATTAGACCTCAATGTAACAGGCTGAAATTGGATGGTGTATGACAAGGTGAAGGGTGTCTATAGGATTGGTGAGAATTTGAATCTCACTATAGATTTGAGGACGCAGAACTATTGTCTCAGTCCCAGGAGAGATTACACCTTAATGTAACAGGCTGAAATTGGATGGTGTATGACAAGGTGGAGGGTAACTATAGGATTGGTGAGAATTTGAATGTCACTATAGATTTGAGGATGCAGAACTAAGTCTCAGGCCCAGAAGAGATTAGACCTCAATGTAACAGGCTGAAATTGGATGGTGTATGACAAGGTGGAGGGTGTCCATAGGATTGATGAGAATTTGAATGTCACTATAGATTTGAGGACGCTGAACTATTGTCTCAGGCCCAGTAGAGATTACACCTCAATGTTACAGGCTGAAATTGGATGGTGCCTGACAAGGTGGAGGGTGTCTATAGGATTGGTGAGAATTTGAATCTCACTATAGATTTGAGGATGCAGAACTATTGTCTCAGGCCCAATAGAGATTACACCTCAATGTAACAGACTGAAATTGGAAGGTGTATGACAAGGTGGAGGGTGTCTAAAGGATTGGTGAGAATTTGGATATCACTAGAGATTCAAGGACGCTGACAATGATGCTCTCAGTTCAAGTATGGACGCAGACAGCCTAATAAGCAGGACTGCTGCACACACAAAATGGTGGAAAAATGATCGCTTGGTAGCTTGGTAACTGTGCAGAAAAGAGGAAGAAAAGTATTTTTGCTTTTAAAAAAGCAGTTTGCACATCAGTGTGCAAACAGCAATGCAGCTATCGCGGAGCCTTATAAGGCAGCCTAATAACCAACAGAGCTGATGCACAAAAATAGAGCCTCCCCTGTCACTGCACGCAAAGTGTTGTGTTGTAAGTGGAAATCGCTAACAGCAGAAGTAGTTTTTTGGTTCCCTGCCTAACGCTCTCCCCCTTATTCTGAATCAGCAGCAGCAACCTCTCCCTAAGGACGGAGTCACACTAGCGATAAAATCGGACGAATGCAATGCGATAAAAAATCGCATTGCATTCGTCCCAATGTTATCCTATGTTGCTGCTCCCATCATGCGTTTTTTTATCGGATCTGTTCCTCGGACCGAGACAATCGCAGCTTGCTGTTTGAGAAGAGGACAGCTCTATTCAGTGTATTAATTCATCATGCTGCTAAAGTTGAAGTGAGATTAGGGATCTAGATAACATCTGGGGACTGTAGTCAACATGGCACTGTGACAAGCCCCATGGGGTCTAGCTATCTGTTTGACATAGTTTGTGCAAAGCTGAATAAAGTTGCGAGCAAAACCAGATTTTGATTCAATAACATGTTTGATGGATTGTCTAGTGGAAACACCCGTATCATAGAAGTCACATCTTTGACCACCATGCTCTCGAATTGACACATCTTGAAATCCAGCTGAAATGTCAAAAACTATAGCTTCTGGTCTCAAAACTGCAATGGCTCCTTTTTGATGTCCTCGTCCAAAAAGTTCAGTATTAGTAGGTGATGGATGGTCAAAATCTGGCCCAGGAACAACAGGCTATGGTAGTTTTGAATCCTGGCCCCATGCTCTTCCACATGCTCTTGCTCTGGCTCTTACAGTCATGATTTAATCTTGAACATTTCGCCTTCATAATTCAGAGACAGACTACAACGCTGCCCAAGCGTTCACCCTATGCTCCTCAAACTTTCTATCTGCACAGTAACTGTCTCTGGCAGAAGATGATGGTGGTAGTATTTGGTGCATTGAAGACAAAGTCATCAAGCAGCCATAACAATTTGCAACAGAAGTATTTTTTACAGAGATACTAAACTGTTCAATATGTGGCCTGTATTTTTGTTTTTTATAGCAAAATAGTGTTTATAACTAGGGTAAGACACAGCAAACACAGTTGAATGTAGCCCTAAAATTCCACTTTTCGTAGACAACAGATACATGAGGCGTGTCACAGAGATACCACACGGTAAAATATTTGGTCTGTATATATTTTTGACAGAAAAATAGTGTATAAAAATAGGGTGACAGACAGCAAATACAGTGGAATGTAGCTCTGAAATGGCACAATTTGAAGGCCACAGATACATCTGGCGTTTAACTGAGATACCAGACAGTTCAATATGTGCCCTGTATTTTTTAAATTTGTACCCCAAAGTAGTGTATAGAAATAGGGTGACAGACAGCAAATACAGTGGAATATAGCCCTGAAATGGCACAATTTGTAGGCCACAGATACATCTGGCATTTGCCTCACTTACCAGACTGTTCAATATGTACCCTGTATTTTTTAAAATTTGTACCCCAAAACAGTGTATAGAAATAGGGTGACAGACAGCAAATACAGTGGAATGTAGCTCTGAAATGGCACAATTTGTAGGCCACAGATACATCTGGTGTTTGCCTGAGATACCAGTCTGTTCAATATGTGCCCTGTATTTTTAAACTTTGGACCCCAAAATAGTGTATAGAAATAGGGTGACAGCAAATACAGTGGAATGCAGCCCTGAAATGCCACAATTTGTAGGCCACAGATACATCTGGCATTTGACTGAAATAACAGACTTCAATATGTGGCCAGAAGTTTTTAAATTTTTTTACCCCAAAATACTGTATACACCTAGGGTAACAGACAGCAAAAACAGTGGATTATAGGCCGGAAATGCCACAATTTGTAGACCACAGATAGATCTGGCGTCTGACGGAGCTAGAACACTGTTAAATATGTGGCCTGGATTTTTTCTGTCCCACCAAAATTGTGTCAATAAGTAGGCTATGACATTAAAAAAAAAAAAAATTTGTTGGAGTACTAAAATTTAGTACTAAAATAATAGGCAGCAGCAGACAGTAATGGACCCTTTTGATGTATGCAATGAGATCTATATACTCACATACAGTGCCTGCATGCCTTGCACTGATGTGGATATGCGCACATAGACTCCCCTGCCTACCTAGCAATACAATCTATATACCCCCTAATTAGCCCTAAAAAGAACAGTTGGTTTAGCTGGATTTGTGGATTTAACAATGGTAGACCCACACTAACTAATAAAAGCACAAATCTGTCCCTATTTCACCAGCAGCTCTCCCTACACTGTCTGATTTTGGAGCTGAATGCGCCGAACAGGACGGCGGCCAGTCTCTTATAGACCTGATGACGCTGTGCAGTCAGCCAATCACTGTAATACCTCAACAAAGATGGCTGCAGCAATACAGTGCATGGCAGACAATCCCTGTATGTTCATTGGCGCTCTAAAGACTGCCAGAATTGCAAGGCGGAGACCCGAGATCCCGCCGAATAATCCCGTAAATGCTCGGTGCTCGCCGAGTACACAGAGTACAGTGATACTCGGGCGAGTAATGAGTAGTGGCGAGCACGTTCACTTATCACCTTTGCTCAGTGGTGCAAGGTGTTGTTTTCAATTGAAAGTAAATTTTACATTTCATTTGGAAATCTATGTCACAGAGTCTGGAGGAAGACTGGAGAAGCACACAATCCAAGCTGCTTGAGGTCTAGTGTGAAGTTTCCACAATCAGTGGTGGTTTGGGGAGCCATGTCATCTGCTGGTGTAGGTCCATTGTGTTTTATCAAGACCAAAGTCAGCGTAGATGTCTGTCAGGAAATGTTAGAGCACTTTATGCTTCCCTCTGCCAACAAGCTTTTTGGAGATGGAAATTTAATTCTCCAGCAGGACTTGGCACCTGTCCACACTGCCAAAAGTACAGGGCCGGCCGGAGAGATTACGGCGCCCTAGGCAAAACTATTTTGTTGCGCCCCTACTATTCTTGGCAGTAGATGAAAACTTGGATATAAATTTAGGAGCAAAATAAACCACAGCAACAATGACTAATTAACTCTCTCCTAACTCTTTAATCTTCTGAGAAGTTGTATAGGACAAATATATACAAAGTAATCAATAACACAAAACAAAAACGACCATAGGTGATTAAAATTTTTGTTTCCTTACCTTTTTTTTTAAAAGGATGACGCTAAGTCAACGAGATTAATTTGTTTAGCAACTTCAGATTCTATCGAAATTGTTGCCAACCCAACCAACCTCTCTTGCGTCATATTTGCCCTTAAATATGTACACTTTTCTTTCCATCCCTAAAACTTTTTGCCTTTTGAAAAGATTTTTTATAATTTTTTCTATTTTTTCTCTGGCGCCCCCTTTGGGTCGGCGCCCTAGGCGGCCGCCTAGTTCGCCTATACGTTCGGGCCGGCCCTGCAAAAGTACCAATACCTTGTTTACAAACAACAGTAGCACTGTGCTTGATTGGCCAGCAAACATGCCTGACCTTAACCCCATAGAGAATCTGAGGAGTATTGTCAAGAGAAAGATGAGAGACACCAGACCCAAAAAAGCAGGCAAGCTGAAGGCCACTATCAAAGCAACCTGGGCTTCCATAACATCTCAGCAGTGCCACAGGCTGATCGCCTCCATGTCACACCGCATTAATGCAGTATTGAGTGCATTTACTGATCATACATTTCAGTAGGCCAACATTTCGGATTTTAAAATAATTTTTGAAGCTGGTGTTATAAAGTATTCTAATTTACTGAGGTAATGACTTTTGGGTTTTCATTGGCTATAAGCCATAATCATCAACATTAACAGTAATAAACACTTGAAATAGATCACTCTTGTAAAGACTCTATATAATATATGAGTTTCACTTTCTGTATTGTAAACTGAAATAAATGAACTTTTTGATGATATTCTAATTTTGTGAGAAGCAACTGTTTGTTTAGAAGCAGCATCAGCAGAAAGGATAGCATGCAGCAACACTGACCAGTGTAGCTGTGAATCTAGCGTTGAGGTTCAACAAGCCACTTATTGGACACTGACTGTACTTAATACACTGACTTTATAGTTTACATAAAGTTATTCAAAGCTATTGCACTGTTACTCCAATATTCATTTGCACAAAAGAAACAACCGATCACTTACTGTATACATTGACTAGACCTTTCGTATTACTGCATGACACTTAGAGATGAATGAATCATTTTGATGCAAATCTCATTTGTTTCAATATTTTAGGATTTCAGTAAAGCCGGCTCTTATGGAATAGGTACAGTACATAAAAATCCCAATATTACTGCACATCTTGAAACATCCACTTTGTGATTCGATTATATAATTAAAAAGGAGGCTACAGTCTACAATGTCATAATTGTGTACTTACTCATCAAAGAGGTGCTAATATTATGTAGGGAAAAGAAATTGCCTCCATTGATGACTGGTCGCCTCCAGCCCATACCTGGGACATCATATTGCACAATTGAAATGCAATATTTCTATGCCATCTCTATAATAATCTGATTTCATTACAATCCATGAATATTTCTGTGATAGGGGAACATAATCTGCATCTGTGATTTCAAGTGCCCGGATTTTTGGCATTGGGAAGCCGCAGAAATGTAATATCTACCCAAATTATGGATATATCATTGTCTTGTTTGATGTGACTTGGATGGTAAAGCATGCACTCCTCTTATTCCACTAGGAGGAAAACTGAAAAATTCAAATTGTGTCCCGCAGCTGACTTTACTTGCATATACTGCATGTAGCCAACCTCCTCTCACCTGACCAGGGGGAGAGACAAGATGCCTGAAAGACGCTCTTTATAATTTCACCTCCAGAGACACCCATTGTCTGAACCATGAGAAACAACGAAGACTGTAGATCTGTTCAAATTTCTGTGCTGTCTCCACTGCAAGGGTCACTCACTCGCCTTTTTTATGTATCCCATTATTTTTGTATCATTTTATCTTGTGTAGATCTTTTAGTCATTTCATCTTTTGTAAGCATTATACTCTTTTTGTATATTTACTCTGAAATGTAAGAAGCTTGTTCCGTGTTGCTCTAAAAGTACCCACAACTTCAAAGATGGAAAAATATAGCTGAGCTTTGTCACCCTGTGTATACCAGAGTGCTAGAAATGTGCTGTAAAGGTGGGAGTGCTGGCGTACTTAGGCGTTACACAGGGCAGGTATCTCGCTCTCGCTGGCCTATCATAACAGCAAGTGATGTGTGGTGTGGATTTGTGACATGGGTGTGGGCTTATTGGAGAAAAAATAGCGCAAAATAGAGTCTTATCCGATAGTAAGCACTAAAAATGGTATCAACATATGCTGACTTGATCCCTGGTTTTATGGCTGCTGCAGATCCATGGGTGATTTCACCAGAGAAATATTATATTTGATATGTTTACCACAAACTTTGCAATTTTTACATGTCGGCTTATTGCAATAGATCAGTGGATAAGTGAGCGTGAGAAGCGGAGTACACCTTTGCAGTCACATCCAAGCCATGTGTGTAACGTGCGGAAGGTGTTCGTGACACCGGTGATTTCAAAGAATTTAAAATTCGCGTAAAAATACCTAAAATGGGTACCTCCATTCTACACATTGCAGAACACTGCATGAGCCGGTTAAGGATCTCATGACTTTGGATGTGGCTGGTTGGGCTTTCTCATAATGCCATAATGCAGCTTTCACACCCAGGATTGGACTGCCACAACGGGAAACAGGAGAATACTCCGGTGGGCCTTGGGGCTTTGGCGGATCCCCGAGCAGGACACAGAGGGGGCCCACTTGTGTCAACTGAATGTGCATCCTCGGACGCATTCAGTTGAAATGTATTGCTCCTTCACAATTGTCCGCCGACCTAGCAAATGCAGACAGCTGACTTGGGTGCGTGTGCCCGTTGCAGGCAGCATATGACAGTAACGTCGCCGGTGTAGGACATCACTATCATGTGCCTTCTGTGCAGGATGGATATATGGGAGGGCCAGGACAGATATATGGGGGGCAGAATGGCTATATGGGGGAGCGAGGATGGATATAAGGGGGCAGTCAGGATGAATATATGGGGGGCCAGGATGGATATATGGAGTGCCAGGATGGATATATGGTTAGACAGGATGAATAAATGGGGAGGTCAGGATGGATATACAGCAGAATCAGGATGGATATATGGGGGGCAGGATGGATATATGGGGGTGGCCAGGATGGATATATGGGGGGCCAGGATAGATATATAGGGTGAGGAACATAATTTATTTAGGGTCCAGTTAGGGATGTTATTACTACTGTAATATTATTTACTTTTTAGGAATCTGTTATCCATGGTTGAGAACAAAAGTGGGGTCCTGTTAGTGTGCAGAGTGGCTCTAAGTCACTTTTTTCTTCATCTGCTGTAGTGTAGAAGTTGGGGGAAAAGTAGGGAATGTGTTCTGGAAGTGATCAGCTATTGAGGATGTGTGTTATTTTCTGCAGAGACAAGTCCTGGCTGGAACAAGTGATGGCAGTCTACACTGGAGGAAGAAGAAAAGCAAAGATGAAGGACTTCAACTACGGACATCACTGGTGAGTTGGCATATTACATGTACCCATACGCTATACACTAAATACTATATACAGAGCTCTTATTTATAATGTAGCTGATGATCACTGTATTACCTGTACACTATACTCTATACAGAGGTCTTGTGTATAATGTCATTAGTGATCACTGTATTATCTGTACTGTTGTGAGTTCATTCTCTGGTTCACCAGTTATGAGTTCCCCTTCTGGACTCCCTCTGGTGGTGACGGGAGGTGGTTTGATCGGTGGAGATCTGCCACCTGAGAATGAGGATGACGATTGGATCTCAGGATTCTCAGATTGGATTTAAGACAGCCGACGCCCTATTCAGTTGCTGGTGATTCCTTCTGGCTTGTCAGCTCTTGGTTTTCAGCTCTGTTCCAGTCATCTAAAGCTAAGTTTTTCTGCTAATGTTCACACTTGATTTTGTTGGTCTATTCAGTTTTTTGTGTGGTCTGCCTGCCCCGGCTGGGGGCTGAGCTGAATTTCCACTCTTATTTATCAGTATTTTGCCAATTGGCTTTTTGTCCCTTACTAGTTTGGTCTCTTTTTGCTCTGTCTCAGAATATTTCAGAGTGCTGATATAGTGGGAGAAGTCTAGTGACTTCAGGGTTAATTTTGCTATCAGAAGTGTTGGACTTTATTTTTGTAGGGTTTTTTTGCAGGCTGCAGACAGTGTCTTCCCTTTCCTTTTCTGTCTAGTTAGTTTGGGCCCCATCATTTGCTCAGCCTATTTTTCTGCCTGTGTTTGTGCCTTCATCTTGCTTCACCGTCAATACATGTGTGGGGGCTATCTATTCCTTTGGGGTCTGCTCTGGGGCAGTTAGTTTTCCCTTTTCTTGCTTTAGGTTTATGTAGTCCTCCGGCCGTGATGAGGCGTCTAGGTTCATCGTAGGCACGCTCCACGGCTACTGCTAGTTGTGTGGTAAGATCAGGGATCTGCAATCTGCATAGTTACCAACCACTCTGGTTTTCTGTGGCTTAGCTTGTTTTGCTTTTTTCTCCTCGGTGACCCATTCATAACAGAATCACCAGCCCATTGGACAGACTGAGATAACAAACCAGACCTTGGAGTCTTATTTGAGATGTTTTATATCTGCTGATCAGGATGATTGGGTCTCATTTTTGCCCTTGGCCGAATTCGCACTGAACAATAGAGCTAGTTCTGCCACTTTGATGTCACCCTTTTTCTGTAATTTTGGGTTTCATCCTCGATTCTCTTCAGGGCAAGTGGAATCTTCGACCTGCCCAGGTGTGGACACTGTGGTTAAGTGAATGCAGCAGATATGGGACCAAGTGGTGGATAAGTTGTCACTCTCTCAGGAAAAGGCCCAGCGATTTTCCAACCGGCATAGGACCATTGGTCCCCGGTTTAAAGTGGGTGATATGGTTTGGTTGTTGTCTAAGAATATTCCTATGAAGGTTGCATCTCCTAAATTTAAGCCAAGATTTATTGGTCCTTATAAGATTTTGGAAATTCTTAATCCTGTTTCGTTTCGATTGGCTCTTCCAGTTACGTTCAAGATCCATAACGTATTTCACAAATCTCTGTTGAAGAGGTTTGTTGAGCCAGTGGTTCCTATGGCAGCACCTCCTGACCCTGTGTTGGTCGAAGGCAATGTGGAATATGAGGTAGAGAAAATATTGGATTCTCGTTTGGTTAGACGGAGACTCCAGTATTTGGTCAAATGTGGAAGGGTTATGTAAGGAGGATAATTCTTGGGTCTCTGCCTCCGATATTCATGCCAATAGATTGGTTCATGCTTTTCACCGGGCCCATCCTGATCGGCCTGGTGGTGTGGATGAGGGTTCTGTGACCCCTCCTCAAGGGGGGGTACTGTTGTGAGTTCATTCTCTGGTTCATCAGTTGTGAGTTCCCCTTCTGGACTCCCTCTGGTGGTGACGGGAGGTGGTGCGGCTGGTTTGATCGGTGGAGATCTTCCACCTGAGAATGAGGCTGACGATTGGATCTCAGGATTCTCAGATTGGATTTAAGACAGCCGATGCCCTATTCAGTTGCTGGTGATTCCTTCTGGCTTGTCAGCTCTTGGTTTTCAGCTCTGTTCCAGTCATCTAAAGCTAAGCTTTTCTGCTAATGTTCACACTTGATTTTGTTGGTCTATTCAGATTTTTGTGTGGTCTGCCAGCCCCAGCTGGGGGCTGAGCTGAATTTTCATTCCTATTTATCAGTATTTTGCCAATTGGCTTTTTGTCCCTTACTAGTTTGGTCTCTTTTTGCTCTGTCTCAGAATATTTCAGAGTGCTGATATAGTGGGAGAAGTTTAGTGACTTCAGGGTTAATTTTGCTATCAGAAGTGTTGGACATTATTTTCATAGAGTTTTTTGCAGGTTGCAGACAGTGTGTTCCCTTTCCTTTCCTGTCTAGTTAGTTTGGGCCCCATCATTTGCTCAGCCTATTTTCCTGCCTGTGTTTGTGCCTTCATCTTGTTTCACCGTCAATACATGTGTGGGGGCTATCTATTCCTTTGGGGTCTGCTCTGGGGCAGTTAGTTTTCCCTTTTCTTGCTTTAGGCTTATGTAGTCCTCCGGCTGTGACGAGGGGTCTAGGTTCATCGTAGGCACACTCCACGGCTACTGCTAGTTGTGTGGTAAGATCAGGGATCTGCAATCTGCATAGTTACCAACCTCTCTGGTTTTCTGTGGCTTAGCTTGTTTTGCTTTTTTCTCCTCGGTGACCCATTCATAACACTGTACACTTAACTTGCCCTATACACTGCATACTATATACATAGCTCTTGTGTATAATATAACTGGTGATCACTGTATTTCCTGTACACTGACATTATATACAGAGCTCCTTTGTATGTCACTAGTGATCACTGTATTAACTGTACACTTAATTTACACTGTACACTATATACTACACACAGAGCTCTTGTGTATAATGTCATTGGTGGTAATAACAGTGTTGTTAGTATTATGGTTTGTATTCATAATCAGTATTGTTGCATTCGGTCACTATGTGGTGGTAATATGTTGTCAGCTCATGGTGTGGCAGTATATGTCCCTTGTATGTGGTATTATTCGGTCACTATGTGGTGGAATATGTAATCCAGTTGTAAGGAGGAAGACCGGACTGTGGGTGCAGGTGTTGTGCTGGGTCCAGAACTGTCGTGGCTGCATCCAGTGTTGCTGGGGGAAAGAATGGGGAACCGCACAGGTCCCATGACCCAGGGAGAGGGGGCGTGGCTAAGCCAGGCAGTGAGCAGAAAGTGCAGGAAAGAATCAACCTGTCTTATGAAGAAAGGTTGCAGGATTTGGGAATGTTTAGTTTGCAAAAGAGAAGACTGAGAGGAGACTTAATAGCTGTCTACAAATATCTAAAGGGCTGTCACATTGTAGAAGGATCAACTTTATTCTCATTTGCACAAGGAAAGACTAGAAGCAATGGGATGAAACTGAATGGGAGGAGACACAGATTAGATATTAGAAAAAACTTTTTGACAGTTAGAGTGATCAATGAGTGGAACAGGCTGCCACGAGAAGTGGTGAGTTCTCCTTCAATGGAAGTCTTCAAACAGAGGCTGGACAGACATCTGACTGGGATGATTTAGCGAATCCTGCTTTGAGCAGGGGGTTGGACCAGATGGCCCAGGAGGTCCCTTCCAACTCTACAATTCTATGATTCTATGATTCTATGAATCATAGAATCGTTGCGCTGCAAGGGACCTCCTGGGCCATCTGGTCGAACCCCTTGCTCAAAGCAGGATTCGCTAAATCATCCCAGACAGATGTCTGTCCAGCCTTTGTTTGAAGACTTCTATTGAAGGAGAACTCTCTACCTCTTGTGGCAGCCTGTTCCACTCATTGATCACTCTGTCAAAAAGTTTTTTCTAATATCTAATCTGTGTCTCCTCCCATTCAGTTTCATCCCATTGCTTCTAGTCTTTCCTTGTGCAAATGAGAATAAAGATGATCCTTCTACAATGTGACAGCCCTTGAGATATTTGTAGACAGCTATTAAGTCTCCTCTCAGTCTTCCCTTCTGCAAGCTAAACACTCCCAAATCCTGCAACCTTTCCTCAAAAGACAGGGCTTGCAGACCGGTCACCATTCTGGTCGCTCTTTTCTGAACTTGCTCCAGTTTGTTGATGTCTTTTTTAAAATGTGGTGCCCAAAACAGGACACAGTATTCCAGATGAGGTCTGACCAAAGAGGAGTAGAGGGCAATAATGAGTTCACCTGATCTAGACTGTATGCTTCGGTTTATACATCCTAGAATTGCATTTGCCTTTTTTGCTGCTGCATCACACTGTTGACTCATATTCAGTCTGTGATCAATTAGTATACCCAAGTCTTTTTCACATGTGCTGTTGCTTAGCCCTATTCCTCCCATTTTGTATATGCTTTTTTCATTTTTATTGCCAAGATGTAGTACTTTGCATTTTTCATGTTAAAAACCATTCTGTTAGTTGCTGCCCACTGCTCCAGTTTATTTATATCTTTTTGAATCATCTCTCTCTTCTCTAGTATTAGCTATTCCTCCTAGCTTTGTGTCATCAGCAAATTTAATCAGTTTACCCTCAATTCCTTCATCTAAATCGAAGATAAAGATGTTGAACAATACAGGGCCCAGGACAGAGCCCTGTGGTACCCCACTTGAGACATTCTTCCAACTGGATGTGCAGCCATTTACGACCACTCTTTGGGTCCGATCACTAAGCCAGTTATAAATCCACCTAACAGTTGCCTTGTCCATTCCATACTTAGCCATTTTTTTCAATAAGGATTGTATGAGATACTTTGTCAAATGCTTTGTTGAAGTCAAGATATACTATAGCTACAGCATTTCCCTGATCCACCCAATCAGTAATTCTGTCATAGAAGGAAATTAAGTTAGTCTGACATGACTTATTAGTTACAAACCCATGCTGACTCTGTTTAATCACTTCATTCTTGTCCAGTTACTTACATACATATTGTTTAATAATTTGTTCAAAGATCTTCCTGGTATAGAAGTCAAACTCACTGGCCTATAGTTCCATGGGTCCACCTTCTTCCCCTTTTTGAAGATAGGAACAACATTTGCTCGTCTCCAGTCTTCTGGGACTTCTTCTTTTCTCCAAGAATTTTCAAAGATTATGGAAAGTGGTTCAAAAATTTCTTCTGCTATCTCCTTCAGTACTCTGGGGTGTAATTCATCTGGACCTGGAGACTTGAATTCATTTAGGTTAGCTAAGTGTTTCCTCACTAACTTTCTGTAGATATCCTGGATTCTTCTATTCTCTTAATAGGACAGTGAAGAACCGTTGATGTTACATTTCCTACATTTCCTTTCTGAGAGAAAACAGATGCAAAATAGGAATTTAAAAGTTCGGCCTTCTCAACATCCTGTCTTACCATTTCATCATTTTCATCCTGTAAAAATCCTATAACATCTTTGACTTTTCTTTTACTTTTGACATATCCCCAAAATCCTTTATTATTGCTTTTGACATCTCTTGCAAGTCTCAATTCATTGTCAGCTTTAGTAATCTGATTTGTGCCCAGCAATTTCTGCAGACAGCATTATATCCTCTCTTTCCCACCAGCACAGAGAGCAGAGGAAAGTGTGCGGCATGCTCCACAGTTACAGGAGCAGAGCAGAGATGTGCCCCGGCAGAAATTAGGCAAACACTTAAGTGAGCCAGTGAGTGTTCAGAGCGCCGTGTGCCCAGCCAAGCAGAGTGCAGTGCTCATGCGGAGGTGCGTGTGCCAATGGCAGGACCCTGAGGTGCATTCCCCATTGTTGGTATATGCATGGCAGAAGCCTCAGTGCATGTGTGAGAGAGACTATGGCAGCACTTCCCACTTTGGCTTCACAGATTTATGGACTAGGGGCTCAGCGGGCAAAACCATTGACTGCCCATTGCCACCAGAAACTGGACTGTGATTCTTTGGGATCCATCTGAGGACACCACCCTCCCATCAGACTGTTTGTAGATGAGGATCAGAGAAGACTACGAAAAGTGACGTTTAACTATCAGACTGTTGCGTTAACTATTTATTTCCCTTGATTCCAGTTACTGTTGATTAACTCCGTGCGAGGAGATAATTTTCATCCTTTTGTTAAAAATTAAATAATATTGTTATACAGCATTGTTCTGCAATCCCTGCACTACTATTTCCGAACCAGCTTACACAGTTATGGTGTGGCGGTATTTCTCCTTGTATGTTGTATTATTCGATCACTATGTGGTGGTAATATGTGGTCTGGTCACGGTGTCGTGGTATTTGTCCCTTGCATGTGGTATTATTCAGTCACTATGTGGTCTAGTCATCGTGTGATGGTATTTGTCCCTTGTATGTGGTATTATTGGTGTTGGTATAGTAGATTGTGTTGTATATGGAGGTCTTGCATTCTCTCTGATATTAATTAGGAGAAGATTCTTTATATCCATTAAAGATTGTTATGTACAATGTTTTCTGTACTAAAAATTTGCTCTGCTAGTTAGAATTTACACCATGCAATGTAAGAGAAACATTTAGACTAGATCCAATGTAATTGACATTGCAAATGATTATCAAATTAGTCATCTTAACTAATTAACAGCTCCTCGTCTTCTATTCAAGTTCAGACCTATGCAAAAGGTTAATTAAGGTTACTTTTACAATTCAAGTATTTCAGCCATTTTTATTTTTAAGAGGTCTTTAATTTTGTATACATGCCTAAAGGCGGACAATAGATGTAAAGATTTTTAGTCAATGTGATGAACGATTCAATATTTCTTTTAATTCCGTAACAGAGTGATCATTTCGAAGTGACGTGCCATAAATAAAATGAGTCATAGTAACACTTAAAAATAATTATTTTAGAGACTGGATCATTAACAGAAAGTTAGATTAGTTCATTAATCCATGTCCGAGTCCAGAGTCGCGGCGTTCTTGTAAACAGTCCTTTTTTCCCCTAACTTTATGTGTGCACATTGCGGCTAGCCAATCGGGGGGCAGGAAACACCCACAATGTCCTGACACAATGGCTTGTGTCATTGGCTGCTCAACTCACATGTCCCTCTCCATATAAATAGCAGACATCTTGTTTGTAGGGAGCTACTGTCCAGTGTGGCTGTAAAATTTACCTTCCAGCATTTTTTTCTTTTTTTTGACATTACTGAGCTCCACAAAGAAAGCCAGCAGGGCACACGTCCTACAAGTGTGTTTTGCACTGCTTCTGTTGTGCTCCATGCACTAGTATAGCATTCTAATTAATATTTTTTCACTAGCTAAATGTGAAAAAGCCTGCTGTATTCCACATTTTAGCTAGTTAGCTAGGTGGTTGTATATCTGTATGGAGATGGCCGGTCCCCTTCAGTTGCACCTACTCCTTCTGCCGTGTGATGCCCTGGGCACTTCCCATGTACATAAGTTATGTACCTGTATGGTTTTATGTGTGTCTTATACCTTGCCATGTATTGTATCATATTGTGTATGTTCTCCTTTAAATGGATGTATATAGTTAGGGGCAGCAATAGTTAATACGATGGGCTGGGTCAGCAGCAGAGGGCAAAAACTGCTGCTTCCCCAGAACTGCTATGATCTTTGTCCAGTGCAGACGGATGGGGTACTGCCTGACCCCCCACATGGGAGAAGACCATCAAGGACTAAAAAGGATTGCAACACAGGCCCTCAAGACTTTGAAGGGACCTTTGCTGAAGGGGTCTCAGGCACCCAGATTCCAACAAGCGGTTTACTGTGAACTTTGGCTGCTGCGACCGTTGTGGGTGCGACTGCAGCAAACGTCAGGGAAAGAGCAGGAAAGCCTGTGTTGTATCTGTCTTTCATGTCCATTCTTCAACTCTGTGCAATAAAAAGTTACTGTTCCTTGTTGGAATACAGCTGCATCCCTGGACTCTTAATTGCCCAGAGTGCTGTGACCAGAAGAAGGAGATTGCATGTACAAGGGGCCGCGGAGTGTCTACAGACTGTGTTTAGTGGGTAAGCTTGGTCTGGACAACCACCCCGGTGCCCTTTGTCTTACATATCAGTCAGACAGTGTAGCAAGCTACTGTCCAGTATGGCTGTTAAATTTACAGTACCTTCCAGCATTTTTTTTCTTTTTTGGACATTACTGAGGTCCACAGAGAACGCCAGCATGGTACGTATTGTGCACTGCTTCTATTGTGCTCCATGCACGAGTATAGCATTCTAATTATTTTTTGTTCACTAGCTAAATGTGAACAGCCTGCTGTATCCCACCTTGTCATTTAGTGCTGTGGTGATATAAAACTGTCTGCAGACCTAAAGGCACATTAAAAAAGTTATATTTTTCTCTGTTGCTAAATGTGAAACAGCCTGCTGTATCCCACGTTATCATTTTGTGACGATGAGATGAAACTGTCTGCAGACCGACGGCACATTAAAAAAATTATAATTTTTCAGCCGAATCACACTTTATCATTTGGTTGGATAGAAATTATGCTGTAGAGGCCTGCTCTACAAAAATTCTTCTGTTATTAATTTCATACAGTAAGGGACAAGACTTTAAAATAGCTTGCCTGCCCTTATTCACACACTGAGGTCAATTTTGACACATGGTAAGGCTTTTCATATGAGACAGTGTAGGACTGTCCCGATCAGAGTTACCTTGTCATTGATTTTTGATCAAAAGCAGTATTACTAAAAACTGTGTTATTTAACCCCTTCACCCCCCAAGGGTGGTTTGCACGTTTATGACCGGGCCAATTTTTACAATTCTGACCACTGTACCTTTATGAGGTCATAACTCTGGAACGCTTCCATGGATCCCGGTGATTCTGACATAGTTTTCTCATGACATATTGTACTTCATGCTAGTGGTAATATTTCATTCAAATAACTTGCGTTTATTTGTGAGAAAAATGGAAATTTGACAAAAATTTTGAAAATTTTGCAATTTTCCAACTTTGAATTTTTATGCCCTTAAATCACAGAGATACGGCACACAAAAAACTTGATAACTAACATTTCCCACATGTTTACTTTACATCAGCACAATTTTGGAACCCAAATTTTTTTTTGTTAGGAAGTTATAAGGGTTAAAAGTTGACCAGCGATTTCTCATTTTTACAACACCATTTTATTTTTACGGACCACATCACATTTGAAGCCACTTTGCGGGGTCTATATGATAGAAAATACCCAAAAGTGACACCATTCTAAAAACTGCACCCCTTAAGGTGCTCAAAACCACATTCAAGAAGTTTATTAACCCTTTAGGTGCATCACAGGAATTTTTTTTAATATTTAAAAAAAAAATGAACATCTAACTTTTTTTCACCAAAAAAATATTCAGGTTCAATTTTTTTTATTTTACCAAGGGTAACAGGAGAAATTGGACTGCAAAAGTTATTGTGCAATTTGTCCTGAGTACGCTGATACTTGATATGTGGGGGGGAACGACTGTTTCGGCGTATGGCAGAGCTCAGAATGGAAGGAGCGCCGTTTGACTTTTTCAATGCAAAATTGGCTGGAATTCAGATCGGACGCCATGTCACGTTTGGAGAGTCCCTGATGTACCAAAACAGTGGAAACCCCATTTTGGAAACTAGACCCCCCAAGGAACATATCTAGATATGTGGTGAGAACTTTGAACCCACAAGGGCTTCACAGAAGTTTATAACATACAGCCGTACAATAAAAAAATCATATTTTTTCCACAAAAATGATCTTTTCACCCCAATTTTTATTTTCCCAATGGTAACAGGACTGTAAAAGTTATTGTGCAATTTGTCGTGAGTACGCTGATACCCCACATGTGGGGGGTAAACCACTATTTGGGCGCATGGCAGAGCTCGGAAGGGAAGCAGCACCATTTGACGTTTTTGGCTGGAATTGAGATCGGACACCATGTCGCGATTGGAAAACCCCTGATGTACCAAAACAGTGGAAATCCCCCACAAATGACACCATTTTGTAAACTAGACCCCCCAAGGAACTTATCTAGATGTGTGGTGAGCACTTTGAACCCCCCAGTGCTTCACAGAAGTTTATAACGCCCGGGCGTGAAAATAAAAAATTTGTATTTTTTCCACAAACATGATCTTTTAGTCACCTTTTTTTATTTTCCCAAGGGTACCAGGAGAAATTGGACCCCAAAAGTTGTTGTCCAATTTGTCCTGAGTATGCTGATACCCCATATGTGGGAGAAAACTACTGTATGGGCACACGTCGGGGCTCGGAAGGGAAGTAGTGACGTTTTGGAATGCAGACTTTGATGGAATGGTCTGCGGGTGTCATGTTGCTGTTATGAATGAGTCACCGTAGGAGGCAAAAACAGAAATACAAGCTAAGTCCAGAAAACCAGAGAAGTTGGCAACTATCAGATTGCAGACCCCTGAACCTATCAACACAACTAGCAGTAGCCGTGGGGGGTTCCTACGATGCCCTAGACCCCTCGATCACAGCCGGAGAAATAACTAGGCCTAAAGAAAGAAAGGGGAAATCTAAACTGCCCCAGAGCAGACCCCAAAGCAATAGGCAGCCCCCAACATATAATGACGGTGAAGCAAGATGAAAACACTAACACAGACAGAAAGATAGACTGAGCAAAGACGGGGCCCAAAACTACCTAGATAGGAAAGGACAGGAAGGCTGCTGTCTGCAATCTGCCAAAACCCTATCAAAGACATAAGCCAACAAGCTGATATGAAAAAGGCCCTGAAGCAGCTAGGCTTCAAAAACTAAATCAGCACTCAGGTATTTTCAGAAGACAGAGCTAAAGGAATTCAGCACACCCCAGCAGGAAAAGGCAGAAATCAGGAAAAACAAAGCAAAACAAAGTCAAAGCACCAATGCAAAAGGCCGAGCAGCAAACTTAGCTTTAGAGGAGCAGGAATTCAGACTGGTCTCCAAGGATCCCACAGAGAAATCACCCGCAGGGCAGAAGGGCGTCGGCAGTCTTATATCCAGTCAGTAACTCCACTCAGCCAGTCATCATCATCAGCCTCAGGTGTTTGATAATCAGGCTCACTACCCTTCTTCACCAGAAGAGGGAGTTCCTCGGGCCTCAGTAATGAAGGGGAAAATGAACTCACAACAGTACCTCCCCCTTGAGGAGGGGTCACCGAACCATCAACTACGCCACCAGGGCGATCAGGGTGAGCCCGATGAAAGGCACGCACCAATCTTTTGGCATGAATATCAGAGGCAGAGACCCAGGAATTATCCTCCTGACCATAACCCTTCCACTTAACCAAATACTGGAGTCTCCGTCTAGCCAGACGGGAATCCAGTACTTTCTCTACCTCATATTCCATGTTACCTTCAACCAATACAGGGTCTGGAGGTGCCACCCCCGGAACAACAGGTTCAACAAACCTCTTCAACAAAGATTTATGGAACACATTATGGATTTTAAATGTGACAGGAAGAGCCAAACGAAAAGAGACCGGATTAATAATCTCCACAATCTTGTAAGGTCCAATAAATCTAGGCTTAAACTTAGGAGAAGCCACCTTCATAGCAATATTTTTTGATGATAACCACACCATATCACCAACCTTAAACTGGGGACCAATGGTCCTATGTCAGTTGGAAAACCGCTGGGCCTTTTCCTGGGAGAGAGGTAACTTATCCACCACTTGGTCCCAGATCTGGTGCATTCTCGCCACCACAGTGTCAACACCTGGGCAGGCAGAGGGCTCCACCTGCCCTGAAGAAAATCGAGGATGAAACCCAAAGTTACAAAAAAAAAGGTGACATCAAAGTGGCAGAACTAGCTCTATTATTTAAAGCAAATTCGGCCAAGGGCAAAAATGAAACCCAATCATACTGATCAGCAGAAATAAAACATCTCAAATATGACTCCAAGGCCTGGTTTGTTCTCTCTGTCTGCCCATTGGTCTGAGGGTGAAAAGCAGAGGAGAATGACAACTGAATTCCCAGCCTGGAACAGAAAGTTCTCCAAAATCTAGACACAAACTGGACTCCTCTGCCAGATACAATGTTCTCAGGAATCCCGTGCAAACGAACCACCTGTTGTAAAAACAGGGGCACCAACTCAGAGGAAGACGGCAACTTAGGGAGTGGTACAAGATGAACCATCTTAGAGAACCTATCACAAATCACCCAAATAACAGTCATCCTTTGAGAGACAGGCATATCAGAGATGAAATCCATTGAAATATGGGTCCATGGCCTCTTGGGGACAGGCAAAGGCATCAACAACCCACTAGAGCGAGAACACGATTTAGACCGGGAGCACGTCCCACAGGACTGCACAAAATTCCTGACATCACGAGACAAGGAGGGCCACCAAAAAAACCGACTCACCAGATCTCTAGTACCAAAAATACCTGGATGACCAGCCAAAGCAGAGCAATGAACTTCAGACATCACTCTCTTCTTCCACTGGTCAGGAACATACAACTTTCCACTGGGACAACGCTCAGGTTTGTCCTCCTGGAACTCTTCCAGAGCACGTCTCAAATCGGGCGAGATGGCAGAAAGAACTACCCCTTCACCTAAGATGGTAGCAAGCTTGGTCACCACAGGAGAATCAGCAAAGAAGCTCCTAGAGAGGGCGTCTGCCTTGACATTCTTCGTTCCAGGAAGAAAAGAAACCACAAAATGAAAACGTGTAAAAAACAAGGCCCACCTAGCCTGTCTAGGGTTCAAGCGCTTAGCCGACTCTAGGTAAATCAAATTCTTGTGGTCAGTGAGGACCACGACTTGATGCTTAGCTCCCTCCAACCAATGTCTCCACTCCTCAAATGCCCATTTCATGGCCAACAGTTCCCTATTCCCCACATCATAGTTACGTTCAGATGGAGAGAACTTTCGGGAAAAGAAAGCACAGGGATTCATTTTAGATGTTACAGGGTCCTTTTGGGACAAAACAGCTCCTGCACCAATCTCAGAAGCATCCACCTCTACCAGGAATGGAAGTGAGACATCAGGTTGCCGCAAAACCGGGGCGGAGGTGAATCTTCGCTTCAGCTCCTGAAAGGAAGAAACAGCCTCCGGAGACCAATTTAACACATCAGCACCCTTCTTAGTCAAATCAGTCAATGGCTTGGCAATACTAGAAAATTTTGCTATAAATTTCCGATAAAAATTAGCAAAACCCAAAAACTTCTAGAGGGCCTTCAAAGAAGTGGGCTGAACCCAATCGTAAATGGCCTGTACCTTGGCTGGGTCCATTTCAATAGTTGACGGGGACAAAATAAATCCCAAAAAAGAAATCCTCTGTACTGCAAAAAGGCATTTAGATCCCTTGACATACAGGGAATTCTCCCTCAAGATCCGGAACACAGTCCGAATATGTTCCACATGAGAATCCCAATCCTTGGAGAAGATCAAAATATCATCCAGATAGATAATCAAAAATTTATCGACAAAATCTCGGAAAATATCGTTCATGAAGCACTGGAAGACAGAAGGGGCATTAGTGAGCCCAAAAGGCATCACCAGGTACTCAAAATGTCCCTCCGGAGTATTAAACGCCATCTTCCATTCATCCCCATGCTTAATGCGAATAAGATTATACGCCCCCCTGAGGTCAAGCTTGGTAAACCAGCAAGCACCTTTAACTCTGGAGAATAGATCAGAAATCAGGGGTAACGGATACTGATATTTAACAGTAATTTTGTTGAGGGCACGATAATCAATACAAGGTCTTAATGATCCATCCTTTTTGGCTACAAAAAAAAAAACGGCACCTAAGGGTGACGAGGATGGTCTAATATGACCCTTCTCCAACGCCTCCTTAATATAGGATCGCATAGCCTCGTGCTCGGGTACAGATAAATTGAAGAGCCGACCCTTGGGAAATTTACACCCCGGGCTCAGTTCAATTGCACAGTCATAACTCCTATGAGGAGGCAGAGACGCAGACTCATTCTCACTAAATACATCATAAAAGTCCGCCAAATAATCAGGAACATCATGCGACTGAGGAGAGGTGGAAAACACCGGAGCCTCACTAAAGGCACACCGACAACCCCAACTCACCACAGACACATATTTCCAATCCAAAACTGGATTATGAATTTGTAACCAGGGAAACCCCAGAACAATAGTATCATGCAGATTATGCAACACCAAAAATCTGCAATTTTCTTGATGGTCTGGGGCGACCCGCATTACCACCTGGGTCCAAAACTGAGGTTTATTTTTAGCCAAAGGAGTAGCATCAATCCCCCTCAAAGGGATAGGTGTCTGCAGAGGTGTCATCGGAAATCAATAACGTTTAGCAAAATCCAAGTCCATTAGGTTTAGGGTTGCTCCCGAATCCACAAAAGCCTTGGCGGAAAATGTGGACAGGGAGCAGATCAGAGTAATAGCCAGAAGAAACTTAGGTTGAACACCCCAACAGAAAACGTGTGTGCAAAGCGTTTCTCTCGTTTAGGACAGACAGAAATAATATGTGAGGCATCTCCACAGAAAAAACACAACTTATTATGCCTTCTGAACTTCTGACGCTGCTCTCTGGAAAAAACTCTATCATATTGCATAGGTTCAGACATTTGTTCAACAGGTGGCAACACCTCTCGTGCAGCTTTGCGTTCACGCAAACGCCGATCAACCTGAATGGCTAATGACTAGAGTTGAGCGATACCATCCGATACTTCAAAGTATCGGATCGGAATGGATCGGCCGATCTTAAAAAAAAGTATCGGTATCGCCGATTCCGATACCGGAAGTCCCATTCAAGTCTATGGGACTTCCGGTATCGGAATAAGAAAAACCCTGTTTTTGCCTTGTACAGCCTCTCTGGGGTCTGTACGGGCCTTTCGGGGGGCTGTGCCGGCCTGCCAGGGGGTCTGTGCAGGCTCCGGTGGTCTGTGCCGGCCTGCCGGGGGGCTGTGCCGGCCTGCCGGTGGTCTGTGCAGGCTCCGGTGGGCTGTGCCGGCCTGCCGGGGGGCTGTGCCGGCCTGCCGGGAGGCTGTGCAGGCTCCGGGGGACTGTGCCGGCCTGCCGGGGGGCTGTGCCGGCCTGCCGGTGGTCTGTGCAGGCTCCGGGGGGATGTGCCGGCCTGCCGGGGGGCTGTGCCGGCCTGCCGGTGGTCTGTGCAGGCTTCGGGGGTCTGTGCAGGCATCGTCCGATGGGACTATAAGTCCCATCGGGCGATGCCTGCTACCATGACAGTGATTGACACATTAGCCAATGATGGGACAGTAGTAGTCCCATCATCCGACTAATGTGTTGAATGTAAAAAAAAAAAATTACATGCTACATACATGCTACATACATACAACATGCATACTACATACATGTTACATTCATACTACATACTACATACATGCTACATTCATACTACATAAATACTACATGCAACATACATACTACATATATACTACATACATACTACATGCATGCTACATACATACTGCATGCTACATACATACTACATGCTACATACATACCACATATATACTACATACATACTACATGCATGCTACATACATACCACATACATACTACATACATACTACATACATACTACATGCATGCTACATGCTACATACATACTACATATATACTACATGCATGCTACATACATACTACATGCTACATACATACTACATATATACTACATGCATGCTACATACATACTACATGCTACATACATACTACATATATACTACATGCATGCTACATACTACATGCTACATACATACTACATATATACTACATGCATGCTACATACATACTACATACATACTACATGCATGCTACATACATACTACATGCTACATACATACCACATACATACTACATATATACTACATGCATGCTACATACATCCTGCATGCTACATGCATGCTACATACATACTACATACATACTACATGCTACATACATACCACATATATACTACATACATACAATACATTCATACAATACATACATAGACATACAGTACATATAACATAGAGTAACCTACTTACCAATACTTGTCACATTGTTCCCTGAAGCCATTGTCTTTTCCTGAATAAATATTAACATAACAAACCACAAAAATACTCACCCACGATCCGAAGCAGTCCACGAGTGTGTCCCACGACGATCTTGGGTAGAGAACTGCAGCATCAGATGATGCTGCCGTTCTCTACGGGCTGCAGGAATCCAATGACGGAAGGTAGGTATCCTTCCGCACTGTATTCCTCCGCCACTTAAAAAAAAAAAAAGTCCCTAGTCTCACTTTATGCCATTGCTGCGTTGGTTTGCATGCATGTAGTATATATGTAGTATGTATGTAGCATGCATGTAGTATATATGTAGTATGTATGTAGCATGTATGTAGCATGTAGCATGTATGTAGTATATATGTGGTATGTATGTAGCATGTAGTATGTATGTAGTATGTATGTAGTATGCATGTAGCATGCAGTATGTATGTAGCATGCATGTAGTATATATGTAGTATGTATGTAGCATGCATGTAGTATATATGTAGTATGTATGTAGCATGTAGCATGTATGTAGTATATATGTAGTATGTATGTAGCATGTAGTATGTATGTAGCATGTATGTAGTATGTATGTAGCATGCATGTAGCATGCATGTAGTATGTATGTAGTATGTATGTAGCATGCAGTATGTAGCATGTATGTAGCATGTATGTAGTATGTATGTAGTATATATGTAGTATGTATGTAGCATGTAGTATGTATGTAGCATGTAGTATGTATGTAGCATGTAGTATGTATGTAGCATGCATGTAGTATATATGTAGTATGTATGTAGCATGTAGTATGTATGTAGCATGCATGTAGTATATATGTAGTATGTATGTAGCATGTAGTATGTATGTAGCATGCATGTAGTATGTATGTAGCATTTTTTTTTTTTTTTTTTAACACATTAGCCGGATGATGGGACTACTACTGTCCCATCATTGGCTAATGTGTCAATCACTGTCATGGTAGCAGGCATCGCCAGATGGGACTTGTAGTCCCATCGGACGATGCTTGCACAGACCCCCGGACATCAGCACAGCCCCCCGGCAGGCCGGCACAGCCCCCCGGCAGGCCGGTACAGACCCCCACAGGGTGCACAGACCACCGGCAGGCCGGCACAGCCCCCCGGCAGGCCGGTACAGACCCCCACAGGGTGCACAGACCACCGGCAGGCCGGCACAGCCCCCCGGCAGGCCGGTACAGACCCCCACAGGGTGCACAGACCACCGGCAGGCCGGCACAGCCCCCCGGCAGGCCGGTACAGACCCCGGGCAGTCCACACAGCCCCCGGCAGGCCGGCAGAGACCCCCGGAAGGCCCGAAATGACGGCGCATCATGATGCGCACACACAGCGCATCATGATGACGTCAGGCTGTCAATCAACTTTGAACTTCCGATTCCGATGCCGAATTCCGATATTGAAAAAATATCGGAAGTCGGTATCGGAATTCCGATACAGCAAGTATCGGCCGATACCCGATACTTGCGGTATCGGAATGCTCAACACTACTAATGACATAGAATCGTCAAGACCAGAGGGAACAGGAAATCCCACCATAGTATCTTTTACGGCTTCTGACAACCCCTTCCGAAAGAGAGCAGCCAAGGCATTATCATTCCAGGTAGTAAGTACTGCCCACTTTCGGAATTTTTGACAGTACAATTCTGCAGAATCACGACCCTGGTTCAATGCCAGCAGGGTCTTTTCAGCCTGATCAATGGCATTAGGTTCGTCATACAACAACCCCAAGGCCTGAAAAAATGCGTTCACATTAGTCAGAATAGGATCATCTGGTTTCAAAGAAAACGCCCAATCCTGGGGATCGCCACGCAGCAAAGAGATGACAATTTTAACCTGCTGCGCGGAGCTCCCTGACGAGTTAGGCTTCAAGGCAAACAATAATTTACAATTATTTTTGAAATTCAAAAATTTAGACCGATCCCCAAAAAATACATCAGGTGTAGGAATCTTTGGTTCAGCAGCATGTGAATGAGCAAGGTAGGCGGAAATTCCCCGCACTTCCGCAGCGAGCTGCTCCGCACGATCAGACAATTGCTTTATCTCCATTGAGAGAAAAAAAAATTCCCCCTACGGCCTCAGAGATATAGAGGAAAAAATATACACACTTTTTTTTTACAATTCTTTCCTGCTATTGAGTACCCTAGGATCTGCGGTATGGCGGGTGATTCTGTTATGAATGAATCACCGTAGGAGGCAAAAACATAAATGCAAGCTAAGTCCAGAAAACCAGAGAAGTTGGCAACTATCAGATTGCAGACCCCTGAACCTTTCAACACAACTAGCAGTAGCCGTGGGGGGTTCCTACGATGCCCTAGACCCCTCGATCACAGCCGGAGAAATAACTAGGCCTAAAGAAAGAAAGGGGAAATCTAAACTGCCCCAGAGCAGACCCCAAAGCAATAGGCAGCCCCCAACATATAATGACGGTGAAGCAAGATGAAAACACTAACACAGGCAGAAAGATAGACTGAGCAAAGATGGGGCCCAAAGCTACCTAGATAGGAAAGGACAGGAAGGCTGCTGTCTGCAATCTGCCAAAACCCTATCAAAGACATAAGACAACAAGCTGATATGAAAAAGGCCCTGAAGCAGCTAGGCTTCAAAAACTAAATCAGCACTCAGGTATTTTCAGAAGACAGAGCTAAAGGAATTCAGCACACCCCAGCAGGAAAAGGCAGAAATCCAGAAAAACAAAGCAAAACAAAGTCAAAGCACCAATGCAAAAGGCCGAGCAGCAAACTTAGCTTTAGAGGAGCAGGAATTCAGACTGGTCTCTAAGGATCCCACAGAGAAATCACCCGCAGGGCAGAAGGGCGTTGGCAGCCTTATATCCAGTCAGTAACTCCACTCAGCCAGTCATTATCATCAGCCTCAGGTGTTTGATAATCAGGCTCACTACCCTTCTTCACCAGAAGAGGGAGTTCCTCGGGCCTCAGTAATGAAGGGGAAAATGAACTCACAACATGTTGCCTTTGGAGAGCCCCTAATGTACCTAAACAGTGGATCCCCCCACAAATGACCCCATTTTGAAAACTAGACCCCCTAAGGAACTTATCTAGATGTGAGGTGAGCACTTTGAACCCCCAAGGGCTTCACAGAACTTTATAATGCCCGGGCATGAAAATAAAAAAATCGTATTTTTTCCACAAACATGATCAATTAGTCCCCAATTTTTTTATTTTCCCAAGGGTAACAGGAGAAATTGAACCCTAAAAGTTGTTGTCCAATTTGTCCTGAGTACGCTGACACCCCATATGTGGGAGAAAACTACTGTATCGGCACACGTCGGGGCTCGGAAGGGAAGTAGTGACGTTTTGGAATGCAGACTTTGATGGAATGGTCTGCGGGTGTCATGTGCGTTTGGAGAGCCCCTGATGTACCTAAACTATTGAAACTCCCCACAAGTGACCCCATTTTGGACACTAGACCCCCCACGGAACTTATCTAGATGTGTGGTGAGCACTTTGAACCCCCAAGTGCTTCACAGAAGTTTATAACGCTCGGACGTGAAAATAAAAAAAACATTTTTTTCCACAAAAATGATATTTTTGCCCCCAATTTTTTATTTTTCTAAGTGTAACAGGAGAAATTGGACCCCAAAAATTGTTTTGCAATTTGTCCTGAGTAGGCTGATACCCTACATGTGGGGGTAAAACACTGTTTGGGCGCATGGCAGAGCTTGGAAGGGAAGGAGCACCATTTGATTTTTTTCAACTCAGAAATGGCTGGAATTGAGATCAGATGCCATGTTGCATTTGGAGAGCCCCTGATGTGCCCAAACAGTGGAAACCCCCAATTCTAACTCCAACCCGAACCCCAACACACCCCTAACCCTAATCTCAGCCCTAACCCTAGCCCTAGCCCTAACCCTAGCCCTGGACCTAACCCTAGCCCTAACCCTAATGGAAAAATGGAAATAAATACATTTTCTTTTAATTTTATTATTTTTCCCTAACTAAGGGGGTGATAACGGTGGGTTTGATTTACTATTTATGGTGGTTTTTATGTTTGGCAGCTGTCGCACGCTAAAAGACGCTTTTTATTGTAAAAATAGTTTTTGCACCACCACATATTGAGAGCTGTAATTTTTCCGTATTTTGACCCACCGAGTCATGTGAGGTCTTATTTTTTGCAGAACGAGTTGACGCTTTTATTGGTATCATGTTCGGACACGTGACATTTTTTGATCGCTTTTTATTCCGATTTTTGGGACGCAGAATGAACAAAAACCAGCGTTTCATGAATTTCTTTTGGGGGGGTGCGTTTACACCGTTCCGCATGCTGTAAAATTGATAAAGCAGTTTTATTCTTCGGGTCAGTACGGTTACAGCGATACCTCATTTAGGTCGTTTTTTTATGTTTTGTCGGTTTTTTGCAATGAAAACTATTTTATATAAAAAATAATTATTTTTGCATCGCTTTATTCTGCGAGCTATAACTTTTATACTTTTTCGCTAATGATGCTGTGTGGTGGCTCGTTTTTTGCGGGACAAGATGACGTTTTCAGCGGTACCATGGATATTTATATGTGTCTTTTTGATTGCGCGTTATTGCACTTTATGTTCGGCAGTATGATAATAAATCATTATTTTTTGCTTAGTTTTTTATTTTTTAAGGGGTTCGCTAAAGGGGTTAACTAGTGGGACAGTTTTATAGGGCGGGTCGTTACGGACGCGGCGATACCTAATATGTGTACTTTTATTGTTTTTTTTTTTATTTCCAAAAAATGGATTTATTGGGGGAATATTTTTTTTTTTTTCTCTAATTTATTTGGCGATTTTTTTAAAATTATTTTAACACTTTTTTTTAATTTTTTTTTAACTTTATTACATAGTCCCAGGTGGGACATCACTGTCCTGTGACAGATCGCTGATCTGTCACATCACAGATCACTGTAACAGATCAGCAATCTGTCACAGGCACTGCAGCAGACTTCCTCATGCCTGCGCTTTGCAGGAAAGAGCCCCCCGCAGCAGTGCTGCACTTTGCGCTGCCGTGGGGGGGCTCAGGGAAGCATGGAGGGAGCCCCCTCCCTGCCGATGCTTCCCTTTAACCCCAGGTACACCGCGATCATGTTTGATCGCGGTGTGCAAGGGGTTAACGTGTCGGGGGCGGTCCGTGACCGCCCCTGACACATTGTGCCAGGTGTCAGCTGTGATAATCAGCTGACACCCGGCCGCGATCAGCGGTGCTCACCACGTGGGCGCCGCTGATCGCGGTAGACGTACTATCCCGTCCATGGGCATAGGGCCCGGGTCCGTGGACGGGATAGTACGTCGGATGTCAGGAAGGGGTTAAATGCACTTTTTGGTTTTTATTTACTTAGTTACAGCAGGGTTTTTGTTCATTTTTTCTCTTGTAGGCTTTAAAATAGTTTGTAGCATTTAGTGTGTTATAGAGGCCTGATCCATAGGCCACAAAAATTATTTTGTTATTAACGTCAGACAGTAAGGGACCTGACTTTAAAATAGTTTGTAGCATCTAGTGTGTTATAGAGGCCTGATCCTAAAATGATGCCACTTCTTTGAGGTAAGGCCCTCATTTCTTTAAATGTGAACACTTCTTTTTGGGTGTCCATCTGCTGCATTGAGTGTAGTGGAAGAACTTTCAGTCCTTATTATTCTATTTCTACTGTGGTGAAATTGATGCCACTTTGGTGGTGTCTGCCATTAATTTTTGGAAATGTGAACACTCCTGGTTGGGTGTTCATCTGTTGGATTGGGTGTAATGGAAGACCTGTCGGTCCCTATTATACTATTTCTACTGTGCTGAAATTGATGCCACTTTTGTGGCGTCTGCCAATAGTTTTTGGAAATGTGAACACTCCTGGTTGGGTCTCCTAAATGTGTGTTGCCTGTAGCAGTAGGCCTCAAAGACCATCAGGCCTCCACTTCCTTGGACTCAACTACCCGTGTCACTATCCTTACATTTTTCTGACAATGGTAATCTACAAAACTGATATTTGTGCCACCTGAGTGTGGCTCAGTATGCAAGCAGGTAGAGATGTTGCATGTGGTATCAGGGCTCCCAGCAAAGGGGCCTACAAGGATCCCTAACCCACCTCGTCTTACTGTGACGTTCAATTGAAAGCTGTAAATGCAGTACCAGATCCCGATACCTCATGCCTGACTGATTGCTGTAGTGCCATGCTAAAGTCGGTACTGTGGTGAATTGAGGCCACTTTCCTGGTGTCTGTCCCTCATTTGATGTGTTTTGGCAGCATTTGGGGATGTTATAAGGTGTAGTGCATGCGTTTGTTTCTGCGAATATTCAACGAATTAATCAGCGAAAATTTAACAAATTAATAAGCGAATATTGCAAATTTGGTGATTGTAATCCGAACCAAACATTGAAATATTCGCTCATCTTTAACTGAGATAAGTGTCCATATAAAAATATCAGAAAATAAATTGCACTCAGCAAATATCACTGGAAATGAATATAAGTAATCAGTATCAGAGAGGCTTACACACCGAACAACCGAAGCGCGTTTCAAAAACACTTTGCCAGAGGTGGTTGGTGAGAAGGTGAGCAAAAAATTTAAGCACGAAATAGTCAATGGAATAAGTAAAGATCAACAGGTGAATTCCATACAGAGATGTAAAACAGACACTAAGACTTACATAAAATGAAGACACAGTGATCGCATCAGGTAAATGGCGGCGCATGTGCAGTATAACATATAAGGTGCAGAGAGCCACCAAATAGCAGCGCTGAGGTGTGCTGATGCAGGTGAATCAGCGGCAGATCTGAAGCTTCTCAAACAATGAAGCAGCTGGCACATAGCCTGTGGATGCACAGTGCACAAAAGGACCACGATAACTGCAAGGAACAGCTGGTATCATGGTTTCACTAATCGTTTGGGTTGGCAGAATATTTATTGGAAAGAAATTCATTGAGAGTCTGGGAACCAGTGCTCACTTACACTAGAGGCAGCATAAGAGATCCCAGCAGGAAGCTGTGCGTAGAAGAAGAGCAGGTAGGGTAAAACAGTGAGATGGCACAGATGTGGCAGTAAATAAGTGTGAAAAGTCTGAAGTATTAATCCAACGTCTTCTTTGGAGTCTCTGATATTTATCTGCTTGGTATAGTTAAAGAAAGTTCTTCTGTAATGGTTGATTTGATTGTCCACAGAATAAAGGAACTTTTTGCCTTTCCAGTATTTATATAATGCAGGACACCAGCTGGTCACTATGCCCAACTGCTCCTTGGAATTGGACCTCTTCCTATTTAAATTGGAGTTCTCGAAAACCCCTTTAAACATTTTCTAATGCAAATTCTATGATCATCAACATACATTCTGCCATTGTCTGTGATAGAATTACTGTGGCTAGACCTGTAGTATTTATCTTGTTGTGTCTTTATTGTCTATCCTCAAGGCTTAGTCACTCATTTTATTGATCACGTTACTGTCTAACTCTAACCTTTACTTTATTGTGAAACATCCAGATTTACTATGGTTGACTTTAATATCTCTATTGATGAACCATTGTCCACTTGAGCTTCTAGCTCTCAGAGACTTGCAGTTTTTCTCGCACATACAAGACCACAACCCACTATGACCACATGCTAAAATATACATTGGATTCTGTTGCACCCTTCATTGTCCATGTCTACAGAGATTGAAGGTGGCATACTACAACCTAAAACCAATATTGGCAAGGACAATGTAGGTCTGCAGAGAAAAAGCAGGTAAAGTCTTACTAAGATGCAAATTTTTCCACTACACATTAAAGCTGCATCCCAACAAAACTGCAATCAGTGCTGTCAATGACAAACATGTAAAAATAATGCAAGAGAAAGCACTCCATGTGAAGGTCACTATAGTCAGATGTGGAGGAGAGAGAGGGAATGTGCTGCACTCACCTCCCATGGTTGTGTTTGTTCAGTCACAAGGCTGTCACTATGGTCAGAGGTGGAGGGGGGAGAAGGTACTATGGTCAGAGGTAGAGGGACAGGAGGTCAATGTTAAACAGATAAGCTTCAAATATCTTCAGTCTCAAGTCAGGTGCTCATTTGGCCCCTGACTGCATTGATTGAGAAGTCAAGCCATCATTGTTATTGAAGAAATCCCATGCGTGAGACTCATTCTTAGTGCATGTGTAAGGGTCGGCCAGGACTCCGGGGCAACGGTGTTCTGGATTCCCCTCAAATAGACATGATAGCTTCCTGTCAGTATACCTGCAGCTCCATTCTTCTCAAGGGTTTCTGTAATGCGCTGCACATTCTCCTTAGACAATGTGGAAGAAACAGAGTCACAGTCCCGTTCACAGTCCTCCAGGTCACCTACAGTCCAATAAAACTATCCGTGGTAAGGAAAGTCTCTTTCCACGACAACGTTCATTGAACACCGGACCCGTCCATCCATGGGACGTAAACATATATGCAAAAGTGTTCCATGTATAAGGTCCACAGTATTTGGGGTTGGGCTCCCCCTTCCTTTGAAGGTGGCATTGCCCTTTGTGTCATGTGCGCTGCCTATCCTGAAAACAGTCTGTTGTTGCAGCCACACATAATCTGGTCTACAGTCCTAGGGCATGTTTCTGATTTCCAGCAGAAAGAGTGCAACAGACGCACCAAAAAAACAAAAAAAATCAGCATTTACTTGAGGCCGTCCGGCCATACTGCACCTGGCTATGGGGCGCATTGGGTCTTCTCCACCCATAGGGATGCGGAACAGTCCCTATTTCAGTTGCTGCAACTCCACCCAGACCTCACACTCCTGTTGCTTTTTGCTCCTGACGACACTCTCGATCCAGGCGGCCTGACTAGGTGAAGGAAAAGGGCCCTCTCCTGACTGGTGGAAATGGCAGGCACCCAGGGACATCATAGTGGTGGAGGGAGACTGGGCCTCGGAGACACGAAGTTGGGGCAAGGACTTTTCTTCCAAGATAAGGGGTCGAACAACAGCTTTTGCAACTGAGGCCCGCGGCAGCGACCATTCATCCAAGGTCAGGGGCTGGGGTGCACACACCACTTCGGTCACATTAGCCGCACCCGACCCTTTTCTGGGTTGGGTGAACTCCATCCACTCCACCCATTTTGCAGCATTCGAAAGTGGAGGTCTTGGTCCTTTTTCCTTTAGCCACCCTCACCATGGGCAGGTCGGCGATGACTTTCGTGCTCTTTATAGGACATGTCCACAAAGGGTGGAGTCACAGTTGTCGTTCTCTCTCATGATGCCACTCACCGTCATCTTTGTCACTGAGGCGTTTTCATTCCCACACAAAGGTTTAGGCATATCCAATAGAGTGGCCACTTTCTCAATTTCAGTCTCTACTCTCTTTGTGGCATCTCCATGTAGGAGGCTGGACTGATATGTGGACCTGTCTGAAGGAGAGAGATAAAATGTAAAAATGTGCCGTGTACAATGCTTTATGGTAATTGGTATATATGTGTGAGGAAACAGCTAGTATTAGTGAGAGAAGGTGTAGTACTGAGTTTTGGCCACTAGATGGAGACATAGGATAGTGAGTAAAGGACCTAACAGCAGCTGAAGCTAGGAAACACAGAGTCATGGTGGGCAGAGTTACAGGAACTGAGAAGGGGAATTTCAGGACAAGGGAATAAGAGGAAGGAAAGTTCCAGAAGGACAGGACAGTCGGGGGTGGACCTGACAGAACAGCTGCAGACGGAGGATGCCTGGGGTGCCAAACATCTGGACACTGAAGAGGTAGTAAGTGTCGCAGTGGACGGATGGACTTGACTGGGAAGCGCTGTGGCAATGGGCCTAACGGCAGCCACAGTGAAGTAACCTAGAGTGCCGTTGTAGACAGAGGAAGGATGAGGTGACAGGTACCCAGGCCAGTGTGCAGGAGCTGTCGTGTTGCTGTGGTTGTCGGAGAAGAGAACCAATAAAGAAGACTTGATTGAACGTGCTTCTGCATCTAACTCCAGTCTTTTCGTGCATAAGAAGGGACCATCCCCCCAGTCAGCACACGTACTACATCCCCATGACAGTATGGCAATCCACATCAAATCCTCCAGAATTTCCATAGCATCTGAGACACTTGTCACTTCTCTCACATCTGCAATCTCATCTTTTCCTGTCACATCAGTTTCATCTTTTCTTGTCACATCAGTTTCATCTTTTCTTGTCACATCAGTGTCATCTTTTCCTGTCATATCAGTGTCATCTTTTCCTGTCACATCGACTTCATATTCTACAGCACTCCCACGCTGCACGATTTCGGCATCCTACCGACTACGCCAAGTGTAAGGGTCGGCAAGGACCGAAGTCATGGCTGAGGACTCCGGGACAATGGTGTCCTGGCCTCCCCTTACATATACATGACAGCTTCCTGTCAGCATACCTGCAGCTCCATTCTTCTCAGGGCTTTCTGTAATGCGCTGCACGTTCTCCTCAGACGATGTGGAAGAAACAGAGTCACAGTCCCGTTCAACTTTAACAATAAAAGCTTTACTCATTTTTGTACACAGCACATCCATTTTCTTTACAGCGATTACCTCAGATTCCACAGTGCACAATTCTGTCACTTTCCCTATACTCTCACTGTCTTCCTTCAGCATATCTCTAGGATGTCCCATCCCGTTCAGCATCACAGCATCACAGCATCCTCTCTGTCCATCTTCACGATTCTTGGGAGTTGCCCTGTCTGCTTCGCCCCAGACAAAAAGGCGGCTGCCAATGTAGCAAGTCGCCTCATAATGAACAATCTGTGCTGCCATACCACTGCAACTGTCTCACTACCATCTGTAGTGTAGTCATCTGCACTGCTATGTTCTGGGCTGCTATGAACTGTGCGGTTGTGATCTGCGCTGCTGTGTTCTGCAGTGTTGTCATATGTGGCTCTCAGGCCTTGGATAGGTGGGCCCATGTCTTTAATGATACAGAACTGACTGCCCTGTCAGGGCGCTCCTGCCCAACTGATTCAAATCTCAGCTGTTCCTCAGCTTAACAGCTGTTAGCTCCTTCTACTTTAACTATTTAAAGGCTGAGTTTGCGCTCCACCCCCATCTAGTGGCCTAACTGGGTTACTATGCTTTCCCTACAACTATAACAGTAGTTATACATAGCATTAACAGAAATATACATTACACTTTTATTTCTTAAGGTAAAACACGGAATAGTGTAGCAGTACCTATGTGACTCACATATAATGGTAATACACATGAACGTGTAACAATACCAGTAAAATACGAGAAAGAGATAAAATATAGACCAATAACATTTTCCATTCCCTTACACATGTGCAACACAGGAAGACATCATATGTCCATAGAAAGGCTGTTCTGCACATGCCCTAAAAATGAGAGCAAGTCAAAATGGTCAGATGTACTGTATAGTAGTCTAAGCATGTTGTCTCACTGACGGTGCCTAGAGCACTCCATCTGCTTATATAAAAAAATAGAAAGTTTTCTCAAAAAATATTTCTTAGTGCAAGGTCCCATATTGTTTGGAGAGGGTATTTGGAGAGAATAGACTCCCTTCAATAAATATTTTGTATTAGAGTAAGATATTCACACTTACTGAAGCCCAACCAGGTATTACTCTGATGATCTGAGCAAAGCATTCAGGAGAACAGGTCTACGTTGTTGTTGGAAGGCATAGGGAGAAGCTGGGACTAGAAAGGACAAAGTTGGTCAATATTTGAGTGGAAATATGGTTAGATTCAAAAGGGGCCATGGAATGATACGGGGTATAATAAAAATAGACTATGAAAGAATTCAAGTAAAAATATCCCAAAGGAGCAAGACTTATGATCAAGATATTGAGCTCTGGATGTTCCATCAATTTTAATTCTGGGACCAACCTAGAGGCAGAACGACATTTTCACAGACAAGTGAGTACTATAGGCTCAAGAGTCACTGAAAGTTTGTGAAATGGAGGTCTTCAAGTCCTAGGGTGAAAAAGTGCTCAGTACATTAGGAGGCATTTAAATATATGCTAAAAAAAGCCTCAGATTCTTGCACCGATCCCTTCCATGACATGAAACTGCTTTTTCAGCATATAATAAACTTCAAAGTACAGCGACAAATTCTCACTGGGTATAAAAACTCAAGAAGCTTTCAAAGACCCATGAAACTTTAACATCTTTGATATGTAGGACTATTAGAGGATGTGATATCCTAAAAAGTAAATCTGCAGTTTTATGAGGAATAGCTATAAAGAAGAGAGAGATGTTTTACAAGCAACTAAGTACGAGGATCTCTATCCCAGCAGGAAACAAAACTTGCAATGCTGTCATAGTTTCCTCACCTAAATGACAAGCTGATCCAAATCACCACTGTTTATTCTGATTTACAGAGGCACTAACTCAAGGACAGATTCAAAAAAACTGCTGAGACATTGCACCTTGTTAAATCAATGCCTCAAACTTGACAGTGGGTGACATTAATTGCATGTTACCTGACCAAGCAATCTATTCTCTACATTTTACCTTTAGGGTATCTTTACCTTTAACCTTTCCCGCATTAATTCTGACCACAGTTACAAAACAAAAAAAAGAGGAGAAAAATAAACATAGATCAAGTCCTTGATAACAGCCCACATGCATTTTGGGTTTTCATGAAATGCGTGGCTAAATGATTTAACCCCTGAACGACTTATGATGTACTATGTTCATCACAAATTGTCTCCGTGCCTATGATGCGGGCTTGCATGACGAGCCCACATCTTTCCGGGTGGATAATGGCTGTATTATTAGCCATCAGTTGCCTTTAACAGCCATGGTTAACCTGCTAAATGCCATGGTCAATCTGTGACAGTGGCATTTAATGCATGATGGCAGGGGGGCACGCTGTTCTTACTCCTCATCGGCACACCAGCGATGCAATCGTGGGATGCCAATGGGTTGCCATGACAATCAGGAGTCTACTGAAAACCCCTGTGTCGGTCATCATAGTAGTCCTGTGAAAACGAGCCCATGGCTGGCCTTTGTAAGAGATCGTGTTTTCTACTTTATACAGCAAAGTGATCAGACGATTGCGGATTCAAGTCCCCTAAGGGGAATAGCAAATACAGTGAAAAGTAGAAAAAAAATGTTTTAAAAATTTGAAGAAAAGAAAAAATATAAAAAAGTTCACATTGACCCCTTATTATAAATTAAGAAATAAAGCAAAAAAAAAAATACACATTTGGTATCGCTGTACTCATAAAATGTCCCATCTATCAAAATATAAAATAAATTGGTAAATGGTGTATAGAGAAAAAAAATAAAAATCCAGAATTACAGTTTTTCGTCTGCTGCAACAACAGAATTTTTTTTACTAACAGGCATTTAGAGCTTCGTATCTAGACCAATGTGATATAAATTAAAACCGTGAATCAGGGCGCAAAAAAAAAAGCCCCCACACATGCGCATTTCCCAAAAATCGAAAGTGTTATGGCTCTCAGAAAGTCGTGAAAGAAGCAAATTTTATTTTATTTTTTTGTTTTTACAAATTTCAGAATCTGTTTTTGTCACTTAAATAAAACAAAAACTAAATAAGTTTGTTATCTGCATAATTGTACTGACCTGGAGAATCATATTGACTAATCAGGTATACAGTAAAATGAATGCTTTGACTAAAAAAAAATAAAAAAAATTCAAATGCGGAATTGCACTTTTTTGCTATTTCACCACACTGGGAATTTGTTTGCTCAATTTCCATTACATCATATGATAAAATGAATTGAATCATTTAAAAATACAACTCGTCTTGCAACAACCAAGTTCTCGCATGGCTATATTGATGGAAAAGTAAAAAAGTTATGGCTCCATGAATAAGGGAACGAAAAAAGAAAAACGACAAAAAAAAAAAAAAGAATAAAATAAAATTGCCCAGTCCTTAAGGGGTTTAAACAATTCATGAAGGTATTATTCAATCAATCTAAGCCATACCTATCTTTTCTATTATCAGAGCTGTTTGGAAGCATTTTTTTGAGACATATTATTTAAGAAAACATTACCCGGGGTTGGCGACACTCACTATTTTCTATCACTTCCCCCTGCTGATGATTTGTTTGATGGCAGTGAAAGAAGTTACGGTTAGAGATGAGCGACTTTGCCTTTTTAGGGTTGAGTCGGGTTTCATGAAACCCGACTTTCGCAAAAGTCGGGTCGAACGAAATCGGCCGACTATAGGGAAAAGTCGGGGTCCGACTGAAACACGAAACCCAATGCAAGTCAATGGGGAAGCAAAGTCGGCAGGGAGAGGAGGACAGTAAACACGCCTACAGTGCCCATTTCAGTGCGAAAAACATCACTTCTTATTACTGAAACTTGTCAACGTTAAATTACTTTATATTAGTAGTTACGCATTGAAAACTGGGGGTTATTTGGCTAAAGTTGTGGGGGGGGGGGGTAGGGCTGGCTCCATATTTTCGTGTGCCCTGGGCCAAAGAGTGTAAGTGCGCCCCTTTAACACATACCACAACTCATGATGCTCCGATACGGCACAGAAATATAGGTATAGTACAATGACAAATACTTCACTGCTTACATGACATGACTGATATCTATTTTAAATTCTACAATAGCTCAAAAAACGACAGTATATTACTCCAAACAGTATTATTGCCACCACATTGTGCATATATTTCTCCATACTGAATAATTAGTCACAGATAATGTTCCATACAGTATATGATGAGCTCCACATAATGCTACAGTATATGATGGTCCCCACGGATGATGCTCCAGTGTCTTATGGGCCCTAATAATGCTCCATATATAATGGGCTCCAATTCTAATGCTCCAGTGTATAATGGGCCCCGTAAATGCTGATCCAGTGTCTGATGTCCCCCATTTGGAATGCTCCAGTATATGATGGGCCCTAATAATGCACCATATATAAAGGGCTCCATTTCTGCCTGGTCCTTTTTTGACACAGTTGCAGATGACATTTGCTTTGTCAAATGCAAGCTGTGTAATCAGAAAGAGAAAAGAGGGAAAAGTGTCAGCAACCTCAATACCACAAATATGTGGAAACATGTGCGGACCAAGCACGTGGTGGAGTTACAAAGACAAACTGAAGACCTAGGCCAACCTACAGCGCCACCTACCACCTCTTCAGCTCATGTTGTAGCCTCTTCCTCCAGCTCACACATAGCTGGTTCGGCTTCCTCACAGGATCGCCATGGTAGAACCTCTGGCACTGTTGTACAGAGACACAGTGTCATTCCACCCACAGCACCACGTTCCCTGTCATCCTCACACTCCCAGGCCAGTCTACAGCCATTGGTAGCACAGGCATGGGAGAAAAGGCGCCCATACTCGGCAAACCACCCCCGAGCACAGGCTCTGAATGCTGGCATTGCAAAACTACTGTCCCTTGAAATGCTCTCATTCAGGCTGGTGGAGACCGACACCTTCCGTAACTTCATGGCATTGGCAGTCCCACAATACAACGTGCCCAGCCGCTTTTATTTCAGCAGGCAAGCCATCCCTGCCCTGCAAAAGCATGTGGAGGGAAAAATTAAACATGCGCTACTAAACGCCGTCAGTAGCAAGGTCCACCTGACCACCGATGCGTGGACCAGTAACCATGGACAGGGACGATATCTTTCCCTCACTGCCCATTAGGTAAATGTTGCGGAGCCGGGTACAGATCTTGAGAGTGGCGCTGTACATGTTCTGCCAACTCCAAAGATTGCAGGAATCCAGTCTGTACACATTGACGCCTCCTCATACTCCAGTTCCTCTGAATCAGCGCTGCAGGAGCCGTCACAGTCTACCTCCGCATGGACCCGTGAACGCTTACCTGTTACGACCGATATGAGCACAGCCGTGGCCAAACGTCAACAGGTCGTATTGAAATGAATTTCTTTGGGAAATCGAAGCCACACAGCGCAGGAGCTCTGGAATGCCATCATCAGGAGAGCGACGCGTGGTTTGTGCCAGCGAATCTCCAGCCAGGCATTGTAGTGTGTGACAATGGCCGAAATCTGGTGGCAGCTCTCGGCCTAGGCAACTTCACTCACATCCCATGTCTGGCACATGTGCTCAACTTGGTCTTGCAGAGTTATTTGAGGGACTATCCGGATCTTGATGCACTGCTGCACAAGGTCCACATAGAGTGCGCTCACTTGCGGCGTTCCAGCATGGCAAGATTGCGCATTGCAGCTCTGCAGCGCCGATTCCGCCTTCCGGAACATCACATCATATGTGACCTACCCACCAGTTGGAATTCAACGTTACATATGTTGGAGAGGTTGTGTGAGCAGCAGGCAGCAGTAATGGAGTACCAGCTGCATCAGGCGCAAACAAGTCGCACTGCGCGCCGTTCACACTTCACCACCACTGAGTGGGCCTTTATGAAGGACATCTGCCACGTTTTGCGTGCCTTCGATGATTCCACGCGGATGGCGAGTGCAGATGATGCACTAGTCAGCATGACTATCCCCCTTACCTGCCTGCTTGAAAAAACACTGCAAGCACTAAGGGAGGAGGTTGTGAAAGAGGTGGAGGATAAGGAGTCACAAATGCCATCTGCTTCTGGACAGTCTGCGCAACGTGGTTCATCACAAAGGCCTAGGCAGGGGACACTTTGTGAGGATGATGAGGAGGAGTCAATGGAGGAGGAAGACATCTGTCCAGAGGAGGGAGGTACACAATGCTCTAGTAGTCAGTATGTAAAGCAAGGGTGGGGTGAAGCAGAGCAGGCAGAGATGACGCCTCAAGCAGGGGACAGCGTTTCTTGGCCAGTTGGCAGTCTGCAGCACATGGTTGATTTCATGCTGCAGTGCCTGAGAAACAACCGCCGCATCGCCCACATTCTCAACACGGCTGAATATTGGGTGTACACCCTCCTAGATCCTCACTATTGGGACAACTTACAAAGCCTCATAACATCGTTGAACCGTGAGCGTAAAATGCGGGAGTACCAAGACACACTGGTGCATTCCATCATGCTCTCCATTCCACCCGAGAGCAGTGCTGCTAGTGCTTTACAAAGCAGCTCAGTGCATGGAGGCAGTGGAGGAAGCTCTGCACAAAGAGGGAGCAGAAGCAGCGCCTCAGCACAAGGCAAGACCAGTATGGCCCAAATGTGGCAAAGTTTTGTGTCCCCGCCACAAATGTCTACACCATCACAGACGGCTCCAGTTAGCAGGAGGCAACGTTTCCGTCAGATGGTGACAGACTACATGTCTTGCCCTCTCATTGTTCTCCCACATGGCTCTTCCCCCTTCAAGTTTTGGGTCTCTAAGCTGGATACATGGCCAAAGCTTAGCCAGTATGCGTTGGAGGTGCTGGCTTGCCCTTCTGCTAGTGTATTATCAGAACGCGTCTTTAGTGCCGCAGGTGGTGTACTAACAGACCGTCGCATGCGACTATTCTCCGATCACGTTGACCGGCCTAATCTTCCTGAAAACGAACAAGGCCTGGATCTCGCACGAATTTGCCAGTCCTCTTCCAGATTAAATAATTGGTTGGCAACAGTATCCAGGTCTCCTGTTGTGTTCATGTTTCTACCACCTGAACTGTAATCCCTGGGCTCCAACACCACCAGTTGGTGCTCAGAAGTGTCGTTGGCATGGGTACTCCCTCCTGTCCAGCCTGGTTCCAGCACGCCAGCTGTTTCCGGGTAGTGTCAACGTCACTTTGCCTCCAATACGTTGTCCTGTCGTGTTGCGGTCGGGTTAGCCGACTCTATGGTGCCTGCAGCTTAGGTGCTTCCTATGTGGGCTGGCAATGAAGGCTGGCTCCATAGTGCCAATAGGACAAGCTCCCCCTGTAGGACTGTGGGTTTCGGTAACTCCGGCCGGCTCGCGGCCTTGCAACTTTTTTTATGTGTACCTTCTGCTGCCTATCTGAGTTCCTGTACCACTAGCTGGTTCTTTGGAAGTCAATCTTGAATATGTCCCCCTGGGTTCCAGTAACGTCAGCTGGTTCCAGGCAGAGCCTTTGGCTTAGGTGCCTCCTTCTCGGTATCTGAGTTCCACCAACGTCTGCTGGTCCTTGGTAGTGCTTTCTGGCACAGGTACCTCCTGCTTAGTAACCGGGTTCCAGTACCATCAGCTGGTCCTTGGTAGTTCCATTGGCTCTTGTACCTTCGGCTACCAAACCAGGTTCCAGTACCGTCAGCTGGTTCTCAGCAGTTCCTCAGCCTTCTTGTACCTTCTGCTACATTTCCAAGTTCAAGCTTTTTGAAATGGTTTTTGGTAATCACTCTGGATCTCCCTGACGATGACCCTAAAGACGACGACCCTGAATACCACCCCGAAGAAGACGACGACCCCAAAAACAATGACCCTGGAGACGACGACCCTGAAGACCACCCCGAAGAAGATGACCCCAAAAACAACGACCCTGGAGACGACGACCCTGAAGATCACCCCAAAGAAGACCAAGAAGATGACCCTGAAGAGAATGATGAAGGAGAAAGTGTGGGAGAAGTAAAAAAGAAGGTGAAGAGCATGGAAGTAGTGAAACATAAATATCTGACAAAATATAAAAAAGCTTAACATAGTCAATATCTTTGTAACTCCGAATGTCTTAAAAAAAAAATTAATTCCTGCTATTCCATTTGATTGGGCTAAACCTCTATGCCTTTAATGTCTCCTCCACCTCCCCCAATACATTCTACATTATTCTTAACTGTTTTCCTTCATGTAAAATTAACCTACAAGGAAAGTAAGGGTTTATTTTCCTTCCGATGTTTGTGTCCCATTGACTTTCATTGGTTTCCGGTATCGGAATTGGCGATATCCGATATTTTTGGGGTATCGGTCCGATCCAATCTGATCCGATATTTCCCGATATCGGAAGGTATCGCTCAACACTAGTCATCATCCTTCATCATTTTGGCAATGCGGGGGTCCCATTTTAGGATCCGCAAGGCATAATCGCACATGTGGGCCAATGTTCCAGGTGTCAATAATGCACTGCCACTGCTGGGTGGAGGAGCACTTTCTGGCAAATCCACATCCCTAGAGTCACGCACAAACACTGTACCTGACATTGGAACACCAACATTTTCTCGTGCCCCCTGAGAAGCATCCACCTGCCTAAAATAATCATCCCACTCATCCTCCTCCTCCTCCTCTTCCTCTTCTTCCTCCACCTCGTCCAGGACAGTTCCCTGTCCAGACAATGGCTGACTGTCAGCAAGGCTTCCCTCCTCCTCCTCCTCTGCTGCAGACGCCAGATCCTTAATGTGCATCAAACTTTGCATGAGCAGACGCATAAGTGGGATGCTCATGCTTATGATGGCGTCGTCTGCGCTTACCAGCCATGTGTATTCCTCAAAACACTGAAGGACTTTACAGAGGTCTTTCAGCTTTGACCACTGCACACCCGACAATTCCATGTCTTCCTTCAAACTGCCTGCCCGTGTATCCTCCCACAAATGCATTACAGCCTGCCTCTGTTCGCACAGACTCTCAACCATGTGCAGGCTGGAGTTCCACCTTGTTGCAACGTCTATGATTAGGCGGTGCTTGGGGAGGTGGAACAATCACTGCAGTTTCTGCATAGGAGTGGAGTGGACGTTTGAGCGACGGATGTGCGAGCACAGTCTTCGCACCTTATGGAGCAGGGATGTTAACTCTGAATAATTATTAAGGAAGCACTGCACCACCAGGTTCAAAGTGTGAGCCAGGCAAGGTATGTGTGTGAGTTTTGCAAGGGCTATGGCTGCCACAAAATTTTGGCCGTTATCACTGACTACCATGCCTGGCTCAAGATGTAGAGTGCCCAGCCATGACTCAGTTTGTCACTGCAAGTAGTCGGCCAGTACCTCCGCGATGTGTCTGTTGTCACCCAAAGACAGCATCTTTAACACAGCCTGCTGATGCTTACCACTAGCTGTTCGATAGTGGGACACCTCGTGTGCAACACTGCCAACTGTGGATGGAGTGCTCGTGCGACTGTGCTGTCGACGAGCTTTCGCTTATGGAGGAGGAGGAGGGTCAAAAGCCTGCAGCCAACTGTTTCCTATACCGTGGGCTAAGCAGCACTGTTCCACCGCCGCTGTCCCCTGTGGAGCCTGCATCCACCACATTAACCCAGTGCGCAGTGATGGACACGTAACCTCCCTGGCCATGACTGAACCATACATCTGTTGTGAGGTGCACCTTTCCAGTCACTGATTGCTTGAGTGCGTGGACAATGCGGTCTTTCACATGCCGCTGTAGGGCAGGGATGGCTTTTTGAGAAAAGAAGTGCCGACTGGGTAGGTCATAGCGTGGGACTCCGAAGGCCATGAGCTTGCGGAAAGCTTTGCTTTCAACCAAATGGTAGGGCATCATCTCTAATGAGATTTGTTTGGCAATGTAGGCGTTCAAACACAGTGTACGCGGATGAGAGGATGAATACTTTCTTGTCCTACTCAGAGTGTCTAGTAGGATGAGCTGGACTGGAGAGCTGCATATGGGGGAAGTAGCCGTGGACAGGCAGGAGTGAGAGGGGGTTGGTGATGGTATTGGTGGTGATGGCCTACATTCAGTGTTGTGTTGCAAAACCATTGTGATTCCCTGAGTGCTTTGGCCTTGTGACGACACCTCAACATTTAGTGCTGGTGGTGTGCTTAACGGTGGCGGTGGTCTTACAGTGGGGGAAGCAATGGAGCGTTGCTGGCTAGTTTCATTTGGAGCAGGTGCACATGTGCTACCTCAGGTTTTGTAGTCCGTCCACGCTTGCAAGTGCATGTTGATTAAATGTCTAAGCATGCAACTGGTATTCAAATTTCTGAGTTGTTTACCTCAGTTAAAGGTCCTTCCGCACTTCTTACAGGTAACCTTTGCATCATCAGTAGGATTTTGGACAAAGAAGTGCCACACTGCACTCTTCCTACTATGGTATACATTTTCTGGCCTTGCACGCTGTGCTAAGTTGATCGTCTGGCCAAGCTGTCCTGCAACTCTTTTAGTTTTTGGTCCACGTTTTTGGACAGCTACGGGCCTGCCAGATAACCGCTGCTGCGGTGTCAATGCCTGCTACGGATCCTTCTCCTTATCTGAACTATTGCCAACACCACCCTCCTCCCCCAATGGATGCCATTCTGGGTCAAGAACTGGGTCATCCATCACCTCCTCTTCTAAGTCATCTGCGCCTTCCTCTTTACCTTCCTCTGTGTCACCATGTAAGGTGGTATAGTATGCGGGAAGGGGCACCTGAGTTTCATCAGGGTCAGATTCTGGCTCAGTAGACTGTGCGGGCAATGTAGTGCTCTGGGTCAATGTTCCAGCAGAATCATCTAGCAGTGGCTGTGCATCAGTGCACTCCATGTCAGATTCATCTTGGACTGGGGAATTCAGGATTTGACTGGATAACCCAGGCATGTTATGTGAAACGAGCTCCATAGAGTAATCTGAAGTGTGGGCTACCGCATCCTTAACTTTTGGTGGGGGTGAAGGACACAAGGAAAGGTGTTTTTCCTGACCAGAACCCTGCACTGATGACTCCGTGCTTGCAGGTTTCAAACGTTCAGAAGAGGAGGCAATAGAGCTCGTGGCTGTTTTGGCAATGTACGCCAAAACCCGTTCCTAATGCTCCAGCAGTTTTCCTACTCCAAGAAAAGGGAACCTTACAGGCCTTCTTGGGCCAGATGATGACGCAGGCTCAACACCTCCTGCCTTAGCTGCTATTGTGCTTTTGCCAGAACCAGCCGATGCACCACCACCATCAGTACCAGCTGCGCCCCCCTGACCACGTCCGTGGCCTCTTCCACCATAATTCCTCATGTTTGGGAAAATGTGCTAAAAATACCAGCAGAGAGATAGTACTGTATGTGGTCGACCAGCTGTGTAAGGTGTATTAAAAAAATTAAATCTACGTATATATTTTGTTAGTCACTGACGAACTCCCAGTATGTATTTGAAAGTAATCCAACAAGCAGATATACGGAACTGTATCAGAAGTGTACAGCTGTATAGTTTTTTGTGTAACTAACAATCTCCGTTTATGTATTTACGGAGTGTCACACACAGACTCTGACTCTGTATAGATGTGACTGTAATGCGAACGGCAGATATACAATACTGTTTGAGAATCGGACAGCTCTATACGATGTCTGTATGGAAAATTGTCAATCTCCATCTATTTTTATCCAGAGTGACACACGCTGTCTCTGTATAGTTTTGACCATAATCAAACAGCAGAGAGACAAAACTGTTTAAAAAGCGGACAGCTCTATAAGGTGTAGGTCTGGAAAAATGGAAAATCTCCTCGGTTTGTTTTTCCAGAGTCACACATAGATAGCTTGTATTTGTCCGTGATACCAGCAGGTACACGGTAGTGTATGAGGAGCGTACAACGCTATACGGTGTCTGTATGGAAAATTGTCAATCTCCATCTATTTTTATACGGAGTGACACACGCTGTCTCTGTATAGTTTTGACCGTTATCAAACAGCAAATAGACGAAACTGTTAAAAAAGCGGACAGCTCTATAAGGTGTAGGTCTGGAAAAATGGAAAATCTCCTCGGTTTGTTTTTCCAGAGTCACACACAGATAGCTTGTATTTGTCCGTGATACCAGTTGGTACACGGTAGTGTGTGAGGAGCGTACACCGCTATACGGTGTCTGTATGTAAAATTGATAATCTCCGTCTATTTTTAAATGGAGTGACACACGCTGTCTCTGTATAGTTTTGACGATAATCAAACAGCAGATATACAAAACTGTTTGAAAAGCGGACAGCTCTATAAGGTGTAGGTCTGGAAAAATGGAAAATCTCCTCGGTTTGTTTTTCCAGAGTCACATACAGATAGCTTGTATTTGTCCGGGATACCAGCCAGTACATGGTAGTGTGTGAGGAGCGTACACCGCTATACGGTGTGTGAAAAAATGAACGCTCGGTAACTCACCAGAACAAAATAATAAATGTTGGAGTGCTTTGAAAAAAGCAGTTTGAACAGCAGTGTGCACACAGCAATGCAGCTATCAGGTAGCCTTAAAAGGCAGCCTAACCACCACCAGCGCTGCTGCACACAACAAAAATCCTCCCCTTTCAAAAAAGCGCTATCAGCAGAAGCAATTTTTTTTTCTTCTTCCCTGCCTAACGCTCTCCCTTATTCAGAATCAGCAGCAGCACCTCTCCCTATTCTAAGATTGGCAGAAGTAAGATGGCGGTCGGCGATCACGGCCTTTCATTGCCACTGTGACGCCACACATAGCCAGCCAATCACTTCAATGCCCTTCTCTAAGATGGTGGTGGCCGCTGCCCATGTCATCGCGTTTCCCACAGTGTGTGTCCTCCATCATTGGCTGAGACAAAAAGCCACTGGAACCATTATTTGAAACGCGACTTTGGCGCTCGGCCCGGCGACCTCATGGCCGACCTCACGCTATGGACAGGTTTCGATCGGCGAAACCCGACATTAGCTAAAGTCGGCGATTTTTGAATTTGAAAGACCCATTTCGCTCAACTCTGCTTCTATCTCCTCCCCCGGATGACATTTTCTTTCACAGAAGCTATGGCGGAGCTAGAAGCAGAGTGCTGGCGATGCACTCACATCTCCCAGAGCATCCATTTCCCAGGATCCAAGATGTCTTCACAGGGGGTTTCAAGAAACCAGTAAATAACTGCAGCACTGCCCCTTATGTCATCCTGTTCCAGGTGGGGCAAAGGACGCTGCAGGGAGTGAGTGCAGTCCTGGCCTCGTGTGAAGTCACATTTGAAGCTCATCACAAACAAAAAATCACAATAGTGAAAAAAACAGATTTAGGGATTAGATCAGATAAGTGGTTAGGGTGTAAGGATAGATAGTTAGAAAATACATTTTAAAGGGAATCTGTCACCCCATTTTTTGACCGGCATCAGGGGCTTAGCTACAACATTCTGTAATGCTGTAGATAAGCCCCCGATGTAACCTGAAAGAGAAGAAAAAAAAGAGTTAGATTATACTCACCCTGGCGTTCGGTCCGGTCCGATGGGTGTTGCGGTCCGGCGCCTCCCATCTTCATACGATGATGTCCTCCTCCTTGCTTCTCCCTCGGCTCCTGCGCAGGCGTACTTTATCTGCCCTGTTGAGACGCCGGACCTCTCTGACCTTTCCCAGTGCCTGCGCACTGCAGTACTTTACTCTGCCATTAACAGTGCAGGAGCCGAGGGAGAAGCAAGGAGGAGGACGTCATCGTATGAAGATGGGAGACGCCAGACCGGACTGCGACACCCTCTGCACCTGACTCCGCACCTGACTCTGCCCCCCGGTGAGTATAATCTAATGTGTTTTTCTTATCTTTCAGGTTTCTTCGGGGACTTATCTACAGCATTACAGAATGCTATAGATAAGCCCCTGATGGCGGTGCTGGCAGCTGATAGGGCAAAAAATGGGGTGACAGATTCCCTTTAAGTGCAGGACCACCCATTTAATGAAATTGCTCATGTCAGTATTGGAACATCACTTATAGGTTGGGGTAGTATTAAAAAAATGTCCGTTTTCACCTTTGGACACTTCCAAATTTGTTGGAATTTTGGTAAACATTTTTGAGGTTCAGGGCCAGCAAGTCCAGGACTGTTGGCAACTATGTCTTCGTTAGCCGGCACTGCAGTAAAGCAGGCATTTAGATTGTGGATAATTGAGGGTTGGTCAATCTAATGGAAAAATGGAAAAACTATAACTGTGAGTACAATACTGGCAAGCTTTCAGGAATTGTTCTTGGAGAGAAGAGAAAGTATCTAAAAGAAACAGCAGGGCACATGGCACCAAAACCTGTTGTAGAACTGAAAAAAAATTCAGACAGGCAAAGAAAAGATTAAAAATGGCTTGGTTAAAGTTTTTGGTTAGCTAAAGTTTAAAAGTTAAGTTTTCAATAATTACACCTGTAGTCTTGCTATTTTGTCTTACTCATTTAATATTGTAATTATGTTTACAAAAGTTTTATAGTTTTGATTGGTTTTTTGGAGAAATGTAAATGCTAGCAGCTTAATAAATTATCTAAATGATCTAATATCACGGTTGTATAAATTGATACTCTTTATTGCCATAAAGTAATTTTATGAATTGTTTTCACTACTGTATATTATGAATTAAGAAGTGATTAATGTTTGCGCCATATTTATTTTTGCAAGTAACATCTGTGTGACCTATCTGTAGAAGAAACGCAAACCTCCCGAGACGTGGTTAGGAGACGATTTGTTTCAAGCTCTGGCTCAGAACTTGCTTCAGATAGCAGACATTCACCTGAAATAAAAGTTCTCTGCAAAGCCCTCAGGGAACGCGAGTCAAATCATTGCTTGCTATTTTCCAGAGCTCGGCTCTCAGAAAGCTGTGGACCAATATAAACATATCACTTACAAGCAAGTTCACAGTACAAGCGCTAACTGAAGTTGATACCGTAGTGTGGTCATTGATAAACGGCCAAGAAACATTTTATTATTTTACTCATACAAAAGAATAACACAATCAACGTTCAAATCCAAAAGAAGTTGGGTAGTGTAAAAAACGTTATTCTCTATATTTATTGCTATACTATAACTGTATTTGAGCATGTTCTCACATCACGTTTCTTGCTACAAAAATGCAGCATTTTCCTGTCCCTGCAAAGTGAACGCGGTTTCTGAAATCTCATGCATGCGTTCCTTATTATGAAGCAGTTTCCAATCTGCAGCACCTCAATTGTTTCTGCATTTTTGCTGTGTTTTTCACCCTTCCAATGAATGGGAAAAAGACGCATTAAAAAAAGTCATCAAAAACTAGCTTTATTTTGCTAGGTAAAAGATGGTATTCTGACAAACAAAGGGGAAAAACTGGAGTGCCATCCAAGCGTATTATTAGAAATAATAAGAACAAAAATAAGGGTGAGAGTAATTTTGCTCCCCTTTTGGAGTTGTATAAGCAAGCACAAATCTAGAAAGAATAAAACTCCAATGAGGGTCCTCGATGGTGGTCTACTGCCAGCGGGACTTCTGTAGAGAATTCCTTGGAAAGGTTCCAAAGTGAGAGGTAGGAACAGAGAAAAAAGTAACCAAGCTAGGAGAAGATCCTGTTAGCACCACGCTGGCTTACCGGCGTGTCAGTTCACTCACCCATGCTGCACTTGGTTCCTATGCTTCCCATGCTCCCAGTAGCACTTCCAGCTGGGCCTCTGGCCAAGTTCTAAGGGCACGTGTGCTCCCACCCTCTTAAAGGGCCAGCGCATGCACTTGCTATTTCCTCCCCAGCCAATTGTTTTGAGGCATTATGTGTTATGAATTCTCTTACTTCTGAGTCGGGGCTCCCTCTGGTGGTTACTGTGGGTAGTGGAGCTGGCCGGATTGACAGAAGTCTGCCACCTGACGACGATGATTGGAAATCAGGGGTTACTGACTGGGAGTATTTAAGTGAGCAGGCTTCCCTCAGTTACTGCTGGTGATTTGTTTCTTCCTGTGCATTTTGAGGTCTGCTGTCTCCTGCCTGATCCTGCTTTTTTCAGTTAAGTGGTTCTTTTGCTAATCCTTTGCATCTGATCAGGTTTTGCCTTTTTCTGCTTTCTGCTTTGCTGTGAGGGTTCAGCGTGCTCTCTGCTGGGGCAGTGCTAGACCCCGCTCCATATGTTACAGCTTGTGTCAGTTTGTTGAGTCCCCTGTTATATTAGTCCCTTTTGCTTTGCTGCCAGTTCACACCAGAATGCTGATATAGTGGAGGAGAGGTCGTGAGACCTCAGTGTTTTTAGTACATCAGTCGTGTTGGATTTTTTAGGGTTTTTGTGTGATTGCAGACAGTGTCTTTCCTGTCCTATCCTGTCTAGACAGTTTGGGCCCCATCATTTGCTCAGTCTATTTTCTACCTGTGTTTGTGCCTCATCTTGTCTCACCGACAATATATGTTTGAGGGCTATCTATTCCTTTGGGGTTCTACTCCGGGGCAGTTTAGATTTCACCTTTCTTGCTTTAGGCTTAGTTAGCTCTCCGGCTGTGCCGAGGAGTCTAGGGCATCGTAGGTATGCCCCACGGCTACTGCTAGCTGTGATGTTAGGATTAGGGGTCTGCAGTCTGCTAAGTTACCATCCTTTCTGGTTTCTTGGTTGCCTAGCCTATTCCTGCCATCCTCCTCGGTGACCAGTTCATAACAATTATGCATATATTGCTTCCTCTCAACTGGGGAAGTGCCTGAGCAACCTTCCTGTTTCTGTCTATGTTGTGTAAGGTTCCATACCAGTGCAGGTTCTGCCTGCTGTGCTCTAAGTATAAGTCCTGCCTGTTGTACTCCCAGTACAAATCCTGCCTGCTGTAGTCTTAGTACAAATCATGCTTGTTGTACTCCAAGTACAACTCCTGCCTGCTTTACTATTAGTACAAATCCTGCCTTCAGTACTCTAAGTACAAATCCCACTTGTTGCACTCTGTAGCAAATCCCACTTTCTGCACTCTGAAGCAAATTCTGCCTGCTGCACTCTGAAGCAAATCCTGCTAGCTGCACTCTGACACAAACTGTGTCTCTGATACCAACTCTGTCTGCTGCACTCTGATACAAGCTCTGCCAGCTGCTTAATCCAGTCTGTTCTTCGGGTCCAGCTGCTGCGTGGCCATTGGTCTTCCTCGGAGTGCTACCTGTCTAACCTCACCATCAGAGACTCTAGTGAACAGTCAGGTGATCGCTTAGTCACACCCCTCCAGGCTCTCCGTGGTCCATGGCACAATGGTTCCATAATCCACATTCGTGACAGCTTCCACTGAGAGAAACCAGTATCCACAGATGTGGATGGACTGAATCATTAATTTATTAAAAACTTTTTTTTAAACTAAATCTAACAAGAATTCCTGGAGAATAAATAAAACATTACAGGACGTGAACACACAACGCGTTTCGGCTTTATAGCCTTCACCAGATATATAAAGCCGAAAAGCGTTGTGTGTTCACATCTTGTAATGTTTTATTTATTCTCTAGCAATTTTTGTTAGATTTGTTATTTAAAGTTTTTAATAAATTAATGATTCATTCCATCCACACGTCTGTATCCTCTTTTCTCTGAGAGGAAGCACCTCCTGACTTGGTTACTTTTTTCCCTGTTTCTTATTTCTTTTTTTTTGCAGTATTTTTTTCTGCCAAGAGACACATTTTTGATGAAAAAATACAAAACGTGTGCACATACCGTAATGTGATTTTTTTTGTATGTATGTAAGGGAATAGTTTTGGGGAGCTGCATGGCTTACTTGCTTTTTTATTGTGAATTGCTAAGGCTTATTTGGTCATTGTATCTTGGAATTATTTTAGAATTGCCATATATGCTCGAGTATAAGCCATTTATTTAGGCTGAAATTGCCCCTCTCGGCTTATACTCAAGTCATTGTCCCAGGGGGTAGGCGGAGGAGGGGAAGTGCAGAAGCCGGCGGCTGTCAGATCATACTCACCCCCTCTTGATGCAGTCTCTGCACTTCTCTGCTTCTCCGATGGTCTCCGGCGCCACAGCTCTTACTGTGTTCAGCGGTCACGTGGTACCACTCATTAAAGTAATGAATATGCACGCATATTCATTACTTTAATGAGCGGTACCACGTGACCTCTGAACAGTGGAATGAGCTGCCGGCGCCAGAGACCATCGGAGAAGCAGGAAGTGCAGAGACTGCGCCAGAAAGGGGTGAGTATGACGGGGAGGATGGGGGGAGCCATGCGATATTCACCTATCCCTGTTCCACCACTGCACTGTGCTGTCTTCCGGGTCCTCTGGCTGTGACATTCAGGTCAGAGGGTGCGATGACATGTTTAGTGCGTGCCCTCCGCCTGAACAGTCACTTCCAAGATCTGGAAACAGAGCGGCGCATGGCAGTGGAACGGGGACAGGTGAATATTGCAGGTACAGGGACCCTGAGCCAGCAGCGACACCGGCACCTGGCCCCCATAGCGTGCCAGTGTCCCCGCCTGCTCAGGACACCGGCACCTGGCCCCCAGCGACGAGAGGTGAATATGTCATTTTTTTAATCACAGCAGCGGCATTATTATATGGGGCATATATATTTATGGAGCATCTTATGGGACCATCAACCTTTATGCAGCATTATAAGGGGCATCTTATGGGGCCATCAACCTTTATGGAGCAGCATGTGGGGCATATTATTCTATGGAGCATCTTATGGGGCCACCAACCTTTATGGAGCATTATATGGGGCATATTATTCTATGGAGCATCTTATGGGGCCAGCAACCTTTATGTAGCATTATATGGGGCATATTATTCTATGGAGCATCTTATGGAGCCATCAACCTTTATGGAGCATTATATGGGGCATATTATTCTATGGAGCATCTTATGGGGCCATTATGAACCTTTGTGCAGCATTATATGGGGCATATTTTTGTATGGAGCATCTTTTGATGCCCATCATGAAGTGTATGGAGCATTATATGGGGCTCCTGATTCAATATGGATATTCAAAAAAATTTAACCTATTGATGTCTCAATTAATTTTACTTTTATTGGTATCTATTTTTATTTTTGAAATTTACCAGTAGCTGCTGCATTTTCCACCCTAGGCTTATACATGAGTCAATAAGTTTTCCCAGTTTTTTTGTGGCAAAATTAGGGGGGTCGGCTTATACACGGTTCGGCTTATAGTCGAGTATATACAGTACATTATTTAGCGGTACTACTGAGTATTGCAGAACAGAATTCTTTTAGCAGTGTATAGCAACATTGTTTCCCACGAGGTACTTACATTGCATGATGTTAATTTACTCAATGTAAGTTCACAAGAACATAAAAATTTGTTCAGCGTTACATCTAGAAAAGTGCAACAATATTCTTCTCACTTGTCATCTGTGTACAATCCGTTATTTAACTCAGCAGCTATTAATCATTTACAATTTTCTAAGTTACAGAATTGCTATACTAAGGCACCTTATAGCATATAATTCTTTTTCATACACCCATGGTCCTGAATGTGCGAGTCTCATGCAATTTACCGATAAAACTTGGTGCATGCTGCAATTTTTTTTTTCACATGCACATTCGGTCAGTAAAAAAAATCGCTCATCTGCATTGCTCCATTGAATAACATTGGTCTGGGTGCTGTCCGTTAATTTAATGGATAGAATTTGGACTGAAAATATGATCATGTGTACAAGCCCTTTTTTATTTTAAGTTTCTTTTAACTTTTTGCTCACAATGTACTTGTAATTTTTTGGGGGATAGTATTATTTGTCAACGAATATAAAAAACTCTAATATTATATATATACAGTATATATATATATATATATATATATATATATATATATGTTTTGTGAGGTAGCGCTGTCATTCAGTTAGGGGATCCTCGCTAGGCAGCGAACAAAACACATCCGGCACCGTGTTTTCAATAACCATAACATAGTCCATGCGGTTTATTCAGCAGCATAAACCCATAGAAGCAACATAAAGTTCATATACAGCATAGCGTCCATTATAGCTTCACTCTGGTTATCCTTATATCACACAGGTCAAGCAGATGTCCATTACACAGGCTCTTCAGCCTCAGCGTTATCTCACCCACATCAGGGTCACTCATGGTTCCTTCACCATCATGCGGCAGACTCCAAGGAACTCTCAGTCGCGTGCAGCCATTAACACAGCGTTCACTTGCTGTCAGAAGGCAGCCCCATCTCACTCAGATGGGACCTTCCACACTGGACCAACCAGGCCCCAGCATTCACCACCTGTGACCTACCCTGGCCACATTATATGGTTCATAGCCATGCCCACTGGGTCACATGACTCTGACCTCATCACAGGTCCTTCAAGCATTTACATACTCTTTCCAACAGTGCTTTAAACACACCCCCTGGGTGGGTTTGTAGGTAACCAGGGCCGCCCATCTCTCTAGTTACCTGGAGACTTCTCCCTTACACATTGAAACAACACCTCAGCAATATCATTGCTGAACAACACATAAGTCTCCATCCCAAAGCCACCCACTTTGGGATACATAACGGCCATTCCGTATTCTGCCATTCACCCTTTCTCCTGGGACATCCACACAGCGCCCCCTAGCGGACTCAGTGGTTACTACACCACAGTATATAATATATATATATACACTCACTGGCCACTTTATTAGGTACACCATGCTAGTAAGGGGTTGGACCCCCTTTTGCCTTCAGAACTGCCTCAATTCTTCGTGGCAGAGATTCAACAAGGTGCTGGAAGCATTCCTCAGAGATTTTGGACCATATTGACATGATGGCATCACACAGTTGGCGCAGATTTGTCGGCTGCACATCCCTGATGCGAATCTCCCGTTCCACCACATCCCAAAGATGCTCTATTGGATTGAGATCTGGTGACTGAGGAGGCCATTTGAGTACAGTAAACTCATTGTCATGTTCAAGAAACCAATCTGAGATGATTCGAGCTTTATGACATGGCGCATTATCCTGCTGAAAGTAGCCATCAGATGTTGGGCACATTGTGGTCATAAAGGGATGGACATGGTCAGCAACAATACTCAGGTAGGCTGTGGCGTTGCAACGATGCTCAATTGGTACCAAGGGGCCCAAAGAGTGCCCAGAAAAAATTCCCCACACCATGACACCACCACCACCAGCCTGAACCGTTGATACAAGGCAGGATGGATCCATGCTTTCATGTTGTTTACGCCAAATTCTGACCCTACCATCCGAATGTCGCAGCAGAAATCGAGACTCATCAGACCAGGCAACGTTTTTCCAATCTTCTACTGTCCAATTTCGATGAGCTTGTGCAAATTGTAGCCTCAGTTTCCTGTTCTTAGCTGAGAGGAGTGGTACCCAGTGTGGTCTTCTGCTGCTGTAGCCCATCTGCCTCAAAGTTCGACGCACTGTGCGTTCAGAGATGCTCTTCTGCCTACCTTGGTTGTAACGGGTGGCAATTTGAGTCACTGTTGCCTTTCTATCAGCTCGAACCAGTCTGCCCATTCTCCTCTGACCTCTGGCATCAACAAGGCATTTCCGGCCACAGAACTGCCGCTCACTGGATTTTTTTTCTTTTTCGGACCATTCTCTGTAAACCCTAGAGATGGTTGTGCGTGAAAATCCCAGTAGATCAGCAGTTTCTGAAATTCTCAGACCAGCCCTTCTGGCACCAACAATCATGCCACGTTCAAAGGCACTCAAATCACCTTTCTTCCCCATACTGATGCTCGGTTTGAACTGCAGGAGATTGTCTTGACCATGTCTACATGCCTAAATGCACTGAGTTGCCGCCATGTGATTGGCTGATTAGAAATTAAGTCTTGACACACAGTTGGACAGGTGTACCTAATAAAGTGGCCAGTGAGTGTATATACACACACACTGTATGTATCCATCACAGTTTTATAAGATAACAGTTCTAATACACATACAGTACATGTAAAAGTCTGGACACCCACACAAGTCCTTATGCAAAAAATATATTGTGCTGAAATTGATGAATCTGCTTTTTTTATTAGTTGAGCAAAAATAATAAAGTAAAAGAAAATTTAAAATAGAACAGATGAGTTTGGATTTCCATCATATCAAAAGACAACTAACATGAGGCTTACCTTCAGATTTGGGAAGTGCACTCTTTGATTAAAAAATAAGAGATTGTGAGACTCATTTTAACTAAGTAGTTGAGGAATCACAATATAACAGTGACAACAAAAACCTACCCATATTAATTCAAATTTAAGGTATGTGTGCACATTACCGATTTGCTTTTGAAAAAATTCTTCCTCTCTTGGCAGAAAACGCCGGTTTTTATGCGTTTTCAATGCGGATTTGATGCAGATTTTCACGCGTTTTTTCATACGGATTTCTATGCTTTTTTGTAAGCTAAATAAAGATATATTATTTGACAAAAAAAAAAGAATTGTGATGTCATTTCCTTGTCCAACCTCTTCTTTTTTATTCTCCATTGAAGACCATAATATCATTACATACCATGTTCAAATATAATGTTTACACCCACAAAACAAATATAAGTGAATATAATATATATATGTGTAATACCAAGCCCGAGGTTTAGTAATGAACAGGTGTCAGCCAGACACCCTCATTAATAAAATGGTACATAAAGCGTTAAAGACAAACACACACACTAAATCTGCATGAAATGCAATATCTGTTTATTTTTCAAAAAATTTCTAGAAAGAATTGCATGAGCTCCCACATAATTTTCTTAACCAGCCGGGAAAGCTGACGGCTGAGGGCTGATGTTAATATTCTGGGAAGGGAGTAATACCCATGGAAGTTCTCAGGCTATTAATGTCAGCTCACAGATGTTTGCTTAGCCTTTACTGTACTGGCTAGTTTACAGGGGAACCCCAGAAGAAAATTGACATGGGGTCCCCCTATAAAATCGAACCAGCAAAGGCTTGGCAGACAGCTGCGGGCTTATATTAATATCCTGGGAATAGGCCATGGATATTGGCACCCCCTAGGCTAAAAACATCAGCTCTCAGTCACTCCAGAAATGGTGAATCTTATAGATGCACCAATTTTGGCACTCGACCTCCGGTGATACTGACAGGAGGTAATCGCTCCTGCAGTGTATCACTGAGAGTTCACCAGAGTTCGTGTTCTCACTTATAATGCTGGCGGAGCACCTGAGGAAGACAGAAGTTTCTGTCGAAACGTGTTGTGGACTTTAATAAAAGAAGATTTTAAACCTATATTTTCCCCTCTCTGCGCTCCTTTTGACCGGGCTCCGCCAGCATTGTAATTCACTTCCTCGTTTGAGGTACCCGGCTGGAGCTGCAGTGATCACCCTCATAACGCGCGGCTGGCGCTCCCCTGTGACCGTCTATTATACCACTCTTTGAACATGTTCTCACTTATGGCATTTCCTCATGCAGCGGTGCCAAAAGTGAGAACTGGAGCTGACCAGCTGATGTACTCTGGTGACCTCTCACAGTGGTGCAGTGATACACTACGGGAGTGATCCTCTCCTGTCAGTGTATCACCGGAGGCTGGGTAGAGCAGTCACATCCCCCAATGTGACTGTTCTACATGTGAGATTGTTGTGGGATACTTGTTAATTAGGACTACAGTGGACAGGGAGTATATGGTAGTTTATTATTTTATTTTGTTGCAGGAGATGTGAGTATCGGAGATTAGGTGTTTGGTGAGTATGAATGTTTTTTTTTGTTTTACAATTGAACACAGTCACCGGATGATGGAACTGCTGTCCAATCATTGGCTCATGCTGTCACTGTTATATGTAACAGCAGAAATAGCCGGATGGGAGTAGTAGTCCCATCAGACGATGCCTGGCTTCTCACACAGACACTCGCAGGCAGACACCTACAGATAGACACCCAAAGACAGACATGCACATATTTTCAGCTCACACATATTCTCCGCCCACACACTCTTCCTCCTCCCTTTCTGCAGTGTTTTTGGCACGCAAATCCGCAGCAAATTCGCAAACCTTTTTACACCTGTGGTTTGGCTGCGGATTTGACAGACTCATGTAAGTCACTGGGAGCAGAAACGCTGCAGATCCACAAAGAGAATTGGCATGCTGCGGAAAATAAAATGCTGTGAATCAGGACGGAATTTTCAGCAACATGTGCACACCAATTCTGGATTCCCATTGATTAACATTGCTTGAGCACTCCTTTGTGGATTTTGGTGAAATTCCGAGCAGAAAAAACACTGCAGATCCATAACAAATCTGCAACGTGTGCACATAGCCTTATCCTCTGGCAAGAAAAATAAAAATTGCCCCAATGTGTATATTTGCACCAGACAATTGTGACTTTTTTGTCCTTTTGGAGGGTTTCCATCACTGTTTTTAATAAAGTGTATGGTTCACCAGCTCCTCACAACATAATTTACTATAATGCATTTTACATACATTGTAAATTTTACAGAAAATTTACATCTACATTACAGACAGCAACAAATGGCAGCAAAAATTTATTTAATTGCTAGTTGAATTCATAAATCTAAAAGATTTACCATCCTCCTGACATCACCAGCAAAAAAAAAAAAAAATAAACAGGTGCAAAATAAAAAGCAACAAAAGAGCTGACATATCCTTTGTTTCATTATTTCCCTTGATTTAGTGACTCACGCACTGGAAGTTCTGCACCAAATTAAGCAGCGACTAAATGTGTTCACAATCCAGAAGTTAATCGCTGTTTACAAATCTATAATTTTTCATGCTTTTGTGTAAATGATTTTATATCGTTTGAAACTGCAATAGAAATACTCGTACTTTCCAGGGACCATTTTTTGATCGACGTTTACATCCGTTCATATCACTTCCGTGAGTAATGCCACAGTCAGAGTTCAATTCACCTTCTTTTTATCTAGATTTTAGCTTAAAAATGAAATGACTGTTCTCCCGACAAGTCTCTTTTAGTACGTACTTGTCTTTCTCATGAAATGATCCTTATGTTTCTTGTTCTAAAACTTTGTTGTTCCTTCCATTGCAAAAGCATTCAAAAAGAAATGTTCACGTTTGGGTGTTACGATTCGCCTTGTGAGGTTCAATGGAAACACGTTATCGAGGGCAGATTTCACGTTTATTTTTTTTTATTGCTGAACTATGTAATAGAGAAACATTCTATTGAAAAGGGGAATATGAGATGATGCACAATGTTAGGAAATATGAATCAGAAATTGTATTGTCTCATGAGGAATGCAAATATTTGCTTAAAAAAAAGGCAGGTAATGAGATCATTAATTTGCCGTATATTAGGGCGCAGTCAGACGGCTGTATAACTTCCCTGAGGATCACATCGCAATGCTCGGACTGGCGGTCAGCATGTATGATAGGATGTATTTCTATGTAGCTGTCACCCTTGGGTGAGAGAAGCCGACAGCCAGTCCAAGCATTGTGATGCGATCCTCGGTCGAGTTATACAACCGTCTGTGACCTTAAACCTAAGCCTCATGATCATGGCTGTACTCATCATGCTCATGGCTGTACACATCATGCTCATGGCTGCACCCAGTCACTAAACTGTTGATGGAGCTGTGCTATTCAGCTCAGCAACTGATCAAATTCAGCTCCCTCAACCCCAGAACAACTAATCAGAGATTGTGTGATAGACCATCAATATAGAACAACCCCTTCAAATTAATGTATTTTGAGCTAAAAATAATGTTGGGAATTGGGTGAAAAATGAAAAATTTTGCACCACTTGTCTTTCACAGGCTTCTTAAGTCAGCGCACAACACTCCTGGCAGAATAAGTTAGCTGAGCTTCCATCAGGGATCTCCTTTGAACAAGGAGTTCGTAACTTGTGAATTTTATTTTAAAAACCTCTGTACTAATTTGTGACCACAGAAAAATTGAGTTGGTCTTTGCTGTTATAATAAATTTGCTGAGAAGAACTCAAAAAAGACAGACTCCGAATTAAATGTATTGTCCCCTGTGTGGTCAACCCCTTCTTAAAAGAGTTGTCCACTACTAGGATTTCTTAAACAAAATGTTCAGCCCTGATAAAATAAAAAACCTATACTCACCTCCCGTGCTGGCGTAGCTCCAGCAGTGTCAACACTTGCGGTCCCGAAGCTTTCATGCGGTGTTGTGACATGTGACCGCGCTCCCCAATCAGTGCTGACGTCACTGTCTCCGCCTTCGTATGGATTGTGCATGAGAGGACATCAGGGAACAGCTGCAGCCTGGACTTCCTTTTCATGTTCAATCCGTATGAAGGCGGAGACAGTGACGCCAGCGCTGATTGAACAAAAAGCACCACGTGTCACAACACCACACAACAGTTCCTGGACTAAGAGTGCCTTCATCACAGGAACAGCACCGGCATGGGAGTAGAGTATAGGTTTTTTATTTTAATGGGGCCAAACATTTATTTCAAGAAGCGCTTGTCCTTGTACAATGCACTCCCTATCGGCAGACTCTATATAGTATAATGCACTCCCATAGGCAGACTCTATATTGTATAATGCACTCCCCATAGGCAGACTCTATAGTATAATGCATCCCCATAGGCAGACTATATATAGTATAATGCACTCCTCATAGGCAGACTCTATAGTGTAATGCACCCCCCATAGGCAGGCTCTATATTGTATAATGCATCCGACATAGGTAGACTCTATATTGTATAGTGCACTCCCCATAGGAAGATTATATATAGTATAATGCACTACCCATAGGAAGACTCTACAAGGTATAATGCACCCCCCATAGACAGACTATATATAGTATAATGCACCCCCCATAGGCAGACTCTATAAAGTATAATGCACTCCCCATAGGCAGACTCTACATTGCATAATGCACCCCCTATAGGCAGACTCTATACAGGATAATGCACCCCCATAGGCAGACTCTACCTTGTATAATTCACCCCCATAGGCAGACTATATAGAGTATAATGCACTCCCCATAGGGAGACTCTACAAGATATAATGCACTACCTATAGGCAGACTCTATAGTATAACGCACCCCCCATAGGCAGACTATATATAGTATATTGCACCCCCCATAGGCAGACTCCACAGTATAATGCACCCCCATAGGCAGACTCTACATTGTATAATGCACCCCCATAGGCAGACTCTATATAGTATAAACCACCCCCATAGGCAGACTCTATAGCATAAAGCATTCCCCATAGGCAGACTCTATAGCATAATGCACTCCCCATAGGCAGACTCTACAGTATAATGTACCCCCCATAGGCAGACAACATTGTATAATACACCCCCATAGGCAGACTCTATATAGTATAATGCACTCCCCAATAGGCAGACTTTACATTGTATAATGGACCCCCTATAGGCTGACTCGATATAGTATAATACACCCCCCATAAGCAGACTCTACATTTTATAATGCACCCCCATAGGCAGACTATATACAGTGCCTTGCGAAAGTATTTGGCCCCCTGGAACTTTTCAACCTTTTCCCATGCTTCAAACATAAAAATAGCAAATGTAAATTTTTGGTGAAGAATCAACAACAAGTGGGACACGATTGTGAAGTTGAATGAAATTTATTGGTTATTTAAAATTTTTGTGGAAATTCAAAAACTGAAAAGTGGGGCGTGCAATATTATTCGGCCCCTTTAACTTTGTTGCGCCACCTTTTACTGCGATTACAGCTGCAAGTCGCTTGGGGTATGTCTCTATCAGTTTTGTACATCGAGAGACTGAAATTCTTGCCCATTCTTCCTTGGCAATCAGCTCAAGCTCAGTGAGGTTTTATGGATATCATTTGTGAACAGCAGTTTTCAGCTCTTTCCACAGATTCTCAATTGGATTCAGGTCTGGACTTTGACTTGGCCATTCTAACACTTGGATACGTTTATTTGTGAACCATTACATTATAGACTTAGCTTTATGTTTGGGATCATTGTCTTGTTGGAAGACAAATCTCCGTCCCAGTCTCAGGTCTTTTGCAGACTCCAACAGGTTTTCTTCAAGAATGGCCCCGTATTTGGCTCCATCCATCTTCTCATCAATTTTAACCATCTTCCCTGTCCCTGCTGAAGAAAAGCAGGCCTAAACCATGATGCTGCCACCACCATGTTTGACATTGTGTATGGTGTGTTCAGGGTGATGAGCTTTGTTGCCTTTACACCAAACATATCGTTTGGCATTGTTGCCAAAAAGTTCAATTTTGGTTTCATCTGACCAGAGCACCTTCTTGCACATGTTTGGTGTGTCTCCCAGGTGGCTTGCTGCAAACTTTAAACAACACTTTTTATGGATATCTTTGAGAAATGGCTTTCTTCTTGCCACTCTTCCATAAATGCCAGATTTGTGCAGTGTATGACTGATTGTTGTCCTATGGACAGACTGTCCCACCTCAGCTGTAGATCTCTGCAGTTCATCCAGAGTGATCATGGGCCTCTTAGCTGCATCTCTGATCAGTCTTCTCCTTGTTTGAGATGAAAGTTTAGAGGGACGGCCGGGTCTTGGTACATTTGCAGTGGTATGATACTCCTTCCATTTCAATATGATCGCTTGCACAGTGCTCCTTGGGATGCTTAAAGTTTTGGAAATCATTTTGTATCCAAATCCAGCTTTAAACTTCTCCACAACAGTATCACACACCTGCCTGTTGTGTTCCTTGGTCTTCATGATGCTTTCTGTGCTTCAAACAGAACCCTGAGACTATCACAGAGCAGGTACATTTATACGGAGACTTGCTTACACACAGGTGGATTATATTTATCATCATTAGTTATTTAGGACAACATTGGATCATTCAGAGATCCACAATGAACTTCTGGAGTGAGTTTGCTGCACTGAAAGTAAAGGGGCCGAATAATATTGCACGCCCAACTTTTCAGTTTTTAAATTTCCAAAAAAATGTAAAATAACCAATAAAATTTTGATCATCTTCACAATTGTGTTCCACTTGATGATTCTTCACCAAAAATTTACATTTGGTATCTTTATGTTTGAAGCATGATATGTGGGAAAAGGTTGAAAAGTTCTAGGGGGCTGAATGCTTTCGCAAGGCACTGTATAGTATAATGCACCCCCCATAGGCAGGCTCTACATTGTATAATGCACCCCCCATAGGCAGACTCTAGTATAATGCACCCCCATAGGCAGACTGTAGTATAATGCACTCCCTCATAGGCAGACTCTATAGTATAAAGCACCCCCCATAGGCAGACTCTATAGTATAATGCACACTCCATAGGCAGACTGTAGTATAATGCACTTCCCCATAGGCAGACTCTATAGTATAAAGCACCCCCCATAGGCAGGCTCTAAAGTTTAATGCACCCCCATAGGTAGACTCTATAGTATAATGCACCCCTATAGGTAGAATCTATAGGATAATGCGCTCCCCCATAGGCAGACTCTATAGTATAATGCTCTGCCCCATAGGCAGACTCTATAGTATAATTTACTCCCCCATAGGCAGATTCTATATAATATGAAGCACCGAGCGCCCGCACATCTCCAGATAGCGGTCGTCAAGTAGAGACATCATCATGCTTGCTGTCAGTATCTGCGTCATATTCTGAGGGGGATGATTGGAGAGGGAGCGTAACGCTCCCTCTCTCATCAATGTGGTCAATTATACAGTTGAACTTGCGATGACAGGTGGGGGGCCTACCGCTGGCACCGGGCTCCCCTACTGCTCAGGCGCCCCATAGCGGCCAGGTGGCAGATCAGGGAGATCGATTTTCCCTGCTCTGCCACAGAATGTACTGTATCTATATGGGTGTACAGTTACAGTAGCGTAGCTCCAGCTTTAAGCGCAGTGCCCGGGGTGACTGCCCTCTTTGCCCCCCCCACCAGTAGCTACGCTACTGCTGACATCGGTAGAACGATGTCTGGTCTGATGGTGAATATATAGTTTTAAACGATACTCATGAGACTGCAGGATTTACAGGATTTTTGAACATTTTATATTGACAGAAAGCTGCTAATCAGTGGTGAGGTTGTGGATGGACTTGGAGGCACGAGACACCTAGTCCTACTGTGATAATTTGCTAATAATAAATCACTGATTGCATTGAAACCACAAAATACATCCTAGTGAGTGACGCATCACTGGAATCAGGGTCTTTGCCCCTAAAGTACATCTTGCTGCTGTCAGATAATATAGTAAAAACCTGATGATAGAGTCTCCTAAAAGTTTTCCAAATTCTCAAGATAGGTGATAAATGTCTGAGAGTCTGAACAGAGGGACCACCCCCACTCTTCTGTATGGGAATTTTGATTCCCATTTATATAGAGGTCTCTGAACCACAATTTTTGTAATTCTTTCTACATCCCCTTTCTAGAGACATTTTATTTAGAAATATTACATTTATACTTCTTAAATCTGCTTTTCGCCATTTATTGGCAAGTTGCAGGCTGACCAGGGATTTTCTTATTCCCCAATTATTTGTTATCACTAATTTTACATCTCTAATATAAATATATAATTTGATAATTTCGGTTATCAAAGACTATGGACAAATAAAGCCTGTTATTTTTTTACGTCCATTATTCAATTAAAGGGCATATACCTGTAGATTGTATGGCTAACAGACTGACAATTATCGACATCATTAGGTAGAGCTTCTAAATTAGCTGATAATTGGGATAAGAGTCTGTGAAATATGGAAATTAATCTAATAGCTCTCTGGATGTTTATGACTCAGCTTTAATATTTAGTGCATTTTATTGTGTTGAGCCATTGTATATATCGACTCAAAAGGGAAACCAGACCACGGGCAGCGTGAAATCCAGCAAGGTGTGTTTTTCTCTTACCTTCCCCTCCGCTACAGTACTGTAGAACACTACATTTTAGTGGTGATTTTTTTTTTTTTAAAACTGAGGGCAAAAATGTTGCAGTTCTACCACAAACATAGCAAAAAAACACAATGCACCTGCAACATCTGAGCTACAGCAGCCTTAAGAGGATTGACAAAGAGGATCTCTTCTCTGTCCCAACAAGTCTGTTGTAGTAAATACTTGCATTCCCCCAAAATAATGCATCATCTTCTTGTGCACTTTCCAGCGGGTGTCGTGCGCCTCCAAGAAATTTATGGCTAAATTTACAATCGGTAACGAATATAATTGCGTGAAACTGAATTGTACTCAAACATGGCAAAAATCCTGCTCACTACTCTAGCCCCTCCATTCCTCACAATCAACCATCTGGTCCTCTTCACAACTTATCACTGTTGCAAGCCCTAGAATGTGAGACATGGAAGGGACCTCCTGGGTCATCATGTCCAACCGACCGCTCAATGCAGGATTCACTAAATCATCTCAAACAAACTATGTTGGAAGACTTCCCTTGAAGGAGAACTCACCACCTCTTTGTGGCAGCCTGTTCCACTCATTGATCACCCGCACTGTCTAAAAGTTTTTTCTAATATCTAATCTGTGTCTTCTCTCTCAGCTCTGTTACAGTCATCTAAAGCTAAGTTTTTCTGCTAATGTTCACACTTGATTTTGTTGGTCTATTCAGTTTTTTGTGTGGTCAGCCAGCCCCGGCTGGGGGCTGTGCTGAATTTCCACTCTTATTTATTAGTATTTTGCCAATTTGGTTTTTGTCCCTTACTAGTTTGGTCTCTTTTTGCTCTGTCTCAGAATACTTCAGAGTGCTGATATAGTGGGAGAAGTCTAGTGACTTCAGGGTTAATTTTGCTATCAGAAGTGTTGGACATTATTTTTGTAGGGTTTTTTGCAGGTTGCAGACAGTGTCTTTCCTTTCCTTTCCTCTCTAGTTAGTTTGGGCCCCATCGTTTGCTCAGTCTATTTTCCTGCCTGTGTTTGTGCCTTCATCTTGTTTCACCATCAATACATGTGGGGGGCTATCTATTCCTTTGGGGTCTGCTCTGGGGCAGTTACTTTTCCCCTTTTCATGCTTCAGGCTTATTTAGTCCTCCGGCTGTGACGAAGTGTCTAGGAACATCGTAGGTACGCTCCACGGCTGCTGCTAGTTGTGTTGTAGGATCAGGGACCTGCAATCTGCATAGTTACCAACCTCTCCGGTTTTCTGTGACTTAGCTTGTTTTGCTTTTTTCTCCTTGGTGACCCATTCATAACACTTTTCCCTTTCAGTTTCATCCTATTGTGTCTTATGTGTCCATATACAAATTAGGGTAGGGATGATCCCTCTACACTGTGACTGTGACATTTTGTATAATATTTTTTTGTAAGAAATGTGTAATAAAATTGAATATTTTTACTGATAAATGTGACTTTGTAAAGTAGTCTTTGTTGGGTTCGTCTGACTACAATATTCTATGTAGGTTTCCATGGTTATGGGGAGTTGCCCATTAATTTTGATGTTCTGAACAACATCACTCTTGGCAGGTATGAGCATAATTGTGTTACTGTGACAGCCCTTCAGTTATTTGTAGACTGCTAGTAAGTCTCCCCTTAGCCTTCTTTTTTGTAAGCTAAACATTCCCCGATTCTTTAACTGTTCCTTGTAGGTCATAGTTTGCAGTCCCCTCACGATCCTGGTAGCTCTTTTCTGAACTTGCTCCAGTTTTTCAATGTCTTTTTTACAATGTGGTGCCCAGAACTGTACATAGTATTACAGGTGAGGCCTGACCAAGGCGATGTAGTGGGAGATAATTACTTCACGTGATCTAGACTCTATGCTTCTCTTAACACATCTTAGAACTGTGTTTGCCTTTTTTCTGCTGCATCATACTGCTGACTCATGTGCAGTCTGTGATCTATTAGTACACCCGAGTCTTTTTCACACATGCTGTTGCTTAGTTATATTCCTCCCATTCTGTAAATGTAATTTTCATTTTTCTTGCCCAGTTGTAGAATCTTGCATTTCTCCCTGTTAAATATCATTCTATTAGTTGCTGTCCATTGTTCAAGCGTATCTAGATCCTTATAAATCCCTGAATTCCCCAATGCACTCACACTGGGCTCTGATATACAGTACATGCCATGGCATTTTGACCATACATACACTTGTGCAGAAAAGGAGTCAACACTTGCAGTGGTGATTAGAAAATGCAACCAGGACTGGACAGATAAGGGTGAGGAGTGGAGGACTGCAGAGTTAAGTGGTGAGATGAGTTTTCTTATTTTTTATATTTTACATGTATTATGCTCTGGAGTCTGTAGAGAACCCTGATCATAATAAGGAACATTACATTTGCTGAGAATAACTTCTCTGTGAATAGTTTCCTGGGAAAATTCTGCATGAACAGGCAAACATGAATTTTGCCCGATCCAATTATCTCTATGTAAGGGTTGGCCAGGACCGTAGTCATGGCCGAGAACACCTGGGCATCAGTGTCCCGGCCTCCCCTTGCAGAAACATATTCTCTATTTGTCAGCATACCTGTGCCTTCAGGTCCCGCTCCTTCAGATTCCTTTTTCTGCTGTGGGAGATCCTCTCCATATGAGTCAGGATAACCTGAGACACAGTCCAAATCAACTTCAACAATAACAGCTTTACTGGTTCCATTACACAGCACATCCAAAGACTTAACATGCTTTACAACAGGGTTCACAAAACAATGTTCCTTTCCTCGCTTTACTTGCGTGATCACAAAGCGCGGGCTCGGGTTGGACCATCACTGACGGTTCCTCAGCATTTTCTCTGTGCATCTCTGCTATGGGTATGCTTCCCTCAGTCTGTTTCGCCCCAGACTCAAGATCATTAATCTCTGGAATATAAAGCCACTGAAAGAGAGTACTGCCCTTCTGTTCTGCCTTCTGCCTTTGCACCACGTCTTTACTGTATGTGCTCTCTGCTTCCATGGGGTCCCTTGGCCGTTTCACCCCGGTTCTAAGGGTTTCTGCCCAAACAATGAGTTGCCACATACTGAGTCTTCAAACTGGTCTAACCCACTGATTATCTGTACCATAGCTGTGGATGGCCGAGGTTCACTTCTCTAACATTGCGTGACTGCTGTGATGTCCTGGGTCTATAGACCATGTGGACGGTTTGGGCATCCCTAGCCCTCTGAACTATTCTAAGACTATCACTAGCTTACCAAGCAGCAGCCCCTCCTACAATTAACCATGTACTTACTTTGTGTTCTATCTAGGAACTATGTGCACTAGAATGTTCCTCTTCTAGTGGTCAATAGGCAAACTACAATTTCCCTAAAACTAGTGCAAATAAAACAAACTTTACTAAAACACACAATACATATTACAAGAAATGGTAATACACTCAAGGTGTAGCAATACCATTATAGGTAGGCGGTAGCACATGTAGTCATGTAGCAGTACCACTCAATAATCACATATATACACATCATAAACAATATCAGGACCTGTTAAAGAGGAAAACAAAAAAGAGAACAAATTCCTTCATCCCCTTACCTCTAGTCCCCAATAAAAAAAAATTCTCTCCTTTGACAAGGGAAGTAGTAAAGTCCATTTGTCAATTCGGTGTTAAATTTTCAGGAGGAATAACAGTCCAAATTGTCCAAAGAAAACATACTCCAGATGTGTGATTTCATTGGAAATGAAAGCAATATGTAAAAGGGGAACATTACTAAAACCACTTATTTTACTGTAGACCATGTACACACTGAACGATGAAGGTTGATGTGCCCCTGTGCCTTCTTCTGTTCTATATCATGTGATTGACAGATCGCTACTTCTCTATGTAAAGATAAAACACTTATCTCCCTTAGGTCACCAGTCCCATCACTAAATTACGCTGCACTCATAAAAACTCAGTGAGCTAAGTGACAGCTCCATTAATACATCAATAATAATTGTAAGTAATCGATACATTGTGCTGGGAGGACACAAACAATAGCAAAACAAAAGGTTATTCCTGCCTATTCCGATGCTTATTCTGCCGTCTTTCACTACGGTTATACTGTAGTAAACACTGGAAACTTGTTGAAGACAGGCATTAATATCTGATCCAGGGCGGACATATCATTGATGCAAACCTGGGGTCCAAGAGGACAGGAGGGCCACTACCACCTCCAAAACATAAGGCATTGTGCATTCTGATGAGCTAATGGACAGCAAAGCGCTCATATGTTGTTCTTGCACAGAAGCCTCTTCTGTCTGGTCTGATCCAATGCTGGAAAGGAAAAAAAAAACATTTTTTTTTATATTTCTAATTTCATGATATATCCTGTAGAATAAAACATCCAAATGTTAAAACAAAAAACAATTCAAGACCAAAAATCAGAAGTAACAGTAGATTGGAATTAGTAGAAGAGCCATTAAGCCCCTTAGTTTCCTTATAGTAAATTAATGAGTCGGGATCTGACATGTTTGACTTTTTGCTTTTTTGTTGTAAACCTCCATGCATCATTTTTATAATTTCACCATCACTGTACCAGTATTTCCTAAGACCCTGTTCACATGTCCATTGATCTTTTGTTTTCAGGAACAGATAAATGGAATTAGCGTCTTGTGAATTCCTGTTTCCTTCTGATTTTAACATTTGTCTTTTTATTTTTAGAATGGAGAAAAAAGGCCTGCTTTCAGAAATTGGACTTTTTAAAAAATGAACCAGACAGAACCTATGTATGTCCATGGAGCCCCTCTGGTTCTGTAGGACACAGGAATGCACAGGATGCCAATTCCATTTGATATTTTCCACTTGTCTTAACTGAGGCAGACAAACTGAAAAGATAAATGGAATTGTGAATAAAGCCTTATTTCCAGAACTTATTATTGTTCTTAGTACAAAATACTGACCAGCACCTCGCAACAGACTAGAGCAAATGTGAACAGATGCAAGCTGCCATGACTGCAAAATACACAATAAAAAGCATACAGCAGCATTTTGCAAGCGTTAAGATGCAGTGAAAAACTGCATTACTGCTATATAGAATATGCTTATAAAATGAAGGTTCTTGGTGTAATGCCTGCTGCAGCACAGTAGCACACAACCTCCACCAGGGCGTGTGGGTGAAGGAAAACAGGCACATTCACAGTGAGACCACAGAGCAGGAGGCAGGAGCCACTAGGTGGCGGAAGAGTAGACAGAAAAACTGGGTCAGCAACAGAGAGGGAATGAAGTACCAGAGGTCACAGCAATGCATGTGGTCAGAAACAAGCCAAAGAAGTCAGAGCCGGTCGGGAGCATGAAAACCAGAGACGGAAGACAGTCAAACAGGTCAGAGGACAAGCCGAGTCAAATACCAAGAGGTCACAACACAGAGAGCGAGTACTACGACGAGCGAAGTCACAGGGGAACACAGGAATGGGACATAGGTTAACAGGCAGAGGACAAATCAGGGTATAGCGGGGTCAACACAAATAAAAAATTGTGGGCCACTGAAAGCCCTAGCCAGCTCACCAACTACAGCCGGAGCACGGAACCTCATCTGGACCCATTGAATGTTGATTGTAGACAGAAAAAGGAAGGAGTATTCCAGCTTCTAAAATTACATACTTTATTCCAAAATAGAAATTTAAAATTCCATATCACAGCTTTCTCCCCACAAACAAGTGAATGTACAGTATGTCGGGCACTCGAACAAAGTGCCCGACATACATCCACTTGTTTGGTTTGTGGGGAGAAAGCTGTGATAAGGAATTTTAAATTTCTATTTTGGAATAAAGTATGTAATTTTAGAAGCTGGAATACTCCTTCCTTTTTCTGTCTATAACGGGGTCAGCTGCTTAAGCCAGAGACAGGAACTATAACTGACACTGCTTGCAGGTAACAGTGGACTGAAATAGCCAGACAGATCCCAAAACCAGGCAGGGAAGATTAACCCCCACATGACCATCCTGAGGAGTGAATAATCAGAAACAATTCCCGAACTGGATCATGACACTTGGCGCATAAATTGGCCAATTCATGTATGCCCACCAGCCACCACAAGGAATACATTTCTCACTGTCCAGTTTTTTTTTCCATTAATGTAATTTGGAAGTAAACATATTTCCCTTTTATGAATGCTGTCATAGAATTTACCATTATTACTTCTTGGTGGCAGGCATTGCATAGTTTCACTACTCTTACCGGAAAAAAACATTTCCTATATTGATGTGTAAATCTTGTAAGTAATCATCTAGTCACCTAAGAGAAATATTCCATTCAGATCACAAGTTTTAAAACTTTTTAAAAACTTTTCACAATCCTGTTTTTGCTTTTGCGACTGCTACCTACCTGACATTGAGCATTGCTACTTTCAGTACCCAAGCAGTTTCCTTGTTCGGTTCTGCCCCAAATTTTATTTCATTTCATACCATATGGCACATAGACTTGTCACCCGGATGAGACAACATTTTTAAGATGCTATCAACTGTTACATTTTTAAGCAAAATTGCATTTTTCCATGTCACATTTCTAATTTTTGCTGCAAAATCATGGCATTTTTTACAAGTACTTTAAATTTTTTTTTAAAAAAACTGAAGGAATTCTTAAAGGGAACTTGTCAGCAAATTTTTGCATATAGAAGTAGTCCTATAGTTTTAAAGATGCTTTCCTTCCTGTAAAAGTGATACTTTTTTGTAGAGATCTGGCCACCCAATAAAGAGAAATCGAATGTAAAAGCCACATGCATATCAGGTTGGAAGTGCATGGAGAAGGGGGCGTGCCTGAGCACTTGGACTGGTTCTAGTACGTGGGCACGCCTCTAGTGCACTTCCTGCCTGATTTGCATATGGCTTTTACATTACATTTCTCATGACTGGGTCATCAGATCTCTACAAAAATTGTATCATTTTTATTGGGAGAAAAGCCTCTACAAAAAGTATCACCACTTGCATAATATAAAAATGTTCTGACTTTTCCTTTCAAAAGTGGAAGAATCCACTCCACATCCCCAAAAAAAGGAGAATTAAGGAAATACCAAGGGGAACAAAATAAAAAACAAAATTCTTCTTTCCTACAAAGGAAGTTAGCTATAAAAGTGGTTGTACCACAAGTAACATATGTGAGAGGGGTAATAGGGTGCACCACTATTAAGGTTTGATAGCTAGGACCTGCTTTGATTCTGATAATGGGGGGCCTGTGTTCCATGTATTAATGGAGTTATATTGTGCATATCTAACCACTAGCCCCATTCACTACATATGATGATGGTCATACAATATCGCTCCTATAACTATGTAAAAGTGAATAAAGGGGCGATCATGCATACACAAACCTGCTTCACTTATAAGGGACGGTGACATACCGGTCCTGGCATGCCAATGTAAGGAGGCTTTATTCGCCGTGCAATGCATTTCCCAAAGGAGCATTGCATGGTGAATAAGCCAACTTACTTTGGCATGCTAGGACGAGTACGTCACTCTCCACAAGGAGAAACGTTACCCCTTAGACCTCAGTCCAGAGCCTTTCATCTAGCCAAGTTAGTTCTCATACTTTGCCCTGATGAGGGGCAATACCCCGAAACGCTGTGTCTGCAAATTGAGATTCTGATTTGCCTTTTATTAAGTCATATTGCATGGCTCGAAAGGGTCAATAGCGGCTTGTAGGATCACTGCTTCCAACAGGTGGGGCTATATAGATCTAGTCTTCTTCCTCTCTGTAGAGGTGATTTGCATACTTACAAAGGAGACATGGGAACTTTGTTGGAATTGATGAGGGCCCCTGTGATAAGATCACCATCGATCTTACATTTATCCCCTCTCCTGTAGATAAATGTGGTTCATGGAACAGCCCCTTTAAATCTTTGCTTACTTGCTTGAGGACAGTCCTTGAGGATACAAAGTTTCTTCGGTGTCTCATATAGTTGGCATTATTGTCAAGCACTTTTTAAAAAGTAATTACTCCTTCACAATATGTCTTAACTTATGAGGCAGAGAGAAGAGGAACAGATGGTAAGAACTGCACACAATCAGGATGAGATTAATTGTTTAATCAGCAGGGAAAACTAGATACATGACAATGGGTAAGTCAAAGGTTTCCCGAATATTCAGCAGAGAAGAATAAGCGTGTATAAGGTATTTTACTTTTGTGCTTTCTTCCTCTGTAGCTTATTTATATGGAGAGCATGATCTCTGGTAGTGAGGTGGATACTGATCTATACACCATCATTACATAGCAGGAGATGACACAACTCTTATTATAAGGGTTGGTTCAGATGTGGATCATTTGTGGTACAGGTTCCGCACCGCAAATCTGCAACAAATTACAATACATGTGCGGAGATGATTATGAAATGTAGCTGAAGGTTTGTACGTTGAGGAAAAACAATGGTGGGATTCAAATTAGAGTGTGTTATTCTGATGAAAAAAAATGTATTCGATTTTCACAGGATATGTAACCCTTTTTCTGCATACTTGTATACAGTGGATGAAATCTATGGAGAGCCGGGCGCAAGATCAACAGAAAAAAATCTATGTGTGTATTCTACTGTGGAATCAGCACGGCTTTACATCTAGATCCATGGCAGAAATATTTCACTATGTTTGGACTTACTCGAAAGGGGCTTTGACTGACATTTCCTTAAAGGGAACCCATCACTTTGAAAATGGCAGCTGATCTACAGGTAGAGCAAGATGAGCTGATCAGATTGATAGATATTTTTGTGTAAATGTATCAGCGAAACTTGCATTTTATTAATTGAAATCCTTGGTGCTTGTATTTAGATGAGTCCAGTGGGCGGTACTACTTCATGATTGACATCCTTTTCTGCATGCACAGTCGCTAGAATGACTGCCCAATGGACTCCTCTTGCATACAGACACCAAGGATTTTAATGAATAAAATCCAAGTTTAACTGAATCTTTTCCAGCAAACCTATAAATCATTGTTTTCATCTTCTCCTCTATGCTGTGCTAACCACAGATTGGACTGCATATACAACGGGACCAGTTCCCTTTAAATTTAAACTGCCACCATGTTTCTTCAACCAGCATAATATAAGCACAGAGACTCCATTTCCAGGAGTGTATCACTTATTGGACTTCTTGCTGTAGTTTTGATAATATCAGATGTTTTATCTGCTGCATCTCTGCTAGTCCTCTCATACGTTAGTTCTGCATAATCTCGCCCACACCATTGTTTGGCAACAATTTGTGCACACTATGCACAGATGGAAAGCTGGAAATTAGTATTGGGGGCAAGGATAGCCAGAGCTCATGTGTATCAAGGACTACACAGCAAGAACTCATCAATGAAAGGACTAGAAGATCTGCAGCAGGTGAATTTTATCAAACCTACAGCTATAAACCTGGTAGATGACCCTGTGCTGCAATTTGTGCTTTCGTCCATGCTTTATGCTATTCTAAGATATGGCAGTGCAAAAATGTGACAGATTCTCTTGCTAAGGGGTTTCATCATCACAGACAACCTCTCTGGTCTGAGACAAGGTAAAAAGCCTTCAAGCAAACAGCTGTTTTTGTAGGAAAGGAGGCAGATGGAAACAAGGGCAATATAGTATTACAGAGGGGTTCCTGAATAGGGGACCTCCTTCAATGATGTTGGGGTGCATGGACAGTGACTGTTCTGATGAAATGAGACGACTTTTCTAAGTTCAGAAAGAGGAAGGAGTAGTTAACTTACAAAGTGCAAAGAAAAGAAAAGTTTTTTCTCTTGGACACCTGGATTTAAAGTTGATTTGAAAGTTTTTTAGGTGTAAAGGTGTTGTCCTATTTTGGATATTGTAGGCATAGTACTAGGATATGCCTTAAAAGTCTGATTAAGGCTATGTGCCCATGTAGCGTTTTAAAACGCACAATAAAAACCGGACTCCTTCCCAGAAATCGCATGTTTTTTTCAGTGCGATTTCACCGCGATTCTGTTTGCGATTTTGCCGCGATTTTCACGTGCGATAGTCAAGCACTTTCCAAGCGATTTGAAGCATCACTTGGAAAGTGATTGACAGGTTGGTCACACTCGTCAAACATAGTGTTTGACAAGTGTGACCAGCTTTTTACTATTGAGGCCGCCTATGCGGCCTCAATAGTAAAAGAAAGAATGTTAAAACTGATAAAAAAATAAAAAATCGGGGTATATTTACCTTCCAACGTCCCGCTCTGCCATCCCGGGCCTCAGCGTTCCCAGCGATGCCTTGCGAGACCTGTGATGACGTTGGTCTCGCGTTACTATAGCGATCTCGCGAGACCGCTAGAGTCACGCGAGACTACGTCATCACAGGACCTGGCCGCAAGGCATTACTGGGAACGCTGAGGCCCGGTAATACAGCGCGGGACGTCGGAAGGTAAATATACCCCGATTTTTTATTTTTTATTCTTTTTTTTTACAGGGGTATGGTACCCAGGGCCTGGAGGACAGTCTCCTCTCCTCCACACCGTGGGTACCAACCGCACATGAGACGCTTAACTTCGCGCATGGTGGGCATAGCCACATGCGGGAAGTAAGCGATTCTCATGCATTCCTATGGGTGCGGAATCGCGGCAATTCTTTGTGATTCCGCACAAAAGAATGATCATGCTGCGATGTTTTCCGCGATGCGATTCCGCCGTGGAAAAAAGCGCAGCATTAGCACAGCATGTGCGGAATGCCATAGGAATGCATACAAGATTTTCAAACGTTTTCGCAGCGTTTTCGCGCTGAAAATCGAGGCAAAAACGCTTAAAAATCGCATCGTGGGCACACAGCTTTAGGCTATGTGCCCAAGTAGCGTTTTTCATGCAGAATATTCCGGAACGCACACCCTCTTCCTGGGAAAACGCATACGTTTTATGAAGCGCTTTTGTAAGCGTTTTTGACGCTTTTGTTAGGCGTTTTATCATGCGTTTTCCTATGCGTTTTTGCAATACAATTGAATATATGCGGAAACGCGTGCGTTTCCATAAAATTAATGAACATGCTGCGCTTTTTTCCGCAGCGGAAAAAAACGCACCATTAGCACAGCATGTGCGGATTCCATTGTGTTTCCATGGGATGTTTTTCTTAAGCTTTACCGCAGCAGAAATGTGCATCTAAAAGCGCTGCGGAAACGCTTAAAAAAACGCAACGCGGGCACACAGCCTGATAAGTGGCTTTCTACTAATTTCTATGGGAGGTCCAAAAAGTGCAGATCAAGTGCCCTCAAAAATTTTGGCAGCTCTCATAGAAATTAATGAATGGGGTTGACACACGTGGCTCCCTCTCCGTTCCCCACAGTTTTGGATGTAGGTAGATGTGGGTCTCAGCAGAGCTACTGGCATCTGTTGGAAAGCCATGTTCTAATCTCATAAAACCCCTTGAAATCCATTTCACTCTAAACTTATTCTACGTATAAATTACATTTTATCCGTCTTGTCTGCACAGCGTCTGCGTTCCGCGTGCGGTAATATTTGCACTGCAGAAAACTAACGACGATATGAAACCCATATCTACATTGTCGGACACTATAAAGAAGAAAATCTACTCCATGTTTTGGGATAATAGTTACTGGCTCAGGTTTGTCGTCTCTTGCAAAATTGGATCTCAACAGAGTAAAAAATGCAGAAAAATGCGCCTAAAGGAGACTTCAAGGGCTTGTAAAAAAAATGGAGCCGTTCTGAGACATTCTGGAAACACATCAGTTAGGCTAGTTTCACACTAGCGTTTTTGAGCGCAGCGACGGCCTGCGCACGGCCGCCGCTAAGCCACGCCCCCTGCCACGCCTCCACCGGTAGCTCCGCCTACCGGCGCAAGACGCTGCATGCGCCCTGCGTCCCCTATCTTTATCACTGGGGGCGCAGGCCATGCGCAGTATGCGTTTGGCGGCGCAAGCGCCTTTTTGACGGTGCGCCGGCGCAACCAAACTGCAGCAGGTTGCGTTTGGCGCAGGTCGGCGCACCATCAAAAGGACGCATGCGCCGCCAAACGCATACTGCGCACGGCCTGCGCCCCCAGTGATAAAGATAGGGGACGCAGGGCGCATCTACCTGCGGAGGCGTGGCAGGGGGCGTGGCTTAGCGGCGGCCGTGCGCAGGCCGTCGCTGCGCTCAAAAACGCTAGTGTGAAACTAGCCTAAAATGTCCCATCTTCCTCTGTTGAAATAAAAGTAACTGCTACTGAATACATTTGGTTTTGTTTTTTCTTTGTTCTTCTCAAAAGCTGCAGATCTTAAGCTTTATGACATCAGACGCTGGAAACTTTTAGCTTTTTGTCTTTTCTTTACATAACAAATTGCCTTAACTCCTTCCTGACAAGGCAATTGTTATTTTTTTGTTTTTACGCTTTCATATTTCCTTTCCAGCGACATACTGCAGCTGCATGAGGGCTTACATTTACGATGACACCATTATTGATAATATTTTTCTTTACATACAAAGTTTTTATCAACTTTTGTAAAAGTGCGGTGAGCATGAAAAACGTTTTGGTTTACTATTTTTTGCTTTCTGCAAAAAAAAAAAAAAGCCCCAAACATGCTTTTTTATTTCATTATTTTTAATGAGGAAGAATGGGGTAATTTAATTTTTTTTATAACTTCTTATAGCTTTTATCTTTTACTTTAATTTTCAGTACTCTTAAGGGCCCATTACACATAGCGATATCGCTAGCAATATCGCTATAACATCGCTGGTTTTGTGACGCAGCAGCAATACTGATAGCGATATCGGTATGTCTGATACTTACCTCCGACCGCTCCCCCGCTGGTTATCGCTGATCGCGCGATAACGTCCTGGACCATTTCTCATTGGCCACTTCCTGCTGGGCTTCCTGCTGTGGCGACGAGCGACGCGTGGACGCAGGCGGGAGGACGTCAGGATCGCCTCGTCTGACAGGTAAGTAGCGACCCCCGACCCCTGCTATGTCGCTGGTGAGATCTACCTGTTTGGCAGCTCACTAGCGACGACTTAGCGATGCACCAGCGATCCTGACTGGGTCATATCGTGGTCGGGATCGCTAGTGCATCGCTAAGTGTAACGGTACCCTTAAAGGAATTGTTTTTTAAATTACAATAGTTGGTTTTGCAGTTTTTCGAATGAATGGCGGTCTCCTATAAAGCTCATGCTATGGTTCATGGGAGGGTTAAGATGGCAACCCATCAGTGCCCCATGATTGAATAGTGAAGGGGTATAGGAAGCCGCTGATTGACAGCAGCTTTATAATGCGTAACCAGAATGATGGGACCAAGCTCCTTTCGCTGCTGTTAAAGGAAGATGCCAACTGTGTAACAGTGTGCATTCGCAGAGCATCATGTCTGCTCAGATCCTGAGCCTGCTACATACACCGGCTCTCAACGTCTTGGCGGAAAGCATTTAAAGGATAAATAAGCTGATCTTTTTATATGTATAGTCCATGACCAGTAGAGTTAATCGATGGAAATCCAGGTCTTAAGACCCAACCTTTACCAACTGCCCAAACCAAGAAACAGAACCACCCAACTTGTGATCAAGCATATTGTCATGCCCGCCATGTCTGTTATGCCTGTCATGTCCGCCATGTCTGTTATGCCGTATGACCCCTGGAGCAGTGTGCACGTGCACCAAACTATCATGCCCGCCATGTGTAGTATGCTGCATGACTCCTGGAGCGGTGTGCCCGTGTACTGAATTCTCATGCCCGTTATGTCTCGTGCTGCAAGATGCCTGGAGCGGTCTGCACACGCGCCTTACCTCATGGCTGCACGCCGTTGCTGGTAACCATCCGTCTCTGCTCTGATTCTGCAATCCTCTGTATTCCTGGAGCCTCTGATCATGTGACCTTGCCTATGTTCCAATGCTGTCTGATTCTTCAATCCTCTATGTATTTCTGGACCCCCTGATCATGTGACCTTTCCTATGTTCCAGCACTGTCTGATTCTGCAATCCTCTATGTATTCCTGGAGCCCTGATCATGTGACTATCTCTATGGTTCTGCCCAGTCTGATCTAGCAGCGCTCTCTATGATCCTGGAGGATCTGAACCTGAAGTCCTTCCCTGATCCTGACCCGGAACTGCAGGTGCTATGGTGCTATATCAGACTGCCCCTTCCTATGGTCAGGGCCTGAGTATCGTGTTGCTTCCCTGCATGGCTGCTTGGTCTGCTCGGTCGCTCTCTGTATTCTGTGCTCCTGCATTCTGCCCTGTCATGCGTCTCTGCACAAGCTCTGTGCTTGTACTCTGCCTCTTGTCTCGTGCCATGTCTTGTGTTGTCTCTCGTGCCATGTTTGTCCTTGCCTTGCTTTACCTTGTAGTACTTCCACTGGTCTCTGCCTTAGCCTGTTTTGCTATGTCTCGCCTTAGCTATTATTTGACTTGTAGTCCTTCCTCTGTTCTCTTCCTTGCCTGTTTCGCCATGTCTGGCCTTTGCTATTCTGAGCCTTGTAGTACTTCTGCTGTTTTCTGCCTTAGCCTGTTTTGCTATGTCTTGCCTAAGTTCTTCCTTGCTCTTACCTATGGTGCTCTGTTGTGCCTCCTGGCACACTCACCATTCCGCCTCTCTTACCTATGGTGCTCTGTAGTGCCTCCTGGCACACGCACCATTCCTCCCCTCTGACCTCTGGTGCTCTCTTGCACATTTCCACGCTAGTCTCAAGGTTCTTCCTTGACCCGGCTCTGGGCTTCAGCCTACGCTCTGCTGCTAGCTCTGTTCCGTTCTGACCTGACTCTGTGTTTCTGCTTATGTTCCGCTCCATGTTCCTGTCATGATCCAGGGTGGATCTGACAGATTAAATGCACAAGTAACCTTTTTTTTCCTGTGAGCTGTTTTGCTCAGGGTTGGTTTTGTCCCCGGTGGCCAGTATGGTCATTGCACTTGTGCTTAGAGATAGTTTTGCCCCGGTGGCCAGTATGGTCATTGCACTGGTGTTTTTAGAGATAGTTTGCCCCGGTGGTGGTTAGAGTAATTGCATGGGAATCACTAACAGGTGTGTTTGCTCTATAAAGGTGTGTCAGTAGTGCTCACTCACGTTGGTGATATTATTATTGTTGGGCTTTCCAACCATCCTGGGTGAAGGAAGGAGCTGGATGGGGAGCTGGAGGAGAGTCCAGGGCAGCTCATCCAGAGTCCTGGAGTGGCAGCCATGGTGTCAGCGAGGAGTTTGTGTAAAGCATGGTGGAGTGGCAGCTATGGTGTCAGTGAAGAATTCCTACAAAGCTTGGTGGAGTGGCAGCTATGGTGTAGAGCTGCACTCAGTTTGCTAGACTGTTACTGAGAGCTGCACTTAGTTTGCTGGACTCGGTTGCTGGACAGCTGCACTCAGGTGCTGGACTCTGTTGCTCCAAGGTGGCACTCACTGCTGGACGCTGTTGCTGTAAAGCTGCACCCAGGTGTTGAACACGGTGGAGGAAGATGCACTCAGGTGTTGGTCTCTGTTGCCAGGAGCAAGTGCATCAGAGCAAAGCTAAGTGTTTCCCTGTTTGTCACTTTTCCTCATGTTGGTGTTAGTGCAACGGTGGGGCCAGTGCCTGCGCCAACCAGCTCCATAGCAAGGGATAGGCGTAGGGTGTGCCAGGGCTACAGGTTCCTGAGTGGCGCTCGGTGTGGCACGGGCATAGGGAACATTAGGAGCGTTAGGGACACTGACTCAGGGGAGTGCAGGAGGTCTCCATGTTCCCTGTTCCCTATTGCAGGGCCCTCCGTTATAAATGTTTCCCTATCCCCCTTTGTCTTGTTGTATTAGTTACCGGCCTGCGGGCCGTGTCACACTGGACAATTACACATGCCATGTCCTGTTGTATTAGATACCGGCCTGCTGGCCATGTCACACAGGACGGGGCACGCGACAGTTCCGTACTCTGTCTAGCTTTGCCTTGTTTCTCGCTTTGCCTCACCTTTTTTCTTTGTGTGCCTTTTGCATGCGCCTGGCCTTCCTAGCCTCCTGCTTGTGGCTCAGCCATGCTCGCCCTAGCCGTGCCCGCCTGCTTGTGCCTCAGCTGTGCTCGTCTGTCACTGACAGCTGTGTCGCCTGCTATGCCCCAGTCGGGTTCGCAGGAGTCTTACCTGCCTGTTTGTGCTGCAGCCCATCCAGCTAGCCAGTGCCCCAGCCATGCTCTCTGTGCTTCCTTGCACTCACGCTATCTCTACACTGTGCTCTCCGTGCTTCTCTTAGCACGCACAGGCCCTCGCCTGCCCTGTGGCATACCTCTCCGTGCTTCTGCAAAAGTACGTGCAGGTCTTGCCATGTCCCCTGTCATGCCCTCTCGCACGCATAGGTCCTAGCCTGTACTCTGTCCCTGGTGTGTCCTCTGCACACGCAGGACTCTGCTTTTAACCTGACCCTGGCGCACCCTCTGCATGCGCAGGACTCTGCCTGGAACCCTGACCCTGGCGTGTGTCTCTGCACGCGCAGGACTCTGCCTTGAACCCTGACCCTGGCGTGTCTCTCTGCATGTGCAGGACTCTGCCTTGAACCCTGACCCCGGCGTGCCCCTCTGCACGCGCAGGACTCTGCCTTTAACTATGACCCTGGCGTGCCCTCTGCACTCGCAGGACTCTGTCTTGTCCCTTGTGCCTTGGTGTGTCCCTACACATGCACCCTGTCTTGCATGTTGAACTTTGAACCCTGGCGTGTCCCCTACACATGCACCGTACTTTGCACGTTGAGCCTGGCGTGTTCCCTACACACGCACCTTGCCTTGCACCTTGCCCTTGACTCTGGTGTGCCCTAGCACGCACCCTGCCTGGAATCCTGCCTTGGACCTTGGAATGTTCCCTAACACGCACCATGCCTGGAGATCTATCGTGCCTCCTTGCCTGTACCCTGGTTTGCCTGCTGGATTCCCGGAACCTGCCATCCCTGCCAGAGATCGTAAACATGAAGTCTACAGCCTGATGCCCTGATCCCTGCCAGCTGTCCGATGCCATTGTGCCTTTGCCTGTACCCAGGCGTGCCACCTGGCACGTACCATGCTGTGGACCTTGGCGTGCACACGCACGCACCTTGCCGTGTTTTTGCACTGAATGTTTTCCTGAAGTTGTCTTAATGAAGATACCTTGAACTTACGTCTTCTCTTGTCTTGCTTCCTGCTCGTCCTTGACGTCAGACACTCGTACCTAGTGTCTACCTGAGCCGGTCGTCTGGTGCCCTCAGTCATGGTGGCTCACCCCCTTGGTCTTGCCCCTGACACTCCCTGTATAGGGGGTGGTTCCTCACAAGGTCAGCTCGCCCTAGGTGGGTGGGTGCCACGATCCAGAGGGTCCACTCTAAAGAAAAACAACTCAGCATAAGCTGACCTCGTTACACACATGTGGAGCAGTATACGAATTTTCCTACATCTTTCCCTTGGTTTGTGAGATCAAGGGGGTCTCAAGTCCTAAATAAAAAGTACTAATGAGGGTCTGCAATGTATTCAAATGTTAAATTAGTTATCTTGTTACAAATGTTGCAAGTCACCATAGTTATCTTTTGAAAGTTGTTTCCATTTTGAGAGGACATAGCAATAAAACGATCCGTAATTGGCTAAAGACAATGCAAAATTACTCATTTGTATCCTGGATAGAATAATCATCCATTTCTATTGATATTTATATATGGACACGGCTTATATTACAATGTGAATGCAATAATCGCAGCTAAACTTGGGAATATCGGGTCCATCGAAGGATCGAAGCAATCTGCACTTCAATAGGATATACATAAAAGACAGGAATATACATGTAATATTTGTCAATAAAAAATGTTGACAGTAGACCAGAGTCTTTGTCAAATGTATAAAAAATATACAGCAATATGCAAAATAAGGCAACCAAATAAGTAGAATTCAATGAGCAAGGTCAAAGGTTACAAGAAGGAAATCAATATTGGCATAATGAAGAAGCAAATGCATTACAGGTATGAAAAATCAAAATAATGTATGTGTATGTGCACGCATTCTATTCATGAGCAAGTGGAAAAAAAAATAGAATATTCTTTTTATGACTATTTTTTCTATTTGTTGTGTATACATCAAAAGTGAGAAATGGCCTGAAACTATTTCTTTTGATATACGGCTATTGAGAAGTGCATGAACAACACAGAAGAAAATAATCAAAAGAAACATAAAAACTTATAGGGGATTTTCTTCTTTTCTTTTTAATTTTTATATGCCTCAGTGTGGTAAAAAAAATAGAAATAGCATAAACTTGTCTTTCTATCCCTACCACATCTTCCGTCACACAAGCTGTATGATCCACCAGTCCTTGCCTTCCTTTCAGCGGTGGTTGGCACTTGATAGCTGCAGCTAATCGCTGGAACCCCTGATTGGCTGCAGTGGTCTCATGCCAACCATGCTTGAACATAAAAAAGAAGTGGAGAGGAGACTGAAGGGAAATGCACAACAGAATGGAAGAGCAGTAGGGTGTCAGGAGGCGAGTACATAATTTATTTTTTTCCTAACAGGTAATATATAAAGTAAATAAAATAGAATAATAGCTTAAAGGTAATACATTGCAAAGAAGGAAAAAGAAATGACCGATTTTCTCATACAAGTGCCATCTACGATTTTCACAGATAGCACTTCTACCTGTGATCATTTATGGGTCAGATTTTTTTTCTCTCCAATTCTCCGAAAAACTGATGGCAGACTGATCCAACTCTGACTCGACTCTGACGTGACTCTGATCCGACTCTGATCTGATTAATCAGACCAGTTTTCTTGGATATGGAACTGAGAGTGGTTTGGACTCAACACTAAAGTAGGTCATATTACGGCCACTTTCACACGTTCAGTATTTGGTCAGTATTTTACATCAGTATTTGTAAGCGAAAATCTGGTGTGGAACAATGAGAGGAAAAGTATAATAGAAACACTTCTGTATTTATCACCCACTCCTGGTTTTGGCTTACAAATACTGAGGTGAAATACTTAGCAAATACTGAATGTCTGAACATGGCCTAATGGAGAAAAAACAAAAGCGATATTGCAAAACCAATGAAGAATGGACATCTATCACCTAAAACAAGAAGAAAATAAAACCTGAAAATTCAAACCTAGATACTTTTTAGGTGTGGGAGGCCTTTGTGACGCGAGTCACAATAGAAATAATATGTCCCAACAATGGAGAGAAAGACTACTATAACAGATAGTAATGTAATACTACTTACTGGATAAGTAAAGGAAGGTCAAACAATCCGAGGTCAGGTCCAGAAAATGGCGCAGTACAACAAGGGGTAGTCAGAGACGAAACCAAATTCACGAGCCGGGATCAGGAAAACCAGTAAAGCAATATAGTTTACAGGGAGCAGGTGTAGGGAAGGTGACCTGACGGACGGACAGACCTATCAGTATAGAGAAGGAAAGGTTTGCACAGTTCAGATAGTTGTCAGTTACTACAGTGGGGAAACAGCTAGGAAAGTGTAGTGGACGTGAAGTACCTGGGTTGACCATTAGAGGGCAGGGAGGAGTGTGAGCAAAGGACTTGACATCAGCTTAGGGCTTAGGAAACCGTTGATCATGGGGGCGGAGTTACAGGGAACCAGGAAAGGTATAAATTTGAGGGAGGGTTCCAGAAAGTTCCAGTCCCCAAGGGAAGCTCAAGTGACAGGAGGACTACGACAGTTTGTGCACTCTGAGGAAATCCAAACCAGGGGGACTGAGGAGAGAGAACGTCAGGGGGGTGGTCCTGACAGGAAGAACCGCAGTGGAGACGAGACACCGGGTGTAGGACACCGCATTTGACACGACGCCTGACCAGTAAAATTGCTGTTGGTTTAAGGGCCTAAGGCGGCCACAGTGATGGACCTGTCAGGAGCATCAACCAGTGAAGAAGGGATGGTACGTGCATGTACATCCCTAGTGTGAAAGTACGGTGTGTATAACGGGCCCTAGAAACGGAGGGCCGTGAGGTGAAGAGAAGTGCGGTGTACTGCAGAGGCCATCAGGCGGACGGCGAGTGGAATAAACTTGGACCTGTTGCACCCAGAACCTGCCTCCATCTTGTCTCTGTTTTGTCTCTGTGCGGTATATTGAGGGACCACCCCCCAGCTCGGCCCACGAACCCTACACTTGGCGTAGTCTGCAGGATCAATGCCGCTAATACGTCATCTGCGGCAGACCTGCCTCAAAGAATGGAAAAAGACTTGGATTACTCTGCTTGGATTACAATCACCTGTGGATTACAAATTACCTACCTGTGGAATGCAAATGGGGAACGCTGTGGCGGATCTGTGTGGCCAGCAGAGGATCCGGGGCGGTACTAGGTACTGTGCAGTATGGCGGTATTGCTTCAGCGTAGAGGAGAGGTCCGGGTGTTTGCAGTTGTTCAGAATGGACTGGGACCCCCTCCAACGTACCCCAAAGGGAAGCGGTATGTGCCCAGAAACCGACGCTTCCATATATTGGACCCTGACAGATGGGTGGAGAGGCCTGCCGACACCCCACCCCACAGAGGGAGTGACATCGAAGAAAAGCTTGGGTGCGGCTGCTTGGCGCCATTCGATTGCTGCCCACCGGATGGTATGAGACGCTGCGGGTGTCGGGGCATCGGCCGCCTGGAGTGGCAATGGCGGCGGGAGACTGAGCTGCGCCAGAAGACATAATCTTCAGATCCACGGGCAGGAAGCGGAGCCTGTGCAGAGCCTGTGCGGAGCCAGAAGGAGCGACCGCCATTGATACCGGCGGAGAACTTCCCCGCGGAGTCCCTGAGCCTGGAGGCTAGGCCCGTGGGACAACGAGTTGAGGAGCGGAGACTGCGGGAAGAGCCGCGTGGTGACGTGACGGAGGCCGCAGCACCGGGGATGGTGGGAGTTCCCCCGGCCCTGTCGGCGGCTTCACCAGCGGCCCCCACCATTCTGCCACGGCACGCATCCTCCAGCGTATCAGAAGGTCTGGCCTTGGAGGGCCCTATGGTGTAAGCGGAATTGAGCAAGGCCCCTGCCCCCGTCCCTGAGTCATCCCGCCCGGAGTCATCAGCAAGGAGCTCGGTTACAGAAGACGCGGCTGTGCTCCCCCGACCGGTAACAGCTTCATTACCAGAACCGGCCGCCACCCCGGTTCTGTTGGAGGTTTTGGACGCGGCCAACCCTGTGGCCGCAGCTATGCCGGCGCTAGAACTGGCTGCGGCCTGCTTGACAGGCCCTGCGACTCAGTCCTCCGGAAACACGGCTTCTCCCGTCTGCCACCCGGCCCCAGAAACTGCTGGGCCGCAGATATCATCAGCCGTCTCTGCCCCACGCGGTTTTTCGGCAAAGTCCCGCCCATCGGACTCTGAGACTGGTGCGGCACCCTCCGTTTGGGTAGCGGAGGTTATTAAAGGGAAGAAGGCTCGGGAGCAAACGATTTGGAAACAGCTGCTTGAAAAGGGGGAGGCTGGAATGGCGGTGAAGAGATCACGGGGACGGCTGGTATACACCAACATCGATAGAGGATACGGTTTTATCCGGGATGAGACTGGACAAAAGGTCTATATTAATGTGGCATCTATTCGTTACGGCCGGGCTCTACATGAGGGGGACAGGGTGTCGTACTACAAGGAGTACTGCCCCCGTGGCTACTACGCGGTAGCTGTGGTTGCTGAGCCAGAGGACCGTGAACCCCTGTAGTAAGAACTCCTAGGACACTCCCTGTACCCCGGGCGCTCCACGGCTGTGGGGCGCTTCACTGCCGGCCGCCTGGAAGTGGTTTGAACTCTCGAAATTTCGTTGCACCGTTGTGCCAAAGCATAAGGACAGTTGATGTATACGTTAATGAAAAGTTTGATATAAGAAGTTAAAGTTGTTGGTTATATTAAGCCTGGCAAAGTGGGGGTGTCAAAACGCGAGGGAGTGCATATGTCCAAGGAAGGGGGGAGAAGGAAAAAGCATGTGATGTTTATTTGTTAAATGCTGGTTTAAAGAAAATGAGCAAAAGAAAATGAAAAAAAAAAAATATAAAAATGGGTACTTGTGCTATTATAAAGTTGTTTACTGTATAATATGCAAAAGTAAAATGCAACAGGTCAGAGTGAGGAAGGTCTGAGGGACCAATGGGAAGTGTGAGATCCGAAGAGGGGTCTATGTGTGAGAGAGTCTGGGAGACCGAGACGCCGACCATGACATGTAATTGAAAGAAAGGTACAAGAGGTGAAAGATGTGAAAAGACAGCCGTCCTAGGTCAGGTCCCCGACACCACGGACACCCCTGAAGGAGAGAGATGAACGTCGGCAATGATCTGGTAGATGTGAGACCTCGATCATGGCATACCAGACTGGGGAAGGTAACAGATGGGGAGAGTAGGGGAAGGTACACGCCATAGAGAGAATATGGGTGTACCTAGCCCAGTGTGAAAGATGTTGTCATGTGGAGTGCGCGCTGGTGAGTAGCAGTAGGCTACTCAGAGCATGGTGCTCCCAGTATGGTTCGGCCCCCGCAGGTAATGGGTTTGGCCCAACAGCTGGTCCGACAACAGAGTGTAGGTGAAGCTTCAGAACGACGAAGGCAGGGATGACGATTGTCGAGGACGACAATGGACAAAGGAAGGAGGAGTGTAGGGAAGGTGACCTGACGGACGGACGGACCTGTCAGTATAGAGAAGGAAAGGTTTGCTCAGTTCAGATAGTTGTCAGTTACTACAGTGGGGAAACAGCTAGGAAAGTGTAGTGGACGTGAAGTACCTGGGTTGACCATTAGAGGGCAGGGAGGAGTGTGAGCAAAGGACTTGACATCAGCTTAGGGCTTAGGAAACCATTGGTCATGGGGGGCGGAGTTACAGGGAACCAGGAAAGGTATAAATTTGAGGGAGGGTTCCAGAAAGTTCCAGTCCCCAGGGGGAGCTCAAGTGACACAAGGACTACGACAGTTTGTGCAGTCTGAGGAAAACCAAACCAGGGGGACTGAGGAGAGAGAACGTCAGGGGGGTGGTCCTGACAGGAAGAACCGCAGTGGAGACGAGACACCGGGTGTAGGACACCGCATTTGACACGACGCCTGACCAGTAAAATTGCTGTTGGTTTATGGGCCTAAGGCGGCCACAGTGATGGACCTGTCAGGAGCGTCAACCAGTGTAGAAGGGACGGTATGTGCATGTATGTCCCTAGTGTGAAAGTACGGTGTGTATAACGGGCCCTAGAAATGGAGGGCCGTGAGGTGAAGAGAAGTGCGGTGTACTGCAGAGGCCGTCAGGCGGACGGCGAGTGGAATAAACTTGGACCTGTTGCACCCAGAACCTGCCTCCATCTTGTCTCTGTTTTGTCTCTGCGCGGTATATTGAGGGACCACCCCCCAGCTTGGCCCACGAACCCTACACAGGCAAAAGAGAAGTCAGGTCACAGGCAAATAGTCTAAGTCCAGAAAGGTAATAGAGCACAGAATGATCAGACTTAGAAAGGCAACAGCAAGTGTACGACTGACACAGAGTGAAGGAACTAGCATGCTTAAGAAGACTAATCAAGGAACGTGAACACAGATGGTGCAGCACAAACCCAGCACAACCCCTACACAAAGTAACATATCAGACAGGAACAGAATGGAGATTGTGAATGTCTTAAAAATTTTCTGAGCCCACTTGCTTGTCAGTTTTTGAAGCTCCCATACAAGTGATCAGAGAGAACCCCGCGTGTACGGCAAAGATCGCGTTTCTGAACAACTTGTTTCTACTTACAAACATGATGAGAGGGGGTTAACCTTCCAGATTTTTTACTACCAGACGAAAACCACTATTAATAATATATAAAAGAAAAAAAACGGATCACAGCTTACCATCGCACCATCCATGGGAAGTAATTGACTGCAGGGAAGATCTTTTCAATGTCTTTCTGAACTGCATTGAATGCAATGTAGTTATTGCCTGCGGCCAATCACCTCTCTGATCTCCATATCCGAGCAGAGAGCGCTACCGCACGGAGAAGACTGGCTCTTCAGAGATCAGAGGCCATTGATCATTCCTGAACAATTGCAATCACAAGTGTGAGAAGTTTTAGATATTACAAGACATTTTGGAGCCTCTTTCTGTCAAAGCACTGGGAAAAAATGAGCATATTGGTAACGTAAGATACCACCGAGCCGAATAAACAGCACTGGAGCAAATGAGAAAGCAATATTATCTATAGGGATTAGAAACGTTACTCTCCCCTCTACATTCTGCTCAATCCTTGTAATCTAATGGCTTCAAAAGAAATCAGAATGACAAATATTTACACTATTTGGATTAAGTTTATTGATATGCGATTTCTGCAACTTTCTCGTGTAGATAAAACAGAGGAACGTTTATTAGTCCTGGACTTTGTGAAGTTGAGGTGACATCATTTAGGTAATTAATGTTCATTGATTGGACTTTAATGCCTTAGGCTAGTTTCACATTTGCGGACGGAGGAGCTGCGGAGGGCTGCTGACTTCCTCCATGAAGCTACGTCCACTGCCGCACCTCCTCAGGTCAGCTCCGCCTATTGCCGCATACTTCTGCATGTGGCCGGCATACCCTATCTTTAACTTTGGGTGCGACAGTGGTGCGGATGTATGCGGATGCCTCTGCATGCGTCGTTTTGACGATGCGGAGAGCAAAACAAATTCCAACCTGTTGCGTTCGACGCGGGTCGCCGCATCGTCAAAACGACGCATGCGGAGGCATCTGCTTTTATCCGCATGACCTGAGTACCCAATGTTAAAGATAGGTATGCAGGCCGCATGCAGAAGTAACTGACCGGAGGAGGTGCGGCAGTGGGTGGAGCTTCATTGAGGAAGTCCGCAGCTCCTCCGTCCGCAAATGTGAAACTAGCCTTAGTATGGAGCTTGTGGGTCAGAACGTTTCCCATTCCCTGTGTTGGATTCTTTGTTACATGGAAGTTAAGCTGGGAATGTAATTGTCATTGTCAAAGTCTTCTCTGCAATATCGACTACATCATATTGTAATGCACGATTCCAAGTGGGACGGTATACTCACTGGTTCTAAGTAACATCTGTGGATCATGAGTGGCCTTTCCGGTGATAACATTCCAATCTTCAATCTCCTGATGGCTGACACATGTGATTGGCTGCAGCGGTCAGGTGATTGCAACAGGACATCAATGAATGTGCTTTGGATGATGTCATGTTCCAGTCATCAGACCACTGCAGCCAATCACAGGCCTCAGTGGTAAGGTCATACATATATTCAAAATGATTACTTTCTTTCCAGGAAGTTTTCTATTTACAGCATTGCCAGTACTCACTTTTCTTCAGGTGTCTCCTTCGACTTGGCCTTTTACGTAAAGAAAGGAATTATGGATGTTCCGCACAGCTGGTGGGTGAAGGGGCAAAACCAGGTAGACGCAAAATAGTTTTTTTTTATTTTATTGGCGCGTTTCGAAGTTACACACTTCTTCAGGAAAAAAAAACATGCCTGGGCAGCAGTCAGCATCTGCCTGTAACAGTGGCAACTGGAGATGGCTCTGATCGCTGCTGTTGAGCAATGTAAATTCCACAGTTTACCGCTGAGTCCTGTTGGCTCCCATGCTGCGTGATCCTGAAGGGTTAAATAAAATAGCAACAGCAACTTTTGTAATACATCTCATAAGACAGTTGCTTCTTACTCCTCATGGACTGATCAATTCATGACTAAAATCTGTTTTAGTTAAGACAAATCTCCTCATTGCTGGAGACAGGAGATGACAGTTGGTGCTTTTAAAAGTCTCCGGAAATGGAAGGGGAGGAGCTAGAGCCAACTTCCATAGAACCTTATGAGCACCAACAGTCATTCCTTATCTTCATAATAGAAACTTCTGTTTTCAGATCTTACTGAGACCTGAGAGTTTTGAGAATGAAAGATCAGTCCGGGAGGGGAAAGATGCCGATTTTCCTGATAAGATATATCACATAGGTTGTAGATTATGAGCCCTCGCTCCTTCTGTATTAGTCGGTGACTTGAAATGTTTAAGATTACTGTACTTGTTTTTTATTATGTACACCCTTCCTCACATGCAAAGCGCCATGGGATAAATGGAGTTATAATAATAAATAATAATAGGTTCTTATTTTCATGTGCAGTATTGATTTTTTTAAAATCAAAAATAAAATGACTGTTACTATTTTTTAAGCAATATCGCAGATCTATGCTCAAAGATCTGCCTAAAAAAATTCTAGGAATTCTTTGGCTTCGCAGTCAGACGTAGAAAAGTTGCGGCAAGGACGGGACAGTTACATCTGAAACAACGTTACACTGAATGGGTTAATCCTCAAGAGTTATGCAAGGTAGGAAAAGATGTCACTTCCTGCGTACAGAGAAGAGTTGACATTAGTTTCCGATCGATGGCGGCTTTCATGGTGTGATTATTTTGCTCTTTGCTCCCATTAATACAATTGCAGTATTGACCATAACATAATTACACAGGAAAATGCTTTCTTGAAGATGGCCGGCTCCAAACGTGAAGACCCGTAATAAGCTACTGTCACAACCACATTGTATTATGTTCGATTGAGAACTAGATCAAGCTGATAACGCTTCGGTGCGATGAATTAACAAGTTTATAGATATTTTATAACGGGAAATTATGAGTCAAATAGCATAGGTGGATAAAGGCTGGAGAAAACATTATCGATTGTTATTTTATGAAATCATATTTAACAAATACATTTCATTTATATTCATTTGTATATGGACCATTAATGTCCTACATGTAAGAGCTTTATGGTGCATCTTTAATGGAAACATTTCCCTTAAGAATCCCTTTGTCATCACTTGGAATAGTAAATCCAATCGTTATTCCTCTTAGGAACACACAGTTAAACCCTGCAAAACGATTTCCCATAAAGGTTTTCTTTTTTTTTTTTTGCATCAGTTTATTATAGACAAAAGCTGAAAAGTGAACAAGTAACCAGAGAAAAAGTACTGAAATGGCCGGGAAGAGTGAGGTGTATGAACAGATTATGGATAGGACGGACAGCAGATTTGGGACCTACCAACGCAGGCACACATTAGGGCTGGTGGTGGAGAGACGGCACGAAGACATCCAGCAACCATGAAAGAAAGAACTATAAAAACGTTATTAGCAATTATTGAAATATCAAAAGGGGAAAATTAGAAAGACACCATTCCAACGTTTTTCGAGCACTAAAGCTTTTAATCATAGCACCTTGTGATATTTTAATAGTTACCAATAAATCATAATTTTACAGTCCTTTCCATCGTGATTGCTGGATGTCTTCTTGCCTTCTACCTGTGCATTTTCAGTCGGGAGCCGGCCCATGGTCTCTGTCCCTTATTAAATTATATAGGATAGCTGCACAAGGTGAGGTGATGTGACATATTTGCTTTGCCAGGTGGCAGATAAACAAGCATAGACTAACAAATTGAGGTCAAGTCAGTATACGAAACACAAAAAAGTAAAGGAAAAAGTTGAAAAATGTTGTAAAAATAATAAAAAAAAGTAATTATTATCTTATTGCTCGTCAACTGCTCCAGTCCTGGCATTTCCCTGGTCTCTTATTGGCCCTTGTAATTTTTGCTCAGTCCAGATGGACAAGTTTTCACTGCAGCCAATCACTGACTGCAGCTGTCCCTACCTAGCAGGAAGTACACAGCTTGCTTATGGTCACATGCTTGTCGGTACCTAGCAGGAAGCACACTGCAGCCAATCACTGACTGCAGCTATGCTCTACTGTTCAGAGCTAGCAGGAAGTACACAGCTTGCTTATGGTCACATGCTTGTCTGTACCAAGCAGGAAGCACACTGCAGCCAGTCACTGACTGCAGCTATGCTCTACTGTTCAGAGTTAGCAGGAAGTACACAGCTTGTTTTTGGTCACATGCTTGTCGGTACCAAGCAGGAAGCACACTGAAGCCAATCATTAGCCTTTGTGCTGTAAAACTAATAAAAGCTACAGACAGTGATTGGCTGCAATAAATGCATACTCATCCACTCCAAGAAGGAAGAACATCGACCAGTGGGGGTCTGATAAGCATCAGTTACGGGAGGTTTCAAGTTTAGTAATACTAATTTTACAGCATTCACGAGAGTCAACTCCTTTAAGTCCAGCAATGAATAATTGTAAAGCATGGCAATCGTTAGCTCTGACCCTTACATTCAATGTAATGAAGATTTAAAAATTGCTTTTAGGGCATTTGAGGACACTTTTTTCATCTGAGCCTTATTACACCTGCATAGGTTGCAGATAGGATAAGTTCATCCCAAACTCAGGCATTTGCTGCTTGCACAGAGCTTACATCTCTGAGGAATACTCATGTGAGCAGCTGGAGAATGCTCAGTTTCACAGGAATCCCTTAATTTGTAATTTAAGATGAATCAATTTCTATCAATGACTTTATTAGTCTCATCATTAAGCTGAAATTAAGCTTGTAGGTTTAGGTACACATTTATGTAGGTGTATGGCAGATCAATAATATACAGTATAGTTCCCATCCACCTGTCAGTGCTTAAACTATTTTTCAGAATTTCATGTAAAACCTTTGATATAAGATACTGGCATGTTCCAAAGCCTGTCAAAGTATGTAGATGTTTTATCCTAGAAGCATTGTTTAAAGGGAACCTGTAACCAAATCAGGAGTGGCTCACACGGTAATTATGCAGAGCTGCTTAAAGACGCACCCCAAAGGATCCAAATCTCCATTGTAAAGACCAGAAAAATTATCACCAAGTAAAAAATGGCTGATCTCTCTGGAATCGTATGGCAGGTTAAAAAAATCAAACAAATAAAAGCATGTGTGGTGCCCCTGAGGCTCAGTCGCCACAGAGGTACTGCACCTTCTCTTAAGGTGTAGTGCCCCACCAACTAGGTAAGTTGGGAACTCCTTTCCACACTCCAACACCTGCATCCCACACACAGGATAGTTCAGTAGGTCCGCCTACCAGCTTCAGGCTGGGGGTAGCAGAGCACCCTTCGTGGAACCCTGCTTCATAACACGAGATGTGCTGGGAGGTGGGTGGATTTAGTATAAAAGAGAGGGAAAGTTGAGGATACTAGGTCAGTCTGACGGGAGGTCAGGCGAGAGGAGTTCAGTTCTGAAGTTAGTTTTGAGTTCAGTTTGAGTTCAGTTTAGAAAGAGTGCTGCAGCTGCCTCAGTGATCTGAGCCAGCTGGCATGGGAAAGAGAAGAGAAGGAGAAAGACGTAGACCTGCAGCCTAAGCTTCCATAAGAGGGAGGAGGAACAGCACGGAACGAAGGAGTAGGAGAACAGAGAGGAGTTGTGGGTTGGAAGAGGAACCCTGCCTATAGGTTCTCAGCGCAAGGCCGGGGCCCGGTCCCCGAGGTTGTATGGACACTTATGGTTCTGCAGCAGACACCGGTGGAGTAGTTGGCTGTAAATGCACTACTCCCATCCAAGACTTGGGACACAACAGCAACCGATTTGCGAGCCAGGACTCTGAGAGGAGTCCCCGATAGAGGCTACAGCTGTCTGTCATACAGGTAAGGTTCTAGGAACATCTGACAGGAGGAATTCCAGAGAGCTATGGTACTGGAGCTCTTCACATTAAAAGGCGCAATAGAGGAGTCGTTCAGGAAAGGCACATATTGGCGGAGTGTTGGAGAGGAGAACCCTGACTTGCCTGGGAGGTTGATTGAGTCTCTACCCCGGAGGACACGGCACGGAGGCAGGCACCAGTGGCTACCACGAACTGTGAGTAAAACTTTGAAACTGCAAGCCATGGTGTCCTCCATTCATTCGCCGCTAACACCTTCAGCACCGCTACATTTGGGTACCAGCATCTAAACCATTCTGCACCTCTCCTCATCCATTGCACCCACGCTGCCCTGGGACTACAGCTCCACCTGTGGGGAGCTACACCATCTTTGCTGCACCACACCATCAGTCCCAGTGGATCTGCATGCAGCGTTGGCTCAACATCTTACTTGCCAAACATCAAGGGTGGCGTCACGAACTATCCATATAAACTATACTATTAACATCACCGCCATTGATATTGGGCGCCCAGGGCCACGGACCGGGTCACTGCTGCTGTGACACATCCCCCTGACACCGGCCTGGTACCGAGTACCCCGCTGCCCTGGGTGTGAGGGGCGACCCACATGCATCCATAATGGAGAAACAGTATTATAAAAACTGGTCACTTTTGGCCGGGTGACAGGTGGTCTATAAAGTCTCTGTTCACTACTCAGATAGCACCTTCTCAGGCATATTAGTTCCACAATTTAAAATAATAGCAGCTATACTCACCTCCAGTGCCAGCACAATTTCATGGGTGTCAGCAGCTGCTCTCTCTCGCTTCACCCAGGTGTCAGTTTTGTCCTAAAGAAGTGAGAGTGAAGTAGCCACTGACTGGCTGCAGGGTTTGCATGACATGTCGGGTAAGCCCTCGGAGAGCAGACGCCAACATCACTGTAATGGCGCCGGAACTTGAGGGGAGCATAGCTGCTATTATTTTACATGGTGGAACTATGGTGATTGAGAAGGGGTTGTTTGAGAGGTGGACACACCCTTTACGTGAGAATATGGTGTCTGAGAGTGATATGATATAAGAGTCAGACAAAGTCCCTAAAGGCAAATAAAACAGAACTGCAGACATTGCATGTCTGCAAATTTCATGAAATATTTGGTAAGGGTATCTCTTATGGACCATGTCTGACCTTTATGTAACACAAGTACCAAATGATTCCCTTTCCTCTTCCATGCAGAGATACCGATACACTCACAACCCCAGTTGCATGGTGATCCCCCATCTCCTACTCTCCTGATTCCTGGGCACACTGCATAGGTTTCCCAGTGGCACACCTAGTGAACATTTCCCTTTTCTTAAAAGGGCAGAGAAACATAGTTTGAAAATGCCTCCAGCCAATAGCTGAGAGGCAAATTGTATAAAAGACACCATGCCATTTAGGGAGGTGCCTGAGCAATCCCTGTAGTTCTCTTCATGTACTGTGTGTGCAACAGTATGTTGCCAGGTCCCTCGTCTAAGTTTCCTAAGTATTAGTCACTGAACCTGAACCCCTGGCCCTTGTGTAGCCAGGGCCTGAACTTGAACCCCTGGTCCTTGTATGGCAATTGCTGGAACCTTAACCCCTGGTCCTTGTGTGACAAGGGCCTGAACCTGAACATCAGATCCTTGTGTGACAAGGGCCGGAACCCTGAAGCAGCACCAGCGGAAACTGAAACCTGAAGCCGCACCAGTGGAACCTGAACCCTGTAACCCTTCCATCAGTACTAGAACCCACACCTGTGTCAGTCCTGGTTAGTGTTCCAGAGGCTGTACTGGTCCAGTATCCGAATCCAGCCCTGTCCGTGACTCTATGTCAGTATAAATTCTACCTGAGGATCCAGAACCTGTCCTGCCATGTACTCTGTGCCCATTTCGTGCTTATGATTTGACCTCTGGGGTCAGCAGCTGCAGTACTGACGACTGCCTAGGAGTGGTACATTGCAGCCACCTGCAGCTCAAGCCTAACTCCTCCATTAGGAGCTCCAGTGAAAACCAGATAGACGCTTAGCTACGTCCTCCTCGGTAAGCCCAGTCCAGTGGCACAGTGAGTCCATGAACCAGGTGTGTCAACTGCGTGCGTGACACTTTATATTCTAGGTAGTTGCTAAAGATAATTTGTACCTGTGTAACAGTGGTGGGCTGTACTGTCGCGTTCCTGCCCCTGAAAAACAACAATCGTGTTATGTAAATGATGTTATGGGTTTTATACATATGTTGCATCATGTGAAGTGTGAACTGTGTATTAAAATTTTAGGTGTGTACGTTGGCATGGTAATATATAATGTATCGTGTGGAATTATTATTGTTAGTATAATAGGCATAGTGTGCAGCAGGAATATAGGAAATGTATATTATAAGTATAGAATAAGACATAAGGTAGTGACCATAGGGTAAGCTAGACTTTGATAGAGTAATGTGAGTGTAATATGAATAATGTATAATATTAAGGGGATTTTGTTAGCTACATGTTGCAGGGACAGCTATAGTTAAAGTTCAGGACTAGCCCATAGTTGGGGGGAAAATCGCAGTAAAAAAAAGGAACTGGTTCCTGATAGAAGTCAGATACGGAAGTGCAGTAAACAAAATCAAGTTCAATTGCAGGGGGCCGCTGGGGTCAGCAAGCATCTATCAATCAGGGCAGTGAGAGACCTTACTGAAGACCTTACTGCAATCCCTGCATTGTCCGGAAGTCAAGGCTCTGTATCGTTCCAATGAAGAGTGCCATATCCTCAGGCGTAGAGAGGAAGATGGACGTTGAACCTCGTGAAGGGAACGTAGCGGATCCCGTATGTACTGTGGAACAGGACAGGAAATTCCTGGGGCTGACAGTGTAGGTAACAGCAGGTTCACAAGATGCAGTGACGAGACACGAGACTGAGTGTTGTTTTGGAAAGTAACGTTTATGAACTGGTGCCGCTAGGGCTATACTGAACAACCAAAAAGGGTAACATTAATTGTCCTCCCAGAGATTCAACAACAATAACAACACTTTTCTTTTAACGAGAATGTGACTGACGCAGCAAGGCCGGATATTATGGGGCCACGAAATGGCCAACCACGGGTCCTTATTTCCTAAAGTCAACTTATCCTTCCTGATGTCCCTCGGTGGTGTGGCTGCTTTGGTGTCACTGATGTGGCTGCTTTGGTTTCACTGATGTGGCTGCTTTGGTGTTGCAGCCGCTGGGCCCAGCTGTTGAGAAACTGTAGTAGTCTTCAGGCATCTCAGCACCAAGGAGAAGTTGGGGCACAACAGGCCCTAAGGAAGTCTTTTGGTGCAGTAACCCCCTGTAGCCACAGCAGGGTCCCGTTCGTTAGCGAGTCCACGGGAACTCCAGTCCCCCCAAGCAAGGTAGTGACATAGTCTAGAAGAGTGGCGGTTGGTAGGCCACGTGCATGGACTGGACCTGTGCAAAGAGTCTCTCCATAGGCGAGGAGCAGGCCCCAACTGCCAACTGCAGCGGGGTAATGGCAGCTGTGGGCGGAGATGAACAGGCCGTAGCCAAGGATGGAGGCGGGGCGGCAGCGGGCAGGCCGCAACCACAGGCTGAAGTGGCGTGTCAGCGACCGTGGGAGACACCGGGCAGGCCACAACGGGCTGGAGTGCAGCGGCAGCGGTTGAGGACAACCGGGGGCAGGTCACGGGCCCAACTGGGAGAGGGGCGACAGTCTCTTGCCGGTAAGCTCGGTACCTCCTCTCTGAAGGCCACTGTAGATCTCCTCTCTGCTGCTGATCTCTCTTCTGGTCGCCGTCAGTCACTCTGGCTCTGTCACACCCCCACAGTCTCTTTCTCTGTGTCTGGCGTACTACCAACTGACTTCCCGGTGCGCTCCCTGCCCCCTTTATACTCGCCCCGCCCCTTGCTGACCTGTCACTTTCAGTAGCTCGCTCTTCTCCGTTGTCCCCCGGGTACCGTTTCTCTAGGAAACCAGATGGCGGTCCCCTTTGTTCTGGCCCAGACACTGTATGGGGGTCCTCCTCCCTACTCTCCCCCATCCTGTAAGCTCGCCAGTCCTCGGGCGAGGGCCTCAGTATATTGGGATTGGTCTGTAGGGGTGTGACGGAGTCAGCTTACGCTGAGTCGTTTTCTTTAGAGTGGACCCTCTGGGTCGTGGCACCCACCCACCTAGTGCGAGCTAAGCTTGTGAGGAACCACCCCCTATACAGAGAGTGTCAGGGGCAAGACCAAGGGGGTGAGCCACCAAAACTGCTGGAACCAGATGGCCGCCTCAGTTAGACACTATGTACGAGTGTCTGACGACAAAGGACATGCAGGAAACAAGACAAGACAAGATGTGAATTCAAGGTATCTTCAGTAAGGAAAACTCAGGGTTACATCAGGTGCAAGCTATGATAACAGGAAAACACAGCACGGTGAGTGCAAGGGCACGCCAAGATCCATGGCATGGTACGTGCCAGGTGGCACGTCTGGGTACAGGCAAGGGCTCAATGGCATCGAACTCCGGACAGCTGGCAACGATTGACAGGATGAGGGCATCAGGCTGCAGACATCAGCTCCGGACATCAGGCTGCAGTCATCAGGCTTACAATCTCTGGCAGCGATCGGCAAGTTCCGGGTATCCGGCAGGCAAACCAGGGTTCAGGCAAGGAGGCACGACAGATCTCCAGACATGGTGCGTGTTAGGGAACACGCCAAGGTCCAAGGCAAGGTTCCAGGCAGGGTGCGTGCTAGTGGAGCACCAGGGTCCAGGGCAAGGTACAAGGCAAGGTGCGTGTGTAGGGGACACGCCAGGTTCAAAGTACAAAGCACGGTGCATGTGTAGGGGACACGCTAGGGTTCGAAGTTCAAAGTACAAGACATGGTGCGTGTGTAGGGACACGCCAGGGTTCAAGATCCAAGGCAAGGTCCTGCGCGTACCGAGGGACATGCCAGGGTCAGGGTTCAAGGCAGGGTGCATGCTATGAGACACACCAGGGTTCAGGCTAAGGCAAAGGCCTGCGCGTGCTAGGAGGCACGCCAGGGTACAGGCTGGGGCCTGTGTGTGCAAGAGGGCAAGATAGGGTACAAGCTAGGGCCTGTGCGTGCAAGAGGGCACAACAGGGTATAGGCTAGGGCCTGTGCGTGCAAGAGGGCATGACAGGGTACATGGCAAGACCTGCACGTACTTTTACAGAAGCACAGGGAGGTATGCCAAGGGGCAGGCTAGGGCCTGCGCGTGCTATTAGAGAAGCACACAAAGCACAGTGCAGAGACAGCGTGGGTGCAAGGAAGCACAGAGAGCATGGCTGGGGGCACGGGCTAGCTGGTCAGGCTGAGGCACAGACAGACGGGCAAGACTGAGGCGAACCAGGCTGAGGCATAACAGGCGACACAGCTGTCACTGGTCGATGAGCACGGCTGAGGCACAAACAGGCGAGCACGGCTAGGGCGGGCACGGCTGAGGCACAAATAGGAGGCTAGAGAAGGCGAGGCGCATGCAAAGGGCAGACGAAGAAACAAGGCAAGGCAAGGCAAGAAACAAGGCAAGGCAAGGCTAGGCAAAGTACAGAGCAAGGAGCGGATCATAGGCAGAAGCAAGGAGCCGGGTCAGAGAGAGTATAGGGCTAGCAGCGGAGCGTAGGCTGAAGCACAGAGCCGGGTCAAGGGAGAACCTTGAGACTAGCCATGAAATGTGCTAGAGAGCACCATAGGACAGAGTCTAGCAGTGGAGCGGAGGTCCTCAGTTAGACACTATGTACGAGTGTCTGACGACAAAGGACATGCAGGAAACAAGACAAGACAAGATGTGAATTCAAGGTATCTTCAGTAAGGAAAACTCAGGGTTACATCAGGTGCAAGCTATGATAACAGGAAAACACAGCAAGGTGAGTGCAAGGGCACGCCAAGATCCATGGCATGGTACGTGCCAGGTGGCACGTCTGGGTACAGGCAAGGGCTCAATGGCATCGAACTCCGGACAGCTGGCAACGATTGACAGGATGAGGGCATCAGGCTGCAGACATCAGCTCCGGACATCAGGCTGCAGTCATCAGGCTTACAATCTCTGGCAGCGATCGGCAAGTTCCGGGTATCCGGCAGGCAAACCAGGGTTCAGGCAAGGAGGCACGACAGATCTCCAGACATGGTGCGTGTTAGGGAACACGCCAAGGTCCAAGGCAAGGTTCCAGGCAGGGTGCGTGCTAGTGGAGCACCAGGGTCCAGGGCAAGGTGCAAGGCAAGGTGCGTGTGTGGGGGACACGCCAGGTTCAAAGTACAAAGCACGGTGCATGTGTAGGGGACACGCTAGGGTTCGAAGTTCAAAGTACAAGACATGGTGCGTGTGTAGGGACACGCCAGGGTTCAAGATCCAAAGCAAGGTCCTGCGCGTACCGAGGGACATGCCAGGGTCAGGGTTCAAGGCAGGGTGCATGCTATGAGACACACCAGGGTTCAGGCTAAGGCAAAGGCCTGCGCGTGCTAGGAGGCACGCCAGGGTACAGGCTGGGGCCTGTGTGTGCAAGAGGGCAAGACAGGGTACAAGCTAGGGCCTGTGCGTGCAAGAGGGCACAACAGGGTATAGGCTAGGGCCTGTGCGTGCAAGAGGGCATGACAGGGTACATGGCAAGACCTGCACGTACTTTTACAGAAGCACAGGGAGGTATGCCAAGGGGCAGGCTAGGGCCTGCGCGTGCTATTAGAGAAGCACACAAAGCACAGTGCAGAGACAGCGTGGGTGCAAGGAAGCACAGAGAGCATGGCTGGGGGCACGGGCTAGCTGGTCAGGCTGAGGCACAGACAGACGGGCAAGACTGAGGCGAACCAGGCTGAGGCATAACAGGCGACACAGCTGTCACTGGTCGATGAGCACGGCTGAGGCACAAACAGGCGAGCACGGCTAGGGCGGGCACGGCTGAGGCACAAATAGGAGGCTAGAGAAGGCGAGGCGCATGCAAAGGGCAGACGAAGAAACAAGGCAAGGCAAGGCAAGAAACAAGGCAAGGCAAGGCTAGGCAAAGTACAGAGCAAGGAGCGGATCATAGGCAGAAGCAAGGAGCCGGGTCAGAGAGAGTATAGGGCTAGCAGCGGAGCGTAGGCTGAAGCACAGAGCCGGGTCAAGGGAGAACCTTGAGACTAGCCATGAAATGTGCTAGAGAGCACCATAGGACAGAGTCTAGCAGTGGAGCGGAGGTCCTCAGTTAGACACTATGTACGAGTGTCTGACGACAAAGGACATGCAGGAAACAAGACAAGACAAGATGTGAATTCAAGGTATCTTCAGTAAGGAAAACTCAGGGTTACATCAGGTGCAAGCTATGATAACAGGAAAACACAGCAAGGTGAGTGCAAGGGCACGCCAAGATCCATGGCATGGTACGTGCCAGGTGGCACGTCTGGGTACAGGCAAGGGCTCAATGGCATCGAACTCCGGACAGCTGGCAACGATTGACAGGATGAGGGCATCAGGCTGCAGACATCAGCTCCGGACATCAGGCTGCAGTCATCAGGCTTACAATCTCTGGCAGCGATCGGCAAGTTCCGGGTATCCGGCAGGCAAACCAGGGTTCAGGCAAGGAGGCACGACAGATCTCCAGACATGGTGCGTGTTAGGGAACACGCCAAGGTCCAAGGCAAGGTTCCAGGCAGGGTGCGTGCTAGTGGAGCACCAGGGTCCAGGGCAAGGTGCAAGGCAAGGTGCGTGTGTGGGGGACACGCCAGGTTCAAAGTACAAAGCACGGTGCATGTGTAGGGGAAACGCTAGGGTTCGAAGTTCAAAGTACAAGACATGGTGCGTGTGTAGGGACACGACAGGGTTCAAGATCCAAGGCAAGGTCCTGCGCGTACCGAGGGACATGCCAGGGTCAGGGTTCAAGGCAGGGTGCATGCTATGAGACACACCAGGGTTCAGGCTAAGGCAAAGGCCTGCGCGTGCTAGGAGGCACGCCAGGGTACAGGCTGGGGCCTGTGTGTGCAAGAGGGCAAGACAGGGTACAAGCTAGGGCCTGTGCGTGCAAGAGGGCACAACAGGGTATAGGCTAGGGCCTGTGCGTGCAAGAGGGCATGACAGGGTACATGGCAAGACCTGCACGTACTTTTACAGAAGCACAGGGAGGTATGCCAAGGGGCAGGCTAGGGCCTGCGCGTGCTATTAGAGAAGCACACAAAGCACAGTGCAGAGACAGCGTGGGTGCAAGGAAGCACAGAGAGCATGGCTGGGGCACGGGCTAGCTGGTCAGGCTGAGGCACAGACAGACGGGCAAGACTGAGGCGAACCAGGCTGAGGCATAACAGGCGACACAGCTGTCACTGGTCGATGAGCACGGCTGAGGCACAAACAGGCGAGCACGGCTAGGGCGGGCACGGCTGAGGCACAAATAGGAGGCTAGAAAAGGCGAGGCGCATGCAAAGGGCAGACGAAGAAACAAGGCAAGGCAAGGCAAGAAACAAGGCAAGGCAAGGCTAGGCAAAGTACAGAGCAAGGAGCGGATCATAGGCAGAAGCAAGGAGCCGGGTCAGAGAGAGTATAGGGCTAGCAGCGGAGCGTAGGCCGAAGCACAGAGCCGGGTCAAGGGAGAACCTTGAGACTAGCCATGAAATGTGCTAGAGAGCACCATAGGACAGAGTCTAGCAGTGGAGCGGAGGTCGAAGCCCAGAACCGGGTCAAGGCAGAACCTTGAGACTATACATGGAATGTGCTAGCGAGCACCAGAAGACAGAGTAAGGAAAACCAGGCGATGACAGGGAACATGAGAAGTACTACAAGGCTCAGAATAGCAAAGACCAGACATGGCAAAACAGGCAAGGCAGAGAACATAGGAAGTATTACAAGGCAAAGCATGGCAAGGACAAGACATGGCGAAAACAGGCAAAGGCAGAGAACATAGAAAGTACCAGGGGAAGAGTCTTGAGGAGATCATTTGCATATTCCCAGTGCCTTCTGGGATAAGTGAAGAGTCTCCGCGAGCTCAACGATCACTGGGTTTTGGCCGTTGCAGCTGAAAAGAGGAAATCGGAGAAACCAGGGGAAGAGTCTTGAGGAGATCATTTGCATATTCCCAGTGCCTTCTGGGATAAGTGAAGAGTCTCCGCGAGCTCAACGATCACTGGGTTTTGGCCGTTGCAGCTGAAAAGAGGAAATCGGAGAAACCAGGGGAAGAGTCTTGAGGAGATCATTTGCATATTCCCAGTGCCTTCTGGGATAAGTGAAGAGTCTCCGCGAGCTCAACGATCACTGGGTTTTGGCCGTTGCAGCTGAAAAGAGGAAATCGGAGAAACCAGGGGAAGAGTCTTGAGGAGATCATTTGCATATTCCCAGTGCCTTCTGGGATAAGTGAAGAGTCTCCGCGAGCTCAACGATCACTGGGTTTTGGCTGTTGCAGCTGAAAAGAGGAAATCGGAGAAACCAGGGGAAGAGTCTTGAGGAGATCATTTGCATATTCCCAGTGCCTTCTGGGATAAGTGAAGAGTCTCCGCGAGCTCAACGATCACTGGGTTTTGGCCGTTGCAGCTGAAAAGAGGAAATCGGAGAAACCAGGGGAAGAGTCTTGAGGAGATCATTTGCATATTCCCAGTGCCTTCTGGGATAAGTGAAGAGTCTCCGCGAGCTCAACGATCACTGGGTTTTGGCTGTTGCAGCTGAAAAGAGGAAATCGGAGAAACCAGGGGAAGAGTCTTGAGGAGATCATTTGCATATTCCCAGTGCCTTCTGGGATAAGTGAAGAGTCTCCGCGAGCTCAACGATCACTGGGTTTTGGCCGTTGCAGCTGAAAAGAGGAAATCGGAGAAACCGCGCACCTGTCGGCGCGCGAATTTTGGCTCATCTTTCATCTTTTTAAGAAATCTCAAGATGGAAGAGGCCAGGAGCCATTTGGTGAGCTGCATTTCTTGCTACATGTTCACAGATTTACCAGTGGAAAAGCCAAACTTCACATGCCACAAATGCAAGCTTGTGACCCTGTTGGAGGAAAAGTTACAAAATCTCGAAGAGAGGTTAGCTACGTTGAAGATCATTAAGGAAGGTGAAGAGTTCTTGGACAGAGCAGAATTATCTCTTCATGTTACAGAAAGAGAAGAAATTCGAAGTGCACCTGAAGAAACAGAGGAATGGAGACATGTGACCCAGAGAAGCAGGAGGATCAGGAGGCAGTCAGCACCCATACTGCTCAGAAACCAGTACCAGGCTCTCACGCAGGAAAACGATGAAGAAATACATCAGGATAAGACTTTGCCAACAAACAGCAACCTTGTACGCCTTCAGAGTCCTCCTGGATGGAGAAAGAAAAATGTTGTGAAGAAGAAACGGAGAGTGGTGGTCATGGGGGATTCCCTGTTGAGAGGAACAGAGGCCGCTATCTGCAGACCGGATATAACTTCAAGAGAAATGTGCTGTCTTCCAGGTGCAAAAATTAAAGATGTGTCTGACAGGATATCAGGACTCTTCAGACCTACAGATGACTACCCATTCCTGCTACTACATGTGGGGACAAATGACACCGCAAGAAACGACCTGGAAACCATCTGCAGAGACTTTGAAGACTTAGGCAAGAAAGTGAAAGAACTGGGAGCGCAGGTGGTCTTCTCTTCCATCCTCCCAGTGGATGGCCATGGAACAAGGAGGTGGAATAAGATTCTGCAGGTGAACAACTGGCTACGTCGATGGTGCCGTCAGCAACGATTTGGATTTCTGGATCACGGAGTGAACTACTTATACGATGGACTACTTGCTAGAGATGGGGTGCACCTTACGAAGACTGGAAAGCAGGTATTTGGAAGTCGCCTTGCTACACTTGTAAGGAGAGCTTTAAACTAGAACAACATGGGAAGGGAAGCAAAAGACCAGAAAAAGCCATACACCTGACAAATGCTACTGAGAACTCTGCTATTAGAAGTGGAAAGGAAGAACAAAGACGAAAGAATCTAATTAAAAAAAATATTGGAGAAAGAGAAACCAATCACAAACTAAAATGTTTCTATACTAATGCACAAAGCATGGGCAACAAACAAGGAGAATTGGAACTACTAACACAGGAAAAGAAATATGATGTCATTGGAATCACTGAAACTTGGTGGGACAATACACATGATTGGAATACAAGACTAGAAGGATACAACTTATTTGCAAGAAACAGACTTGATAAACGAGGAGGGGGTGTCGCATTGTATGTTAGAAATGCGTATATCTGCACAGAGATTGAAGCTTCAGAGACTGGGAGTTCTGTGGAAACTGTTTGGGTAAGAATACAAGGACAGAACAATGGAAAGGACACCATTGTAGGCATTTACTACAGGCCGCCTGTGCAAGCTGAAGATATGGATGAACTCTTTATGCATCAAATGGCCAAGTTCTCCAAAAAATATGACATAGTTGTCATGGGAGATTTCAACTATCCAGACATTTGTTGGGAATCTCTCTCAGGCAAAACTAACAGGTCAAGGAAATTCTTATCCTCTCTTGCTGACAACTTTATCTTCCAAAAGGTAAAGGAGAAAACAAGGGGAACTGCTACCTTGGATCTAATCCTTATAAACAGGGAGGAAATGGTTGAGGAGGTAAAAGTGGCTGGGACCCTAGGAGGTAGCGACCATGCTATTTTAGAATTTTGGATAACTAGAGGAGGAAGACCTGTGAAGACTCAGACGTCAAGGTTAGATTTCAGAAAGGCAGATTTTAAGGGATTCAGAAAGAGAATTGGAGGGATCCAATGGCTGGATATCCTTAAAGACAAAAATGTCCAGGAAGGATGGGAAATCTTGAAAAATGAAATTCTCAAAGCACAGTTGTTAACAATTCCGAAAAGAGGGAAGAATAGGAAGCATTTAAGGAAACCAGGATGGATGAACACAGAACTTAAGCACATGCTAAAAAGGAAGCAAAAAATGTTTATAAAATGGAAAGAAGGAGGCATATCTAAAGAAGAATATAATGCTGTCTGCAGAACCTGCAAGGCACAAATCAGATTATCTAAAGCTGAAAATGATTTGAGGCTTGCAAGAGATGTCAAAAGCAATAATAAAGGATTTTGGGGATATGTCAAAAGTAAAAGAAAAGTCAAAGATGCTATAGGATTTTTACAGGATGAAAATGATGAAATGGTAAGACAGGATGTTGAGAAGGCTGAACTTTTAAATTCCTATTTTGCATCTGTTTTCTCTCAGAAAGGAAATGTAACATCAACTGTTATTCACTGTCCTATTAAGGGAATAGAAGAATCCAGGATATCTATAAACAGAAAGATAGTGAGGAAACACTTAGCTAACCTAAATGTATTCAAGTCTCCAGGTCCAGATGAATTACACCCCAGAGTACTGAAGGAGATAGCAGAAGAAATTTTTGAACCCCTCTCCATAATCTTTGAAAATTCTTGGAGAACAGGAGAAGTGCCAGAAGACTGGAGAAGAGCAAATGTTGTTCCTATCTTCAAAAAGGGGAAGAAGGTGGACCCAGGCAACTATAGGCCGGTGAGTCTGACTTCTATACCAGGAAAGATCTTTGAACAAATTATTAAACAACATGTATGTCAATACCTGGATAAGAATGAAGTGATTAAACAGAGTCAGCATGGGTTTGTAACTAATAAGTCATGTCAGACTAATTTAATTTCCTTCTATGATGGTATTACTGATTGGGTGGATCAAGGAAATGCTGTAGATATAGTATATCTTGACTTCAGCAAAGCATTTGACAAAGTCTCTCATACAATCCTTATTGAAAAAATGACTAAGTATGGAATGGACAAGGCAACTGTTAGGTGGATTCATAACTGGCTTAGTGATCGGACCCAAAGAGTGGTCGTAAATGGCTGCACATCCAGTTGGAAGAATGTCTCAAGTGGGGTACCACAGGGCTCTGTCCTGGGCCCTGTATTGTTCAACATCTTTATCAACGATTTAGATGAAGGAATTGAGGGTAAACTGATTAAATTTGCTGATGACACAAAGCTAGGAGGGATAGCTAATACTAGAGAAGAGAGAGAGAGGATTCAAAAAGATTTAAATAAACTGGAGAAGTGGGCAGCAACTAACAGAATGGTTTTTAACAGGGAGAAATGCAAAGTACTACATCTGGGCAATAAAAATGAAAAAAGCATATATAGAATGGGAGGAATAGGGCTAAGTGACAGCACATGTGAAAAAGACTTGGGTATACTAATAGATCACAGACTGAATATGAGTCAACAGTGTGATGCAGCAGCAATAAAGGCAAATGCAATTCTAGGATGTATTAACAGAAGCATACAGTCTAGATCACGTGAAGTAATTATTTCCCTCTACTCCTCTTTGGTCAGACCTCATCTGGAATATTGTGTCCAATTTTGGGCACCACATTTTAAAAAAGACATCAACAAACTGGAGCAAGTTCAGAAAAGAGCGACCAGAATGGTGACCGGTCTGCAAACCCTGTCTTATGAGGAAAGGTTGCAGGATTTGGGAATGTTTAGTTTGCAAAAGAGAAGACTGAGAGGAGACTTAATAGCTGTCTACAAATATCTAAAGGGCTGTCACATTGTAGAAGGATCAACTTTATTCTCATTTGCACAAGGAAAGACTAGAAGCAATGGGATGAAGCTGAATGGGAGGAGACACAGATTAGATATTAGAAAAAACTTTTTGACAGTTAGAGTGATCAATGAGTGGAACAGGCTGCCACGAGAAGTGGTGAGTTCTCCTTCAATGGAAGTCTTCAAACAGAGGCTGGACAGACATCTAACTGGGATGATTTAGCGAATCCTGCTTTGAGCAGGGGGTTGGACCACATGGCCCAGGAGGTCCCTTCCAACTCTACGATTCTATGATTCTATGATTCTATGATTCTACAACAAGTCAAAGCATAACAAGGACAAAACACGGCACGAGAGACAACACAAGACATGGCACGGGACAAGAGGCAGAGTACAAGTACAGAGCATGTGCAGAGACGCACTACAGGGCAGAGTGCAGGAGCACAGAATACAGAGAGCGACCGAGCAGACCAAGCAGCCATGCAGGGAAGCAACACGATGCTCAGGCCCCGACCATAGGAAGGGGCGGTCTGATATAGGGCATTAGCACCTGCACTTCTGGGTCAGGACCAGGAGAGGACTTCCGGTTCAGTCCTCCAGGATCATAGAGAGGGTCACATTGGCAAGTCAACCAAGACCATATAGAGCATTGCTGGATCAGGATGTCCTGGATCATAGGAAAGGTCACATGATTAGGGGCTCCAGGATCACTGAGAGGATAGCTGGATCAGACAGTGCTGGAACATAGGGCTCCAGGAACACAGAGAGGATTGCTGCAGGCAGAGCAGAGATGGCTGGTCAAACAGCAACGGCATGTAGACATAAGGTAAAACACACATGCGCACCGGCAATGGCAGGCAGCCATGAGATGAGGCGCGCGTGCACTCTGCTCCAGGAGTCATGCGGCATACCAGACATGGCGGGCATGATAGTTCGGTGCGCGTGCACACTTCTCCAGGGGTCATGTGGCATAACAGACATGGCGGGCATGACCGTACCCCCCTCCTTAAGCCCCCTCTTACCGGGGCTGGAAAAATTCTTTGGCAGAATCCAGAGTTTTAGTACAAGCCACTCCTGACAATGTTGATCCGCCATCTTAAAACGGACACCTGCATCGGTCAAGATACAGGAGCCGCAGAAGAAGACACGGGGATCCAGTGGGGAGGACTGCAAGTGGACAAGGAAGTCTTCTTTCTCTGGCTACCACAATTTTCCAAGCGAGTTCGGAGGGCATGGGCCGGGTCTGATTCTTCATCAGAACAGTGGCTGATGTACCAGCGGAGTCCATGGCCTGAGTATTCTGTGACGGAGTCAGCTTACGCTGAGTCATTTTCTTTAGACTGGACCCTCTGGGTCATGGCACCCACCCACCTAGGGCGAGCTAACCTTGTGAGGAACCACCCCCTATACAGGGAGTGTCAGGGGCAAGACCAAGGGGGTGAGCCACCACGACTGCTGGAACCAGACGGCCGGCTCAGGCAGACACTAAGTACGAGTGTCTGATGACAAAGGACATGCAGGAAACAAGACAAGACGTGAATTCAAGGTATCTTCATTAAGGCAAACTCAGGGTTACATCAGGTGCAAGATGTGATAACAGGAAAACACAGCAAAGTGCGTGCGAGGGCACGCCAAGGTACATGGCATGGTACGTGCCAGGTGGCACGCCTAGGTACAGGCAAGGGCTCAATGGCATCGGATTCCGGACAGCTGGCAACGATCAACAGGATGAGGGCATCAGGCTGCAGACATCAGCTCCGGACATCAGGCCGCAGTCATCAGGCTTACAATCTCTGGCAGCGATCGGCAAGTTCCGGGTATCCGGCAGGCAAACCAGGGTTCAGGCAAGGAGGCACGACAGATCTCCAGACATTGTGTGTGTTAGGGAACACGCCAAGGTCCAAGGCAAGGTTCCAGGCAGGGTGCGTGCTAGGGGCACACCAGGGTCCAGGGCAAGGTGCAAGGCAAGGTGTATGTGTAGGGGACACACCAGGTTCAAAGTGCAAAACATGGGGCGTGTGTAGGGGACACGCCAGTGTTCAAAGTTCAAAGTACAAGACATGGTGCGTGTGTAGGGACACACCAGGGTTCAAGATCCAAGGCAAGGTCCTGCGCGTGCCGAGGGACACGCCAGGGTCAGGGTTCAAGGCAAGGTCCTGTGTGTGCCAAGGGACACGCCAGGGTCAGGTTCAACTCAGGGTGCGTGCTAAGAGACACGCCAGGGTTCAGGCTAAGGCAAGGGCCTGCGTGTGCTAGGAGGCACGCCAGGGTACAGGCTGGGGCCTGTGCATGCAAGAGGGCACGACAGGGTATAGGCTAGGGCCTGTGCATGCAAAAGGGCACGACAGGGTACATGGCAAGACCTGCGCGTACTTTTACAGAAACACAGGGAGGTATGCCAAGGAGCAGGCTAGGGCCTGCGCGTGCTATTATAGAAGCATGCAAAGCACACTGCAGAGACAGCGTGGATGCAAGGAAGCACAGAGAGCACGGTTGGGGCACGGGCTAGCTGGTCGGGCTGAGGCACAGGCAGACGGGCAAGACTGAGGCGAACCCGGCTGAGGCATAACAGGCGACACAGCTGTCACTGGCCGACGAGCACAGCTGAGGCACAAACAGGCGGGCACGGCTAGGGTGGGCATGGCTGAGGCACAAACAGGAGGCTAGGGAAGGCCAGGCGCATGCAAGGGGCACACGAAGAAACAAGGCAAGGCAAGAAACAAGGCAAGGCAAGGCTAGGCAAAGTACAGAACAAGGAGCGGAACACAGGCAGAAGCACGGAGTCGGGTCAGAGAGAGTATGGGGCTAGCAGCGGAGCGTAGGCAGAAGCCCAGAGCCGGGTCAAGGGAGGACCTTGAGACAAGCCATGAAATGTGCTAGAGAGCACCATAGGACAGAGTCTAGCAGTGGAGCGTAGGTTGAAGCTCAGAGCCGGGTCAAGGCAGAACCTTGAGACTAGACATGGAATGTGCTACCGAGCATCAGAAGACAGAGTAAGGAAAACCAGGCAAAGACAGGGAACATGAGAAGTACTACAAGGCTCAGAATAGCAAAGACCAGACATGGCGAAACAGGCAAGGCAGAGAACACAGGAAGTACTACAAGGCAAAGCATGGCAAGGACAAGACATGGCGAAAACAGGCAAAGGCAGAGAAGATAGAAAGTACAACAAGTCAAAGAATAACAAGGACAAAACACAGCACGAGAGACAACGCAAGACATGGCATGGGACAAGAGGCAGAGTACAAGCACAGAGAGTGTGCAGAGACGCGCTACAGGGCAGAGTGCAGGGGCACAGAACACAGAGAGCGACCGAGCAGACCAAGCAGCCATGCAGGGAAGCAACACGATACTCAGGCCCCGACCATAGGAAGGGGCGGTCTGATATAGGGCATTAGCACCTGCACTTCTGGGTCAGGACCAGGAGAGGACTTCCGGTTCAGTCCTCCAGGATCATAGAGAGGGTCACATTGGCAAGTCAACCAAGACCATATAGAGCATTGCTGGATCAGGCTGTGCTGGAACATAGGAAAGGTCACATGATCAGGGGCTCCAGGATCACAGAGAGGATAGCTGGATCAGACAGTGCTGGAACATAGGAAAGGTCATATGATCAGGGGCTCCAGGAACACAGAGAGGATTGCTGCAGGCAGAGCAGAGATGACTGGCCACACAGCAACGGCGTGTAGCCTTAAGGTAAAACACACATGCGCACTGGCAATGGCAGGCAGCCATGAGATGAGGCGCGCGTGCACACTGCTCCAGGAGTCATGCGGCATACCAGACATGGCGGGCATGTTAGTTCGGTGCGCGTGCACTCTGCTCCAGGGGTCATGCGGCATAACAGACATGGCGGTCATGACAAGGGGTATCAATTTTTGTTGCCATATGAACTGGTCTTGTTCGTATTGTTTGGGGGGTTTGCCGGCTGTTGAACGCTCGGAGCGTCTCAGTTCAACTGGGGTGAGGTCTTCTGGGGTGGTGGACGGTGGTGGGTTAATTGTGTCAGTTGGCTCGTCATTGAGTGAAGGGCCTCTGGAAGTTGGAGGAAAGTCTTCGTCGTCATCCGGGTCCCAAAACACGGGTAGCAGTTCAGAGGCCGGAGGGACAGGTTACGGTTGCTTTGGGTCGGTGGAAATACATGAGCGTAACATATTACGATGTACAATGCGGGTAGGCAGCTTTTCATCTTTCTCAGGTCGTATTTCGTACACAGGTCCTTCAGGATTGATGCGGCGTAGGACCAGATAGGGACTCTCTTCCCAGCACGGTTCCAGTTTGTTCTGGGAGCGTTGATCTAGTACTAGTACACGGTCCCCACTTAGGAGGTGGGGTGGTGGAGTTGTACTCTTTCCCGGGTGTTCCAAATCTCGGAGTTTAGTATGTACGATTCGATGAAGAGTTTGCAGCCTGTGCCGGTGATTTCGGACCCAGGATGATACTCCGGTCCAGGGCTGAGGCTCCTCGGGGTCCAACTCCACCTCCGTAATTCCTTTGCCCTCTCGTCCGAACAACAGAGAGTAGGGGGTGTAGCCGGTAACTCGATGTACTCGGTTGTTATAGACCCATACTAATTCAGGAACATATTCGGGCCAACGGGCCTTCTTGTCACTCTCCAGAGTACTCAACATTTGGATTAATGTCCGATTAAATCGTTCACAGGCCCCGTTTCCTTGCGGGTGTTATGGTGTCGTACGGGATTTGTCAATCCCATAGAGATAGTGTAGTTCCTCCATAACTTTTCCCAAAAAACATGCTCCCTGATCGGAATGTATTCGTTGGGGGCAGCCGTACACTTGTATGAAGTTTCTGCAAAGTTCGCGGTCTGGTCTCGAGTGGGGGTGACCACAGTGAACTTAGTGAAATGATCCACCATGACGAGGCAGTGTTCATACCCCTGGAATGCGGGACCAATGGTCAAGTAGTCTATCATCAGGAGCTCGAGGGGTGCTGAGGTCACGATTGTCTGTACTGAGGCTCGCTGAGCGGGTGGTTTGGTAATTCACATAGGCGACAGGTCCTGCAAATTTCGTCCAAAACAGACGGCAAGCGTGGGTGGTAAACTCTCTGTTGCAACCATTGCAAGGTCTTTTTAGCTCCAAAATGAGCCCCTTTTTCGTGGGCCTCTAGAGCCAGTTCGTAGAGTTGGGCTCCGGGCGTAACCACCTGCCAAAACATCATGAAGGTTGTTTGTGATGTTATTTTACAGTACAATAGTCCCTTTCGGATAACCAACCTCTCCCATTGTCGCAACATCAGTGACATGTCTTGAGTCAAAGTTTGTCATTGGGAATCAGTGGGTAGTTGGCCAGCGGCGACCCACATCCGAAGAAGTCTTCTTCGTCTTCTTGTTGCTGTTGTATCCACTTATCCCGAGATTGTTCCAGTATGCCCCTTGGGGTCTCTGGGGAAGATACTTTTTGGGTGGCAGCTGTGAGCACGGCAGCGGTGAGGGCAAACGGTATCTCTTCCCCTTCTAATTCGTCATCTCAATTCTTTCCTGGGGTTGAATGTCGAATCCTGGAGAGGGTGTCAGCATGGACATTCTCGGCCCCTCTTTTGTATATGATTTTATAGTTGAACTTCGACATCCGGGCCAACCATCGTTGTTCCAGAGCCCCCAATTTGGCGTTTTCCAAATGGGCCAGCGGGTTGTTGTCGGTCCGCACCACTACCTTGGAGCCCACTAGGTACTCTGCGAACCGCTCCGTCAGAAAGGTTCCCGTGGCGTTGGCCAGTCCAAACGGCATTCGATTGAACTCAAATAGTTCCAAAGGCAGTATGAATGCCGTCTTGGCTCTATCTTCTGACATGGGCACCTGCCAGTACCCACTGGCCAGGTCCAGAGTCGAGAAATACTTCGCCTTTCCCAAGGCGGACAAGGATTCTTCTATGCGGGGCAGTGGGTATGAGTCTTTAATAGTGCAAGCATTCAGCTTTCGATAATCCACACAGAATCGTAATGTACCATCTTTTTTATGAACCAACACAATGGGGCCGCCCAGGGGCTTTGGCTTTCCCGTATCACCCCCTTTCACAACATTTGGGCCAACAAAGTTTTCACCTCTTGATAGAGTTGTGGAGGAATCTGTCGATATCGTTCTCGGATGGGGGCTGCCCCTGCCATGGGGATTTCATGAGTGATGGCGGTAGTACACCCAAAATCTTCCTCATCTTCCTAGAAATACCTCATGGTACTGTCCGAGCAATGTTTCTATCTGTGAGAGCTGGGCTGGAGTTAACCCGTAGAGCTCGGCCCGCATCTGATCCAAGATGTTTTGACCCTTCTCCTGAGCCGAGACTTCGATGTCCTGTAGAGTTCGAATCGTTACTTCCCAAGGATTCTCGGATTGTACTCCCAATTGAACCACAGGAGCTGGCAGCACTTCCTCTAAAGGCCTTACTAGCTTGGCCAGTTCGGTCCGCGCTTTCAGGATGATGTCTCGGTCTTCGAGGTTGATGCAGCGCAGCAGGACAGTCCCTTAATGCACTGTAGTCAGGGAACGGGCCACCAGTATGCCAGGAGGTAAGCGCTCCGAATAGCATGGCTCCACCTGCACCTTCACGCCCTCCAAGGGCATCGAGGCTCGAATTGGCAGGGCCATCACAGTCTGCCCAGGAGGCAGCACAAGCAGGGGAGCCGCTGGCGCGATGGCTTTGCCCAGAGCCTCGCCTTCCTGGCACTCCTGATGTAACCGCGCTTCCCGCACCAACTGCTGGATTACCTGTCCCTGGGCCATGCGAGAACCCCACTGCTTCAGGATCTTATGCATAGGATCAATGAGGAGCAGGTTGCCGAACTCCCGTAGTATGTTCATGCCTAGGATGACTGGATGCTGCTTATCAGTTTCTCCATGAGTCACTACCACCCCTCTGCGACCAAGAGATTTACCGCACAACGTCACCTGTACCCACACCACCCCGGCAACCGGGACCAGTAGTTGATTGGCGGCTACTAGTCTGATCATGGGCCCCCACCGGGGTCTCGCTGCCTCAGGGAAATTTTGTTGAAAATAAGTTGCGGGCATCGTGGTTACTTGTGACCCCGTGTCCACCAGGCACCAGACGGCCTGACCCTCCACTTCTGCCCAAACAAACGGCATTTTGCGACCAAATCTTCGGGACTTCCACCACCCCTAGTTGTGGTTTTTGGCTCCGAGCGGCGTCCCCCCAGCCCGGAGCCCTCTTGTTTAATGGTCGCCGGGGTGGGCATTTCCCACTCCGTGGAAACTCTCGGGCGAAGTGGCCTGGTTCTCCGCACTCATAACACCGGGCCTGTGCAGACCGACCTCCCCACGAGGAACAGGACCCCCAGGGGCCGCGATTAAAGCTAGGCCATCCAGTCCCGGACTGGGTCCTTCTCTTCACTTCAGCCACCTCGCCCTAGATGTTCCTCAACTCTAGTTTCATCTCTTCCACCCATTGAGGCTCCTCAACTGCGTTCACGGAAGCCTCCACACTCCGGACCTTCCCCATGGGGACCGCCATCCCCTGCTCTTGCTCTCGAGCCTGTGCTTGACTTCCCACCTCTGAAAAGTCTTTACTGGGATTCATTCTGATCTGCTCCCGTATTGCCTGTTTTATTAACGGGTCTCGCAGTCCAGTCACCAGTAGGTCGCGTATGGTAATGTCGATAGGTCCTACCCCTACTCCATCCTTTCTTTCAATATCCGTATGCAGTTCTTGGAGTACATTCATATACTGAGTGATAGTCTCCCCCTCTCCCTGCATTCGACTGAACAACCGGGTCCTTAATTCTCCCACATTAGTTGGGTCCCCATGGGTCTGTTCTACTATCTGCAAAACTTTATCAAAGGTGTTGCGGTGTCCCGGGGCCCTCAACATCACTGACCTCCGAACCTCCCCGTCTAATGCCATGAGAGCTACTTCGGCTTCCAGGTCAGGAGTCATTGGGTGCATCCGAAAGAGTCCCCGCATCCGCTCTGTCCAGCTCCATAGCATAGTATTGGAGCCGGAAAACCTAGGCAGGTTGTTCAGCATAGCCCCCAACGAAATGCTGGAATGGGGGCCCTCATTATCTGTAGAGTTCACAGCCCTGCCCTGGTCTGGGACACCATTGTCCGAGCTTGGAGACTGCATCCTGCTGACTACGCCAAATGTAGGTAACAGCAGGTTCACAGGATGCACTGACGAGACATGAGACTGAGTGTTGTCTTGGAACGTAACGTTTATGAACTGGTGCCGCTAGGGCTATACTGAACAACCAAAAAAGGGTAACACTAATTGTCCTCGCAGGGACTCAACAACAATAACAACACTTTTCTTTTAATGAGAATGTGACTGATCCAGCAAGGGCGGATATTATGAGGCCATGAAACGGCCAACCACGGGTCCTTATTTCCTAAAGTCAAATTATCCTTCCTGATGTCCCTCGGTGTCGCTGGTGTGGCTGCTTTGGTGTCACTGATGTGGCTGCTTTGGTGTCGCTGGTGTGGCTGCTTTGGTGTCGCAGCCGCTGGGACCAGCTGTTGAGAAACTGTAGTAATCTTCAGGCATCTCAGCACCCAGGAGAAGTTGGGGCACAACAGGCCCTAAGGAAGTCTTTCGTTGCAGTAACCCCCTGTAGCCACAGCAGGGTCCCATTCGTTAGCGAGTCCACGGGGACTCCAGTCCCCCCAAGCAGGGTAGTGACATAGTCTAGAAGAGTAGCAGTTGGTAGACCACGCGAACGGACTGAACCTATGCAAAGAGTCTCTCCGTAGGTGAGGAGCTGACCCCAACTGCCAACTGCAGTGGGGTAATGGCAGCTGTGGGTGATGATGAACAGGTCGCAACCAAGGACGGAGGCGGGGCGGCAGCGGGCAGGCCGCAACCACAGGCTGAAGTGGCGTGTCAGCGGCCGCGGGAGACAACGGGCAGGCCGCAACGGGCTGGAGTGCAGCGGCAGCGGTTGAGGACAACCGGGGGCAGGTCGCGGGCCCAACTGGGAGAGGGGCGACGGTCTCTTGTCGGTTAGCTTGGTACCTCCTCTCTGAAGGCCACTGTAGATCTCCTCTCTGCTGCTGATCTCTCCTCTGGTCTCCGTCAGTCACTCTGGCTCTGTCACACCCCCACAGTCTCTTTCCCTGTGTCTGGCGAACTACCAACTGACTTCCCAGCGCGCTCCCTGCCCCCTTATACTCGCCCCGCCCCTTGCTGACCTGTCACTTTCAGTAGCTCGCTCTCATCCGTTTCCCCCCGGGTACCGTTTCTCTCGGAACCCAGATGGTGGTCCCCTTGGTTCCGGCCCAGACACTCTGCGGGGGTCCTCCTCCCTACAATAGAGTCAGTAAACGTGGGGATAGCCCAGGAGGAACGGACAGTAATGCTGGAAACATAATGTATTAAGGAAACAAGGAATTAGAAGTGTTGTGTCCGGCACCGCGTGTTACTGTTATGGAAATTTGGTTGGAATAAATCTATCCCTGTGTGTGCTGCGGCCACTCCCAATTAAACTGAGCATTTTGAGCACTCAAAGAAATGACAACTGTACACGCTTGGTTACAGCATAGCATTCCCTCAATACTCAAAATGAAGGTTTATTACACATACATGGTTTTATAATTACGTATAGAAAGGAGTGGTTAGTTAATTAACATAAGGTTGAGCTCCAATGCTATTGTCTGTTCAAGTACATGGAATATATCATGATCAATGCATGACATAAAAGCTGGATAAGTTACTAAAGTGTAACTCTGTAAAGCCCCCGTTACACATAGCAATATCGCTGTAACGTCACTGGTTTTTGTGACGTAGCAGCGATATTGCAAGCGATATCGCTATGTCTGATACTTACCTCCGACCGGCTCCCCGCTGCTCATTGCTGGTCGCGCGAGAATGTCCTGGACCATTTCTCGTCATCTGCTTCCTGCTGGGCTTCCTGTGGTGCCGACGAGCGACGCGTGGACGTGGGCGGGAGGACGTCAGGATCGCTGCGTCTGACAGGTAAGTAGCGACCCCCGACCCCTGCTATGTCGCTGGTGAGATCTGCCTGTGTGGCAGCTCACTAGCGACCACTTAGCGATGCACCAGCGATCCATATCGTTGTCGGGATCGCTGGTGCATCGCTAAGTGTAAAGGTACCCTAACTCTTGAAACCGGGACAAAGTTGAGACATCTACTCATCACTTTTGTACATCTGTTGTACTTCCTCTTTTCTTATATTGGAAAAAAACCCCTAAAAGCTGTCTGGTCCTTGGCAGCCATTTTTAAAGCACTGGATTATAATATATATATTAGCTGTGATTATATATGTGTATATAGGAGTATACATGCAAGTGAGATCTTTATGAAATGTATATATTTCCATCACATTACTGTCTAACAAACTTGGACTGTACACACTAAACAGTTTGTTGAAACGAACTGGGTGTCCCTGGAGTTATGTCCGGCGGCTCCTGCAGATGGATGTGGCGCCCCTGAGGCTTCAGTCGCCACAGAGGTACTGCACCTTCTCCTAAGGTGTAGTGCCCCACCATCCAGGTAAGGTGGGAACTCCTGACCATGCTCCACACCTGCATTCCACACAAAGGATAGTTCAGTGGGGCCACCTAACAGCTTCATGCTGGGGGTTAGCAGAGCACCCCTCATGGAACCCTGCTTCGTAACACGAGATGTGCTGGGAGGCGGGTGGAGTAAGATGATACAAAAGAGTGGGAAGAGTGAAAGTTATTGGTTAGTTGGTTAGAGGAGAGAGAAGAGAGAAGATGGGTGTCTGAGGGACGTGCTGCAGCAGGTCCCAGTGATCTGGGCTGCTGGCACAAGAAAGACCAGAGAAAGAGACTGATAAGATTGATTACCTAACCTTCCATAAGAGAGAAAGAACTGATCGAAATGAAGGAGAATAGAAGGACGGTGGGAAGCAGGTTGAGAAAGAGAGAGAACCCTTCCAGTCCAGAGAGCGCAAAGGCCGGGGCCCGGTCCCTGAGGTTGATTGGAACTTTATGTCCAGCAACAGACTCCGGAGGAGTAGTGAGCCACTAACACCTTGCTCCCATCATAGACTTGGGACACAACAGCAACTGAATAGAGAGCCGGGACGCAGTGAGGAGTCCCCGAGCAGGCTACAGCTGTCTGTCATACAAGTAAAGACTAGGAACACCTAGAGAGAGGCATTCCAGGGTAACTAAGTACTGGAGTGCTTCGCACCTAAAGGCGCATTGGAGGAGTCGTTCAGGAAGGTACATGTTGGCGGAGTGTGGAAGGGAGAATCCTATCCTGCCTGGAGGTTGGCTGGAGCCCTGACCTGGAGAACACAGTACGGAGGCAGGCAGTTGTGTGAACTGCAAACAGTGAGTAAAGCTTTGGAACCGCATACTCTGGTGTCCTCCAGTTATTCCCGCACCACTACACCTGGGCACCAGTCTCCATACCATTCTGCGCCTCTCCTCATCCAGTGCACCTACACTGCCCTGGGACTACAGCACCACCTGTGGGGAGCTATACCATCTCTGCTGCACCACACCATCAGTCCCAGCGGATCTGTATGCAGCGTTGGCTTACCTTCTTACTTGCCAAACACCACGGGTGGCGTCACGAACTACCTAATAAACTCTAACACCATTAACATCACCGCAATTGATATTGGGTGCCCAGGGCCACGGACCGGGTCACAGCTGCTGTGACACTTTCCCGCCTTGATACCGGCCCGGTACTGAGTAACCCCGCTGCCCTGGGTGTGCGAGGGTGACCCAATTTTGGCGTCACGAACAGGATGACGAGACCCGATGCCATCTGGTTCTGTGTGCCTTGGATTTACAACTTTTGAAAATGTGCAGAAGACCAAATTTAATAGACTGCAAAATGGACATTAGAAATGGCCGCTGGCATGGAGAAGAAGGGCGTGAAGAGATGGGAGGTCCTAAGAAAAACCGCGAAGAGTCTTGGGCCATCCCTGCCTGAATTACTATGTGACTGATGCATGGCCCACCCCCCGAGGGGTTCATATACTGGCTTGGTATGGAGGTGCGGGAAGAAGACGCCGCCCCCGGAAGGAGAGGCAGAGAAAGCCAGTGGCGAGCAAAAGGGCGGAGCAAGGAGAAGAACGCCAGAATGCCATTTTGGAGAGTGAGGGAAGGAGGCCTGCAGAGCGCAGGGGGAACTGAATCTCCCTGGCACCATGGCTGAAGGCTCCGACCCGATCTCAAGAATAGATCCCCAACAGCTGGAGGACGAGATTATCCAGCTGACACGCCGCCTGCGAATGAGGCGAGAAGCGCTATGGACATTGGACCTGCAGCGTGCCCAGGAAGGGCCCACACCTGCGGCACCCGCGACATCGGTACCCGCCGCTGCTGCACCAGATCTTTTCCTGGCAGACCTTGCGGAGCTTGGAGCTGCTGCCATGCCATCAGCAGCGTACTCTGTTCCTTCCTTGCCGCTAATACCGGAGGAGTTGTACACAGCCCAGGGAGCTGAAGCAGAGGAAGAGGAGCTCCTGCCCGGACTTGGCACGGTGGCGCAGGTCCCGCCAGCGACCTCCGAGGAACCGGAGCTGCCATTGGCTCCACTGCCGTCCCCGGTGTCTCACCGGGCAGCATCCGCTGCCACACCACCTGCCCCAGAGCAGAGGCCGCACCGTCGGGAACTCCCAGGTATTTACCCCGGCCTTCCTAATGGGTTGATGAGGAGGAGGACCATGCTGGTGGGGGTACGGTTGGAGCCGGCATGCCCGATCCGACATCTACAGGTCAGAGGGGGATCTGGATCATTTTGGGACGGTGATCTTGGGATCCTTTTACTGCCAAGTCCCCAGGCAGTTGCTCATCAGCACCAACACACTGCAGAAGCCTTAGGAGCTAGACTCGTACCAGACAAGACCCCATAGCAAGGAACCAGAATGAAGATGAGGACAGTTCCAGTTCAGCTACCAGAACCCCAGGAGGGGACCACAATTGAAATAATTTGCTAAATCTCGTTACCCAGGAGGGTTTGTTACACCAGTTGTGCTTTGTTGCTTTTGCTATCATGTTTTTCCGGTAGCACTTTTGTTGCCTGTTTTTCTACAAATGGAACTGTGGAGATCATGAACGCTGTGTGATCCAAAACTTTCTTGCAAATAGTTTGCACCTCTTTAGGTGCCCTTTCTTGGTTTTACATATAAAGAGACTCTTTGTGAAGATAATGTTTTTGCATGGACACTTTTCGAAGAATGATGTCTACCTCAATCGACACTGCAAGAAATCCCAGCTGGGAGCAGTGTTCAGCACCTTACAAGAATTTTGCATGTTTTATGATAACGTATTTGATAATGTTATGTCTTATGAAAAGTAAATGTCTTTTATAGAATATTTGATACAGAGAATTAGAAAAGTTTTGAGACAGAATGTGAGAATTGAATAAAGACTGAAGAATTGAAAGTGACAGGTGACAGGCCAAGAGTAGATGGTCAGTGTCTTGCATCCAGTAGAAGAAAGAAAGAAAAAGAGAATAATTGATAGAAAATGTACTAAAGAAAATGTGTTGAGTGTAGCACTTTGAATTGAGAATTGCACTTAAGTAAATTTTTGATACTAAGATAGGAAGTTAACCTGTTTGTAACGTTTAAGAAATGTACCTCCTACATTAGGAAGATTAGATAAGTATTGTTGAATAGCATTTAAAATTTTTGTGTGTTCCTGTATTGTACCTCTTGTTGTCTTACAGCCCGCGGACGTGCTGTGTTTAACGGGGGGTATGTGGCGCCCCTGAGGCTTCAGTCGCCACAGAGGTACTGCACCTTCTCCTAAGGTGTAGTGCCCCACCATCCAGGTAAGGTGGGAACTCCTGACCACGCTCCACACTTGCACTCAACACACAGGATAGTTCAGTGGGGCCACCTAACAGCTTCATGCTGGGGGTTAGCAGAGCACCCCTCATGGAACCCTGCTTCGTAACACGAGATGTGCTGGGAGGCGGGTGGAGTAAGATGATACAAAAGAGTGGGAAGAGTGAAAGTTATTGGTTAGTTGGTTAGAGGAGAGAGAAGAGCGAAGATGGGTGTCTGAGGGACGTGCTGCAGCAGGTCCCAGTGATCTGGGCTGCTGGCACGAGAAAGACCAGAGAAAGAGACTGATAAGATTGATAACCTAACCTTCCATAAGAGAGAAAGAACTGATCGGAACGAAGGAGAATAGAAGGACGGTGGGAAGCAGGTTGAGAAAGAGAGAGAACCCTTCCAGTCCAGAGAGCACAAAGGCCGGGGCCCGGTCCCCGAGGTTGATTGGAACTTTATGTCCAGCAACAGACACCGGAGGAGTAGTGAGCCGCTAATGCCTTGCTCCCATCATAGACTTGGGACACAACAGCAACTGAATAGAGAGCCAGGACGCAGTGAGGAGTCCCCGAGCAGGCTACAGCTGTCGGTCATACAAGTAAAGACTAGGAACACCTAGAGAGAGGCATTCCAGGGTAACTAAGTACTGGAGTGCTTCGCATCTAAAGGCGCATTGGAGGAGTCGTTCAGGAAGGTACATGTTGGCGGAGTGTGGAAGGGAGAATCTTATCCTGCCTGGAGGTTGGCTGGAGCCCTGACCTGGAGAACACAGTACGGAGGCAGGCAGTTGTGTGAACTGCAAACAGTGAGTAAAGCTTTGGAACCACATACTCTGGTGTCCTCCAGTTATTCCCGCACCACTACACCTGGGCACCAGCCTCCATACCATTCTGCGCCTCTCCTCATCCAGTGCACCTACACTGCCCTGGGACTACAGCACCACCTGTGGGGAGCTATACCATCTCTGCTGCACCACACCATCAGTCCCAGCGCATCTGTATGCAGCGTTGGCTTACCATCTTACTTGCCAAACACCACGGGTGGCGTCACAAACTACCTAATAAACTCTAACACCATTAACATCACCGCCATTGTTATTGGGCACCCAGGGCCACGGACCGGGTGACCGCTGCTATGACACTTTCCCGCCTTGACACCGGCCCGGTACTGAGTAACCCCGCTGCCCTGGGTGTGCGAGGGCGACCCATAGAGGCCTGGAGAAAGCAGAGGTCTGCGACCTACAATTAAGTTCGACGCACCCCACACCTGACAGCACATTGGGACTGGGACACGATTTTCCTGTAGGGTGCCAGAGTGTTTTGTAGCAGCTGCTCGACCACAGCTACTGTCCTCGGTCACTAAACACTTGTACCCATATTTTAAGGTGACTTTGTACTTTTTTGTGTCCTATGTTCTCATTTCTTACATTAGAAAACTCTAATAAAATAGAATGCACCCAGGGATTGAGTGCGTACATTAGCAGCATGCTTTCTTGGTAGGAGAAACACATTTTTAAGTTTGCTGATTCACCGGGTATTAAATCTTTGAGAACAAAAATGTAAAAAAGGCTCAAGGCTTTCTGACACCTACACAGATTTTAAGACATAAATGTATTGTTTGCAGCTCAGATTTTACCTATCAAAAGAAGTGCAGATGGTACAAATTTTATGTTCGGGCTGAGATTTTTCCTGGCACTGTCAGCAGAGGAGCTATCAATATTGAGCACCTTTTCCTCTTAATAGACTCCTTTGGGCGCGTGGCCTGGTCTGTGTGGATTTTAGCAAAGCTGTATATTTCTTTATCCACACATATAGATCTTTAACTCCGTTATTAGTATTCAGGTGTCTTCTCTCCGGAGAAAGAGCAGAAGGTTTGGACGCGGTGGAGTGGAATGAAGCAAGTTGGAAAGATTACAGCAAGCAATAACTTAACCCCTTTTTTAAATCCTGCAATGCTGGCTAACACACCAATTACTAAAAGAGTAGCAATGTCACTTTAGTATGTCAGAGGATCTCCATTATGTGCCAAAGGCAGCAAAGATCACAGCTTGATCTTGGTAATATTGGTCTCCAAGCACTCCACCTATGCAAGTCATCATTAGGAACTATCCATCCTAATTACTATATAGACAGATTCTGGGGTAAAAAAAAAAGTGCTCATAACCAAAGTAAGATTGGTGCAGATTCTGAGCCAGCAAGGAATGCTGGGAGATTTCAGCTCTGAAGAATGTAGAATCATCTCTGTTTTGTCTCAATGTAGCAAACCTCGTTGCAACATTAGATTTTCATGATTTCTTTGTCCTGGAGAAGAGCTGAATTTTAAAGTTCAGTTCCCTTTGGACCCAGAGTTATGGTTGACAGTAGGGTCAAAGTTTGTTATTGCACTGGGAATGACGGACTTGACGGCTCAGGAGGTGAGTTATCATTCAAATGTGACGGGATTAGAAGAGAAAAGTGAATTAGGTTTCCAACAGGAATTACATTCAGACTACATTTATTAGGTTCAAGCCATTTTAATCTGAAAGCTGTGTAGTAGAGTAGAAAGTTTTTGCAATGCTAGACTTCCTTTGACATATTTCAAGGCGTTCAGCTGTGATAATTCGCCAATCCTTTAGCATGATAAGATAATGAATGTCACACAAAAAGTTCAGTCTCTCAAACCTAAAGTGAACAGTTGACTGCATTTGGAATTTCATATATAAAGGAAAATGTAAATTCATTTCACATTTTAAAACAGATCTGTCACTAGATTTACAATACAAGCTGCCTATGTCTCTTAGACCTGATGAGGCTGATGCACATACTTTGAAAGTCCATGTTGGAATGGCTGTGTAGTCATTATATTATTGGAGTCCAGAGTATGTGGGCTAAGTCAATCAAGCTAGGTGGTCGGAAATTCATCAGTATCAGGAAGGAGGGCATTGAAGGGCTCACTGCCAATCAGGCTGGGTGGGTTATTATTCTGCAGCAGGAAGAAAGGACACTGATTTGTCTATTTCTATATGTCTATATGAGAGGTCACTGACTGAGGTTTAAGGAGTAATGTTTCTTCTTGTGAAGAGTATTAGTGTAAGGATATTTAAAGGCCATGCGGTGGAAATTGTCTCTTCAGAGAAGAAGTGGACTAGAACTCTAGTGCCACATATTGGAAGTAGCATACTGGAAGTTAATATCGAACCTTTAATGAGCCTTGCCATGTGACTTAGGATAAAAGCCAAAAAGTCACTAGAGTTCAAGTCCTTTTCCTCTATGAAGAGACAATTTGCATATCTATTTTCATAGAGCAGCATTGCATGGCCAATAAGTCTCCTTACTCACGCTCCATAAGAGACTGTAGAGGGAGTTAGTGGACAGAATGGAGACATATATCCCAGTATGGTACAGTAAGGTGGTGGTTTATTTCAGCGTGCTTCAAAGTATATAACTTCTTCAGGAAAAACCACAGGCATCACGCTCCACAAGGACAGATGCTACCTCTTAGACCTCAGAAATATGGACAATTCCAAGGGTTCACAAACTTTTCAGCATCACTGGCAGCATGGTGGCTCAGTGGATAGCATTGGAGCCTTGCAGCGCTGGAATCCCACCAAGGACAACATCTCCAAGGAGTTTGTATGTTCTCCCCTTGTTTGCGTGGGTTTCCTCCGGGCACTCTGGTTTTCTCCCACATTCCAAAGACATACTGATAGGGATATTAGATTGTGAGCCCCATCGGGGTCAGTGATGATAATGTGTGCAAACTTTAAAGCGCTGCAGAATATGTTAGCTCTATATAAAGATTATTATTTATTATTATCACTGTAGATGAACAGTCTTCTTCCTGACTCCCTAGTGTCTATCACCTTGCTGATTTCCCATGCATCCTTCTGATGGTAAGGGTGAAAAATACATCAGCAGGTTGTAAATGGATTTTTCTTTTAGAATAGAATAAAAATGTTGGAGGTCAGTTCAGTACATCTACTAAGATAGTTGTAAAAACCTGAGTTATATGGCCTGCCCAGGACACACTACCTACATGTCTGTATGATGCATTAAGCCTCCATTAACCACCAGATTCTCCTTCAGAATCTATGACTTTAGGTTGCAAATTTCTTGCAAAAATACTGTACATGAAATACTTGTGCCATTTGTTCACGGATTAAATCAGACAAATGCTCTTCTTCCATATAAAGATGTAAGCGCTCGGATGTACAGTGTAGGTCCCTGCAGGTTATGGATTCTGTACAGTATTATGGACGAATAAGCATAAAGTGTAAGGCAAAACTGCAAGAAGGAAACAGACAAAAGATTCCACAAAGGTTTATAACTCTAATAAAAAAATGTTTATCCAATTACTATGGACTGAATACCGAAAAACCTCCCAACCATAGTAATCTAATGCTTTTCTACGGCTTCAATTTATATAGCAATACAGCTTTCATTTGTTATGGAGCAGTTCATCTTAATACTTGCAGTCTAATTCGTACTTTTGAATGATTTATGCAAAAAGAAGACACATTTTAGTGAATACAGATCTTGATCACATGTAAAAGCTGGCCATCTTAAAGAAGCAATCCTCCTCCTAATTCCATCAATGATTTTATCCTCTTAATATATTGCAGTCATCATATTACATAGCTGAATCCTTCTAAGCTCTATGTAGAAACAGGAAGTCTCTTTTCCCTGTACGAGTCATCGTTCGAACAACAATTACTACTTATGAAAAATCTTCTCTGTTCTCATGAACAATGTTGTTTGCTTTTGCCAGCGATTTGCAGTTTTACCCACAGAAAAATTTGACCACAAGGCTATGTTCACACTTGGTGTTTTTCAGCTTTTTTGCGGTATTAGAATTGTAGTTATGATGATGACTCATGCAGGGGAAAGAGACTGTTTCTATATAAAGCTTAGAATGCTGTTATGCTGAACATTTTGAGCTCAAACTAGTCACCGTTTTACAGTACCAAGAAATTCAATGAGATTTCTGACTTCACATGCACACGCTGCTTTTTTCATCCCATTTGTTTAGCTGTCAGAGTCTTGATAAAATGATTTCTAATTGCTTCCTTCGTAATAATAATAGTCGTCATTTTGCCATTTCCTACATTTCCTAGAAATTCCTCTTGGAAATGTCTGAATAAATTGACAAATGGGTGTTATCACTTTCCTTTTGTCCCTATACTGTCATTGGACAGTATCAGGCCAAGGACACACCCACCACCGATAACACCCATTTGTCAATTTATTTATAAATTTCTAACAGGAATAACGAGAAAGCGGCACAATACAGAGGTAAAAAAAAAAAAATGTCATGGTGAATACAGTTATTTACTGACAGACACGTCTGGAAATATTTGTGCTGTGTTCAGGAAAACTACTGGTGTCAGAATACTTCTTCAAAACTATTTTCCATAGTTCGAAAACTGCGCATCTCCTTCCAGCGGAGAGGATTAGGATTCTGCACATGAAACCGAGCTGACTTTTTCTATCTGGGCAATGTTGAGCTCAGTGGTGTATTATTTATTGGTATCACTTTAGAAAGTTCCTTTGCTGACTCCGACTTTCCAACTTTTGCTTAGTCTTCTGTTTCTACATATTTTGGCTGCGCTTGGGATTATATATTTTTAATTGGATTATTATCATTGTGTATTTGTTCAATTAAGACACATGCTCAGAAAATAGTAATTGAACAAAGATAAAAAATAAAATGCAATCCTAATGCAAAGGGGATGTCTGGGCATAAAATATTGAGAATATTGATGACTTAACCTAAAGCTGGCCATACACATTAGATACCAGTCAGCTAGAGATGAGCAAATCTGCCAAAATTCTAATTTGGCCAGTTTTACCTAAATTCAACCAGGAAATTAAATTCACATCAAATGTTTTAGAGAAGACTCAAGGTGTCCAGATTACAGTCATAATTTATTTTTTATTTTGCTGTGAGGTCTCCCGATCCCAAAGCATAATAAATGGATGAGCTGGGAAGGACTTAAAACACAATAAAATAGCATTCATCTGACCCCACACCTGTTCTTGCTACCGCAGCTTTCCAACTGTCCTTTACTTACTCCTTAGGTTATGGCCCCAGTCCTTTTGTCACCGCTTTTCCAGTCCGAATAGGCTTTTAGTGCATATCAAAAAGTACCGAGAAGACCAGAGTCACAGTGAATGAGCAGAGGACCAATAGGGAAGAGAAGCAGCAATGATAGGAAGATGGGATTATAATTTATTTATTTTAGACCCCTCCCCTGCTCAAGTGAATCTAGCACCACTTTTCTGGATTTTTGCCAATCAATTTTTTTTTAATTTACTAGAATCTGAATTTTTGGAATTTTTAAATGAATTTAATTAGAATCAATTTACTCATCTTTAGTTGTCAGACGAGCAATAGTTCGGTTTGTTTACTACTCACGCTTCTTATGCACAAAAACCCTAGGTTTGCCTGAGCATCCTTGTGTTCTCTATGATAAAGCCGCTGCCAGGAATAGCTGGCATTGGCTTATCTTCAAACCCAGAAACAGAAAAACTCAGGTGAATGAATTCTAATCACCTGATACTTTTGTAGCTGGGAGACCCTATAAATATTGTATGGGTCAACCAATCCTGCCTAAATCAATGGATTAAGTCAAGTTTTACTCAATGTGTATGGGGTCCTGTAGAATGATGGGTCATCAATATCAAATCAGTGGGAGTCTTAGCTGTAATTACCTTCAGTGACGGATGCAAACAATAAATGGATCTGAACCTTCATTCAATGCCAAGCAACTTCTGCCAAGAACTGAAGATCGATCATCTCCTAAGCGCAGGTCAGTGATATTAAATGTCCGCATAACCACCTGCAAAAGTCTGAACTAAAGCAAAAATCCAGTCTCTTGGGGTCAATTTAAAGATGACCTCCCATCTCTGGACTCTATTATGGAGCAGTTGTAGACATTTAAGGCCAGGGTCACACTGCGTTATAAGCATAACGCGGTGTAACGCAGTCCGTTTACACCACCATTGAGCCCCATTGTCGGGCGCATCGCGACGCATGCCGTAAAGCAGCACGCGTTCACGATGTGCTGTCATTCGCTGATGAAGCCTCAAATGCGGCCTGCAGCGTCTGAGGCTCCGTCACCACTAGAGTTGATGAATCATCTGTGCTAGCACAGATGATTCATCTGCGCTAGCGGGTATAGCATAACACGATCGCGTTATGCTATACCGTTAGCTGCCCGTCAACGCTATGCGTTGAACGGGCTGCTAAAACGTGATGTGAACCTGGCCTAAGACTTTGCGTGATAAATATTACATCAGTATCAATGACAATGTCCACCACCGGTGACCACCAATTACCACCTGTGCCTATTATATGAATAGAAAAATGCATTCATTATTGTAAACGTTTTTGGCAGGAGGTGGCTTGAAAACATGTAGGAGAGCGTATTTGAAGGGTAAATGCACAGTGATAGATATTTTTATTGTGATTACAATATAAAAATGTTTTTTTTCAGGTGGAATTAGGCTTTATGAAATATTTCATGGGTGTATAAAGGACAAGAACATGACATTAGTTTAGATACAGGTAACATTTACATGCTAAAAGATGAATGTACACTGTCTAGATGTAAGCCAATCGGCAATCTTAAGCCCGCTTAGATCAGACTTTCATCGCACAGAGCAATCGGTAATGCAATCTTTCTGAGTGCATAGACTATCATTGTTCTCGGCAGCTGGTCCTCACTACACTAGACGATGTGCTGCCAAAAATTACAATTTTTAAGCTATATTATAAATCATTTCTTGTGACAAATAAATGTTTTTCTTCTTTGTTGGATGACCAGTAACCTGTTTACACTGCCAGATTATCGGGAAATGAGGATTCCAAGGAGCACTGTATCCTGCTAATTGGAAAGTGTAAATGCACCATTGGAAACCAGGATTTATATTATTGTGTAATTTTAAAGTGCATAAATGTCAATGTTGTAGAGGATGATAAATATTACACGGAAGAAGAATTATCCACCACGATATGTAATTGACTACAAAAAATATAATGGTACGTGACATTTAATAATTTATCTAATACAAAAATGAATTCCGAGAATGTAAAATTATCATTAAAATGTGATTTACTTGCTGAATTTCATCTGGTAAATGGATTTGTGCTACCTAAGCCCCAAGGCTTCTCTGTCTTTCCAAGATGACTTTGCTACCAATCTGTTATGTACAGTTAATCTGTCTGTCCATCTCTAAGATCCTCTTTAAAGATTGCCCTTGGACTGTACATCCTAATAACCTTACAGCACATGCTAGGGGGGCTTTCTGGAAGCCCATTGGATCTGCCCTCTTGGTTGACTGTCATAATAAATAGACTCGTTTCAACTCTCTAGGGATCTGAAAATACTGTGTGTCAAACTTTGACCTCCACTTCAGGCTATTAATAAATAAGACTACTATTATGAGTTATGAAGAACTCCAGCAGTTAACTTGATACGTTTTAATGGCTAACTGAAAAGATGGTAACACATTGCAAGATTTCGAGACTACTCAGGTCTCAGGCTAAAATAACATCTGAAGAATCACATATTTATACACAACACATCACAGAAATAACGCAATAGATAAGACAAGTGATGTGAAGCAGAATTGTAATTATGGAAGAGGGATAAACATAAATATTGGAACAGTTCAGAGATAAGGAGTGTGAAAGTTTTATTGCCCTCTGATTGGGGTCTGGTTCTGTGTTGTGTGATGACCCCAGAAGGTCTGAAGAGCAAATTCCTTAATTGATGTAAAAAGACATAAATCCAAGCGACACATTCATTCCTGCACTGAGTGTGTCAAAGGTTGTCATAAATTTATACTCCCAGACTCTTCTGTCTCTCTGAGACTTGAAGTTTACCTTTTCACCCTTTTAAACATTGCTTCTATTTAGAGATGCATGTACAAACCTCAAATTCAATGCACAGACCAATGTGTTGCAAGCAGACTTTGCTGCCCTGTATGTAAAACACAATCCCTCTGGAAGCATGAAGGGAGAGTTAAGAGAAAGGGAGCGTTAAGAGCAAGGGAAAAACTGAAATAGGAGATTTTATGGGACGTCACATACTAGAACGAAGTGATGAAGGGATAACTTTGTGTTCACAGTACAGGACATCACAGAGCTGGAGATAGATACTAAGAACTTAGTCACACAACTCTAAATGAGAGTTGTCCGACACCTGAAAAATCACTCTAAAGTGCTGAACAAAGTGTCTCCATTTGGTCTACGTTGCTGCCCATTGCCTGTTATCAAGTGTAATCCTTCAATATCAAAACAGATATTGATATATATTATAGGAAAAGGGGGCAGGTCTATCTCTTTGCTCCATCTTTTCATCTGTCAAACTGTATACAGGTAGAACAGAGAGGTGAATTTCAGTTCAGGGCAGGCAAGCATTGGTCAATCACAAGTATAGTGTGTGCTGGCAAAAGAGAACAATAAGAGTAAGGAAGTTCCAGTACCTGTAATGCTGCCAGAATGCTATTAAAGCAGAAGATCCCAATGAAATAGAGTGAATGGCTTGTTATACAATAGAGAATGGCAATCATAACCCTTGAAGGGCATAATGAATTGGTATGTATACTAAAAGCAGTTTTAACTTGTGGAAAGACAAGGTGAGGACAGTGAGACCATGATTTTATACAGATTGTGTGTTTAAAGACGTAGATTCACGTGACAAAAATACCATTAGTAAACTTTGGCTATTGCCTTAAATTCAGAATTACTTTAAAAAAACTCTTTCTAAAAGATGTATTTTAATTACTCTATTTATTATACATTGAAGAAATGTCGTTTTAGAAGAACATCCCTTTAGAAGGCCACTTTTCAATGACATTTTGGTTGGTTGTCTCTATGTGGTCCCACTATATATTGGGCATTTTGATATTTTATGTTGAAAATTCTTTTAAAATTAGAATATTTGACTTTAAAATCAATAGGAACCATGGCTTATGTTCAAAGTGAGGAAGATAAATGAAAGAGCAATGAAAACACAGTTAAATCTATCCTCAGGCATCCCATTTGTGGATCAGGTGTAGGTAACAGCAGTTTCACAGGATGCAGTGACGAGACACGAGACTGAGTGTTGTTTTGGAAAGTATCGTTTATGAACTGGAGCCGTTGGGGCTATACTGAACAACCAAAAAGGGGTAACACTAATTATCCTCGCAGGGACTCAACAACAATAACAACACTTTTCTTTTAACGTGAATGCAACTGATCAGGCAAGGCCGGATATTATGGGGCCACGAAATGGCCAACCACGGGTCCTTATTTCCTAAATTCAACTTATCCTTCCTGTCGTCCCTCGGTGTCGCTGGAGTGGCTGCTTTGGTGTCGCTGATGTGGCTGCTTTGGTGTTGCTGATGTGGCTGCTTTGGTGTCGCAGCGGCTGGGCCCAGCTGTCGTAAAACTGCAGTAGTCTTCAGGTGTCTCAGCACCCAGTAGAAGTTGGGGCACAACAGGCTCTAAGGAAGTCTTTCATTGCAGTAACCCCCTGTAGCCACAGCAGGGTCCGAGCGAGAAGTTGGGGCACAACAGGCCCTAAGGAAGTCTTTCGTTGCGGTAACCCCCTGTAACGACAGCAGGGTCCCGTTCGTTAATGAGTCCACGGGGACTCCAGTCTCCCTAAGCGGGGTAGTGACGCAGTCTAGAAGAGTGGCGGTTGGTAGGTCACGCGCACGGACTGGGCCTGTGCAAAGAGTCTCCGTAGGCGATGAGCAGGCCCCAACTGCCAACTGCAGTGGGGTAATGGAAGCTGTGGGCAGTGATGAACAGGCCGCAACCAAGGACGGAGGCGGGGAGGCAGCAGGCAGGCCTCAATCATGGGCTCAAGTGGTGTGTCAGCGGCCGCGGGAGACACCGGGCAGGCCGCAACGGGCTGGAGTGCAGCGGCAGTGGCTGAGGACAACCGTGGGCAGGTCGCGGGTCCAATTTGGAGAGGTGCGACAGTCTCTTGCCAGTAAGCTCGGTACCTCCTCTCTGAAGTCCGCCGTAGATCTCCTCCCTTCTGCTGATTTCTCCTCTGGTCGCCGTCAGTCACTCTGGCTCTGTCACACCCCCACAGTCTCTTTCTCTGTGTCTGGCGTACTACCAACTGACTTTCCGGCGCGCTCCCTGCCCCCTTTATACTCGCCCCACCCCTTGCTGACCTGTCACTTTCAGTAGCTCGCTCTCCTCCGCTGTCCCCTGGGTACCGTTTATCTAGGAACCCAGATGGCGGTCCCCTTGGTTCCGGCCCAGACACTCTACGGGGGTCCTCCTCCCTACACAGGTGTGTCAGAAGTGAAAAATATTTAGTAGGAAAAAGGCAAAATCAGTTTTCTACTATATTTCAATAAATTATTGATTGTTAAAGCCTGATAGCTTTGTGCAGATTCATTTCTGTAGTTTTATAGTGTTAAGGAGGAAAAATTATTAAAAAACAGAAAAAAGTAAAATTACAAAAAAGAAAAAACAAATTTGGTGTACTACAGCGAGTGCGAAAGCTCCCAAGTCCTCCGTCTCAGAGATTTCACCAGAGGCAGAGGGGACATGTAAAAGCTGTCAGTCAGGCTTCTGCACAAGGGCAATGGGGCTGGACCAACCACTTTTTGACTCCTCAATGACACTCAGGCTCAACATTCTCCTCACCTCTTTTGAAATCCCTTCATGATGGGCTTCGGGGATTCTATACGGCTTTTGATTTCCATGCACACGTGGTTCCATCATTTCATGTTCAAAAACCTGTGTACATCTTTGCAACTCTGAAAACTGGTCTGGATTACGCAGAAGCAGCTCTCGGCACTATTGTTTCTGGGCTGGTACTAACAGCTGCTCTAATACTTCCCCTCTAAGTTTAGAGACAAGATATAGCAAGTCATCATTTACTGTGAAATATGGAAATCTTGTGTGGGCTCCCGGCTCTTGGGCAACCCCATTGATCACAGTAACATTGTCATATGCCCCCTTTTAAAGGTAAGGTCCTCCATTTCAGCCATCCCATAATTACCCCCAGAAACTCCCAAATCAGGAGTTTCAACCTCACAAGTCAATGTCTAGCCCTCGTCTCCAGCAAGGATACACAAGGGAATCTCATCCGTCTCCAATTGCAATGGGGATTTTTCATAGTTAAACCAGCTCCTATCTGAGTAACTTGGTGCCTCTGTCTTCCATTCTTCCATTATAAGTCCCAGAACAGGCTAAAGTCCTGCCCTGTTATTACTACTCCGACCTCATGGGACTCAGTGCCACAGTTCATTTTTATAGACACTTTAGCAAAGGGATTGTCCTTGACATCCCTGTGAATACAGCAGATGCCCATGATTTTCCCAGGATTAACTGGTGGGGGAGTGTAGCTCTTACCAGCGTCACCAAACTCCCTGAGTGTCACACTGTGACTGTACGTGAGATAGGAATATAGACCCTTCACTGTCCTTCAGGCTGGGCCCCAACTATCACTGTTCCCAAAGGTACCTCTGAAGGTGATAAGGTTTTGGCCTTGAGCCTCCCTGTTCTCCTGTTGCTGTTTTCTCAGCTGTCACAACTCTCTCTCTCTCTTTTATTAACCCTGCTTCACAGGCATTAATGGACTTGGGAAGAAAAAAATAAACATAACTTTTTCACAAAAAATTTCCTTTAGACCCAATTTTTATTATTTTCATAAGCTTAAGTGGAAAATTTGCACCATACAATTTGTTGTGCAATTTCTCCTGAGCATGCCGATACTCCATATGTGGGGGAAAACCATTGTTTGGGTGCACAACAGACCTCAGAAGGGAAGGGGCGCCATTTGACTTTTTGAATGTAAAATTTGCTGGAATAATTAGTGGATGCCATGTCGCGTTTGGAGAGCCCCTGATGTGCCTAAACAGTGGAAATCCCCCACAAGTGCCACCATTTTGGAAACTAGACCCCTCAAGAAAGTTATTTAGATGTGGGGTGAGCACCTTAATCCCCCTTGTGCTTCACAGAAGTTTATAACGTTGAGTCGTAAAGAAAAAAAAATAATCACATTTTTCCCACAAAAATGATCTTTAGCCCAAACTTTTCAAAAGGGTAACAGGAGAAAATGGACCCCAAAATTTGTTGTGCCATTTCTCTACTATTTTTGAGGCACAGTGCAAAGCTCAGAAGGGAATTAATGCTATATTACAGTGCAGATTTTTCTGCACTGGTTTGAGGGTGCCATGTCACATTGTCAGAGCCAGAACAGCATAACTCCCCATAAGTCACCCCATTTTACAAACTAAATCTCTCAAACCTCTGCATCTAGAGGTGCAGAGATCTTATTGACACCTAACGCGTGTCACAGAATTTTATACCATTGGGCAGTGAAGAAAAATTACTGACATTTTTAACCATCAAAATTGTGTGTTAACCCAAAATTTTACATTTTCATTCTGGGATAACGGTAAAAATTGCACCAAAATTTGTCCCACAATTTCTGCTGAATGTGAAAATACCCCAAATGTGGCTGTACAGTACTGCTATATGGAGTTACTGGGGAGGGATGGAACGCTATTTGCTTCCTGGAGCGCAGATTTTCCTAAAATAGTTTGCAGACTCCATATACAGAGCTCCTGAGTGCTAGAAAAGCATTATTCCCCTCAAGTGACCAAATTTTGGAAATTATAACCCTTTTGGAATTTATCTGCAGAGGTAGTGACGATTTTGACTCCATGAGTGTTTTCTAGAAACAAGCAGTAGTGGTTGTTGCTGAGTTAATATTGAAAACTGCCATTGTAGTGTCCAGTATGTTGTAGTGGCCAGTACGCTGTAGTGATCAATACCTTATAGTGACCAGTATGTTATGTCCAGCTCATGCCTCTTGAGACACGCACCCATAAATTAAGCGGACTCTCATTACTACAGAAATGCCAAACACGTGGGCACTAAATGTGGTTTAGACACACTGGGGCTCAGAAGGGAGGGGGGCATTTGGATTTGGGAGCACATTTGGGAGAATTTGCTGAATTTCTTTTCAGGGGCAAGGAGTAGTGTTGAGCATTCCGATACCGCAAGTATCGGGTATCGGCCGATACTTGCTGTATCGGAATTCCGATACCGACTTCCGATATTTTTTCAATATCGGAATTCGGCATCGGAATCGGAAGTTCAAAGTTGATTGACAGCCTGACGTCATCATGATGCGCGGTGTGTGCGCATCATGATGCGCCGTCATTTCGGGCCTTCCGGGGGTCTCTGCCGGCCTGCCGGGGGGCTGTGTGGACTGCCCGGGGTCTGTACCGGCCTGCCGGGGGGCTGTGCCGGCCTGCCGGTGGTCTGTGCACCCTGTGAGGGTCTGTACCGGCCTGCCGGGGGGCTGTGCCGGCCTGCCGGTGGTCTGTGCACCCTGTGGGGGTCTGTACCGGCCTGCCGGGGGGCTGTGCCGGCCTGCCGGGGGGCTGTGCTGATGTCCGGGGGTCTGTGCAAGCATCGTCCGATGGGACTACAAGTCCCATCTGGCGATGCCTGCTACCATGACAGTGATTGACACATTAGCCAATGATGGGACAGTAGTAGTCCCATCATCCGGCTAATGTGTTAAATGTAAAAAAAAAAATAAAAAAAAAAAATACATACATACTACATACATACTACATATATACTACATGCATGCTACATACATACTACATGCTACATACATACTACATATATACTACATGCATGCTACATACATACTACATGCTACATACATACTACATATATACTACATGCATGCTACATACATACTACATACATGCTACATACATACTGCATGCTACATACATACTACATGCTACATACATACTACATGCTACATACATACTACATATATACTACATGCATGCTACATACATACTACATACTACATACATACTACATGCATGCTACATACATACTACATGCTACATACATACTACATGCTACATACATACTACATATATACTACATGCATGCTACATACATACTACATGCTACATACATACTACATATATACTACATACATACTACATACATGCTACATACATGCTACATACATACTGCATGCTACATACATACTACATACATACTACATACATACTACATGCATGCTACATGCATGCTACATACATACTACATACATACTACATGCATGCTACATACATACTACATGCATGCTACATACATACTACATGCTACATACATACCACATACATACTACATACATACTACATACATACTACATGCTACATACATACTACATATATACTACATGCATGCTACATACATACTACATGCTACATACATACCACATACATACTACATACATGCTACATGCTACATACATACTACATATATACTACATGCATGCTACATACATACTACATATATACTACATGCATGCTACATACATACTGCATGCTACATGCATGCTACATACATACTACATACATACTACATGCTACATACATACCACATATATACTACATACATACAATACATTCATACAATACATACATAGACATACAGTACATATAACATAGAGTAACATACTTACCAATACTTGTCACATTGTTCCCCGAAGCCATTGTCTTTTCCGGAATAAATATTAACATAACAAACCACAAAAATACTCACCCACGATCCGAAGCAGTCCACGAGTGTGTCCCACGACGATCTTGGGTAGAGAACTGCAGCATCAGATGATGCTGCCGTTCTCTACGGGCTGCAAGAATCCAATGACGGAAGGTAGGTATCCTTCCGCACTGTATTCCTCCTCCACTTAAAAAAAAAAAGTCCCTAGTCTCACTTTATGCCATTGCTGCGTGGGAAATTCCCACACAGCAATGGCATAAAGTGAGACTAGGGACTTTTTTTTTTTTTAAGTGGCGGAGGAATACAGTGCGGAAGGATACCTACCTTCCGTCATTGGATTCCTGCAGCCCGTAGAGAACGGCAGCATCAGCTGATGCTGCAGTTCTCTACCCAAGATCATCGTCGGACACACTCGTGGACTGCTTCGGATCGTGGGTGAGTATTTTTGTGGTTTGTTATGTTAATATTTATTCCGGAAAAGACAATGGCTTCGGGGAACAATGTGACAAGTATTGGTAAGTATGTTACTCTATGTTATATGTACTGTATGTCTATGTATGTATTGTATGAATGTATTGTATGTATGTAGTATATATGTGGTATGTATGTAGCATGTAGTATGTATGTAGTATGTATGTAGCATGCATGTAGCATGCAGTATGTATGTAGCATGCATGTAGTATATATGTAGTATGTATGTGGTATGTATGTAGCATGTAGTATGTATGTAGCATGCATGTAGTATGTATGTAGTATGTATGTAGCATGCATGTAGTATATATGTAGTATGTATGTAGCATGTAGTATGTAGCATGCATGTAGTATATATGTAGTATGTATGTAGCATGTAGTATGTATGTAGCATGCATGTAGTATATATGTAGTATGTATGTAGCATGTAGTATGTATGTAGCATGCATGTAGTATATATGTAGTATGTATGTAGCATGTAGTATGTATGTAGCATGCATGTAGTATATATGTAGTATGTATGTAGCATGTAGTATGTATGTAGCATGCATGTAGTATATATGTAGTATGTATGTAGCATGTAGTATGTATGTAGCATGCATGTAGTATATATGTAGTATGTATGTAGCATGTAGTATGTATGTAGCATGCATGTAGTATATATGTAGTATGTAGCATGTAGTATGTATGTAGCATGTAGTATGTATGTAGCATGCATGTAGTATGTATGTAGCATGCATGTAGTATGTATGTGGTATGTATGTAGCATGTAGTATGTATGTAGCATGCATGTAGTATATATGTGTTATGTATGTAGCATGTAGCATGCATGTAGCATGCATGTAGTATGTATGTAGCATGTATGTAGCATGCATGTAGTATGTATGTAGTATATATGTGGTATGTATGTAGCATGTAGTATGTATGTAGCATGCAGTATGTATGTAGCATGCATGTAGTATATATGTAGTATGTATGTAGTATATATGTAGTATGTATGTTGCATGTAGTATTTATGTAGTATGAATGTAGCATGTATGTAGTATGTAGTATGAATGTAGCATGTATGTAGTATGCATGTAGTATGTATGTAGCATGTATGTAGCATGTAATTTTTTTTTTTTTTTTTTTTTTACATTCAACACATTAGCCGGATGATGGGACTACTACTGTCCCATCATTGGCTAATGTGTCAATCACTGTCATGGTAGCAGGCATCGCCCGATGGGACTTGTAGTCCCATCGGACGATGCCTGCACAGACCCTCGAAGCCTGCACAGACCACCGGCAGGCCAGCACAGCCCGCCGGCAGGCCGGCACAGCCCCCCGGAGCCGGCACAGCCCCCCGGCAGGCCGGCACAGCCCACCAGAGCCTGCACAGACCACCGGCAGGCCGGCACAGCCCCCCGGCAGGCCGGCACAGACCACCGGAGCCTGCACAGACCCCCTGGCAGGCCGGCACAGCCCCCCGAAAGGCCCGTACAGACCCCAGAGAGGCTGTACAAGGCAAAAACAGGGTTTTTCTTATTCCGATACCGGAAGTCCCATAGACTTGAATGGGACTTCCGGTATCGGAATTGGCGATACCGATACTTTTTTTAAAGATCGGCCGATCCATTCCGATCCGATACTTTGAAGTATCGGACGGTATCGCTCAACTCTAGCAAGGAGCCATTTCGCTTTTCCAGAACTTTTGTGCTACCAGTAACGTTGAAGCCTCCTATATTTCCTTTAACAGATGATGAACCTGAGTGGGGACTTGCTTTTTTGTGGATTTAGTTGAAGCTTTTATGGGAAACATTTTACATAATGTTTGGGATCACAGTTATACGTCGCTCTACGATGAACACTTACTTTGTGGTTTCCAGCTAAATCTCTGAATTACATTTTTCAGGTGAAACCCCTGAATGATCCATTCACTATAATGAGGCACCAGAGTTACTCTGGACTCCTTCTGGTCTCTGTTAAGTCGTGTCCTTCTTTTCAGAAGTGCACAAAACTGTGGCCGTCAGCACTTTTATGAATGCCTAAAAAGATGAACACCGCCAGATCACAGATCCTATGGTGCCTACACTGCCTCCATCTGCCTCATTATAGGGAATCTTCTGCCAGACGTTCTGTCTGAATGAAATATTTCAGAGATTTACACGGAAACCACGATGTAAACATACAGCTCAGAGCGCAGGATAAATCTGTGCTGAGCCTTTCTGTGATCTTTGGGAGGCAGAATGAAAAAATCAACAGCAAGTGAAGAATTGGATTTATTTTTAACGCCGTTCCTCATGCGATATAAGTGATTAAGTGACTTTATTCTTAGGGTTGGTGTGATTACAGCGATACCAGATTTACATCAGGTTTTCATGTTTGGCTGCTATCACACACTAAAAGACGCTTTTTATTGCAAAAACTGTTTTTGCATCCACATATCTTGAGAGCTATAATTTTTCCATATTTCATCTGCCATGTGATGGCTTGTTTTTTGCTGGACGAGTTACTGTTTTTATTAGTACCATTTTCGGCCACATTATATTTTTTGATCACTTTCTATTGTGATTTTTGGGAGGCAGAATGAACGTAAACCAGCAATTCAGGAATTGTTTTTTAGGTTATTATTTTATACCGTTCCGCGTGTGGTAAAATTGATAAGGCAGCTTTATTCTTCGGGTCAGGACAATTACAGCAATACCTCATTTATTTTTTTTATGTTTTGGCGCTTTTGCACAATAAAAACTGTTATAGAAAAAAATAATCATTTTTACATCGCTATATTTTGAGAGCTGTAACTTTTTTACTTTTCAACTACTGGAGTTGTATAGTGGCTTGTTTTTTGTAGGACAAGATGACGTTTTAAGCGGTATCATTTTTATTTACATTCGTCTATCTGATTGCGTTTTATTGCACTTTTTGTTCAGCAGTATGATGATAAAGCATTGTTTTTTGCCTTGCCTTTTTTTTTTATAGTGTTCACTGAAGGGGTTAACTAGTGGGTCAGTTTTATAGAGCGGGTCGTTACAGACGTGGCGATACCAACTATGTGCACTTTTTTTTCTTTTTTTTTTTACATAAATAAATCACACCACATCGCACCGCATCGCGTTGTTCTGATGGGAGCACTCAGTGAGGCCCCTCCCTTTGTACATTCTTGATGTCACTGTCACAATTGACAGTGGCATAAGATGGGGTAAACGCCCATGACCGGTGCTAGAACCGATAGTGGTAGTTGCGGCAGGATGCCAGTTCTCACACAGAGCTGACACCCGCACCTGATCGCCATGGAGCTCAGGGTGAGGCCGTGCTGTACATATACTGCTATTTGCGAGAACGCAGCTCCCGCAGAGCAGTATATGTCTGGTGCATGTCAGGAAGGGGTTAATATGTGACACGAAACATGCAAGCTAAATGGATAGCCTGCGATTCACAATACGTAATGACTTTTTAGCCCCCCCAATCTCCCAAGAGCATGTGATACACTTGTGACACCGAGTCCAAGAGTCTTGACACCAGTACCTCATTTATTGTCACGGAACATGCTTGTGGCCCCTCATCAGACTGATAATCCACACTGCAGGCTGGATAGGCATAATACAAACAACGCTTCCCCATGCTGCAGTCCATCAGTTTGGCAGACATAGAACCATGGATAGCTATGTGCCCTGGACTGTGACATCTCCAACAAGTTAAGTCCTTAGCAGTGGCCCTTGCAAACTCCTTGAGATCTCAGGCTTCCTCCAGTAGTGACACTATTACCCTTATTTTGAGAGACAAGATTCTTCTGGGTACCCTAGTACGGGGATGCAACACTGCCTGGTTTCCTTAAGGACATCTCGACCACTTGATACCTTTCCACTAAGTCAACCTGGTCATCCACATTCAGGGGTCTCCCTGGGCAACCCAGGTCTGCACCAGCCTAGGAAGGAAGTGGATGAATCTGTCCACAAGTCGCTTGACCATCTGAGCTGGAGTAGAGGACTCCGGCTGCAACCACTTCTGTACCAGATGTAGTGGGTCGAAGATTTGCGAGCGAGGGGATTCATCAACGCAATATGGTCAGTGCTGGACCTTTTGAGCTCTAACAGACAGTCACTCTTAAGCATCCACTCAGTTGTATCCACACCATTATGAACTATTTTGTTCTGATGCACTGCCTATATACACATTCATTTGGATGAGTACGTCCCTTTTTGTATGTGCTGGTGTACTACCGTATCTATGTGTGTTTTTCTAATCCTTTCCCCTAATTATCCTGTCAATCGGATTTTATGTAATTTCTATTGAATAAAATTGTGACCTTTTTTCTAATTTTTGGCCTTGTGATCACTTTTTTTTGGTATGGTTCATAACCACTCTTAAGAATGCCAATATCTTAGCTTTTAATTTGGCATATTCCTTAGCATCCTGTAAGGCCAGGCCATAGTAAGCATTTTGGGGCTTGTCAGTAAGATAAGAAGCTAGCACCTCCGCCTATTTCTCCGGCGCCAGCTTCTCCCGTTCTGCTACCTTTTCAGACACAATCAAAATGCCTCAACGTCATCACCTGGGGTCATCTTTTGCATAGCTTGTCTTACTGCCTTCTGGACATATGAGTCATTACCTTGACTTGGGTGAGGGGCGGTTTCTCTGCTGTAGATATCTCCCGACAGTAGCTCCATCTGCAGTTGCTGCTGTTTGGTCTGCTGCATCAGGAGTTTAGTTTTCTTCTGCTGGACTTGCTGCTGCTGGAGCTGATGGTCTTGCTGGTCCTGGCATTGGAACAGGTGCTTGATCAGCTCCTCCATTTTGTCTGACCGCTGTTCCATCTTTATAACCGCCTTCACCCTGGACATGCAGTTTGTCTACAGCCATCTCACTATAGCTTGATACAGGAACGCTGTCTCTTTAAATCTTACAGTGGTTTATTAAAAGGTACTACTTAAAACTGTGCAGTGCTAACAAAACTAACAACGGCCTGACGGGCCCAACAGAAAGACAAAAACATAATGTATGGCACAGTCCATGTTGCTGCAGGGATTCGCCTGCTCAGGAACAAACAAAAAATTCAGCTTTCCTCATCATGAAAACACAGTTCTGGAGTTTGCACCTAGAGGCACACCCGACACTGAATGAGCCACAAGGCTGTGCATCTATCCACTGGACTCCACCCACTCTACATCTGGTCACTAAACCTAGCCCTAAACATGGCCAATTAACTCCTCTCAGCACTTATTGTGCTGAAGTTTTTTCCAAGGTTTATATCACTGAAGCTAATAACCTCAGTGATACATATCTTCCCTCCAGGACTATGCCAGTGACTTTGTTACAACACTTATATAACATACTTGTGGTATTTCTGTGCCAGGACAGATAACATGTTCATCTACGGCTGTATCTCCATTGCTATTTTTTAAAATTATGACAGCGCTGAAATATATGGCTTTTTTATTCTAAATGGGAGAATTTTTAAGGGTTTAAGAAGCAACTTCAATTTCTGCTTTCATATTCAGACACCCTGATATGCAATTTGAAACCCACTTCTAATTTCAGACTTCTCTCATGGGGATATGTTAATGTAATAATGCATGGTGGATGTGAGCTGTGTGTGCCTTGGGTTCTACCTTCACTAGCTCTTGAGTATTCTCACAGCTTCATTCCAGAACTGCATTCTCCACTTAACTCCTTAACATACCATGATGGATTAACTCATCATTGAGTAAGTCATGGTGTGTGCAGCAGGAGCAGAAGATGAGCCCACTCCTCAAGTGGAAGATGTTAGCTTAATTAACAAGATGGCTAACAGATGATGCTGGAGCTGAGTGCTGTCTGTGGCTGTTAAACATTTAAATGCCACTCTCATTCTCTGACATTGGCATTTAAATAAGAGAAAACAAGGGCGGGGGCACAGACATAGGGCTTCACCTGGTATAAATCAATTAAAATATAAATGTACTCTGGAGTACTCACCCTTTATGGGTTGTGTTCAGACACAACCACTCTCAATGTTTGTTGCAGTCATAAAGCTGCTGCAGAGCTCGTGCAGGTGGACAGCGTCCACTAGGTATCATAAGTTGAGGATCCAAGAAAAGCACTTCTGAGCATCCGCGCTGCTTTAGTGATAAGAATTCTTCAGAAATCCATATAAATCTTTCAAGTTCTTTATTATATGTACTACAGAAACTGTAGTACATATAATAAAGAACTTGAAAGATTTATATGGATTTCTGAAGAATTCTTATCACTAAAGCAGCGCAATGCTCAGAAGTGCTTTTCTTGGATCCTCAAGTTATGATTGGCATTTAAATGGAATGGGTGCCTGTGAATATCATCTTTCATTGGCTTTCTGCAACGTAATCAGAGGGAAACGATGCATCATCAACTGCTGAAGGCAAAAGGTGCTCTTAAAGGTTTGTCCATGCTAAGGGTAAGGGGGAGCATATACTTGGTTTGAGTAGTCCTTCTGTGTTGACAGACTCCCTTTAAGCATAAACTTACTTGTTACCTGTGCAAGTGAATAAAAGTTATGTAATATATACAATATAGTATATGTGCTTGCCTACAGAATTAGCAATTAATGGAATCATCTATAATATTTTGGGATTTACAATCAGAAAAATACTTGAAAAACAAAGCTACAACTTCTACCAAGACATCCAAGAGGTGTTAAAGGTTTATTTCTATCCTTTAAAGCACCCACATAATTTTCCATAAGTGGATTAAAAACACATGTGACATGCACACATATGAACAAGTCGGTAGGACAATGTTCACACCACCCACTGACTCAATCACAAACAGAGAGCACAGAATGACAATTGTGCAAAAATATCCTGCAGCAAAACATGTAACAGTAGTCAGCAAGTGCTGATAAAAAGATGATAGCAAATACAGGGTATTTAGTTGATACTTTTTTTGCAAAAAAAAATGTATACCAAGCTGCTCCACCGCGTCAAGGTAACCTCTATTGAAGCAGTCCCTATCTAATGTAATTAAAACCTGAACATGTGGACAGTGTCTAAATGAACAGGATGAAGACAGGCACTTCCTGGTATGGGCACGTGGTGTAAGCCAGCTCTTTATGTGCATGTCACACAAGAGAGGGGTGGGGTCTCTCAAATCATGCATAGGCACGGAAAAAAACTGGATTAAAAACACATGTGACATGCACACATATGAACAAGTCGGTAGGACAATGTTCACACCACCCACTGACTCATTCACAAACAGAGAGCACAGAATGACAATTGTGCAAAAATATCCTGCAGCAAAACATGTAACAGTAGTCAGCAAGTGCTGATAAAAAGATGATAGCAAATACAGGGTATTTAGTTGATACTTTTTTTGCAAAAAAAAATGTATACCAAGCTGCTCCACCACATAAAGGTAACCCCTATTGAAGCAGTCCCTATCTAATGTATTTAAAACCTGAACATGTGAACAGTGTCTAAATGAACATGATGAAGACTGAAGACAGGCGCTTCCTGGTATGGGCACGTGGTGTAAGCCAGCTCTTTATGTGCATGTCACACAAGAGAGGGGTGGGGTCTCTCAAATCATGCATAGGCACGGAAAAAAACTGGATTAAAAACACATGTGACATGCACACATATGAACAAGTCGGTAGGACAATGTTCACACCACCCACTGGCTCAATCACAAACAGAGAGCACAGAATGACAATTGTGCAAAAATATCCTGCAGTAAAACATGTAACAGCAGTCAGCAAGTACTGATAAAAAGATTTTCCATAAGTGTACAAAAAAATGTGGGTCCCATATCGCCATCTCAAGAATGGGAAGTTTCTGTCAAAGACAGTGTGGCCAGCAGAGTTGGTGTAAATCACTTCAAAGGACCCAATCCAACATCCAGTTCAATAATCTGACCATTGGATGAGAGCCAAAAGAACCACCTCCAAGGATCTCCTTTTCATTAGTTTACACGGCATAGCATGATGACATCAATGCGACATGATGCACATGTGACGGCACATCAGATCCACTAATGCTGTGAATGCTGGCAAGTAAAAAGGGGTTCTCGCAACTCTTCTAAGATGGCCATAGATTGCTGAACCAGCTGCTGGACTAAATCCTGTAACTGGGTTTTCACCCACTCTATTGACCACACATGTGCAAATATCTCCAATCATTTTTATTATAGTTCTGGCAATTTTCAGAGCTTCTAAAGTGAAGAGTAACATAAAAACATTTCCTAAATCTAGCATAGTAAGAAAAAGAAAATTAGTAAATGTTATTATCAATGGTGATGCTTACTAAGTGCACAATGTGCTTCTTACAGTCTCCAATAAAGAATTTATAATGACAGATCATGTACATTATATCGGCAGTGATAGACAGTGCATCCAAGAGTTCCTGCTGTTTGATACTTACTCAGTCGAGGAAACTAAATAGAAATGTGCAATTAAATAATATATATACAAATTTAATATTTACGCTCAGAGTTAGAGCTGTATAAATAGTGAACTCCACCCAGGGAAGATAAAATAGGAGTTCAAAGCAAGGCAAGGAAGCGTTAGGGATCAGTATAATGCCAACACCAAAATTCTTATAAAGATCGTGAATAAGCATTGGAATATATTGAAGAACGACAAAGTGATTGGTGAAATGTTACCAACTCATCCCAAATTTATTTTCAGGAAGGCAAATAATCTTGGAAATGCAATAGCCCCCTCTATTCCTAAACCCATGTTGGCGAACCATGTTCATTCACAACACCACCAAATGGGTTTTTTCCATGTAGAAGATGTGGACCTTGTAGGAAATTAGGGTCCAAAAAACAATTTTCTATTGTAAATAAATCCTTGGAGGTTAAAATTAAGGACTTTATTACTTGTGAGACCAAGGGGGTTATTTACGGGATTACCTGCCCCTGTGGAAAGCTATATATCGGTCGTACCATACGTCCACTATATATAAGAATAGCAAAACATTTGCGCAACATTAGGAATAAATTTAGTGGCCACCCTCTTTCAAATCATTTTCTAATCCATCATGGAGGTTCCATGAAAGGTATAACAGTAACAGGCATTAAAGTGGTTAAAAAGTGCTGGAGGAGAGGGAATTTTATCCATCAGATGTCAAAAGAGGAGAGTAAATGGATTTTTGCGATGGATACACTGATACCCAATGGCTTAAATAGCGAAATTGAGCTTTTTGCTTTTAATGTTTAAATTGGAACTTCAGTTGCTGGAGGGTATAAGAATGCCGCCCATTTGCTATGGAGTATCCCTGAAGAAGGAATCCGTTGATTCAGAAACGCGTTGGATGTTTTTTGAGCTTCTCCGCTCTCCATAGCCTGTCACGTGAGTAATCACGTGACCGTGACGTCACGCAAGGTCCTGTGTACCTTGCCGGCTACAGCCTGCATGCGACGCTACGGCTCACAAGCCAGGGCGGGCGCACTGCAGACAGGACGTCTGTCTCCGGCCGGGACAGCGTCCATTACCCGAAGCATCAACTCTCCTTTTTGCAACTGGCGATCACATCTTTGGAACATATATGAGACGTCGCTATTTCTTCAATGTAACTCCTCCTCTATAGGACTTGTGCCGGGAAGCACTACACTATAAAGCTGCTGATCTTAAGGTAATTTCTCATTATCCCTTGGACAGATTTTTCTATTTACCCTACCAGTGATTTTTGATGTACTGTGTATGCATATAAATCGGCGTACATTTTAATAATAATTTTTGTGAATGAGTCAAGGGGGCGGTTCTTGATCCCTAACGCTTCCTTGCCTTGCTTTGAACTCCTATTTTATCTTCCCTGGGTGGAGTTCACTATTTATACAGATCTAACTCTGAGCGCAAATATTAAATTTGTATATATATTATTTATTTGGATCAATTTGGTGGTATTATCCTAATATTTTGCTGCTGAGTAGTCTGTAGCGCTAGCGCTGTTGGTTGATTAATTTTTTAATCAACCGGGCAGCACGGTGGCTCAGTGGTTAGCGCTGCAGCCTTGCAGCGCTGGGGTCCTGGGTTCGAACCCCACCAAGGACAACATCTGCAAGGAGTTTGTATGTTCTCCCCGTGTTTGCGTGGGTTTCCTCCGGGCACTCCGGTTTCCTCCCACACTCCAAAGACATACTGATAGGGAATTTAGATTGTGAGCCCCATCGGGGACAGTGATGAAATGTGTGCAAACTGTAAAGCGCTGCGGAATATGTTAGCGCTATATAAAAATAAAGATTATTATTATTATTATTATTTTTATTAGAAATGTGCAATTATCTGATATTTTTCCATAAAGTTTCTCATTACTGTATATCTATTTACCTCCATGATACATTCTCATACTGTAGTTTATTGCAAGTTGGCAAAAATAGCCGAAAGGTGCGAGTTCAAACTTTAAAAGGAAAAAAACAACCAACAGTAGTCCGATGCAATTGAACCATTTTGCTTTCTCAAAAATTGATTACATTCACATAAACTAGTGAAACTGCAATCTGCTGCAAAATTACCTAATAATTGTTAAATGACCTGTACATACATATGTAATTAACCATTGAAGCCATATGAACTCTGTAATGAAAACAGGTCCAGGGTTCATTTACACGAAATATGTGCAGTTTCAAGGCATTCAATCATAAGACCACAGAGAAGTTAATTTTTCTTTATGGATTGAAGGCATAATATATTTGCATTTTGAAAGTCGTAATAAAAGAAACAACAAAAAAATAAAGGAAAAACAATTATTACAGCAAATAGAGTTTTTATCTTTGGAGATATGGGAATAGTTTTTATCTAATTTTAAGTTTGGCTCTTTTGCCGTCCCCCTTCCGGCTGTGGCCAATTTTTCATTTTTCTCTCATCTTCTTCCAAGAGTTATAGCTTTTTTATTTTTCATTCAAGGGCTTGCTATTACAGGACAAGTTATATTACTGAATGACTCAATTACCATGGCCATTTATTTTTTTCAGCTCAAGTGGGGTAAATTGTTGAAAAAAATACAATTCTGCTTTGATTTGGGTGACCTGTTTTTTATGAAGTTCAGTGCGTTGTAAAATTGAACTGGCAATAGGATTCTTTTGGTCAGTATGATTAAGGTGAAGCTAAACTTGTAAAGTTATGGATTTGAATATAGGGCGGATGTGCAGTTCCTGGCCATAGCCAGTATACAGTCAATGGAGCTGTGTAGCTCCATAACTGAACAGTTCTGGTCACTGACAACACCGGGAACAGCTGATCGGCAGTGTGTCGGGTATCGCACCCCACTGATCCAACATTGATGACCTATCCTAAGGATATATTACATTATATATATATATATATATATAGAAAATGATGTTTTGTTTTACATTTTTTGAAAACTTTAGCACCTCTAGGGGACTTGAACAAATGATCGCTTGTATAATGTACTGCAATACTTCTGGATTGAAACTCTCATACATGTTGGGCTTCATAGAAAAAAAAAAATCTGGCAGCAGAGATAACCTTTAATAGGCCCCTTACTCTTATGGCATACCATCACCACCCCACTATCGTGTCACTCCAGAATTGGTGAGCCACAGGGATGGTGCCACTGAATTGCAGCTTTCAGAGATTAACAACCTTATTGATTTGGTCATATACCTAGCTCTGTTTCTGAGTGGATGCTGGGGTTTGGAAAAATGAGATGAGGAATAAGAGACTTGCACTATGAGTGGTGGGGCTTCCACAGACATGAAACAGGTTCCAGTTACACTCTTTAGTCTGACTGATGCTACCAATACTGGTAATTCTGGCTCTGGGCACCATAAACACCATGAATGCAACTGAAAAAAAAAAAAAGAGGTGCACCAACAGACAGAGGAGAAATTAAAACAGCACCTATCTACGCATTTTGCGTTTCCACTTTGTCAGATGTAGCTTATGAAGGCAAAATTCGAAACATTTAGATTGGGTCTGTTTTCAGTCTGATTAATTGTTAAATAAATTCCCTTAACTTAGTGCGAATTGGAGTGTTCATTCTGGTCCATCGGTAAAAAGAGGAGGAAAAGGTGGAAGAGGATGGAGAACAGGTCAAATCTTCCTCGTATGTACTAAGTGTTGAAACTAATCCTGTGTGATCTACGATCCATTTCTGCTCTGATGGCTGGTGACCCCATTTTTATATATTCTAGTTGGTTTCTGGTGAGCAGTCAGACGTGTGTGGAATTTATAGAAAGGTGTACACCCTATTAAATTTGGCGCATATTACTCCAGGTAGCTTCATTTTCACGTAAAAAAAGCACAATGGAGCAAACACCAGCTCACCTGGTCGAGAGATTCCTGGAATAAGGGTGCGGTGCACGGAGACTTCTAGCTGGTCTCCTGAGTAACCCATGAAAAATATTTGGAAAAGCCAGCAACCGCAGTTGCTGGATTTACCAGCTTCATATTCAGACTGGTTTATAAAATATCAGTCGTAATAAATTTCCTCCCCAATAAATAAGGTCAAATCTATATTAATTCTAATAAGTTATTTCTAGGGACATTGGTGCAGGATCTTCTACCTTTGAAAACAATTTCTACATTTGGAAAAAGAAAATTGCCTCAAAAACAGCAAAACAGCGTTAGTACAAAATTTATAGTACATTACTAAAGAATGATAAAAGGGCAGCAGAGTGCATTGTCGCCGGCTACTCATATTTATCTTTCTTAAAGGAAGAAATTATTTTGTGAAGAATAGATTCTTCAGAAACGACACGGACAATGGCTTAGAGGTAGCACTTTAATAGAAAAATGTGTTGATGAAAAGGCTTGGAGAAATGATAAAAGAGGAGCAGAAATGTGGCATCAGAAGAAATCTTATAGAAGGGGGTTTACGGATAAGTGGAGATATGAAGAACATACAATTACTTATTTGAATTGAAGTGGGTAAACGGGTGAGGGGGTCAAACAGTAATGAAATTGCATTTGGTTGTAGAAAGATGAGGAACATTGAATAACAAAATATACAATATTTCAGAGACTCTCTGTGCTAAATACAAAAACAAAGGTGGTACCAATGGAATATATATATATATATATATATATATATATATATACACTGTATATACACATACACACATACACACACTGCTCAAAAAAATAAAGGGAACACTCAAATAACACATCCTAGATATGAATGAATGAAATATTCTCAATGAATACTTTGTTCTGTACTAAGTTGAATGTGCTGACAACAAAATAACACAAAAATCATCAATGAACATCAAATTTATTAAGCAGTGGAGGCCTGGATTTGGAGTCACACACAAAATTAACGTGGAATGTTATGTCCTTAAAACAAGTCAAAATGATGCTCAGTATTGTGTGTGGCCTCCAAGTGCCTGTATGATCTCCCTACAATGCCTGGACATGCTCCTGATGAGGCGGCGGATGGTCTCCTGAGGGATTTCCTCCCAGACCTGGACTAAAGCATCCGCCAACTCCTGGACAGTCTGTGGTGCAACATGACGTTGGTGTATGGAGCGAGACATGATGTCCCAGATGTGTTCAATCGGATTCAGGTCTGGGGAACAGGCGGGCTATGGGCAGGCCAGTCCATAGCTTCAATGCCTTCATCTTGCAGGAACTGCTGACACATTCCAGCCACATGAGATCTGGCATTGTCCTGCATTGGGAGGAACCCAGGGCCAACTGCACCAGCATATGGTCTCACAAAGGGTCTGAGAATCTCATCTCGGTACCTAATGGCAGTCAGGCTACCTCTGGAGAGCACATGGAGGGCTGTACAGCCCTCCAAAGAAATGCCATCCCAAACCATTACTCACCCACTGCCAAACCAGTCATGATGAAGGATGTGGCAGCCCGCAGATTTCTCTCCATTGCATCTCCAGACTCTGTCACGTCTATCACATGTGCTCAGTGTGAACCTGCTTTCATCTGTGAAGAGCACAAGGCGCCAGTGGCGAATTTGCCAATCCTAGTGTTCTGTGGCAAATGCCAATAGTCCTGCACAGTGTGGGGCTGTGAGTACAACCCCCACCTGTGGACGTGGGGCACTCAGACCATCGTCATGGAGTCGGTTTCTAACAGTTTGTGCCGACACATGCACATTTGTGGTTTGTTGGAGGTAATTTTGCAGGGCTCTGGCAGTGCTCCTCCTGTTCCTCCTTGCACAAAGGCTGAGGTAGCAGTCCTGCTGCTGGGTTGTTGCCCTCCTATGGCCCCCTCCACATCTCCTGGTGTACTGGCCTGTCTCCTGGTAGCACCTCCAGCCTCTGTACACTACGCTGACAGACACAGCAAACCTTCTTGCCACAGCTCGCATTGATGTGCCATCCTGAATGAGGTGCACTACCTGAGCCATTTGTGTGGGTTGTAGAGTCCGTCTCATGCTACCATGATTGTGAAAGCACAACCAACATTCAAAAGTGACCAAAACATCAGCCAGAAAGTATTGGTACTGAGATGTGGTCTGTGGTCCCCACCTGCAGAACCACTCCTTTATTGAGTGTGTCTTGATAATTGCTAATTATTTCCATCTGTTGTCCATTCGATTTTCACAACAGTATGTGAAATTGATTGTCAATCAGTGTTGCTTCCTAAGTGGACAGTTTGATTTCACTGACGTTTGATTTACTTTGCGTTGTACACTGTTGTTTAGGTTAATAAAAAAGATCCTGTAAGTCCATCAAGAAGAAAGCGGATAGGCACAAACCGTCCCGTGCAAAATAATCCTTTATTGTGGTATCATCACACCAACAGCAGGCAGATAAAACAATGGAGCAGCAAATAGACGACGATCGTTTCGTGCTACATAGCGCTTCTACAGGTCATATATATATATATATATATATATATATATATATATATATATATACATATATATATCGCAAAACAACACATAGACCAGCTAACCTCTGAGCTCTGGATGGTAAATACCCGTTTCCTCTGTGTTGCATGGACCAAGACTGGGAACAAGTCCAACAAGGTAGAAATCAAGGCAGAAAAGTCCAGCAAGCGGAAACTTCAGGTGGTATGATAAAATCCAAGAATTTTTATTGCAGATAATTTAAGAAATCCAGAGTTCAGTAGCAAGATGCAGACATAATGCTGAACAGACTACGCGTTTCGGCGGTAACAACTGCCGCCTTCTTCACGGTCTCAAACTGCTTCTGGAATACTCCAACATTCTTAAGTAGAAAAAACATTTCTTAACCTCATAATCAAGAAGTAGTAACAGGTGTGGATAACATCCTTCAATGTTAACTCTATAGCATCCGGAAACAAGTAGAGAAAAAAAAAAAAGCATCAGTGTGAACAGTACCTGCGCTAACAAAGTTATCTGACCAGGATAAAGAAATAATTAAACTCACATATTATTACATTAATACAACGGTGTTATATAATGAAAACATTATGACTGAGATATAATAGCACTACTTAGAAAACATGATATCAGAAATTATTTATAATGTATTGCTAGATCCATTCTATTATTGAATCCATGCGATAACCTTGTATCTAAAAGAAACATCCATTTGCTTTCTCTTGCAAGAATTTTTTTGTGATAATTTCCCCCCCTTTTCTGTTTTTTTAACCTGTTCAATGCCTATAAAAGAAAAACCCTTGACATCACCCCCATGTATTTGTGAAAAATGTTGGGAAACTACAGAGGCTCCTGCTGGTGGCAAATTAACTGCATCAGAAAGATGTTTTCTGATCCTTTTTTTTAAAGTATTCATAGTGCAACCTACATACTGTTTGTTCTTAATATTTTTTTTTTTTATATAGCGCTAACATATTCCGCAGCGCTTTACAGTTTGAACATATTATCATCACTGTCCCTGATGGGGCTCACAATCTAAATTCCCTATCAGTATGTCTTTGGAGTGTGGGAGGAAACCGGAGTGCCCGGAGGAAACCCACGCAAACACGGGGAGAACATACAAACTCCTTGCAGATGTTGTCCTTGGTGGGATTCGAACCCAGGACTCCAGCGCTGCAAGGCTGCAGCGCTAACCACTGAACCACCGTGCTGCCCCTGTTTGTTGCAGATTTCACAACTAAATAAATAGATAACATTGGCGGTATTGCAATTAATATATGAAAGAATATCAAAAGTCTTATTATTGTGCATAGACATAAATGTTTTAGATTTTTTGGCATGCTTGCAACATTTGCACACATTAGCTCCACACCCATAGAAACCTTTGGTTTTTAACCAGTTGGTGTCCTGTGAGTTAAGAGACAAGGGATCCCTGAAAAGGCTAGAAGATAAAGGTGAACTTAGAGTGGGGGCACGTTTAGCAACAAACAAAATAGATTCACTATCTACCAGTGTTTTTAAGATTTTATCTTGACACAGAATGGGCAGATATTTCTTAATGATCGCAACAATATTATGATACTGGGGACTAAAAGATGTAGTAAAAGTAACTTTATTTGAACCATTACCAATATTATTGCATTTTGTCTTTTTATTTTTAGAGTACAGCAAATAGGCTCTATCCATATTATCTACCAGTTTTTTTGCTCTTTCCAAATAATAACTGGGATAACCTCGTTCACTTAATTTGGTGCAGGCTAAGTCCGCTTCTTTTTTATAGATGGATTCTTGTGTGCTATTTCTTTTTAGCCGAATCAGTTCACCAAGAGGAATGTTTTTAATAGTATGTTTGGGATGATTGGAATTAGCCGTTAGAATACTGTTACAATACGTATTTTTTCGGTATGGTGAAATATTAATCTGATGTGTTATCAAGTCACCTGTTAGAGTCAAGTCCAGAAAATTGGCCGAAAAATTAAGTACTGAGCTGGTAAATTTAAGATTATAATCATTGGTATCTAGATAGTTGAAAAAATCACTAATAAAAGTATCTCCTAGAAAATTTTTATCCCAAATAAACACCAAACCATCAATATATCTTCCTAGCCAAACAATACCATCTTTATAAGGGTTGTCATCACAAAAAATGAAATTTTCCTCCCATGTAGCCATAACTATATTTGCAAGGGACGGGGAAAAACGTGCTCCCATGATAACGCCCTGTGTTTGTAAGAAAAATCTATTATTAAATGAAAAATAGTTGTGTTCATGGAGAAACTCTATTGCAGAAATAATAAAATTTTGGATGTTTATGTCATATGAGTTGTATCGATGTAAATAGTACCTAATGCATCTCAGAGCTATATGATGTGGAATAGAGGGATAAAGTCCCACAACATCACATAACAACCAAACATAATTCTTCTGCCACTGTATTCTCTCCAAGACTCCAACAACATCCCTGGAATCCCCAAGAAAACTGGGTGTCAATGGGACTAGAGGTTTCAAAAAATGATCCACCCATTCTCCAAGCCTTTCACTAAAGGAACCTATACCAGAGACTATAGGTCTCATAGGTGGAGGAAAAATTTCCTTATGAACCTTAGGAAGTGAGTGATAAACTGGAATAATGGGATTCTCTACATACAGATACTTCATAATTTTGTTTGTAATGGCACTCGTTCCTAGCCCTTCATGTAACAAGAAATTCAATTTTTTATTAAAGTCTAATGTAGGATCCTGTCTGAATTCAATGTAAGTACTCATGTCCTCCAAATCCTGCAGGTTAATTTTCTTGTAAAGACCAGCATCCATAATCACAACAGCGCCTCCTTTATCTGCTTGCAGAACAAGGAGGTCAGAGTTGTCTTGAAGCTCAGCAATGGATTTCTGTTCAGAGAGGCTAAGATTAAAACCATGACTACTTTTTTCTAGATTTTTACTAAGATTTATTAAATCATTCTCTATAGCCTCCTGAAAAAAATCCAGTGCAGCTGGTCTCGATTTCACAGGGTAATAAAAAGAAAAACACATGTCAAAAGTGTCATTAAGATTAACATAGTCAGACACACTAGTTTCACTCTCCAATTGTCTAAGGTTATTCAAAGACATTTGTTCTTTAAAAGAAGTCATGAAAACCCTATTATGTGAACTGCGTAAACCGCTTGCAGCAGGAAAATCATCATGTTCTTGAACCATTGCAGTATCAAAACGCACTTTGAGTTAAATTACGTGCAAAACGATTCACATCAAAAATAGTATCATAAAGATTACATTTATTAGCAAGAGAAAACCCCAGACCTTTGGAGAGGAGAGCAATTTGAGACTCAGACAGAATATAACTGGATAAGTTAAACACCGGAATATTTAACGTTTTTTGTAATTTCTGATTCTCATATGAAAACCTCTTGGATTTATGTTTTCTTCCTCCTCTTTTGCGTTTTCTTGCCCATTTTTTTACACTGTTTTTTCTTTATGCGTGTTTTTTTATTGGAGGAGCCTTTTTTATTACATTTCCAAGAAGACAACGTGTTGGTAGAGGTGGTAGATGTATCTGTGGAGTCACTCGGTGTTTCTCCAAAGGTGGCATCCAAAATGTCCAGATTATTTCTAAAAGAAACTTTAGATTTTTTAAACCATGGTTTCCGTTTTCCTAAAATAGAAGAAGGATTACTAGTCCAATTATACACTTTATCATTTTTATAATCATCCAGATCCCGTTGGAATTTCCTTTTTTTGATCGCAATAATATCATTTTCTTTCTTTTTCAAGTTCTACTGAACACATTCTTGAAACTTAGAAAAGTCCTCTGAAGATTGCGATTCCTTGATTGCATTTTTTAATTTTTCTATGTCCTCATTCAGTTTGGACAACTCTATATTTTCTTCCTCCACAATAAGTTTAATCAGACTCAGGGAACAATCACTTAAGATGTTATCCCATTTCTTCTGAAAGGCATTTCCATATTCAGTAGTGGAGTATTTTTTTTAATCTCAAGCCTCTAGGAATCATGGCTCTTTCGAAGTAGCCATTTAATGAATTATAATCCCACCATAATCTTTGTTCTTTGGTAAGCAATTGCTCCAGCTTCACCATTTGGGAATCAGGATAATTTAAACAGGGACTTTCCAGATTGTCCTCTGAAAAAATAGCTGCCAATTTATTTAGGCAAGTCTGTTGATTATCCATAGTGAATATTATATCCAATGCTGTCACACCGTTGACATATAACCAATAAAATTGTTAAAATATCAAGTACTGTCTTTGCATGATAAGAATCGCAACAGTATGCTGGGGGTATAAAGAGCGGTTCAATAAATTCCCAGAATGATTAACAAAACAACACATAGACCAGCTAACCTCCGAGCTCTGGATGGTAAATACCTGTTTCTTCTGTGTTGCACGGACCAAGACTGGGAACAAGTCCAACAATGTAGAAATCAAGGCAGAAAAGTCCAGCAAGTGGAAACTTCAGGTGGTATAATACAATACAAGAATTTTTACTACAGAAAATTTAAAAAGTCCAGAGTTCAGTAACAAGATGCAGACATCTATAAAAAAGAAGCGGACTTAGCCTGCACCAGATTAAGTGAACGAGGTTATCCTAGTTATTATTTGGAAAGAGCAAAAAAACTGGTAGATAATATGGATAGAGCCTATTTGCTGTACTCTAAAAATAAAAAGACAAAATGCAATAATATTGGTAATGGTTCAAATAAAGTTACTTTTACTACATCTTTTAGTCCCCAGTATCATAATATTGTTGCGATCATTAAGAAATATCTGCCCATTCTGTGTCAAGATAAAATCTTAAAAACACTGGTAGATAGTGAATCTATTTTGTTTGTTGCTAAACGTGCCCCCACTCTAAGTTCACTTTTATCTTCTAGCCTTTTTAGGGATCCCTTGTCTCTTACCTCACAGGACACCAACTGGTTAAAAACCAAAGGTTTCTATGGGTGTGGAGCTAATGTGTGCAAATGTTGCAAGCATGCCAAAAAATCTAAAACATTTATGTCTATGCACAATAATAAGACTTTTGATATTCTTTCATATATTAATTGTAATACCGCCAATGTTATCTATTTAATTGTGAAATTTGCAATAAACAGTATGTAGGTTGCACTATGAATACTTTAAAAAAAGGATCAGAAAACATCTTTCTGATGCAGTTAATTTGCCTCCAGCAGGAGCCTCTGTAGTTTCCCGACATTTTTCACAAATACATGGGGGTGATGTCAAGGGTTTTTCTTTTATAGGCATTGAACAGGTTAAAAAAACAGAAAAGGGGGGGAAATTATCACAAAAAAATTCTTGCAAGAGAAAGCAAATGGATGTTTCTTTTAGATAAAAGGTTACCGCATGGATTCAATAATAGAATGGATCTAGCAATACATTATAAATAATTTCTGATATCATGTTTTTCTAAGTAGTGCTATTATATCTCAGTCATAATGTTTTTATTATATAACACCGTTGTATTAATGTAATAATGTGTGTTTAATTATTTCTTTATCCTGGTCAGATAACTTTGTTAGCGCAGGTACTGTTCACACTGATGCTTTTTTTTTTTTCTCTACTTTTTCCGGAAGCTATAGAGTTAACATTGAAGGATGTTATCCACACCTGTTACTACTTCTTGATTATGAGGTTAAGAAATGTTTTTTCTACTTAAGAATGTTGGAGTATTCCAGAAGCAGTTTGAGACCGTGAAGAAGGCGGCAGTTGTTACCGCCGAAACGCGTAGTCTGTTCAGCATTACGTCTGCATCTTGTTACTGAACTCTGGATTTTTTAAATTTTCTGTAATAGAAATTCTTGGATTTTATCATACCACCTGAAGTTTCCGCTTGCTGGACTTTTCTGCCTTGATTTATAATATATATATATATATATATATATATATATACTGTATATATAAAGTATATATATATGGGTCGCCTGCCAGGGCAGTGGAGTACTTGGTACAGGGCCGGTATCTCAGAGGGAAGTGTCAAAGTAGCGGTGACCCGGTTCGTGGCCCTGGGCATCCATGTAAAAGGGGTTAGGCGTGGCTGATTAAAGTTTATAAGTGGATGATACGTGACGCCACCTGTGGTGCTCGGCAATGAAGGGGTCAAGCCGACGCTGCAGGCAGATCCTCTGGGACAGATGGTATAAGGCAGCAAGATGTAATAGCTCCCCACAGGTAGAGCTGTAGTCCCAGGGCAGTAGTAATAGGTGTTGAGGAAGAGGGTGCAGTGTTAGGCACAGAGATGTAGCAGTGCTGAAGGGGTTGCAGGAAGAAGGCAATGACACAACAGGGTGCAGTTTCCTTTACCTTTACTTTGCTTTGTAAGGGCAGTCCAGGATCCAGATTACAGATGGAACAGGAGTTGGCCAGCCTGGAAGCAACTCAGGAATCTCTCTATGCAGATGGGTTGTGTCCTTTCTAGCGCTTATCTGAGGTACATGCAGCACTGAGTTACACTGAAGTTCCTCTTGCTTGCTCTCTTTTATAACCCCCTTGTATGGCAGACAGCTGTAGCCTCCTTCTTCTGGCTCACACATTCCTGTTGTGCCTCCAAGTCTTATGTAAGAACAAAACATTTACAGCTTCTTATTCCTCCGGTTTTTGCTGCAGGAACATCAGTATCCGCACAACCTCGGAGACCGGACTCCGGACCATGCGCTACGCTAGAAGTGAGTCTGAACTCTGCTCAATCCTCCAGCTCTTCTCCTCTCGTCCACACACTTCACCCTCCTCACACAAACTAACTATACTTACCTTTCCTGGCCCCCAGAGAGCAGCTCCTCCCCCAGTTTTGGTTCAGAGCTCCCACTGCTGACCTGGAGTGGGAACTGTGCTGTGTGTTGAATTTACCTGACAGAGAGACCCTTTATTGCTTCCAAGCATGACATCACACTTCCTAGGAGGAAGGTAATGCCACTGTGGCGACCATACTCCTGGGGGCGCCACATATACTGTATATATATATATTTATATATTATATATTCAGGTAGCTGAACATTTAGGAATTTAGACAAGATGGGAGGGTTATTGCACATTTTCCCAAATTCCTAAATTTTCAGATACTTTCTAATTTTTAAATTTTTCATATAGTCTCTACCAATTAAAGCTCAGTTTACACATATAGTAAGTTCATATATTTCAAACTATTTTCCTACAATGTAAATTCAAAATAAGTGAAAAAAAAAAACAATAAGAATACAATCTTTCTAATCTTCGTGAAACTTTCCCGACACCAATATAGCGATTGGATTAAATCCCTAGATCAATAACCCATTGTGAAGGAAGTATATAATCAATATGGGAAATCATAGTAATAGTAGAGCTACATTTAGTTGACAAAAGGGTGAAACTGCATATACCAGCATTGGAAGCACAGAGGGCCTTTTGCTAGAGGTGTCAATCATGGCACCTTAGCACCTGGATTCTGAGCTTAGAGGGGGTCAGAAAATGGTCTGTACTAGAAGGAATATTTCCTACTGTCTGTATAGACAGATATTTGAAAGGGCACAATGTGGCTTATTGTCCATTCACAGGCAGCATCATTTAAATAGACCAACCCAGATCATCCTGGAAATATGAGCCTATGGTTCGGACTATAAAAAGCTGGGTTACACAGAGAGAAGTGCTCAAATTTGAGGGCAGTCCAAGTGCTGATATGATCCATAATTCATTTCTCCTTCCCTCAGGAAACAGACGCTAACTGTTGGAGTAAACATTTAGGTATTTATTATTTCTCCCTTTTTATTTCTTAACTGTTTTGCACATTTGTGTGTCGTTTTATTTTTAACTTTATATATTTACTGTAAGCACTGTATATTTTTATGTTAAAGCCTAAAATCTTTAATAAATTGATCCTTGTTTGCTCTAAAGAACTTATAGTTTCTATGTTTGTGTGACCTCTTTAGATTGACAGTAACATTGACTTCGGGGACTTATCACCCGTGTGTTTAATGAGTAGTGTAAAAGATCTGGGTGTGCTGAATGTGTTGGGGTGTGATTTATGCTCACTTTATCGCTTAAAACAGAGATTGAGTGCTGGATTAAGTGAGAGGACATAAATTAACCCTTAAATTAAGGCCTCTTTCACACATCAGGTTTTCGCCGTCAGGCGCGATCCGGCGCTTTTGACAGAAACCGGATCCGGCGAAATGCAATGCCGGATCCGGTTTCCCCCCCATTGACTTGCATTAGAGCCGGATCGAGCCGGATGGCCATGCGTTTCATCCGGTTTTCGCCGGATCCGGCAATGTGTCACGATCCGGCGTCTGGAAAAAACAGCTACTGTAACGTTTTTTGTCTCCGGCGAAAAAAACGGACACGCCGGATCCGGCGTGTCCGGCTTTTTCATACAATGAAAGCCTACGAGCGCCGCAATGCGCCTGATCCGGCGACAGCCGGATCCGGTGGCCGGATCCGTTTTTTTTGGTCTGAGCATGCTCAGTAGCTCTGCCCACAAGACATATATAAAAGCAAGACAGTGGGACCCTCAGCCACACCCAACATGCCACCCAAGAAAGCAACCAAGCGCAGGAGAAGGCAGGAGACCTCTGCAGCACCATCAGCACCACCACCACCCCAAATGGAGCAGCAAATGGAACATGCTGAGGAGGGGAGGCCAGCAGCAGATGAGAGACGGTAATTATCAAATCCCCCATTCCTCCAAACTAGGGCTATTGAATATCAAGATATTCATTGGCCCTTTGTTTCTCTTTATTCAACAGCCGCCCAATAGATGCAGCAGCAGCAGCAGCAATGGCAGCAGCTGAAACACCACCCACAGCCATGGAGTCTGGCCACCAGGAAGACAGCACATCATCTTCTGGGAGCCCGCCCTCGCATCGTCAGCGTTTGACGGTAAGTTTTTATTTCCAAAATCCATCATCTCTGTAATATATGTCTATTCATTGCCTTTTATTTCAAAACAGGAATCACAAGATGAAGAGGAGCTCCCAGAAGAAGAAGGAAGGGGTGGACAGACACCTGGAGTGGGCTCACAATTGGTAAGTTTTTGGCATCAAACGCAGAAACACAACATCACACTACACACAACACATAGAAATCAATGTTCTGCAGACCACACACAGCAAACAAATGCCAACATCCAAAGACCTAACATTTTTTGTTTTCTTCTCTAGTCTTCCCAATCTGGTGCTCAGCCAAGAGGTCCTCGCAGTGCCTCCCAGGGTCGTCGGCTACAGCAACGCGGCGGTCACCAGCGTGTAAGTATAAATATTTTTGCTTTGTTTTTTTGGCTTTTTTATTTCATTTCTTTTGTGGAGGCTAATTATGTTATTTTTGTCTTTTTCTTTAACAGCCTTCACAGCGTGCTCCCGACTCTGACGGTGAGGATGGAGGACTCGATGTGGACCACCTCATCGATCTCGTCAGAGAAAGGGAGCCGCTCTGGAATATGGCTGACCGCCGCCACGCTGACCTGATCGTTACCCGACGACTCTGGGAGGAAATCTGTTCGCTCCTTGTGGACCGCTGGGAGGACCTCGATGCTCGGGCCCAGATTAAAGAGCGTAAGTATATACAGTACCGGTTGCTTGATGTAAACCAGTGTTTCCCGAACTCCAGTCCTCGTGGTCCCCACCGATCATGTGTTCAGGATTTCTATTTACTATGGAAATCCTGAAAACATGACCCCTGGGGACCATGAGGACTGGAGTTTGGGAAACACTGATGTTGTATACTAACCACTCCTTTCTCGTTTCAGGGAACAGAATTGTGAAGCGGTGGCGGTCTGTAAGGGATCGTTTCAAGAAGGAGTTCAATAAAGAGATGTGGGCCCTGAGTGGATCTGGAGGACGCAGGAGCAAGTACAAGTACGCCCAAGCCCTGTCGTTCCTCCGGGATACAATGGTCACCAGAAGGTAAATATTACACACCACATGTGACAAAAAAATGTTTAGATGTAAATTTTTTTTTTCAGCCAGGGCCATACCATGTCACTATTTTAATTGGTTTTTTCTCTCTTTATTCCACAGCACGGTGAGCAGCACTCGGGAGCCTGCACGATTGAACCCTTCTGAGGCGATCCCTGAGGAGACCGGCACCGAGGGACACTTCGACCGCCCCGGTACATCTGCACCTTCCCAGCCTTCCCACACATTCGACCCATCTGTCCCATCCACCAGCACAGGCGCATCGTGGCCGCCTACATTACATGAAGCTGCTGGTGAGATCGCTTTCCCTTTACCCCACCCTTCTGCCCCTGCCACCTCTAGTACACCTGCGGGTACTGGGCGGCAGCGGCAGAGGGGTCAGGAAAAGACTTATGCGCCAGAGTTCTTGCATCTGAATGCATCTTTCCAGAACTGTCTAAAAGTCTTGTCAGAGCAAATCTCCGCAGGCTATCAGCAGATCAACTCCAGCATTCTGGAGGTGAAGACACTTCTGCAAACCATGCATTCAGAAGCAAGATCTTTGCCAAACCACACCTTTTTCAGGTCTGTTGTGGAGCGCATGGAAACGCTCTCTCCTGCCCAGCAGATGCATGTAATGCATTCATGCCACGCTGCTCTCCAGCAAGTTACCTCCCAACCTCCTCCTCCCACCACAGTAGTTCCTCCACCTGCACCCCCTCCAGCCACTTTCCATCCTCCCCCTCCTATTACATCTACACCCCCTCCAGCCACTTTCCATCCTCCCCCTCCTATTACATCTACACCCCCTCCAGCCACTTTCCATCCTCCCCCTCCTATTACATACCATCCACCTCCCCAGCACCAGCAACCTCCCCAGCACCAGCAACCTCCCCAGCACCAGCAACCTCCCCAGCACCAGCAACCTCCCCAGTACCAGCAACCTCCCCAGTACCTGCAAACTCCCCAGTACCAGCAACCTCCCCAGTACCAGACATCTCCCCACTTCCAGCAACCTGCCCCGTACCAAACTCCTTCCCCATACAACTTGCCATCAACATCATCTGCTCCTACAGTCCCTGCCCAACCCTCCACTCCACCGCCCACCACCTCTTCTGCCTCCCACATGTCCACCCATTCTGTAGCTTTCTCCACACCTTCACCTCTAACTGTTCCTTCCCCACCACGATCCCAGTCCTCTCTCCACACTCCCAGTGTCGAAGTGTCCCGCAGCCCCTCCAGCAGTATTTCCACCCCACACTACACAGATTTATAATATGTATGTATTTTAATAAAAATGACCAGTTTTATGGTTTCAAAGCTTTATTAAAAAAGTTTATTAAAATTTAAAAACAGTTTACTAAAAAAAACATTTTTCAATAAAAGTTAAATTATTTTACACTGGTTGTCTGTCATTTCTTTCTGTGGCCAAAAAGGTTAAATACAGGGTATTTAAAAGGTAAAATGGTATTCAAAACTAGGTATATAACTGTGGGTAAATTTTAGCTTTTTGCCACAGTTGTGTTCCTGGTTGTGTTTGAAGCAAAGTATTTCACCTAAAAAGTTGTGTTTATTGTTGGTGATTTCCTAACAATGTACACAACTTTTGTTAAAAGGTGAAATACTTTGCATAAAACACAACCAGGTACACACCTGTGGCCTAAAGCTAAAAATAGTAAGACCATGACAAGATAGCCAACTTTGGTTGGCAAAGGTATATACTGTTGGTACAGAAGGTACACAATTTTGGTTAAGGGCACAAATCTTTCACACTCTGTCATCCTGCCAGTGTACTCTGCCTTGAGGTGACATAAAGTATAGTGCAAAATTGTCCCTCATTACTGAAACCGTCACAGAACTTCTAGTGGTAATGTCATGGTAATCTTGCAAGGTGGTTTCTTCAGAGGTGCCCTCAATGGAAATGGGTTCCTTGCAGATAACAAAATTGTGCAGGACCACGCAGCTTTGATCACCTCGTCAACAGTTTCTGTCTTGAGGTTGATTGCAGTCAATAGGACCCGCCATTTGGCTGTCAGAATACCAAAGGTACATTCAACCATTCTTCTTGCTCTTGTGAGGCGGTAATTAAAAATGCGTTTTGGTCTTGTCAATCCTCTGCTAGAGTATGGTTTCAAAAGGTGTTCTGACAGCTGGAAGGCTTCATCCCCTACACAGACAAATGGCATAGGTGGACCAGATGTTTGCGGCAGCGGTCTAGGTGGTGGGAACTGGAAGGTGTTTCCATACAGTTTACGCCCCATGGCAGACAGTTTGAAAACTTGAGAGTCATTGGAGCGGCCATAGGCCCCAATATCAACCGCAATAAATTTGTATTCCGCGTCAGCGATGGCCATGAGGACAATTGAAAAATATTTCTTGTAATTGAAATATTCCGAACCCGATACAGCTGGCTTTACAATGCGGATATGTTTCCCGTCCACAGCGCCCAAGCAGTTGGGAAACTGACATATCTGTTGAAACTTGTCAGCAATTTCAATCCACCTCTCGGTTGTGGGCTCTGGTAAAAACTCTTCAGCTAAGGAGTCCCACAGTGCACGGCATGTGTACTTCACAATTCCAGATATGGTGGAAATCCCGAGTCTGTACTGGAAATGCAGTGACGAAAGGGATTCTCCAGTTGCAAGAAATCTGTGGGGAATTAAAAAACAATAAATTAGTTTTAAATCACAGCATTACATACCAAAACTGAGCTATAACACTTGGAGATACAAACTACCACCAACAAGATTGCAGTGAAAGTGTGCTCTGATGCGATCACATCCAATAAATGTGGCTTACCTTAAAGTCACCATCAGACGCTCTGCGGGTGAAACAGAGAAGCGGCAATAGGTGTCCGCTTTTCTTATGAGGTGTGCAATGCGCTCCACCAAGTAATCAAAATTCTCCATTTTCATCCGAACATATCCAAAAAATTTATCCGGGTTTCGTCGAAGGTCCATGCAGAGTGTAGAATAGACCCCACGCGTCATTCTCTTGGCTGTGATGGGGTGGATCCACAAACGTCGTCTACGATGCCTGATGCGCTGCTGTCTCGCTCTCTCCTTCTCCAGAACAATCACCCTCAAACGATTCGCCTCCGCTGTAAAATCCGCCAGATTCTTCAAAATATTTGCAATCACAACATCCATCTTCGCCAGTAACTTGCTCTTCTCTACAACCTGCACTTTCTCCTCTACAACCTGTCAAAGAAGGGCTGTAGGAACACGCTATATATAGTTTTCCAGTAGCCAATCCCGTTCGGAAGGCCACAAGGGTCAATTTTAAAAACCGGATCCGGCGTAATCCGTCGAAAAACGGATAGAAAAACGAATGAACCGGATGAGACGGATCCGGTTTTGTCTGTCAAGAACAAGACGGATCCGGCAGAAAACCGGATCCGTCACATCCGGTTTTACTAAACATTTGCCGGATCCGGCGTTCCGGCACGACGCCGGATCGCGCCTGACGCCGAAAACCTGATGTGTGAAAGTAGCCTAAGCCGTCCCGAGTATAAGCCGACCCCCCCTAATTTTACCTAAAAAAACTGGGAAAACTTATTGACTCAAGTATAATTCGAGGGGGAATTGCAGCAGCTACTGGGTCCGTGAGTCTCCCCTCTCCCTGCTGGTCCATGAGTCTCCCTCGGGGGTGTTTTTTACCCCATCTTTCACAGCAACAGTGGTGACAGAGCAGCGCAATCCTGGCATGTATTGATTCCCTGAGGTAGCGTCGTGGAGCAAGCGGTAGCCAGAGGATACTAGAAAGAGGGTAAGGGAAAAGGGAAAGTGAATATTGACTGTAAAAAAATTAAATGCCGGTAATCTCCTCGTCATTGATTACATATAGGAAGCACATCGGCAATGGAGCCATATTATTGCAGCATAGCTACTATTTGCAGTGCCGGATCCGGTTTTGTCTGTCAAGAACAAGACGGATCCGGCAGAAAACCGGATCCGGCACATCAGGTTTTACAAAACATTTGCCGGATCCGGCATTCTGGCACGACGCCGGATCGCGCCTGACGCCGAAAGCCTGATGTGTGAAAGTAGCCTAACCCTTACATGCACGCTCCACATCACGTGATGAGAAGTGTGTGCATGACACCCATCTCCATATATCAGGCCATCATAACTGGTAATATTATACTCCAGAACCCTTTTAAAACTTGTTCAATTCTAATACAAAATACTTGTGAAAATGGGCTGCATAGTCTTACTACTCTTACAGTAAATAACCTCATATTCCCATGTATGTGGGTTTGGATCCAATTGATCACAAACAGTCTTACTGCTATCGCTTTCTGCTGGCTTTTCTAGCTCTCAGTATGCTTTAGTTCATATCAACTAATCTGTTAATTCTAGTTTTCTTTGGTCCCATGCCTTCCTGCCTTGCCTTGGTTTTATATATGATTTTATATATGGTACATTTGTGGCACCCCAGAGTCTGGTTGCCATGGTGACATTGCCTCCCTCTAAGGGGTAATGTCATGCCTGGAGGCAAGGGTGGTCCCCTTGCCAGGTAACACAGTGTACATGTCAATTCCTGCTCCAGGCCTGAAAGGGGAGCTTCCTTATAAATTCTGGCCAGCAGGTGGGGTTAGTGAGTCAGAAAGAAGTCAACTGAGAGAGTAAATAGGGGAGTTGTAATGGAAACGGGAACCAGCTGGAGCTCAGTGAGAGAGGAGTTGGCAGTTGATCTGTTGTGAGGGAAGGGACAAGAGCAGAGTCAAGAGCTCTGGGGAACTAAAATTGCATATAGCTGACCACAGAGCAGAGCGCTGATAAAAAGGGAAGCCAGAGTCCTTGGCTGGGTGGGTGCTGTACGCCCTGACAGCCGAATCTAGAGAGCAGGGGACTGCAAGCTCCCTGGCCACAACAAACACCTGAAGGCACAGCAACAGAAAAGAGACAGGGGCTGACAGTGAAAAGGACAGTGCCCGTGATATAGGTTGACACTGTCTGCCATACAAGTTAGAAACCATCACGCAGGAGAGGACCGCAGCTTAGCTACAAGCAGCAGGGACCCGAAAAGAGAGCGCAGAAGCAAGGTCCCCAACCCCACCTGTCAGGGTGGATCCCCTGAATGCCTCCAGGCAAGCCAGACTCAGTCCGTCATCTGTAATTGGTACCCCAGATTGCATCTACTTTCAAGTAAAAGGTAAAGAAAACTGCACCTCTGTGTCCTTCACTTATTCTCTGCACCCCAACGTTCACCACCATCTGAACAATCAAATATATTTGCCCTGGGGCCCTGTTCTACCCATGGGGAGCTGAACCATCTTTGCTGCGCCACCATCAACCCGAGTGGACCAAAACCGCAGCGTTGGTCACCCATTGCCGAACACCATGGGTGGCGTCACGATAAAACACCACATAACTATTCTCTATTTTTATGACACGGCCAGGGCCCATGGAAATGGATCACGGCCCCGTGACCTCCCCCATAGAACTGTCTGGTCCGATTCCGGGTACCCCAGGGCCCTAGTGGGCGCATCACATTCATCAGTCCCAGTGTTGGTGTTTTACCAAAAAAAATTGCAATTTTGGACGATACTTGTCATGGGACTAAAGCTGAATAAATGAAAACCTACAGTAATATGCCTACTGCATTACTACTTCAACATATTTTTTTTAAACCTGCTATTCTTACCCTTCAATTATCCCATGCCTTTTAAAACTTGCATCTCAAGCTGTAGTCGTTTAAAGGGGTTGTCTGGGAATTTAATATAATGGCCTATCCTTAGGCTAGGTCATCAATGTCTGATTGGTGGGGGCGGGATATCCATTGCACCAAGGCTCTGTCGTCTCAAGAGGTGAAAAGACCCTTCTAACACAAGAAGTAGAAACCAGAATTATAAATAACAGATGGTAGTTGTGGTGCCCAAAGAGCTTGAAGCAATGCCTCTGGACAAAGCGTTTCATGCCTGCAAGTTGCCTACTGTTTTAAAACCTGGAAACATGGGAGACCTCCTGAACTTGAAGAGTTGGCAAATTCTCTGGACTCTACCCACAACCATCTGAAGCAAAATGGAAAACCGCAATTCTGGAAGTCGTGTGTCCAGGCTTCTTGGGAAGGGAGTAGAGGAATGGTGGGTCAAAAAGTAGTCAAGGAAATGGGTGAAACGATTCAAATGCAAAACTATTGAACTTCCTAAGGTCATCATCCAAAAATGAGCAAGTTATAATATCCTACAAAATATGGAAAATATTAAAATAACACAAAACAGGCTGGATATCTGCACTGAAGTACAAAGAAGAACACGTAAAATGATGCTCTGTAATGGAATAGCAAGGAGAAGCGTACAAAAAAATATGAGTTTTAAATTGAAAAAGGCACAAAAGAAAATGCATTGCTAAAAGTAATCGAATCATGAGGGCTGTCTGAAAAAATTTTTTTTTATCAAATTTATCATATCAAATGAAACAATGTAATGTCACAATTACCTCTTTTTGTGAGAAATAATGCCCTGTTTTAAGTGAAAAAATGGGTCATGCGAGAAGCAATGCAAAAGATAATATGAGCAAAAGGACTGACAAACAAAATTAACCCTAAATAAGTAAAAAAAATTAACTTTAGAAATTTACATTTAACTTTTTTTTTCAAATAAATTATGTCCCATCTGGGCAACCCTTGCTCAAATACCCTTCTAGGGTATAACAATGTCATAAAAGGGTAGACTCTTTAAACCAGGGTGGAGATCCTGGAGGGCTTCAGCCATCCATGTACTATAGGGATTACCATTCATCTCAATAACAGCAATGTCATACTAGGTGTTAGGTGTCAGATTCCAACCTCTGCACAGGAGGAATCTTCAGCCTTGCCTTCTGTGGTCTCCCATTCAGTCCCGACTGCAGAAGAGGCTGCTCAGCAAAGGCGTCGTTCCTGGTGTCTTGTTCAAGCTAGTGCGGTCAGGTTGGTTGCTGCTGCCACCTCTGGTCCAGCTTTAGCAATCCACACTAGTCAGCAGCGAGCAGCTCCAGAGGCTAAGTCCTTTTTGCAGCCTACTGAGTATGCCCGTGGGACGACCTCAGTGGTCGGAGGTCACATGCTCAAGTCCTCAAGCAGATCGGATTGGACCATCAGAAAGGTCCCGGAAGGACGCTGCTATAAAAGGTTCGCATGGCTGCTTGGCCATGCGCTAATATAGACTCTGATGGTTAGTTATGTGTGTGATGACGGATGTATGAGACTGGTGCCTGACTCATTATGAAACCCCTACCCTCGGTTGTGTATGAGTGTATGAGTTAGGGTTTAGGGAGATAAAGTCAGTGCCAGTAGTGGCATAATCTATGTGCCACAGAGCATCCCGCTCTCCACACCAGTTTAAGCACCAGATAATGCCAGTCAGCACAAGGCACCACTGGACCACATGTGCAGCAGCGTTCCTCGCAGCGGCGCCGTGTGCAAGTCAAGCACCTACCTCCCCACTCTGTGTGGATAGTGGCGTCCACTGAACTGGTGCAGTGCGCACGTGGTGCAATTATATTATTTAGTTCAGGCATCGCAGTTGCGGTGTTGAACGCTAGTGGGACTACAGGGACTCTAACCCTGCATCCTTGGGGCAGAGTCCTGTGTCTCTTAACTAGTGTTCACCTTGCCGAGCCCTGTGAGGTTCACAGGCTCTGGCACTTGTGTTCTCCAGCTGTTTGCAGTAACAGAGTTTGCTCCTGTACACACCGGGTCAGCAGTTACCCTGCCGGTGTTCAGTCTGTGTTCACCATTACCGAGCAGCAGTATACCATCTTTGCACGGTGAACTCCAGGTTGTGAACGCACATTATTATTATATTTTATTTGGTGCGTTCCGCCAACACTAACACTAGGTATATTTTACCTGTTGGCTATTTTATGTGAAATTGATTTTCCTGCTGAATTTACTCTAGTTTTTTTTCCAGGAATTACCATAGAAATTTTCCTGCTTCAAAGGGGTTTTGTTGACTTTGAACAAACTTTTTGTTAAAAGGATTCTTGGTTGATAAACTGATCACAGGGCCATCTACAATCTATGGTGGGAACCAAGTGGCAAGCATTCAATCTCCTCACAGCTGAACCACAAAACAAATTAATTATTGCACAATATTCGTTGAAATCAATAAACGGTCTACGTAATATATACTTCCCAATAGAGGCGGCTTTACTGAGACAATAGATGAAGTAGTCTTAGCAAAAGTATGCCCAAAAGTAGGCATTTCCATACATTTTGGGGGAATTTCTATGTAAACTAGGACTTGATTTAAATATTCCAAGTTTTGCCTGGTCAATATAGGCAAGTATTGTAATACATGACTGTTCTGGGTCCTCCTGGGTAATATCCAATCTAAACTCTCTAATAGAGTCCTTGTAATTCATTTTCAAAGACAGACAGCCCCTTTGAGCTTGGGCACTAGCAAAAAGTTGTTAGCCATATTGTCTTTTTTTCTGCTAAAAGGAATTTATCACTAGATAATTGCCACCTTTTGTGAGAGCAATATAATGAAGAGACAAAGACCCTGATTCCAGCGATGTGTTACATACTAGGCTGCTTGCTGTAGTTTTGATAATCTTCCTATAAAACAGTGATTTTATCACTAGTATACCTACTGCCATGTAGTCCTCCATATTAATGAGCTCTGTATAACCTCGCCTCCACCACTGATTGGCAGCTTTTTGCCTATGCACAGTGTACACAGAAAGTGGCCAATCAGTGGTGGGGGCAGGGTTATATACATATATATTTTGTATAACCACCCTTACCTAAACTAACTGATGCTGTCTTAAAGGCGCACTTGCACAAACTGATGTTGTAAAACTATAGTCTGGTGTATGAGTAACCATTTATTCCAAACAAGTTAAAGTGATCATCATTTTCATATATAGTTTGAAACAGTTATGAACTGAAACAGAAACAGTTGTGTTGGAGGCTTAAATCTGGATAAGAAACAACCAAATTCTGCTGTAAAAATGAAGTTGTGGAAACAGGTCATACATTATTGCAACACTGAGCACAGCAACATGACACAAGGTAGTTATACTGCATAAGCAAGGTCCCTCCCAGGAAAATGATTTCAAATGCAGACTGGGGCTTCAAGATGTGCTGCTTAAAGGGACTATCAGCACAGAATGACTGTTCAAACCAAATACAGGCACTCGGTGCATAGTGGCGGGGTCAAACATTTAAATACACCTTCCCACCTGCTCTTTTCCTAGAATTGAGCGAATTTTTTCTGATTCGATTCCAAATATTGTTTTTGCAATATTCGAACACAGCCGAACGTCATTAGTGTCAATGGGAGTAGAAATTACCGAATATGTTCGTAAACAATCATCAAACATACATTTGGCACGAATAGGGTTAAACTATGCCATGAATATGTAAAATTTAGATTCGGCAACCAAATCTGAACAAATTTTCTCAACTCTATTGTTTCCCTTCTGTCTCCTTCCTTCTCTGACTCTATGAATCCAGAGTTGTCAATCAAATAAAGGGGTATGGTTGAGATAGAGGGGACAACAAGCAGGTGAGAAGGTGTATTTAAATGATTGGCCCCTCAGTGAAGTACCCAGTGTGGGTGGCTTAGCTTGAGTAGTCCTTCTGTGCTGACAGAGTTCCTTTAAGCTTTTCTGAAAAATTCGGTAGATGGACTACGCAGAGGACTGGAGCAACAATCCTCAGCCAATAAAACAGTGAATCAGAGGATAGACATATTGTGCTTACTTCCCTTCAAAATTGGAAGATATCAAGCAGTGCCATCAGCTCAGAACTGGCAGCAATCAGTGGGATGCAATTATTCTCATCAACTGTTAATTTTCTGCCCAGAAGTGGTTTTCATTGAATAATTGCGGCCAAAAACCCATACTTTCTACACAACACAAAGTCACCCATAAAAATATAGGAACTAAGGTAGCAGAAAAATGGCAGCAGGAGCTTTGGATTGTCAAGTCAAAATGTGAACTATTTGTCTGCAACAGGAGGCAGTTTCTGTTAGAGTGGCACTGTAATGAGGGTCTGCAGGAACAGTGGTGCACGGTCGAGGGTCCTACAAGTTTGGGGTTGCAAGTTAGAAAATTGAGTTGAGGATTTCAGGATTTGGTCAGAATTAATGGTATCTTCAATGCTGTGAAATCCAGGCAGATTCTTATCGTGTAATTCAATCAGAGAGATGTTTGATTGTCTCCAAATTTATTCTGCAACAGGAGAAAGACCCCAGACATACAGCCAATATCATTAAGAACAAGGAGTCCTGATCTTGATGTTGCTGCCCCAAAGAGCCCTGATCTCACATCATCCAGTCTTTCTGAGATCACATGAAGAGACAGAAGTATTTGCACCAGCCTCAAACACAGAAGATCTGGGGTCAGTTCTCCAAGATGCTTGGAATATCCTCCCTGTCGAGTTACTTAAAAAACCTAGAGGAACCGACGCTGTTTTGAAGGTAAAGGGCGGTCACATTAACTATTGATTAGATTTAGATTTCCTTGTGCATTTTGTTGCTTGATAAAAATGAACACATTTATGAAAGAATTCTTACTTTGCAAAAGATTTAAGTTGGTGTGGAAAAATGCTGCACATTATTGTATACTGTATATGAGGGAGTTGAATGCAGAAAACTCGTGTACAGCATTTAGCAATAAAGGTTCTTATAGAAACAGTAATGTGACAAAATAAGAGCTAATTTTGCGCATCAGATTTAGAATGGAAAGTATTCATGTTATGTGTATGCAATGCCAACAAGGATTTTATGATTTTCCCGAGACTGTAAAGTCCCATATCTTGTCATAAAAACACAAAAACAAATACAATTCCTGAAGGTTTATCTAATACAGTCTTTCCAGATGTGCCTACCTCTCTAATATACACAATATTGGTTATGAAAGTAATCCCTTGTGTTACTAAGATTAGGGAGCTTGCTTGTTGATGCGTTTGCGTGTTTCGTGATGAATGGAAATGCATGTAACACTTTGACAGACAGACACTGGCAGTCCTGAAGCTTAGCTGGGAATATTCCTGGTCTTTGTATAGATAAAAGCTTAATACATTCTTTACACATTTGCGTCAGAGGTCTCATTTGTATTTTATCATATTTGACAAGAAAAATAAAATTTCCTGTGAAATGACAGACTTCCTGGTAGAACCTGAAGGATAAAATTGAATGTCAATGAGATCCAATTAGCTCCGATGCTGTCAGTCTTATGATGGATTTCAGACTGGACTTCCTCTTATTGGTATAATATATGTGTATGTATGTATGTATGTATGTATATGTGTGTGGCGCCCTGCATTGTCAGATGTCACAAATGTCTGTGAGCTCTGATGGTGTGATAAGCTAGCTCTTCAGCCAGTTTTACACACAGAGATGTAATTAGTGTAAGAGCCACTGTGAAAACTGGTGGATAGTAGCCCCCCCGCAGGAGAACTACCAAGCCCAAGAGAAGCAACCCTACACCCATGGGATTGAGTGGTGCTGGAGATGAAGGAAGACAGCAAGTACCTTCGCCGTGGTCACTTTTGGGACTCAAGTGAAATCTGTGCAGCCACAGGGGCCACAGTGTCCTGCGTGGTTCAAGAAGAGCCCAACTGCCAGACGGCACCAGTTAGGGATCCGAGGAGAGATACCTTGATACGTTCCTTAGTTGTCAGCATTGGGAAGAGAGCTGAGGTACTTTCCTGTAAGCCTGAGGTGCCATGGATGCCAAGGTCCAGGCTGAGAGACGTTTTAGTGCATGTATAGTGCTATATACATCAGGAGTGAGGAGAGTTACTACACATTGCTAGAAAAGATCTGGATTCATCACACCACGAGGGGCTGTTGGCTTAGTGTGCGGAATAACTGTGGAGAGCTGTAATCATCATCATCAACTGCTCCAGTAAAAGTGGTTTGTTTTTCCTGTTGTCCCTGAAGTTTGGATATTGCTTACTGAGACAGGCCAATCCTGCAACCCTTCAACAACATCTCCCTTTTTATTCCACTGAGGACTGCCCGTCAGCTAGCGAGACCACAGTGACCCTGCTTGATGGAGGCCGACCCAGATATACACTCACTGGCCACTTTATTAGGTACACCATGCTAGTAACGGGTTGGACCCCCTTTTGCCTTCAGAACTGCCTCAATTCTTCGTGGCAGAGATTCAACAAGGTGCTGGAAGCATTCCTCAGAGATTTTGGACCATATTGACATGATGGCATCACACAGTTGGCGCAGATTTGTCGGCTGCACATCCCTGATGCGAATCTCCCGTTCCACCACATCCCAAAGATGCTCTATTGGATTGAGATCTGGTGACTGAGGAGGCCATTTGAGTACAGTGAACTCATTGTCATGTTCAAGAAACCAATCTGAGATGATTCGAGCTTTATGACATGGCGCATTATCCTGCTGAAAGTAGCCATCAGATGCCTGTTCTTAGCTGAGAGGAGTGGTACCCAGTGTGGTCTTCTGCTGCTGTAGCCCATCTGCCTCAAAGTTCGACGCACTGTGCGTTCAGAGATGCTCTTCTGCCTACCTTGGTTGTAACGGGTGGCAATTTGAGTCACTGTTGCCTTTCTATCAGCTCGAACCAGTATGCCCATTCTCCTCTGACCTCTGGCATCAACAAGGCATTTCCGGCCACAGAACTGCCGCTCACTGGATTTTTTTTCTTTTTCGGACCATTCTCTGTAAACCCTAGAGATGGTTGTGCGTGAAAATCCCAGTAGATCAGCAGTTTCTGAAATACTCAGACCAGCCCTTCTGGCACCAACAATCATGCCACGTTCAAAGGCACTCAAATCACCTTTCTTCCCCATACTGATGCTCGGTTTGAACTGCAGGAGATTGTCTTGACCATGTCTACATGCCTAAATGCACTGAGTTGCCGCCATGTGATTGGCTGATTAGAAATTAAGTCTTAACACACAGTTGGACAGGTGTACCTAATAAAGTGGCCAGTGAGTGTATATATATAAACACATACACACGCAAACAATAGTCTTATCCCCATATCCCTTCTTGATTCCTTACAATAGTTTTCACTCTGTACATTGTTTCAAACATAGTTGTTTAAACTCCTTTTGAAAAGATTTCCCTGATTGTTCACACTATTCTTTAAGGCTAAGAGCCTACGATGAGTTTTTGGTGAGTTTTTTTGCACTACATATTTTTTTTAAATGCAAGTAACCAAATTTACTTAATGGGTGCAGAAATGGTGCAGAAAATCTGTAACACTGAAAACAGACCAAGAGCTCATTGTGAGAGTGTAGCTTAATGGGAAGGGGCCGTGTTTTTTGATAATTTAATGTAAAAAAGAAAGTAGTATAAAAAGATATTGTCACCTAAGCTTGATTCAGTGGTGTTTATGGCTTTTTTTTTTACTGTTTTAATGCAGCCACTGGGGGCTGCCATTTTACCTTTCTGGCTGCTGAACGACGCTTTCCATGCTCATTTACGGCAGTCCCTGGGCATAAGGCCTGTTTCACACTTACGTTTTTCCTGTGCGTTGGCAGCCGCTAAAATGGCGGATAACGGATCCGTGGGCGATGAAACACCAACGGGATCCACTGGACCGTTGGTGTGCCAGGATCCGTCGATTTCGGAATTTTAAAGGAACCGCGGCTGAAAAGAAAAAATAACTACGGGTGATGTAACTGTCAGAGGAGGCGAGATCTCAGGCGATGTCGCGGTGAGTGGAGGCGAGATCTCGGACGATGAGGCGAGATCTCGGGCGATGAAGCGGTGAGGAGAGAGAGAGAGAGACAGAGAGAGAGATTTTTTTTATCCAGCAGCCAGATTGGATTTAGGGTTAAACATGTAGCAAGAGGAAAATACAGATCCGGACAGCAAAAAAAGTTGCATTGTCCGTTCGGTGATCTCAGCGGACGCCAACATTTTGGCGGATCCGCAGAAATACGGATGCATCGGACGATCCTCAGTCAAAATCTGCCGATAATGAAAGTCAATGGGGAAAAAAACGGATCCGCCAAGATAAATGGCGGATCCGTTTTCTTTGCAAATCGGCGGATTTTGACTGATGGTGACAAACGGATGTGTGAAACAGGCCTAAGACAGCAGTTGGATCTGACTCTATCTTTATCATTGTAGCAGCATCAGCGGTGAACTCGGCTCGCCTCTGTGGGCAGCTCAATTCACAGCTGTAGGTGTGGCTGGTAGTGTTGAGCGATACCATCCGATATTGAAAAATATCGGATCGGATTGGATCGGCCGATATCCAAAAAGTATCGGGAATCGCCGTTTCCGATCCCGGAAGTCCCATTCAAGTCAATGGGACAGAAATATCGGAATTAAAAAAAAACCTTTCTTTCCTTGTAGGTTAATTCTACATGAAGAAAAACAACTAATAATAATGTAGAATGTATTGCATGAGGTGTAGGAGACATTAAAGCCATAGAGGTTTAGCCAAATCAAATGGAATAGCAGGAATTATTTTTTTTTTTAAAGACGTTCGGAGTTACAAAGATATTGACTATGTTTACCTCTTTTATATTTTGTCAGATATATATGTTTCACTACTTCCATACTCTTCACCTTCTTTTTTACTTCACCCACACTTTCTCCTTCATGATCCTCAGCAGCAGCAGCATCTTTTTCATCAACTTCTTCTTCACCTTATTCATCTTCTTCTTCTTCACCTTCCTATTTTTCTTTTTTTTACATTCTTCTTATTCAACTATTATTCTTCTTCATATTCTACTTCTTCATCTTCTTCCTATTCTTCTTCTTCTTCATCATATTCTTATTTGTGACAGGCATTCCTGTAGTTGTTATCTATAAAAGTTTGAAGATTACACCTTCCGTTCTGCCTGTCACAAAAGATTTACGGAAAAAGAAAAAAGGTCCAGCTTTGCAAATTCAAGTCCAATTTATTGTTAAAAACAAGTCCAAAACAGAGCAAAAAATGGTGTGTTCACATGAGTAACCAGTAGTAGATTACGCGTTTCGAACAATAGCTTGTTCTTTCTCAAAACTACTTCCCCTGGGTGTTACTGCAATATATACTCTTTACACCCAGTAAATTACAAACACATGGTGTGAAGAGACAGAAAAAAAAAAAAAAAGGGGAGAGGGAAACATGTGTGAGATATAAAAAAAAATGTTACAAAGAAAAACAATTTTTGTGAAAAGAGGGGGGAGCCAAAAAAGAAAAAAAAAATAAAAATGAAAAAAAAAATAAAAAATTTTTTAAAAGTTTTTTTGTGCATATATATATATATATATATATATATATATATAAATACAATTATAATAATAACATCAATAATGAAACATAATTTCTCTTCTGGCATTCAATCCATTTGGAAAGCATGTATTTAGATAGAAAATCCAATATGCTTCGCGTGTTAGAAGACGTTTTTTCAGATCTCCACCTCTTATATGTGGTGTTATTCTCTCAATGCCCATGACACGAAAAAATTCAGTACTTCTTTGGTGTTCATTAACCCCTTCATTACCAAGGGTGGTTTGCACGTTAACTCCCGGGCCAATTTTTACAATTCTGACCACTGTACCTTTATGAGGTCATAACTCTGGAACGCTTCCATGGATCCCGGTGATTCTGACACTGTTTTCTCGTGACATATTGTACTTCATGATAGTGGTAAAATTGCATTCAAATAACTTGCATTTATTTGTGAAAAAAATGGAAATTTGGCGAAAATTTTGAAAATTTCGCAATTTTCCAACTTTGAATTTTTATGCCCTTAAATCACAGCGATACGGCACACAAAAAACTTAATACATAACATTTCCCACATGTTTACTTTACATCAGCACAATTTTGGAACCAAAATTTTTTTTATGTTAGGAAGTTATAAGGGTTAAAAATTGACCAGCGATTTCTCATTTTTGCAACACCATTTTATTTTTAGGGACCACATCACTTTGAAGCCACTTTGAGGGGTCTATATGATAGAAAATACCCAAAAGTGACACCATTCTAAAAACTGCACCCCTTAAGGTGCTTAAAACCACATTCAAGAAGTTTATTAACCCTTTAGGTGCGTCACAGGAATTTTTTGAATATTAAAAAAAAAAATGAACATTTAACTTTTTTTCACAAAAAAAATACTTCAGGTTCAATTTTCTTTATTTTACCAAGGGTAACAGGAGAAATTGGACTGCAAAAGTTATTGTGCAATTTGTCCTGAGTACGCTGATACCTGATATGTGGGGGGGAACCACTGTTTCGGCGCATGGCAGACCTTAGTAGGGAAGGAGCGCCGTTTGACTTTTTCAATGCAAAATTGGCTGGAATTCAGATTGGACGCCATGTCGCGTTTGGAGAGCCCCTGATGTACCTAAACAGTGGAAACCCCCCCAAATGACCCCATTTTGGAAACTAGACCCCCCAAGGAACTTATCTAGATATGTGGTGAGAACTTTGAACCCACAAGGGCTTCACAGAAGTTTATAACGTACAGCGGTACAATTAAAAAATCATATTTTTTCCACAAAAATGATCTTTTCACCCCCAATTTTTATTTTTCCAAGGGTAACAGGACCCTAAAAGTTATTGTGCAATTTGTCCTGAGTACGCTGATACCCCATATGTGGGTGTAAATGACTATTTGGGCGCATAGCAGAGCTCGGAAGGGAAGCAGCGCCATTTGACGTTTTTGGCTAGAATTGAGATCGGACACCATGTCGCGATTGGAAAACCCCTGATGTACCAAAACAGTGGAAACCCCCCACAAATGACACCATTTTGGAATCTAGACCCCCCAAGGAACTTATCTAGATGTGTGGTGAGAACTTTGAACCCCTAAGGGCTTCACAGAAGTTTATAAAGTACAGCGGTACAATTAAAAAATCATATTTTTTCCACAAAAATGATCTTTTCACCCTCAATTCTTATTTTTCCAAAAGTAACAGGACCCTAAAAGATATTGTGCTATTTATCCTGAGTGCGCTGATACCCTACATGTGGGTGTAAACCACTATTTGGGCGCATGGCAGAGCTCGGAAGGGAAGCAGCGCCATTTGACGTTTTTGGCTGGAATTGAGATCGGACACCATGTCGCGTTAGGAAATCCCCTGATGTACCAAAACAGTACAAACCCCCCACAAATGACACCATTTTGGAAACTAGACCCCCCAAGGAACTTAACTAGATGTGTGGTGAGCACTTTGAACCCCCCAGTGCTTCACTGAAGTTTATAACGTCCGGGCGTGAAAATAAAAAAACCATATTTTTTCCACAAACATCATCTTTTAGTCCCCATTTTTTTTATTTTCCCAAGGGTAACAGGAGAAATTGGACCCCAAAAGTTTTTGTCCAACATGTCCTGAGTACGCTGACACCCCATATGTGGGAGAAAACTACTGTATGGGGACACGTCGGGGTTCGGAAGGGAAGTAGTGACGTTTTGGAATGCAGACTTTGATGGAATGGTCTGCGGGTGTCATGTTGCCTTTGGAGAGCCCCTAATGTACCTAAACAGTAGAAACCCCCCACAAATGACCCCATTTTGGAAACTAGACCCCCTGAGGAACTTATCTAGATGTGTGGTGAGCACTTTGAACCCCCAAGGGCTTCACAGAAGTTTATAATGCCCAGGCATGAAAATAAAAAAATCGTATTTTTTCCACAAACATGATCAATTAGTCTCCAATTTTTTTATTTTCCCAAGGGTAACAGGAGAAATTGGACAGCAAAAGTTGTTGTCCAATTTGTCCTGAGTACGCTGATACCTCATATGTGGGAGAAAACTACTGTATGTGCACACGTCGGGGCTCGGAAGGGAAGTAGTGACGTTTTGGAATGCAGACTTTGATGGCATGGTCTGCGGGTGTCATGTTGCTTTTGGAGAGCCCCTGATGTACCTAAACAGTGGAAACCCCCCACAAGTGACCCCATTTTGGAAACTAGACCCCCTAATGAACTTATCTAGATGTGTGGTGAGCACTTTGAACCCCCCACTGCTTCACAGAAGTTTATAACGACCGGGCGTGAAAACAAAAATATCGTATTTTTTCAACAAACATCATCTTTTAGTCCCCATTTTTTTATTTTTCCAAGGGTAACAGGAGAAATTGGACCCCAAAAGTTGTTGTCCAATTTGTCCTGAGTACGCTGATAACTCATATGTGGGAGAAAACTACTGTATGGGCACACGTCGGGGCTCGGAAGGGAAGTAGTGACGTTTTGGAATGCAGACTTTGATGGATTGGTCTGCGGGTTTCATGTGCGTTTGGAGAGCCCCTGATGTACCTAAACTATTGAAACTCCCCACAAGTGACCCCATTTTGGAAACTAGACCCCCCACGGAACTTATCTAGATGTGTGGAGAGCACTTTGAACCCCCAAGTGCTTCACAGAAGTTTATAAAGCCTGGGCGTGAAAATAAAAAAAACATTTTTTTCCGCAAAATTATATTTTTGCCACCAATTTTTTATTTTCCTAAGGGTAACAGGAGAAATTGGACCCCAAAAGTTGTTTTGTAATTTGTCCTGAGTAGGCATCTGATACCCTACATGTGGGGGTAAAACACTGTTTGGGCGCATGGCAGAGCTTGGAAGGGAAGGAGCACCATTTGACTTTTTCAACGCAGAATTGGCTGAAATTGAGATCAGATGCCATGTTGCCTTTGGAGAGCACCTGATGTGCCCAAACAGTGGAAACCCCCCAATTATAACTCCAACCCTAACCCCAACACACCCCTAACCCTAATCTGAGCCCTAGCCCTAACCCTAGCCCTAACCCTAACCCTAGCCCTAACCCTAGCCCTAACCCTAACCCTAGCCCTAACCCTAGCCCTAACCCTAACCCTAGCCCTAACCCTAACCCTAGCCCTAACCCTACCCTAACCCTAACCCTGGCGGGAAAATGGAAATAAATACATTTTCTTTTAGTTTTATTATTTTTCCCTAACTACGGGGGTGATAACGGGGGGTTTGATTTACTATTTATGGCGGTTTTTATGTTTGGCAGCTGTCAGACGCTAAAACACGCTTTTTATTGTAAAAATAGTTTTTGCATCACCACATATTGTGAGCTATAATTTTTCTGTATTTTGACCCACTGAGTCATGTGAGGTCTTATTTTTTGCGGGATGAGTTGACGTTTTCATTGGTACCATTTTCGGGCACGTGACATGTTGTGATCGCTTTTTATTCCGATTTTTGTGACGCAGAATGAACAAAAACCAGCATTTCATGAATTTCTTTTGGGGGGGAGTGCGTTTACACCGTTTCGCGTGCGGTAAAATTGATAAAGCGTTTTTATTCTTTGGGTCAGTACGGTTACAGCGATACCTCATTTAGGTCGTTTTTTATGTTTTTGTCGTTTTTTTGCAATGAAAACAATTTTATATAAAAAATAATTATTTTTGTATTGCTTTATTCTGCGAGCTATAACTTTTTTATTTTTTTGCAGATGACGCTGTATAGCAGCTCGTTTTTTGCGGGACAAGATGACGTTTTCAGCGGTACCATGGATATTTATATGCGTCTTTTTGATTACGCGTTATTGCACTTTTTGTTCGGTGGTATGATAATAAATCATTATTTTTTGCTTCGTTTTTTATTTTTATTTTTTAAGGGGTTCGCTAAAGGGGTTAACTAATGGGACAGTTTTATAAAAGCTGAAATTATGTTTCATTATTGATGTTATTATTATAATTGTATTTATATATATATATATATATATGCACAAAAAAACTTTTAAATAATTTTTTTTTTTTTTTTCATTTTTCTTTTTTTTTCTTTTTTGGCTCCCCCCTCTTTTCACAAAAATTGTTTTTCTTTGTAACATTATTTTTTTATATCTCACACATGTTTCCCTCTCCCTTTTTTTTTTTTTTTCTCTCCCTTCACACCATGTGTTTGTAATTTACTGGGTGTAAAGAGTATATATTGCAGTAACACCCAGGGGAAGTAGTTTTGAGAAAGAACAAGCTATTGTTCGAAACGCGTAATCTACTACTGGTTACTCATGTGAACACACCATTTTTTGCTCTGTTTTGGACATGTTTTTAACAATAAATTGGACTTGAATTTGCAAAGCTGGACCTTTTTTCTTTTTCCTTGGTTACTGCGTGAAGACTGCACGTGGTCCGGGCTATCCACTACACATGCCTTCAGGTGAGCTGGCTTCTTTTTCTCTTTTTGACAAAAGATTTACAACAGGATTTGTCCGCGTTCAGTTTGGCCTGCAGCAGCAGACATTTTCCAGGGGCACCACGAGGAGGAACGGACTCACCCCCATACACTGCTTAGTCATCTTCTGCTTATAATTAAGATAATATCATTTGCTCTTATTTTTAGTCTTATGCTTAATGTTCTTCTGCTTTTGGTTTTTCTGCTTCTTGGTCTTCTGTCTCTTCTTGTTCTTTGTCCTCTTGGTCATGTTCTTCAGGGTCATCTTTTTGGTCTTCTTCGGTGTGGTCTTCAGGGTCGTCGTCAGGGAGATCCAGAGTGAGAACCAAAAACCATTTCCACAAGCTCGAACTTGGAAAAGTAGCAGACGGTACAAGAAGGCTGAAGAACTGCTGAGAACCAGCTGATGGTACTGGAACCCAGATGGTTAGCAGAAGGAACAAGAGCAAATGGAACTAGCGAGGACCAGCTGATGGTGCTGGAACCCTGAGGGGCAGCATAAGGAACAAGAGCCAATGACACAACCGTGGACCAGCTTTACTAAGCAGGAGGTACCTGTGCTAGAAAGCACTACCAAGGACCAGCAGACGTTGCTAGAACTCGGATACCGAGAAGGAGGCACCTAGGCCAAAGGCACTGCCGAGAACCAGCTGACGGTGCTGGAACCCGGATTGGTAGCAGAAGCTGCAAGAGTCAATGGAACTAGCGAGGACCAGCTGACGGTGCTGGAACCCGGAGGGGCAGCAGAAGGAACAAAAGCCAATGGCACAACCGTGGACCAGCTGACAGTGCTGGAACACGGTTACTAAGCAGGAGGTACCTGTGCTACAAAGCACTACCAAGGACCAGCAGACGTTGCTGGAACTCAGATACTGAGAAGGAGGCACCTCGGCCAAAGGCACTGCCGAGAACCAGCTGACGGTTCTGGAGCCCAGATGGGTAGCAAAAGTTACCCATGATAAACAAAGTTGCAAGGCCGCGAGCAGGCCGCAGTTACCGAAACCCACAGTCATACAGGGGGTGCTTGTCCTATTGGCACTACAGAACCAGCCTTTATTACCAGAACCCGCAGCCCACATAGGAAGCACCTAAACTGCAGGCACCATAGACTCGGCTAACCCAACCGCAGCACGACCGAACAACGAGTTGGTGGCAAAGTAACGTTGACACTACCCGGAAACAGCAGGCGTGCTGGAACCAGGATGGGCAGGAGGGAGTACCCATGCCAAAGACACTGCCGAGAACCAGCTGACGGTACTGGAACCCGGATGGGTAGCAGAAGCTACAAGAGTCAATGGAACTACCGAGAACCAGCTGACAGTGCTGGAACCCAGAGTGGCAGCTGAAGGAACAAGAGCCAATGGCACAACTGTGGACCAGCTGACGGTGCTGGAGCACGGTTACTAAGTAGGAGGTACCTGTGCTAGAAAGCACTACCAAGGACAAGCAGACGTTGCTGGAACTCGGATACCGAGAAGGAGGCACCTCAGCCAAAGGCACTGCCGAGAACCAGCTGACGGTACTGGAACCCGTATGGGTACCAGAAGGTACCCATGAAAAATACAAAGTTGCAAGGCTGTGAGCCGGCCGCAGTTACCGAAACCCACAGTCCTACAGGGGGTGCTTGTCCTATTGGCACTACGGAACCAGCCTTTATTACCAGAACCCGCAGCCCACATAGGAAGCACTGAAACTGCAGGCACAATAGACTTGGCTAACCCGACCGCGACACGACAGGACAATGTATTGGTGGCAAAGTGACGTTGACACTCCCCGGAAACAGCAGGCGTGCTGGAACCAGGATGGGCAGGAGGGAGTACCCGTGCCAAAGACACTTCTGAGCAGCAACTGGCGATGTTGAAGCCCAGGGTCAATCAGGGTGTAGGCTGAGGCCTAATTTCATCAAGTTTAATATCTGTGGTAGACTACTACTGATTTAAAACGTGCTCCAACTAGGCCTCTGGCTCCACTCTGTCTCTAGTATTTCCCCTGGCCTCCAACCCCGCCAGTTGCTGCTCAGAAGTGTCTTCTGCACAATCAACACTTGTTCCTGTTTTACTGGGGTTCAGTAACGTCAGCTGTTCCCCTGATGTGTGTTCGGCAATGTCTCCTGCTCTGTCCACATTCCCATTCTGGAGAGATGTCTTCCTCCTCCATTGACTCCTCCTCATCCTCCTCACAAAGTGTCCCCTGCCTAGGCCTTTGTGAGGAACCACGTAGCGCAGACTGTCCAGAAGCAGATGGCATTTGTGACTTCTCATCCTCCACTTCTTCCAAAACCTCCTCCCTTAGTGCTTGCAGTGTTTTTTGAAGCAGGCAGATAAGGGGGACAGTCATGCTGACTAGTGCATCATCTGCACTCGCCATCCGCGTGGAATCATCGAAGGCACGCAAAATGAGGCAGATGTCCTTCATAGAGGCCCACTCAGTGGTGCTGAAGTGTGACCGGCGCACAGTGCGACTTGTTTGCGCCTGACGCAGCTGGTACTCCATTACTGCTGCCTGCTGCTCACACAACTGCTCCAACATATGTAACGTTGAATTCCACCTGGTGGGTAGGTCACATATGATGCAATGTTCTGGAAGGCGTAATCGGCGCTGCAGAGCTGCAAGGCGCGATCTTGCAGTGCTGGAACGCCGCAAGTGAGCGCACTCTATGAGGACCTTGTGCAGCAGTGCATCAAGATCTGGATAGTCCCTCAGAAAGCTCTGCACGACCAAGTTCAGCACATGTGCCAGACATGGGATGTGAGTGAGGTTGCCTAGGCCCAGAGCTGCCACCAGATTTTGGCCATTGTCACACACTACCAAGCCTTGCTGGAGATTCGCTGGCACAAACCACACGTCGCTTGATGGCATTCCAGAGCTCCTGCACTGTGTGGCTTCGATTCCCCAAAGAAATTAATTTCAGTATGGCCTGTTGACGTTTGGCCACGGCTGTGCTCATATCGGTCGTAACAGGCTCCTGCAGCGCTGATTCTGAGGAACTTGAGTAGGAGGAGGAGTCAATGTGTACAGACTGGATTCCTGCAATCCGTGGAGTTGGCAGAACACGTACAGTGCCACTCTCAAGATCTGTACCCGGCTCCACAACATTGACCCAATGGGCAGTGAGGGAAATGTATCGTCCCTGTCCATGGTTACTGGTCCACGCATCGGTGGTCAGGTGGACCTTGCTACTGACGGCGTTTAGTAACGCATGTTTTATTTTTCCCTCCACATGCTTTTGCAGGGCAGGGACGGCTTGCCTGCTGAAATAAAAGTGACTGGGCATGGTGTATTGTGGGACTGCCAATGCCATGAAGTTCCGGAAGATGCCAGTCTCCACCAGCCTGAATGAGAGCATTTCAAGGGCCAGTAGTTTGGCAATGCCAGCATTCAGAGCCTGTGCTCGGGGATGGTTTGCCGAGTATGGCAGCCTTTTATCCCATGCCTGTTCTACCGATGGCTGTAGAGTGGCCTGGGAGTGTGAGGATGACTGGGAACGTGGTGCTGTGGGTGGAATGTCACTGGGTCTCTGGACAACAGTGCCAGAGGTTCTTCCTTGGCGATCCTGTGAGGAAGCCGAACCAGCTGTGTGTGAGCAGGAGAAAGAGGCCCCAACACGAGCTGAAGAGGTGGTAGGTAGTGCTGTACGTTGGCCTACGTCTTCAGTGTGTCTGTGTAACTCCAGCTCGTGCTTGGCCCGTACATGTTTCCACATATTTGTGGTATTGAGGTTGCTGACATTTTTCCCTCTTTTGACTTTCTGATGACACAGCTTGCATTTGACAAAGCAAATGTCATCTGCAAGTGTGTCAAAAAAGGACCATGCATTGCAAGTCTTGGGAGCTCCCGTTTTGGCTTTTGGAAGAGGATTGCTCCTAACGGGTGCTGAAGTGGAGGCTACAGGCAACCAAGTTTGCTCCCTCCTGTTTTGGCCATTGGGGGAATCTCTTCCTCAGAGTTGCTCCCACCACCTCCCTGTTCCTCATGCCATGATGGGTCAAGGACCTCATCATCTACACTCCCCTCTTCAAACACCTGCTTCTCCTGGGTAGTCTCACCAGCACCGTACGCATCAGAAAGTGGCACCTGAGTCTCGTCATCATCTGATGCGTACTGAGGTGTGCTGACCATAGGCACTAGCCCACCCGCCTCTTCAGATTCAGAGGGGCAAAGAAGTTGCGCAACACTGCATACTCCCTCTTCTTCACATTCTTGAATGCTGCTTGGCTGGCCCCCTCTTTCCAAGCCAACAGATTCAGAGAACAGAAGTAGAGACTGTGATCGCTCCTGTCCAGGGCTCTCTGACTGCCTGGGCACTTTGGCAGGTGGTGAAGAGACAGATGGTTGCTCTTCAGTGCTCTGGCCCTGAAAGGACGTGGAAGTCATTGAAGTCGATGCGTTAGCTGCCATCCATCCGACAACGGCTTCAATTTGTTCCTCCTACAGCAGTGGGGTACGGCGAGGTCCTATAAAGCTGCGCATAAAGGACTGTTGCCTGGTAAAACTGGGGGATGCTGACTCACTGGTGCCCGCAGCAGGCACAGAATCCCCACGTCCTCTCCCTGCAGAATCCCCACGTCCTCTCCCTGCTGAAACTCCACGCCCACGTGCCTTACTCCCTGCCTTCTTCATCTTGGTAGACTGATAAAGATAGGCAGAAAAGTACAAAGGGGTGGCTTAGTGTGCTTATTCCTGAACAGCTGCTAACAGGTATAAGAAACACTAATTTTATAAAGTGTTGTGAGGACGACACTTTAATATGAGCTAATGTGGCCTACACAACTGTCAAATGGAGTGTTTGGTGAACTTTAGTTTGTTTGTTTTTTTCAAAAAAACAAAAAGGATGTGACCAAAGATTTGAAAGCGATAGTATCACAAACTTTTTGGAGCTATTACAATGCAGGAAGGTAACCTACAATGCAATAGATGAGGCTTCAAAAAATAGGGTAATACTAATCTGGCTGCAGCTGAAGGGCACAAGCCAGAAAAAAGGCTCCTCTATCTACTCCTATATAGTGTTTGCAACCAACCAATGTAGATGTATATGGATGGATGCACACTAATAGGAGAATGAAAAATGAGCTGCAATAAAAGAAAAATATGTGTGAGGCAGTGACGCACGCTGAGCGGCCTACAACCAGACGTGGCTGCAGGACACACTACTCAGCGTGAGCTGCACTCACACAGACCTTGCAGACAGCTGTGTACACTGCTGCAAGGCAAAAGAAAGCTACAGTGGTGGATTATGTAGCCTGGGTAAAGCACAATATGATTTTGAAAATTGCTATCTCTAACTGTCTCTCAGAGTCTTGAACAGCAGCCTGTCCCTAACTGAATTCACAGCAGAGTGAACAAGAAATGGCGGCAGCGGCGGCTTTTATAGTGCATCATGACATCCTTTCAGCAGCCAATCACAGCCATGCCATTAGTTAACATGCGTAACAGGATGTGCCCACACTTCAGAGGATTGTCATTGGCTGAATCAAATCAAACTGGCTCCTAGCATTATGGGAACTTCCGATTCCGGTATTCGATATGCTAAAAGTATCGGAACTCAGTATCTGAATTCCGATACAGTGAATATCGGCCGATACCCGATACTTGCAGTATCGGAATGCTCAACATTAGTGGCTGGGTGTTTTCCAAAGAGCAAGCAGCTTGTCATGTGTCTTACAAGAGCAGGGAGCAGCTCCTCGGATGTTTTACAAACTGCAGGGGCAGCAGCTGCTAAGATCTTTTTCAAACAGCAGCTCGTCGGTCTCCAGTAGCTCTCTCCTGATCTCCTGCAGCTACTTTAGTATGTACAGCCTGAACATCCAAGACCTGTTATGCAGAAAGTGGATGATGTCATCCCCCTCCTGCCCTCACTGCAGCCTCCACTACACGCTGCTCTTACACTCTTCACTGATCCTCCACTCCATGATGCTCTGCGGGTCCACAATACTCCATTGTCCTCACTGCTTATCTGGTACTGGCTGATCCACTGTCTTCACAGCTCCTCTGCAACAGTTTCACTGCCAGATGACAGTGCAGTCCCATACAAAATGGCAATTCACTGTGATTCCTGTGTTTATTATTCACACTCCTCTTTTGGGTGTTGGCAAACATCCAAAAGGGAGGAAAATAGTGATGCCACTAGTTACTGCCTATATTTTACAGCTAACGTAATCCCAGTAAGTTTTACTATAGCAGACTGATGTCTAGACAGGAAGATGCTCCCCCAGTGATAAATCTCTAGACATTTTTTTTTTAAAGTTATATGTCTAATCTTGCAATGTTTTCAGAAAGAGCAAACATTGCACTGATAACAATAACATATTATTTAGATCTGATTTTGAAGAAAAAAAAACAAATTTTTTGGATGGCATATTCCCTTTAAATCAGGAGCGGCGCAAGTGCAGTAGGAACTCCATATTATAAGCAGAGGCTTTCATCCCAAAAATGGATGAAGCACTGGGCATCATCTACATCACTTATGGAAAGATGGACAGGTTTAGTTATACTTGCCAACTGTCCCGATTTAGCTGGGGCTATCAGGTGAACTGTCCGGAAAACAGTTGAGAACTTTATAACTCATGTTTAGGGATAAGCATATTTGGGGTGCTACCACAACATGTCTTAAAGGGTTTTCCCATCTTTATAATTGGGTATTGTTGGATAGTTACATAAAATTAGAAAAAGTGTCAATTCAGCTCACAGCTGCTGTGTAAGAGATGAGAATCCCAGGAAACTTCAAGGGTAGATAGTCTGTGGTTTGGGTATGGTGCATGGAGTATGCACTGATTGGTCCGGCTTCCAGGTGAAATAATTTTCAATGGCCCAAAAGGGGATGTTCTCCAGCACTAAAGGAAGATAGTTAAGACTTTAAAGGGAATCTCTCACCGGAAGTTGTCGGCCTATGTAAATGGCCTGTGTCCGGTCCGATGGGTGGTGTTTCTTCTCTTTTTTCTCCACCCCATCCATGGCCCCCGTCCACGATCTTTTCCAGAATTCTAGTAGTTCTACGCCATAGTTCACGCGTGCGCAAAGCAATCTTGCTTCGCGCATGCGCAGTATGCTTTGCCCAAATGCGGGCAAAGCCGAAAATCATTAATTCGCATGTGCCGGTCACTATGTCCCGGAAGTACATCCAAATACTCGGAGATCACCCGAGCATGCTCGGGAAAACTCCAGTAACGAGTATACTTGCTCATCACTATTCCCCTGCAATAACATTAATATTAAGTATTAGCTGATCTGGCAAAATTTGAATTCACCAGATGGTGCGGATTTACCTGGGAAATGTGATTAGCAGCAAAGTTACTCTCCACTGATTGAATGTCCCATTTTATTTCTGGGGTCTCTACAGATCCCAAAGAATAATGAATGTAATATGTAAAAAATAAGCTGGTATTTACCCTACCACTTCCCTCTCTGGCTCCTCTGCTCCTCACTGTCCTCCCACCCTTTTCACATGTTATCACTGCAGAAAACACCGAAAACCCTCTTCACTGTATGTCTGGACTTCTGGCTCTGATGAGTCAATAACATGGTGCAAATCATGAACTTATGCAGGCATGCACACATCTGTTTCGGGCCTCTTTAAAGCAGCATGTCCTAGCGCGGAGAAGCTCAGGATTTCAGTGCTCTTGGGGTCAGTAAAAAGATGCAAAAATGCAGATGCAGTGAAGAGAAGGTGGTTGGCAGCGAAGAGCAGGTAGTGGGCAGCGAAGAGCAGGTGGTGGGCAGCGAAGAGCAGGCGGTGGACAGCAAAGAGCAGGCGGTGGACAGCAAAGAGCAGGCGGTGGACAGCAAAGAGCAGGCGGTGGACAGCAAAGAGCAGGCGGTAAACAGCAAAGAGCAGGCGTGGACAGCAAAGAGCAGGCGGTGGACAGCAAAGCGCAGGCGGTGGACAGCGAAGAGCAGGCGGTGGACAGCAAAGAGCAGGCGGTAAACAGCAAAGAGCAGGCGGTAAACAGCAAAGAGCAGGCGTGGACAGCAAAGAGCAGGCGGTGGACAGCAAAGCGCAGGCGGTGGACAGCAAAGAGCAGGCGGTGGACAGCAAAGAGCAGGCGGTAAACAGCAAAGAGCAGGCAGTGGACAGCAAAGAGCAGGCGGTGGACAGCAAAGAGCAGACGGTGGACAGCAAAGAGCAGATGGTGGACAGTGAAGAGCAGAAGGCTGAGGAAGTGAGCGGTAAGGTGAGAATTTTTTTTCATTTTTAACCTTTTGGTGGTGCTTTATGGTTCCACAAAAAGGCATCCACCATTTTTCAAAATCTACTCTGAAGCAAATTACAAAAATAAATAAATAATCTGCATTTTGACGAATGCACTCGAATAGATTCTTTAACTGACATTTTTCCGTATTGTTTAACATACTGAACATCTTAATTGTTATGGACAAAAAAACTACTTTTCATACAAACCCCAGAACATGATAGTAGTGCTACATTTGATTCCATGAGAAATATCATAAGATACAAATGGGTCACTATAGCAGAGAAAAAATGTGAAGCTTTCTGGAGATTTCAAAAAGCATTTTCTAAGAAAAATATTGAAATTTTGGCACCAAAAAGGATCATATCTGAAATAATGATACTTACAGAGCTGCATACAAAATAGTATTAGCACATTCTATGTATGTTGTTGTTGGAAGGTTTTGGATAAAGCTTTTCCAGTAATTGCATTTGTCCTTGTCCCTTTTACAACACGTTGATAAGTAAAGTGATTTTTTACTGTCAATTCATGAAAATATTCATTAAACTAGTTTAGAATATAAAAACAAATCATTCCTTACTGCCTTCCCATAAACTTGACATGAATACGCAGAGATAAATCTTAATGCATGTTTATCCATGTCACTTACATATCAGCAAAGAATGTGTTCTTGCCATAGTACATTTTCAATCAAAATCCTATATATGCTTTCTTTCTGTATCTACAGTATATCCATTTATAAAGTGGCGTACCATTATAACAAGGGCACCGGGTTGTAGTCCAGAACGAGCTCACCCACTAAACACAGTCTGTAGACACCCTGGCCCCTTGTACATGCAATCTGGGATGGATTCAGTCTTTCCCCCAAACAGAGTTACCTTCTTCTGGTCACAGCAGTCCAGGCAATTAAGAGTCAAGGGACACAGCTGTGTTCCAACAGAGAACAGTAACTTTTTTATTGAAAAGAGTTGAAGAATGGACATGAAAGACAAATACAACACGGGCTTTCCTGCTCTTTCCCTGACGTTTGCTGCAGTCATACCCCCAACGGCAGCAGCAGCAGCCAAAGTTCACAGTTATCCAATCGCTGGAATCGGAGCACCTAAGACCCCTTCAAAGTCCTGAGGGCCTGTGTTGCAATCCTTTAGTCTGTAAAGGTTCCTGGTCTGGGGCAGCAGATTTCTCCCATCCGGGAGTCTGGCAATGCCTCTCTCGTCTGCATCTGCTCTGGCTGACAATCCGGGCAGAATTCAGGAAGCAACAGCTTCCTCTCCCCTGTGGCTGCAGGACCAGCCCCCTTACATTAACCATTGCTATTCCTAACTAGACAGGCATTTAATGAAGAACACTACAATACAATATAAGACAAAATGATTCACATGACATGACGTAACACATTACAAAACATTACAGAATGTAACATGGGTATGTAAGAAGTGCGCAGTGGGGTCACATGGCAAAAAGGAGGGGTTGCAACTGAGGGGACTGGCCATCTCCTTAAATTTCCCCCTCCTTAAGCATGGCCATCCCCGGCCATGGTAACCTGAAAAATACATAAGACAACAGTTGATAAAACGCTCATAGTCTTGTTATGGCCGGTCATCCCTTCAACAGAGGCGGCCACAATCTTTGGAAGTGGGCCTCAGTCAGAATCAAGTCTTTTTTCTGTCTTTGGGTCTACGTGACCCTGGTCCTACTGAGGACAGTCTTCCACCCCCTCCTTTCGGCAAGCCATGGGCCTTTTTGATGATGGTGGGCTGCATTTAAACATGGGGCCAGTCCAAGGGAAAGATTGGGGACAAAGTTCAAGAACATGCAGTTCAACAGCCACATCCGTAGTCCACCATCATTAAGCCCCATGGGGTCTTGGTGCCGTGATCCAGTAAGGGAGGCACCAACGGGTGCAAAACAAACTATGAGGAGGGGAAAATAAACAAGTGTGGCCACTCACATGGGGCCACGTCAGGCGCCATTGTCTTTCATGTGCCATACAGAGCTGACTGCCCTCTTGGAGACGCGGAACAATCCCTTAGAACAGTTGGGTGCAGCCGACACCTATTAACATCTTTACCTTAAAGGGACCGCATCAGTCTGGACACGGCCGCTGTGTTGCATAGTGGGCCGCATGGGGACCGTGCACTACCAAGTACACGTTGGACGAGGACCCACTAGAGGAGAAGGAGTCTCCGCTATTTCTCGGGCTCCACACTCCCTCCAGTGGTGGTCTTGCGGCTCCTTGAGTCTCCGGCTCTATGGAAGCACTTGTGGCAGCTTCACTGCTCCGAGGCACCACCTGCTCCTGTGCGGCTGGGGCAACTGTGGCCGCAGCGTCTGGCCGTTCCACCTGCAGGGTGTCCTGCAGTGGACTGGTTTCAAAGTCAGAGGCCATTCTTAAGGCCATAGCGTAGGGGCCTCGGGATCCTTGCTGCTTGAAAAAATCCACGTGGTGCCTTCAACTATATCAATAGCTGCTCTTCAACTATATCAACAGTAAAAGAATCAAAAGTGAAAGTGTAGGCCCATTAAAAAATTGTGAGGAAAGTATGGTTGTAGATGATGAGGAAAAAGCTAATATATTAAACACCTTCTTCTCCAAGGTATTCACGGTGGAATATGAAATGCTAGGTGAAATGCCGAGAGACAAAGAAAACCCTATATTAAGGGTCACCAATCTAACCCAAGAAGAGGTGCATAACTGGCTAAATAAGATTAAAATAGATAAATCTCCGGGTCCGGATGGCATACACCCACGAGTACTAAGAGAACTAAGTAATGTAATAGACAAACCATTATTTCTTTTATTTAGAGACTCTATAGTGACGGGGTCTGTTCCACAGGACTGGCGCAAAGCAAATGTGGTACCCATATTCAAAAAGGGCTCTAAAAGTGAACCTGGAAATTATAGGCCAGTAAGTCTAACCTCTATTGTTGGTAAAATATTTGAAGGGTTTCTGAGGGATGTAATTCTGGATTATCTCAATGAGAATAACTGTTTAACTCCATATCAGCATGGGTTTATGAGGAATCGCTCCTGTCAAACCAATCTAATCAGTTTTTATGAAGAGGTAAGCTATAGACTGGACCAAGGTGAGTCATTGGATGTGGTATATCTTGATTTTTCCAAAGTGTTTGATACCGTGCCACACAAGAGGTTGGTACACAAAATGAGAATGCTGGGTCTGGGGGAAAATGTGTGCAACTGTGTAAGTAAATGGCTTAGTGATAGAAAGCAGAGGGTGGTTATAAATGGTATATTCTCTAACTGGGTCACTGTGACCAGTGGGGTACCGCAGGGGTCGGTGTTGGGACCTATCCTCTTCAACATATTTATTAACGATCTGGTAGAAGGCTTGCACAGTAAAATATCGATATTTGCAGATGATACAAAACTATGTAAAGCAGTCAATACAAGAGAAGATAGTATTCTGCTACAGAAGGATCTGGATAAGTTGGAAACTTGGGCTGAAAGGTGGCAGATGCAGTTTAACAATTATAAATGTAAGGTTATACACATGGGAAGAAGGAATCAGTATCACCATTACACACTGAACGGTAAACCACTGGGTAAATCTGACATGGAGAAGGACTTGGGGATCCTAGTTAATGATAAACTTACCTAGAGCAGCCAGTGCCAGGCAGCGGCTGCCAAGGCAAAAAAGATCATGGGGTGCATTAAAAGAGGTCTGGATACACATGATGAGAGCATTATACTGCCTCTGTACAAATCTCTGGTTAGACCGCACATGGAGTACTGTGTACAGTTTTGGGCACCGGTGCTCAGGAAGGATATAATGGAACTAGAGCGGGTACAAAGGAGGGCAACAAAATTAATAAAGGGGATGAGGGAACTACAATACCCAGAGAGATTAGCAAAATTAGGATTATTTAGTCTAGAAAAAAGACGACTGAGGGGCGATCTAATAACCATGTAATGTATAAGTATATAAGGGGACAATACAAATATCTCTCTGAGGATCTGTTTATACCAAGGAAGGTGATGGTCACAAGGGGGCATTCTATGCATCTGGAGGAGAGAAGGTTTTTCCACCAACATAGAAGAGGATTCTTTACTGTTAGGGCAGTGTCATGTCGGACACTGTTCACACCAGGGTGTCCGGCAGACAGCGGTAATACCCCATCCTACCACATGGTTCTCAGCGGCGCTGGTTGGTCTTCTGATCCGGCTTGGATTGGGTTAACCAGGCTGTCATTCTGGCTGAGGGCTTAGCCACGCCCTCTGTCTTTAAATTGCCCTGTGTGACTATGGGCGTCGCCGACTATAGCTCTTGCCTTGTGCTAAGCGATACCGGTCTGGAGTGGTGGTCTAAGGAGCATACGGTTGCTGGTGTAGTATATCCCATTGTTGCCATTTTGCCTCCCTGTGTTGTATTATTTGGTTGCCCTTGCACATTACTGTATTCCCCTGTGTGCATGCGGTGTGGTGGATTTCCGTTATCCCTGTCCATACTTATTTGTGGGGTCTGGTGCTTGGTCTCCTCACTGGGTGGAGGGTGGTGGGTTCAGCTTAGGGCTGGACAGGAGACAAGGACAGGGTGGAGGCCCAGGCAGGCACACCTTCAGTGTAAACCCTGGGTTGAGGGACAGACAGGGTTTCCCCTAGTCTGAGGGACACCGCAGGGGCCCCGGGGTTTCAGCCTAAAGTTACCTAGGCTTCCAATGACATTATAGTCGGCCCAAAAAGAGAAAAAAAAAAAAGGAATTATTTACCATGGATCCTATAGTCTCCATAATCAAGCAGCTGGAGGCTCTGTCCATACAGGTCACTGAACTGAGGGGGGCGGTCCAGCAACAAGGCCTCTCAGTTCCTGCTGTGCAAACTGAGGCAGCAGTCAGGGCAGCTGAACCTAAGTTACCTCTCCCTGAACGATTTTCTGGTGATCGCTGTAAGTTCGTGGTATTTCGTGAATCCTGCAAATTGTATTTTCGCATGCGTCCTCTCTCCTCAGGAAATGAGGCTCAGCGTGTGGGCTTGGTAGTTTCCTTGCTGGGTGGTGACCCACAAGCATGGGCGTTTTCACTACCTTCTGATTCACCTGCATTTGAGTCCGTAGACCTTTTTTTTCTGCTCTGGGTTTAATCTATGACGATCCTGACAGACTGGCGTTAGCAGAATCTAAAATACGCTCTCTACTCCAGGGTGAGCGACTGACGAAGGATTACTGTACTGAATTTCGTCGCTGGGCTGTGGACACGCAATGGAATGACCCTGCACTAAGGAGTCAATTTTTGCATGGGGTTTCTGAAAGGGTTAAACAAGCTCTGCTAATGTATGAGACTCCCGCTTCTCTGGAGGCTGCTATGGTGCTTGTAGTACGCATTGATCGCCGCTTTCGTCAGAGGTCGCAGGAGACATTGCCTGTGGGGGGAGGGGCAGTCTCTGGTGAGGTTGCCTCAGGTGAATCCGTGGAACCTATGCAGATCGCTGGTATATCACATACACATAATAACAAGCATAAATGTCCCTTGCCCAAAGAGCAAGGGGTCTGTTTTTTTGTGGCAAAAAAGGACATATTATTAATGCTTGCCCCCTGGTACCTAAGAAAGACATGCCGGCGGAAAACTGCTAGGCTCAGAGGGTTTGGAGGAGTCTAGTCTGAGCCTTTGCATATCCTCCGTGGTGGTCTCCCAGTGTATGCTCCCTGCCAAGGTAGTTATCGGGGGCCAAGAGCTGTCAATTACTGTATTTGTAGATAGTGGTTCAGCCGCTAATCTCATTGATGAAAAGTTTGCGCGTACTGCGGGATTTAAGGTGGAGACGCTGCCTAATCCTATCCGGGTGGTTACCATCAATGCCTCCCCTCTCTCACAAGGGAAGATTAAAGAGTTTGTGGCTGATGTAAAACTCCACATTGGGGTCCTACACTCTGAGCGGGTAACATGTAAGGTGCTCAGTAATTTACCTGCTCAGGTAGTTCTGGGGTTTCCATGAATGTCTATGCACAATCCGGTGATTGATTGGAAAACCCAGGACATAATTCAGAGGAGCAGATACTGCCAGGAGAGTTGTCTGGCCACGTGTATCTCCGCTCTGACTCCCAGCATCCCGGAGCCACTGCTGGACTTTGCTGATGTATTTTCTGAAAGAGGTTGTTCAGAGCTGCCACCGCACCGACCCTATGACTGTGCTATTAGGTTAAAACCGGGGGCCAAGTTACCAAAAGCAAGGATGTTTAATATCTCAGGTCCTGAGAGGCAAGCTCTCAAAGAATACATTGCAGAAAGTCTAAGCAAAGGGCACATCAGGCCTTCATCATCTCCATTGGCGGCGGGGTTCTTCTTTGTCAAGAAGAAAGATGGCGGATTACGCGCGTGTCTGGATTTCAGGGAACTCAACCAGATTACGGTTCGTGACCCCTACCCAATGCCACTGACACCCGATTTGTTCAACCAGGTGTCTGGTGTCAAATGGTTTTCCAAGCTTGACCTCAGGGGGGCATACAATCTCATAAGAGTCCGTCAAGGGGATGAATGGAAGATGGCATTTAATACCCCTGAGGGTCATTTTGAGAATTTGGTGAAGCCATTTGGGTTGACGAGCGTTCCAGCAGTATTTCAACATTTCATAAATGATGTCTTTTCTCATCTCTTGGGGAAATTTGTTATTATATACCTTGATGACATTCTTATTTACTCACGCGACCGTGATGCACACATAGAGCATGTTAGGCAGGTGTTGCAGTTGCTCAGGGAAAAAAAGCTCTATGCCAAGCTTGAGAAATGTGTATTTGTCGTCCAAGAATTACCTTTTTTGGGTTATGTAATTTCCGCCTCAGGGTTTAAAATGGACACCGCTAAGGTGCAAGCGGTGATGCAGTGGGATCGGCCTGATAATCTCAAGGCGCTTCAGCGATTCCTGGGCTTTTCCAACTATTATAGGAAATTTATTAAGAATTTTTCTATGATTGCTAAGCCGCTCACCGACATGACTAAAAAAGGTACCAATTTTTCTGACTGGTCTGAGGCTGCTGTGCGCACGTTTGAATTCCTCAAAAACAGTTTTGCTTCAGCTCCCATCCTGGTTCAGCCTGATGTCTCCCTACCATTTACCGTGGAGGTGGATGCATCTGAGGTTGGAGTGGGGGCGGTACTGTCTCAGGGTCCATCCTTGGGCGAATTGCATCCGTGTGCCTACTTCTCCAAGAAACTGTCGCCGGCCGAGCGTAATTACGATATTGGTAACAGGGAATTGTTGGCCATCAAGTTGGCATTTGAGGAATGGCGACACTTCTTGGAGGGGGCAGTCCATCAGATTACTGTTATAACAGACCATAAGAATCTGCTTTATTTAGAGTCTGCTAAACGCCTGTCCCCCAGACAGGCTTTCTGGGCGTTATTCTTCACCCGGTTCAATTTTTTTGTGACAAACCAACCAGGTTCTAAGAATACTAAGGCGGACGCCTTGTCCAGATGTTTTCCAGGTGGAGAGCCACGTGAGGATCCGGTGCCTATCCTCCAAAAGAGAGTTGTGGTCTCGGCTCTCACGACAGAGGTTGAGGCAGAGATTGCTGATGCTCAGGAGGAGGTACCGCCGGATCTGCCTCCTAATAAATCATTTGTGCCACTACACCTACGCTTAAAAGTGTTAGGGGAACATCACGATACTGTCCTGGCGGGTCACCCAGGAGTTAAGGGCACTCTGGAACTTGTATCACGTCATTTTTGGTGGCCCAAAATCCGGCAGGACGTGACCTCATATGTGTCAGCCTGTACCACGTGCGCACGGGCCAAGACACCACGCTCCCGTCCTGCTGGCACATTGCATCCTCTCGGTGTGCCCAGTAAGCCATGGACTGAGATTTCCATGGATTTCATTACGGATTTGCCCTCCTCGGCTGGGAACACGGTCATTCTGGTAATAGTTGATCGGTTCTCTAAAATGTCACATTTCGTTGCTTTGCCATCTTTGCCCAATGCGAAGACCCTTGCTCAGGTATTTATTCGTGAGGTGATCAGACTTCATGGTGTCCCGTCTGACATTGTATCTGATAGAGGTACACAATTTGTGGCAAAATTTTGGAAAGCTTTTTGTTCACGCCTAGGGATTAAATTGTCTCATTCATCGGCTTTCCATCCTCAGTCGAATGGGCAGACTGAGCGTATGAACCAAAACCTGGAACAATACTTACGCTGTTTTGTGACTGACAATCAGGAAGAGTGGTCGGCGTTTCTTCCTCTGGCTGAATTCACGATAAACAATCATTATCAGGAATCGTCTGGGGAATCTCCTTTCTTTTGTGTTTATGGTCAACATCCCCAATTCTGTACCTTGCGCCAAGGGAGCTCTGCAGGCGTCCCTGAGGAGGACCAGTTGGGAGCACAATTGTCATCCTTTTGGCGGAGAGTAAAGCAGCGCTTGCTGAATGTAGGTTCTAGGTATAAACCTGTGGCTGACGGTAGACGTGTGCCTGGTCCGGACCTGTGTGTGGGTGATTGGGTGTGGTTGTCTACAAGGAACATCAAACTCAAAATACCATCGCTTAAGTTGGGGCCCAGGTTCATTGGTCCATTTAGGATCTCCGCAATTATCAACCCTGTGGCATTTCGTTTAGCGTTACCTGCCGTATACAAGATACATAATGTGTTTCACAAGGCGTTACTTAGTCATGATCTGACTAAGACTACTTTTTAGTTGAAACGCGTTGATCCTCCTCACTGGTGTGCTTGGTGTTTGCTATAAGAAATTTTTAAAGAACCAACATATTTTTAAGTTGTCCAATAAAGCTTTGTAAATTGCAGCCGCCTCCGTCTCCAGCTGGATCACTTTTTTTTTTTCTTCCTCATGCATATATCATCAGCATAAATAAAGGAACAAAAAAAGGGGAAAAACATCAACAATAAGGTGTATCCATATGATAGATGTAAATATATAATTACAGCAAAGAGCACCTAATGGCGCACAATCCTGATCAAATCGCCCTAATGCTGGAGACTCACACAATAAAATACTTGGCTGTTTTTCAACAACGTTTTTTGCCTGATATCTCATTGCCACTTATTTATGTGGCGTCTTTCATGCAGATCCACATTAGTGTGGTTTTCACTTGGTATTATCATGGCTTCTTGAATAATATCTGCCTGTTTGATACTTTATTACCACTCATTTAAGTGGTTTTATGTGAGCAGCTCAGCATCCAGTGCGGTTATTTATTTTTTCATCTTTATGGGATTGAACCATTTTTTGCACATGTTGTGCGCTGGTCTATATATATTTTTTCTGGACCTTCATCTCAAGTATTGTGGATTTTATATATTCGATTAGACTATGTGGCACTTCAGTTGTGATTGACATGTGATCCATGGTATTTTTCAACGTGAATGCTATTTTATTGTGTGAGTCTCCAGCATTAGGGCGATTTGATCAGGATTGTGCGCCATTAGGTGCTCTTTGCTGTAATTATATATTTACATCTATCATAAGGATACACCTTATTGTGGATGTTTTTCCCCTTTTTTTGTTCCTTTATTTATGCTGATGATATATGCATGAGACTCAATTCATTATTGTATTGATCAGGACTAACAGGGGGATTGTATTCCCTTTTTGCTTTTACATGTTTTTAAATTTATATTGTTGTCAATAAAGCTTTTCCTGTTATTATTATATATATACACTCACTGGCCACTTTATTAGGTACACCTGTCCAACTGTGTGTTAAGACTTAATTTCTAATCAGCCAATCACATGGCGGCAACTCAGTGCATTTAGGCATGTAGACATGGTCAAGACAATCTCCTGCAGTTCAAACCGAGCATCAGTATGGGGAAGAAAGGTGATTTGAGTGCCTTTGAACGTGGCATGATTGTTGGTGCCAGAAGGGCTGGTCTGAGTATTTCAGAAACTGCTGATCTACTGGGATTTTCACGCACAACCATCTCTAGGGTTTACAGAGAATGGTCCGAAAAAGAAAAAAAATCCAGTGAGCGGCAGTTCTGTGGCCGGAAATGCCATGTTGATGCCAGAGGTCAGAGGAGAATGGGCAGACTGGGTCGAGCTGATAGAAAGGCAACAGTGACTCAAATTGCCACCCGTTACAACCAAGGTAGGCAGAAGAGCATCTCTGAACGCACAGTGCGTCGAACTTTGAGGCAGATGGGCTACAGCAGCAGAAGACCACACCGGGTACCACTCCTCTCAGCTAAGAACAGGAAACTGAGGCTACAATTTGCACAAGCTCATCGAAATTGGACAGTAGAAGATTGGAAAAACGTTGCCTGGTCTGATGAGTCTCGATTTCTGCTGCGACATTCGGATGGTAGGGTCAGAATTTGGCGTAAACAACATGAAAGCATGGATCCATCCTGCCTTGTATCAACGGTTCAGGCTGGTGGTGGTGGTGTCATGGTGTGGGGAATTTTTTCTTGGCACTCTTTGGGCCCCTTGGTACCAATTGAGCATCGTTGCAATGCCACAGCCTACCTGAGTATTGTTGCTGACCATGTCCATCCCTTTATGACCACAATGTACCCAACATCTGATGGCTACTTTCAGCAGGATAATGCGCCATGTCATAAAGCTCGAATCATCTCAGATTGGTTTCTTGAACATGACAATGAGTTTACTGTACTCAAATGGCCTCCTCAGTCACCAGATCTCAATCCAATAGAGCATCTTTGGGATGTGGTGGAACGGGAGATTCGCATCAGGGATGTGCAGCCGACAAATCTGCGCCAACTGTGTGATGCCATCATGTCAATATGGTCCAAAATCTCTGAGGAATGCTTCCAGCACCTTGTTGAATCTCTGCCACGAAGAATTGAGGCAGTTCTGAAGGCAAAAGGGGGTCCAACCCGTTACTAGCATGGTGTACCTAATAAAGTGGCCAGTGAGTGTATATATCGGTGGTGTGCATTTTTATGTGGTCTTCTTTCCTTTTTTGTTGCATTAACTCTTCATGTGACCATTTGCACCCCCGACATTAATTATTTCATTGAGTATTTGCAGTGCGCCCTTACATTCTTTTTCCTGGCATTCAAATAGACCTTGGCCCCAGTTTTCAACTTCTGCAGGAAGCTGAAGCCCCTGCACAGATTAAAGTACCTGACAAGGCTGCGAGTCATCTGGCTTGCTGCTGTTCCTCTGCCTAGGCGCTGTAGTTCCTTGCGGATGCCGCGCTCCCGCCGCCTTTTCTCCCGGATCACTTTGTGTTTTCACTCGGCTTCCATAAGCACATAGGAGCCCATGTAGCTACAGAGGAGCCCTACCACATCTTCGCCATGGTTGTTGGCTGGAGTGAGCACGGCCTGAGGAATTGCTGGGGTCTATGCTGCCAAAGCCGATGACACACGGGTGAGGACAGCAGGACAAAGGGAAGAAGGTAGCGGCCGGCGAGGCGACAGGACAGTCCGATGGGGAGTTTTTACTCACTGCCGTGACTGATGGTAGCCGACTGGAGCATCTGCTGGGTTCAGCAGTTGCAGCCAACACGATGTCACACAGGACCGCCTTCAGAATCTCCTGCTCACCTGCGGGCTTCCGTCAGTGTATTGCTGGTCCTTCCTCCTCATAGTCCTCTACCTTCGTGGGTAGCAGAGGTGGCTGTCAGGATAAGGGCCGCTCTTCTAGGTCTTCTGATCACCAGACCTCATACTGCAGGTCTGCCTCCACCCATGCCGCTATGGTGTGACATGTGGTGTCTCTCTCGGTCAGCAGATAATAGCGCCTCGTCCAACAACAGGTAGTCTGTCTTTTCTGGGTTCCAGCCATTCGTGGGTGGGGTCATCTTCTGTTGTTTCACCCGTTTCTCCTGTTCAGGCTGTAAGGGCGGCACAGCAGTCCAGGCAATTAAGAGTCCATGGATGCAGATGTATTCCAACAGTAACTTTTTTTGAACAGAGTTGAAGAATGGGCATGAAAGACAAATACAACATAGGCTTTCCTGCTCTTTCCCTGACATTTGCTGCAGTCGCACCCACAACAACCACAGCAGCCAAAGTTCAGTCATCCGCTAGCTGGAATCTGGGCACCTGAGACCCCTTCAGCGAAGGTCCCTTCAAAGTCCTGAGGGCCTGTGTTGCAATCCTTTAGTCCATAAAGGTTCTTGGTCCGGATCAGCAGATCTTTCCTATCCAGGAGACTGGCAATGCCCTTCTCATTATCTACGTCTGCCCTGGCCGACAATCTGGGCAGAATTCAGGAAGCAGCAGCTTCCTCTCCTGTAGTGAATGCAGGTCCAGCCCCCTTACATTAACCATTGTTGACAGGCATTTAAAGCAGAACACTACATTACAACATAAGACAATTTGATTCACATGACGTGACGTAACACATTACAAAACATTATAGAATGTAACATGGGTACATAGGAAGTGCGCAGTGGGGTTACACAGCAAAAAGGAGGGGGTGCAATTCAGGGACTGGCCATCTCCTTATACCATTTCTTAGAAATTAAAAATAGAGCGGTTTTACAAATATCCAGACATCCGCTGCCTATAAGAATCTGAATGTGACCAAGCTGATTTCTGTGAGTTTCCTTATTTCCGGATCCTTTATAACAATAACCTTAAAAGGTTTCTATGCAGAATATGAAAAATATAAAATGTTTATTTACAGAGTTACCATAATGCAAGATACATAAATTCATATATACAGTATTTTTGAGTGTTTTAAAAATACACAAATAAGTTGTAATATAGTAGAGTATTTTAACCCCTTTCTGCCATCTGACGTACTGTCCCATCCATGGGCCCCGGGCCCCTATGCCCATGGACGGGATAGTACATCTACTGCAATTAGCAGCGCTCACGGGGGGAGCGCCGCTCATCGCAGCCGGGTGTCAGCTGATTATCACAGCTGACACCCAGCACTTTGTGTCAGGGGTGGTCACGGACCACCCCCGACACGATAACCCCTGGCACACTGCGATCAAACACGATCGCAGTGTACCGGGGTTTTAGGGAGGCATCGGCAGGGAGGGGGCTCCCTCCGTGCTTCCCTGTGACCCCCGCAGCAGCGCAATGTGCAGCGCTGCTGCAGGGGCCTCCTTCCCTGCAGGTCCCCAGATCCAATATGGTGGCGGGGACCTTTGGGGGCCTGCAGGGAGGTGGCTTCCTCAGTGCCTACAAAACGCCGGCATGAGGAAGCCTCCAGCAGTGCCTGTGTGAGATCGCTGATCTGTCACAGCGATCTGTGTCAGATCAGCGATCTCACACATGACAGTGATGTCCCCCCTGGGACTGTATATTAAAGTTAAAAAAAAAAAAAAAAGTGTAAAAATAATTTATAAAAAAACGCTAAATAAATAAAAAAAATATATTCCCTAATAAATTCATTTTTTGGAAATAAAAAAACCCCAAAACAATAAATGTACAAATATTTAGTATCGCCGCGTCCGTAAGAACCCACCCTATAAAGCTGTCCTATTAGTTAACCCCTTTAGCGAGCCCCTTAAAAAATAAAAAACAAAGCAAAAATAATGCTTTATTATCATACCGCCGAACAAAAAGTGCAATAATGCGCGATCAAAAAGACGGATATAAATAACCATGGTACTACTGAAAACGTCATCTTGTCCCGCAAAAAACGAGCCACCACACAGCGTCAGTGAAAAAATAAAAAGTTATAGCTCACAGAATAAAGCGATGCAAAAATAATTATTTTTTATATAATATTGTTTTCATTGCATAAAAGCGCTAAAACATAAAAAGACATAAATGAGGTATCACTGTAATCATACTGACCCGAAGAATAAAACCGCCTTATCAATTTTACCATACGTGGAACAGGTGTAAACTCACCCCCCAAAAGAAATTCTTGAAATGCTGGTTTTTGTTCATTCTATGTCCCAAAAATCGGAATGAAAAGCGATCAAAAAATGTCACGTGCACGAAAATGGCACCAATAAAAACGACAACTCATCCCGCCAAAAATAAGACCTCACATGACTCGGTGGGTCAAAATGCGGAAAAATTATAGCTCTCAAAATGTGGGAATGCAAAAACTATTTTTACAATAAAAAGCGTCATTTAGTGTGTGACAGCTGCCAAATATAAAAACCCACCATAAATAGTAAATCAAACCTCCCTTTATCACCCCCTTAGTTAGGGAAAATAATAAAATTAAAAAAATGTATTTATTTCCATTTTCCCATTAGGGTTAGGGCTAGGGTTAGGGCTAGGGTTAGGGTTAGGTCTGAGATTAGGGTTAGGGGTGTGTTGGGGTTAGGGTTGGAGTTACAATTGGGGGGTTTCCACTGTTTGGGCACATCAGGTGCTCTCCAAACGCAACATGGCGTCTGATCTCAATTCCAGCCAATTCTTGGTTGAAAAAGTCAAATGGTGCTCTTTCCCTTCCAAGCTCTGCCATTCACCCAAACAGTGTTTTATCCCTACATATGGGGTATCAGCCTACTCAGGACAAATTGCAAAACAACTTTTGGGTTCCACTTTCTCCTGTTACCCTTAGGAAAATAAAAAATTGGGGGCAAAAATATCATTTTTGTGGAAAAACAATGATTTTTTTAATTTCACGCCCAGGCATTATAAACTAATGTGAAGCACTTGGGGGTTCAAAGTGCTCAACAGACTTCTAGATAAGCTCCGTGGGGGGTCTCGTTTCCAAAATGGGGTCACTTGTGGGGAGTTTCAACAGTTTAGGCACATCAGAGGCTCTCCAAGTGCGACATGACACCCGCAGACCATTCCATCAAAGTCTGCATTCCAAAAGTCACTACTTCCCTTCCGAGCCCCGACGTGTGCCCATACAGTAGTTTTCTCCCACATATGGGGTATCAGCGTACTCAGGATAAATTGGAAAACAACTTTTGGGGTCCAATTTCTCCTGTTACCCTTGGGAAAAGAAAAAAATTGGGGACTAAAAGATCATGTTTGTGGAAAAAAATATGATTTTTTTATTTTCACGCCCGGGCGTTATAAACTTGTGTGAAGCCCTTGGGGGTTCAAAGTGCTCACCACACATCTAGATAAGTTCCTTGGGGGGGTCTAATTTCTAAATTGGTGTCATTTGTGGGGGGTTCCACTGTTTTGGCACATCAAGGGCTTTCCAAACGCGACATGGCGTCCGATCTCAATTCCAGCCATAAAAGTCAAATGGCGCTGCTTCTCTTCCGAGCTCTGCCATGCGCCCAAATAGTGGTTAACCCCCACATGTGGGGTATCAGCGTACTCAGGACAAATTGCACAATAACTTTTAGGGTCCTGTTACCCTTGGGAAAATAAAAATTGGGGGTGAAAAGATCATTTTTTTTTTTTAAATATGTTTTAATTGTACGGCTGCACGTTATAAACTTCTGTGAAGCCCTTGTGTGTTTAAAGTTCTCACCACACAACTAGATAAGTTCCTTGGGGGTCTAGTTTCCAAAATGGGGTCACTTGTTGGGGGTTTCCACTGTTTAGGCACATCAGGAGCTCTCCAAACATGACATGGCTTCCGATCTGAATTCAAGCAAATTTTGCATTGAAAAAGTCAAACGGCGCTTCTTCCCTTCTGAGCTCTGCCATGCGCCGAAACAGTGGCTCCCCCCCACATATCAGGTATCAGCGTACTCAGGAGAAATTGCACAATAACTTTTGCAGTCCAATTTCTCCTGTTACCCTTGGTAAAATAAAAAAAAATTGGACCTGAACTAATTTTTTTGTGAAAAAAAGTTAAATGTTCATTTTTTTAAAACATTCAAAAAATTCCTGTGAAGCACCTGAAGAGTTAATAAACTTCTAGAATGTGGTTTTGAGCACCTTGAGGGGTGCAGTTTTTAGAATGATGTCACTTTTGGGTATTTTCTATCATATAGACCCCTCAAAGTGACTTCAAATGCGATGTGGTCCGTAAAAATAAAATGGTGTTGCAAAAATGAGAAATTGCTGGTCAACTTTTAACCCTTATAACTCCCTAATAAAAAAAAATTTGGTTCCAAAATTGTGCTGATGTAAAGTAAACATGTGGGAAATATTACTTGTTAAGTTTTTTGTGTGCCATATCTCTGTGATTTAAGGGCATAAAAATTCAAAGTTGGATAATTGCAAAATTTTCACCAAATTTCCGTCTTTTTCACAAATAAACGCAAGTTATTTGAATGAAATTTTACCACTAACATGAAGTACAATATGTCTCGAGAGAACTTTGCAGGAATCAGTGGGCTCCATGGAAGCGTTTCAGAGTTAAGGGACATAAAGGGACAGTGGTTAGAATTGTAAAAATTGGTCCGGTCATGAACGTGCAAACCACCCTTGGGGGTAAAGGGGTTAAAGAAACAGGAAAAAAAGCAGATTGATGGCTCATGTTGTTAAAGGGAACCGGTCATGTAAAACAGCGCTATTAACCTAAAGATACGGGGTTAATCTGAAGGTTAATAGTCTTGATACCGTGCAGCTCTGGCATTGTGCCGGGAGGAAATTAACTTTATTTCTCCCCGGCAGCGTTCAGATTCCAGTCTTAGGGGGTGGCACAGGTTCACTCACCGCTCTGTGCATAGAGTGATGGCTGTAACAGTGTCCCCGGCACGGACTGACAGCTGGCTCTAATGCGGATCTAACTGATTATTCTGTCAGTCATTGGCAGTTGCACAGTTACAGTACTGAGGTGAACTGAACTGAACCCGTGGCGGCACCACCTCTATGACAAAGTTGAGTGCTGCCGGGGGGAATAAAAGTTAATTTCCTCCTGACAGCGGTGCTCTCAGTGCTTGGCACCACACGGTCTCAAAAAGCCATTAACCTGCAGATTAACCTATAGGTTAATAGACTTATTTTACATGACAGGTTCCCTTTAAATAGTTATAAACAGTAATAATAAGTACAAGATAAAACAAATTTCACAATTAGAGAAAAGTGTCTCCAGACCAATAATATACCGAGCTCACTCCCCTTCCACCCAACACTTCTAAAATGCTTGGTATGTGAGATTCTGACAGGAGACAGGCCTCTACAGGGATCTGAGCCCTGCTATAGGGAGATAGAAGGGAAGGCAGCGGACAGCCACCATTCTAAGATGATTTTCACTGTATTTCTGGGAGGGCAAGTTGCCTCAGAAGGAAGAAAACAGCTCAGCCACTGAGGTGTAACTGAGTGAGGGTCTCCACAGAGGAAGAACCTGAAAGCAGCCAATATCACACTGAGAAACTGCCTGTCTCCAAATGTTCATCTGTAAAGAATAGGCTAACCCGTTTACCTCACAACTCTATATAGTTATCAACCAGATTACCTCCATAATATCAGTTCTAAATACAAGCTGCCTCTGTCATCTCTGTGGAATTATCTACATACAGTCAGTCGGCTCATCCCTTTTTTTGAGTTTGTCACCACCATTGAACTGAACTTACTCTACTGTTTGATCTGATTTAGAGGAGAAAAATGCCCCGACAGTGTATCAATTATCCGAACAGACTCTGCTATGTGTGTGGTTCTTTTACACCAAAAGGCCAAGTACATTCAATTACTCATGATATTAGAAAGATGTACCAGATGTACTTGAAGTGTCTACTTGGTGAGCAAGAAAAAATCTGGGCACCTCATGGGATATGCTCAAGTTGTTCAAATGGTCTTCGTGACTGGCTGAATGTGAGGAAAGTGGCTATACCATTTGCTGTTCCCATGATTTGGAAAGAACCCAAAAATCATTGTGATTACTGCTACTTTTGTTTTGCCAAACTGAAGGGCTTTTCTACAAAGAACAAACATAAGATTAATTACTCTGAACTTGAATCTGCGATTAGGCCAGTTCCACATGATGATACCTCGCCAGTTCCTGTACCACCGTTGTCTGGATTGGATGAAAATGAAGTAGAATATGAAGACTATGGAGCTGAAGCTACTGGCGAAGACATGGAGATCTCAAGTCAAGATGAGTATGTACCTGATGGAGCAGCCAGAACGCTTTACTCAACATGAATTAAATGATCTCATCAGAGACCTTTCATTGTCAAAAGATGAAGCTGAACTTCTTGCATCTAGATTGAAACGGAAGAATCTTCTTCATGATGATGTCTAAGTTTGTTATCACCAAAACAGAAGTAACACGTTAATTTTTCACAGTTGATGGACCAATGGTGTAATGGGAATGCAAGGAGGTTTCACAAAATATTGTTGCTTCCTGTGTTTATGGGACAGTAGAAATACAGTAGATCATTATGTTCGTTGTGATTGAGGACAGAGAAACATCTCTGCTAGGTAGAGACAATGTTCAGTGTAATCTTTTAGCTGTTCCAACAAAAGCCTTTCTTCCTCCACTACATATGAAGTTGGGATTGATTAAAAACTTTGTAAAAGTCAAGGCAAAGACAAATTCAAAAGCGTAGTACAGATTCAGAAAAGTACAAAGTCACCTGCGATGATTGCAAAAAATATTTTTTTGTAGACCTGTGTAGTTTGACATCTGTAAAACATTCTAGATTTTTTATTTTTATTTTGTGATTAAGATCAGAACAAAATGATTACATTATTTAATAGTATAATATCAGTATGATGTAATATTCAGAATTCCAGGGTTTCTTTTTTTTCCACCCGTGACATGAGCATAATTTAAAAGTACATACATAAAGCAGAATTGGGTAAATCTCATATATGGGAAAACTGAAAAGGCATGAATGATGCGACGATGATGATTGTTCTGCCCATTCATGTGCAGCAAGACATTTCTTAAGTGCTTTTCCAGCTATGGCCATTAGATGTCATAGTTGTCCTCTTTTCCTATTCATTGATGTAGAATCATTTCCCTTTAAAGTTGTTCTGTTTAGGACCGCCCCTTCAGGTTTCCCGGGCTTGAAGCTTGTAGCCATTTTCTCTCGGATCTCTGAGATACTCACATGTTTCCTGCTCTCTGCAAAATCGCTGCTTTTGGCAAGCGGATTCCGATGAGGGTTTAATGCAGTTATGTGTTGTGCTATGTATCTGTGTTAACTAGCCATAATGCAGCCCCCATGATTTGTGCAATGTATTTCTAGCTCATTGTAATGCCTTTACACTCCATGTTAGACAGATGCACCCCTGTTCAGTTAGTGTAATGCTGGCAGCCTAAAGTTGCTTGGGATTTGGATATTTCGCGCCCAGCAATTTGCCCCAAACAGTTCACCCCCGAGTACATTTCGCCCCCGCACATTTCGTCCCCAGCATTTGGCTCCCAGGATGTTTTTCCCCTGCACATTTCGCCCCCAGCAGTTCACCCATTTCGCCCCCAGCAATTCGCCCCCGGATGTTTTTACCCTTGTAGTTCATCAGCAGTTCACCCATTTCGCCACCAGCAGTTCACCCCCAGATATTTCGCCCCCAGCAGTTTGCCCCGGATGTTTGCACCCTTGTGGTTGATCAGCAGTTCACCCATTTTGCCCCCATAAGCAGTTCACTCCTGATGTTCCGCCCCCAGATGTTTGTACCCTTGTGATTCATTAGCAGTTCACCCATTTTGCCCCAGCAGTTTGCCCCCGGATGTTTCGCCCCCAGCAGTACGCCCCCGGATATTTGTACCCTTGTGGTTCATCAGCAGTTCACCCATTTAACTCCAGCAGTTCGCCTCTGGATGTTTGTACCCTTGTGGTTCATGAATTCCCATCCGTCATCAATGTTTCGCCCCCAGCAGTTCACCCAAGGAAGTTTGCCCCCAGATGTTTGTACCTTGCTTTGCCCCCAGAATTTTGTGTTTGGATGTTTCACCAGTTTGTCCTTGTGGTTCATGAATTCCCATCCGTCATCAATGTTTCGCCCCCAGCAGTTCACCCAAGGAAGTTTGCCCCCAGATGTTTGTACCTTGCTTTGCCCCCAGAATTTTGTGTTTGGATGTTTCACCAGTTTGTCCTTGTGGTTCATGAATTCCCGTCCGTCATTAATCCACATGTCACAAAAGTACTGTACAGGGTGCTGCACTTTTGTGACATGCTTGTGACATGTTAAATCAACTGTTTCCATCTGTAAGTTTTGTTGCAGATGTAACAATTTTTTATGTCAGGTGTCCTGCAAGTTACATTAGACTAGTTCTTATTCCATCTTTACATCAGAATATAGCAGTGTCTAAAATCTCTACAAAGAGAGAGGTGTACTAACGCAAAAAATCAGTCAGCTTCCACAGCAATTCACTTTCTACAAGTATGAATTCAGTTCTATCCAAACGTGGGAAGAAGAAGTTGGTCTACGAGAATCACATTTATGTATTTTCCAAACGAATGGCTGACGATGTCCATTCCACCTGGGTGTGTGAAAAACGATCGACTTGCAAGGGACGTGTTTGGACCAATGAAGCATCTGGTGAAATAGTGAAAGTAACCAATCCCGACAACCATGCAGCACAAACAGCAAGACCTGAATCAATCCGACTTGTCAATGAGGTGGTCACCAGGGCAAGGACAATACAGGAGACACCACAACAGATTCTCACAAAACTTGCAAACAAGCAGGTCAGTGCTGGGTCAGGTAAAAGTTCACAAAATGTTTTGATTTTAGAGTGGTTTACATTCCCCACCTAAATCAGGCCTCATTCACACTACATTTTTTGAATCCGTTTATTTTTTTCGTGTTATGTTTTTGTAACACAAAAATGTTTTAGAAACGTTTTGGAAAATGTCTTGTTAAAATTGTGGTCAAAATGCACTGACACTATAATGCAATCAGTTGTGAGGTTTACAGATGGAAACAGTTGATTTAACAGGTCACAAAAGTGCAGTACCCTGTACAGTACTTTTGTGACATGGATTGATGATGAACGGGAATTCATGAACCACAAGGACAAACTGGCAAAACATCCAAACACAAAATTCTGGGGACAAAACAGGGTACAAACATCCGGAGGCGAACTACCATGGGCGAACTGCTGGGGGCGAAACATTAATAACGGACGGGAATTCATGAACCACAAGGGTACAAACATCCGGGGGTGAACTGCGGGGGGCGAAATGGGTGAACTGCTGATGGACCACAAGGGTACAAACATCCGGGGGCGAACTGCTGGGGGTGAAACTTCCGGGGGCGAACTGCTGGGGGCGAAATGGGTAAGCTGCTGATGAACCACAAGGGTACAAAATCTGGGGGCGAACTGCTGGGTGCGAAATGGGTGAACTGCTGATGAACCACAAGGGTACAAACATCCGGGGGCGAACTGCTGGGGGCGAAACATCCGGGGGCGAACTGCTGGAAGCGAAATGTGCGGGGGTGAAATGTGTGGGGGCAAAATATCCTGGGGGCCAAATGCTGGGGACGAAATGTGCTGGGGCGAAGTGTCCCCGGGGGCAAACTGCTGGGGGCAAACTGCTGGGGGCAAACTGCTGGGGGCAAAACTTCCTATATCCCTACAGCAGCCGCCATACAGCCGCAGGAGACAAGAGTCCAGGGCCCAGTTAGAATGGAACCGCTGGTCGCACACGGTGATTACACAGGATGTAAGGGACCGCTATCACCCAGACTGCACCACATATGGGTATTAAAGCAGCCGCTATACAGCTGCAGGGAATAAGAGCCCAGGGCTCAGTAAAAAACGGACCGCGGCTTGTATGCGGTGATTACACAGGTTGTAAGGGACCGCAATCACCCAGACTGCTTCACATACGGGTACTACAGCAGCCGCCATACAGCCACAGGGATCAAAAGTCCAGGGCCCAGTAAGAACAGATTAGCTGCCTTTAGTGAAACTGACAGCCGGTCATAGGCTGCAGTTGATCAGACTGTACGGGACCGCTAACACCCACACTGCTCCGCATAGGGGTTCCACAGAAGCCACCATACAGTTGCAGAATGAGAGTGCAGCCCGCCAACAAGTGCTACATCATTCCCGCCACGCAGAAGCCCGCTACGTATAGACAGTTTCCCGCCAATATACTCAGCAGTATGCAGCTAAACGCACAATGTCTCGAAACAGCATACCCTCACTCAAAATGAGGTCACGAGCACGCTCTAGCAGGTCGTCAATAGCAGAGCTCGCTGCTGTAGCTCGTGCCGAAGCGGCCAAAGCGAGATCCTCCTTCGCCGAACGAGAGATGCATCTAAAGCTGAGAAGCAGAGCACGAAGCAGCGAAGGTACATCTGCTGGCATAGCAAGATACGGAAGCCGCACGTTTGCAGGCAGAGAGAGAAGTGGAAACTGCATGCCTGCAAGCTGAAACTGCACGCCTGCAAGCCAAAACTGCACGTCTGCAGGCAAAGAGAGAAGCCGAAGCTGCACGTTTGCAGGCAGAGCAAGAGGTTTGGAGAGGGCACGCCTACGATCATCTCTGGAAAGACTTGCAGCAGACAAAGAGACAGCAGCTGCAATAGCTAAGGCAGAGTATTTGGAAGCTATGAAGGATCCTGATTATGAGAGACGCAGCAACATTCTCAGACCAGATTTATAGCACCAAGATCCAGTGCAGCGCATCGCAGAGTACGTCCGTCAACATTTCGGCGTGGATGACAGCCCTGACACATCATATCGATCAGCCTATGCCATGCCGATTACCAGCGATCCAATCCTGAACTTCACTACCATAGACAAGGAGATGTCCAGCACAGAGATGTCAAACACAAGCTGTGGAGACACCATCACAAGTTTCTCAATGCAAGCAATGAATAGCCAGGTCTTTCCCCCGGGAAGGAACAACCACGGGAAGGGCAGTCTCTAATGAAACCACCTATGCCAAAACATGGTATCCATCCACAGACAGCTGTTTTGGGGTATTGCCCCTCATCAGTGTGGAGTAGGAAACTGGACAGTAGGAGCAATGCCTAGTAGAAGACTGTGGGAAAGACCTGGCTAGTCATTGCTTGAGTTGAGAAACATGTGATGGTGTCTCCGCGGCTTGTGTTTTGCATGTTTTACATATTTTCCATAAGAAAAGAAATACTCATAAACACAATCAGACTAGGAGGACATATTCCTGGCATAATAAATTACACCTAGCTGCCTCCTGACGAACGACGAGCATCCGAAACGCACGTCGGGGCAGACGTGCAGACCCCCCTGTGACTCCACTATTACCGCCCTTTTGGTAAGATTTACCGCCATGATTTTTATCCTTGTGCCTTAAGGCCAGACAGGGTTTTCCCTATTGAAACAGCGGCCATATGATGAGGGACTCCTTGGGACTTTTCCATTCAATGTCCTCTTTTTGGTGAGACGGTACCGCCATGATGTTTTGTCATTTTATTACTCCTCTGGGCCAGATAGGGTTTCCCATATAGAAACAGCGGTTATAATAAGGCAAGATTTAGACTGGCAATGGCCAGATTTAATAATAATAATAAATTTTATTTTTATAGCGCCGACATATTCCGCAGCACTTTACATTTCAGAGGGGATTTGTACAGACAATAGACATTACAGCATAACAATAATCACATACAGTAGATTATAACAAATAACAAGAGGAGTGAGGGCCCTGCTCGCAAGCTTACAGTCTATTTAGTAGTATTCAGATTTAGTAGTGTAGCCATTTTGGTGAGGTACGGTGACGGTGACACCTTCTGTGTATTATTAGAATTGTCCTTTGATGGTAATTACTAGATATAATATAAGGCCGTACAATGTTCTAAATGTAGTGCCCTATGTGTATTTATTCATTCACACATTTATTGGTGATGTATATCTGTGTGATTTACTATCAGGGTTGGTTTATTAATAGAGTGATATACAAGATTCGTCATATAAGAAATTGATATGGTGATAATACCGTGCATTTATAATTTAGGAGACATTGGTGTCTACTTTGATTATATGATTTGAGTTTTTCAGGGAGGTCTGCTATGTTTTCCATGTTGCGTGGGTTGTTTCAGAATGTATTACTGAGCACTGTCTTTGTCTAGTTCTGTATACCTGTCCTAATAAAGATATATATATTTTTTTACATCGGATCTGTAGTCGCACACTAGTGGTTTTTCCACCCCTATTTCATATTTCCCATAAGGGATGGGGGCATTGCTCTAGAATCACTGCGTTGAGAAACATGTGATGGTGTCTCCGCAGTGTTGGATGTTGATCTCCATGAGTTCATTCATCCTCATTTTTCACAGCACAGAGATGTTGACCACAGCTACTGTTCCACTGAGAAGAAGGTACAGCTCCCAACCCGCCTTAAAGAGACACCTTCTTCACCGAGAAGGTACTGCACAGACCATCCAGAGTCAGAAGCGTCTTACAGGTATGGTGATACACCACACACTAGACATGACTATAACACACCAGCTCGTGCCAGCACTGATAGAGCCACCATGGACATTGCAAAGTTCACTGCCAAACCCGAGAACTATAGGTCATGGTGAGCCTCGTTCCGGAACTCCATTCATGGTCTGGACCTTTCTTGTAGTGAGGGGTTAGATCTCCTAGTAAAGTGGTTCAGAAGTGAGTCGGTCGAGCATGCCAAAAGACTGAGAGACATTAATATAAAGCATCCATGCACAGGTCTATGTAAAGTGTGGGAAAGACTTGATGAATGCTATGGGACAGTAGAAGTAATAGAGAATGTTTTATATAAAATAATTGATGATTTTTCTAAGATAGGACCTACAGGTTATCAAAAGCTTAGAGGCTTAGAGAATTGAGTGATTTATTGATAGTTACTGGTTGCCTAGGAGGAAGGAGATTTGCCTGGATTGGCATACTTAGACACCGCTAGGGGTGTCAATCCGATAATACAGAAACTTCCTTACAACCTGCAAGAAAAGTGGGTTACAAGTGGTTCACGGTATAAACAAAATCATAATGTACCATTCCTTCCTTTCACTGTATTTGTTGATTTTGTCATTCAACAAGCTAGGATCAGAAATGACCCTAGTTTTGACTTCACTCTGTCATGTTCCACTGCCCCCGGTGTCAAACCCAGTAGGACACCCGTGGCATTCCACAAAACTAACATTGTTTCCACAGGCCCTCCTCACAATGTAAATAAACCCCCTCCAGATGAGAACAAGCCTCATGATGTCAGTAAACAGTGTCCTCTACACAAGAAACCACTTCCTCTACTAAAATGCAGAGCCTTCAGGGAGAAGCTTTTGGAGGATTGCAAAGGTTTCCTCAAGGAGAACAACATCTGCTTCAAATGTTGTGCCACAACCTCTCACTTCGCCAGGAACTGTGAAGCAAGCATGAAATGTGCAGAATGCAGCAGCATGGTTTACAATACAGCCATGCACCCTGGATCACCTCCATGAGTGTTGTCACAAGCAGAGGAGGATGATGGGAAGCAGAAGGACACTGACAAAGACACCTCTGAGGTCAGCTCTAAATGTACGAAGATCTGTAAGGGACTCACAGGAGGAAGGTCCTGTTCAAAAATCTGCCTTGTCCAAGTCTATCCAGCAGGCCGCAAGGACACAGCCCTCCAGATATACGCAATCCTGGATGACCAAAGTAACAGTTCCCTAGCCAGGTCCATCTTCTTTGACAACTTCAGCATTGTAGGCCCTGGTTCTTCCTACACCCTGAGGACGTGTTCAGGTACCGTTGAGACGACGGGGAGAAAAGCAACCAGATACAAGATGGAGTCCATAGATGGCCAAACCTGCCTATCGCTGCTGACCATCCTGGAGTGCAACCAGATTCCAGACAATAGGTCAGAGATACCTTCACGGGAGGTGGCGACACATCACCCCTATCTAAAGCGTATAGCCCACCTGATGCCTGAGTCGGATCCAGAAGCTCCAATAGCTCTACTCCTGGGAAGAGATATACTACGAGTTCACAAGACTATAGAATTTATTAACAGCTCCCGGAACGCTCCGTACGCACATAGGCTCGACCTTGGGTGGGTCATTATTGGAGACATCTGTCAAGGAGGAGCACACAAGCTGGCCTCAGTCAACAGTATTCATACCAGCACACTAGAAAATGGATGTCCGTCTCTCTTCCGGATATGTCACAATAGTCTGCTGGTAAAGGAATTGCCAAACAGCACTCCCCTACCTTGCCCTTTCTTAGTATCTACCAACGAAGACCACGCCTGTGAAGGTGATCAAGACCACATGGGATGTACAGTCTTCCACAGGACAAAGCAAGATGACAAGGTAGCTATGTCCATAGAAGATAGGATGTTTTTGGACATCATGAATAGACAAATAGTCAAAGACAAATCGAACAGTTGGGTCGCACCTTTACCATTTTGACCTCAGAGAAGGCACTTCCCCCAACAGCAGGGAACTGGTCAACAGCCGATTCATCTCCCTCAGGCACAAGCTTCAGATGTCACCTGAGACGAAGAAACACTTCTTTACCTTCATAGGGAAGATATTCCAGAATAACCATGTAGAGATTGCACCTGCACTTTGGCCCTCAGAGGAGTGTTTGTACCTGCCTATCTTCGGAGTATACCATCCTAAGAAGCCAAGCCAAATAAGAGTGGTATTTGACTCAAGCGCCAAAGGTGAAGATGTTTCATTGAATGATGTCCTACTGTCAGGTCCAGACCTCAACAAAACTTCTGAAAGTACTACTCTTTTTCCACAGAGATAAGGTGGCATTTATGGCTGACATACAACAGATGTTCCAATGTTTTCTCGTCAAAGAGGAACACAGAAACTACTTGAGGTTCTTCTGGTACCGTGACAACAATCGGGACAAAGACATCACAGAATACCGGATGAGGGTGCACATTTTCAGGAACAGCCCTTCCCCATCAGTCGCTATCTATGGCCTCCGAAATTCCGCCAAAGAGGGTGAAGAAAGGTATGGGTCAGATGTCAGATCCTTCGTAGAAAAGGACTTCTAGGTAGACGACTGTTTGAAGTCCACACCAACAAGTGAGGCTGCAGTCAGTCTACTAAAAAGGGCTCAATAGAGAAGAACCAAAAGGAAGAAGCAGTCAAAAGTCCCATACAAATTAGTACTTTATTAATAATTTATGTAACAAACAGACATTAGGTACATGGAAAAAGGGGGAGAAAATGGGCAGGCGTGTACAATAGCAAAAATGGGCTGAATATGCCGCCTACATAGTCCAGGATGTGGACCCTATATAATCATATAGTGTAATCAATATCAGAGTTGGAACAAGCATAGAGAGTCCAAATACACATATGTCAGTCACTACGCATTACACTACACAATTTATATGAAGCCAGTGCGTATTATCATAAGCAGGGACCAACAGGACTCCCTGGTGGGAAAGTAATCAAAGAACAAGTGTTCATAACGATCCAGCATTTAAAGGGTCCACAGCATTACCTGGAAACAGTGAAGGCAGCACACAACGGCCTGACCCCGACGCGCGTTTCGGAGCGTACAGCTCCTTCCTCAGGGGGCGTGGCTAAAGGCGCAACCGGAAAACATTTATATCGCGCCAGCCAAAGAACTATTGGGCGCGCAATCTGCCCGTCATACCTGAGTGCTCAAGAAATGCTCGCTCAGTCTAACCTAAGGTTAGACAAGATTTCCTCCAATAGCCGAGAGTTGATGGAAGCCTTTCCCTCTCAAGACTATTCCAGCGATCTAAAGGACCTAGACCTAAGCATCGACTCCCTTCCCATGCAGCAGAGTCTTGGATTGCTTTGGGATCTGAAGACAGATGCCTTCACCTTCCAGATCAGTAATGATGAGAAACCCTACACGCGCACAGGAGTTCTCTCTTTTCTGAATAGTCTATACGACCCCCTGGGATTCATACCTCCAGTAACTATCCAAGGAAAAATGATGTTAAGAGACTTCACCCACGACACATCTGATTGGGATGATCCACTTTCAGCAGAAAAAGCAGATCTGTGGGCAGAGTGGAGGAAATCTCTCGAAGCCTTGACTGACCTTTGTGTGAAACGACCGTATGCTCCTGTGCCATCCACAGAAATCAAAGACTTTGTAACTTATGTGATGCATCTGTCAAAGCGATCACAGCAGTAGCGTACCTCAAAACCATAGATGCAAACTAACAGAGCCACATCGGGTTTGTGATGAGTCGACTAAACTGGCACCACTCCTCGAACACACGATACCCAGACTGGAACTCTGCACTGCTGTCCTCGCAGTTAAGTTGGCCGAGCTTATCTCTGGTGCGATGAATCTGGAGACCAAAGATGCAGAGTTCTACACCAACAGCAAGGTGATACTGGGTAGAGTTGAGCGAAACGAGTCGAAAAAATTCAAAAGTCGCCGACTTTTGGCAAAGTCGGGTTTCATGAAACGAAACCCGACCCTAGGATGAGGTCGGCCACGAGGTCGGCGACTTACGCGCCAAAGTCGCGTTTCATAAGTTTGTTTTGCGCTCTTTTTCAGCCAATCAGGATCCACGGACACTGTGGGCAACGTGATGACATAGGCACGGGTCACCACCATCTTTCAGAAGGGCATGCAAGTGATTGGCTTGCTTTGGTGGGCGTCACAGGGGGTATAAAAGGGCGTGCACGCCGACCGCCATCTTACTTCTGCCGATCTTAGTATAGGGAGAGGTTGCTGCTGATTCTGTAGGGAGAGCGTTAGGCAGGGAAGAAGACAAAAAAACTGCTTCTGCTGCTAGCGATTTGGCCTGCACAACACACCACTCACTGTGTGTGCAGTGCAAGGGGAGGCTATATAGTGGTGTATCAGTGGTGTTGGTTGTTGGGCTGCCTTCTAAGGCTTCCTGACATTCCTGCATTGCTGTTTACCCACTGCTCCACAAACTGCTTTTTTAAAAGCAATCCAATCTCCCTTATCCTCTAGTCACTTTGGTCACAGCTGTGCCATCGAGCCTGTCACATAGCGCTCAGATATTCATTGGGCCTCACACAATCCAAAAGTGTCCATCCAGTGTCCAAAAGTGTGTGCAGAGATTCAAAATCTCCCTTATCCTCTAGTCACTTTGGTCACAGCTGTGCCATCAAGCCTGTCACATAGCGCTCAGATATCAGTGGGCCTCACACAATCCAAAAGTGTCCATCCAGTGTCCAAAAGTGTGTGCAGAGATTCAAAATCTCCCTTATCCTCTAGTCACTTTGGTCACAGCTGTGCCATCGAGCCTGTCACATAGTGCTCAGATATTCATTGGGCCTCACACAATCCAAAAGTGTCCAGTGTCCAAAAGTGTGTGCAGAGATTCAAAATCTCCCTTATCCTCTAGACACTTTGGTCACAGCTGTGCCATCGAGCCTGTCACATAGCGCTCAGATATCAGTGGGCCTCACACAATCCAAAAGTGTCCAGTGTCCACAAGTGTCTGCAGAAATTCAAAATCTCCCCTGTCCTATAGACACCTTGTACCTTGTTTTACATTACTATATAGTTTGTTGGATTTTGTCTACATTTCTACCAAAAATGAGGAAGGCTGGTGGAAGAGGCCGTGGAATTGGGCGGGGGTTGGCAGCTGGTAATGATGGTGTTGGTGGTGGATCTGATGGTAGTGGCAAGAGCAAAATAGGACCGAATGCAGGAGGTGCTGACCCTGCATCATTGTCTGGCTACATAAGGCCTCGAACGCTTAGTTTTCTAGGAGTTGGCAAACCGCTTTTAAAGCCAGAGCATCAGGAAAAAGTTTTGTCTTACATTGCTGACTCAGCCTCCAGCTCTATCGCCTCCTCTTCTTCAGATGTAAAAAGTAAAAGCACTGAGTCGTCATTGGAGGCTCATGTTCATGAACCACACCTTTCCTTGTGTCCTTCACCCCAACCAAGATTGAAGGATGACGCAGGCCGTACTACTGATTACTCCATGGAGCTGTTTTCACATACCATGCCTGGATTGTCAAGTGAAATGGTGAATTACCCAGGCCAAGATGAATCTGACATGGAGTGCACTGATGCACAGCTGCTGATGGATGATTCTGCTGGTACATTCACTCAGAGCACTACATTGTCCTCGCAGTGTACAGAGCCAGATTCTGACCCTGATGAGACTCAGGTGCCCCTTCCCGCACACTATACCACCATACACGGTGACACAGAGGAAGGTGCACATGACATAGAAGAGGAGGTGAAGGATGACCCAGTTGTTGACCCAGATTGGCATCCATTGGGGGAAGAGGGTGCTGCTTCCAATAGCTCAGATGAGGAGCATCCACAGCAGACATCGACATCGCAACAGCTGTTATCTGGCAGGCCCGGAGCACTCCAAAGACAGGTTCCAAACATCAAAAGAGTTGCTGGACAGCTTGTCCAGAGGGTCAAAAGATCACAGCGTGCTAGGCCGCAAAATGTCTGCCAAAGTAGGAAGAGTGCAGTGTGGCACTTTTTTGAACAAAATCCTCATGATCAGGCCAAGGTTATCTGTAAGAAGTGCGCAAAGACCTTTAGCCGAGGGAAAAATCTGAAAAATTTGAATACCAGTTGCATGCTTAGACATTTAACCAGCATGCACTTGCAAGCGTGGACACAACATCAAACCTCAAGTGCCACATGTGCAACTGATCACAACGAAGGTAGTCAGCAATGCTACATTGTTTCCCCCACTGTAAGCCCACTGGTTAGCACAGCAGCAAATGTTGAGGTGTCGTTGCAAAACCACAGCAGTCAGGGAATCCCACTGTTATATCAACAAAAGACTGATTCTAGGCCATCAGAAAGAACACCAACTCCATCACCATCATCAACCCTCTCTCAGTCCGCCCTGTCCACCGCTACTTCCACCATATGCAGCTCTCAAGTCCAGCTCACCCTCCCAGACACTATGAGTAGGTCAAGAAAGTACTCAGTCTCTCATCCGCGTACACTGGGTTTGAACGCCCACATTGCCAAACTAATCTCGTTTGAGATGATGCCCTTTCGGTTGGTGGAAAGCACAGCTTTCCGCGAACTCATGGCCTATGCAGTACCACGCTATGACCTACCCAGTCGCCACTTCTTCTCTCGCAAAGCCATCCCAGCCCTCCACCATCATGTGAAAGACCGCATTGTCCATGCACTCAAGCAGTCAGTGAGCGGAAAGGTGCACCTCACAACTGATGCATGGTCCAGTCGGCATGGCCAGGGCCGTTACGTGTCCATCACTGCGCACTGGGTTAATGTGGTGGATGCAGGGTCCACAGGGGACAGCGGTGGTGGGACAGTGCTGCCTAGCCCACGGTATAGGAAACAGTTGGCTGTAGGCGTTCGACCCTCCTCCTCCTCCTCCTCCAGAAGCGAAAGCTCGACCACAGAGCGCAGTCGTACGAGCACTCCATCTGCAGCTGCCACTGTTGCACACGATGTGTCCCCCTATCGAGCAGCTAGTGGAAAGCGTCAGATGATGTGTTTGGGCGACAGACACACCGCCGAGGTGCTGGCCGAGTACTTGAAGCGACAAACTGAGTCATGGCTGGGCAGTGTACATCTTGAGGCAGGCAAGGTAGTTAGTGATAACGGCCGTAATTTTGTGGCAGCCATAGCCCTTTCAAAACTCAGCCACATACCTTGCTTGGCTCACACCTTGAACCTGGTGGTGCAGTGCTTCCTCAAAAATTATCCGGAGTTAACAGCCCTGCTCCAGAAGGTGCGAAGACTGTGCGCGCACATCCACCGGTCGCCTGTACACTCCGTTCGTATGCAGAAGCTGCAGCGATTGCTCCACCTTCCCAACCACCGCCTCATTATCGACATTGCAACAAGGTGGAACTCCACCCTGCACATGGTGGAGCGGCTGTGCGAGCAGAGGCAGGCCATAATGCATTTGTGGGAGGATACACGGCCAGGCACTTTGAGAGCAGACATGGAGTTGACAGGTGTGCAGTGGTCGAAGCTGAAAGACCTTTGTAAAGTCCTTCAGTGCTTTGAGGAATGCACACGGCTGGTAAGCGCAGACGACGCCATCCTAAGCATGAGCATCCCACTTATGCGTCTGCTCATGCAAACTTTGACACACCTTAAGGAGCAGGCGTCTGCAGCCAATGTTGATGAGGAGGAAGAGGAGGAGGGAATCCTTGATGACATTCAGCCATTGTCTGCTCAGGGACCTCTCCTGGACGAGGTGGAGGAAGTAGAGGAGGAGGAGGATGATGATGGGGATGATTACTTAGGGGAGGAGGATGCATCTCGTGGGGCAAGTGAAAATGTTGGCGTGGCAAGGTCTGGTACAGGGTTTGTGCGTGACTGGAGGGATGTGGATTTGCCAGAAAGTGCTCCTCCACCCAGCACTCGCAGTGCATCATTGACACCGGGAACATTGGCCCACATGTCAGATTATGCCTTGCGGATCCTAAAAAGGGACCCCCGCATTGCCAAAATGATGAACGATGACGACTACTGGTTGGCCAGCATCCTGGATCCACGCTATAAAGGCAAATTACAAAACATCATGCCACAGGAGAACCTTGACCTAATATTGGCTAATAAACAAGCAACTCTGGTAAATCGGTTGCTTGAGGCATTCCCAGCACACAGCAGCGGTGATGGTTCTCACACGAGCCGTACGGGCCGGGGGCAGCTTGGCAGAGGTGTTCGTGGTGCACACAGCAGAAGTGGCGTTGGAGACAGGGGTTTCATGACAATGTTGTGGACTGATTTTTCAAATACCGCTCACACAACTGGTAATATTGCATCGATGGAAAGTGACAGGATACAGCAGTTGTCAACTATGGTTACAAACTACTTTTCCTCCCATATCGATGTTCTCCCACACAGGTCATTCCCCTTTGACTATTGGGCCGCTAAACTGGACACCTGGCCTGAATTGGCCCAATATGCCTTACAGGAGCTCGCTTGCCCAGCTGCAAGTGTGCTATCGGAAAGAGTCTTCAGTGCAGCTGGATCAATCTTGACAGAAAAAAGGACCCGTCTGTCAACTCAAAATGTGGATGATCTAACCTTCATTAAAATGAACCACGCATGGGTTTCCAAGGATTTTGTCCCACCTTCCCCTGATGACACATAGGGTGACAGAAAAATGGCTTGCTTTGGTCCACCTCTTCATGGGACTTCACCTATTTCACCTTTTGCATCAGCTGAATGTCCAACATCAACATATGCCACTTTCTAAAACTCCCTAACTGTGCTGCCTCCCCCCCCATGGCCGGGGTCACCACCTAGCGCACGACACCGTGCAGGTGCCGTTGCCCTGGACAGGTGGGTAGGCCGACTCTTGGGCGCGGGCACTGGCACAGGGTCCCTCATAGTGCAATCAAGTGTCTCTGACGGTGGTGGTGCACACCCGCCGTCAGACACACCGCTGTACTATGAGGGGCCCAGTGCCAGTACCGACGCCCACGAGTGGGCCCCCCTTGCTTGGGCAGGGCCCCAGCATTTGCAATCTTTACCTCTCCCTGCTCCTCCGCTGTGTAATCTGGGCCGTCAAATCCATACTGTGCCTGACACCGTCTGAGCCTGCCTCCTGATGTATAGACATATATTTTGAATGTGTACGCTATCCATACATGTTATCCGGGGATACGGTACCCTTTCTAACCTTTGTGCAATCACGTGCAATCCATACTGGGCCTAACACCGTCTGAGCCTGCCTCCTGAGACATATATTTTGAATGTGTACGCTATCCATACATGTTATCTGGGGATACGGTACCCTTTCTAACCTTTGTGCAATCACGTGCAATCCATACTGGGCCTAACACCGTCTGAGCCTGCCTCCTGAGACATATATTTTGAATGTGTACGCTATCCATACATGTTATCCGGGGATACGGTACCCTTTCTAACCTTTGTGCAATCACGTGCAATCCATACTGGGCCTAGCACCGTCTGAGCCTGCCTCCTGAGACATATTTTGAATGTGTACGCTATCCATACATGTTATCTGGGGATACGGTACCCTTTCTAACCTTTGTGCAATCACGTGCAATCCATACTGGGCCTAACACCGTCTGAGAATGATAGATGGGGCCCACCATACACTGGAACATTCCAAAGGTGGACAGCAGACACTGGAGCAGCATTTACAGGGCCCATTATACACTAGAGCATTAGAAATGGGGCCCATTATGTTTGGAGCATTATTTAGGCCCAAAAGACAGTAGAGCTTCATCCATGGGGACCAACATATACTGTAGCATTATGTGGAGCTCATCATATACTGTTTCAAACATTATATGGGACCAATGATTCTGTATGGAGAAATAGATGGGCCTCGTCATGAGATGTAAAAAGTGAGGTATTTTTCATTGTACTATACCGCTATTTCTCTGCCGTATCGGAGCATGATGAGTTGTGGTATGTGTTAAAGGGGCGCTCTTTCGCCCAGGGCACATGAAAACCTGGAGCCAGCCCTCCCCCCCCACAGTCTGTAGCCAAATAACCCCCATTTTTCAGTGCGTAACTTGTATTATGAAGTTAATTAAGGTTGACAAGCTTAAGTAAGAAGAATTGATGCTTTTGGCATTCAAATGGGCACTGTTGGTGTGTTTCCTGTCCTCCTCTCACTGCCGACTTTTATTCCCCATTGACTTACATTGGGTTTCGTGTTTTGGGACGACCCCGACTTTTCCCTATAATCGGACGATCTTGCTCGACCCGACTTTTGGAAAAGTCGGGTTTCACGAAACGAAACGCGACCCTAAAAAACCAAAAGTCGCTCAACTCTAATACTGGGAGATATCTGCAATGAAACGTGATGCTTTTATGTCTACATCAGTAACCGGGTACTGAGGGTAAGAAGATCCACCTGCCCTAATCAGTGGCACTATGTACCCACACACCTCAATCCTGCGGACCATGTGACTAGATCCGTTGCTCCAAGTTATCTTAAGGACACTACATGGTTCACAGGCCCTGCTTCCTTGTACTGTTCAATGCTCCACATCGACAGGCCCGATACGTTCGAACTAGTGGATCCAGTTGCCAAAGAAGAGCTCCGTCCTCGAGTGTGCTCTGCATACAGGGATTTCAAGCCATCACCTGGAATCTCATTGGTTCAGCAGGTTCTCAAACTGGAAGTCACCTGTTCGAGCCATCGCTTCTCTACTTCATGTGGCCCAGTCCTACAAGTCAGCATTACCTGCAAACCAGAGATCTTTTAAAGGTTGTCATCACTGCAAGCATGCGTATACCGCCCTCAACCCAAAAGAAGCAAATAGTGGCATCAGTTAAAGCCAAGCGGGGAGTGTTCTGCCCATTCATGTGCAGCAAGACATTTCTTAAGTGCCATTTCAGCTATGGCCATTAGATGTCATAGTTGTCCTCTTTTCCTATTCATTGATGTAGAATCATTTCCCTTTAAAGTTGTTCTGTTTTGGACTGCCCCTTCAGGTTTCCCGGGCTTGAGGCTTGTAGCCATTTTCTCTCAGATCTCTGAGATACTCACATGTTTCCTGCTCTCTGCAAAATCGCTGCTTCTGGCAAGCGGATTCCGGTGAGGGTTTAATGCAGTTATGTGTTGTGCTATGTATCTGTGTTAACTAGCCAAAATGCAGCCCCCATGATATGTGCAATATATTTCCAGCTACTTGTAATGCCTTTGCACTCCATGTTAGGCAGGTGCACCCATGTTCAGTTAGTGTAATGCTGGCAGCCTTAAGTTGCTTAGATATCTCTCTTCACTGCATTGTGTGTTGTATTACTCAACTTCTGTAATAATGCCTGCTACTGTTATAATAGCACCCTGTATTATTATTGCTGTGTGGTTATCTGCCAGTACTGATGTATTGCACTGTCTGTTTCTTTATAGTTTTTACCCTATCTCATCCACAATTGTGTTCACCAGTCTCCTCCACTATATCATCCATTTTCATCTACCATTGTTGTTCACATCATCCCAATAAACATAGATTTAAGCATCCATACAGTCTTTTTACTGGGAGTGGATGAAGGGTTTAGCCGTATGCTGGAATCCCCACAGTGTCATACGTGGAAGAAAGCAGAACAATGATGATGAGTGAATGCTACTATTACACTGCTAATGCATTCACCCCAGTAGAGTTCAAAGTTTAAACAGATAATTTTACTGGAGTAGACTGGTTACCACTCCTCTCACGATACTAACACTAGGAAAGAAGGTGGTCTGAGTATCTAACCAACTAAAACGCTATAAATTGATCCTATGGAAAAAAATAAGCTGGAGGACCCTTGATCTGTATGAGACACAGAAATATGCTCTGGCTATATTGCTGATAATGTTTCTAATATTATACTCTAGGGATGAGCGGATCTGGTAAAATTTAAAGTCACCTGTTTGTGCAGATTTTAGCAGGAAATTTGATTGGCGTAGAAGTTTTTTTTAATGAATTACTCACCTCAACATTCACCTATCCGCTCCTCTGCTCCTTTTTAAGGCTCACTAGGTGAGGTGATTCCTGTAAGCCTTAGGTCCGAATAGGCGCATGGACCCTGGGCGCTGAACACGCAGGAAGCCATGTGGATAGTGACGACTTTAAAGGTTCATCATCAAAAATAGCAGGATGGAGGAAGTGGAAACCAGCATGGATGAATACAAGCACAAACATTAAAGTACAGATTGTGGGCACACCGAACATGGGAATATAGTCTCAATCCCAAGACAGGTATGTGTCTAAATGGGCTTTAAATAGGTCTAGGGAGATGAGAACATTGATCCATACCGGGAAAAATTCAAAACCCAACGAGGAGCACAACAGAGGGCAGTGGAGCCATGGGAAGGAAACGGAGACTGGAATACCCAGGATAGAGGTGTAACAGCTCCTCACCATCACCAGTTTGGTTCTACCGCATCTTCTGATCATTGCCATTTGTGTCAAAATCCCTGGGAGCTTTGGCTAAAGATGCCATTTAGAGTTGTGTGCAAGCATGAAATGTCGAAATGTCATAACACCATGATGTGCATTGTGACGTTAGGTGCACATGCGCAGAATCCTTCTGGGTCTCATCAGAGTCAGAAGACCCCGGCCTAGTGTGAGAGACCTGGGGATGTAAGCACAAGCGGTGGTGGTAAGAAAATGCATCGAAGACTGGACAGTTGACAGAGAAGAGCGAATTGCTTAGGTAAATGGTGAAGGCAGTATAGAGATTTTTTTTAAAGGGAACCTGTCCAGTCCTTCATGCCTGCCAACCCAGCAGCTTTCACCTATGTATGAGCAAATTCCCTGCCTAACCAGCCCTGTATAACATTATTGAGTGAAAACAAGGTATAAAAAAAAGCATTTATAATGTCCCCATTTTCTATAATAATGAGGGCTTTGACTAGTCGAGGAGACGTTAGTTGCCCAGACTACTCATCCCTCTTTCCATGTTATCATGCCCCTGTGTGCGTGATAACTTAATTTGCACAAGCCGCGTCATCGCCGCTCATGCAAATCTCACACATGTGTGCTATTCATGCCAGCAGCGTCACTGCATCTCTGACGATAGGTGTACGCTTCTTGGCTTCAGAGGTGTGCACTGTGCATGACCAGAAGCTATTTTCTTAACTGCCAGACATGCGCTGTGCGCGCCTCTGAAGCCGGGAAGAATACACCAGGCTTCAGAGACGCAGTGACACTAGATCTGACACACATACACTAGATTTTCATAAGCGGTGATGATGCAGCTCATGCAAATTGGGGTTAAAAACACCCCATCGACTAGTCAAAGCCATCATACATAGCAAACGGGAACATTTGCTCAATAACGTTACACAGCTCTAGTTAGGTAGGGTACATAGGTGAATGCTGCTGGGTTGGAGGGCATGGGGGACCTGACAGGTTCCCTTTAATCTTTTGTTGGCCCTTTATGGCTCAGAAAAATTGTGAACAGTGACCGCCACATTGCAGAAAAGAATTAGAAAAAAGAAAAGCCACATTTTGGCCAATTCAGATTTATCAAGTAGAACTCAATTCTACTCTTTTTTAAAAAAAATGCTGAACTACCATGCCAAATGTGTTTTATTTTATATGGCCCTCATTAAAAATGAAAATAAACTTAATTTTTGCTGGGAGCTGACTGTGATGATACACTGCTGAACAGAGAAGGCAGAGCCCTTCTATGCACTGCCAGGTACAGATGGAGATGTTCAATCTCATGGGACACTGTTTAAAATACTTAAAGGGATTCATTAAAAGATAATTGGTTCATTCACCGTGTACGAGTGGAAAAATTAACCCATTTGTTAAAGTTTGATTTTTTTAATTATTTGCCTTCAAATAATTCAACGGTTTATGTGAATTAAGACATTTCTGTAAAAGAAATTATGGACTTTTATCATCTCATCAAAATATTGGAGAAAATATAAGTAATGAAACAGAAAGAAAAACAGTTGCATTAAAAAATAAATCTAAATTTATAGAAATGCAAATATCTCTTGTAATTCCCCTATAACTATTATTTTATACTATTAATCAGGCTTTTAGTTTGTTTGCTTTTTTTTTTTTCTAATTTATTAATTATAGCAGCAACAGACGGCCATTGTAAAACAGAAAATGTTATTAAGGTAATTGCTGTGAAGTTTTGGCACAGTCTTGTCCATGAATAATTTGGTTTTGATATTTGCCTCAAATTATTTATGATAGCTGATTCAGAAAGATGGCAAATAATATTAATGGAGGACTGTGTTTTGCTCTATAGAAAAAAATATATACATTTTTTAAAACTACCTGGCAATTTATATCAAAGAATATGTTTATTAAAAGGTGCTGCAAGAAGTTTTTTTTATTCATTTTTCTTATTTTTTTGGACCACTGCACTTAAATTAAAACAATAAAGGAACGATTTCACAAAAAAAATTGTCCCATTGTTTTATCCAGTTTTTTATAAAAATCATTGTTTTTATATTTTCTTAATTTCCAATTTTTTTCTTTTTAAAAGTCCTGAAATCTTATCATCAGCCACTGAGCCTCGTAATTGGCGTTATTGTCAAAATTATCAGGGGTGAGGTTACATTGGAAGGTAAAACCTATTTGTTTTAACAGCAGACAAAAAGGCAGTACCGCTTACCAGCCCAGATCTTGGAACAAATGCATTACGGGGTGCAGCCAGCCCATAAAGCAAGGTGTTAGCAACACAGGTGCAAAATACCAGATCAGCAGCCACTCTCCACCTACTCATTCCTGGAGGGGGTGAATTCCCAGTATACAATTGCACAATAAAGACTGGCATAGGGCGTTGTTCACACTTGGGTACTGCATAATGTCTGGTTCACATTCTATTAGTCATGCCCCTACTTTTCGATTAGGCGGGCTGGCCAGCGCACTCTCAATGCGTAACAGTGTGAAAACCCCTCATGCGAGACGAAACATGCTTGGGCTTTTCTGCACCCCGAAAAAAATAGTGCAAAAAATACAAAAATAGTGAGGTATGAGTTGATATTTTGGCCAAAATACGCAAGCTCGTAACCCGCGCCAAGGGTCCCCACGCTTTCGAGTCCCTACACTAAACTAATTAGTAAAGCCACTAAAGAAGACTCAAAGTCTCCAAAAAATTAAATTTAAACAGCAGACAAAAAGGCAGCAACACTTACTTGCAAGCATTTGCATGTTTTTTCATACGCATGCGTCGTTTTGTGGTGTGCAGCGGTTTCTAGCAAACGCAATATGCTGCATTTTTTTGAGGCTTTACAAATCTGTCAAATATGTGCAGGCGGATGAGTACGTCAAAAAAACGCATTACTGTCTATGGGAACGCATTGGTTCGCAAGGACATGCGTACGCATGCGTTCTTCAAAATGCAAATAGAAATCCCATGAGACATGCCCATTTTTGTCTGGTGTCATATCTAATGCATGCACGTAAACAATGTAAATGCATGCAAACGCATGCGCACGCAGCGTTTTTTTATCATCATGCATAGGATGATGGCCATTAAAACGCTGCGTAAACATGCGTTTTGCATGCAGATGGTGATACGCTGTGGACTCAAACGCTAATGTGAACCTAGCCTTACACACATGCTATGTAAAACTTGCAAGTACTAGATTAAAGTAGATGCGATATTCTATGTAGCGTCAATGTCTTTTCTGTGCGGATCAGAATTTATCAGCAATTGCAGACAAAGCTCTCCTCTATTAACCCTCTGCTCTGCCTATCCACTGGCAGTGACTAGAAATCACAGCGGGAACTTGTTCAGAAGAATAGGGATCTCGGAACTGTAAAGACTAGCTGTGGCCTCATTACCTTCTGTAGGGCTATGACAATGTCAGATCACTGAGCACTAATCAAAGTCTCACTGTTCTTCTTGTCTCATACTGAGCAGAAAAAGCCTTTTCTATGGGGAATCGCCTTAGAAGCCATCATGTCTTACTCAGGACACAAAAGAACATCAATCATAATAAATGGATTTCTAAAATTGAACACAAGATGGCTATACAAGAATAAATTAGTTACTCAAGATCTACATTATTAAGAGGAATATTTTTCTTACAATGAAAATAATAATGGGGATTGAGTCTGTTTTTTTTCCATTTTGAAAATTGCAAAAGAAGATGAAACTAATATGGCTGCAATCCTTGTCCTTGAAGTTTTATACTTGTGCCTTCACACAGCACTTCTACTAATACCAGAGTAGCCTGATCCTGCAGTCATACTCTTTTTCCATCTAAATGAGCAAAAAAGCTTGTATGGGTGGCCCTCTAACTTACCTAATGGTATGTAATATGTCCACTTTTACCTTGGACAGTAGATTAGTTTAAGTTAAGCATGGAAGTCTCAGGAAAGCAGAAAAAAAAGTTGGCAAGCATCTTCATTTCTGAAAAAAGTACACCTTGTATTGTCATCAACATAGGGCTGTTTCAAGAGCATCTTTGTAGGCTGATATGTTGTGCACTTTGTCACAACTCCAATAAAATACTTCTCGTCTTGCTTTATTTTGTCATAGTTCTGCACCAGTTTGGGAGTTTGGACTTTTGATGACCCCATTTTTCATCATGTCTTTCCATTTTTGATGATGGATTTTTAAGTATGTTATCAATAACATATTGGACTTTTTTCTGAAATGGAGTTTCACGCTGCAGATTTTTTTCCTGCATTTGCTACAGACAAAGCCTTTAATCAAGGTGGCTCCGTGCATGGACCAACAGAGGATTATTCAGTGACTGGTGAGCTGACATTGTTCCACCCTTTCCCTTTCTCCTTCACATGCATATGAGTTTTGGACTTTGGATTGTTTGTCCGTTGGATTAGGTCACAAGCGTATTGCTTGCTTCGGCTATATGACTATTGTTCTTTCTTGAGGTCTAAGTGCAAATGTTAAAACTGACTACCCGAGATGTTCCACATATTTGCAAAAATTATTCGAGCTTGTGTGTTATGTCATTGCCCTATTGTATTTCTCACTTAAATGAATTGCCTGGAAAGAACATAATAATAACATGTCACTTGAATAGGAGGTAAGGTGCTGGACAGAATATTGTGTATTATGGCTTTCCTGGTGAGGAGGATTAGATCAGCCATTGGTCTAGATTGGGGGTCCCCAACCTGTAGCTTGGGAGCCACATGTGGCTCGCGGTCCCATTAATTGTGATTCGCGACTGTCTTGTCAGTTTGGTGCATTAGCTTCAGGTCTAGCAAACAGGTATGAAGAGTACATCTCAAAATGGTGAATTTTGTGAGTAGCCCTGCACAGAAGTGCAGCTCTGGATGCACATTTACTGGACTTAGGGGTTTAGAGATGTTTTAGGTATGGTGCGTTGGAGGATTTTACTACCTGCTAGAGGAGGTGCTCAAAGCTGGATGTGACAGTGTGTTGGGAGTCCTTGATGGGAGAATACTGAATGGGGGGATTGTGGGAACCCCTGGATCTCAGTGTACTGCTTTGGAGTGATTTCTGTGGAAAAGCTTTAGTTATCATTATACCTGTAATGGGGGCTTTGGTTGACGTTACTTTGAAAGGGGTGGGAGCTGGATGTGGCTCGTGACCCTTTCTTAGTGCTGAATGTGGCTCACGACCCTCTCTCTAAGTTGAATGTTGCTCTCAAGGTCAGAAAGGTTGGAGACCACTGGTCTAGATGAACAGCTTGGACTGGATGTATTGGTGAAGTGAGCTATATTGGAACAGATAACTGGACAGCACCTGGAACAGCAACCCTTAATATACTGGATGGCATATAGAACAGTGTGGAGCAATGGAGCTGGCTATGCTAGTTGGCATGTGAAAACAATATAATAGTGAAGCTGGGCGTGCAGACGGGCTCCTTGAATCAGCAGAGCTGTATTTGTAGTCAGGCACATTGTTTCAGCAATAATCGGGTCTGCAGACAGCACAGTGGAGCTAATGAGCCGTGTATATAAACAGCTTGGATGAGGCATTGGTCAAGTGAGATATAGTGAAATAGGATAACCTGACAGCACCTTGGAACAGTAGCACTATGTAGCAGAAATCAGGTGGAGCAGCCACATTCTACCATTCTCATTCTTCATGCTCTATGTAGTGTTGTGATTGCAATTTTCACAACCGAACCAGGTGAGCAGCACCATTGAGTCTCTATTTCTCAGTTTTATCTCACCAATTTTACACATTCTGCTTCTTATTTTTTTCATGTAGGCAGAAAGCCACTTTTGTATAGCAGAAATGAGTGAGCGGACTGCACCTTGTAATAGTAGAATGGTTTAGATAGACAGTAGTGATGAGCGAACTTGATTGGATAAGGTGTTATCTGAGCATGTTTGGGTTCTAACCGAGTGATTTTGTCATGCTTGAAAAATATGTTCGAGTTTCTGCTCCTAACAAACAGGCAATCCCTGCATGTGTTGTGGCTGTCGAACAGCCACAAGATATGCAGGCACAGGAACTCAAACATATTTCCAAGCACGCCGAAATCACTTGGTTAACACCCAAGCATGCTCAGTTAACACCTTATCAGAGCACGTTCACTCATCACTAGTAGACAGACACTTTTGCATATTAAACACACAATAAGCCCAAAAGAAATATAAATGGGTATTAACTCAAAAGAACTTAGAAAGCAACGATTGGTTATAAAAACAATAACCACTGAAAAGTATAACCCATAAAAATATTTTATTATATTTAAATATTTAAAAGAATTTTTTACAGTGCATCAATACTACTGGGCATTATATAAAGTGAGGGGATCAACATCATACATAGTATTCAGTAGTGTTTTTAAGCCTAATCTAGCAAGTTATAATCAACATCTACATATCATAAAAATCTAAATATCACTTTTCCACATATAATAGGCATAAATAGTAAAAACAAGCAGGATGGCAACACTTACATATACTGTATAAAGATGATGAGACAGGTCCCCACCGCCCCAACGCACGTTTCACATTAAAACTTCATCAAGGACCTGTCTCATCATTTTTTTATATGTAAGTGTTGCCATCCTGCTTGTTTTTACTATTTATGCCTATTATATGTGAAAAAGTGATATTTAGATTTTTATGATATGTAGATGTTGGTTATAACTTGCTAGATGGTGCTTAAAAACACTACTGAATACTATGTATGATGTTGGTCCCCTCACTTTATATAATGCCCAGTAGTATTGATGCACTGTAAAAAATTCTTTTAAATATTTAAATTATAATAACATATTTTTATGGGTTATACTTTTTAGTGGTTATTGTTTTTATAACCAAGCGTTCCTTTCTAAGAAACTTTTGCATACCAGATCTGAGTGTACAATCATCTCCTTGTAGCTGGGTTGGCAGACTAGCACCTTGGTATAGAAGTGTTGAATGTGTGAACAAAATAAGACAAGTTTGTCAAGAGACACATGTAAACCAAAGAGTGAAATCAAAGGTGTGTTCCAGATTACCATGGTTAACCCAAAATGCATAAAAGAGTCTGTCGCCAAAGAAGAAAAATGTTTTGACAACACTTATCATAACAGATTGTTACCGGGGGCTCATTCTAATAACCGCTTCTGCCACCGGTATTTCTCATGGATAGTACTCTGGCACTGATTATAAGCTCTATCTGCTCCGCTGAGAGCAGTGTGAATTTCTCTAGATACAAATGATTGTCTATAGAATTTCTGGAAATGGCAGAATATCCTGCAACGTGACACATAAGAGAGAGTAACCTAGCACCTGTGCACATGAGTGCCTTGAAAGCAAACTGTCAGGGAAGCACAAAGTAAAAGCTCTACATGTGCTCATTTTTCTTTTTTCCTCTTCCTGACATCTGAGATTTGCGACTCCATAGATCTAATTGATCTCCTTGTGAATATTTTGCACCTCGCCTTCTCTCTGTATTAGAAGAGAGACAAGAGGGTGGAATCACTAATGTCCCGATGCACATCTCCTTTTTTCATAACACCATTTCTTGCTGGCCATGCGCTATCCATGCAGGGACGCGGTTAATACTAAAAGTCCCAATGGAATTATGACGGAACATTAGCTGAACTGCTCAAAACCGCAGGCACATGTCATGCCCTGAAAATCAAATTCAAGTGGAGAGTTAGTTAAACTAGCTCCCTGAGGACTTGCCCTACTAGCTCCGAGCATAATGATAAGTTTTCTACTGCTTTTACATCTCCCATATTACCAGAAACGAAAACTACTTCACTATCATTTCCAAACTTGCATCCACACAAATATAATTGCTACTAAAGATGAGTGAAATAACTCAATTCAAATTGAATTCATGTTGAATTTTAGGGCATTTTCCTAGACCTTAAGAAATGCAAACAACTTACTGTTCGAGCAAATTGCAAATAAAGTGCCCACCGCCATTTTAAACAAAAGCAGAAGATTGCATGAGTCAGAGAAAGTTGACATGACCTTAGACGTAGCCATGAGGGCTTCATCATAATGTTGCAATCTTCACATCACGAGTACGGTGCATGTCGTGAAAAGGTTAAGGTCTTGGGCCCAACCGATGGTTCAGTACAGAAGAGTTATATGACAATCCAATGCCCCAAGTGATGGGTCCATATTGGCTCTAGCAGCCCACTGTACTTGACCTCAACAGTGAACTTGCTTATCTTTACATCTACTACTGCCTCATGTCAATCAGGAAGTGCTTCCCCTTTTATTAACACTATTGCCCTCCAATCTGTGGAATTGTACCTAACATTAACTATTCCTTGTCCTTACAGTATATTACTAGTAATCTTTTCCCCTTTTATCTATAAAACACTTATTCTTATAGGCTATCGTGAAGTTCCCACATTTGCTCCACTATTCTACACATTACCATAACACATTACATAGCAATTGTTCACCTACACATTAAATGCATAATCGCACAGGGGAAGGAGTGTTGACTTTGCTCACCTCGGAGGAGGGGAGAGAAGGACCCAGCAGGGATCGGCTCTCTGGAGCCACCATTTGTCCCAGGTCAGTCAGAGAACTGCACCGAGGGCAAATAGTCGCTGGAAAGGATTTCCTTATAGGTACGAGTTATTGAGGTGCTCCCAGTGAGGGGTTATACTGTATATCACCAGTCTAGGCCGGGGAAATATATATAAACCTACTGGCCAGCACTGCCAGTGTTCCTCACTAACACAGTACGGTATGCTGTCACCAGTTCCCCGTCCGACAGCAGGCTTATATCAGGTCAGAAACCAACCCGGGTAGCGTATAATAACCAACAGAGTGTGCAGACGTGGGGATTCGTGTATCGAGATAAAAGAGCAGCCCAAGATTAATTTTATATTTAATTTTTAATCACCGAAAGGCGCACTAGAAATATACAGGCATATATTTACAGAACAATATACAGGTATACAGTCAAGAGTGTAGTACAAGGGTAGGGCATAGATACATTGCAATTACCATGTTATGTAGCATGTGACCACAGAGGTGCTGATGGATCACAGGTCTAAATCTTAGTTTCGGGCTTTCCTGTCCGCATCAGCTAAAGGATCCTCCTGCCAGTAGAATACTAAGCTCAAAATAAGGAGCTGCTACTTATCTCCTAGGCTGCTCCCTCCCACACTCTGCACCCACCCCCTGGGCTGGGCTGCCTTTCTCCTCCCATATCTGAGAGTTTGATTTTCCAGGCAGAACCGTGGATGGCCCATAATTTTCTGCCTGTAGCTCTGAATGAGTAGGCGGCAGTGCCGCCATTGGGTTCCGCTGGATTTTATCTGTGCTGGAAGACCAAATACAGCTACTGTATTTAACTCCTGGTAGCTATGCTGTATAACTCCATAACGCAGGGTTCTGGAGGTGGCTAAATGGTTTGGTCGTGCGGGGAAAGGAATGCCGATTCCGATTAAGTTCTTGGTAGTCTCAAAGATATTGCTTTCTGTTATTATAGGTCAGATTTATTACCTCTTAGCTTTGCTGTGACCTGTGGTGCCATGATGTCTCCATGTGCTTGAGACAGACAAAGGAATGCAGTTTGGCTGGTCCTGCAGGAGAGTCCACACCCCTGTGCTAATTGCTGGACATAGGATCTATGTCCACCCTGGCCCTGGAGAGAGTTTCAAACTAGAGTTAATCAAAGAAAAACACTGATCCTGGGGAATGAATGCCAAGGGAGGGGGGATGAATGGTATGAAGCAAGTATTTTTGGGCCAAACTGTATCTTGATGGGGAATTCCATCAGAAATCAAAATGATATCATTTAGATATCATTTTCCCATATCTCACACATATGCATATGGCAATTGTCTAAATGGCAGGAACGGGGTAGACAGTCCACATCCTCACCCTCTTCACACTCTGTGCAAACAGGGGCAATACTCTTGCTTTGCAGCACTGGTGTCTTGTGGTCAAATCTAAATCAAGAACAACATCTGCAAGGAGTTTTTATGTTCTCACTGTGTTTGCGTGGATTTCCTCAGGATTTTCCGGTTTCCTCCCACACTCCAAAGACATACTGATAGGGAATCTAGATTGTGAGCCCCAATAGGGGCAGCGATTATAATGTGTGTAAAGCGCTGTGGAATATGATGGCTCTATGTAAGTATAGCATAATAATTCTAACCTCCTGGCGATTGGTGCATCAGATTGAGATTAGAGTACAAACAAAATGGAAAGACAGAATGTGATATATAGTGTTACATATCTGAAAATATACAGTATATACCCAATATCTATTAAACTCACTGATGTGAACTATAAAATAATTCTAATGTCAGACTGAGTTTTTTTTCTTTTTAGAGAAATATGGTGATGCTGTAAAACCTTTGAGCTGTCATCTATCAGTTTTATACTTTGATAAATTTGCTATGCATATGATTGAAACATTCTGTTCTGAAAACAACTTAGGAGAGAGACAATGTTGGCCACGGCCTGGTCTATGCTGAAAGCTCAATCAATCAAACTGATTAAGTTTTCAAGTTGTTATATATTCTACTACGATAGTATCGAAAGCTGCAAAGCCGGCCTTCTCCAAATTACTGGAGACTTTCCTTTCCTATACAATGATTGTAAAACACATATAAACTAAATATATTAAGCCAAGTGCACAAAGCGGTTTTTGGCTACTATTGGATAGTAGAGATGGTTAGCACTCGACTGAAACGTGTAGATGTGCGGTGCTAGTGACAAGGGACCTGATAGTCCTGTCAACATAAGTTCAGTATAGAGTCACTGCACACGTGAATTTTGATTGAAGTGAAAAAATATTTATTTTTATTTATATTTGACGGTGAAGAAGCGACAACTTGACGTTTCGGCCTCACAATGGCCTTTATCATAAAGTCGCTGAAAAAATAAAACATACATAATAAAAATCGGAGAAATAAATACAAATTAAAAGTATACACAGTAGCATACAGGATACGGAATGAGTATCTCCCAGGGGTGCATTTTAACTAAATCACATGCCGTATGATCATTGAGGAACATAGAGGCATTTGAAAGGCAAGGAAAAAGGAGAAAGAAGGCAAGGTGGTAGATAAAATATAATTACATAGAAAAAATATTGCAATCATACCCCTTTAGAGAAGAGAGGTTGCAGTCACCGGTTAAATAGTTTCACTGTTATGCAATGTTTCAAGATTCAGTGGATTGTCCTGTAAGTGGGATTTAAAAGAGGAGCACAAAAATTATGTAGTCTGCTGGTTATGGTGTCAAAAAGACATATGAAAAAAGAAAAATGATGAAGACATATCATAAACCCTAGAGAATACAGCAGTGCATTATAGTACCTAAAACTGGTATGTTTAACTTTGTAGTTATGAATCTAAGAAATGTGATCAGTAAAAGGGTTTGAAGTAGCTCAAAGGTCAATGATATTAATTTTTAGGATACCAAGGGTCTGTTTGTCGTATGAAAAAATTGCATTAAAATAAAAGACGTGACCCCACATGGACAAAAAAATGGGGGGTGGTTTGTATTAATTATATAATTATTCACATGAGGTAAAATGCAATATCAAGATCAGTGAAAAATACATAAGGCTTGACGTATAAAGAGGCATATGGAGTACCTTTCTGGCAAGTGTCCTAATTCCTGGGGATCCACAATTGTGGAAATATGCTCAAAGCAAATTGCCTTGAAGAAAAAAAGGGGGTTTCTTTATAAATATGTAAAAGAAACTACATTGGTGATGCAGCGATAATTGAATAAAGACATGTTACTTACTGTAATTGGTGGCAGTGGGAGATGCAGGCACCACCGTGCCCGTGCAGTGAATGAGCGCTATGTTTTGTGTCAGCATCCCTGTTATAGTCTGGGCCGGTCACCTGACCGGAAGTGATGTCAGAATGTCAGATGCCGGCGCATGCGCTGTTGAATGCAGTATTGTCACCCCATAAGGGGGGAACCACCAAAAAGATGGCGCGCGGAGACCGCACTTGCGCAGTAGCACATGATGGATAAAATGGCATTGTATAGAGTAATTGTGTAGTACTGCATGCAGAAACCACAAAAAGATGGCGCGGGGGGACCGCGCTTGCGCAGTAGCGTCTGATGGAAGTCTTATGTATTTAGGAGGAACGCCAGTAGGCGGAGCTATCACATGGAAAGTGTCACTATGGATCAAAATAGCAAGAAGTGATGCTAAGAATACAGGCTCAATATAGGCTCAATATAGAGAAAATGAGTAAATCTAAATCTAATATATAAAGCTCAAAGTGTGTATGTATGTGTGTATGTATGTGTGTGTGTGTGTATGTCCGGGATAGGCATCCGCACCGTCGCAGCTACAGCCAAAAAATTTGTCACAGTCACACGTCTGGACCCCGAGAGCGTCCTAAGCTATGTTGTGAGGCGAAATTTTAACCCCACGTGTTCCAATTCACCAAACAATTTTGCCCCTGTCTACATACTGGGGGAAAAAGTGTGTGCGCGTCAAGCCCCGCCCCTCATTGTGATGTCACAATTCCCCTATTTGCATACTGGGGAAACAGTGTGTGCGTATCAAGCCCCGCCCCTCATGATGTCACAATGGTTGCCATGGCGACGATGATGTCATCATAGAGGATATGTATGATGGGTATATAGGCATGGGACTATGAGATGAATGATGTGTGATGGGTATATGGGCACTCGACTATGGGATGGCGAATATGTATGATGGGTATATGGGCATGGGACTATGGGATGGAGAATATGTAAGATGGGTATATGGGCACGGGACTATGGGATGATGTGTGATGGTATATGGGCACTCGACTATGGGATGGAGGATATGTATGATGGGTATAAGGGCACGGGCCTATGGGATCATGGATATGTATGATGGGTATATGGGCACAGGACAATGGGATGGAGGATATGTGTGATGGGTATATGGGCACTCGACTATGGGATGGAGGATGTGTGATGGGTATATGTGCATGGGACTATGGGATGGAGGATGTGTGATGGGTATATGGGCACTCGACTATAGGATGGAGGATGTGTGATGGGTATATGGGCACTCGACTATGGGATGGCGAATATGTATGATGGGTATATGGGCATGGGACTATGGGATGGAGGATGTGTGATGGGTATATGGGCATGGGACTATGGGATGGAGGATGTGTGATGGGTATATGGGCACTCGACTATGGGATGGAGGATGTGTGATGGGTATATGTGCATGGGACTATGGGATGGAGGATGTGTGATGGGTATATGGGCACTCGACTATGGGATGGCGAATATGTATGATGGGTATATGGGCATGGGACTATGGGATGGAGGATGTGTGATGGGTATATGGGCACTCGACTATGGGATGGAGGATGTGTGATGGGTATATGTGCATGGGACTATGGAATGGAGGATGTGTGATGGGTATATGGGCACTCGACTATGGGATGGCGAATATGTATGATGGGTATATGGGCATGGGACTATGGGATGGAGGATGTGTGATGGGTATATGGGCATGGGACTATGGGATGGAGGATGTGTGATGGGTATATGGGCACTCGACTATGGGATGGAGGATATGTATGATGGGTATATGGGCATGGGACTATGGGATGGAGAATATGTATGATGGGTATATGGGCATGGGACTATGAGATAGAGGATGTGTGATGGGTATATGGGCACTCGACTATGGGATGGAGGATATGTATGATGGGTATATGGGCACGGGTCTATGGGATTGTGGATATGTATGACGGGTATATGGGCACGGGACTTTGGGATGTAGGATAATTATAATTTGCTATTACTAACCACAGTTAGTTACTATGAGAAAACAAAAAGCAAAAAACACAAATATCCTGAACTAAAAAGTAAAAAAAAAAAGAAAAAAAAAAGTTAGTTACTATGCCTGGGCAGCGCCGGGCTCTTCAGCTAGTATAATATATAATGCAAACCATAATAATCATAAAGGATGAAACATGCAGCATGATTGCAGCGATCTAATAAATAGATACAAAGGTGACATTATTTTACTGTAGGAGTCCAAACTTAAATAAAAAAAAAGGGTGGAAAAAAAGAAAGAAATAAAAGGAAAAAAGAAAAAATAAGTAGGAGAGATTGTTTCTGAAAGAAAGGAAAAGGATGAGTTTTATTAAGATTCAGGAAGAGGAAGAAATGATGAATAAGGACCTGTAATATGACCTATTGAAAATAAGGTGTTCATAAACTCAAAATAGATCAAAGACTACGATTTATGCTTGAGGAGGTGAAAAAAAATTAAAATAAAAAATGGGAAAAAAATAGGAAAAAAAGGGAAAAAATTTTTTTGAGAAGAGAAAATGGTGAAAAAATAAAAAATAATCAATGAATAAATAAAAAGATATATGAAAAATGAAAAAAAGAAAAAAAGGGGGGGTAGTTACATGTCTTATGCCATGGAAGGTGTCAAAAGGGACTCATATAGACGAACGATCAGTGGGTCTAAAAAGAAAAAGGGAGGGTTAATTAAATTAACCAGTCAATATCACGGTTAAGACCCTTAGGATATAGGGTATCGAGAGTATAAATCCAGTAGGTTTCACGTTGTCTTAGTATGCGAACATGGTTACCGCCCCTCTTGGGCCTAGGTACTCTCTCAATTACTTGGTACCTCAGTTGGGACACATTGTGTCGGGCTTCCTTGAAGAGGGAAGGGAGTGGGAGCCATGTTTTTTCGCATCTGATGGTCGACTTAAGGCTTGAAATTCGGTCTCTTATGGCTTGTGTAGTTTCACCCACGTATAGTAACCCACAGGGGCATTTGATGATACATACGACAAAGTTGGATTCACAGGTGAAGTACTCTCTAATTGGGTAGGATTTACCTGTGCATGGGTGAATGACCCCATTGCCTTTTATGACGTTAGAACAGCTCATACAGTTGAGACACGGAAATGTGCCTGTTCTCTTATGCCCTGTTAGTGTACGTGGTGTGGTCTGCTTAGAATGTCCCAAGTCTGCCCTGACCAGCTTGTCCTTGATGTTCTGAGGCCTCCTTAAACACATTAGAGGGGGAGATTTAAAAATCTCAATCTTTGGGTAAGCTTTGGTTAGTAAATACCAATGTTTACGGATTAGATTATGAACTCTTAGCATAGAGGGGTGATGGCCATGGACAAATGGAAGTCTCAGTGGTTTTGATGTAGTATGAATCGTGTCGTCAGGATCAGTGAGTACTTTTGTCATCTCTGATGTTAGAAGCGTGGATGGGTAGTGTCTAGCTTCAAATTTCTTGGACATCTCTCGTAGTCTTAAGTCTCTAATGGCAGGATCTGACACAATTCTGGTGACTCTCTTAAATTGTGACCGGGGAGGCTGTTACGGGTAGATTTTGGGTGACAACTGTCATATAAAAGAAGGTTATTGCAGTCGGTGGGCTTAGTGTAGATGTCGGAAGTGAGTTTACCATTTAGATCTTTGTGGATTGTGGTATCTAGAAAGGTGATGGATTCAGTGTTGTATGAGATTGTAAACTTTAACTCCTGTCTGACGCTATTGATTGTGTTATGGAATGTGGACAGGCTGGTGGAGTCACCTCGCCAAATGCAGAAAATGTCATCGATGTAGCCATACCAGACGACTGCATACTGTTGAAACAATGTATTAGAGTATATATGGTCCTGTTCAAATTTGTTCATGTAGAGATTTGCATATGCAGCGACTACGTTAGAGCCCATAGCGGTCCCGCATACCAGGAAAAAATAGTCATCCTCAAACCGGAAAAATTTTTCCCGTAAGACTAGATTCAAAGGGTCAAGACATAGTTTTTGTATATTTGGATCAATACCGGCTTGTTCCAGAGTCAATGTGACTGCCTCAATTCCTTTGCCATGTTCGATCGATGTGTACAAACTGTTGACAACGAATGTGCAAAGAATACTATTGGGTGATGCCAAATTGATAGTACGTATTTTGCTTAAGAAGTCTCCTGTGTCTAATATGAAGGATTTGGTAACATGGGTATATGGTGTTAGTAATTTCTCTAAAAAGATGGATAAAGGGATTAAGGATTGAATCTGTTGAGGCAGCAATGGGACGTCCCGGTGGATTATGCAAGTCCTTGTGGATTTTGGGGAGGATATAGAGAACTGGGGTTACTGGATGTAAATTGGTCAGAAAAGTTTTGGTTTTGGTGTCAATGGTCCTAAGTTGTATATGTTTGTTGAGGATGCAGTCGATTTTTCTGCGTATGTGATAGGTGGGATCACTTTGAATTTTTTTGTAGGTATTGGTATCTGAGAGTTGTCTCCTAATTTCGGTCACGTACTGGTTTCTATTCATGGCAACGATGGCGCCTCCTTTGTCCGCAGGTTTTATGATGATGTTAGGATTTTCTTTTAGTGACGTTATTGCTTGTTTCTCTATTGATGGTAAATTGTGGCGGACAGGGAGAAGGCCCAAACGTTGTTCATGGATGGTTTGTTTAATGTCTCTGTCAACTAAATTCACAAAAGTCTCAACAGCGTGATTTGTCTTAGGTGGCAAAAAGCTACTGGGATTTCGTAATCCCAAGTGGTCGATAGAGATAGAAGGGTTAGTGTCACGACTCGGGATTGTACCTGCAATGTTGGTCATTCGTGGTGGTGTGTCTTCAAAATGTACCTTGAGTCTAATGCTCCGATAGAACTGTTGTAGGTCTTTTTCTAGCTGAAAGGCGTCCCATCTAGGTGTTGGGCAAAATGAGAGGACCAGATTGAGTACCTTAAGTTCTAAGGGGGAAAGAGAATAGTCAGAAATGCTAACCACTAAGTTTGGACTCCTATCTGTTGTGATCGGAGGATCATCTAACGATTCTGTTCTCCTCCTCCTCGACCGCCTTGTTGGCCTGTTCTTTGACCTAAAAAAGGAACTTGAGAGAGGGATGTTCCACCAGTATTGCTCCCGGAGCCTGGTGATGAACCACCAACCGGAGAGGATCCCCGGAAGCTGTGTATCCTCCCGGTTGGCGACGGTTTCTTGACCGGAAGCGTCTCGGTGTTGAGTCTTCCCATCTATAGACTCTGTTGTTCAAATAGTCCTCTGTATCACGTTGGAACTTGGACCTTTTTCTTTCTTCTAAGGTTTTTTGGTGTGTAAGTAGAACGGCGTCCACCTTACTTTTTAGAGTATTGAATTCAGTATTATTGAGTGTCGAAGACAATTGGGTCTCAATGGTAGTTATCTTGTCCTCGGTTTCCTTGATAGCTTCTTGAAGGTATTCAATTGTTAATAATATTATATCGAATAAGCATTTATTCAGGATTTTCTGAAAGGTGGCGCAGTATTTGGAGTTATCTGAGAAGAGGGTAGGTTTCAGATGACTGCGAAGACCACGGGGTATTTTCCCCTCAAAAAGAGAAAAAGAAGCCAGCTCACCTGAAGGCATGTGTAGTGGATAGCCCGGACCACGTGCAGTCTTCACGCAGTAACCAAGGAAAAAGAAAAAAAGGTCCAGCTTTGCAAATTCAAGTCCAATTTATTGTTAAAAACAAGTCCAAAGCAGAGCAAAAAATAGTGTGTTCACATGAGTAACAAGTAGTAGATTACGCGTTTCGAACAATAGCTTGGTTCTTTCTCAAAAAAACTCATATTTTCCCCTGTCTGTGATATTCACCCAATGTTGCACAATGTAGATCGTAAGCTATGAGTCTCTTCCTTTCTTTTTCCCAATCTCTTGTCTTGATGTCTCTACTGGGAATGTGTAGAAAATCTGTACCAGATCTGATTTTGGATAAAATCGTTGATCCTAGGGCATCGTCATACATATAGGTTTCTGTTGTCAAGGATACTTGGTCGGTGCTGATAGCCAAAAATCAGGTATAACGGATAGTAGAGATGGTTAGCACTCGACTGAAACGTGTAGATGTGCGGTGCTAGTGACAAAGGACCTGATAGTCCTGTCAACATAAGTTCAGTATAGAGTCACTGCACACGCGAATTTTGATTCAAGTGAAAAAATATTTATTTTTATTTATATTTGACGGTGAAGAAGCGACAACTTGACATTTCGGCCTCACAATGGCCTTTATCATAAAGTCGCTGAAAAAATAAAACATACATAATAAAAATCAGAGAAATATATACAAAATAAAAGTATACACAGTAGCATACAGGATACGGAATGAGTATCTCCCAGGGGTGCATTTTAACTAAATCACATGCCGTATGATCATTGAGGAACATAGAGGCATTTGAAAGGCAAGGAAAAAGGAGAAAGAAGGCAAGGTGGTAGATAAAATATAATTACATAGAAAAAATATTGCAATCATACCCCTTTAGAGAAGAGAGGTTGCAGTCACCGGTTAAATAGTTTCACTGTTATGCAATGTTTCAAGATTCAGTGGATTGTCCTGTAAGTGGGATTTAAAAGAGGAGCACAAAAATTATGTAGTCTGCTGGTTATGGTGTCAAAAAGACATATAAAAAAAGAAAAATGATGAAGACATATCATAAACCCTAGAGAATACAGCAGTGCATTATAGTACCTAAAACTGGTATGTTTAACCTTGTAGTTATGAATCTAAGAAATGTGATCAGTAAAAGGGTTTGAAGTAGCTCAAAGGTCAATGATATTAATTTTTAGGATACCAAGGGTTTGTTTGTCGTATGATAAAATTGCATTAAAATAAAAGACGTGACCCCACATGGACAAAAAAATGGGGGGTGGTTTGTATTAATTATATAATTATTCACATGAGGTAAAATGCAATATCAAGATCAGTGAAAAATACATAAGGCTTGACGTATAAAGAGGCATATGGAGTACCTTTCTGGCAAGTGGTCCTAATTCCCGGGGATCCACAATTGTGGAAATATGCCCAAAGCATCTCCCACTGCCACCAATTACTGTAAGTAACATGTCTTTATTCAATTATCGCTGCATCACCAATGTAGTTTCTTTTACATATTTATAAAGAAACCCCCTTTTTTTCTTCAAGGCAATTTGCTTTTGGCATATTTCCCTTGGTATCCTAAAAATTAATATCATTGACCTTTGAGCTACTTCAAACCCTTTTACTGATCACATTTCTTATATTCATAACTACAAGGTCAAGATAAAACTAAAAAGGAAAGAGCGCAATAGGGTCTTATCTGGGTGGAAGATAGAACAAATTCAAATGGAATCTACTCACCTTTCCCAGAACGAATAAAAGCATGTAAATCACTGTCAGCCTGCTGCACGCCCGAGGTTCACAACCGTGACCGCCAGTATAGTTCCTTTTGGATAAATATTTAGGCTTAATGTGCGCTGCTGAGACTAGGATAAAGTCACCACATGAGAATCTTTTTAACTCTTTATTCCCTATGGGGAAAGGAACTAACTACAAGGTCAAACATACCAGTTTTAGGTACTATAATGCACTGCTGTATTCTCTAGGGTTTATGATATGTCTTCATCATTTTTCTTTTTTTATATGTCTTTTTGACACCATAACCAGCAGACTACATAATTTTTGTGCTCCTCTTTTAAATCCCACTTACAGGACAATCCACTGAATCTTGAAACATTGCATAACAGTGAAACTATTTAACCGGTGACTGCAACCTCTCTTCTCTAAAGGAGTGTGATTGCAATATTTTTTCTATGTAATTATATTTTGTCTACCGCCTTGCCTTCTTTCTCCTTTTTCCTTGCCTTTCAAATGCCTCTATGTTCCCCAATGATCATACAGCATGTGATTTAGTTAAAATGCACCCCTGGGAGATACTCATTCCATATCCTGTATGCTACTGTGTATACTTTTATTTTGTATATATTTCTCTGATTTTTATTATGTATGTTTTATTTTTTCAGCGACTTTATGATAAAGGCCATTGTGAGGCCGAAATGTCAAGTTGTCGCTTCTTCACCGTCAAATATAAATAAAAATAAATATTTTTTCACTTGAATCAAAATTCACATGTGCAGTGACTCTATTTTGGCTTCTATTGGACATTAGCGATGGGCGAGCATGCCCGGCACTGCTCGATACATAGATCTATAAATATATTCAATTTTTGGGGAGGTCCTCTGTGTTGGAAAATGCAGTCCATCTGGGCTCATAAAATGTCCATGTTAATCAGAGGGATTATCCAGCCTCTTTGGGTGGCAACACTGTCACTCACTTAAATCCCAACAAACTTTTTAGTCACCCTGCCGATATCATAAGCCAGTTGTCCTCATTCTAGACCCAGTGTGGTCAAACATAAATTGTAACAAAAAATAGGAGTGCCAGCCGACGAAGCAAGAAGAGACTGTGGATATGGAAACCATGACAAAACAACACTTACTGCATCAGGAGAGATGGACCCCAATATCTCCCCTCTTTTTCCTGTGCACATTCTGACTCCCAGCCGAGCTGATGGGTTTGAAAGATGATTCGACTAAAGGGGGGCTATAGCAATCTATTCTGATGAAGAGGCAACCTAAAACGTGTAGATAGATGTTTTTAACTTTGCAATGGTTGAATACAGTTATCACTCACTGTGAGTCGGATGATCTTTCAAACCCAATGGCTCAACTAGAATTCAGAAGGTGCGCTCAGCTCGGAGTCAGATGGTGCAACTGAAGAATGTAAAGTGGGTTTTTTCCTGTGCCCATCCAGTTCAAAGGTGTATTGGGGTGTAGATGACTTGGCAGCAGGGCAGGCCTTGCAGTCAATGCATAAGAAAGAGTATGGGAGTACAAAATGAATAATAAGAAGTGGATCTTCCTATGGCCATCCAGTACATGGCTTGAAAAGCTTATTGAGGTGCATGTAACTTTGGGGCAGGCCAGGCCTTGCATTCAATGCAACATTTTTTCAGGAAGCCCTCCTGGACCTCTCGTGAAAGCGGTTTTGGGGTGCGTCGTAATTCTTGGCAGCTCATCCACTCACTGCATAGGCAATAATAGCATAGGAGACCCACTGTTTAATAATGGCCCTTTATGAATATTAATGCCACCTCATGGCCCTCTGATAGGCTCTGTGCCTTTAAGAGTCCATCCGTCATAAATGAAACAAGATGTGTCTGCTTATATGTCACACACCACATGACCAGCTAGGGTTGTTAAATTTTACAATGACATTTCCCAGTAAATGCATTTATTTTAGTTAAAAGCAATGCTAAAGTTGAAAAACGCATCAAAAGCATTGCGTGTGAACATAGCCCAAGTGGGGGACTTTTTTGTTTTGGGCTAATTTATTAGCCTTATATTCAAGTCATTTACCTGGAAAGGATGTTCCTTAACATACTCGCAAGTGAGTATGAGCCCTTTAGGGTCTAGTAGGACTTTTGTCCGAAGTCTCATTAGCAGGACCCATGGCATAATATGTTACATATGGAACGCTTTTGTTACATTGATGATCATAACATTTGCTGACTCTCCACAGTTTTCCTCATTTCTAGTCATTCTTTGTAAGCAACCGACAAAAGCTGCTGTTCAAAGACGGATTAATATAATTAAATTGACGCCTTAGTCTGTAAGAAAAGGTCAATTTTTGGACTGTAAAGTCAATGTGATAATTGGAATGAGCTTGGAATTGGAATTCTGGCTTTTTTTTCTTTCTGGTAAATGAAAAAGATAATCCGTAGCTGAGAATATGTTCACTTCTCATCGATTCAGAAGATGTTTCTCCTGGGCTATCGGGTGTATGTGTTGTTAACGAAGATTTAGGTTTTGCGGGTTTTCATCTAATTATGGTATTGTGAAATATTTCATACCAGCAGGAATCATTCTTTTAGTTCAGAATTGTTAATATATACGGTATATGGAATACGTAAAATACTGATCAATATGAAAGGGAATGTGTCATTAGAAAATTACCTATTGTTTAAAATCAGTTTTTGTATTACATTTTTGCCAATGTTTTTTTCTAATTGTTCTAACGTTTCTAATGTGAACACTTCTCTAAGACTGATTACCGTATATACTCGAGTATAAGGCCTCTTTCACACATCAGGTTTTTGGCGTCAGGCGCGATCCGGCGCTTTTGACTAAAACCGGATCCGGCGAAATGCAATGCCGGATCCGGTTTCCCCCCATTGACTTGCATTAGAGCCGGATCGAGCCGGATGGCATGCGTTTCATCCGATTTTCGCCGGATCCGGCAATGTGACGCGATCCGGCGTCTGGAAAAAACGGCTACTGTAACGTTTTTTGTCTCCGGCTTTTTCATACAATGAAAGCCTATGAGCGCCGCAATGCGCCTGATCCGGCGACAGCCGGATCCGGCGGCCGGATCCGGTTTCTTTGGTCTGAGCATGCTCAGTAGCTCTGCCCACAAGACATATATAAAAGCAAGACAGTGGGACCCTCAGCCACACCCAACATGCCACCCAAGCCAAGAACCAGGAGCAGGAGAAGGCAGCAGACATCTGCAGCAGCAGCACCATCAGCACCACCCCAAATGGAGCAGCATGCTGAACAACGGGAGGGGAGTCCAGCAGCAGATGAGAGAGACGGTAATTATCAAATCCCCCATTCCTCCAAACTAGGGCTATGGAATATCAAGATATTCATTGGCCCTTTGTTTCTCTTTATTCAACAGCTGCCCAATAGATGCAGCAGCAGCAGCAATGGCAGCAGCAGAAACACCACCCACAGCCATGGAGTCTGGCCATGAGGAAGACAGCACATCTTCTTCTGGGAGCCCTCCCTCGCATCGTCAGCGTTTGACGGTAAGTTTTTATTTCCAAAATCCATCATCTCTGTAATATATGTGTATTCATTGCCTTTTATTTCAAAACAGGAATCACAAGATGAAGAGGAGCTCCCAGAAGAAGAAGGAAGGGGTGGACAGACACTTGGAGTGGGCTCACAATTGGTAAGTTTTTTGCATCAAACGCAGAAACACAACATCACACTACACACAACATATAGAACACAATGTTCTGCAGACCACACACAGCAAACAAATGCCTACATCCAAAGACATAACATTTTTTGTTTTCTTCTCTAGTCTTCCCAATCTGGTGCTCGGCCAAGAGGTCCTCGCAGTGCCTCCCAGGGTCGTCGGCGACAGCAACGCAGCGGTCACCAGCGTGTAAGTATAAATATTTTTGCTTTGTTTTTTTTTTGCACTTTTTATTTCATTTCTTTTGTGGAGGCTAATTATGTTATTTTTGTCTTTTTCTTTAACAGCCTTCACAGCGTGCTCCCGACTCTGACGGTGAGGATGGAGGGATTGATGTGGACCGCCTCATCGATCTCTTCAGAGAAAGGGAGCCGCTCTGGAATATGGCTGACCGCCGCCACGCTGACCTGATCATTACCCGACGACTCTGGGAGGAAATCTGTTCGCTCCTTGTGGACCGCTGGGAGGACCTCGAAGCTCGGGCCCAGATTAAAGAGCGTAAGTATATACAGTACCGGTTGCTTGATTTAAACCAGTGTTTCCCGAACTCCAGTCCTCGTGGTCCCCACGGATCATGTGTTCAGGATTTCTATTTACTTTGGAAATTCTGAAAACATGACCCCTGGGGACCATGAGGACTGGAGTTTGGGAAACACTGATGTTGTATACTAACCACTTTGTCCTTTCTCGTTTCAGGGGAGAGAATTGTGAAGCGGTGGCGGTCTGTGAGGGATCGTTTCAAGAAGGAGTTCAATAAAGAGATGAAGGATCTGGAGGACGCAGGAGCAAGTACAAGTACGCACGAGCCCTGTCGTTCCTCCGGGAGACAATGCTCACCAGAAGGTAAATATTACACACCACATGTGACAAAAAAATGTTTAGATGTAACTTTTTTTTTTCAGCCAGGGCCATACCATGTCACTATTTTAATTGTTTTTTTTTCTCTTTATTCCACAGCACGGTGAGCAGCACTCGGGAGCCTGCACGATTGGACCCTTCTGAGGCGATCCCTGAGGAGACCGGCACCGAGGGACACTTCAACCGCCCCGGTACATCTGCACCTTCCCAGCCTTCCCACACATTCGACCCATCTGTCCCATCCACCAGCACAGGAGCATCGTGGCCGCCTACATTACATGAAGCTGCTGGTGAGGAGATCGCTTTCCCTTTACCCCACCCTTCTGCCCCTGCCACCTCTAGTACACCTGCGGGTACTGGGCGGCAGCGGCAGAGGGGTCAGGAAAAGAGTTATGCGCCAGAGTTCTTGCATCTGAATGCATCTTTCCAGAACTGTCTAAAAGTCTTGTCAGAGCAAATCTCCGCAGGCTTTCAGCAGATCAACTCCAGCATTCTGGAGGTGAAGACACTTCTGCAAACCATGCATTCAGAAGCAAGATCTTCGCCAAACCACACCTTTTTCAGGTCTGTTGTGGAGCGCATGGCAACACTATCTCCTACCCAGCAGATGCATGTAATGCATTCGTGCCACGGTGCTCTACAGCAGGTTACCTCCCAACCTCCACCTCCCACCACTGTAGTTCCTCCACCTGCACCCCCTCCAGCCACTTTCCATCCTCCCCCTCCTATTACATCTGCACCCCCTCCAGCCACTTTCCATCCTCCCCCTCCTATTACATCTGCACCCCCTCCAGCCACTTTCCATCCTCCCCCTCCTATTACATACCAGCAACCTCCCCAGTACCAGCAACCTCCCCAGTACCAGACATCTCCCCACTTCCAGCAACCTGCCCCGTACCAAACTCCTTCCCCGTACCAAACTCCTTCCCCATACAACTTTCCATCAACATCATCTGCTCCTACAGTCCCTGCCCAACCCTCCACTCCACCGCCCACCACCTCTTCTGCCTCCCACATGTCCACCCATTCTGTAGCTTTTTCCACACCATCACCTCTAACTGTTCCTTCCCCACCACGATCCCAATCCTCTCTCCACACTCCCAGTGTCGAAGTGTCCCGTAGCCCCTCCAGCAGTATTTCCACCCCACACTACACAGATTTATGATGTGTTTTGTAATAAAAATGCCCATGTTTTTTTCAAACCTTTATTAAAAAAGTTTTTTTAACTTTAAAAACAGTTTACAAACAAAAAATTATTTTAAATAAAAGTTAAATTATTGTTTACACTGGTTGTCTGTCATTTCTTTCTGCGGCGAAATATGTTTAAAAAAAAGGTTAAATAAAGGGTATTTAAAAGGTAAAAAGGTATTCAAAAACAGGTATATAACTGTGGGTAAACTTTAGCTTTTTGCCACAGTTGTGTTCCTGGTTGTGTTTGAAGCAAAGTATTTCACCTAAAAAGTTGTGTTTATTGTTGGTGATTTCATAACAATGTACACAACTTTTGTTAAAAGGTGAAATACTTTGCATAAAACACAACCAGGTACACACCTGTGGCCTAAAGCTAAAAATAGAGACCATGACAAGATAGCCAACTTTGGTTGGCAAAGGTATATACTGTTGGTACAGAAGGTACACAAGTTTGGTTAGGGCACAAATCTTTCACACTCTGTCATCCTGCCAGTGTACTCTGCCTTGAGGTGACATAAAGTATAGTGCAAAATTGTCCCTCATTACTGAAACCGTCACAGAACTTCTAGTGGTAATGTCATGGTAATCTTGCAAGGTGGTTTCTTCAGAGGTGTCCTCAATGGAAATGGGTTCCTTGCAGATAACAAAATTGTGGAGTACCACGCAAGCTTTGATCACCTCGTCAACAGTTTCTGTCTTGAGGTTGATCGCAGTCAATAGGACCCGCCATTTGGCTGTCAGAATACCAAAGGTACATTCAACCATTCTTCTTGCTCTTGTGAGGCAGTAATTAAAAATGCGTTTTGGTCTTGTCAATCCTCTGCTAGAGTACGGTTTCAAAAGGTGTTCTGACAGCTGGAAGGCTTCATCCCCTACACAGACAAATGGCATAGGTGGACCAGATGTTTGCGGCAGCGGTCTAGGGGGTGGGAAATGGAAGGTGTTTCCATACAGTTTACGCCCCATGGCAGACAGTTTGAAAACTTGAGAGTCATTGGAGCGGCCATAGGCCCCAATATCCACAGCAATAAATTTGTATTCCGCGTCAGCGATGGCCATGAGGACAATTGAAAAATATTTCTTGTAATTGAAATATTCCGATCCCGATCCGGCTGGCTTTACAATGCGGATATGTTTCCCGTCCACAGCGCCCAAGTAGTTGGGAAACTGACATATCTGTTGAAACTTGTCAGCAATTTCAATCCACCTCTCTGTTGTGGGCTCTGGTAAAAACTCTTCAGCTAAGGAGTCCCACAGTGCACGGCATGTGTACTTCACTATTCCTGATATGGTGGAAATCCCGAGTCTGTACTGGAAATGCAGTGACGAAAGGGATTCTCCAGTTGCAAGAAATCTGTGGGGAATTAAAAAACAATCAATTAGTTTAAAATCACAGCATTACATACCAAAACTCAGCTATAACACTTGGAGATACAAACTACCACCAACAAGATTGCAGTGAAAGTGTGCTCTGATGCGATCACATCCAATAAATGTGGCTTACCTTAAAGTCACCATCAGACGCTCTGCGGGTGAAACAGAGAAGCGGCAATAGGTGTCTGCTTTTCTTATGAGGTGTGCAATGCGCTCCACCAAGTAATCAAAATTCTCCATTTTCATCCGAACATATCCAAAAAATTTATCCGGGTTTCGTCGAAGGTCCATGCAGAGTGTAGAATAGACCCCACGCGTCATTCTCTTGGCTGTGATGGGGTGGATCCACAAACGTCGTCTACGATGCCTGATGCGCTGCTGTGTCGCTCTCTCCTTCTCCAGAACAATCACCCTCAAACGATTCGCCTCCGCTATAAAATCCGCCAAATTCTTCAAAATATTTCCAATCACAACATCCATCTTCGCCAGTAACTTGCTCTTCTCTCCAACCTGCACTTTCTCCTTGACAACCTGTCAAAGAAGGGCTGTAGGAACACTCTATATATAGTTTTCCAGTAGCCAATCCCGTTCGGAAGGCCACAAGGGTCAATTTTAAAAACCGGATCCGGCGTAATCCGTCGAAAAACGGATAGAAAAACGGATGAACCGGATGAGACGGATCCGGTTTTGTCTGTCAAGAACAAGACGGATCCGGCAGAAAACCGGATCCGTCACATCCGGTTTTACTAAACATTTGCCGGATCCGGCGTTCCGGCACGACGCCGGATCGCGCCTGACGCCGAAAACCTGATGTGTGAAAGTAGCCTAAGCCGTCCCGAGTATAAGCCGACCCCCCCTAATTTTACCTAAAAAAACTGGGAAAACTTATTGACTCAAGTATAATTCGAGGGGGAATTGCAGCAGCTACTGGGTCCGTGAGTCTCCCCTCTCCCTGCTGGTCCATGAGTCTCCCTCGGGGGTGTTTTTTACCCCATCTTTCACAGCAACAGTGGTGACAGAGCAGCGCAATCCTGGCATGTATTGATTCCCTGAGGTAGCGTCGTGGAGCAAGCGGTAGCCAGAGGATACTAGAAAGAGGGTAAGGGAAAAGGGAAAGTGAATATTGACTGTAAAAAAATTAAATGCCGGTAATCTCCTCGTCATTGATTACATATAGGAAGCACATCGGCAATGGAGCCATATTATTGCAGCATAGCTACTATTTGCAGTGCAAACTGCCCTAAACAAGAAAACTGTATATATACATCACTGCCAGAGGTCTCCGATCAGCTGTTAGATAAAGATCAGGGAGACCGTCTGGTAACCTGTCTGGGAGAGCTATGTCAGTTGTGCTAACAAACGGAAGTGAATCTTAACCACCACTCTCAGTATTAGCATGTTTCATTATAAGGCTGGAGTCACACTGCCGAATTTCTCATGCGATAATCGCATCGCATAGCACGGACTGGCCGGCACCTCTGCTGACCTGAGAATGACAGCATGATGGATTACTATGCAGCTGTCAAGCTCAGGTCAGGAGAGGTGCCGGCCAGGGCAAGTTTTATGATCCAATTCTCGAACGAAAAATACGCCAGTGTGTCTCTGCCCTAAGCAGGGTGTGCAGACATTCCACACTGAAGTCTGTTCATTGCAGGTCTCACATTACAGAGACCATGCAGCAATGAAAGTACTCACGTGATCCCTGTTGCTCTGACACAGCGTCTCAAGCAGAGAGCTAGTGGGGAGGGTGAGGACAGCCTGCAGTAGCTAATGGTTAAGATAAGTCCCTGACATGCTGGGAGGAGTCGGCTTTCTATAAGGCAGGTGGAGGTTGCAGGCGACCTGTGTTTTCATGCTGCAGCCGCACGCTTCACTTCCAGTGACGTCATGAATATTCATAAGTCATAATGAGCGGGACTGGAAGTGAAGTGTGCGCAGCTACTGCTGTGAAAGAGGGGGTAAGAAACACCCCGGAGAAGAGATATGTACCAGGGGAGACAGACCAGTGGGGTTGACTCGAGTATAAGCCTAGAGGGGCACTTTCAGCCCAAAAAATTGGGCTGAAAATCTCGGCTTATACTCAAGTATATTAATTGCAGCAGGGTCCTGCCTACCCAAAAAAATCAGGCTTGGAAGAGACCCATATGCAAATTGCCTCTTCAGAAAGAAAGAGGACTTTTACTCTACAGCGCCACCTATTGGTAGTAGCGATCCTACAAGTCACAATCAACCCTTTAACGAGTCTTGTAGTATGACTTAGGATACAAGCCAAATCAGAATCTCAATTTGCAGACACGGTGTTTCGAGCTGTTGGCTCTCGTCAGTGCAAAGTATGAGATCTGATTTGGCAAGGTGAGAGGCTCTGGACTAGGGTCTAAGAAGTAAGGTTTCTCCTTGCGGAGAGTGACATGCCAGCTGTGGCTTGTCAAGGTAAGGAGACTTATTCGCCGTGCAATGCTCCTCTGGGAAAATAATATGCAAATTGCCTCTTCAGAAAGAAAGAGGACTTTTACTCTACAGCGCCACCTATTGGTAGTAGCGATCCTACAAGTCACAATCAACCCTTTAACGAGTCTTGTAGTATGACTTAGGATACAAGCCAAATCAGAATCTCAATTTGCAGGAAGAGACCCAGGAATTCAGACTTCAGTTTTAGAGATGTGTTCACATTAGAAACGTTATGACCCATCAGTTTTGAGACTACTTTGTCATTGGTTGATGAGCATGCATGAATTGGCCAAATTATGTGCTAAGCGTCTAATTTTTTCCTAGTATCCAGAAGCAGCAATACTATTTCTTTATTCATTGTATACTAGCTGAAGAGCCCGGCGTTGCCCCGGCATAGTAACTAACTGTGGTTAGTTATAACAAATTATAATGATTATATTGCACATAAAAACATTTCACATCGTATATTCAACACTGCAAATTTGCAACACAAATTAACTAAACGATTACCCAAGTATTGATAGCATTTTATTTTCAACTCATTCAAGAGCCTTTTGATAAACAACATTTTTGGTTTTTCCTTTCAGTGCAAAGATGAACAGATTTTTGGCAGTTCCAACTCTTGAACAGGCCTCATAAAGTTGACCAAGAGAAAAGCATGGAGATTGCAGATCGATCCCTACTACTTTCAAGGACTGTCCCTGAGCCTTGTTAATGAACATTGCAAATGCCAGTCGAAATGGAAACTGGAGGCGTTTAAAATCAAAAGGCAAATCAGATGGAATGAGTGGAATTCTTGGAATGAAAATGTCCTCTTCCTTTGGCACACCCTGTTACTGAGCTATGTATCTAATCCTATCCTGTGTGATACTGACTGCTGAGCTGTGTATCTAATCCTCTCCTGTGTGATACTGACTGCTGAGCTGTGTATCTATGTGATACTGACTGCTGAGCTGTGTATCTAAACCTATCCTGTGTGTTACTGTCTGCTGAGCTGTGTATCTAATTTTGTCCTGTGTGATACTGACTGCTGAGCTGTGTACATAATCCTATCCTGTGTGATACTGTCTGCTGAGCCATGTACTGTATCAAATCCTATAATCCTATCCTGTGTGATACTGACTGCTGACCTGTGTATCTAAACCTATCCTGTGTGATACTGACTGCTGAGCCGTGTACCTAATCCTATCCTGTGTGATACAGTCTCATGAGCCGTGTATCTAATCCTATCCTGTGTGATACAGTCTGCTCAGCCGTGTATCTAATCCTATCCTGTGTGTTACTGTCTGCTGAGCTGTGTATCTAATCCTATCCTGTGTGATACTGTCTGCTGAGCCATGTATCTAATCCTATCCTGTGTGATACTGACTGCTGAGCCATGTATTTAATCCTATCCTGTGTGATACTGGGCTCCCCCTGCAGTGTTGGTAACAGGAGAAATTGGACTGGTAAAGTTATTGTGCAATTTGTCCTTAGTATGCTGATACCTGATATGTGGGGGGAACCACTGTTTCGGCGCATGGCAGAGCTCAGAATGGAAGGAGCGCCATTTGACTTTTTCAATGCAAGATTGGCTGGAATTGAGATCGGACGCCATGTTGCGTTTGGAAAGCAACTGATGTGCCTAAACAGTGGAAACCCCCCACAAGTGAATCCATTTTGGAAAGTAGACCCCCTAAGGAACTTATCTATATGTGTGGTGAACACGTTGAACCCCCAAGTGGTTCACAGAAGTTTATAATGTAGAGCCGTAAACAATACATAAAAAAATCATACTTTTTTCACCCCCAATTTTTTATTTTCCCAAGGGTAACAGGAGAAATTTGACCCCAAAAGTTGTGCAATTTGTCCTGAGTAGGCGGATACCCCATATGGGGGGGTAAACCACTGTTTGGGTGCATGGCAGAGCTTGGAAGGGCAGATGCACCGTTTGACTTTTTCAAAGCAGAACTGGCTGGAATTGAGATCAGATGCCATGTCACGTTTGGAGAGCCCCTGATGTGCCTAAACAGTGGAAACCCCCCTATTCTAACTCCAACCCTAACCCCAACACACCCCTAACCCTAATCCCAACCTTAATCATAACCCTAACCACAATCCTAACCCTAATCCCAACCCTAACCCAAACTTTAGCCCTAACCTTAACCCCAGCCTCAGCCCGAACCCTAACCCTATACCTAATGGGAAAATGGAAATAAATAGATTTTGTTCTATTTTAGTATTTTTCCCTAAGGTGGTGATAAAGGGGGGTTTGTTTTACTATTTATAGTGGGTTTTTATAGCGAGTTTTTATGTTTAGCAGCAGTCACACACTAAAAGACGCTTTTATTGCAAAAAATAGTTTTTGCATCACCACATTTTGAGAGCTATAATTTTTCCATATTTTGACCCACAAGTCAAGTCTTGTTTTTTGTGGGATGAGTTGATGTTTTTATTAGTATAATTTTTGCACGCATACCATATTTTGATTGCTTTTTATTGCGATTTTTGGGAGGCAGAATGAACAAAAACCAGCAATACATTAATTTCTTTTGGGGAGGCACTTACACCATTCCACGTGTGGTAAAATTGATAAAGCAGTTTTATTCTTCGGGTCAGTATGATTACAGTGATACCTCATTTATATCTTTTTTATGTTTTGGCGCTTTCATAAAGTAAAAACTATTTTATATAAAAAAATTATTAATTTTGCATCACTTTATTCTGAGAGCTATAACTTTTTTATTTATCTGGCAACGGAGCTGTATTTGGGCTTGTTTTTTGCGAGACAAGAAAACGTTTTCAGCGGTATCATGTTTAAGATAAGATAAGGTAAGATAATCCTTTAATCGTCCCACCGTTTATTTATATCCGTCGCTTTGATTGCATGTTATTCCACTTTTTTTTCGGCAGTATGATGATAACACATTGCTTTTTTGGCTTTTTGTTTTTAATGGTTTTCACTAAAGGGGTTATCTAGTGGGACATTTTTATAGGTCAGGTCGTTACGGACGCCGCGATACCAAATATGTGTACTTTTATTGTTTTAGATTTTTTAAATTCAAATATTTATTGCTGGAATAAATATTGTTTTTTATTATATTTTATTATTTTTACATATTTTTACAGTTATTTTAACTTTTTTTTATTTAATTCTAACTTTTACACTTTGTCCCACTCTGGGATACTCATTCTTTGCAGGCTGATCGCTTCTATAGCATGCAGATCTGCATGCAATAGAAGCCGTCAGCGCTGCAGCTTCAATACTCTGACCTAAGAGACTTCCTGGTCATCACTGCCCATGACAGGAAGTCTCTCAGGCCTGGAGACCCGGATGTCATCATGACAACATCAGATTACCATAGCAGCGATAGGGACCCTGCCTCATGCCACGGGGTCTCCGATCCAAAGGCAGAGGGGCTGTCAGCCCCTGTGCCTGCTTCAGAACGCTGCGATCATGTTTGATCACAGTGTACCGGGGTTAAAGTGTCGGGAGCGGTCGGTGACTGCTCTTGGCACTTTGTGCCGGGTGTCAGCTGTGAGAATCAGGTGACACCCGGCCGCGATCAGCCGCGCTTCCCCTGTGAGCGTGGCTGATCTCGTATGATGTACTATTGCGTCCATGGAAATTAAGTCCCAGGGCACATGGACGGAATAGCATGTCTATTGGCAGAAAGGGGTTAAACAGCTCTGGTGAAATGAAAGATGCTTAGTGATTGGTTGCTACAGTATGTGGAGTGGGCATGGCTGATACATACTAATTTTTGTATATATAGGTGGAGGTAGCTACTCCTAGTTTGCACCTGTTCACATTATCTTGGAAGTGCCAGTCAGTTTATGGGTCAGTAAAGTAAAATGCTAAACTATAAAGAAAGGGGAAAAAAAGAAGAACTCTCATAAGAAAAGCAGCAAAGACTTAATATGTGACAATGGAAGATGTATCATTACTGTGATATGCCGGTACACCATCATGAACAGACCAAATTCGCAGTTGAATTAGCTTTTCCCATTCGCTGTAGGAAATGAAGCTCATCATATAATGTTTAACACCGGAACATTAATTGTCTACAGGATGACAGAGCAAACAATAGGACAATACGCCAGTTCTCAAACAGCGAGAGTCACTGGATGTGTTTATGATTGTTTTTCCTGTTGTATGATAGCTTAGTCTCTCGGTAGAACATTTTCTGTAAAGTAATAATGTTTCGCCCCAGGCACAGACATGTGAAGTGATTTACATGATTAGACTTTTCGATGATTTCTTTTTGTCTGTAAAAACAATGTCTGGATTTCGAAAACTGTCACATTTCTTGTCCTTTAATTGTAGGTCTGCTCAACAGTTCTGTAATTTTAATTCTGTAGGTTTTTTCATGCCTTGTTAAATGGTCTCAGTTGTGTCAACAAACTTTGCAGAAATTAATCGTACAAGGAAATGAGAATCTTAGTAATATGTCTTATTAGAGAAATATGCTTCTATTCCCACTTAACTGCTAAAATCCATCTGGCTCAAGACAAGACAGGCTGCCAGCTCACAGAGATCCGATTACAGTTGCCTATTCAATGCCATTAGTGAGAATGGATGGTGGGGCAAAGAGAGAGAGGCACACACACAGACCAGTGTTACTGCTCTCTAGCAAGCTCAGCCTACAGCTGAATTACCAGCTACACTTCTCAATAGAGATAAGCGACTTTGCCATTTTTCGGGTCGAGTCGGGTTTCATGAAACCCGACTTTCGCAAAAGTCGGGTCGAACGAAATCGGCCGACTATAGGGAAAAGTCGGAGACCGACTGAAACACGAAACCCAATACAAGTCAATGGGGAAGCAAAGTCGGCATGGAGTGGAGGACAGTAAACACAACTACAGTGCCCATTTCAATGTCAAAAACATCAATTCTTATAACTGAAGCTTGTCAACCTTAATTTACTTCCTATTAATAGTTACGCATTGAAAACTGGGGGTTATTTGGCTAAATTTGTGGGGGGGGGGTTGGGCTGGCTCCAGATTTTTGTGTGCCCTGGGCCAAAGAGTGGCAGTGCACCCCTTTAACACATACCACAACTCATGATGCTCCGATACGCCACAGAAATATAGGTATAGTACAATGACACATACTTCACTGCTTACATCACATGACAGATCTATTTTAAATTGTACAATAGCTCAAAAAACAGGACAGTATATTACTCCATACAGTGTTATGACCACCACATTGTGCGCCATACAGAATAATGAGCCCCATATATTTCTCCATACCAAATAATTAGTCACATATAATGTTCCATACAGAATCTGATGAGCTCCACATAATGATCCATATATTATGGGCCCCATTTGTAATGCTCCAGTGTATAATGTGCCCCTTAGATGCTGCTCCAGTGTCTGATCTGCCCCATTTACAATGCTCCAGTACGTGATGGGCCTCATGGATGATGCTCCAGTGTATCATGGGCCCTAATAATGCTCCATATATAATGGGCCCCATTTGTAATGCTCCAGTGTATAATGTGCTCCTTAGATGCTGCTCCAGTGTCTGATCTGCCCCATTTACATTGCTCCAGTACATGATGGGCCTCATGGATGATGCTCCAGTGTATGATGGGCTCCAGTAATGCTCCATATATAATGGGCCCCATTTGTAATGCTCCAGTGTATAATGGGCCCCTTAGATGCTGCTCCAGTGTCTGATCTGCCCCATTTACATTGCTCCAGTACATGATGGGCCCTATTTTTAATTAACCCAGGCATGGCATGTGAAAAGAGCTCCATGGAGTAATCTGAGGTGTGTGCTTCCACATCCTTCACTTTTGGTGTGGGTGAAGAACACAAGGAAAGGGGTTGCTCCTGACCAGAAGCCTGCAGTTACGATTCAGTGCTTGCATTTTTTACAACTTCAGAAGAGGAGGCAATAGAACTGGAGGCTGTTTCAGCAATGTAAGCCACAAATAGTTCCTGATACTCCGGCTTTAAAAGTAGTCTACCTACTCTCAGAAAAGGGAGCCTTACAGGCCTTCCAGAGCTACACCATGACGCTGGCTCAACACCTCCTGCCTTAGCTGCTATTGTGTTTTTGGCACTACCAGCAGATGCACCACCACCACCATCAGTACCAGGTGGCCCTCCACGCCCACATCCACGTCCTCTTCCATCATACTTCCTCATGTTTTTGAAAATGGACCGAAAATACCAGCAGATATATGGTACTGTATCAGAAGCGTACAGCTCTATACAGTCTATGGATAACAGTAAATCTCTGTATATATTTCATGAGGCATACACAGATGCTCACAGGCTCAGTATGGATTACCCAATAAAATAGCAAGTTGAAAAAGGGTACAGTATCACCAGATACAAGATATATATAGTATAGTGTAAACATTCTGATTCTCCGTATATATTTCAGGAGGCAGACACAAATGCTCTCAGGCCCAGTATGGATTACACAAGAATATGAAAAGCTGTAAATGGGTTATGTAACACAAGCGTACAGCTGTATACAGTGTTGGGGTAATCTTAAAGTTCCAAATATATTGCCGGAGTAACAGACAGATGTTTACAGACTCATTATAGATTACACCAGAATCTAAATAGCTAAAAAGGTTACTGTATCAGAAGCTTTCTGCTGTATACAGTGTTTGCCAAATTGAAAATATTGTTATATATTTCCGTAGTCACCCTCAGACGCTCACTCAGTTTGGTTTTGACCATAATAAAAAATGTTGCAAAAAAGTTCCTGGATAACAAGATAGCAAGTATATATTTTTTAGGGTACAATTGAAATCTCCGTATAAATAGTCCCGTTGTCACTCTCAGACGCTTACACAGTATGGATTTGACCGTAATGCTAAATGTCGAACAATGGTACTGTATAACAATATCAAGCTGTATCGAGTATAGTGTAAAAATTTGTTTCTCCGATTCACCGTATATATACAAGGCGTAACCCACACACGCTCACTCACTATGGATGATGTAGGGAAAGTGGACTGACAGACAAACCAGCCTGTAGTGAGAAGCAGAGGTGTAGCGCAGTGTAGGTGTGAAACCGCTAAGATAAAGAGAAAGGGTGCAGTGTTTTAGCTTGCCCATTGGAGGGCAGTGGAGAGTGTATGAGTGGGACTGAATAACTGCCATTGGTCAGAGAAACTGTTAGGAGATGGTGGGCGGAGTTACCAGAACTGGAAGTATAAAAGGCTGAGGGAAGGTTCTGGAAGAGTCAGTCAGCGAAGGGAGCACAGTAAAGAGGAAGTTCTGCTGAGGAACTAGAGACAGTGGAAAGGCTCCAAAGAGGACTGACAGTTGAGGCGGTCATGGGGTGGTGGTCCAGAGGACGGTAGCCGCAGACGAAGACGGCCTGGAGTTATCATACGGAGAGTGTGCTCAGACTGGTGCAGCGCTGTGGTGATTGGGCCTAGGCCAGCCACAGTGGAAAAGCCACAGAGGACGCCACGATTATAGTTACAAAGGAAGTGAAGCTACCGGGGCCTGTGTACAGAGAAATGTGAAACAGCTGTGGTGAATTGCTGTTGTCGACAGAAGAATGGGCACTAAAAACGGACCTGTTCAATACAAACTATGTCTCAGTCTCATGTTTGTCTGCGGCAAGAAGAGGGTCCCCCCCCACAGTTGATTATCCTACAGATGATACCTTAATACAAATTTTTTGAAACAAGGTACTGTATCGGCACATAGCAGGTGTGTCCAGTCTTGGGTTAAATTTCCATCTATACTTCTGGAGTCAGACACAGACACTCACAGGCTCACTATGTATTACACCAGAATTAAAAAAGTAGAAAAAGGGAGAGGCATTCATAGCATACACCAGTATACAGTGTTGTGGTACTTTTAAATCTTCGTATATATTTCAATCTCAGTAAGCCAGTCCAGAATCTCTGCTACTGGAAATGACATGGATACAAGAATAGACGCAAAGTCGAGTGTTACCAGAAATTTTGGAATTACTCATCGCGGGAAAACCTCGCGGTAGATGTTGCAGAGGCAATGCAGACCCTCAATTACTGAGTCTGTGGAGAAAGCGAAAAAGGGTCTTTGTGAAGAAAGGATTGCTTCATCGCAGTAGCGTGGATCACATCACCGTTACTCATCTCCATCAAATTGTGATCACAGGGAGAAATGTACCCATGGTCCTCACTGCCTATGATGATGTGTCTGGTCATTTTGGAGTGCAAAAGACAGAAGCCACAGGCCGTAGGCGATTCTATTGGATTGGCATGAGAGGAGACATTGAAAAATGGTGGCAGGAATGTCACACGTCTGTGACTATCACAACTGTGAAAGGTGGTCATAAACCACCACTGCATCCGCTTGTAAGTTGACGTCCATTTCAAATGGTAGCCATTGATCATCTGAAGGTAGAGGCCAGCAGGACAGGCCATAGCTACATCTTACCCATCATTGATCAATACACCAAATTTCTAGTGGCCGTCCATGTGAAGGATTTAACTGCCCAGACTACACAGCGGTGGAGCAGGGAGAGATAAGTATTGCAACTTGCAAGTGCTGTGGCCATGACCAAGCTGGGGGGGCACAATCGTGGTCGACGGTACTGGCACAGGGCCCCTCATAGTACACTGGTGTGTCTGATGGCGAGTGGGCCCTCCCACCATCTGAGACACTGTATTGTACTATGAGGGGCCCTGTGCCATTGCCGTCGGCCATCAGTGGGCCCATCCACCTGTTAAGAGCAACGGCGCTTGTCGGGGTGCGCCAGGTCTTGACCCCAGCCGTTGGGGGAGGGGTGGGCAGCCCAGTTAGGGAGGTTTAAAAATTGGCATATGTAGATGTGTTGGCTGGACATTCAGCTGTTGCAAAGGGCGTAATTGGGCAAGTCCGAGAAAGAGGAGGAAAAAACCGAGGCACTTTTCTGGTGACCTATGTGTCATCAGGGGAAATGTGGGACAAAATCCTTTGAAACCCATGCATGGTTCATTTTAATGAAGGTTAGATTATCAACATTTTGGGTTGACAGAAGGGTCCTTTTTTCTGTCAGGATTGATCCAGCAGCACTAAAGAATCTTTCAGATAACACACTAGCAGCAGGGCAAGCGAGCTCCTGTAAGGCATATTGTGCCAATTCAGTCCAGGTGTCCAGTTTAGAGGCCCAATAGTCAAAGGGGAATGACCTGTGAGGGAGAACATCGATTAGGAGGAAAAGAAGTTTGTAACCATAGTTAACAACTGCTGCCTCCTGTCACTTTTAATCGATGCAGTATTAGCAGTCGTGTGAGCGGTACTTGAGAAATCATTCCACAACATGGTCATTAAACCCCCGTCTCCAACGCCACTTCTGCTGTGTGCACCACGAACACCTCTACCATTGTGCCCACTATGGCTCGTGGGAGAACCAGCACCGCTGCCTTGTGCTGGGAAAGCCTCAAACAAACGATTTACCAGAGTTGCTTGTTTGTTTGCCAATATTATCTCTAGGTTCTCCTGTGGCATGATGTTGTGTAATTTGCCTTTGTAGCATGGATCGAGGATGCTGGCCAGCCAGTAGTCGTCATCCCTCATCATTTTGCGGGGGTCCCTTTTTAGGATCTGCAAGGCATAATCGCACATGTGGGCCAATGTTCCAGGTGCCAATGATGCACTGCCCGTGGTGGGTGGAGGAGCAGTTTCTGGCAAATCCACATCCCTAAAGTCATGCACAAACACTGTCCCTGACCTTGGAATGCCAACATTTTCTCTTGCCCCCTGAGAAACATCCTCCTGCCCAAAATAATCATCCCCCTCATCCTCATCTTCCTCCTTTTCCTCGTCTTCCTCCACCTCGTCCAGGACAGTTCCCTGACCAGACAATGGCTGACTGTCATCAAGGCTTCCCTCCTCCTCCTCCTCCGCTGCAGATGCCTGATCCTTAATGTGCATCAAACTTTGCATGAGCAGACGCATAAGTGGGATGGAGTCGTCTGCGCTTACCAGCCGTGTGCATTCCTAAAAATACTGAAGGACTTTACAGAGGTCTTTGCTTTGACCACTGCACACCTGACAATACCATGTCTTCCCTCAAACTGCCTGCCCGTGTATCCTCCCACAAATGCATTACAGCCTGCCTCTGTTCGCACAGCCTTTCAACCATGTGCAGGGTGGAGTTCCACCTTGTTGCAACATCTATGATTAGGCGGTGCTTGGGGACGTGGAGCAATCGCTGCAGCTTCTGCATACGACTGGAGTGCACGGCAGAGCGACGGATGTGCGAGCACAGTCTTCGCACCTTATGAAGCAGGGATGTTAACTCCAGATAATTATTAAGGAAGCAAGGTATGTGTGTGAGTTTTGCACGGGCTATGACTGCCATAAAATTATGGCCATTATCACTGACTACCTTGCCTGCCTCAAGATGTAGACTGCCCAGCCATGACTCTGTTTGTCGCTGCAAGTAGTTGGCCAGTACCTCCGCGGTGTGTCTGTTGTCGCCCAAAGACATCATCTTTAACACAGCCTGCTGACGCTTACCACTAGCTGTTCGATAGTGGGGCACCTCATGTGCAACACTGCCAGCTGTGGATGTAGTGCTTGTGCGACTGCGCTCTGTGAATGAGCTTTCGCTGATAGACGAGGAGGAGCGAAAGCCTACAGCTAACTGTTTCCTATACCGTGGGCTAGGCTGCACTGTTCCACCCCCGCTGTCCCCAGTGGAGCCTGCATCCACCACATTAACCCAGTGCGCAGTGATGGACACGTAACGGCCCTGGCCATGCCTACTAGTCCATGCGTCCGTTGTGAGGTGCACCTTTCCACTCACTGACTGTTTTAGTGCATGGACAATGTGGTCTTTCACATGCCAGTGTAGGGCAGGGAATGCTTTTTGAGAAAAGAAGTGCCGACTGGGTAGGTCATAGCGTGGGACAGCGTAGGCCATGAGGTCGTGGAAAGCTTCGCTTTCAACCAAACGGTAGGGCATCATCTCTAATGAGATTAGTTTGGCAATGTAGGCGTTCAAACACAGTGTACGTGGATGAGAGGATGAGTACTTTCTTGTCCTACACAGAGTGTCTTGTAGGGTGAGCTGGACTGGAGAGCTGCATATGGGGGAAGTAGCAGTGGACCGGATGGAGTGAGAGGGGGTTGGTGATGGTATTGGTGGTGATGGCCTAGATTCAGTGTTGTGTTGCAAAACCATTGTGATTCCCTGAGTGCTTTGGCCTTGCGACGACACCTCCACATTTAGTGTTGGTGGTGTGCTTAATAGTGGCGGTGGTCTTACAGTGGGGGTAGCGATGGAGCGTTGTTGGTTACCTTCAGTCGGAGCAGGTGCACATGTGCTACCTGAGGTTTTGTAGTCCGTCCACGCTTCCAAGTGCATGTTGATTAAATGTCTAAGCATGCAACTGGTATTCAAATTTCTGAGTTGTTTACCTTGGCTAAAGATCCTTCCGCACTTCTTACAGGTAACCTTTGCCTCATCAGTAGGATTTTGGACAAAGAAGTGCCGCACTTCCCTCTTCCTACTATGGTAATTATTTTCTGGCCTTGCACGCTGTGCTAAGTTGACCGTCTGGTCAAGCTGTCCTGCAACTCTTTTAGTTTTTGTTCCACATTTTAGGACAGCTACGGGCCTGCTGATAACCGCTGCTGCGATGTCAATGCCTGCTGCGGATCCTTCTCCTTATCTGAACTATTGCCAGCACCACCCTCCTCCCCCAATGGATGCCAATCCGGGCCCAGAACTGGGTCATCCATCACCTCCTCTTCAAAGTCATCTGCACCTTCCTCTTTACCTTCCTCTGTGTCACTGTGTAAGGTGGTATAGTATGCGGGAAGGGGCACCTGGGTTTCATCAGGGTCAGATTCTGGCTCAATAGACTGCGAGGGCAATATAGTGCTGAGGGTCAGTGTACCAGCAGAATCATCTAGCAGTGGCTGTGCATCAGTGCACTCCATGTAAGATTCATCTTGGACTGGGGAATTCAGGATTTGACTTGATAACCCAGACATGGTATGTCAAAAGAGCTCCATTGAGTAATCTGAAGTGTGGGCTGCCGCATCCTTAACTTTTGGTGGGGGTGAAGGACACAAGGAAAGGGGTTTTTTTATGACCAGAACCCTGCACTGACGTCTCCGTGCTTGCAGGTTTCGACCGTTCAGAAGAGGAGGCAATAGAGCTGGTGGCTGTTTTGGCAATGTACGCCAAAACCTGTTCCTGATGCTCCGGCTTTAAAAGCGATTTTCCTACTCCAAGAAAAGGCAACCTTACATGCCTTCATGGGCTAGAGGATGACGAAGGCTCAACACCTCCTGCCTTAGCTGCTATTGTGCTTTTGCCAGAACCAGCCGATGCACCACCACCATCAGTAACAGCTGCGCCCCCCTGCCCACGTCCACGGCCTCTTCCACCATACTTACTCATGTTTTGAAAATGTACTAAAAATACCAGCAGAGAGATGGTACTATATGAGGAGCGTCCAGCTGTGTAAGGTGTATTAAACAAATTAAATCAACGTATATATTATGTTAGCCACAGACGCTCTCACAGTATGTATTGGACCATAATCCAACAAGCAGACATACGGAACTGTATCAGAAGTGTACAGCTGTATACGATTTTTGTGACACTAACAATCTCCGTATATGTATTTACGAAGTGTCACACACACGCTGACTATGTATAAAAGTGACTGTAATGTGAACGGCAGATATACAATACTGCTGAAGAATCGGACATCTCTATACGATGTGTGTATGTAAAATTGTCAAGCTCCGTGTATTAGTATACGGACTGAAACATGCTGTCTCTGTCTAGTTTTGACCGTTATCAAACAGCAGATATACGAAACTGTTTGAAAAATGGACTCTACTCTAAGGTGTAGGTCTGGAAAAACAGAAAAACTCCTCTGCTTTTTTTTCCAGAGTCACACACAGGTAGCTTCTATTTGTCCGTGCTAGAAGGCGGTACACGGTAGTGTGTGAGGAGCGTACAATGCTGTACGGTGTGTGTATGTAAAATTGTCAAGCTCCGTGTATTTGTATACGGACTGCCACACGCTGTCTCTGTCTAGTTTTGACCATTATCAAACAGCAGATATACGAAGCTCTTTGAAAAACGGACACAACTCTAAGGTGTAGGTCTGGAAAAATGGAAAAACTCCTCGGCTTTTTTTCCAGAGTCACACACAGGTAGCTTCTATTTGTCCGTGCTAGATGGCGGTACACGGTAGTGTGTGAGAAGCGTACAATGCTGTACGGTGTGTGTATGTAAAATTGTCAAGCCCCGTGTATTTGTATACGGACTGCCATACGCTGTCTCTGTCTAGTTTTGACCGTAATCAAACAGCAGATATACGAAACTGTTTGAAAAACGGACATGACTCTAAGGTGTAGGTCTGGAAAAACGGAAACACTCCTCGGCTTTTTTTCCAGAGTCACACACAGGTAGCGTCTATTTGTCCATGCAAGAAGGTGGTACACGGTAGTGTGTGAGAAGCGTACAATGCTGTACGGTGTGTGTATATAAAATTGTCAAGCTCAGTGTATTTGTATACGGACTGACACACGCTGTCTCTGTCTAGTTTTGACCATAATCAAACAGCAGATATACGAAACTGTTTGAAAACGGACACAACGCTAAGGTGTAGGTCTGGAAAAGTGGACAAACTCCTCAGCTTTTTCTTCCAGAGTCACACCCAGAGAGCTTCTATTTGTCCGTGATACCAGCCGGTACACGGTAGTGTGTGTGGAGCGCACACTGCTAGACGGTGTCTGTAGGGAGAATTGTCAAGCTCCTTGTATTTGCATACGGACTGACACACGCTGTGTCTGTCTAGTTTTGACCGTCTCAAACAGCAGATATACAAACTGTTTGAAAAATGGACACAACTCTAAGGTGTAGGTCTGGAAAAGCGGACAAACTCCTCGGCTTTTTCTTCCAGGGTCACACCCAGATAGCTTCTATTTGTCCGTGATACCAGCCGGTACACGGTAGTGTGTGAGGAGCATACACCGCTAGACGGTGTGTAAAAAAATGAATGCTCAGTAACTCACCAGGACAAAATAAAATTTTGAGTGCTTTGAAAAAAGCAGTTTGAACAGCAGTGTGCACACAGCAATGCAGCGTAAGATCGGCAGAAGTAAGATGGCGGTCGGCGTTCACAGCCTTTTATACCCGCTGTGACGCCACTCAAAGCCAGCCTATCACTTCAATGCCCTTCTCTAAGGTGGTGCTGGCCGCTGCCTATGTCATCGCGTTGCCCACAGTGTGCGTCCTCCATCATTGGCTGAAAAAAGGCGCTGGAAGCATCATTTGAAACACGACTTTGGCGCTCGGGTCGCCGACATCATGGCCGACCACACGCTATGGTCGGGTCTCGTTTCATGAAACCCGACTTTGGCGAAAGTCGGCGATTTTTGAAATTGACTGACCCGTTTCGCTCAACTCTACTTCTCAATACTACAATATAATGTCCTCCACACTACTGCTGCTCTTGAACATATACTACATAGGGACATGAGAGCAGGAATCCCTCATAGCTATGTGTGCGAGACATCATACCAGCTAGTCTCTACCCAATAGCTGAGAGACAACAGAAGGGAAAACTGAACTTGCTAAATACGAAGGATACAAGTCATATAATGGCCACAAATATCATTATTAGGGATCAGCAAGCACTAAAATACTTGAATGCTCATTACTTGAACCGAGCAATTCCTAATGCTCGGATGCTCATTTCGAGTAATGAGCATAATAGGAGTCATTTTTCTGACAGACCCTACAAGGAGTTCTGGGGGGTAGTGAAAATGTTTAAATATATCAGAAAAGTGTTTAAAGGATGGAGAGCAGCATGGGAAAGACCCCTGGAAGCATCTCTGACTCCCAAATCGCTGCTGAGAACAATGGTGTCACACTTTTACTCCACTATAAGGACTGACAATAAAGCATTCAAAAAAAAGTCAAACATTGTTTCCTGCATAATGAATTGTATATAAGGCAAAAATGTAAAAATTCTACAAAAAATACAATAATTTAAGTAAACCAAAATGTATTTTTTTATCTATTAACCAATGTTTATTTAAATATTGGAAACGTCAGTGTAATTTATGAAGACAGCAAGAACTGCCAATAATTAGATAGAAGAGGGACTCAGATGCACCCTGTATTAGATATAATGAGGGCCTAAAACACATTCTGTAAAAATTGTCATGCAGTGGTATTCCTAGACTCATTTAGATTATGCACTAAGTGCAAAGAATGCCAAAAATTAAAAGTTAAAATTACCATTCAAAAGTTTGGGGTCACCCAGACAATTTGGTGTTTTCCATGAAAATTCATACTTTATTAATCAAATGAGTTGCCAAATGAATTTAAAATCTAGTCCAGACATTGACAAGGTTCGAAAAAAGATTTTTATTTGAAATAATAATTTTCTCCTTCAAACTTTGCTTTCGTCAAATTATGCTCCCTTTGCAGCAAATACAGCATTGCAGACCTTTGGCATTCTAGCAGATAATTTGCTGAGGTAATCTGGAGAAATTTCACCCCATGCTTCCAGAAGCCCTTCCCACAATTTGGTTTGGCTTGATAGGCACTTTTTGCGTACCATATGGTCAAGCGGCTCCCACAACAGCTCAATGGGGTTGAGATCTGGTGACTGCGCTGGTCACTCTATTACAGATAGAATACCAGCTGCCTGCTTCTTCCCTACATAGTTCTTGCATAATTTGGAGGTGTGCTTTGGGTCATTGTCCTGTTGTAGGATAAAATTGGCTCCAATCAAGCGCTGTCCACAGGGTATGGCATGGCGTTGCAAAATGGAGTGATAGCCTTCTTTATTCAAAATCCCTTTTACCTTGTACAAATCTCCCATTTCACCAGCACCAAAGCAACCCCAGACCATCACATTACCTCCACCATGCTTGACAGATGGTGTCAGGCACTCTTTCCAGCATCTTTTCCATTGTTCTGCATCTCACAAATGTTCTTCTGTGTGATCCAAATACCTCTAACTTGGATTTGTCTGTCCATAACACTTTTTACCAATCTTCCTCTGTCCAATGTCATGTTCTTTTGCCCATATTAATCTTTTCCTTTTATTAGCCAGTCTCAGATATGGTTTTTCCTTTGCCACTCTGCCCTGAAGGCCAGCATTCCGGAGTTGCCACTTCACTGTAGACGATGACACTGGCGTTTTGCATGTACTATTTAATGAAGCTGCCAGTTGAGGACTTGTGAGGCATCGATTTCTCAGGGTATGTGCACACGGTGCGGATTCTGCTGCGTTTCTGCAGCTGCGGGTCCGCAGCAGATTCTGCTGCGTTGTACAGTACCTTTATTTCCTATGGAAATTAAAAAACGTTGTGCACATGTGCGGCTTTGCTGCGGTTTACAATCCGCAGCATGTCAATTGTTTTGTGCAGAAACGCTGCAGTTTTACACCTCATCCATTATGAGGTGTAAAACCGCAGGGCAAAACCGCAGGCAAAACCGCAGTTAAACCACAGGACTTTTGTCCTGCGGATTTACCTGCGGTTTTCTTTCCAAAATCCGCACACCAAAAAAACTAAGTGTGCACATAGCCTCAAACTACAGACTCTAATGTTCTTGTCTTGTTGCTCAGTTGTGCAGCGGGGCCTCTCACTTCTCTTTCTACTCTGGTTAGAGCCTGTTTGTGCTCTCCTCTGAAGGGAGTAGTACACACCATTGTAGGAAATCTTTTTCTTGGCAATTTCTCACATGGAAAAGCCTTCATTTCTATGAACAAGAATAGACTGTCGCGTTTCACATGAAAGTTCTTTTTAATGGCCATTTTAAGAGTTTAATGGACCTCTTCCGGCGCCTGCACACTGCAGTACTCTGCTCTTCCCTCAAACCCCTGATGGCAGTGGCCACATCTTATATACCAAAAAATAGGTGACAGATTCCCTTTAAAGGGGTGATCCAGGCTAAGAGAAACTTGTCTGCCTTATTTTAAAAATTGCATCAAATCTGCTCTCAAGGAGTGTCTGCTGAGGACAGAGAGAAATGAGAGTGAGAGAATGATGGTGGTGCTCACATGAGGTGGTTGAGTGAGGACACAAAACAGATAAGAGCCTTAGACCCAATGACTTCAGCCCTGCGGCTGGAGGAAAAATTCTTCCAGGTAACAGGATCAAGGTACTTTGCGATAATGAGAAATACTTGATGGTAAGAAATAAATGTTTTAAATACAATAAAGCGTTTCACAGCACTTTTTTCATGGTAAAAAAAACAATAACAAATGTCAAGGAGTTTCTGTTATAGTAGCTTTTTTTTTAATGGAATGGTCCTAAGCTGCATTACCACACACCAGCTGTACATGGTTGTGGCACTGTTTTCTCAAGAAAATAGACATGTGGAAAGACACAATTTTTTTTTTTTTGCTGATCAAGTGGGCACAAGCATTTTAGATTTCTTTCCATAACTAATATTTCCTTCCAATTAAGACAATAAAAAAAGCTGTAAAGTTAATAGGCATTTTGTAGTGATAATTCAATAGCTAAAGTAAAATCAAACACTATTTTCATTAATTTAGAGTGAAAAAAATATTATTATTATTATTATTATTATTATTATTAATAAACATAAAAAGATAATTTTAATGTTCATTTCTAAAACTTTTCATATGAAAACTATATTCTTGGACACATGTAATGGGAAATAGTTGGCTACTTAAAATATGGTAATAGAGGGATACTAGAAAAATAAAAAACAATGCATGCTAGAATTAAAAATAGAAAATAGTCCAACATGTAGTAGGTTCAATGACTATACAAACACAATATATCCCAGAGTTTATATTTATTGCCACATCTCTGTCTTTCACTTAGAAGAAATGATCTGATATTAGTAACTTTTCACTCCATGGATGTTAATTTAGGAGTTGTCCAAGTCAGGACCACTGGTTCATCAGATGTGTCCCTTGGGTTTACCATCGATCTGTCCGAAAGATTCCACATGTAAGCGGCATAGACAAAAGTAGATTTAGTGCTAGAAATGAAACATTTTTTTTTCTCCACTCAGGGACAAACCATGAGCATTATGGATCAGAGGTTGAGCTGGGAAAAGCATCATTCAAACTCGAACATTCCCTTTTTGCTTGTCAGGAAGACAAAAATATGAGTACACCTGTCCAGGTTTCTTTAAATTGGTTGTCTAAATAATTTTTCATGTTCAAACCTTTGCAATGGTCTGCTAAATGACTAAGACCGGGATCACACAAGCGAGAAACTCGGATGAGTCTCGCATGTTAATAACCGGCACTGCCGCCGACACTCGGGTCGAAGCGTGTGGCTGCATGTATTGCTCCGCGGCCGCACGCTCCAATCCGAGTGCCGGCGGCAGTGCCGGGTATTAACAGGCGCGACTCATCCGAGTTTCTTGCTTGTGTGATCCTGGCCTTAGGACCAGCTTTGCACACCTCCAATGATCTGGAGATTTTGCAGTCAGCTATAGATTTTTCCTGCAGAGATGACTGCTGGGGATAAGTTGGTATTACATGTGATCATACAGGTAAGTTCATACAATCAATGTCTCCATAGCTAAGAAAAGTGAGCCAGGCACTCTGACCAGGAACAAATCAGTTTTTCTTGGAAGTGGAGAGAAAAAAAAAGTTTCCTCACCATTTTCATTTTGAGAGTTCGTGAAGATTGGACCACAGTTGGATGTCATTCCAGAGCAATCCGATAATTTTTTTCACTGACCCATAGACTCGCATTGACAATTTTGTTCCAACACTTGGTCAGAAAAAAAAAAAATTGGAGTCATTTCTGAAATTTTTTATCCCAGTGTGAAGTCAAAATTGGGAAAGCAAGTCTATGGGTCCATGGGAAAAAAAATAATTAAACATCTAATTGTGGTCCAATTTTCACGGACTTACAGAATGGGAAAGGTGGAAAAGCTTTATTTTCTTTACATCCGATAAAAACTGATGAGCAGACCCTGATCTGAGTCTGACATGACACATACACAGCCCCACAGGGTTCGAGTCTGACCAAACACGTGCACACCCCCCTTATAGAATCCAAGTCCGAATGGATACGTGCGCAGCCCCATAGGATCCGAGTCTGAACGGATACGTGCACAGCCCCATAAAATCAGAGTCTGACTGGGTACATGCACAGCCCCACAGGGTCCGAATCTGGCCAAACACGTGCACACCCCCCTTATAGGATCCAAGTCTGAATGGACACGTGCACAGCCCCATAGGATCCGAGTCTGACTGGGCACGTGCACAGCCCCATAGGATCAGAGTCTGACTGGGTATGTGCACAGCCCCATAGGATTCAAGTCTGACTGGACACGTGCATAGCCTCAAAGGGTCCGAGTCTGACTGGATACGTGCATAGCGTCAAAGGATCCGAGTCTGACGGGACAGGTGCACAGCCACATACGATCTGAGGCTGACTGGACACGTGCACAGCCTCATAGGATCCGAGTCTGACGGGACAGGTGCACAGCCTCATACGATCTGAGGCTGACTGGATACATGCATAGCCCCATAGGGTCCGAGTCTGACTGGATACGTGCATAGCCTCATAGGATCCGAGTCTGGCTGGATACATGCACAGCCACATATGATCTGAGGCTGACTGGACATGTGCACAGCCTCATAGGATTCGAGTCTGACTGGATACGTGCATAGCCTCATAGGATCCAAATCTGACGGGACAGGTGCACAGCCACATACGATCTGAGGCTGACTGGACACATGCATAGTCTTGTCGTAGCTGTTTTCGTTCTTACCCAGAGTCAGGTAAGCTAGATCACCAGTGAGGCCAAATTAGGAGTTTACGCCCTTAATTTACAAGCGTTTGGAGACAAAAGAGACTGCACACGGGCCGTGTGCAAATCACTTTATCTGACGTAATGAAACACAAGGCAAACTTTTATACCATTTACAACAATATGTAATTCGATGGAGCTCATGTGGCCCTCACCATCACCCACCATCACCTCAGGGTCAATACCTTGTTTACAATGTACCCAGAACACGTTGTGGCTGACTATTGAGAACATATATGATAAGAAGCATTTTTCCCTTGAAGAGGAGACAGGCAAAACTGCAGTGTCATAAGAATAAATGAAAGGCAAATGAAGAATTAAAGGCAGTTAGGCATTTAAAGGCAAATCATTAACCCTTCTATATCAGCTTCATAGGATCCGAGTCTGGCTGGATACATGCACAGCCACATACGATCTGAGGCTGACTGGACACATGCACAGCCTCATAGGATCCGAGTATGACGGGACAGGTGCACAGCACCTTAGGATTGGAGTCTGACTGGACACGTGCACTGCCCCATAGGATCTAAGTTACTCTGATTAGCCATACAGGGGCCCACATTCACCTATAAAGGAGCAAGCCACTTCTGTTTCAGGCACATAAAGGGATGCATTTTGCTGAGCTATTGGACTGCAGAGGCATCATGCACTATGCTAATATTGTTGCACAGGAGTGCACTTCTTTCTGTTGCTGCCAGTGATATATGTCTATATGCTTATAAATAAATGTCAAAAGCAAAGCTAAAATGAAAAAATGGTACGTTTTTTCCAATTCTGAACAATTTAGTAATTGCCACAAACAATTAACAAAATGTTAAAAAATGTGTTAAGTAAGCACCACAATACAGAAAATAACAAAGTAGATAGGAAAATGTATTGCATCAGGTGGCGGCATCAATTCAGCCTCGACTATATGAATTTATTGACAAAAGTAGGAAGAACTTGCAATTTCACGAAAATATTAGGAAAATATGATTTGTTTTATATCAGTTAAAGCCAAATCAGTAAAAATGAAAGAGTGAGTTTCACTTTATCTTCATATTAATTTTAGTGTTTTACAGTTTATTATTTTTACATCTTCCTATATCCTTTAGATCTCTTAAACTCTTGCAGTTAGAAGAATGCATTCCAAAAAACATTTTTTCTCCCTTCTTAAACCCCTCACAATTAAAACCCTGTCATTTACGTCAACATAATAAACTCAAGAAAATGAAAAAAAAATACAGCCCCAATAAAACCCTGTAAGTTAGTATCTTATAAACGCATGAAACCTGTTCAGTTCTCCTTTCTTGTCATGAATTTTTCACAAGCCACTGCCTAGTGAATGCAACTGGAAAAGGCACGGGCGAAGGTCATAAATATGTGTAGGTTATTTTTTACTACTGTCACACAGAAAATTAATGGAAAACCTTGTCAGGCATGTTTGACTGCCAAAAGAAAAATCTGTCCTGTGTAAAACAAATAGGAAAACAGCAGGAATGAAATATAAACGTGTACATCTTTTATCTTTTTAATGTTATCCATGTCCTTAAAACAAGATAATAGAAATACATATTCTAATACTTTCTATGGGATGAGCAACATTTAAGATTTTGAGATTAATATAATCTTTTAACATGGACATCTGCAAAGCGAAAAATTTAGGGTAGAGTCAGAGTTTTCTTTGACTGTCCCAATCATATGAATAGAGTATGGAATTACCCACATGGTTCTTCCAAAGTAACCCGTCCATTGAAATAGAGCCTACCATCAAATCCCCTTCTTTCATCATAGTGAACGAAATAAAAAAAAAAATATATATATATATATATATATATATATATATTATATATACACATCTAAGCTGAAGGTCTAGCATCCTACGTGAACTTAATACATTCCGAAGAGTATTCTTGAAGAAACCCGGGATGAAAATTGAATAATACATCAAATCCATTTAAGGGGTTCTTTGAAGCATAAAAGTAAGTCAGTGACGAGAATAAGCTAGAACTGTATTGAACATTCTCTATGAAAACATTCAATTCTTCTGTTTCTCTAAAGAATTCACTCGGCTTTTTAATCTGATAAGGAAATACCGTCTTCACAATTTTAAATGACAAAATCGAAAAAGCTAATAGATTAAAAAAATTAGTAGTATGCCTTTTATCAGAAAGTATTAACAAATTGGGCAGGACCCCAGATAGGCCCTCATTAGAAAGTCTAAAACGTAACTTTTACTATTAACAGTATTAAAAATTAACTAAAGGGTATAAAAATATGTCCCGAATATGCCTAAACTTGTTTGAATTAAAGTGCTTGCTGCTCTCTTTCTTATGCTTGATTGGTAGCACCCCAGGGTGCCAACCCTTATCTGGCAGAATAGGACATAGACAATTAGCACACTAGCCTCCCCAACATGTTTCACCGCATTTGCTAGGTTATCAAAGGATGGGACACTGGCTTGAATGGTGGCCTGGCAGACAAGTCATCTTTATATAGCCTCTGTATAGCATGAAAACCAATGAGCAGAGATTTTGCTCACTACAGGAAGTGACAGCAGTCACAATGCAACCATTGTGCATTCTTGGAACATCCGGCCAGTAGTAATGAACTGTACTTTTGTGAAAGGCCCATGGTCATTAGTTGCAGATTGAAGCATCCTGTGTCATGGTTACCACAGACATAAATAACCAATAGGGAAATCCACTCACCCTAGTGCTCCAATTGGTATCCGACTTTACTACAGAATTGTCATACTGATGTAGTGCTTCCTGGTTGGACCAGTCAGCGGATGCGTCATCGTACCCTCTCTCCAATCAGATAATGCGTGCCCGTGATGAGCGCGTCATCATAGCAGCGGGTCAATCAAGCCTAAGCCTGTGTAATAAGCAGGTGCTGGGATGCAGTAACACAAATGCTGCAGAGCAGGGATCAACTATATTTAATTATGTAACAGTGGGAAAACTGCTCACCGGGAGATAACAGGGTAAACAAAGAGTACAAAGGTAAAACTAAATATAAGTTGGGTAACTAAACAGTCTCTTGTTAACGGTTTCACTTATCGTGCCTGTCACTCTCTGAAGGCCCCGTGGGTAGCAGAATGCTGGTGGTGTTAGGTGTAATGTCTGCTGGTGTCCTTGCCTAGCACACGGTCCTTCTGGCAGCAGTGGGCAGTCTCTGATTTTGCCCACTGAGCCACAAGTCCATATATTTGTGGAGTAAGAGAGAAGAGCTCTCCACAAGATTCCTATCGGCGCAGGTCTCCTTGAGCAGCCGCCGTGACCAGAAGGGCTGCGCTGAAATGCTTTACCCAGCGTGCGCCTCTCTGGATATAAGCCGGCATCCGGACGTTCATACTGCGATGCTCCGTCGATCGCACGCTCCTCTGTGCACCCACCGGTTTCAGCGTTTCCCTCACTACGCTGCCCTTTCTCTTCACGCCATGGCCTATCACTCCCTTCACAGCAGTTGCGGTATGTCCCTCATAAGCGTTCTGGCAGGAAGAATGCTTCAGTTGCCACGCAATCCATTTTACCTTACACTGACTGGCCATGCCCTCTTCACCCTGGTTACTGGTTCGCTCCAGCTGCAATCTCGTTCCCCTCAGGAACAGGAGGTTTGGCCCCAGCAGTTCCAGACCCGACGCTTCAGCAGACGTAGCTGCTCGGTCCTCCCTTCTACACATTCATCCGTAATAGTGACGCTGTAGGCTGCAATTGGCTTGCACACCCGTCACGTCATTAAAGCAACTTGCTTAATGATTGGGCCATTTTCAAGTCCAATGTGCATGTTACACAGCTTTCTTAGTTATGCACTGTTAGCGACACATCATAGCGATTACCTTCATGATTGTAAACCACAGTAGCCTCTTCATCTTAAAGCTACATTATAGCATTTCCCTGCACACTTTTGAGTATACTAGTTTTCATATCATAATGATTACCTCTTTATTTTATTTAATATACAGATAGTATTAGGAGAACATCACAAGTATTGAATACCAAGGTCACAAGTTCCTGATATCCAACATACAGTTGTGGCCAAAAGTATTGACACCCCTGCAATTCTGTCAGATAATACTCCGTTTCTTCCTGAAAATGATTGCAAACAAAAATTCTTTGGTATTATTATCTTCACTTAAATTGTCTTAAATGAAAAAACACAAAAGAGAATGAAGCAAAAAGCAAAACATTGATCATTTCACACAAAACTCCAAAAATGGGCAAGACAAAAGTATTGGCACCCTCAGCCTAATACTTGGTTGCACAACCTTTAGCCAAAATAACTGCGACCAACCGCTTCCGGTAACCATCAATGAGTTTCTTACAATGCTCTGCTGGAATTTTAGACCATTCTTCTTTGGCAAACTGCTCCAGGTCCCTCATGTTTGAAGGGTGCCTTCTCCAAACTGCCGTTTTTAGATCTCTCCACAGGTGTTCTATGGGATTCAGGTCTGGACTCATTGCTGGCCACCTTAGAAGTCTCCAGTGCTTTCACGCAAACCATTTTCCAGTGCTTTTTGAAGTGCGTTTTGGGTCATTGTCCTGCTGGAAGACCCATGACCTCTGAGGGAGACCCAGCTTTCTCACACTGGGCTCTACATTATGTTGCAAAATTTGTTGGTAGTCTTCGGACTTCATAATGCCATGCACACGGTCAAGCAGTCCTGTGCCAGAGGCAGCAAAGCAACCCCGAAACATCAGGGAACCTCCACCATGTTTGACTGTAGGGACCGTGTTCTTTTCTTTGAATGCCTCTTTTTTTCTCCTGTAAACTCTATGTTGATGCCTTTGCCCAAAAAGCTCTACTTTTGTCTCATCTGACCAGAGACATTCTTCCAAAACGTTTTAGGCTTTTTCAAGTAAGTTTTGGCAAACTCCAGCCTGGCTTTTTTATGTCTCGGGGTAAGAAGTGGGGTCTTCCTGGGTCTCCTACCATACAGTGTCTTTTCATTCATTCATTCCCTTCATTCCCTTTTCATTCAGATGCCGACGGATAGTATGGGTTGACACTGTTGTACCCTCGGACTGAAGGGAAGCTTGAACTTGTTTGTATGTTAGTCAAGGTTCTTTATCCAACATCCGCACAATCTTGCATTGAAATCTCTTGTCAATTTTTCTTTTCCATCCACATCTAGGGAGGTAAGCCACAGTGCCATGGGCTTTAAACTTCTTGATGACACTGCCCACGGTAGACACAGGAACATTCAGGTCTTTGGAGATGGACTTGTAGCCTTGAGATTGCTCATGCTTCCTCACAATTTGGTTTCTGAAGTCCTCAGACAGTTCTTTGGTCTTCTTTCTTTTCTCCATGCTCAATGTGGTACACACAAGGACACAGGACAGAGGTTGAGTCAACTTTAATCCATGTCAACTGGCTGCAAGTGTGATTTAGTTATTGCCAACACCTGTTAGGTGCCACAGGTAAGTTACAGGTGCTGTTAATTACACAAATTAGAGAAGCATCACCTGATTTTTCAAACAGTGCCAATACTTTTGTCCACCGTCTTTTATGTTTGGTGTGGAATTATATCTCATTTGGCTTTAGGACAATTCTTTTTGTGTTTTTTCATTTAAGACAAATTAAATGAAGATAATAATACCAAAGAATTTGTGTTTGCAATCATTTTCAGGAAGAAACTGAGTATTATCTTACAGAATTGCAGGGGTGTCAATACTTTTGGCCACAACTGTATATTATTTATACAACATCTCCACAAGAGAAACATAATATTTCCATAGCATTAAAGTGTACAATAATACCTATGTTGCTGTTCTTATTGTTGTAAGTCCACATTTTATACTAGGCAAATTATGATTACTCAGCTCCTCAACAATTGATATTCATGTACTCCTGATGTTACATCATTCTATATACAGTATCTATTGAGTTCATTGCACTTGGACACTTCTTACAAGGTTTTATACATCTTGATTAAATTATGTAAACTAGGGGGCAGTCAGTGAGGGATCAGTGACCTGTCAGAAGTCTGCATTATAAATACCTAATCAGATCACCAAATGCAGACCCCCCACAGGCCGCCTCAGGGCACGAGCATACCATTAATTCAAAACTGAAAGTAAAGAATAAACAACAATCACAAGATGGATTTCATTCACCGAGGTATCATTTTAATCAGTATAATGGCGCCTACCTAACACTGTCTGTAGGTTACTGTGCACAATCCTGCTGACAGGTTCCTGCTGACAGGATTATGTCTAAAATATATAAAATCAAGTTATTACCTGTCCATAGCATGAACAGTAATTTACTGATCACTGGGCGCCAGCTGATGGAACACAAGCGATACTGAGAACAAAGCTCAACAGCCCGGTCCTTAAAGTAGCGGAGGTGCACATGCTCAACCTCCATTACATTCATTAAAAAACGATTGAAATGAGGATCTCTGAATCAATAGTCCTAGCACTGAGCTCTACTACATCCATTAGGTCTGTGCAAGACACATGCTGAGGGCTTTTCGACCCCCTCACATCCCAGCTTCTTCTAGCTCTACACTCTGTGTAACGTGATACTAGTTTATGGCCCTAGGCTGGCTGAAGGCAGTTGGGGAAACGTGCTCTTTTGTCTAAGAGAGAGTTGATTTAAGATCTAATTATTAGGGCATATCTTGACCCCAGTTGGTGTTATAGGTATGAAAGTTACATATTTTGTATGTGCTTTGTTAGAGCTACCCACCCCTTTAGTTTTCTAGACTCCAGCTTCAGCGGAATCCAAGAAATGGATTCCTACTTATCCGGTCCATACAGGTACTTCGTGTTTGGGCTCAAATTAACGCCAGGCTCATGCTCGGAAGAATGGTGGTACTGTAGCTCTATGAGGTTCCCTTCCGGAGATATGATACTTACGAGTTTTCAGTATGTGTCAGCTCCTTTGAGAAAAGAGGTGTCTTTGCCCTGAAACCCTGATACAGAGAGGCTCTGTGATGCACTGTGATGTATCGCCCCTCCCCCGCACCGCATGGTCTGCTATGAAGTGACTTAAGTAACTGTAAGTGTTTTTTCTCCTTTTAATCCCTGTTATTTTGTAATTGCTTGTACATATTTCAATTGTCTCATTTTGTAATATCTTTTATACCTTTTGTAAACACTGCCTATCTTTTGGAGTAAAATCTATAAAATTACTAGCTTTGTTTCTCCTTGCACTATAACGTATGTTAACATCCTCTGAGGCCAAATTCGCTACTGATTGGTTGGCTCCTGACCCGTTACTAATCATAGGAATAGGAGCTGGTGGCAGCGCCGTGTCCTTGGCTTGTTGGGTAAAGCTGGCAGTGACTGAACAGGATTTATAAGTGTACTGCCTGGCTGCAGATGAGAGTAGTTATATTTCCCTCGCTGCACCGCACCTAATAGCGAGTACACATCTAGGTGGTCCGTCATTACCCTAGGTGCAGGTCCATAACTGACCTGAGGGTAAGGGGGGTGCCAGAGAGCCACAAATTCCAAAACAGGAACTGGAGTGGGGTCATAAAATAGGATCCCTGATGAACCGGGGCAACCAAACACCCCGGTATATGACAGGACCAGGGTAGGGAAGTGGAAGATGAGGTGGTGAATGATGTAGTAATAGACCCAACCTGGCAGGAGGACATGCATTGCACAGGAGCACACAGGGGGAGGTAGGTGTCGCACCACTTCAGGCAGGAAGAAGGCAGGAAGAAGCAGTGTGATGGCTGCAGACAGAAGGCGTGCAACCGTTCCACCAACCTGACGGAAGTTGCTAGTCCAACTGTTAGGTGTTCCTAACTCTGGTTATTTTTTAAAGACTCTGCCGATAACCCCAAATAGGCCATTTGCAACACCTGTCATGCCAGCATCAGCAGGGGTAGCAAAACTACCAGCCTTACCACCACCAGCATGATCAGGCACATGGCAGCAAAGCACCCAACTTTGTGGGCCCAACCCCAGGCTTCATGAACAGTGTCTGCAGGTGACACCACTGCTTCTTCCACTGTTGTGCGTGCAAGCCAATCCCCTGCCCATGGTGCATGCAAAGATGCCTCCTTCCCTGCAACTGCTGTTGCCCACAGTCAAATAGCACCATCATCAAGCATGTCCACATCCTTGTCCCAGCACAGCCTTCAGTTGTCCATACCCCAGTCATTGGAACGTAAGCGGAAATACGCAGCCAACGCCCCACAGGCCACAGTGCTCAATTCTCACATTTTTCATCTGCTGTTGAATTGTTGTGTTTTAGGCTTGTGGAGACAGAAGCTTTCTGCAACCTAATGGCGGCGGTCATCCCAAGGTACTCTGTCCCCAGCCGCCACTATTTCTCCTGCTGTTCCGTCCCAGCATTACACAAGCACGTGTCCCACAACATTACCCGAGCCCTCAACAATGCAGTTACTGGGAAAGTACACCTAACCACGGACACGTGGACAAGTGCTTGTGGCCAGGGACAGTACATCTCGCTGATGACACACTGGGTTAACATAGTGGAAGCCAGGACCCAGTCAGACCTTGGAATGGAACATGTCCTTCCGACGCCAAGCATTGCGGGTCCTACATCAATCAGGGTTGCCCCTACTGTATACAGCTCCTGCACCTCCTCCTCCTCTTCAGCCTCCATGTCAGAAATGAGCACATCAGTCACAAGCTGGAAGCACTGCAGCACTGCCAAAGCAAAGCGGCAACAGGCTGTGCTGAAGCTAATTTGCTTAGGTGACAAACTGCACAATGCTGAAGAGTTGTTGACAGCTCTGAAAAAGCAGGCAGATGTGTGGTTGACACCACTGAATCTCCAGCAAGGCATGGTTGTGTGTGACAATGGCAGGAACCTGGTGGTGGCTTTGAGGCGAGGCAAACTGACACACCTACCATGCCTGACTCATGTGCTGAACCTCGTTGTTCAACGTTTTCTAAAAAGCTATCCGGAGCTGCCAGATCTGCTGGTTAAAGTACGCCATGTGTGTGCACATTTTAGGAAGTCAGCTACAGCTTCAGCCGCCCTTGCCATGCTTTAGCAGTGATTGCAGATTCCGACTCACCGACTGGTGTGTGATTTTCCCACGCATTGGAACTCTACACTGCATATGTTAGAAAGGATTTTTGTGCAGAAGCAGTCAGTTGCTGAATACCAACATCAACAAGGCTGTTGTTTTTCAGGTTTGACCCCACAGATAAGACCTCAGGAGTGAACATGGATGTCAGACATATGTAACATTCTCCAAAACTTTGAGGAGTCCACCAAGATGGTGAGCGGCGATGATGCCATAATTAGTGTCACCATCCCGCTCATCTGCATTCTTAAAATCTCTCTGCTCACAATGAAAGAGGAGGCATTGCAGGCAGAGTACGAGGACATGGATCAAGGAACCATACAGGGTGATTACACACAGCCCAGCCTCGTGTCATCCCAATGTGGATTGGTTGACAATGAGGAAGAGGAGGAGGAAGAACATGAGCTACTTTCATGCGCTATAGACGGGACTACAACCACAACTGTCATGCCTTCTGTTCAGCGTGGATGGCCTGAGGGTAGGGAAGAAGATGCAGAGGAAGAAGAGAAGGAGGACACCTTGGTCAGTCATCCTGCTGGTGAAGACACGGAAGGCTTGCCTGTTACCAGTCTTGCATGCATGGCTGACTTTATGTTGCACTGCCTTTCCAGTGACACTTTTAGACCCATGGTACAAGGATAACTTTCAATCTCTTGTTCCTGAGGCAGACAGGTGTACCAAAATGGTGCAGTACCATAGGGCCATTGTTGCTGAATTTTTAAAAAAATTCCCATCTCAAAATGCTGGCAACAGAGATAACAGTGCGTTTGCCAACCAAACAGGACAGGCAAGACAGATACAAGTCCACTCAAGCAGAGGCAGGGGAACACTGGCAAAGTTCTGGGACAGTTTTCTAAGTCCCTCCCATTGCCCATGCACTGAGGCATGGAGTAATCTCACAAGGAATACAATCTTCTCTAAGATGCTGAGTGAGTACCTTGCTGACCTTGACTGTGCCAATTCAGTCCAGGTGTCCAGTTTAGAGGCCCAATAGTCAAAGGGGAATGACCAGTGAGGGAGAACATCGATATGGGAGGAGAAGTAGTTTGTAACCATAGTTGACAACTACTGTCTCCTGTCACTTTTAATCGATGCAGTATTAGCAGTCATGTGAGCGGTACTTGAGAAATCATTCCACAACAAGGTCATTAAACCCGTCTCCAACGCCACTTCGGCTGTGTGCACCACGAACACCTCTTCCATTGTGCCCACTACGGCTCGTGGGAGAACCAGCACTGCTGCTGTGTGCTGGGAAAGCCTCAAACAAACGGTTTACCAGAGTTGCATGTTTGCTAGCCAATATTATCTCTAGGTTCTCCTGTGGTTTGATGTTGTGCAATTTGCCTTTGTAGCGTGGATCGAGGATGCTGGCCAGCCAGTAGTCGTCATCCCTCATCATTTTGGCAATGCGGGGGTCCCTTTTTAGGATCCGCAAGGCATAATTGCACATGTGGGCCAATGTTCCAGGTGTCAATGATGCACTGCCACTGCTGGGTGGAGGAGCACTTTCATGCAAATCCACATCCCTACAGTCACGCACAAACTCTGTCCCTGACCTTGGAACACCAACATTTTCTCTTGCCCCCTGAGAAGCATCCTCCTGCCCAAAGTAATCATCCCCCTCCTCCTCTTCTTCCTCCACCTCGTCCAGGACAGTTCCCTGACCAGACAATGGCTGACTGTCATCAAGGCTTCCCTCCTCCTCTGCTGCAGATGCCTGATCCTTAATGTGCATCAAACTTTGCATCAGCAGACGCATAAGAGGGATGCTCATGCTTATGATGGCATCGTCTGCGCTTACGAGTCGTGTGCATTCCTCAAAACACTGAAGGACTTTACAGAGGTCTTTCAGCTTTGACCACTGCCCACCCAACAATTCCATGTCTTCCCTCAAACTGCCTGCCCGTGTATCCTCCCACAAATGCATTACAGCCTGCCTCTGTTCGCACAGCCTCTCAACCATGTGCAGGGTGGTGTTTCACCTTGTTGCAACGTCTATGATTAGGCGGTGCTTGGAGAGGTGGAGCGAGCGCTGCAGCTTCTGCACACGAGTGGAGTGGACAAATGAGCGACGGATGTTCGAGCACAGTCTTCACACCTTGTGTAGCAGGGATGTTAACTCCGGATAATTATTAAGGAAGCACTGCACCACCAGGTTCAAAGTGTGAGCCAGGCAAGGTATGTGTTTGAGTTTTGCATGGGATATGGCTGCCACAAAATTATGGCCGTTATCACTGACTACCTTGCCTGTCTCAAGATGTAGACTTCCCAGCCATGACTCAGTTTGTCGCTGCAAGTAGTTGGCCAGTACCTCCTCGGTGTGTCTGTTGTCGCCAAAGACATCATCTTTAACACAGCCTGCTAACGCTTACCACTAGCTGTTCGATAGTGGGACACCTCGTGTGCAACACTGCCAGCTGCGTATGAAGTGCTCATGCGACTGCGCTCTGTGGACGAGCTTTCGCTTATGGAGGAGGAGGGTCGAAAACCTACAGCCAACTGTTTCCTATACCGTGGGCTAGGCAGCACTGTTCCACTGCCGCTCTTCCCTGTGGAGCCTGCATCCACCACATTAACCCAGTGTGCAGTGATGGACACGTAATGGCCCTGGCCATGCCTACTTGTCCATGCATCTGTTGTAAGGTGCACCTTTCCACTCACTGACTGTTTTAGTGCATGGACAATGCGGCCTTTCACATGCCGGTGCAGGGCAAGGATGGCTTTTTGAGAAAAGAAGTGCCGACTGGGTAGGTCATAGCTTGGGACAGCGTAGGCCATAAGCTTGTGGAAAGCTTCGCTTTCAATCAAACGATAAGGAATCATCTTTAATGAGATTAGATTGGCAATGTAGGCGTTCAAACACAGTGTACGTGGATGAGAGGATGAGTACTTTCTTGTCCTACTCAGAGTGTCTGGTAGAGTGAGCTGGACTGAAGAGCTGCATATGGGGGAAGTAGCGGTGGACCGGACGGAGTGAGGGGGTTGGTGACGGTATTGGTTGTGATGGTCTAGATTCAGTGTTGTGTTGCAAAACCATTGTGATTCCCTGAGTACTTTGGCCTAGCGACGACACCTCCACATTTAGTGCTGGTGGTGTGCTTAATGGTGGCAGTGGTCTTACAGTGGGGGAAGCGATGGAGCATTGCTGGCTACCTTCAGTCGGAGCAGGTGCACATGTGCTACCTGAGGTTTTGTAGTCCGTCCACGCTTGCAAGTGCATGTTGATAAAATGTCTAAGCATGCAACTGGTATTCAAATTTCTGAGTTGTTTACCTCGGCTAAAGGTCCTTCCGCACTTCTTACAGGTAACCTTTGCCTCAGCAGTAGGATTTTGAACAAAGAAGTGCCACACTGCATTCTTCCAACTATGGTATACATTTTCTGGCCTTGCACGCTGTGCTAAGTTGACCATCTAGCCAAGCTGTCCTGCAGCTCTTTTAGTTTTTGGTCCACATTTTTGGACAGCTACGGGCCTGCCAGATAACCGCTGCTGCGATGTCAATGGCTGCTGCGGATCCTTATCTGAACTATTGCCAGCGCCACCCTCCTCCCACAATGGATGCCAATCCAGGTCAAGAACTGGGTCATCCATTACCTCCTCTTCAAAGTCATCTGCACCTTCCTCTTTACCTTCCTCTGTGTCACCGTGTAAGGTGGTATAGTATGCGGGAAGGGGCACCTGAGTTTCATCAGGGTCAGATTCTGGCTCAGTAGACTGCAAGGGCAATGTAGTGCTCTGGGTCAATGTACCAGCAGGATCATCTAGCAGTGGCTGTGCATCAGTGCACTCCATGTCAGATTCATCTTGGACTGGGGAATTTAGGATTTGACTGGATAACCCAGGCATGGTATGTGAAAGAGCTCCATAGAGTAATCTGAACTGTGGGCTGCCGCATCCTTAACTTTTGATGTGGGTGAAGGAGACAAGGAAAGGTGTTTTTCCTGACCAGAACCCTGCACTGACGACTCCGTGCTTGCAGGTTTCGAACATTCAGAAGAGGAGGCAATAGAGCTGGTGGCTGTTTCGGCAATGTACGCCAAAACCTGTTCCTGATGCTCCGGCTTTAAAAGCGATTTTCCTACTCCAAGAAAAGGGAACCTTACAGGCCTTCTTGGGCCATACGATGAGGCAGGCTCAACACCTCCTGCCTTAGCTGCTATTTTTCTTTTGCTAGAACCAGCCGATGCACCACCACTATCAATACCAGCTGCGCCCCCCCTGCCCACGTCTGCGGCCTCTTCCACCACACTTCCTCATGTTTGGGAAAATGTACCAAAAATACCAGCAGAGAGACGGTACTGTATGATAAGCGTCCAGCTGTGTAAGGTGTATAAAAAAAATTAAATCTACATATATATTTTGTTAGTCACAGATGGTATTTGACCGTAATCCAACAAGCAGATATACGGAACTGTATCAGAAGTGTACAGCTGTATTCGTTTTTTGTGTAACTAACAATCTCCGTATATGTATTTACGGAGTGTCACACACACGCGCTGACTCTGTATAAATGTGACTGTAATGAGAACATTAGATATACAATACTGTTTGAGAATCGGACAGCTCTATACGGTGTCTGTAAGGAAAATTGTCAATCTCCGTCTATTTGTATACGGACTGACACGCGCTGTCTCTGTCTAGTTTTGACCGTGATCAAACAGCAGATATACGAAACTGTTTGAAAAGCGGACAGCTCTCTAAGGTGTAGGTCGGGAAAAATGGAAAATCTCCTCGGCTTGTTTTTCCGGAGTCACACACACATAGCTTCTATTTGTCCGTAATACAAGGTGGAACATGGTAGTGTGTGATGAGCGTACACCGCTATACAGTGTGTGAAAAAATGAATGCTCGGTAACTCACCAGAACAAAATAATAAAAGTTGTAGTGCTTTGAAAAAAGCAGTTTGGACAGTAGTGTGCACACAGCAATGCAGCTAGCAGGTAGCCTTAAAAGGCATTGATCACATATGGGAGTCCTCAATATGAAACGCCCCTAATATTTTGAGGCATATCCCCTCCAAAAGATGATATAAATCATAGAAATGACCCCAATAGGAGACAACAACCAAGGGATACTGCAAAAATAGTGCTTTTTTGAAAAATTCATAAAAAATTGGTAATAAAAGAGAATGACTCGAAATATACAAAAATCAGGGACATATCACCATAGAATACCAAAAAATAGGACCCAAATAACAACCAAGTTACTGAGAGCAAAAATACCATTCCTTGAATAAAGGTGCAAAGTGCATTAGTGCAGTCTTTAAAGGATGGTATAGCTAATGAACACATGTGGCATGCATGTGGAAACAACAGACGGCATGTGCCTGCAATTGCACAATGGAGTCCTGGCATCCCCGCTGCCCTGACGCACGTTTCGCAATCCTTCTTCAGGAGGCGTCCTATTGTAGCTTGAGTACTATGTCTCCATAACAGATTTATTAGCGTTAGGCTTAGGTGTTGCCACGATTTATATTATAAGCACTTGTGCACTTTATATCGTGGGCATATGTTACATAACCCAAACTTTTAGTGCTGATTTTTACATCTTACATGTGTGGTGTACTAATTTTAAAGACATACAATTACATTCATTGATTTGCATGTGTATACATTTATAGCAGTATTGCATTTTTTGGTATTCTATGGTGATATGTCCCTGATTTTTGTATATTTCGTGTCATTCTCTTTTATTACCAATTTTTTATGAATTTTTCAATAAAGCACTATTTTTGCAATATCCCTTGGTTGTTGTCTCCTATTGGGGTCATTTCTGTGATTTATATAGCCTTAAAAGGCAGCCTAATCGCCACCAGCGCTGCTGCACACAACAAAAATCCTCCCCTTTCACTGCACACTAACTGTACAAACTGTGAAAATCGTTATCAGCATAAGCAATTTTTTTTTCTTCTTGCCTGCCTAACGCTCTCCATATTCAGAATCAGCAGCAGCAGCATCTCTCTCTATTCTAAGATTGGCAGAAGTAAGATGGCGGTCGGCGGTCACAGTCTTTTATACCCACTGTGACACCACACAGAGCCAGCCAATCACTTCAATGCCCTTCGATATGATGGTGGTGGCCGCTGCCCATGTCAACGCGTTGCCCACAGTGTGCGTCCTCCATCATTGGCTGAGAAAAGGTGCTGGAAGCATTATTTGAAATGCGACTTTGGCGCTCGGCTCAGCGATCTCATGGCCGACCTCACGCTATGGTCGGGTTTCGATCGGCGAAACCCGACTTTATCTAAAGTCGGCGATTTTTGATTTTGACCAACCCATTTCGCTCAACTCTAGTTCTAGACATTACCGCAATGAATTTTAAACAAAACAATTCAGATGCAGTTGAAGTTCAGACTTTCAGCTTTCATTTGAGGGTATCAACATTAAAATTGGATGAAGGGTTTAGGAGTTTCAGATCCTTAACATGTGCCACCCTGGTTTTAAAGGGACCAAAAGTAATTGGACAGATTAAATAATTGTAAATAAAATGTTCATTTCTAGTACTTGGTTGAAAACCCTTGTTGGCAATGACTGCCTGAAGTCTTGAACTCATGGACATCACCAGACGCTGTGTTTCCTCCTTTTTGATGCTCTGCCAGGCCTTCACTGCGGTGGTTTTCAGTTGCTGTTTGTTTGTGGGCCTTTCTGTCTGAAGTTTAGTCTTTAACAAGTGAAATGCATGTTCAATTGGGTTGAGATCAGGTGACTGACTTGGCCATTCAAGAATATTCCACTTCTTTGCTTTAATAAACTCCTGGGTTGCTTTGGCTTTATGTTTTGAGTCATTGTCCATCTGTAGTATGAAACGACAACAAATCAGTTTGGCTGCATTTGGCTGGATCTGAGCACACAGTATGGCTCTGAATACCTCAGAATTAATTCGGCTGCTTCTGTCCTGTGTCACATCATCAATAAATACTAGTGACTCAGTGCCACTGGCAGCCATGCATGCCCATGCCATCACACTGCCTCCGCCGTGTTTTACAGATGATGTGGTATGCTTTGGATCATGAGCTGTACCATGCCTTCGCCATACTTTTCTCTTTCCTTCATTCTGGTAGAGGTTGATCTTGGTTTCATCTGTCCAAAGAATGTTCTTCCAGAACTGTGCTGGCTTTTTTAGATGTTTTTTTGCAAAGTCCAGTCTAGCCTTTTGATTCTTGATGCTTATGTGTGGCTTGCACCATGCAGTGAACCCTCTGTATTTACTTTCACGCAGTCTTAAGTCTTTATGGTAGATTTGGATATTGATACGCTGACCTCCTGGAGAGTTTTGTTCACTTGGTTGGCTGTTGTGAAGGGGATTCTCTTCACCATGGAGACTATTCTCAATCATCCACCACTGTTTTCTTCCGTTGGCGCCCAGGTCTTTTTGCATTGATGAGTTCACCAGTGCTTTCTTTCTTTCTCAGGATGTACCAAACTGTAGATTTTGCCACTCCTAATGTTTCTCAGATGAGTTTTTTCTGCTTTTGCAGCTTAAGGATGGCTTGTTTCACCTGCATGGAGAGCTCCTTTGACCGCATATTTCCTTTGCAGCAAAAACCTTCCAAATGCAAGCACCACACCTCAAATCAACTCCAGGCATTTTATCTGCTTAATTGAGAATGACATAATGAAGGGATTGCCCACATCTGTCCATGAAATAGCCTTGGAGTCGATTGCCAATTACTTTTGATCCCTTTAAAAACAGGGTGGCACATCTTAAGGAGCTGAAACTCCTAAACCCGTCATCCAATTTTAATGTGGATACCCTCAAATGAAAGCTGAAAATCTGAACCTCAACTGCATCTGAATTGTTTTGTTTAAAATTCATTGTGGTAATGTCTAGAACCAAAATTAGAAAAATGTTGTCTCTGTCCGAATATGTATGGACCTAACTGTATAGTTTCCTGGGCCCATCCAGTACCCGGGTTCAAAGGCTTATTGGGGTGCACATGACTTGGTAGCAGGGCAGGCCTTGCAGTCAATGCATAAGAAAACAGAATGGGAGTACAAAATGAGTAATGTGAAATGGATTTTCCTGGGTCAATCCAGTAACTGGGTTCAAAGACATATTGGGGTGCATATGACTTGGTAGCAGGGCAGGCCTTGCAGTCAATGCATAAGAAAGCAGAATGGGAGTACAAAATGAATAATGTGAAGTGGATTTTCCTGGGCCCATCCAGTACCTGGGTTCAAAGGCTTATTGGGGAGCATCTGACTTCGTAGAAGAGCAGGCCTTGCAGTCAATGCAACATTTTTTATGGAATCCCTCCTGGACATCTCGTGAAAGGGGTATTGGGGTGCGTCGCAATTCTTGGCAGTCCATCCACTCACTGCATAGCCTATAATAGTTTCAGAGACCCACTGTTTAATAATAGCCCTTTAAGCAGATTAATGCTGCCTGATGCCCCTGTAAAAATAGGCTCTGTGATTTTAAGAGTCCCGTCTTCATAAATGAAACAAGATGTGTCTGCTTATGTGTCACACACCACATGGCCAGCTAGGGTTGGTAAATGTTGCAATGACATTTCCCAGTGAATGCATTTGTTTTGGCTGAAAGCAATGTTAAAGTTGGAAAACGCTTCAAAAACGCTGCATCTGAACATAGCCCAAGTGGTGGAGGAACATTTTGGTCTGGCGTTATTTATTTTGCATTATATACAAATTATTAACCTGGAAAGCATGTACCGCAACATATTTCCCAGCAAAATCTGTTTTGGTTTCATTTTGGTATGTTTTTTGGTGCACCGGTAAAAATACTGTTAGCGTGGGTGATCAGGAGCCAGAATCTCCAGGAGTGGACCCTCTGGGCCGTGGCACCAAGGGGCCCTGGGCGAGCTGCCAGGTGGAACTGACCCCTATACAGGGACCGTTAGGAGCAGGCCCAGGGGTTCGAGTACCTTGGTAGCCGGTACCGAGAGGGGCGGCTCAGGATGGACTGGAGTAGGACAGTGGGACTGAAGTGTAGATGACAGAACAGGGCTGGCACACGGGAGACAGGAATGGAGTAAGACTATAGACTGGAACATGGAGGAACTGAAGTGTAGATGACAGGACAGAGTTGGAACACAGGAGACAGGAATAAAGGAGGACGGAAGGACTGGAGCAGGATGGAACTGGAACACCGGAGGCAGGACTGGAGTAGGAAGGCAGGAATGGAACAGGATGGAACATGAACACCAGAGGCAGGACTGGAGTAGGACAGCAGGAATGGAACAGAATGGAACAGGAAAACCGGAAGCAGGACTGGAGTAAGATGGCAGGACTGGAACAGGATGGAACAGGAACACCGGAGGCGGTGTTCCTGTAGGACGGTAGGACTGGAACAGGATGGATCAGGAACACCGGAGGTAGGAGACGGAGGAAACAGGAACACTGGAGCAGGACTGAGAATAACTGTTAGCGAACACGGAAGACAGGCTGCGAGGCTGCTGCAGGAAACACTGAGGACGGCACCGAGTGACTGTAGAGAGCACCGAAGGAAGCAGGGCCCAGTGTGCAAGGTAACACAACGATCAGGCGCCTCCCTCAGGGGGAAGCGGCCTGATATAGCCCCATCTGGTCTGCCATTGGTCCGAAGGTGCTTCCGGGTCTGGGCACAGCCAGAGCACAAGAAGTAACAGGGAGGCGCGGCCACGGCCTATGGCGCATGCGCATTGCATGCAGGGATGGCGTCGGCCGCGAGCCCATCAGAGGTGACCGCCGTGGCCATCGGGTGGATAGAGGCTGCGGCGTGGGAGCGGAGGCCGGCTGCGGCGTGGGAGCAGAGGCCGGTTGAGTATGATGGAGCGGTGTAACAGTACCCCCTCCCCTAAGCCGCCCTCCCCGGAGATTAGCAAGAAATCTCTTGAGGATACGGGGAGCAATGATATTCTCCCGAGGTTCCCAGGATCTCTCCTCAGGACCAAAGCCCTTCCAATCAACAAGAAAAAATGTCCTACCTCTAACCCTCTTCATAGCGAGAATGTCCTGCACTTCAAAGACATCATCGGCACCCACCGGCTGAGGACCAGGATCAGGCAAGGAATGGAAGCAATTCAGCAGCACAGGTTTCAGGAGGGAGACGTGGAAGGTGTTCGGGACACGGAGAGAAGCAGGCAACCTCAATTTGTAGGCAACTTTGTTGATACGTCCAAGAATTTGAAACGGACCGATGTAGCGTGGTCCCAACTTGTAGGAGGGCAATTTCAACCGGATGAATTTGAAGGAGAGCCAGACTTTGTCCCCAACACGATACGGTAGAGGATCCAATCTCTTTTTGTCGGCATAATTCTTCATCTGATCAGCGGCCCTCTTGAGTGACGTATTGGTCTCGGCCGAAATCTTGGAAAATTCAGAGGACAAGGCGTTGGCCACGGGTACCTTGGAGGCAGGGGTTATCAGAAGAGGAACACCAGGATGTCTGCCAAAAACAATGAAGAATGGAGACTTGGCTGAGGACTTGCCAGCATGGTTGTTATAAGCAAACTCTGCCCAGGGGAGTAAGTCGACCAAATCGTTCTGGTGGGCGTTGGAGAAATGACGTAGGTACCACATCAATGTCTGGTTGGTACGCTCTACCTGTCCATTGGACTGTGGATGGTAGGCTGAGGAGAAGTCGAGGGAAATGTTCATGAGCTTGCAAAGTGAACGCCAGAACTTGGAGGTAAACTGAACCCCTCTGTCAGACACAATGCGTTGAGGTAGTCCATGGAGTCTGAATATTTGGTGAATGAAAACTTTGGCCAGCTCCGGCGCCGAGGTAAGACTGGGAAGAGGGAGGAAGTGGGCTATCTTGGAAAAACGATCCACCACCACTAAAATGACTGTGCAGCCCAAAGAGCGGGGTAGGTCGGTGTTGAAATCCATGGCGATGTTTTCCCAAGGAACCGTAGGAACGGGCAACGGAAGCAACAAGCCAGACAGAGGTCTTTGTGGCACTTTGTTTTTAGCATAGGATGGACAAGAAGCCACAAAGTCGAGTACATCTTGGCGAAGCGTGGGCCACCAGTAGTGACGCGTGATAAGATCAAGGGTCTTCTTAGTTCCGGCATGGCCGGCCAGTTTGGAGGAGTGCCCCCATAGGAGGACCTTTTGCTTGAGGTTCTCAGGCACAAGTGTCTTGCCTGGAGGAGGAGTAAGTCAGTTCACTGGAGCCACTGTGATGATCCTAGTGGGATCAATGATATGCAAAGGTTCCTCCGTTGTTTCATGTGGCTGGAAAACCCTGGACAGGGCGTCGGCTTTGGTATTCTTGTTGCCAGGACGGAAACGGAGCTCGAAGTCAAATCGGGTGAAAAATAAGGACCATCTGGCCTGACGAGGGTTGAGTCTCTGGGCAGACTGGAGATAGGCCAGATTCTTGTGGTCCGAGAAGATGTCAAAGGGATGAATAGCTCCTTCCAGGAGGTGACACCATTCCTCCAAGGCCAACTTGATGGCCAGGAGTTCCCGGTCGCCGATCGAGTAGTTACACACAGATGGAGAGAAGGCCTTCGAGAAGAAGCCACAAGGATGCAGTCGACCGGAGACAGTTCTCTGGGACAATACTGCCCCGGCACCAGTCGAGGAAGCGTCCACCTCGAGTACAAAAGGTCGATTGCTCTCAGGGCAATGCAGGACCGGAGCCATGGAGAAAGCCCATTTTAGGGTCAGAAAGGCCTCCTCCGCCTCAGGAGTCCAATCTTTGGGGGTAGTCCCCTTACGGGTGAGAGCAGAAATAGGTCTTGTGATCGCGGAGAAGTGGGAGACAAATTGCGGGTAATAATTGGCGAATCCCAGAAATCGCTGTATCGCCTTTACTCTGACGTGGTGAGGCCATTTGAGAATGGCAGACAACTTCTTGGGGTCCATCCTTAGACCAGCGTCGGAGATAATGTATCCCAGAAACGGCAGAGAGGTCTGTTCGAAGAGACAATTCTCGATCTTCGCATACAGGCGGTTCTCCCGAAGACACTGTAGCACCAGGCGGACATTCTTTCTGTGGGACGAGAGGTCCGGCGAGAAGACAAGGATGTTGTCTAAGTACACGACCACACAGGAGTACAAGAGATCCTGGAAGATCTCATTGGCGAACTCTTGAAACACCGCAGGAGCATTGCAAAGACCAAAGGGCATGACCAGGTGCTCGTAATGGCTGTCTCGAGTGTTGAAAGCGATCTTCCACTCATCACCTGCATGGATACGGACCAGATTATAGGCTCCTCTGAGGTCCAACTTGGAGAAGACCTGAGCCCCTCGGAGACGGTCAAAAAGCACCAGAATGAGTGGAAGAGGGTACCTGTTCTTGATGGTAATCTCATTCAAGCCACTATAATCAATGCACGGCTGTAGAGTTCCATCCTTCTTTTTGATGAAGAAGAACCCGGCTCCCGCGGGCGAAGAGGATTTCCATATAAAGCCTTTGGCAAGGTTCTCTCTGACATACTCGGACATGGCGGTGGTCTCTGCGGGAGACAAGGGGTAGATTCTGCCCCTTGGAGTGGTTGAACTGGGAGCAAGTTCAATTGGGCAGTCAAATGGCCGGTGTGGAGGAAGGACCTCCGCTTCCTTCTTATCAAAAACATCAGCGTAAGAGCTGTAGGCTGGAGGAAGACCCGGAATGTCTGGAGGTGACTGAGGAGCGGCTGCCAGGCGAATAGGAGTCAGACAGCGAGCTTGGCACGGGTGCCCCCAGCGGAGTATCTCCCCAGAAGACTAGTCGAGAACAGGATGATGAGTCCTTAACCATGGAAGACCAAGTAGAATGGCGTGAGAGAGCTTAGGCAAAATGTAGAAGGCTATCTTCTCTCGGTGTAAGGCTCTGACTTGCATCTCCACTTCTTCAGTGACCAAGGTGACGGTCACCTGTAGCGGTTTGCCATCCACTGCAGCAATCTGGATAGGGTTAGATAGAGTAACCACGGGAATTTGGTATTTGTCCACCTCTTCAGGTCGAATGAAGTTACCTGCCGAGCCCGAATCCACGCAGGCCACCTCGGAACCACGTCTCTCCCCTGAAACCAAAAGCACAGAAATCGTAAGAGGTTGAGACGGATCATCATCACCTAGGGAGGCCTCTCTTACCTGACCTAGGTAGAGAAGTTTCCCTGTCTCTTAGGACAGTGGGGACACAGTGTGACGAATCACCACAATAGAGGCACAGACCTTGTGCCTGTCTCTCTCTCTGATGCAACTCGACCAACTTTAGGTGAACTGCATGGATTCGATCGAGGAGGGAGAAGAGGACCCGGCCGAACGGGGACTGGCAGAATGGTTGAAAAGGGAAACTGGCCTGGTGGACCTCCTGTCTCTCGATGACTCGCGAGCGCGCTCCTGGAAGCGAAGGTCAATGCAGGTAGCCAGCGAGATAAGGTCCTCTAAGGTGGACGGGGTATCTCGACCTGCGAGTTCATCTTTTATTCTGCCTGAAAGACTGCGCCAGAATGCCCCTACCAAAGCCGCGTTATTCCAGCCGAGCTCAGAGGAGACAGTGCGAAAGCGAATAGCGTACTGTCCGACCGTGAGAGAACCCTGATGTAAGTTAAGGAGTGACTCAGTGAGATAAGCTAACCGGCGCGGCTCATCGAAGACCCAGCGAAAAGTATCCAAGAAAACCGGGAGACTCGAGACTACAGTTTTGTCACGTTCCCAGAGGGGATTCAACCAAGTCAGGGGCTTCCCCTCCAGATGGGACATGATGAAGGCCACCTTGGCCCGATCAGAGGGATATTGCTGCGGCAACAATTCAAAGTGGAGGCTACACTGATTTAAGAACCCCCTACAGAGCTTGGGATCCCCGGTGAAGCGAGGCGGTTTGGCAAGGCGGGGCGACGGGAGAGCTGTATTCGCGGAAGGAGGAGTCGGGGCTGCGGTAGCAGCCTGGAGGGCCGACAAGCGACTGTCAAAGGAGGCCATGGAAGACAAAATGTAGGCTTGAGTATTTTGTTGCTGACCCAGCTCCTGTTGGAGACTGACCAGTTGAGTGGCATTTCCAGGATCGGCCACCTGCAGGGCTGACAAACGGGTGTCCATAGACTTCATGATCGACATAATGCTTCCCTGATTCTCCCACAGGAAGAGCAACTCTTTCTGAGTAGCAGCAGTAGTACCGGCGGAGTCCATGGCCTTATCGTACTGTTAGCATAGGTGGTCAGGAGCCGGAATCTCCAGGAGCGGATCCTCTGGTCCGTGGAACCGAGGGGCCCCGGGCGAGCTGCCAAGTGGAACCGACCCCTATGCAGGGACCGTTAGAAGCAGGCCCTGGGGTTCGAGTACCACAGAAGCTGGTACTGAGAGGGGTGGCTCAGGATGGACTGGAGTAGGACAGTGGGACTGAAGTGTAGATGACAGAACAGGGCTGGCACACAGGAGACAGGAATGGAGTAAGACTATAGACTGGAACGTGGAGGAACTGAAGTGTAAATGACAGGACAGAGTTGGAACACAGGAGACAGGAATAAAGGAGGACGAAGGACTGGAGCAGGATGGAACTGGAACACCGGAGGCAGGAATGGAGTAGGACGGCAGGCCTGGAACAGGATGGAACAGGAACACCGGAGGCAGGACTGGAGTAGGATGGCAGGACTGGAACAGGATGGAACAGGAACACCGGAGGCAGGACTGGAGTGGGATGGCAGGACTGGAACAGGATGGAACAGGAACACTGGAGGCAGGACTGGAGTAGGATGGATCAGGAACACCGGAGGCAGGAGACAGAGGAAACAGGAACACTGGAGCAGAACTGAGAATAACTGTTAGCGAACACGGAAGACAGGCTGCGAGGCTGCAGCAGGAAACACTGAGGACGGCACCGAGAGACTGTAGAGAGCACCGAAGGAAGCAGGGCCCAGTGTGCAAGGTAACACAAGATCAGGCGCCTCCCTCAGGGGAAAGCAGCCTGATATAGCCCCATCTGGTCTGCCATTGGTCCGAAGGTGCTTCCGGGTCAGAGCACAGTCGGAGCACAAGAAGCAGCAGGGAGGCGCGGCTGCGGCCTATGGCTCATGCGCATTGCATGCAGGGATGGCGTCGGCCGCGAGCCCATCAGAGGTGACCGCCGTGGCCGTCGGGTGGAGAGAGGCTGCGGCGTGGGAGCGGAGGCCGGCTGCGGCGTGGGAGCGGAGGACGGTTGAGTATGACGGAGCGGTGTAACAAACGCCCTGAAACTCTGACAACATTGTTTAAAGCTGTGAACTAGGAGTCAGGAATGCTTCTAGGGGCAAGCCCCATGATGTCCCCATGTCATTTGAGCAGTGTTTCCATCATTTTCAGACTTTTGTAGACCTTAAAAGTTCCCCCGGGGGGATCGCTGTAAAAATGCTCGGGTCTCCCATAGACTTACATTGGGCTCGTTATTCTGTGCGAGTACCCGAGTATTCCAATTTGCTCGCCCATCACTAAATAACATACAGTTGTGGCCAAAAGTATTGAAACCCCTGCAATTTTGTCAGATAATACTCAGTTTCTTCCTGAAATTGATTGCAAACACAAATCCTTTCGTATTATTATCTTCATTTAATTTGTCTTAAATGAGAAAACACAAAAGAGAATGAAGCAAAAAGCAAAACATTGATCATTTCACACAAAACTCCAAAAATGGGCCAGACAAAAGTATTGGCACCCTCAGCCTAATACTTGGTTGCACAACCTTTAGCCAAAATAACTGCGACTAACTGCTTCCGGTAACCATCAATGAGTTTCTTACAATGCTCTGCTGGAATTTTAGACCATTCTTCTTTGGCAAACTGCTCCAGGTCCCTGATAGTAGAAGGGTGCCTTCTCCAAACTGCCATTTTTAGATCTCTCCACAGGTGTTTTATGGGATTCAGGTCTGGACTCATTGCTGGCCACCTTAGAAGTCTCAAGTGCTTTCTCTCAAACCATTTTCTAGTGCTTTTTGAAGTGTGTTTTGGGTCATTGTCCTGCTGGAAGACCCATGACCTCTGAGGGAGACCCAGCTTTCTCACACTGGGCCCTACATTATGCTGCAAAATTTGTTGGTAGTCTTCAGACTTCATAGTGTCATGGACACGGTCAAGCAGTCCAGTGCCAGAGGCAGCAAAGCAACCCCAAAACATCAGGGAACCTCCGCCATGTTTGACTGTAGGGGCCGTGTTCTTTTCTTTGAATGCCCCTTTTTTTCTCCTGTAAACTCTATGTTGATGCCTTTGCCCAAAAGCTCTACTTTTGTCTCATCTGACCAGAGAACATTCTTCCAAAATGTTTTAGGCTTTTTCAGGTAAGTTTTGGCAAAACTCCAGCCTGGCTTTTTTATGTCTCGGGGTAAGAAGTGGTGTCTTCCTGTGTCTCCTACCATACAGTCCCTTTTCATTCAGACGCCGATGGATAGTATGGGTTGACACTGTTGTACCCTCAGACTGAAGGGAAGCTTGAACTTGTTTGGATGTTATTCGAGGTTCTTTGTCCAACATCCGCAAAATCTTGCGTTGAAATCTCTTGCCAATTTTTCTTTTCTGTCCACATCTAGGGTGGTTAGCCACAGTGCCATGGGCTTTAAACTTCTTGATGACACTGCGCACGGTAGACACAGGAACATTCAGGTCTTTGGAGATGGACTTGTAGCCTTGAGATTGCTCATGCTTCCTCACAATTTGGTTTCTGAAGTCCTCAGACAGTTCTTTGGTCTTCTTTCTTTTCTCCATGCTCAATGTGGTACACACAAGGACACAGGACAGAGGTTGAGTCAACTTTAATCCATGTCAACTGGCTGCAAGGGTGATTTAGTTATTGCCAACACTGTTAGGTGCCACAGGTAAGTTACAGGTGCTGTTAATTACACAAATTAGAGAAGCATCACATGATTTTTCGTACAGTGCCAATACTTTTGTCCACCTTCTTTTTTATGTTTAGTGTGGAATTATATCCAATTTGGCTTTAGGACAATTCATTTTGTGTTTTTTCATTTAAGACAAATTAAATGAAGATAATAATACCAAAGAATTTGTGTTTGCAATCATTTTCAGGAAGAAACTGAGTATTATCTGACAAAATTGCAGGGGTGTCAATACTTTTGGCCACAACTGTATATCTGGAAGTCACCTAAATGATAGGCCTCGTTCAAATGATCAGTATTTTACATCAGTATTTGTAAGCCAAAATAAGCAGTGGATCAAATCAGTGGAGAAGTATGATAGAAACGCATGCACCACTTCTACATTTTTCACCCACACTATTTTTTTACTTACAAATACTGATGCAAAATACTTACCAAATGCTAAACTTGAGAACATGGCCTTATACGAATATTCTTGCATCTTGCCAGCAAGTGTCAGACATAAGCAGACAGGCAAAAAAGAAAGCAATTTAGCAGTATGCCTGCATGAAGTGGGTAAGTGGGAGTGAGTAGCAGTTACAGTATATGTTGCATTAACGGCTTTAAATAGGTCCAAAGCGGAGCAACAGCGGAGCAATAAGCTGTAGCCTGTTCAGCTTTGCAGTATGCCTAAACGCTTGAGACCATGCCACATAAGCATAACTATACTCAACAAAAATAGGCAAGCAGATCACAACGCTAGAGTGCGTTATATGCTGATGCCTGACTATAAAGAATTCTGCCTTGTTATAGACAGGATAGAGACTAGTGCCTGTGTCTGAGTGACACATGGTTACTGAGCTCATAAGCTGCAAGAGTAGGCAAAATTACCACACAAGATGGAGCTGTACATTGCTGATAGAGATAGACTATTGATGTATGTCTGCCACTCACTATATGGATGCAGGACAATGGAACATGAGTTATTTGGAATCTTGAAGGGATTTTACTTAGGATGACTATTAGCCAGAATCTTTCCCAGTGGATGCTAGGTAAGAGTTTCCAGGCAAAGGTTGATTATAAGGTTTTAGTTAAGCTTCTTTCCATCACACAGTATCACTCTATATATACAACGCTTCTAGAAAACATATGAAAGTCTCTTCACAGATTATTTCTCTTCACACAGTGTACTTACACATAGTAGCACTATACCTTCATCAAACAGTGGGGCAACAATGATCGCTCCTGGCTGTCCTGAGTGCCTCTATGCTTCCAGCAGTCACTTCCCTGAATGAACTGGTCTTGGCAGCTTATCTTAACTCAGTCTGAAAGGAGACTCTCTGACACTATTTCTTCCTGCAAGTCCGGTCACAACAACAACTTTCCCAGAATCCCCCTGGGACTGTGCTAGCCACTCTCTGTCTCCTGTAACCACTTTAACCACTCTAGTTGGTGGATGATTTTAATTCATCAATGCAGCTTCTACTTGTCAAACTACTAAGAAAAAGGCTGAGATAAGCCCTGAAAGTGTGTACTGTGCTATGCAGAGAGTGACACACGAACTGTTCCAGAAAAAAAGGAAGAGTTGCTGAAGAGATTGCCAGCAGGCTGAGCAAAGTGTTGCAAGTGTCAGAATTCTACTGTTTTAATACCAATTATTGTGTGCCTCTGTACAAGCTGTTGCCCCTTGTAGGGTTGTTTAAACTATCAAGATCATTTATTTGACTCTGTAACCATTAAGCTCATTGACACTCTGTGAGTAAAGTTTTTGGATCATCATGCCTGTGCTCCTGCATTCCATCCCTGAATGGAGAACCACTCCACAATCAAGGATCCCTACATTCTATATTTAAAAAATTCTCTTCTGGGGGAAAAAATTATCTTTCTATCTCATCCTTTAAAGGGAGTTGGCTCGAACAGTCATTCTATGCTGACAAAGGACTGGTGTTCGGTGCACAAAGGCATGGCCAACCATTTAAACACACCTTCCCACCTGCTTGTTTTCTCTCAATCTCCACCCCACCTCTTTGATTCACAGCTCTGGCTTCATAGAACCAGAGAAAGGAGGAGATAGATGGAAAACAAATAGGGAGGGAAGGTGTATTCATAAGGCCACACCTTTGGTTTGAACACTCTATACTGACAGAGTACCTTTAATCTTTTTCATTTCTGGCAAAAGCTGTTAAAATGAAACAAATATTTTCACCTCCATGAATAATGTATAAATATGGAAAAAAACAATATAAAATACAAAAATGCATAAATATACAAATATGAAAAATCTAATAACTAATCTAAGATTGCATAACATTTCAGGACACATATACAGTAATAAATACAAAACCTGGGACATTTTAGGTTAACGTGAAAGTGGGTAGGTGGGAGTGGTGCTGGAACATCCCTGCATGTGACTGTTTACAGAGATAGAATCATTACCATTAGTCATTCTCTCTAGGCTAAAAATGTTTAGGGAAATAGCTTTGCTGTGCTGACTTGAATTAATGGTGCCAATTTGTGCTTGCATTCAACATGTAGTTGTCTTATTTATGGCTACTGCTGGGTGCAATCTGCTTCACAGATATGATGTAGTGAAAGGCAGAAGAGAAGACCAAAGACTGGAAAACAGAGAAACAATAAATAATAATAATCTTTATTTTTATATAGCGCTAACATATTCCACAGCGCTTTACAGTTTGCACACATCATCATCACTGTCCCCGATGGGGCTCACAATCTAAATTCCTTATTAGTATGTCTTTAGAATGTGGGAGGAAACCAGAGTGCCCGGAGGAAACCCACGCAAACACGGGGAGAACATACAAACTCCTTGCAGATGTTGTCCTTGGTGGGATTCGAACCCAGGACCCCAGCGCCTAACCACTGAGCCACGGTGCCGCCCTAAACAATGTGAAATCAATTTGGTATCTCTGCACTGCCATCCCCATGATGTGAATCAGTTTAGCAATGCTAGGTCTCTCCAGAACAGGCAACTTTGTATATTCACATGTAGAAACCTCAGTCATGCATGCCAAAGCTGCCTGTGATCTGAATCTTCCTGTATTAATGTGGCGATCGCGGAGAAGCATTTACAAAAGTTGTAAAATACATAAAGAACTATTTCCTAATATAGGTGTCTGTCAGACCAGTGACGTACCTAGAGTCCAATGGGGCTTGGTGCAAGGTTTGGACCGGGTGACCCCCTCTTCCTAGTGAGCGTTTGTATAATCTATATACACTGCTCAAAAAAATAAAGGGAACACTCAAATAACACATCCTAGATCTAAATGAATGAAATATTCTCATTGAATACTTTATTCTGTAGAAAGTTGCACGTGCTGTCAACATAATCACACAAAAATCTTCAATGGAAATCAAATTTATTAACCAATGGAGGCCTGGATTTGGAGAGACCCCCAAAATGAGAGTGGAAACAAGTCAAAATGAAAATCAAAACAAGACAAAATTAAAGTGAAATCAAGCCAAAATGATGCTCAGTATAGTGTGTGGCATCCACATGCCTGTATGACCCCCCTACAACGCCTGGGCATGCTCCTGATGAGGTTTCGGATGTTCTCCTGAGGGATCTCCTCCCAGACCTGGAATAAAGCATCCGTCAACTCCTGGACAGTCTGTGGTGCAACGTGAAATAATTGGTGGATGGAGCGAGACATGCTCTCCCTGATGTGCTCAATTGGATTCAGGTCTGGGAAACGGGCAGGCCAGTCCATAGCTTCAATGCCTTCATCTTGCAGGAACTGCTGACACACTTCAGCCACATGAGGTCTGGCATTGTCCTGCATTAGGAGGAACCCAGGGTCAACCGCACTAGCATATGGTCTCACAAGGGGTCTGAGGATGTCATCTTGGTACCTAATGGCAGTCAGGCTACCTCTGGCGAGCACATGGAGGGCTGTGTGGCCCTCTAAAGAAATGCCACCCCACACCATTACTGACCCACTGCTGAACCGGTCATGCTGATGGATGTTGCAGGCAGCAGGTTCACACTCAGCACATGTGACAGAGTATGGAGACACTGTGGAGAGCAATCTGCCACCTGTAACATCCTTCAGCATGATCAGTTCGGCAGTGGATCAGTAATGGTGTGGGGTGGCATTTCTTTGGAGGGCCACACAGCCCTCCATGTGCTCGCCAGAGGTAGCCTATCTGCTATTAGGTACCGCTACAGCTTAGCGTTCATTGCAGGCTGTGAGGGGCTGCGGTGATCAGGAGCCTGGTGTATGCAGGACTCTCTCTGTTGTGCTGGTCGTCATGGTGCTGGGTGAAGGAAGTTTATGTGAGGTCAGAAGGGGTTTACAAGGTATTTGGAGCTGAGCGGTGTGTACGAGGTGTACAGAGCAGAGATGCTTATAGATCGGAGTCGCGTGTGTATGAGGTGAATGGAGCGGAGCCGTATGTGTATGGAGTGGATCCGCGTGTGTACGAGGTGTACAAAACAAAGCTGCATGTGTATGAGGTGTACAGAGCAGAGATATGTATGGAGCGGAGCCATGTGTGTGCGGAGCGGAGCGTGTGTGTACGAGGTGTACGAAGCAAAGCCACGTGTGCACAAGGTGTACAGAGCAGAGATACGTATGGAGTGGAGTCGCGTGTGTACGAGGTGTATGGAGCCGAGCTGTGTGTGTGTATGGAGCATAGCCGTGTGTGTACGGGGTGTACGGAGCGGAGCCACATGTGTATGAAGCAAAGCCGCATGTGTACGGAGCAGAGATGCATACGGAGCGGAGCCGCGTGTGTAGGTGTACGGAGTGGAGCCGCATGTGTATGGAGCGGAGCCGCGTGTGTATGAGGTGTACGGAGCGGACCCGCGTGTGTACGAGGTGTATGGAGTGGAGCTGCGTGTGTACGAGGTGTACGGAACGGAGCCCTGTGTATAAAAAGTGTACGGAGCTGAGCGTGTGTGTACGGGATGTAATGAGTGGAACCGCGTGTGTATGGAGCGGAGCCATGTGTGTACAGGTTGTACGAAGCGGAGTCGCGTGTGTGCGGGGCGTACAAAATGGAACCCTGTGTGTACGAAGTGTACAGAGCTGAGCCGTGTGTGTATGGAGCGGAGCAGAGCCGTGTGTGTACGGGGTGTACAGAGTGAAGCCGCGTGTGTATGGAGCGGAGCCGCGTGTGTACAAGGTGTACGGAGTGGAACTGCTTGTGTACGAGGTGTATGGAGCAAAGCCACATGTGTACAAGGTTTACAGAGTAGAGCCATGTGTGTACAAGGTGTACAGAGCATGGCCACATGTGTGCAAGGTTTACGAAGCAGAGCCGCAAGTGTACGAGGTGTAAGGAGCGGAGCCGTGTGTGTATGAGGTGTGCAGAGCCATATGTGTACAAGGTGTATGGTGGGGAGCATTTATACCCCTCAACCGTCCCGGATCCAGCAGGACAGTCCCGATTTTGAGTCTGCCCCACTGCCCCAGCCGGGAGGTTACTTTTCCTGCGGACACAGGAGTACACGTGACATTCCACCGGAAATGACGTGCTGGAAGTTGACCGGAAAGGAAGTAATTTCGGGAGGAGATTGTGACGGAACCATGGAGGCACTTCAGGGAATGCTTCAGATCCATCACGGTGTCCTCCGACAGCATGGACAGTGGGATCGCCTTGGACTTGGGGATGTTGGCCATGTGAGCGGATCATGATATGTCCTGCATCAGGAGGCTCAGGGGGGCACTAAAATGTGAACCAGGCTGCTATATTATCTTTATAGAATCTTTCTTTCCCCTCTTCCTTTCTCTCTCTCTGTTCTTTCTTTCGCTCTGTTCTTTCTTTCCCCTCTTTCTTTCTCTCTAATCTTTCTTTCTCTCTCTGCGTTCTTCCTTTCTCTCTTTCTCTGTTCTTTCTCTCTGTTCTCTTTCTTTCCTCTCTTTCTTTCTCTCTCTGTTCTTTCTTTCCTCTCTCTCTCTCTCTCTGTTTTTTCTTTCTCTCTGCTCTTTCTCTCTCTCTGATCTTTCTTTCTTTCTCTTTCTTTCTCTCTCTCTGTTCTTTATTTCCCCTCTTAATTTCTCTCTCTGTTCTTTCTTTCCCCTCTTTCTTTCTTTCTTTCTTTCTTTCTTTCTTTCTCTGTTCTTTATTTCCTCTCCCTCTTTCTTTCTCTCTCTGTTCTTTCTTTCCCCTCTTTCTTCTCTTTCTTTCTTTCTTTCTTTCTTTCTTTCTCTCTCTATTCTTTCTTTCTTTCTCCTCTTTCCTTCTCTCTCTAATCTTTTGGTCTCTTTCTTTCTCTGTGTTCTCTCTTTCTCTCTGTTTTTTCTCTATCTGTTCTTTCTTTCTCTCTCTATGTTCTTTCTTTCACCTCTTTCTTTTTTTTCTCACTCTCTGCTATTTTTTTCTGTTCCCTCATTCTTTCTCTTTATTCTTTCTTTCTCTCTGTTCTTTCTTTTGCTCTGTTCTTTCTTTCTCTCTCTAATCTTTCTGTCTCTCTCATCTTTCTTTCTTTTTCTCTGTTCTTTCTCTCTCTGTTCTTCCTTTCTTTCTCTCTGTTCTTTCTTTCTCTCTATGTTCTCTTTCTTTCACCTCTTTCTTTCTCTCGCTCTGTTCTCTTTCTTTCTGTCTTTCTTTCTCTCTCTGGTCTTTCTTTCCCCTCTTTCTTTCTTTCTCTTTCTCTCTGTTCTTTCATTCGCTCTGTTCTTTCTCTCTCTGTTCTTCCTTTCTTTTTCTCTGTTCTTTCTTTTTTTTCTCTGTTCTTCCTTTCTTTCTCTCTGTTCTTTCTTTCTCTCTGTTCTTTCTTTCTCTCTATGTTCTCTTTCTTTCACCTCTTTCTTTCTCTCTCTCTGTTCTCTTTCTTTCTTTCTTTCTCTTTCTTTCTTTCTTTCTTTCTATCTTTCTCTCTCTCTCTGGTCTTTCTTTCCCATCTTTCTTTCTCTCTGTTCTTTCTTTCGCTCTGTTCTTTCTTTCTTTCTGTTCTTCCTTTCTTTCTCTCTGTTCGTTCTTTCTCTCTATGTTCTCTTTTTTCACCTCTTTCTTTCTCTCTCTCTGTTCTCTTTCTTTCTCTTTCTTTCTTACTCTTTCTTTCTTTCTTTCTCTCTCTCTGTTCTTTCCTTCCCCTCTTTCTTTCTCTTTCTCTCTGTTCTTTCTTTCGCTCTGTTCTTTCTATCTCTGTTCTTCCTTTCCTTTTCTCTGTTCTATCTTTCTCTCTCTGTTCTGTTTCTTTCCCATCGTTCTCTCTGTTCTTTCTTTCTCTTTCTTTCTCTCTCTGTTCTTTTTTCTGTCCGCTCTTTCTTTCTCTCTCTTTTCTTTCCCCTCTTTCTCTCTTTCTTTCCCCTCTTTCTTCTTTCTTTCTTTCTTTTTCTTTCTTTCTTTCTCACTGTTCTTTTTTCCCTTCTTTATTTCCTTCTCTGTTTTTTCTCTCTGTTTTCTTTTTTTTCTCACTCTCTCTCTGTTTTCTTTCTTTTCCTCAGTACCAGTCAGTGTGCCAACAGTACCAGCCACTGTGCCCATAATGCCAGCCACTGTGCCGATAATGCTAGCCATTGTGCCCTCGATACCAGTCAGTGTGATCAGCAGTGCTAAATGGATGCAGTTGGGGCGTGGACATGGGTGTGAATAGTTGTGAAATGGGTGTGGTCGGGGGGTGGCCTAAATTTTGCCATGGCGCGCTGCACGCCCCACAGCCTTTGTCCCTATTTCCCTTCTTCAAAAGTTGGGAAGAGGGTGCTGCTTCCAATAGCTCAGATGAGGAGGAGGAGCATCCACAGCAGACATCGACATCGCAACATCTGTTATCTGACAGGCCCAGGGAACTCTAAAGACAGGTTCCAAAAATCAAAAGAGTTGCTGGACAGCTTGTCCAGAGGGTCAAAATATCACAACGTGCTAGGCCGCAAAATGTCTGCCACAGTAGGAAGAGTGCAGTGTGGCACTTTTTTGAACAAAATCCTCATAATCAGGCCAAGGTTATCTGTAAGAAGTGCGCAAAGACCTTTAGCCGAGGGAAAAATCTGAAAAATGTGAATACCAGTTGCATGCTTAGACATTTAACCAGCATGCACTTGCAAGCGTGGACACAACACCAAACCTCAAGTACCACATGTGCAACTGATCACAAAGAAGGTAGTCAGCAACGCTACATTGTTTCCCCACTGTAAGCCCACCGGTTAGCACAGGAGCAAATGTTGAGGTGTCGTTGCAAGGCCACAGCAGTCAGGGAATCCCACTGTTATATCAACGAAAGACTGAATCTAGGCCATCAGAAAGAACACCAACTCCATCACCATCATTAACCCTCTCTCAGTCTGCCCAGTGTCCACTACTACTTCCACCATATGCAGCTCTCAAGTCCAGCTCACCCTCCCAGACACTATGAGTAGGTCAAGAAAGTACTCAGTCTCTCATCCGCATACACTGGGTTTAAACTCCCACATTGCCAAACTAATCTCGTTAGAGATGATGCCCTATCGGTTGGTGGAAAGCGCAGCTTTCTGCGAACTCATGGCCTATGCAGTACCACGCTATGACCTACCCAGTCGCCACTTCTCTCGCAATGCCATCCCAGCCCTCCACCATCATGTGAAAGACCGCATTGTCCATGCACTCAAGCAGTCAGTGAGTGGAAAGGTGCACCTCACAACTGATGCATGGTCCAGTTGGCATGGCCAGGGCCGTTACGTGTCCATCACTGCGCACTGGGTTAATGTGGTGGATGCAGGGTCCACAGGGGACAGCGGTGGTGGGACAGTGCTGCCTAGCCCACGGTATAGGAAACAGTTGGCTGTAGGCATTCGACCCTCCTCCTACTCCTCCAGAAGCGAAAGCTCGTCCACAGAGCGCAGTCGTACGCGCACTCCATCTGCAGCTGCCACTGTTGCACATGAGGTGTCCCCCTATCGAGCAGCTAGTGGAAAGCGTCAGCAGGCTGTGTTGCAGATGATGTGCTTGAGCGACAGACACACCACCGAGGTGCTGGCCGAGTACTTGAAGCGACAAACTGAGTCATGGCTGGGCAGTGTACATCTTGAGGCAGGCAAGGTAGTTAGTTATAACGGCCGTAATTTTGTGGCAGCCATAGCCCTTTCAAAACTCAGCCACATACCTTGCTTGGCTCACACCTTGAACCTGGTGGTGCAGTGCTTCCTCAATAATTATCCAGAGTTAACAGCCCTGCTCCAGAAGGTGCGAAGACTGTGCATGCACATCCGCCGGTCGCCTGTACACTCCATTCGTATGCAGAAGCTGCAGCGATTGCTCCACCTTCCCAACCACCGCCTCATTATCGACATTGCAACAAGGTGGAACTCCACCCTGCACATGGTGGAGCGGCTGTGCGAGCAGAGGCAGGCCATAATGCATTTGTGGGAGGATACACGGCCAGGCACTTTGAGAGCAGACATGGAGTTGAAAGGTGTGCAGTGGTCGAAGCTGAAAGACCTCTATAAAGTCCTTCAGTGTTTTGAGGAATGCACAAGGCTGGTAAGCACAGACGACGCCATCCTAAACATGAGCATCCCACTTATGCGTCTGCTAATGCAAACTTTGATGCACCTTAAGGAGCAGGCGTCTGCAGCCAATGTTGACGAGGAGGAAGAGGTGGAGGGAATCCTTGATGACATTCAGCCATTGTCTGCTCAGGGACCTCTCCTGGACGAGGTGGAGGAAGAAGAGGAGGAGGAGGATGATGATGGGGATCATTGACACCGGGAACATTGGCCCACATGTCAGATTATGCCTTGCAGATCCTAAAAAGGGACCCACGCATTGCCAAAATGATGAACGATGATGACTACTGGTTGGCCAGCATCCTGGATCCACGCTATAAAGGCAAATTACAAAACATCATGCCACAGGAGAACCTTGACCTAATATTGGCTACTAAATGAGCAACTCTGGTTAACCGGTTGGTTGAGGCATTCCCAGCACACAGCAGCGGTGATGGTTCTCACACGAGCCGTACGGGCCGGGGGCAGCTTGGCAGAGGTGTTCATGGTGCACACAGCAGAAGTGGCATTGGAGACAGGGGTTTCATGACAATGTTGTGGACTGATTTTTCACGGACCGCTCACACTACTGGTAATACTGCATCGATGGAAAGTGACAGGAGACAGCAGTTGTCAACTACAGTATGGTTAACAACTACTTTTCCTCCCATATCGATGTTCTCCCACACAGGTCATTCCCCTTTGACTATTGGGCCGCTAAACTGGACACCTGGCCTGAATTGACCCAATATGCCTTACAGGAGCTCGCTTGCCCAGCTGCAAGTGTGCTATCGGAAAGAGTCTTCAGTGCAGCTGGATCAATCATGACAGAAAAAAGGACCCGTCTGTCAACCCAAAATGTGGATGATCTAACCTTCATTAAAATGAACCATGCATGGGTTTCCAAGGATTTTGTCCCACCTTCCCTTGATGACACATAGGTTGCCAGAAAAATGGCTTGCTTTGGTCCTCCTCCTATTCCGCGAACTTGACCTATTTCGCCTTTTGCAGCAGCTGAATGACCCACATCTACATATGCCACTTTGTAAACCTCCCTAAGTGGGCGGCCCCCCCCATGGCCGGGGTCACCACCTTGTGCACAAAACCATGCGAGTGCCGTTGCCCTGGACAGGTGGGTAGGCCGACTCTTGGGCACGGGCACTGGCATAGGGTCCCTCATAGTGCAATCAAGTGTCTCTGACAGTGGTGGTGCACACCCGCCGTCAGACACACCGCCGTACTATGAGGGGCCCAGTGCCAGTACCGACGCCCATGAGTGTTCCCCCCTTGCTTGGGCAGGGCCCCAACATTTGCAATGTTTACCTCTCCCTGCTCCTCTGCTGTGTAGTCTGGGCTGTCAAATCTTTCACTGGGACTGCCACTACAAATTGATTGAACTGAAAGATGATGGTTAAGATGTAGCTATGCCCTGTCCTGCTGGCCGGGCTCTAGCTCCAGATGATCAGTGGCTTCCATTTCTTATGGATGTCGACTCACAATTACATGCAGTGGTAGTTTATCATCAGCTTTCACAGTTTTCCTACTCACAAACGTGTGACATTCAGGCGCACATTTCAAAATGTGCCCTCTCATGCCAATCAAATAGAGTCGTCTACGGCCTGTGGCTTCTGTCTTTTGCACTCCAAAGTTACGTGACAGATCATGATAGCCAGTGAGCACCATGTTTACATCGCTCCCTGTGATAAAAATTGGATTGAGATGAGTAACAGTGATGGAATCAACGGAAGTGGGATACAGCAAGACTTTATTCACAAAAAAATGTTTTCACTGTCTCAACACACAAATTAATTGAGGGTCAGCATCGCCTATGAGAATTGTGACGGAAGTTTTTCCCGTGAATAATAATTCCTAGATTTCTGCAATCAATAGCCTTTATGTCACTAATTGTATGCATCTCATTTCCTATTGCGGAGAGACTGGACTGTATTACTGAGACAGAAATATATATGAAGATTTAAAAATAACACCAAAAGTATATAGTTGTGTACGCCTCAAATGCATTTCCTTTTTTCCACTTTTTAGATTGCTGTGTAATCCATACTGAGAACACGGAGATTTTACATGTTTAAACTATGCTACATATACCTGCTATCCAGTGATAAAGTACCCTTTCTCAACTTTGTACAATCTGGTCAAATCCATACTGGGCCTGAGAACATCTGAGTCTGCCTCCTGATCTATAAACATATATTTTTAATGTGTAAACTAGGTTACATATATATGTGTTATCCGGTGAAACTGTACCCTTTATCAACTTTCTACAATGTTGTTGAATCCATACTGGGCCTGAGAACGGCTGCCGAGCTGTTAAGCAAGCTACAGCACCTGTGGTTTGGACACGTAATTTTTTCAGGAATGACGGTTAGGCCTAACTCCGGAATTGCGGTTGACCTGAACTTACTGGGAAATCATCGTTCGCGGGGAATAATCTGAATCCCAGATCCCATCACTAACGGAGTTCAGCAGGTTATCTGCACCTGTAAGCGACAAAAGCTGGTCCTTTCAGTGTAGCGTGCATGCAGCCCCGGACATGTACTGGAATGCTAGACCTGTTATTGCTTGATCTCACGTGCCACAGCCTCGCGTATCCCTTTAGTAAGCTTGACGCGTACAGCGGGGCCATGCCGGAGTCTCGGTCGTTATCGGAATAAAGCTGAGAAATCGCTAGCACAACTACAAACGGACATACCACACCACACACAGAATCGACAAAGCTTGCAATCTGTCCATCTTTTCTGTAGCTTGTATGGTAGTGGTTTCCCGGGTGCAGTCCAATTAAGCCACAGGCTCCACTCCTGGTGGTGCCCTTTTGGACATTCCTTTAAGGTTCAGCTTTGCAATCATACTGCCCCCGGAAACCAAAAACTTTGCCTTCAGGGACGCTGTTTGGAGGTTCGTGGGAATAACGCCGCCCGATCAGCAGTCGGCATATGGGTCGCCCTCTCAGGGCTGTGGGGTACTCGGTACCGGGCCCGTGTCAGAGAGGATGTGTCACAGCAGCGGTGACCCGGACGGTGGCCCTGGGCACCCATGTAAATGGCGTGGTATAATGGTAAAGAGTTTATATAGATAGTTTGACGCCACCTGTGGTGTTCGGCAACATAGATGTTAGGCCGACGCTGCATGCAGATCCTCTGGGACTGATGGTGTTGTGCAGCAAAGATGGTGAAGCTCCCCACAGGTAGAGCTGGAGTCCCAGGGAAGTGTAGATGTAGTGATGAGGGAAAGGCACAGGCGGTGTAGGTGCTGGTACCCAGATGTAGAGGTGCTGGAATAACTGTAGGACACCAGAGCGTGCAGTTCCAAAGCTTTACTCACAGTCTGCAGGTTACACAGATGCCTGCCTCCGTGCTGTGTCCTCCGGGTCAGGACCTCTGCCAACCTCCAGGACCAGAATGGAAAGCTCCCTTCCAACACTTTGCCAACATGTACCTTCCTGAACGTCTCCTTTCTAGCGCTTGTGGGGGAAGCACTCACAGGACCGTGGTTCACTTAAACGCCTCCTGTCTAACAGATGTTCCTCAGACTTTACTTGTATGGCAGACAGCTGTAGCCTTTTCCTTCTGCCTCGCACACGTCGATGCTGGGCCTCCGAGCCTTAGTTGGGTACAGAGCATTTATAGCTGCTACTTCCCCCGGTTTCTGCTGCAAGAACGTCAGTTTCCCTACAAACTCGGAGACAGGAATCGGCACCATGCGCTCCAGCTAGGAGTGAGCCTTAACTCTGCTCATCCTCCAGCTCCCCTTCTCACGTCCACACACTTCCCCTTCCCTGCACAGAGTGCCCTAACTTACCTCCTCCCGACTACAGAGAGCAGCACCTCAGCAGTCAGGTTCAGAGGTCTCCCTGCTGGCCTGGAGTGGGAAATGTGTTGTGTGTTGTTTTCACTGCTAGAGAGATCCTTCGTTGCTCCCAAGCTTGACAACACACTCCCTAGGAGGAAGGCAATGCCACAGTGGCGACCGTACTCTTGGGGACGCCACAAGTGCACTGAGGCCAGCCACTGCTGGATGATGCTGCTGGTACATTGACCCAGACCACTACATTCCCCTCGCACTCTACACAGCCAGAATCTGACCCAGAGGAAACTCAGGTTCCCCTTCCCGCATACTATGCCACCTTACACGTTGACAAAGAGGAAGGTGCAGATGAAAGTGCAGGTTCCTTGAGCAGGTGGGGGGGCTTACTCATCGGCGATGGCACTGGCACAGGGCACCGCATAGTACGCAAAAGTGTCTCTGCCGGTGGGAGGGCCTAAACAGCCAAGTGCAGTGAGATGGAAGATGGGGACGACAAGGAGTTCAGAGTAGTGCAGGGATTCCCTAGCAAGGAGACTTATGTAATTGTTTTCAATGTTGGGACACCAATTTTTGGGGAGCACTATACTCTGGTGAATGATATATGGGGCCCACCATACACTGGAGCATTCCAAAGGTGGACGTCAGACACTGGAGCAGCATTTACAGGGCCCATTATACACTAGAGCAGTAGAAATGGGGCCCATTATATATGGAGCATTACTTGGGCCCATAAGACAGTGGAGCTTTATCCATTGGGACCAACATATACTGTAGCATTATGTGGAGCTCAACATATATGGTTTGAAACATTATATGGGAATAATGATTCCGTATGGAGAAATATATGGGCCTAATTACTCTGTATAGCGCACTAAGCGCTGGCCATAATACTGTATGGAGTTATATACTGTCCATTTTTGGAGGTATTGGAGAATTTAAAATGGATATCAGTCATGAGCTGTAAGAAGTGAAGTATTTTTCATTGTATTATACTGCTATTTCTCTGCCGTATCGGAGCATCATGAGTTGTGGTATGTGTTAAAGGGGCGCTCTTTGGCCCTGGGCCCACGAAAACCTGGAGACAGCCCTCCCCCCCCACAACTGTAGCCAAATAACCCCAATTTTTCAGTGCGTAACTAGTATTATGAAGTTAATTAAGGTTGACAAGCTTCAGTAACAAGAATTTATGCTTTTGGCATTCAAATGGGCACTGTTGGTGTGTTTCCTGTCCTCCTCTCACTGCCGACTTTAATTCTCCATTGACTTACATTGGGTTTCGTGTTTCGGGACGACCCCAACTTTTCCCTATAGTCAGCCGATTTTGCTCGACCCGACTTTTGGAAAAGTCGGGTTTCATGAAACGAAACTCGACCCTAAAAAACCAAAAGTCGCTCAACACTAGTGGAGACGCCTCTCATACTATTTCTGTCTGCCCTAAATGAGAAAAACATTTTGCACACACATTTGCTGTGGGCAGTGTACAACCTAAGTTCCTTTTGGCAATTACTCTGATCTGATCCTTGTCTACATTTTCCGCTAAGGCTTTTATAGATTCTGGAGCAGCTTTGAATCTGATGGATTTAGGCTTTTCTAAACGTTGTGGTTTTCCTAGGATACCCCTGCGGACTCCTATCCCTTTGAGGGGTTTTGATGCTACTCCTTTGGCAGAGAATAAACCCCGGTTTTGGACCCAGGTGATTATGTGGGTCGCCCCGGTCCACCAACAAAATTGTAAATTTTTGGTCTTGCATAATTTGCATGATACTATTGTTCTGGGTTTTCCCTGGTTGCAAACTCATAATCCTGTTTTGGATTGGAAACCTGTGTCTGTGGTGAGTTGGGGTTGTCAGTGTGTTCTTAGTGACACTCCTGTTTTCTCCACCTTTCCCCAGTCTCAGGATATTCCTGATTATTTGGCTGATTTTTCGCCTTCCCCCATGACAGCACCATAGAGAGAGGGTATCCGCCCCACGGGGACAGGAAACCTACCGATAAAAAGACAGTACCTCTCTCCCGCATCATTTGGTTTTCTGTCCCCATAGAGAACCTACAGACTTAACAGATGCCGGGGCCGACCAGTCTGGAAGATGGCAGCAGGAGCCCCCTGTCCCAGCTGAGGCGGTTACCCGAGGTGCCACTGCTGGGGTCAGTGGGCCTCCAGGGTGTGCCGGGGGAGAGGTGGCAGAGGAGAAGATCCGTCCTCTTTCAGCGGCGGCAGGGCGGCCCTGGGCCGGAGCAGGTACCGGGGTGGGAGAGCGCCAGAGGGCGCAGGTATCCCCCACGCGCGCTGGCAGTTGGGGGAGACGCTGCCGCCCGCGCAATGCACCACTGGGAGCCGGCGGTGGTGCGCACGCGCGGGGCGGAGCGCGCAACGTCACACGCGCCGGCAGGCCGGGGGAGACGCCGCCGCCTGTGCAAGGCACCACTGGGAGCCGCACCATGTTTAGCGGGTTAGAGCAGAAGAAGAGGAGGTCTTTTCCCATGAACGATAAAATCCAGGCGCTCAAACAGAGGGAGTGGAAAAGGCCAGTGAAAAAGGGCCTCCTAGCACCATAAAGGAAATACCCCTTTGAGGAGCCAAGCTGTTCGTTTTTGGACAAAGCGCCGAAAGTAGACGTAGCCATAGCAAAAGCCTCGAAAAATTTTTGAAAGACCCTATGGACAAAAAAGTGCATACATTCCTAAAAGGAGCCTGGGAAGCAGCCGGAGGAGGAGTAAAACCCGCTATAGCTGCCACTTGCACAGCCAGAGCCCTGATGGTGTGGCTGGACTAGCTGGATGACCAACTAAGGAACAAAACTCCAAGGGGTGCAATCCTGGACTCCATCCCATTAATGAAAGGAGCAGTGGCATTTCTAGTGGACGCATCCGCTGATTCAATCAGGTTGACAGCCAGGGCAGCCTCATTCTCGAATGCAGCTAGAAGGGCTCTATGGCTCATGTGCTGGACGGGAGACCTGCAAACAAAAACAAAGCTGTGCTCCATCCCCTGTGAAGGTGAATTCCTTTTCAGGCCCACATTGGATGATATACTTGACAAAGCAGGGGATAAAAAGAAGTCTTTCCCTAACCCATCCAATTTCCCCTTCAAATGTTTTCGGAGCAGGAAAGTTATACAGAGGAAGCCACCTAAAAACTCCCAGGACAAATGGGAAGATAGAAGAGGCAAAGGGAAGGGGTTCATGTTCGGGAAACCGGCAGACAAGAAGCAACCCCACTGAAGGTGTCTCCCAGGTAGGGGGAAGGTTGACCCTCTTCTTCCCAACCTGGGAAAAGATATCAAGCAGTTCCTGGATTCTAAGCATCGTAAAATCAGGTCTCAAATTAAAATTCCACACCTCACCCAAACCCTCTTTGGTAGTGACCCCACAGAGGCAGTCGATAGAAGAGCAAGCTGCAGTACAACAGGAGATTCAGACCCTGGTGGAGAAATCGATATTGCAGGTGGTTCCCCACCAAGAAAAAGGAGAAACCAGATGGGACGTTCAGGACGATAGTGAACCTGAAAAGGTTAAACAAATGCCTAGTGATTCCTCCATTCAAGATGGAAACAATAAAATCCACAGTAAAGATGCTGTTTCCATCTTGTTGCATGACGGTACTTGACTTGAAAGACGCGTACTATCATGTCCCCATACACACGGACTACCGCCGGTTTCTCAGAATAGCAGTCACAATAGGGGGAGAAAGTAAAGCATTACCAATTCAAAGCCCTCCCAATCGGGCTGGCCATCGCCCCGAGAGTATTCACGAAAATCATATCAGAGGTCATGGCATACTTGTGTTATGGAAATATATATGTATTTCATATAGATCTCACTTGCCTGCTATAGGCTATATACTCATGTACTCTTATATAGGCTATATACTGCTATATACTCATATATACTGCACACAGATACATATTCACAGTTTGAACCTTGTAACTAGTTGGTGGAAATGACCTACTGCTCCCCCCATGAGAGAGTCTGGGGAGCAGATGGTATCTTATGATAGCATTGTCTTGTTATATTTGTCCCAGACATAGAAAGAGGAAGTTTAGGCCAGATGTGCCAGCCGATATCAGAACATTGCTGACATTGTAAGACAAAGAGCAGTTTATCATCTGATGCTTAAGTCACCTTAGGTCGACGCCCATATATGTTTATGCATTAAAACTGACCAATTAGCTAAGAAGTAAAGCCTTTATGTTAATGAGTAACTACTCCTTTCTGTACAACTGATAAAACCAAGTATATTCAATAAACTTCCAGAGTTTTGCTGGGAGGTATTGCTGCCAACTAAGTCTGGCATCTTTCCTTCCTTGAGCGCTCAATAAGACTCTGTCTAATTAGGACAGACCACAGTATGCACAGGGGTAAATCTACACAAATCAAAAGTAAATCCATCCACATCACTTGAGAGAGCAGGATGTCCTAATAGTCCCATACTTGGACGACTTCCTAGTAGTAGGCAACTCCCCCGGTCACTGCAGAGACCAGTTGAACCAGACTATGGAATCTTTGTCCAACCTAGGTTGGCTGCTGAACCTACCAAAATCTCGGTTAATTCTGAGCCAAGTGCAAGAATATTTGGGCATAACCATAGATTCCATCAGGCAGGAGTGCCATCTCCCCGAAGGGAAAAGACTACACATAGAACAGCTAGCAACAGGAGCAATAACACGTACAGTAGTGACACTCAGGAAGGCCATGTCCTTGCTTGGCTCAATGACAGCCTGCCTACCAGCTGTCCAGTGGGCCCAAGCTCATACAAGAGATCTCCAGTGGGAGATACTAGAGGCGGAGATTTCTCTTCACAGGAATGTAGGAGGCCAGTTAAACATCTCACCCGTAACAGCTCGCTCTCTACAATGGTGGATGAAACCATCCAACCTATCCAGGGGGGTCCCTTGGGTGATACTGGTCTCTCAGATCCTTACTGCAGATGCAAGCCCCAAGGGGGTGGGGGGCTCACTGGGACAACCAGGTAGCACAAGGAGTCTGGACAAAAAACGAAAAGACAGCCTCCTCGAATATGAAGGAGCTATTAGCAGTGAAGCGCGCCCTCCTGTATTTTCTAAACTCCCTCAGAGGCCACCACGTAAGAGTGTTTTCGGACAACAGCACTGTAGTTGCTTACTTAAATCATCAGGGGGGCACGAGATCCCGTACCCTTATGGAGGTGACAAAGTCAATTTTCCACTTTGCAGAGGGGAACCTAGGCTCACTGACGGCATTACACATAAAAGGGTCAGACAATGTGATGGCAGACTTTCTAAGTCGCACACCGCTGAGACAGGGCGAGTGGGAGTTGAACCAGGGAGTTTTCAATCAGATCACAAAGCTATGGGGGAAACCCAACATAGACCTATTTGCCAATAAGACGAATCGGAAAATGAAAACATTCTGTTCCATAGACCCATCCTGGGACCCGATAGCCCTGGACGCCCTCATGATCCCCTGGCACTTTCCCCTTGCATATGCGTTTCCACCGATAGCCTTAATTCCATCAGTTCTGAGGAAGATTCGGGAGTACAAAGCAAGGGTAATATTAATAGCCCCCTTCTGGACGAGAAGGATGTGGTTCTCTTGGATGAGGAGAATGTCCATCTCCGATCCTTGGGTCCTCCCAGATATCCCGAACTTACTCTCTCAGGGCCCAGTACTGCACCCTCAGGTGGAGAATCTACACATGACTGCCTGGAATTTGAAAGGGCTCTATTAATCAACAGAGGCTTTTCCCAAAATTTAGTATCCACTCTACTACGAAGCAGGAAGCCGATAACCGCTAAACAGTATGGGAGGGTCTGGAGGAAGTTCCTTTCGGTATCAAAGGCCAGTCCAAAGGGGAAGGTACCCATATCAAAGATCTTAGAGTTGCTGCAAAAGGGCTTAGAGCAAGGCCTAGCTACCAGCACATTAAAGGTTCAAGTGGCATCCCTGGGGGCCCTATACAACTGTGACTTGGCAGGAAATCGTTGGGTGTCCAGGTTCACTAAGGCAGCCAGTAGATCCAGGCCCGTGTCTTCCCGAAACACCCCTCCCTGGGATCTAAACTTGGTACTCTCAGCCCTGACCAAGCCCCCCTTTGAGCCTTTGCAGGAAGCACCACTAAAATTAATATCTCTCAAGACCTCCCTCTTGATAGCCTTCACATCGGCCCGTAGAATTAGTGACATCCAGGCCCTGTCAGCCTTCCCTCCTTTTACACAGATTCTGGATGACAGGGTGGTACTTAGAACAGACCCAGCCTATCTGCTGAAGGTAGCGTCCCGGTTCCACAGAACTCAGGAAATCTCCCTCCCCTCCTTTTGCCCCAATCCCAAAAACAAGGGAGAAGAGACCGTGCACACATTAGATGTCAGGAGATGCCTAATAGAATACTTAGTGGCCGCCAGGGAATGTAGGAAGGATAGGTCTCTATTTGTCTGCTTCCAGGGGCCAAAGAAAGGGCAAAAGGCATCAAAGAGCACGCTGGCGAGGTGGATAAGGGACACCATCACCTTGTCATACTCGTCACAATGCGCAGACATTCCAGGCAGAATAATGGCCCATTCCACAAGAGCGGGCAGAGAGATCAGGCGCCTCCATTGAGCAGATATGTAGAGCCGCTACTTGGTCCTCTCCTTCAACCACTATCGGCTGGACCTAGCCACCTCCTCAGATCTGACCTTTGGTAGAAAGGTGCTGGAGGCAGTGGTCCCTAAGTCTCTGCAATTCTCTCCGTGGTGCCGACATGGGGGAAGGAGAAAATCGTAGTTACTTACCGTAACGGTATTTCTCTGAGCCCATGACGACACCCGTATATTCCCTCCCTACACGTGTTGGGTGCACACTTATTGTAAATACAGTTTAGTCAAAAAGTCACGTGGTGTCTCCTCTACGCCGTTTATTGATTATAGAAATTCCTTTTTCTTAAAGTGTTGTGTTAGTATTAGGCTGAAGTTCCGTTAATGCTCTGTAAAACAACTGATGCGGGAGAGAGGTACCGCCTTTTTATCGGTAGGTTTCCTGTCCCCGTTGGGCGGATCCCCTCTCTCTGTGGTGCAGTCATGGGCTCAGGGAAATACTGTTAACGGTAAGCAACTACGATTTTCTGATGTATTTAGTGAGAGTAAGTCTGCGTCTTTGCCTCCTCATAGGAGTTATGACTTATCGGTACCTGAACATGATGCTATGCGATCTTATATCAAGGAGTCGTTGGAGAAGGGTCATATTAGACCATCCTCTTCACCCTAGGCGCTGTTTTTTTTGTGGCCAAGAAAGATGGTTCATTAAGGCCTTGTATTGTCTATCGTTCCCTTAACAATCACTGTTAAATATCAGTACCCGTTACCCCTGATTTCTGATTTATTTTCCAGAGTTAAAAGTGCCTGCTGGTTTACCAAGCTTGACCTCAGGGGTGCGTATAATCTTATTCGCATCAAGCACGGGGATGAATGGAAGACGGCGTTTAATACTCCGGAGGGACATTTTGAGTACCTGGTGATGCCTTTTGGGCTCACTAATGCTCCATCTGTCTTCCAATCTTTTATGAACGATATTTTCCAGGACTTTGTGGATAATTTTTTGATCAGTTATCTGGATGATATTTTGATCTTTTCCAGTGATTGGGATTCTCATGTGGAACAGGTCCGGATTGTGTTACGGATTTTGAGGGAAAATTCCCTGTTTGTTAAGGGATCAAAGTGCCTCTTTGGTGTAAAAAAGATTTCATTTTTGGTATTTATTTTGTCCCCGTCGGCTATTGAAATGGACCCGGCCAAGGTACAGGCCATTTATGATTGGGTTCAGACCACTTCTTTGAAGGCTTTCCAGAAGTTTTTGGGTTTTGCTAATTTCTATCGTAAATTTATAAGTTATTTTTCTGGTATTGTCAAACCACTGGCGGATCTGATCCAAAATGGCGCTGATGTGGTGAATTGGTCTCCAGAGGCAGTCTCGGCATTTCAGGAGCTTAAGCGGAGATTCACTTCTGCTCCGGTTCTACGGAAACCTGATGTCTCACTCCCATTTCAGGTGGAGGTAGATGCTTCTGAGATTGGTGCAGGAGCCGTTTTGTCCTAAAAAGATCCGGCGACTTCTAAAATGAATCCCTGTGCCTTCTTTTCTCAAAAATTCTCCCCATCTGAACGTAACTATGAAGTGGGGAATCGGGAATTGTTGACCATGACGTGGGCATTTGAGGAGTGGAGACATTGGTTGGAGGGAGCTAGACATCAAGTTGTGGTCCTCACCGACCACAAGAATTTGATTTATCTTGAATCCTAGACAGGCTAGGTGGGCCTTGTTTTTCATGCGTTTTAATTTTGTGGTCTCTTTTCTTCCGGGCTCTAAGAATGTCAAGGCAGATGCACTTTCTAGGAGTTTCTTTGTGGATTCTCTTATTGTGACCGAGTCTACTACCATTCTAAATGAGGGGGTAGTTCTTTCCGCCATCTCACCCGATTTGAGACATGCCCTGGAGGAATTTCAGGAGGACAAACCTGAACGTTGCCCTATGGGAAAATTGTATGCTCCTGATCAGTGGAGGAAGAGAGTAATGTCTGAAATTCATTGCTCCGCGTTGGCTGGTCATCCAGGTATTTTTGGTACCAGAGAATTGGTGAGTCGGTCTTTTTGGTGGCCTGCCTTATCTCGTGATGTCATGAATTTTGTGCAGTCCTGTGGGACTTGTTCTGGGTCTAAACCCTGTTCTCGTTCTAGTGGGTTGTTGATGCCACTGATGGTGCCCAAGAGGCCATGGACCAGACTTTGGAGTCCTATTTGAGATGTTTTATATCTGCTGATTAGAATGACTGGGTCTTATTTTTGCCCTTGGCCGAATTCGCGCTAAACAATAGAGCTAGTTCTGTCACTTTGATGTCGCCCTTTTTCTGTAACTTTGGGTTTCATTCTTGATTTTCTTCAGGGCAAGTGCAATCTTTGACCTGCCCAAGTGTGGACACTGTGGTAGAGAGAATGCAGCAGATTTGGGACCAAGTGGAAGATAAGTTGTCCCTCTCTCAGGAAAAGGCCCAACGGTTTTCCAACCGGCATAGGACCATTGGTCCCTGTTTTAAAGTGGGTGATATGGTTTGGTTGTCGTCAAAGAATATTCCTATGAAGGTTGTGTCTCCAAAGTTCAAGCCAAGATTCATTGGACCTTATAAGATTTTGGAGATTCTTAATCCTGTTTCTTTTCGATTGGCTCTTCCAGTTACATTTAAGATCCATAACGTGTTTCATAAATCTCTGTTGAAGAGGTTTGTGGATCCAGTAGTTCTTATGGCGCCTCCTGACCCTGTATTGGTTAAAGGCAATGTGGAATATGAGGTAGAGAAAATATTGGATTCTCGTTTGGCTAGACGGATACTCCAGTATTTAGTCAAATGGAAGGGTTATGGCAAGGAGGATAATTCTTGGGTCTCTGCTTCTGACATTTATGCCGATAGATTGGTACATGCTTTTCACCGGGCCCATCCTGATCGGCATGGTGGCGTGGATGAGGGTTCGGTGACCCCTCCTCAAGGGGGGGTACTGTTGTGAATTCGCTTTCTGACCTACATCTGGTTACTAGTGAAGGTAGTGGAGCTGGTTATATTGACAGAGGGGTCGCGAGTTCTCTTTCTGGGCTCCCTCTGGTGGTTACTGGAGGTAATGGAGCTGATCTAATTAACAGAGGCCTGCCACCTGATAATGAGAAGGACGATTGGAGATCTGGAGTTTCTGACTGGATTTAAGACAGCCTCTATCCCTGCTGGTGATTTTTCCTGCCTCCTGAGTTCTTAGTTTCCAGCTCAGTCCCTGCATGCTTAGCTAAGTGTTCTTTTGCTATTGTTCACGTATGATCTGGTTTTGTCTATTTCAGCTTTGTGTGTTCAGCCAGCTCCGGCTGGGGCTGTGCTGAATTTCCATCCTTATGTTACTGCTTGTGCCAGTTGTTTTTGTCCCTTATTAGATTGGCCTCTTTTTGCTCTGCTTTCAGAATATACCAGAGTGCTGATATAGTGGGTGAAGTCTAGTGACTTCAGTGTTTTTCTATCAGACGTGTTGGGCATTTTTTGGCAGGGTTTTTTGCGTGATTGCAGACAGTCATTCCTTTCCTGTCCTGTCTAGTTAGTCTGGGCCTCATTGTTTGCTCAGTGTATTTTCCTATCTGCGTTTGTGTTTTCATCTTATCTCACCGACAATATATGTTTTGGGGGCTAGCTATTCCTTTGGGGTCTGCTCTGGGGCAGTTTAGACTTCCCCTTTCTTGCTTTAGGCTTATTTAGTTCTCCGACTGTGTCAAGGCATATAGGATCATCGTAGGTACGCTCCACGGCTACTGCTAGTTGTGTGGATAGGATCAGGGGTCTGCAATCCGCTTAGTTACCAACATCTCTGGTTTTCTGTGGCTTAGCTTGGTCTTGCTTTCCTCCTTGGTAACCCAATCATAACACTTTACCAAGAGATATGTGGGGAGGAGTATCCTGTTCTCTGCTTGAGTAGGAAGTTGTCTTCTTGAGAGAAAAATTACTCAGTTGTAGAGAAGGAGTGTTTGGCCATAAAATGGACAGTAGATACATTATGGTACTACCTGGTGGGATGGAAGTTTAGATTAATATCCGACCATGCCCCACTCAGACGGATGAGGGGAAACAAAGGGTAAGAATGCTAGTGTCACCTGCTGGTTCTTAGCCCTACATGACTTCAACTTCCATGTAGAGCATAGGGCCAGGAAACTACATGGGAATGCCGATGCCCTCTCAAGAATCCCTTGCCTGGTAGGTGAGAGTGCCAAGCCCCATGGCTTTAGGCAGAGGGGAAGGTATGTGGCATGGCTAAGGGTTATATAATCAATAGGAGATATGTGTCTCAGAGATGGCTTGTCTCCGTAATATAAGGCAAAACAGATATTGCTGTATTATTATTGTTTTGCAAGGACCTGTGGTGAGGTCACAGTAATGTGACCAATCAGCTGCTGGGTTCGTTGGTGTGGCAACACCCTTATAATGTGGCCTGCTCCTGAACCAGGCAGCTGTAGGCGGGGAGGACTAAGCCTCCCATGTGTGCAGAGACTCGCGGTCTGAGTCTGAAGCCAAGGATGTTTGTGTTCTGTTTGCCCAAGCTAAAGGCTATTTTTGGTTATATGCTGCTTTGTGGGTTTATGATGAAAATAAACCTCATGTACTATTGGAAGAACCTGTCTCATGATTGTCTCCCGCTGCACCTGAGCAAGTCAAATCCCTATAATATATACAGTATATTCTCTGACAGTGGTCTCTGTGTACGCATCTATCTGGGGATTATTTGGTGTGGGAGGTCATTACCTATATAAAAAGGCATGACTTATCATAGGTCCTTTTCTTTGTTGTATTTTAAATGCTTTTAATCTATATTGTGTGTTTTTCTGCTTGTTTGGTTTATTGGCTAATAAAGTGTTACTATTTTATTACATATGCAATTGAGGTGTGTTATGAAAGAGTCACCGTAGGAGGCAAAAACAGAAATACTAGCTAAGTCCAGAAAACCAGAGAAGTTGGCAGCTATCGGATTGCAGACCCCTGAACCTATCAACAACAACTAGCAGTAGCCGTGGGGGGTTCATACGGTGCCCTAGACCCCTCGATCACAGCCGGAGAACTAAATAGCCTAAAGACAGAAAGGGAAATCTAAACTGCCCCAGAGCAGACCCCAAAGCAAAAGGCAGCCCCCAACATAAAATGACGGTGAAGCAAGATGAAAAAACACTAACACAGATAGAAAGATAGGCTGAGCAAATGATGGGGCCCAAGCTAACTAAATAGGACAGGATAGAAAAGCTGCTGTCAGCAATCCGCAAAAACCCTATCAAAAAATGAGCCAACCGACTGATAGGGAAAAAAGCCCTGAAGACGCTAGGCTTCAAAAAGACTATATCAGTACTCAGGTATTTTCTGAAGACAGAGCAAAAAGACAAAAAGGAATTCAGCTCACCCCCAGCAGGGAATGGCAGAAATCAGAAAAAACAAGGCAAAACAAAACCAAAACATAAATGCAAAAATCAGAGCAGAAAACATAGCTTTTGCGGAGCAGGAATCAGACTGGTCTCCAAGAATCCATCAGAGAAATCACCAGCAAGGCAGAAGGGCGTCGGCTGCCTTATATCCAGTCAGCAATTCCCGTCACCCAGTCATCATCTACCTGCTCAGGTGCTTGGTAATCAGCCTCACTACCTTCCTTCACCAGAAGAGGGAGTTCATCAGACCTCAATGGTGGAGGGGAAAATGAACTCACAACAGAGGTGTTCCTTTGATATATGGGTGTGATCTTTTTCTTGTTTCTCATGCTATGTCCCTTCCAGACCCATGGTGAGCCCTCTTGCTTAATATTTACTAAGCAGTGCCCTTCACGTTTTGCATATATACTCTCTGATAATCGATTTAAGGTACCTAAGTCAGTTCATTCAAATGGATGAGGCAGCCTCATGAATTGGACAACATTCAACTGCCAGACCGCTATGACTGCAATGAATCTCTCCTGATGAACCCACAGAGGGGGAAATGCGTTGAGTGGGCGGACTCCTTCTGAGTGATTATACTATCATGTATCTATGGATTAATACTATGCAGCAACTGATGGTCACAGATAAGTGCTAAGTTTGTTTGTTTTGATGTATAGGCTCACAGTTATACATAGATGGGCATTTGTATCTGCCTAAGGTGTCGATAGTGGTTTTTAGCTCTGACTGTCTGTATAGATTCATCAGTATGTGAACCTCTTATCCTATGCGATCCATCCTTGGTGTCTACGGATTTGTTTTGAGGGTATACTGCTATAGTCTAGAGTCCAGGATTGAGACTTTAGATCATCTTTATGTGTGTATGGCAGCAGATATGTTGGTGTTATTACCCTTGTATGCAAAAATGGCATCGCTGTAGCAACATAATGGATCAATAGACATACTTGCTGTGACTAATCATATATTGAATTTCTATTTTAGTGGATTTTTCTTGTTGGTAGGGACTTTAGGCTGTATCATAAATTAATCTAATATGTATTTAATATGAGTGGTGTGAAGCAACTTAGGCTGCATGGACCCTTTACTCCTCCTAAACACCTATATCTGATTGTATAAAACATTCCATTGCATCCATGAAGATCTCCTAAACAAGTGGACACAGGCTATCTGGCTCTCTTTTTCTGATCTTACATCTTATAGGGAGATATAGGAGAATAGGGACAGCCGACGCACGAGCTGGGGCGCCATTCTCGTATTTGTTAGGGTGCCAACCTCCACACCTAGGTAGGTGTTCAGTTAGGCCAAGTTATTTATAGGGCCAGACCACTCTTTTCCACACATCGGCTGAGTGTAATTGTAATTAGTGTGCAGCACTATATATCAATTTTGCATATTATCCTTTTGTCCCTTCCCTTTTCGTTTTTCTTTTTTTAGGCTCTTTTGAGTTGTTTTTGCAGGAAAGGAAAAAAATAATTTTTGTTGTAGTTTGCTACATCTGGCCAGATAAATGTAACTGACTTTTTGACTGGGTAGATTAGTTTCATCTGCATGTTATCATCTATTTTTCTGTAGTAATGCTAGAAGCCCAGTTAGCTCATGGATTAGGGGATATTTGTATCAAAAATCAGGATTAAGATTTTTTAAAGGTACTTAATAAAAGTTATATTTTAATATGTTTTTTTCAGTAAGTCGGTATTCTTCATTCCTTCACACCAAAATTTTCATCATCAGAAAATCTGAACCAGATGATCTCTCTCTTCCAGCTTATCATAAGATGTCTAAAAGTTTACCTCAAAAGATCTCGGGTGTTCAGAAAGGATGAAAACCTCCTGGTACTTCATTCAGGAAAGTTCAAGGGAAAGAAGGCCTCAAAACCTTCCCTTTCGAGATGGATTTGTGATTGCATTAGGCTGTGCTATCAAAATGCCAACGTTCCACCTACTCAGGTCACCTCTGCCCATTCAACTAGGGCAGTATCTGCTAACCATGCTGAGAGGGATTCGATGTCTATTGACCACATATGTCGCTCAGCTACATGATCAACACCAATGACCTTTAAATTCAATAGGTTAGAAGCTTTTTCTGCTCCATCTACCACCTTTGCCAGATCTATTCTAGACTCAGTCTCAATCCCTACAAATAAAGAATACATGCTAGATCTCATATTGTGCTGCTGTGGACGTAGGGGAAAATTGGATTATTGTGTTAATCTGTTTTCCCCTAGTCCAACAGTAGCACAAGGCTCTCAACCCTGTGAATTATGTTTTACTAATGTTGTGCTATTAAACTGATGGCTTCTGGGATGCTTCCCCCCTTTATCCTGGGTGAGATGAGGGGGGTTGGACTACTTAAAATCATTAAACATTCCACTTTGTCCCATTAGCGCATAGGGGCTGGTAACCCCATATTGGGCTGCTGTTGGACTAGGGGAAAACATATTAACACAATAACCCAATCTTCCACCATATGTTTAAAAGGGATCTGTCCTTTACATCATGCTTCTACCCGCAGAGAAAAATTCAGGAGCGACCAGCAAACTCATTTCAGTAGTATGTCTGTGTAAACGTCCATTCTACCTGTAAAAGAACACTATGAGGGGTTTGAGCTATAAGTATGGCATATTTATATCCTGGAGGCTCCCCTTGCACTTGCTGCTGATTGACAGCATTCTCCCCATGTAAGGAGATGGACCAGGCTAGTGGTACCTCTCTGGTATCAGGGCCGAAATTATTGGGACTGTCACCATTGTTGCCGGGGGGAACACTATCTGACCGGGACAGACCTTTGCAGCTGACTGCAGGGGCGGATCAGAGAAAAAAGGGATGGAACGTGGCAAAGAGGGGTCTTTGGCAGGAAGACAGAGTGTGCAGCTGGAGAAGGTTGACTCACTCTCCGCAGTGCGACACCAGGAGTCCAGGCCACATAGCCGACTAGTCCCGTACCGTCCCGCTGACTGAAGACGGTGCGCGCTGTAGGCCTGACTGGGATAAACACGCCGAGACTGCCAGCATATTCCCATTGAATGAAGACTTTAAGTACACCTAGTTCAATCCATATCCTATACTAACCTACCCTAACATGTTGATCTAGAGGAAGGCAAAAAAAAACCCATGTGGCAAACAGTAAGCTTCACATTGGGGAAAAAATTTCCTTCCCGACTCCATATACGGCAATCAGACTAGCTCCGTGGATCAACGCTCACCTCCTTCCTTCTACACCGGAGACGCCCCAGACGCCTCCTCCAAGGACACTTCACTATGGTGTTACAAGGCTACACCAAGGAGAGCCAGGATACATCACAGCTGTCAGACAGTTCCTCACATTCCTCCAGGACCAGGCCAGAGACATCACACATCATTTACAGCGCCACCGCAGGATCTCCAAGCCACCATCCCCTGGAAACATCAGACTGATAAGTTTGCCTGTTTATTGAACACTTCCTCTCATCTTGAACCTTAACCTCATACTTCCCTTATCCCCTCCCTGCGTGGAGTATTCCCTGTATTAAACACAGTTTAACTCTTGATCTGCCTCCTGCTTGTCACTGCGTCTCGCGTTCCTGATTGTTCTTACACCCATACATTGGCAATACAGAAAAAGTAGATGGCAGGTTCTCTTTAAGATACACTAATCTGAGATACAAAGCATCCAATTTTCTTGGATTTTTAGCCACAAGTATTGTAAGACAAGATATACTGCAAATGCAACATGAGACTCCAAATAGATTACAGATAATATATAGCTATTGATGTTGTCTGTGTGAGACTTGCCTGGAGGGGATGTTATCTGGGAAGAGTGTGGGTTAGAAAGTCATAGAAGGTTATTGGTATCAAACATCGGATTGTGTTGCTTTCACTTGGTTTCAGATTATGTGACTTAGAAGCGAAAAGGATTTTAAACTAAATTCATACAGAACTATAAATCATTCAAGAAAAAATGCTACACCAGCAAAAAATAAACTAAGATTTTATAACAGTGATTTAAGTTTTTACCATCCTGTAGAGTGAAGTGACCTCATCAATAGGCTATGAAAGAAGAGATATGACGCTCACGTCAGCGTGACTTCTTTGATGTCATGCACTTTGGCTAAGAATATTGGAAGGGGGCGATTCATCAAATTGATTTTGCAAGAACTCTGTCATTGTTGAAAATTCTTGGCACAACTTGTATTTGAGCAAACAATTGGCATTTTTGGTACTTTGTGCCGCATTGGTGACTTTTGGCACCAGTCTCATTCAGATCTGCAAACTTTTTAGAAAAATTGTCCAGGGCTTAGGAAGCCCAGCTGGCATACTCATAATTTATGCTACCAAAAGTACATTTCTTGAGGTGGTACATGGCCATTGAAAGGTGCACCAAATTTATAAACACACACATGTCTCTTTGTGAACTTGGCGCATCTGTCGCCAGTGCATACTTTACCAAAAATGATGCAAGAAACCATCAGTCTTGATAAACCAGGCCACTGACTTCTTCATTTCAAGAGCAGCTTCAGACAGATTTGGTACCGGTAAGATTGGAGTGCAGAGTCTAAAGATTGGGATCCCCAAACCATGGCTCGCAAGTTACATGTCGCTTGTGGCTGTCTCTTAGGATGCAGGAGCCACGAAAGTGCTCGAGTTGCGGTGGTCTGCAATTATATCAGGAGACAACTCAATTTAAGCAGTTGGACTGCTATGACCTATGATTATCTGCCGTGGTCAGCAGCAGACACCACCTGACTGCGGCAACAAAACACAGATGGAAGTGGTTAGGCTGTGGCAGTGGTCCTTCTGCTTCTAGAAGTGATGTCTCCCTTCCACTGTAAACATAAACCCCAGAGTAACCTTTTCCGACGGGAGTATAGCATTGTTTTTTTTGTAATATTCCAAGCCACTGGTAACATTTTAATTTTGCCCAGACAATCCCTTTAATATATCACTGACACATTGTAATTGCAGAGTTGACATACCCACTGTTGTAGCAGTACGTACGCTGTATTAATATATATGACTATGGACATGTCTTGTTCATTTTGGTGATGTAAAAACTTTGATAGGTTTCCAACATTAGGAAAAAAGGTTGTTGATTTTATTACTAAAGCACAATGCCACTATAGTTTATTACAGGAAAGATGTATATCTTTGTACCGTTCTACCGTTCGTACAGTTCTATGAACTGGTCCAATGTTTATATTTATGTTTCTCCCTCTCCCATATTGATAGTTCTGCTTCACGTCACTTGTCTTATCTATTGCATTTTTTCTAGGCTGTATTGTGTATAAATATGTGACTTCAGATTTTGTATTAGTCTAGCCTGATGAAGAGACCTGAGTAGTCTCGAAAGCTTGCAATGTATTACCATCTTTTCAGTTAGCCATTAAAAGGTATCAACCACTGAGGACTCTCAATCCTGAATATTTTACTATAGTTTATTGAATCTGTGATGTACTGTATATAGCCCATAATGCACGGCCCTAAAATAGACTAAAGTGGTAATGGTTTTTGGAAAAAAAGGGGACCTGTTTTTCCTGGAATTTTTTTTGGAAATTTCTTTCTTACAAATTTCAGATCTTCATATATGGACCACAATACATGTGGGTATCATCACCCAAAGTAATAGCCCTGTAAATCCCTATGAGGCTGTTCAGATCAGGAGACCCTCAGCTGGTCCATATATTGCAGTAAGTACATGGAGCGTGAAATGTGCTTTACTGCAAGAGGCCAGAAGTTGGGGCTACACAGTGACTTAGGACGTGACATCTCGTGCCAAAGATTGTGCTATGCCAATGCAACACTGTAAGAAGTGAACGTTGTCATACTGTGACCTACAATGTGTAAGTCGTAAAAAATCCTGATGATTTAGATTTTTTGCAACTTTGGTTTCCGCTAACTTGAGGGTTGCATTACTATCTTTTACTTGCTTTATGCTCATGAATGATGTACTAATGGCTTTTGGCTTCTATTATAGAATCGGACTGACAAAGTAAGAAAGGCTGGAGGCAACTGAAGTAAAACATCACCACGATCTTGGTCCTAACTCCTGCAGGCATGTATGGACTTTACTGGTCCGATTGTCACGTTGTGGCCCCGAGAATAGTCTGTGACTGATGGCAGTTGTAACTGTAGAACAGAGTAGCGTGGTCTGGAACAAAGATGGGGTTGTCACCAAAAGAGTGGTCAAGATGTCACAGGATGAGATGAGAGAGTACTTGGGAGTGGATCCAAGAATCTCCACCATGAGACAGGTCAGAAAAGAGTTTATGAATTGAGCCACCAGGTGAAGGGTCCGGATGCAACAGGTCAGAGTATCAGATGGCAACGTATTCAGAACATACTCAGCAATCAAAATAAGGAATAAACAATCCAGGAACAACGCCAAGGTCAGGATCAAAATCATCAGTCAACATCACTGAAATATTTTAAGATATCATTCAGGCGTTTTTGTGACTTTTCTCATATATAAATAAAAAAAAAAAAACAACATGGACTGCCGTTCATCAGTGTTTTGGATCCAATTTTTATCATTTTTTACCATCAGTGTTTCTCACATATGCAAAGAATTATATAAATTACAAAACTTCTCCTGTACATTGTTAATCACGAACAGTGCATAGATTACATTTGGATGGCATCCATGGATAGTCTGAAATTTTCATGGACTGAGGCTACTTTCACACTCGTGTTTTTTTGCGCTGCGCACCGTGTGCAGTGCAAACGCACATAAAAAACGCATCATGCGTTTTTGTGCGGTTTTGAGCGCTTTTTTTTTAAAAACCGCATGCGTTCTTTTGCGCTGACGTGCGCATTACCATGCGCACATCAGCGCACCCATAGACTATAATGGGTGGTTGGCGTGAAAAAAAACGCATTGCGTGCGCATGCGTTTTTTGGGACAAGTCGAATGTACAAAAAATGCAACAGAGTGCATTTTGCATGCCCGAGCGCACACTGCAAAAAAAACGCATGCACGTACAAACACCTGTGCATGCGCACCCATGTAAAGAATAGGAAAAAAATGCATGCTTTTTTTGCGCAAAAAAACGCAAGTGTGAAACCAGCCTGAGACTTGTAAGGGTGAATTTGATCCAAGATAAAGATGTTAGGTCACATTCACATAGTCAGTATTCAGTCAGTATTTTACATCAGTATCTGTAAGCCAAAACCAGGAGTGGGTGATAAATACAGAAGTGGTGACGTGTTTCTATTATAATTTTCCTCTGATTGTTCCACTCCTGGTTTTGGCCTACAAATACTGATGTAAAATACTGACCAAATACTGAATGTATGAAGATGGCTTTACCACGATTCTTTGTGGACATGTGATCTGCAAAATAAAACAACAAAAAAACACACAGACATGTGAACAGCCCCAAGGACTAAAATGGTTGGTGTCCTAGCCATAAAAAACACTGATGTCTGAATGATTTCCTGTAACTGACATAGCCAGGAGTGACTAGGGATGCATTGCCTCTCAGGAATATAGGAGGCAAAGTTTACTTGTGGGAATTTCACTTCCTATATTTAATTAAAAATCCATTAAAATATTAAATTTGGATATACCATGGATATTTGTTTGTATTCTAGAACATGTAGTACGGCTATAGTGAGGTATAGCAATAAACCAGCGGTAAACACAAGTACAATACATGTAGCTCAGATACAGTAAAGTATAGTACGGTCCATGTAATGCACATAGAGAGCCTTACATTACATGTAATGAAGATGACAGCAGAGAACATGCAGTACAGGTAAAGAGCACTATAGTACAGAGCAGAATCATGTCATACAGGAGAGGACTAGTACAGTGCAGTGAGGAGTACTGTACATATGGTGAAGGTGGAGAACAACATCATGTCATACAGGTAAGGATCCGTACAGTACATGTAGTGCAGGATCATTCATGTAAAACTGTTGTTTAGACATCTGCAATAATAAAGTCACTATGCTTCAAACCACTATATGATGCCCATACTATGCTGGTAACACAGATATTGATGCAGCAGAAAACATTTTTCAGCACCAGTAATTCCATGGCGCTGTACTGTACATGTGAGGGGGATTTATATACAAATAAGGGTACGTTCCCACAGTCAGTAAACTGCGAGTTGGACGCTGTGCACATCTGCAGCGTCCGACCTGCAGTGGCCAGATATAATAGCATATTGGATGGGATTTCAAGAAATCCTATGCCCACTATGCATCCACAGACGCCCAAGGATCACCCGCAAAGACGGACATGCAGCGCGTCTTTCCAGACCGCAGCATGTCTATTTATCTTTTGGAGAAGTGAGTCTCCGCAAGATAAATGTCACCTGTTAAATGTATAGGACGCGGTGATTCCGCACAGTTCAATGAACGCATGCGGAAACACCTGAATTAAAAAACCGGCAGCGCTTTGTATGCAGCGGACATGTGCTGCATCCAAAGCAATGCCAATTACTGACCATGGGCACATACCCTAAAGCATTTTTGAAAGGCAATGACATACAATTAACACTGACAGACTGAACGTGTCCCAGAGATCTACTCAACGCTGTTTTATCACCCCCAGGGCTGTGGGATCCTCGGTACCGGGCCGGTGTCTCAGAGGGATGCGTCACGGCGGCGGTGGCCCCGGTCCGTTGCCCTGGGCGTCCAATGTAAAATGGGTTGAATAAAGTTTATATTTTGTAGGTGGGTAGTTTGTGACACCACCCGTGGTGCTCGGCAATGAAGGTGTTAAGCCGGCGCTGCGGTGCAGATCCTCTAGGACAGATGGTGGGGCACAGCAAAGATGTAATAGCTCTCCACAGGCAGAGCTGTAGTCCAAGGGCAGTAGTAATAGGTTTTGAGGTAGATGGTATAGTGTTAGGCACAGAGATGTAGCAGTGCTGAGTAGGTTGGTGCAGGAGAAAGGTAATGACACAGCTGAATGCAATTCCAATTCTTTTACTCACGGTTCTGGCACAGACAGGTGCCGGCTTCATTGCTGCAGCCTTCAGGTCAGGGACTCAGCCAACTCCCAGGTAGATGGATTAACCCTTCCAGAACTCCCTCTCATGTGCCTTTTCTGAACGTCTCCTTTCTAGCGCTAATCTGAAGTACTTGCAGTTCTGAATTACACTCAAGTGCCTCCTTCTTGATGTTACTTAAACTCCACTCGTATGACAGGTGGCTGTAGCCTGCTTCGGGGACTCCATACACTCGCGTCTCGGCTCACACATAGGTTGCCACTGTGTCTTCGAGTCTTTGGTGGGAAAAGAGCGGTCTCAACTCCTATTCCTCCGGTTTCTGCTGCAGGATCATCAGTATCACAAACAGCCTCGGATACCGGCGCCCGGCCTTGGCGCAATGAATTTAGGGAAAGGCTCCACACTAGCCCTAATCCCCAGTCTCTCTCCTCCTCACGTTCCATTCTTATCTATCTTCCTTCTGAACAACTGAGCCTTCTTCCTTCCTCTTTACTTGCAAACAGCTCCAGCTTACAGGAGGCTGCTGCAAACACGTTCTCTCTCTATCCCTCTGCCAGGGATTATCACAGTCGAGAGTTCTCCTCTCTGCTCCCCCCTGCGGTAAACTTCTGCCTTCTTCCCCCTCTCAGGAGATTCTGCTCCCCACTGACTATCAGCTTTCCCTTCTTAGTGTTTCTAAGCTCCAACACCACCCTGCACCCTTCATGAACCAAAGCAGCTGCCATAAAGGGTGCTCTGCTGTTGTAAGGTGTCTGTGCTGGGTGCAGGTGCTGGAGTCTGGTCAGGTGTTACCATCTTACCTGGGAAGTGGGATGCTACACCTCAGGAGGAGGGGCAGTACCTCTGTGGCAACTGAACCCTCAGGGGCACCACAAAGACATGTGCTGAGGACTCTCACGTCATACAGACAACTGCCTGGATCCACAGACATACAATAATTTCAGTATTGCAGAGATGATCTGATCCTATACGACCGAACTTTTATTCCATCATGGTTAAAATAAATGGTCAAAAATGACAGGCTCCCGAGAGCCGTCCAACATATTATGCCACATTCAAGGCCAACAGCAAGTTTGTACCCCTCTCTTCAGCTTACCTATGGAGGGTGATGGGAGATCAGACCACCCTACCCCCCACTCACACTTGATCAATTATGTCAGAGAGGGAGAGAAAACTGCACATAAAGATAATGTAAAACAAGTGACTGCACATAAATACAAGGTACTATGGCAAATGAGGACAGTGCTCAATGATCAGAAACACCGGGGAACATGATAGGACCCTGTTCACACACTTTCAATGATCTTATAATTCAATTGCATATTGTAACATTTCTGTTGGAAGCAGAAATCAGAAAATAAAGCGCATAAAATAGGTATAAACTAAGACCCAGCCCAAAGCTACTGTGTCCCCATCAATAATAGAGAATTACATCACATGTAAAGAAAGCCAGAAGCTCCAACATTATGCTGTCAGGATGTCACCAATTCATTCTATATCATTGGTTTATTGCAAGAAATTCCCAATTTAAAAGGTTACAAGTATTACATTATTTAATTGACACTTTTGTGTTGTAAAACATAAATAAATAAATAATTAAATATGAAAACAGAAGGACTGTGATCCGAAACGCGCGTCAGGGCGTGCACCGCACAGACAGCCACCATCCACCGGGTATTTATTGATTTTCATTACCCTCCCTCTATCTCTCACCGTACGATAGCAGCACTGTCTAGGCATCCACACTAGTCCATGGTGTTTCATGTTATATATCATTTTTTCTTGCAGCCAACTGATTGATTTCAGTCATTGGTGCATACATAGACTATTTGATTATTTATCCAGCGGCTGCATAACCTCATTATTTTTTAAAGTTGCAGTACACTTTTGGACTATGATCACCTCCCATATAACCCAAACTGCATATTCAATTCAGCACACAATATTAATAAAGGTATTTTAATTTAATTTTACTGTTCCCATGTCTTTCGTCCATATATTCATTTGTTTCTTTATTGGTTCACTCTAGTTTTCCAAACAGTCGGCCATTCACTTTCTTGCGAATATATATCACGTACACGGTAATTATCCTCACTTTGGGTTGGTGTGTGTACATTAGAGATGAGCGACTTTGCCTTTTTTCGGGTCGAGTCGGGTTCCATAAAACCCGATTTTCGCAAAAGTCGGCTCGAACGCAATCGGCCAATTATCGTGAAAAGTCGAAGGCCGAATGAAACCCGAAACCCAGTGCAAGTCAATGGGGAAGAAAAGTCGGCAGTGAGTGGAGGACAGGAAACACACCTACAGTGCCCATTTTAATGCCAAAAACATCAATTCTTATTACTTAAGCTTGCCAACCTTAATTTACTTTATAATAATAGTTAGGCATTGAAAACTGGGGGTTATTTGGCTAAAGTTGTGGCGGGGGTAGGGTTGGCTACAGATTTTCGTGGGCCCAGGGCCAACGAGTGTCACTGGGCTCCTTTAACACATGCCACAATTCATGATCCTCTCATACGGCAGAGAAATAGTGGTATAGTACAAAGAAAAATACTTCACTTCTTACATCACATGACTGATATCCATTTTAAATTCTCCAATAGCTCCAAAAACGGACAGTATATTACTCCATACAGTATTATGGCCACCGCATAGTGCACTATACAGAGTAATGAGGCCCATATATTTCTCCATACAGAATCATTGGTCCTATATAATGTTCGTTATTGCTGGACTTTGCTTTGTCGTTGTTCACAATGTTCGATACAGTATACAGTATGATGAGCTCCACATAATGCTACAGTATATGTTGGTCCCCATGGATGAAGCTCCACTATCTTATGGGCCCAAATAATGCTCCATATATAATGGGCCCCATTTCTAATGCTCCAGTGTATAATGGGCCCTGGATATGCTGCTCCAGTGTCTGATGTCCACCTTTGGAATGCTCCAGTGTATGGTGGGCCCCATATATCATTCTCCAGAGTATAGCACTCCCCAAAAATTGCTCCCAACCTTTAAAACAATTAAATAAGTCTCCTCACTAGGGAATCCCTGTACTCTGGACTCCTTGTCGTCCCTATCTTCCATCTCTCTGCACTTGGACTGTTTAGGTAGAGGGCATACAGACGTGATGTCATCGCGCTCTCTGACCAGAATGTCACTGTCAGGAAAAGCGGAAGACGTCACAGCGGTGGAGCAGGGAGAGGTAAGTATTGCAAGTGCTGGGGCCCTGAGCAAGCAGGGGGGGCCCACTCGTGGGCGGCGCTACTGGCACAGGGTCCCTCATAGTACATCGGTGTGTCTGACAGCGGGTGTGCACCCCCTCTGTCAGAGACACTTGATTGTACTATGAGGGACCCTGTGCCAGTGCTGTCGCCCAACAGTGGGCCCACCCACCTGTCCAGGGCAACGGCACTCACACGGGTGCATGCGCCAGGTGGTGACCCCAGCCCTGGGGGGAGGCAGCCCAGTTAGGGAGGTTGAAAAAATGGCATATGATGATGTTGGACATTCAGCAGCTGTAAATGGAGGAATTGGAGAAGTCCGAGGAAGAGGAGGACAAAAGCCAGCCATTTTTCTGGCAACCTATGTGTCATCAGGGGAAGGTGGGACAAAATCCTTTGAAACCCATGCATGGTTCATTTTAATGAAGGTTAGATCATCAACATTTTGGGTCGACATCCCCATCCTCCTCCTCCTCCTCTTCCTCTTCTTCCTCCACCTCGTCCAGGAGAGTTCCCTGACTTTTTCTGTCAGGATTGATCCAGCAGCACTGAAGACTCTTTCGGATAGCACACTAGCAGCAGGGCAAGCGAGCTTCTGTAAGGCATATTGTGCCAATTCAGGCCAGGTGTCCAATTTACAGGCCCAATAGTCAAAGGGGAATGACCTGTGAGGGAGAACATCGATATGGGAGAAGTAGTTTGTAACCATAGTTGACAAGTGCTGTCTCCTGTCACTTTCAATCGATGCAGTATTACCAGTCGTGTGAGCGGTACTTGAAAATTTAGTCCACAACATGGTCATGAAACCCCTGTCTCCAACCCCACTTCTGATGTGTGCACCGTGAACACCTCTTCCATTGTGCCAACTACGGCTCGTGGAAGAACCATCACCATGTGGTCCAATGTTCCAGGTGTCAATGATGCACTGCGAGTGCTGGGTGGAGGAGCACTTTCTGGCAAATCCACATCCCTCCAGTCACGGACAAACCCTGTACCTGACCTTGCCACGCCAACATTTTCTCTTGCCCCTTGAGAAGCATTCTCCTCCCCTAAATAATCATCCCCATCATCATCCTCCTTCTCCTCTTCCTCTTCTTCCTCCACCTCGTCCAGGAGAGTTTCCTGAGCAGACAATGGCTGACTGTCATCAAGGCGTCCCTCCTCCTCTTCCTCTTCCTCCTCGGCTGCAGACGCCTGCTCCTTAATGTGCATCAAAGTTTGCATGAGCAGACGCATAAGTGGGATGCTCATGCTTATGATGGCGTCATCTGCCCTTACCAGCCATGTGCATTCCTCAAAATACTGAAGGACTTTACAGAGGTCTGTCAGCTTTGACCACTGCACATCCGACAACTCCATGTCTGCTCTCAAACTGCCTGCCCGTGTATCCTCCCACAAATGCATTACAGCCTGCCTCTGTTCGCACAGTCTCTGAACCATGTGCAGGGTGGAGTTCCAACTTGTTGCAATATCGATAATTAGGCGGTGCTTGGGAAGGTGGAGCAATCGCTGCAGCTTCTGCATACGACTGGAGTGTTTGGGTGACCGGCGGATGTGCGAGCACAGTGTTCGCACCTTATGGAGCAGGGCTGTTAACGCCAGATAATTATTGAGGAAGCACTGCACCACCAAGTTCAAGATGTGAGCCAGGCAAGGTATGTGTCTGAGTTTTGAAAGGGCTATGGCTGCCACAAAATTCCAGCCGTTATCACTAACTACCTTGCCTGCCTCAAGATGTAGACTGCCTAGCCATGACTCAGTTTGTCGCTGCAAGTAGTCGGCCAGTACCTCCGTGGTATGTCTGTTGTCGCCCAAACACATCATCTTCAACACAGCCTGCTGACACTTACCACTAGCTGTTCAATAGTGGGACACCTCGTGTGCAACACTGACAGCTGCGGATGGAGTGCTCGAGCGACTGCGCTCTGTGGATGAGCTTTCGCTTCTGGAGGAGGAGGAGGGTCGAACGCCTACAGCCAACTGTTTCCTATACTGAGGGCTAGGCAGCACTGTCCCGCCGCCTCTGTCCCCTGTGGACCCTGCATCCACCACATTAACCCAGTGCACAGTGATGGACACATAACGGCCCTGGCCATGCCTACTGGACCATGGATCTGTTGTGAGGTGCACCTTTCCACTCACTGATTGCTTGAGTGCATGGACAATGCGGTCTTTCACATGCAGGTGGAGGGCTGGGATGGCTTTTTGAGAAAAGAAGTGCCGACTGGGTAGGTCATAGTGTGGTACTGCATAGGCCATGAGCTTGCGGAAAGCTTCGCTTTCAACCAACCGGTAGGGCTTCATCTCTAACGAGATTAGTTTGGCAATGTGGGTGTTCAAACACAGTGTACACGGATGAGAGGATGAGCACTTTCTTGTCCCACTCAGAGTCTCTGGTAGGGTGAGCTGGACTTGAGAGCTGCATATGGTGGAACTAGTGGTGGATATGGCGGACTGAGAGAGGGTTGGTGATGGTGATGGTGTTGGTGGTCTTGCTGATGGACTAGATTCAGTCTTTTGTAGCAATAACATTGTTCTTCCCTGACTGCTTTGGCCTTGCGACGACACCTCAACATTTGCTGCTGGTGGTGTGCTAATCGGTGGGCTTACAGTGGGGGAAGCGATGTAGCATTGCTGACTACCTTCATTCGGAGCAGGTGCACATGTGGTGCATGAGGTTTGGTAGTCTGTCCACACTTGCAAGTGCATGGTGGTTAAATGTCTAAGCATGCAAATGGTATTCAAATTTCTCAGATTTTTCCCTCGGCTAAAGGTCTTTGCGCACTTCTTACAGATAACCTTTGCCTGATCATTAGGATTTTGTTCAAAAACGTGCCACACTGCACTCTTCCTACTATGGAAGACATTTTGAGGCCTTGCACGCTTTGCTAATTTGATCGCCTGGCCAAGCAGTCCTGCAACTCTTTTGGTTTTTGTAACCTGTTTTTGGACTGCTACGGGCCTGCCAGAAAACAGCTGTTGCGATGTCGATGCCTGCTGCGGATCCTCCTCCTCCTCTTCTGAGCTATTGGCAGTAGCACCCTCTTCCCCCAATGGATGCCAATCTGGGTCAAAAACTGGGTCATCCATCACCTCCTCTTCAATTTCATGTGCACCTTCCTCTGTGTCATCGTGTAAGGTGGTATAGTATGCGGGAAGGGGCACCTGAATTTTATCAGGGTCAGATTCTGGCTCAGTACACTGCAAGGACAATGTAGTGCTCTGAGTGAATGTACCAGCAGAAAAATCTAGCAGTGCACTCCATGTCAGATTCATCTTGGACTGGGGAATTCAAGATTTGACTTGATAACCCAGGCATGGTTTGTGAAAAGAGCTCTATGGAGTAATGTATAGTGTGGCCTGCTGCATCCTTCACTTTTGGTAGAGGTGAAGGACACAAGGAAAGGTGTTGATCCTGACCAGGAGCCTCCACTGACGTGCTTTTATTTTTTGAAACTTCAGAAGAGGAGGCGATAGAGCTGGAGGCTGTGTCAGCAATGTAAGCCAAAACTTGTTCCTGAAGCTCCAGCTTTAAAAGTGGTTTACCTACTCCTAGAATAGGGAGCCTTCGAGGCCTTGTGGAGCCAGATGATGACGGAGGCTCAACACCTCAATGTAAAAGGCTGAAATTGGCTGGTGTATGACAAAGTACAAGGTGTATATAGTATTGGGGAGAATTTGAATCTCCCTAGAGATTTTAGGAGCCTGAAAAATTATCTCAGGCCCACTATAGATTACACCTCAATTTAACAGGCTAAATGGGCTGGTGTATGAGAAGGTACAATGTGTATATAGTATTGGGGAGAATTTGAATCTTCCTAGAGATTTTAGGAGGCTGAACAATTATGTCTGGCCCACTATAGATTACACCTCAATTTAACAGGCTGAAATGGGCTGGTGTATGAGAAGGTACAATGGGTATATAGTATTGGGGAGAATTTGAATCTCACTAGAGATTTTAGGAGGCTGAACTATTATCTCAGGCCCACTATAGATTACACCTCAATTTAACAGGCTGAAATTGGCTGGTGTATGACAAGGTACAAGGTGTATATAGTATTGGAGAGAATTTGAATCTTCCTAGAGATTTTAGGAGGCTGATCAATTATCTGATGCCCACTATAGATAACACCTCAATTTAATAGGCTGGTGTATGACAAGGTACACGATGTGTATAGTATTTGGGAGAATTTGACTCTCCCTAGAGATTTTAGGAGGCTGAACTATTGTCTCAGGCCCACTATAGATTGCACCTTAATTTAACAGGCTGAAATTGGCTGGTGTATGACAAGGTACAAGGTGTATATAGTATTGGGGAGAATTTGAATCTCCCTAGAGATGTTAGGAGGCTGAATTATTATCTCAGGCCCACTATAGATTACACCTCAATTTAACAGGCTGAAATTGGCTGGTGTATGACAAGGTACAAGGTGTATATAGTATTGGGGAGAATTTGACTCTCCCTAGAGATTTTTGGAGGCTGAACTATTATCTCAGGCCCACTATAGATTACACCTCAATGTATCAGGCTGAAATTGGCTGGTGTATGACAAGGTATAAGGTATATATAGTATTGGGGAGAAATTGAATCTCCCTAGAGATTTTAGTAGGCTGAACTATTATCTCAGTCCCACTACAGATTACACCTCAATTTAACAGGCTGAAATAGGCTGGTGTATGAGAAGGTACAATGTGTATATAGTATTGGGGAGAATTTGAATCTCCCTAGAGATTTTAGGAGGCTGAACTATTATCTCAGGCCCACTATAGATTACACCTCAATGTAAAAGGCTGAAATTGGCTGGTGTATGACAAAGTACAAGGTGTATATAGTATTGGGGAAAATGTGAATCTCCCTAGAGATTTTAGGAGCCTGAAAAATTATCTCAGGCCCACTATAGATTACACCTCAATTTAACAGGCTAAATGGGCTGGTGTATGAGAAGGTACAATGTGTATATAGTATTGGGGAGAATTTGAATCTTCCTAGAGATTTTAGGAGGCTGAACAATTATGTCTGGCCCACTATAGATTACACCTCAATTTAACAGGCTGAAATGGGCTGGTGTATGAGAAGGTACAATGGGTATATAGTATTGGGGAGAATTTGAATCTCCCTAGAGATTTTTGGAGGCTGAACAATTATCTCAGGCCCACTATAGATTACACCTCAATTTAGCAGGCTGAAATTGGCTGGTGTATGACAAGGTACAAGGTGTTTATAGTAATGGGGAGAATTTGAATCTCCCTAGAGATTTTAGGAGGCTGAACTATTATCTCAGGCCCACTACAGATTACACCTCAATTTAACAGGCTGAAATTGGCTGGTGTATGACAAAGTACAAGGTGTGTATATAGTATTGGGGAGAATTTGAATCTCCCTAGAGATTTTAGGAGGCTGACAATGATGCTCTCAGTCCAAGTATGACAGCAGGCAGCCTAATAAGCAGGACTGCTGCACACAAAAGTGTGGAAAAATGAACACTTGGTAGCTGTGCAGAAAAGAGGAAGAAAAGCATTTTTGCTTTTAAAAAAGCAGTTTGCATGGCAGTGTGCAAACAGCAATGCAGCTATCAGGGAGCCTTATAAGGCAGCCTAATAACCAACAGAGCTGATGCACAAAAATATATCCTCCCCTGTCACTGCACTCAAACTGTTGTGTTGTACAGTGAAAATCCCTACCAGCAGAAGCAGTTTTTTTTTCTTCTTCCCTGCCTAACGCTTTCCCTCTTTCAGAATCAGCAGCAGCAACCTCTCCCTATGCTAAGATCGGCAGAAGTAAGATGGCGGCCGGCGTGCACGCCTTTTTATAGCCCCTTTGATGCCACACAAAGCAAGCCAATCACTTGCATGCCCTTCTCAAAGATGGTTGTGACCGCTGCCCATGTCATCGCGTTGCCCACAGTGTGCGTCCTCCATCATTGGCTGGAAGCATCATTTGAAACGCCACTTTGGCGCTCTGGTCGCCGACCTCATGGCCGACCTCACGCTATGGTCGGGTTTCGTTTCATGAAACACGACTTTAGCGAAAGTCGGCGACTTATGAATTTGACCGACCCGTTTCGCTCAACTCTAGTGTACATATTTATTAGCAAAGTCCAGTATGTGTCTTTTATCAGAATTGTCAAAGGAAATTATGTCAAAAGGAGGAAGAGTGTGTGTTCGTAGAATGTGTGTGTGAGCGGAGAATATGTGTGAGCAGAGAATGTGTGTTTGGGTGGAGAATATGTGTGTGAGGGCAGAATATGTGTGAGCAGAGAATATGTGAGAGCGGAGAATATGTGTGAGTGGAGAGTATGTGTGAGCGGAGAATTTGTGTGAGCAGAGAATATGTACGTGTCTGTCTGCGGGTGTCTGTGTTTGTCTGTCTATGTGTGTCTGTGTCTATGTTTGTCTGTCTGTGTGTGTACCCATGCGACTTGATTGTACTTAGGCATCGTCTGATGGGAATACTACTCTCATCCGGCTAAGTCTAGGTTCAATTGTAAAATAAAGTCAAAATATTGACATAATCACATATAGTATACATACTCACCGAACACCCACCTCTCCTGCAATCAATCAAAAATAAAAAACCAACATATACTCCATGTCCACCGTAATCCATTTAATACCAAGTGTCCCATGTCAATGTCACCCGGCCGCCAGCGATACACTGATAAGAGGTAAATGCTCCCGTGGCGTATCGCTGAGCTGCCTTGTGATTTCACCGAAGTACCTCAGCTGATCAGCTCCGGTGTTCTCACACAGCGGTAGTGCAGCAAGTGAGAGCACCGGAGCTGATGAACTCTGGTGAACTCTCACGGCAACGCATGCTAGAGCAATCACCTCATGTCAGCGAAGTGCTGGATGCCGGGTTGAGCAGTCACATCTCCTGATGTGACTGTTCTACACGTGAGATCGCTGTGGGACATTCGGTATTAAATGGACAGTGTCAGACAGAATAGTATTATATGTTGGTTTATTATTTTATTTTTGTTGCAGGCGACGAGGGCATCGGGGATTAGGCGTTCAGTTAGTATAGTTAATTTAGATTCAATAAAGAAGTCTGTGTTATTATATCAAAAAAAGGACTTTATTCTGGCTGTGTGTTTATTTACCATATAACTGTAGGATTAGTATTGGATAGGTGTCTTATAGACGCCTCTCCAATACTAACCTGTGGTTTTGATGTCACCTGACAATACAAAGGTGACATCAACCCTACAAATATGAACCCACTTGCCACTGCAACAGGGCAAGTGGGAAGAGCGAGGCTAAGTGCCAGAATTGGTGGATCTATGAGATGCACCATTTGTGGGGCGGCTGAGAGCTGATGTTTTAGCCTGGGAGGATGCCAATATGCATGGCTCCTTCCCAGGCTATTAATATCAGCCCATAGCTGTCTGCTTAGCCTATGCTGGTTCGATTTCATAGGGGGACCCCATGTTAATTTTTTTCTGGGGTTTCCATGTAAACTAGCCAGTAAAGGCTAATCAAACATCTGTGAGTTGATAGTGATAGCTATTGGCTCCTTCCCAGAAATATAACATAAGCCCTCAGCCATTGGCTTTCCTTCTGCTGGTTATGAAAATTATGCAGGAGCCCACGCAATTTTTTAAAAAAATTTAAAAAAAAATATACAGATATTGCGTTTCATGCAGATTTCTGACAGTTGCTGTTTTGTTTTAGCATATGTAGGTTAATTAAGATAATGCTCCTACATAGGCTGGTGATTGTGTCTTTATTTAACTCTTTATGTACCATTTTATTAATGAGGGTATCCGGCTGACACCTGTTCATTTCTAAACCTCAGGCTTGCTATTACATACAGTATAACTATACAGGGTGGGCCATTTACATGGATACACCTAAATAAAATGGGAATGGTTGGTGACCCAGATCGGCAAGCTGAATTTGCAGAATGGGAAAAACAAAAATTGGAACAGGACCCTCAGTTTGCACAGAACATTATGATCAGTGATGAGGCAAACTTTTTGGGGTGAGGCATTTATATGGATACACCTAATTAAAATGGGAATGGTGACAGTTTTCTTGCATAGGGTGTCTTGCATTGAAACCTGCTGAAATGACCCAGGTACTATGTTCACCAGACATCAACACAATTTCTATCTGTTCCTCACGTGTTAACCTCTGCGACATGTCAATGGCTGTAAACAAAGAGAAACTTGTAAATAACTCATGAAAGAATAAAGTTATGTTAAAACCAAGCACATCATTGTTTTTCTTGTGAAATTCTCAATAAGTTTGATGTGTCATATGACCCTCTTCTCATTGAAAAAAATAAAGTTGGATCCAAAATGGCCGACTTCAAAATGGTCGCCATGGTCACCACCCATCTTGAAAAGTTTTCCCCCTCCCATATACTAATGCGCCACAAACAGGAAGTTGATATTCACCAACCATTCCCATTTTATTTAGGTGTATCCATATAAATGGCCCACCCTGTGTGTGTATGTATGTATTATAAGCCATGCCAACTCCACGGGTGCAGAGCGGGGCTGTGAGGGAGAGAGCGGGACCATGTGTGGAGAGCGGGGCTGTGGAGGGAGAGAGCGGGGCTGTGGAGGGAGAACAGGACCCAGATGGATAGTGGGGCTGTGGAGGATAGAACGGGACAGTGCATGGAGAGTGGGGCTGCAGAAGGAGAGAGCATGATGGGTGGAGAGCAGGGCTGTTAAGGGAGAGAGCGGGACATGGGTGGAGAGCTGGGCTGCTGAGGGAGAGCGTGGGATGACCAGTGGAGACAGGCACTGTGGAGGGAGAGAGCGGGATGGCGAGTGGAGAGTGGGGCTGCAGTGGTAGAGAGCGGGATGGCCAGTGGATAGCGGGGCTGTGGAGGGAGAATGTGGGAAAGCTATTGGAGAGTGGGGCTGTGGAAGGAGAAAACGTGATGGTGGATGGACAGCTGGGCTGTGGAGGGAGACTGCAAGGCTGCAGAGCAAAAGCAAGGCTGCTGAGAGAGCGGGATGGACAGTGGAAACGGGCTGCAGAGGGAGAGTGAGGCGGTGGATGGAGAGCGAGGCTGCTAAGGGAGAATGCGGGATGGCGGGTGGAGAGCTGGGCTTCGGAGGGAGAGAGCAGGATGGCGAGTGGAGAGCAGGTCTGTAGAGGGAGAGAGCGGAACGGCAAGTGGAGAGCGGGGCTGCGGAGAGAGAGAGCAGGATGGTATATATCCCCTGTGGCTTATACTACTATACTATATATCCCCTGTGGATGATACTACTATACTATATATCCCCTGTGGATGATACTACTATACTATATATTCCCTGTGGCTGATACTACTATACTATATTATATATCTCCTGAGGCTGATACTAAAAGGAGGAGCGTGATGTGCAGGAGGAGGCTGTGTAAAAAGCATGAGGTGTATCAATACTTGGGTAATCATTTAGTTAATTTGTGTTGCAAATCTGTAGTGTTGAATATATGATATGAAATGTTTTTATGTGCAATATAATCAATTTGTTATAACTAACCACAGTTAGTTAGTATGCCCGGGCAATGCTGGGGCTCTTCAGCTAGCATATACTGTATATACGTGTATATTTACTTATATTTGTTTTGTGTGTGTAAAGATTATATATTTGAACATGGTATGTCTTCAATGGAGAATTGTGGTCTTCAATGGAGAATGGAAAAGAGGTTGAACAAGGAAATGACATCACAATTCATTTTTTTTTTAAATAATATATCTTTATTTAGCTCTATGGATTTACAAAGCCGCATGAAAAAACACAACAAAAACATAAGAAACGCATAAGAAATGCATAAAAACTGCACAAATTTTCAACTGCATTTCTCTGCCAAGAGATGCAGAAACCTTGCAGAAATTTCTGTAAGCAAATCCGCAACGTGCGCACATAGCCTAACTGTGTTTGTTATTTTTAAATATAAAAGTAAAAGTGTGTTTTTTTTAGATTCCACGTAAAAGATTTTAATCTGGCTGTGTCTTTTTTCACAATATAAGTATAGGACTAGTAATGGATAGGTGTCTTATAGAGTCCTTTCCAATACTAACTGCTGGGCTTCAATAAAAAATCAATAGTCAATAAAAAGGTTGCAGCTGCCCCACAAATATGAACCCCATTTGCCACTGCCACAGGGCAATGTGAAAAGTCAGGAAAAGGGCCAGAATTGGTGCATCTAATAGATGCACGTTTTCTGGGGTGGCTGTGGACTGCTATTTTAGGCTTGAAGAGCAAATATCCATGGCTCCTTACTAGCCTGAGAATACCAGCCCCCAGCTGTCTGCTTTAGCTTGGCTGGTTGTCAAAAATGGGGTGGACACGACTCCATTTTTTAAAATTATTTATTTAAATAATTTAAAAAAACACATGGGGACCCCTCTATTCTTGATAAGCAGCTTTTCTGAAGCTGAGAGCTGAGGGTTGCAGCCCGCAGATGTTATTTTTACCTGGCTGGTTATCAAAAATACAGGGAAACCTACCTATTTTTTTTTTTAATTTATTTATAGTGCAGGCACCTGCTGATGAATGCACCCATCAACAACACCTACTCTCGCTGTTATCAGCAACAGCAGGTATAAACTGATGGAAGTAGTAGTCCCATCAGCTGATGCCTGTGACCAGAGGTAAACTTTTTACCTCTGGTCACAGCTGCTGGTCCAGGCTGTCATCTGACAGCGTGGGAACCGCAGCTCTCTGACCGGCGGTATTAATGTTACCGCCGATTAGAGGCAGTGTTTGCCATGCTTTCATGTGAATGACATCGTGGTAAACACTGGATGTTTCGGCCCTTCATTCATGTGAATGTTGTCCGGGTTCTGGTACTGCTCTGGTACCCGAGCCAAACTTTTTTTTAACTGTTTTCCGAACCCATCGGACCTGAACATCCAGGGGTTCGCCCATCACTTCAGGTGAGCAGTCAGGTTAGTATTAATTGTTAGTGTTTTTGCTATTTTTACTTCCTATGTTTATAGTGTTGGAGAGACCCCCGAGTACAATAAAGAATATTTATTTCACACATTGAATTGAATTTCCCTGTTAAATGTGCATGATTTGGAGATTCACTCATCTCTACGCAACATCTAAAGTGATACTTATTTATGAAGAACAAATCCAAACAATAGGAATACGTATCACACCACTTACTTCTTTCCAATAATTATTCTAACACTCTTACACAAGACTGTATTTTCCAATCTAGTGCTATCCGTTAAAACAGCGCGTTGCACTCGGACCAAAGTTATTCAATGGGGCTATGCAGATGAATGATTTTTTATCACTGACTCAGCACGTAAAATCTCAACACATACCTGTTTCTCCCGTACATTGGTTGAGACTCACCCATTCAAGTCTATGGGTGCAAGAAAAAAAATCTAATGCTACAGGTTGGCATTTTTATGGATACAATACAATTTTGTAACAGAGCAAACTGTAAATGGTCTTGTAAATAATTAATAGCTGCTGTACAAAAACAGTTTGTACACAGATGACAAATGAGAAAATAATTGTCTCATTTTTCTGAATGAGAATGGGACCCTTTTTTTATACTGTCATATGATTCTAGCCTAGTAAAGACACATTGTGTGAATTCACACCACAACACATTTCTCAATATAATTCTGACACCTTAAAAAACTATAGTGATATCCATTATGGAAAAGTTGGACAAGAAGGGGGATGAGAAGGAGGAAATGGTTGAAAGACACCCTGACATTCTGGACAGAAGAGAGGTGACATCTGGCCCAGAGAGGTAGATTTGGATGTCATCATTGTATTGGTGGTACTGGAAACCATGTGACTTTATGAGTTGTCCCAGGCCAAAGGTATAGATGGAGAAGAGTATCGGTCCCAGGAACAGAGCTTTGAGGGAGGCCAACAGAGACTTGGCAGAATGAGGAGATAGTGTGGGACTGAGCTACGCTAAATGTGGGCATGTTCTTGGATGTCAAGCGATGACCAACTTTGATTAAGACTACAGTAAGTAATTTCAATTACGAAAGAAATGAGATAAAAATATTGATTTCTGTCTCACCGTACTGAATATTCTGAATAGAGTAGACATATACGCTATATGGATAAAGTGTGGTTGAGGAAGTTTGGTTAGGAAGAACATGACTTACTACACAGAGCCTAAACCTCAACCCCATCCAACACCTAGACTGGAGATTGTGAGCCTGGCCTCTCTATGACATGAGAGTCTGATATCACAAATGCTCTTCTGGATGAAGGGGCAAAAATTCCCACAGACGCCTCCAAAATCTTATAAAAAGTCTTTCCAGGAGAGAGGGGACCACAGGTGGACCAACTTCTATGGATTTAGAATGGGATATCAAGAAAGCTCTTGCAGGTGTAATGTGTAGAGTCCCAATACTTGAGTTCATATTGTGTAGCATATTATTCCAGTATCGTATGTGCTAGACACAAAATTGGCAGAGCACATGAATGCTGTATGTTATAGAGTCACGTACTTTAGAAGGTCCTTAGTATTGGCCTTATCATGATAAAACTCATAATGTATCTATAACGTTCCTTTAAAAGACATAAAAGTTAAGCTGGCATAAATTCTCACTGCTTCGGCTTTTTATGCGAGCTTCTAAAATGAAAGCAAAGCAATTTGTAGCCATTCAATATTTAAAAAGCCATTCTATACCGGACTACATTAACAAGCATCCTGCCGATTGAGGGTCTGCAATATTGTTGTTTACCTAGTACAAATGCCATTTGCAAGGAACATACTGCAGATGTAACTTCAATGAGATTGTGCATGTTTAATCCATAAATTGCAGCTAATTTATAATTTAACATGCTACATTATATGGTACATGGGGGGATGAAAGGAGAACCTGAAGGAGGAGATTAGTGTTAATCAACAGCTTGTGAGCCGACCTCTGGGGATGTATTCAGCCCATACTATGCAGGACTTTTAACTAAACTGTGCTGTGTTTAATCTTTTTGGTGTGAACTGTGCTCTTCACAATGGATAAAATAGCAGTCCTGGATAGACCATTATGTCATAATCCATAGTGACAAGAAAGGAACAATGATATAAATTATTGGTAAATATCACATAAAGAAGCTTAAAGGGAAACTCAGCTTTTAAACAACTCAGAATACTTTATTGGCTGAATGTTTTCTAAGACTATACCCAAAGAGTCTGTATCGTAGGCACAAGCTCCTTATTTCTCAGCCTTATGACCTAGAGCAACTTATTAGTCAGAAATAAAAATTGAAAGCCTGTACCTGTAATTTCAGGTAAATTTTTCTAAAAAGCTGTTGTGTATGTACATGAGGTATATCACTATTTATGGTCATTACATGACTTGTATTCTGCATTTTCCCCTTTTGTTTTTGCTCCTAATGCTTTATCTCTAATACTTATGTCCCGAGCACAGGGGCTCCTTGCCTGTCAATAACGCTAGGGACGCCCTAGCTTGCCCTGTTCCCCAGATTACTTCTGATGGTGAAGATGCTGGGTCATGTACCTTGGCTTAGCTCTTCAATCCACCCTCAGTCTGTACCCTTTCCCCACCCAGGGAAGAGAGTAGTAGTGTACCAATAATATTCCAAATAGACTAACAAGGTAATATGAATAGGGATTATGAAAAATACCAAACATACAAATATACCCATACATACTATACAATAGAGGAATGTACCAACGAGTGGAGGAAAGGGTTAAACCAAAGTAGGAGAAGAAAGGGAATTATCACACACTCAAAATCTAGCAACAGTTACAGATAAATCCACCAAACACCTTCTCCAATAACAGCTAACAACAACCTCCAGCCATGCAACATAAGTTACTCAGATTAAATAGGAGATGAGAGTGGTTAACAGTGGACAGTTGAAAGTCTTAATGGAGGAAAGTTTCTAAGAGCTCTCAACTGAGCAAATTAACCCCTGCACTGTTAAAATAAACTTGAACCATTTAATATGAAGGTGAAGGGCTTTTAATCAGTGTAGTGGTAGGAGAAATAAGACACTGCGATCTTTTGGCTCCTGTCTGTCACAGTAAACCAGTGACAACTTATTTGTCTCAGAGCTAGTATATGAAGACATGTTATGATGTATTTCCATATGTTTCACACATGGACATAAAGTATTCATGCTCTCCTGTCTCTATGTAGTGCAAGTTCAGATTCACTATCAGCTTTGAGGACATTATACAGCGGTACTGAGCAGTGTAGCTGGGAATCCAGCAATGGGATGTTAATAGACTTAATAAAAAGTAGAAGTATCTCGTGTCTCTCTCTCTGTTATGTCCGTCTGAAGTTGTCAGCTGAACAAGGCTACCTCGATCAGGCTTGGCTCAAGCCACTCCATCTAACAGATCATAAAGGAATTGCAGTTTTTTCCCTTTAAACCATATAAATAAATCTGTACTTACAATAGAACCCCTTGGGCTGCATCCATGGAATGGATGCTAGCAGAAGGAGCAGATACCAAGTGGTCAATAAAAGAAAAATCCTACTAGCCATGGTAAGACTAATGAGGTATAACAGAACAAATGTGTTCAAGGTAAAAAAAAAACAACAAAAAAGGGTTAGAATTAGGATAAGAACATCAGTAGAAGACCAGGAAAGCCAAAATAATAACTGGCAACTACAAGAAATATGCTGGGATTTTACTTGGCTTGTGGTACTACCCTAGTGACCATAGCAGGGAGCTACTAGACACCATATATTCCTATTTTGCCTGACTGGACAGAACTACAGGTCCCAGGAACACATTTATACTTGACTGGACAGAGTTTGAGCAACCCATCAATACTGGCTATAACATCTACTCTACCACCAGGGCACCCGCAGGCAGGATGAATAAAAGGCTAATGGGAACCAAGGCAGATGTTGTTGATGAAGGTCCAGGTAGTGATGTAACACTCTCACTCTGTTCTTTCCTCCTCTTTTCCACTTCCCTTTCATAGACTTTAAAAGGCAGCTGCAATCTGAGTCCTCTAAGAGGGGAATAGAGCTGGTTTGACAGAGGCTTCAGATCTACCCTAGTCCTTCAGCCTCATTTGCATATGAATTCAAATGCTGATTTCTCAGTGAAAGGTATTTTTAGACTTGTCTCTGAAAGAGATACATGCACATACAATTAGCTTAGGGGGTGAAATCCTGCTGACAGATTCCTTACTAGTGATGTAATTAGTTGGGAGACCTTATAGCTGCTGATAGGTTCCCTTTATTTCAAAACTTGGAAAGAACTCAGTCTTGATTTTCTTTTTTTAATGTTGCTATTAAACATTGTTCTAAACGGAGATAAGAGTTGAAGTTCTGTAACTTCTGCATAGAATAAACTTTATGCAATGTAAATCTAAAGCAGAGAAATCATCATCCCTGTGGGTTATCTGTCAGAGATCAATAGCCAACAGAGTGTGTCCCATAGGCAAACAAAGGATGTAGTAAACATCAGTCTGTAATTTGTGGATGGCCTCCTAAGGCAGCCACAGGGAATTTACATTCCCCACAGCTCCCTTGCTGTAGATAAAAGTTTGTTGCATTTCAGTATGAGAATTTGTATTAAAAGAATGTACATTAAGGCATAAAGCAAACCACGGCTTAACAAAATTCCACAATAAAAATATTTTACAATATTTCATAAATGAATAAAATAAAAAGCGTAATAAATGTGCACTTACAAGTCATGCCTTAATAATTCTGCAGGTTGTTTGAACAGGACAGATACTAATCGTCATTCTGCTGACATAGGACTCAATCTTTGATCTCTAAGGCTGTGTTTCCATGCGCAAAATCGCTGCTTTTTTTTGCTGCTCTTTTCTGCAAGTGTACGCAGCAAACTGCGCAATAGCAAAACAATAAGCTGAGCAGATTACTCTTAGTTTTTTATGCACTTTCCCCCTTTTTTGGCTAAGTTTTTATGCAAATTTAAAGCTGGGTTTTTATGCATTTTAAAAAGCAACTGTTTTTTTTTTTTCAAGGTTCCCTTAGAAACGCACAGGGAAAAAAAAACATTAAAAAATGAACATATTGCCAGTCTCCAATTGCAATATGCGATGTCATAAAATCGCATCCACTTTGCTTGAACTTTTAAATTCAGCGGATTTTCAGAGCAATAAAAATGAAGAAAACAAGTCAGCATTTTATGTTACGTGAGAGCATGCCCTATGGATAACTGCACACACAGCAGATTAGATGCAGAATTTATGCTTTTTTTTGCAGCCTCTCTGCAGCAAAACTGCATATGTGACATGTGGAGAGACAAGAGAGCTTCCATCTTTTCTTTTTCTTTTAGAAAATAGTGAGCACGGCGTTCTGTATCCTTAATAAAGCACTCTGCTGTGCCCTGGCTGCTTTCACATTGTGCAGTGGTAGTAGAATGCGTCTGAGTATCCGCATCCAATAGGCGTGTAAAGGGAGTGACAGAAGCTGTCATATGCCTCCCCCTCTTGGAACAGTATTCACATTAAACGTGTGCGGTTCCATAGGGTTATAACTGTTAATGTTTTAATTTACTGTTACTGTAAGGTGTATGTACTTGCCATGTGTTGTGTATAGGATCAGGGATAGAATAGGATAGAAGGTAGCAGTAGCATAGGACAATAGTGGGCACAGAATAGTGGGGCACCATAGAGATAGGGAATGAGAGTGTTAGGATAACCATAGTTAGCATAAGGAGATTTTCAGGATGGGAGGAGCTACAGATGGGTGTAGTGAAGAGCAGTGGGATAGTGAAGAGACTTCCTGGTTAGTGGGGGATAGTGAGAGAGAGCAGACAGATAGCCATGGTGTAAAGTTGCTGAGGCAAGAAGGGACCTCAGGCTGAGTAGCGTGCAAGTGGTCACCATCTTAAGCGATAATCATTCCAAGGAGGATCCGGGCCCTACGGCTGGAATTAGGTAGAGCTGAACGCGCTTTTTATCTTTTCCTATTGAAACCGCACAAGGGGAATGGGAGGAAGTTGTTGGACCTAAAGGCACGGATGTCGCAGAAGAGAAAGAAGTATCTGCGAGGCAGAGATTGCTGGGAGAGACAGAGATTGTCAGACAGGACATAGATTGTCCAGCGAAGCAGAGATTTCCGGGAGAGACAGAAATTGTCAGAGGGGACAGAGATTGTCCAGCGAAGCAGAGATTGCCAGGTGGGACAGAGATGGTCGGAAGAGAAGGAGATATAAGTGTCTTCAGGAAGGAAGTGGACAGAGAAGACAGGGAAAGCTCCAGGAAGTCCATTGAATTGTTTTACAGTTGTAATACAAACCTATTGTCAAGTAAAGTGGAACTGTTAGTATGGACATGGAGTCTGGAGTCATTTGTGAGAACCGTGGATCTGGAGCTGAGATGGCAGAAGCAGAAGGAACCCTGGAATCTAATGTGAGTGTTCTACTTGATGTCTGTCGCATGCAGCAGACTGGACTTTGTGTTTCCTTTGTGGGGTACCAGGGTGTGGCGATGCAGCAGCTCCTCACCATGACTACCACCCTGTCTGCCTTATGGGTGCACATGCCCAAAAATGATGCATGCCAGGGTATACATCCATTCTGTCAGCACCATTATAGTCTACAAGCCCATCAGCGCAAACAGTGCCTTGTGAAAGTATTCTGGCCCCTGTAACTTTTCAACCTTTTCCCACATATCCTTTTCCAAACATACCAAAGATACCAAATGTAAATTTTTGGTGAAGAATCAACAAAAAGTGGGACACAATTGTGAAATTAAACAAAATTTATTGGTTATTTTAAATTTTTGTGGAAATTCAAAACTTGAAAAGTGGGCTGTGCAATATTATTCGGCCCCTTTAACTTAATACTTTGTTGCGCCACCTTTTGCTGTGATTACAGCTGCAAGTCGCTTGGGGGTATGTCTCTATCAGTTTTACACATTGAGAGACTGAAATTCTTGCCCATTCTTCCTTGGCAAACAGCTCGAGCTCAGTGAAGTTTGATGGAGATCTTTTGTGAACAGCAGTTTTCAGCTCTTTCCACAGATTATCGATTGGATTCAGGTCTGGACTTTGACCTAGATACATTTATTTGTGAACCATTCCATTGTAGATTTTGCTTTTATGTTTGGTATCATTGTCTTGTTGGAAGACAAATCTCGGTCCCAGTCTCAGGTCTTTTGCAGACTCCAACAGGTTTTCTTTTCTTTGCGGTTGCGGACGATTAGCAAGTGCTATTTTCCCAGCAAATTTTTGAATGTACACAAGCCACACCCAGGTTTGTGTACATATGGGCGTGTCTTATGTAAATTCTTGCATATGCAACACAAAGAGTACGCATGTGCTTGCGTACGCATGCGTTCCCATAGACTGTAATGCGGTGTTTAAACACATTCCTTTTGCAAGCATCTGCATGCGTTTGGAGGCGGAAATTTGCCACCTCCAAAATTGCAACATGTTGCGTTAGCCGCGCCCCACCACAAAACCCGAAATGACGCATGCGTAAGCAAACACGACTGAACGCATACAAACGCATGTACCTGCGTCCACAACGTTAAGGATAGGAAAACACAACGCATGCGGATGTATGCGTCAGTAACGCAGCGGACACAACTGCAAATGTGAAACTGGCCATAGTAATATTGTCAAGAATATTGTCACATCTATGCATCAACCTATTTATTAAAAGTTCGGTCCATAATAAGGTATTGAATATACTGTATGTATTTAGGAAAAGTCATCAATATCATATTGGTTGGTGTCTGATTGTCCAATCATTCTGCTGTTAAAGGTACCATTGTCACCAAAAGTGCACAATGTACTGAGCTAGAGCTCATCATCTAACAACTCCATACACAAATTAGAACTTAGCTATAGTACCTTGGAATGGCCACAATACAGGCTGTGGTGTTTCAGTTCTGAACACTGTGAACTTGCAAGCAGTTCTGTATAGTGATGAGCGAGTACCGTAATATTTGTAATCGTTATACTCGTAACAAGTACTTTGTAAAAATTGTGTATTCCTTCCGAATAGTGAGTACAATGCAAGTCAATTGGAAATGCAAGTAATTTTCTGCTGGACCATACAAAGGGTTCTGGGGGTCTGAGGAAAAGGCTGAAATGGATAGGAAAGTGACGAAACAGAAAGAGAAGAGCCTGGAGAATATGCCTGCATGCATTTCCGACTCGTTTATGGTTTCTGGGAATAAGCTTGTCGCAGTATTACACCACGTTTACAGATACACAAGAACAACTACCAAACCAAGATTTCTATTGAATATGTATCCCCTGTCTCAGTCAGAATGTGGGACAACCTGTCACAAGTGCCTCCAATGACAAATATTAGTTTGGTAGGACCACTCTACATTCAAGATTTGTCCACTGCCAAATGTGCATAGGGTTTGAAAAAATTATCCCTATGGGCTGAGTCGTGGTTGATGCAGGAAGCCACCATCCCAAGGGCCTACAATCACAAATAGTAGTTAGGCTGGAGTAGGAATACTGTTCTGGTTTCTCCACTGCACAATGTGCATAGGGTTTGTAAAAATTAGCCCTATGGGCTGAGTAATGGTTGACACAGGAAACCACCATCCCAAGGGCCTCCAACCACAAATAGTAGTTAGGTTGGAGTAGGAACACTGTCTTGGTTTGTCCACTGCACAATGTGCATAGGTTTTGTAAAAAATTAGTCCTATGGGCTGAGTCATGGTTGATGCAGGAAGCCACCATCCCAAGGGCCTCCAATCACAAATAATATTTAGGCTGTAGTAGGAATACTGTCCTGGTGTCATGATCCAGTCTGGGGTTTGTTTTCTGCTCTCTTCTCTCTGGACTGCTCATGAGGGGGTTAATCACCTCTGCCTCATTTTGGAGCTGGTTGGGCTATTTCTGTCCTCTGCAGCCTGCTGGCCAGCATCAGCTATAGTTCATGCATCCAGGCTAAAGCAGCTGATCCGTATACCATAGTGATCCTTCTGCCTCTGACTTCCCGTATTTATGTGTGACCCATTCCGTATCCCTGACTTAGTGTGCGTCTAGTGATTTCCTTACAGTGTATGACTCGGCCTGATCTCTGAAACCCGCTCTGGTTTTCTACCCCTGATATTGCGTTCCCCGACTAGCTATGACTCACTGGCTTGTACCCCGACTACATCTTACATCTCACGTTTTGGATACCACGTTCCTGTTAGGCTCTGACTTCTGGCTTGTCCCTGACTACGTGCATTGCTGTGACCTTTGGTACTTCTGCTCCTAACAGTTTCAGACTTGGCTTGTCTGACCACTCTTTCGTAACCTATGACACCTGTGCTGCTGCTCAGTCTTGTTTATGCTGTGTGTCTGCAACCTCTCTTCCCTCACCAGCACCCCCTAGTGGAGGTTGCACTATACTGCACTTCAGCAGCATTGCACCTGGTTTGTCCACTGCACAATGTGCACAGGGTTTGTAAAAATTATCTCTATGGGCTGAGTCATGGCTGACACAGGAAGCCACCATCCCAAGGGCATTCAATCACAAATAGTAGTTAGGCTGGAGTAGGAATACTGTCCTGGTGTGTCCACTGCACAATGTACGTAGGGTTTGTAAAAATTAGCTCTATGGGCTGTGTCATGGTTAACACAGGAAGCTACCATCCCAAGGGCCTCCAATCACAAATCGTAGTTAGGCTGGAGTAGGAATACTGTCTTGGTTTGTCCACTGCATAATGTGTGTAGTGTTTGTAAAAATTAGCTCTATGAGCTGAGTCACTGTTGATGCAGGTAGCCACCATCCAAGGGCCTCCAATCACAAATAGTAGTTAGGCTGGAGTAAGAATGCTGTCCTGGTTTGTCCACTGCACAATGTGCATAGTGTTTGTAAAAATTAGCACTATGGGCTGAGTCATGGTTGACGCAGGAAGCCAACATCCCAAGAGCCTCCAATCACAAATATTAGTTAGGCTATGGTTGACGGTGGAAGTAAACGAGTTTTTATGGGAAGGGGTTGATGTTAAGAGCAGTAGAATGAATCAGCATTTTATGTGAATTTAGGTTTGCATGCTGTCATCTGGAGGTATTGCAAACTGTGGAGATATCCAGTCCTGGCTGAATTTGATCAAAGTAAGTCTGTTGGCATTTTCCGTTGAAAGGCGTTTGCGCCTACTGGTGATAATTGACCCAGCGGAGCTGAAAACACGCTCTGACATCACACTAGCATCTGGGCAGGCCAGCACCTCAAAGGTGTACAAGGAGAGGTCGGGCCAAGTGTTCAGCTTGGACAATAATAATTAAAGGGAACTGAAGCATCAGAAAGGACACACATATGGTCACTTAAGTACCCTTTGACCATGTTCTGCAACTTTTCCCTCCTTGGCATTGTTACAGGCACAGATATCCCTTGCTGTTGTGCTGGTTTATTGAAAATTGCCCAATTTGTGCACATTTTCCCCCATCTCTGTTGGACCTGATGTTTGTGTCTCTCCCCATTTTCCCTTGGTGTTGAAAACAGCCGCTACCTCTGTCTCCAACATTGTCTGAGGGTGATGTTTTCAGCAACTGATCTACAATGGCCTTCTTGAATGATTCTGTGGCGCCCCCAGGAGTCTAGTCGCCACACTGGCTTTGCCTTCCTCCAGGGGAGGGTAATGCCAGGCTTGGAAGCAGTGATGGGTCTCTCCAGCAGTTAACCTAATGCATGCAACACAGTTCCACTCCGGGCCACCAGGGGGAACTCTGAACCAGTATTGAGGAGCAGAGTACTCTCTGAGGGTCAGGAGAAAGGAGTGGGCAGATAGTGTGAGGAGGTCCACATGTGCAGACGTGTGGAGCGGGGTGGAGGTTGAGCTCCGGGAGGAGAGCTCCCTCACCACAAGAGCGCAAAGACTGGAGCCTGGTCTCCACGGTGGTACGGATACTAACGGTCCTGCCACAGATACCAGAGGAGTAGGAGGCTGTAAATGCCCTGCTCTCACTAAAGACTTGGGACACAACAGCAATTGAATAGAGAGCCAGGACTCAGGAGAGGAGTCCCCGAGAGAGGCAACAGCTGTCTGTCATACAAGTAAAGTTCTAGGAACATCTGAAGAGAGGCATTTCAGAGTAACTAAGTACTGGAGTGCTTCACACTACAAAGCACTAGGAAGGAGACTGCACAGCCCTTCTGCTGAGAGAGAATCCTGATCTGCTTCCAGGCTAACCTGCTCCAATACCATCTGTAATCAGGACTCTGGACTGCATATACTCAGTAAAGGTACAGAAACTACAACCGCTGTGTCTTGTCTGTTCCCTACGCTTTCGGCACTGCTACCACCCCGTGCCAGCTACATCTACACTGCCCTGGGACTACAGCTCCACCTGTGGAGAGCTTTACCATCTAAGCTGCACATACCATCAGTCCCAGCGGATCTGTATGCAGCGTTGGCCTAACACCATATTTGCCAAACACCACGGGTGGCGTCACAAACTATTCTACCATTAACTACATCTCCCCATTGCTTGGGCGCCCAGGGCCACGGACCGGGTCACCGCTGCTGTGACACATCCCCCTGACACCGGCCCGGTACCGAGTACCCCACAGCCCTGGGAGGGTGACCAAATTCCATTGTAAAACTCTTTGATGACTACAAAAGGTGAGAAGGAAATTTCTCCTTGTGCCGTGGATCGAGAAAGGTAGCCAACCAGTATTTGGTTGTTGGATAAAATGTGTATCACGTGAGGGTCTTACCACAGACAATTACACAGGTACTGTGCCATGTGAGCCAAGCTGCAAAAAGACTAATGTGTCCCCAACAGTAGGAACAGTACCCATCCTCTCCTTATGCTGACTCGCCTCCTCCTCCACATTCTCCTCTCCAGCCCATCCAAGCTGCACAGACAAGAAACTTGAGTTGGGTGTACCCTTTGTAGCATTAGGAGTCCCCTTTGTAGCACAGAAAAAACAAGTCCACTCCCACCTCAAGCTCCTCATCTTCCTCCTCATCACCCAATGTTGCCTCAGAATATTGGCTGGACTGGGTAGTATCTATGAGATTATGCAGTGATTGTTTCAAGAGACACAGCATTGGGATGGTTACATTGATAATAACCTGTTCACTGTTCACGAGGTTGGTGCAGCACTCAAAGTTCTCAATAACCTCACAAATGTCAGCGATCTACACTCACTCGACAGTTGTTATGTGTGGTGGCTGACTGCCAGTCTGACGGGCATGTTGAAGCTGGTATTCAGCTACTGCCCTCTGCTGCTCATTAATCCTCACCAACATATGATGGGTTGAGTTCCACCGCACTGGACAGGTCACAAATGAGTCAGTGACTTGGCAAATTCAAGCGCTTTTGCAGCGCTTTAAGACTATCAAAAGTGTTAAAGGAATTGCAGAAATGGGCTCTAATACGGCTCACCTTCTAAAGTAGGTACAGCAAGGCAGGGTAATTTTTCAGAAATTTCAGAACTAGGTTTAGCATGTGAGCCATGCATGGCACGTGTACCAGCTTTCCGACTTTTAAAGCCGCCAGCAGGTTACGCCCATTATCGCAAAAGACCAGACCGGGTGGGAGGTGCAGCGGGGAGAGCCACTGATCGGTCTGTTTTAAAGTTTGCCACAGCTCTGATAGTGTTTGGACTACTGTTTTGCATAGGCACTAAACGCCTTTTTCAGTGGACTAATGTGGACAGCAGAAGGCAGGCTGTGATGACAAAAACAGCTGGGAAAATGGCCTGGTGCGTGCTTGGTAGCAGGCAGTGGGAAATGTTTGGACTACTGCTTTACATAGGGCACTAACCCAAAAACAGTGGGGAAAATAGACCGGTGCTTTAAAAAAAGGCAGCACAAAATGCTAGTACTCTATGTGCTGGAAAAATATTCCTTTGCCTCTAACAAGAGATGTTTTAAGATGGACACTGGAAGAACACTTTAACCTCTCCTTACCGAATTCACAATCTCTCTCTCCCTGTACTCTGACTTTGTTGTATGTCTTCAGCTCTGAAAAGGTGGTACAATGGAGCTAGTGACCGGCTCTTTTAAACTGTCCCTGCTTGAGTTTCTCTCTCTCCCTACCCTACACTGACCTGTACACTGCAGATATCCCTGAAAAGGGCATTTGGGTTATCAAGAGGCCTAAAGACTCTCCTTAGCAGCTGAGCAATCTCTCTGTCATGATCCCAGTGCAGGTTTTGACCTTCACGTCAGGGGTTAATGTCTTGAGCTCAGTGCATGCTTTGACCTGCACACCTGGGGTTAATTATTGTGGCCTCTCTTTGGTTCTGCGAGAGCTTCTTATTGTCATGATCCAGGACGGGATTTCGCTTTGACCCGTCCTGGTTAGACTATGGGTTAATTGTGCTGCCTCTCTCTGGCAGAAGGAGGCTATTTAGTGCTCACTGGACCTAGGTCCGGTGTCAGTTATACTCCTGCCCTCGGCTGAGTTAAGTGTCCTCTTGTATACGTGTGCCTTGTGCCTGATATCTTGCTTGCTTGTGTGGTTTTGATCCGGTTCTGTCCCTGTTACGAGTTCTGCCTAACCCTCTTGTACTGCGCTACCTCTCGTGTATAACTCTCTGCTTGTGACCCGACTTCTTTCTGCTTGTCCCCTTGGTACCACGTCGCCCTCTTGTGTATGACCTTTGGCTTTGTCTCACTACCCGTCTGTTTGTCCCTTCTGTACCTCGTTTGCCCGTACTGTTGTGACCTCCGTTTTGCCTGACTTTGAGCTGTTGTATGGTGTCCTGTCATATCTGAAAGCAGGACGCTAAGCCCCGCCCCCTTGCAGTCACATGACCATAGGTCCTGTGCCAGCTTGCTCATTTTCAGTGTCCGCAGGTTCTATGCCTCTTTACTTTCCGGCGCTGACTGTACCCTGACACTATTAGCTTGAAGCACTGCTTCTGTACTCAGGACACGCACACTGGCTCTATGACCAAGTGTAGTGTGGTGTCTCTGACATTATAACTGACCATACCATTTTTTTTTTCTTTTTCTCTGCTCCCATTCACCTGTGTGTGTGTGATGGATCCTAATAAGGTGCAGGCCATTGTCGAGTGGGTTCAACCTTGTGATTTGAAGGCTCTGCAGCGTTTCCTAGAGTTCGCTAATTATTATCATAAATTTATAAGGGGGTTCTCATAGGTGGTTAAACCCCTCACAGACATGACTCAAAAGGGGGCCGATATCAAGAATTGGTCGACCGCAGCGGTAGCGGCATTTCAGTTTTTGAAAAAATGTTTCATGTCTGCCTCGGTTCTTATTCAACCAAATCCGTCTGAACCATTTATTGTTGAGGTAGATGCCTCAGAGGTGGGGGTGGGGGCGGTATTGTCCCAGGGACCCGCCACTTTGACCAATTTAAGACCTTGCGCCTTTTTCTCAAAGAAGTTCTCCCCTGCGGAGAGAAACTATGATGTGGGGAATCGGGAACTTCTGGTCGTAAAATTGGCCTTTGAAGAATGGAGGCATTTTTTGGAGGGGGCTGTCCATCCTATAACGGTAATCACGGACAACAAAAACCTAGCTTACATTGAGTCATCTAAAAGATTGACTCCCAGACAGGCTAAATGGTCACTTTTTTTTCCCGATTCAACTTCTCGATCACTTTTCAGCCAGGATCCAAGAATATCAGAGCGGATGCGTTGTCACTCAGTCTAGATCCCGTGTCCCCCCGGAACCTCCATCCTCCATTCTTCAGCCTGGGGTGGTGGTGGCAGATGTTTCTAATGTGTTGGAACGGGAGATTCGAGAAGCCCTATCTCTTGCACCTCCAGCTAAGCCGGTGGATAAACTTTTTGTGCCAGCTCAGTTTCGTCTCAAGGTCCTCCAAGAGTTCCATGACTCAGTTCTGGGTGGACATCCAGGGATCTCAGCCACCCGGAAGGCCATTGCTAGAATATTCTGGTGGTCTTCTTTAGCCTCTGATGTTGGGGAGTATGTGTCTACGTGTGAGGTTTGTGCCCGTGCGAAAACTACCCATAACCGGCCGGCCGGGGAATTGGTACCACTGCCAATTCCTGAGAGACCATGGACTCATCTGTCCATGGATTTCATCACCAACTTTCCCCCCTCCAAGGGTAATACCGTGGTCTTGGTTGTAGTGGACAGTGTTATGATTGAGTCACCGTAGGAGGCAAAAATAGAAATGCTAGCTAAGTCCAGAAAACCAGAGAAGTTGGCAGCTATCGGATTGCAGACCCCTGAACCTATCAACAGAACTAGCAGTAGCCGTGGGGGGCTCCTACGATGCCCTAGGCCCCTCAATCACAGCCAGAGGACTACATAGCCTAAAGACAGAAAGGGAAATCTAAACTGCCCCAGAGCAGACCCCAAAGCAAAAGGCAGCCCCCCACATATAATGACGGTGAAGCAAGAAGAAAGAACAAAACACAGACAGAAAGATAGACTGAGCAAAGATGGGGCCAACGCTAGCTTAGATAGGAAAGGACAGGAAGGCTGCTGTCTGCAATCCGTGAAAAACCCTATGAAAATAAGAGCCAACAAACTGACAGTAAAAAAGGCCCTGAAGACGCTAGGCTTCAAAAAGCTATGTCAGTACTCAGGAATATTCTGAAGACAGAGCAACAGGCAAAAGGAGATTCAGCTCACCACAGCAGGGAATGGCATAATCCAGAAAAGCAAGGAAAACAAAACACTAATGCAAAAAGGCAAAGCAGAAATCTTAGCTTTAGATGAGCAGGAATCAGACTGGTTTCCTAGAAGTCCACAGAGAAATCACCCGCAGGCCAGAAGGGCGTCGTCAGCCTTATATCCTGTCATTAACTCCACTTAGCCAGTTATCATCATCAGCCCCAGGTGTTTGACAATCAGGCTCACTACCTTTCTTCACCAGAAGAGGGAGTTCCTCGGGCCTCAGTAGTGAAGGGGAAAATGAACTCACAACAGTACCTCCCCCTTGAGGAGGGGTCACCGAACCCTCAACCACGCCACCAGGGCGATCAGGGTGAGCCCGATGAAAGGCACGCACCAATCTTTTGGCATGAATATCAGAGGTAAAAACACAGGAATTATCCTCCTGACCAAAACCCTTCCACTTAACCAAATACTGGAGTCTCCGTCTAGCCAGATGGGAATCCAGTACTTTCTCTACCTCATATTCCATGTTACCTTCAACCAATACAGGGTCTGGAGGTGCAACCCCCGGAACAACAGGTTCAAGAAACCTCTTCAACAAAGATTTATGGAACACATTATGGATTTTAAATGTGACAGGAAGAGCCAAACGAAAAGAGACCGGATTAATAATCTCCAAAATCTTGTAAGGTCCAATAAATCTAGGCTTAAACTTAGGAGAAGCCACCTTCATAGCAATATTTTTTGATGATAACCACACCATATCACCAACCTTAAATTGGGGACCAATGGTCCTATGTCGGTTGGAAAACCGCTGGGCCTTTTCCTGGGAGAGAGATAACTTATCCACCACTTGGTCCCAGATCTGGTGCATTCTCTCCACCACAGTGTCAACCCCTGGGCAGGCAGAGGGCTCCACCTGCCCTGAAGAAAATCGAGGATGAAACCCAAAGTTACAAAAAAAAAGGAGACATCAAAGTGGCAGAACTAGCTCTATTATTTAAAGCAAATTCGGCCAAGGGCAAAAATGAAACCCAATCATCCTGATCAGCAGAAATAAAACATCTCAAATATGACTCCAAGGTCTGGTTTGTTTTCTCTGTCTGCCCATTGGTCTGAGGGTGAAAAGCAGAGGAGAAGGACAACTGAATTCCCAGCTTGGAACAGAAAGTTCTCCAAAATCTAGACACAAACTGGACTCCTCTGTCAGATACAATGTTCTCAGGAATCCCGTGCAAGCGAACCACCTGTTGTAAAAACAGGGGCACCAATTCAGAGGAAGACGGCAACTTAGGGAGTGGTACAAGATGAACCACCTTAGAGAACCTATCACAAATCACCCAAATAACAGTCATCCTTTGAGAGACAGGCATATCAGAGATGAAATCCATTGAAATATGGGTCCATGGCCTCTTGGGGACAGGCAAAGGCATCAACAACCCACTAGAGCGAGAACACGATTTAGACCGGGAGCACGTCCCACAGGACTGCACAAAATTCCTGACATCACGAGACAAGGAGGGCCACCAAAAAGACCGACTCACCAGATCTCTAGTACCAAAAATACCTGGATGACCAGCCAAAGCAGAGCAATGAACTTCAGACATCACTCTCTTCTTCCACTGGTCAGGAACATACAACTTTCCACTGGGACAACGCTCAGGTTTGTCCTCCTGGAACTCTTCCAGAGCATGTCTCAAATCGGGCGAGATGGCAGAAAGAACTACCCCTTCGCCTAAGATGGTGGCAGGCTTGGTCACCACAGGAGAATCAGCAAAGAAGCTCCTAGAGAGGGCGTCAGCCTTGACATTCTTAGTTCCAGGAAGAAAAGAAACCACAAAATCAAAACGTGTAAAAAACAAGGCCCACCTAGCCTGTCTAGGGTTCAAGCGCTTAGCCGACTCTAGGTAAATCAAATTCTTGTGGTCAGTGAGGACCACGACTTGATGCTTAGCTCCCTCCAACCAATGTCTCCACTCCTCAAATGCCCATTTCATGGCTAACAGTTCCCGATTCCCCACATCATAGTTACGTTCAGATGGAGAGAACTTTCGGGAAAAGAAAGCACAGGGATTCATTTTAGATGTCACAGGATCCTTTTGAGACAAAACAGCTCCTGCACCAATCTCAGAAGCATCCACCTCTACCTGGAACGGAAGTGAGACATCAGGTTGCCGCAAAACCGGGGCGGAGGTGAATCTTCGCTTCAGCTCCTGAAAGGAAGAAACAGCCTCCGGAGACCAATTTAACACATCAGCACCCTTCTTAGTCAAATCAGTCAATGGCTTGGCAATACTAGAAAATTTTGCTATAAATTTCCGATAAAAATTAGCAAAACCCAAAAACTTCTGGAGGGCCTTCAAAGAAGTGGGCTGAACCCAATCGTAAATGGCCTGTACCTTGGCCGGGTCCATTTCAATAGTTGACGGGGACAAAATAAATCCCAAAAAGGAAATCCTCTGTACTCCAAAAAGGCATTTAGATCCTTTGACATACAAGGAATTCTCCCTCAGGATCCGGAACACAGTCCGAATATGTTCCAGATGAGAATCCCAATCCTTGGAGAAGATCAAAATATCATCCAGATAGATAATCAAAAATTTATCGACAAAATCTCGGAAAATATCGTTCATGAAGCACTGGAAGACAGAAGGGGCATTAGTGAGCCCAAAAGGCATCACCAGGTACTTAAAATGTCCCTCCGGAGTATTAAACGTCGTCTTCCATTCATCCCCATGCTTAATGCGAATAAGATTGTACGCCCCCCTGAGGTCAAGTTTGGTAAACCAGCAAGCACCTTTAACTCTGGAGAATAGATCAGAAATCAGGGGTAGCGGATACTGATATTTAACAGTAATTTTGTTGAGGGCACGATAATCAATACAAGGTCTTAATGATCCATACTTTTTGGCTACAAAAAAAAACCCGGCACCTAAGGGTGATGAGGATGGTCTAATATGACCCTTCTCCAACGCCTCCTTAATATAGGATCGCATAGCCTTGTGCTCGGGTACAGATAAATTGAAGAGCCGACCCTTGGGAAATTTACACCCCGGGCTCAGTTCAATAGCACAGTCATAACTCCTATGAGGAGGCAGAGACGCAGACTCATTCTCACTAAATACATCATAAAAGTCTGCCAAATAATCAGGAACATCATGTGACTGAGGAGAGGTGGAAAACACCGGAGCCTCACTAAAGGCACACCGACAACCCCAACTCACCACAGACACAGATTTCCAATCCAAAACTGGATTATGAATTTGTAACCAGGGAAACCCCAGAACAATAGTATCATGCAGATTATGTAACACCAAAAACCTGCAATTTTCTTGATGGTCTGGGGCGACCCGCATTACCACCTGGGTCCAAAACTGAGGTTTATTTTTAGCCAAAGGAGTAGCATCAATCCCCCTCAAAGGGATAGGCGTCTGCAGAGGTGTCATCGGAAATCCACAACGTTTAGCAAAATCCAAGTCCATTAGGTTCAGAGCTGCTCCCGAATCCACAAAAGCCTTGGCGGAAAATGTGGACAGGGAGCAGATCAGAGTAATAGCCAGAAGAAACTTAGGTTGAACACCACCAACAGAAAACGTGTGTGCAAAGCGTTTCTCGCATTTAGGACAGACAGAAATAATATGCGAGGCATCTCCACAGAAAAAACACAACTTATTACGCCTTCTGAACTCCTGACGCTGCTCTCTGGAAAAAACTCTATCACATTGCATAGGTTCAGACATCTGTTCAACAGGTGGCAACACCTCTCGTGCAGCTCTGCGTTCGCGTAAACGCCGATCAACCTGAATGGCTAAAGACATAGAATCGTCAAGACCAGAGGGAACAGGAAATCCCACCATAGTATCTTTTATGGCTTCTGACAACCCCTTCCGAAAGAGAGCAGCCAAGGCATTATCATTCCAGGTAGTAAGTACTGCCCACTTTCGGAATTTTTGACAGTACAATTCTGCAGAATCACGACCCTGGTTCAATGCCAGCAGGGTCTTTTCAGCCAGATCAATGGCATTAGGTTCGTCATACAACAACCCCAAGGCCTGAAAAAATGCGTTCACATTAGTCAGAATAGGATCATCTGGTTTCAAAGAAAACGCCCAATCCTGGGGATCGCCACGCAGCAAAGAGATGACAATTTTAACCTGCTGCGCGGAGCTCCCTGACAAGTTAGGCTTCAAGGCAAAAAATAATTTACAATTATTTTTGAAATTCAAAAATTTAGACCGATCCCCAAAAAATACATCAGGTGTAGGAATCTTTGGTTCAGCAGCATGTGAATGAGCAAGGTAGGCGGAAATTCCCCGCACTTCCGCAGCGAGCTGCTCCACACAATCCGACAATTGCTTTATCTCCATTGAGAGAAAAATAAAATTCCCCCTACGGCCTCAGAGATATAGAGGAAAAAATATACACACTTTTTTTTATACAATTCTTTCCTGCTATTGAGTACCCTAGAATCTGCGGTATGGCGGGTGATTCTGTTATGACTGAGTCACCGTAGGAGGCAAAAATAGAAATGCTAGCTAAGTCCAGAAAACCAGAGAAGTTGGCAGCTATCGGATTGCAGACCCCTGAACCTATCAACAGAACTAGCAGTAGCCGTGGGGGGCTCCTACGATGCCCTAGGCCCCTCGATCACAGCCGAAGGACTACATAGCCTAAAGACAGATAGGGAAATCTAAACTGCCCCAGAGCAGACCCCAAAGCAAAAGGCAGCCCCCCACATATAATGACGGTGAAGCAAGAAGAAAGAATAAAACACAGACAGAAAGATAGACTGAGCAAAGATGGGGCCAACGCTAGCTTAGAAAGGAAAGGACAGGAAGGCTGCTGTCTGCAATCCGTGAAAAACCCTATGAAAATAAGAGCCAACAAACTGACAGTAAAAAAGGCCCTGAAGACGCTAGGCTTCAAAAAGCTATGTCAGTACTCAGGAATATTCTGAAGACAGAGCAACAGGCAAAAGGAGATTCAGCTCACCCCAGCAGGGAATGGCAGAATCCAGAAAAGCAAGGAAAACAAAACACTAATGCAAAAAGGCAAAGCAGAAATCTTAGCTTTAGATGAGCAGGAATCAGACTGGTTTCCTAGAAGTCCACAGAGAAATCACCCGCAGGCCAGAAGGGCGTCGGCATCCTTATATCCAGTAATTAACTTCACTCAGCCAGTCATCATCATCAGCCCCAGGTGTTTGACAATCAGGCTCACTACCTTTCTTCACCAGAAGAGGGAGTTCCTCGGGCCTCAGTAGTGAAGGGGAAAATGAACTCACAACAGGACAGGTTTAGTAAGCAGGCACATTTTGTACCTTTGGCAGGTCTACCTAATGCGGAAACATTGTCCAGATTGTTTGTGGAGCATGTGGTGCGGTTGCATGGGGTACCCTTGAATGTGGTGTCTGATAGGGGAGTGCAATTTGTGTCCAGATTTTGGAGAGCTTTTTGTAGGAGGTTGGGTATTGGTCTGTCCTTTTCATCCGCCTACCATCCAGAGACTAATGGGCAGACTGAGCGGACCAATCAGTCTCTGGAGCAAATTCTGCGTTGTTTGACCTCAGCCCGACAGGATGATTGGTGTTATGTATTACCATTGGCTGAGTTTGCATTTAACAACCGCATTAACCAGTCTACGGGTACATCTCCATTTTTTTGCAATTATGGGTTTCATCCTCATTTTGGAGAATTTTCCCGTTTGAATTCTGGGTGTCCTGGGGCGGATGAGACGATCCAGCGGTTGGGGGAGGTATGGCGGGAGGTCCAGAATAACATTACGAAGGCCCAGGACAAATTTAAATTTTTTGCTGACAAAAAATGATCCGTGGGTCCAGTGTTTCAGGTCGGGGATAAGGTATGGTTATCCACCAAAAATATAAGGCTCAAGGTCCCCTCTGCGAAGCTTGGACCCAAGTTTATAGGTCCCTATGAAATTACCGAAGCAGTTAACCCAGTGGCTTTTCGGTTGAGTCTCCCGCCATCTCTACGGATCCCTAATGTTTTCCATAAGGCCCTTTTGAAACCTGTGAGGTCCGGTAGGGAAGGATCATTATCTTCCCCCGCCACCGGTTTTGGTAGTTGGGCAGGCTGAGTACGAGGTGGAACGAATTGTCGACTCCAGGTTGGTCCGTCGTGCCCTTCAGTATCTGATACATTGGAAGGTCTACGGTCCTGAGGAACGCTCGTGGGTTCCTGCTCGATCAGTTCATGTGGATCGGTTGATCCAAGCCTTTCACGCCAAGTACCCTGAGAGACCTGGGGGTCCGGTGGCCCCCCATTGAGAGGAGGGTACTGTCATGATCCAGGACGGGATTTCACTTTGACCTGTCCTGGTTAGACTATGGGTTAATTGTGCTGCCTCTCTCTGGCAGAAGGCGGCTATTTAGTGCTCACTGGACCTAGGTCCGGTGTCAGTTATACTCCTGCCTTCGGCTGAGTTAAGTGACCTCTTGTATACATGTGCCTTGTGCCTTATATCTTGCTTGCTTGTGTGGTTTTGATCCGGTTCTGTCCCTGTTACGAGTTCTGCCTAACCCTCTTGTACTGCGCTACCTCTCGTGTATAACTCTCTGCTTGTGACCCGACTTCTCTCTGCTAGTCCCCTTGGTACCACGTCGCCCTCTTGTGTATGACCTTTGGCTTTGTCTGACTACCAGTCTGTTTGTCCCTTCTGTTCCTCATTTTCCCGTACTGTTGTGACCTCCGTTTTGCCTGACTCTGAGTTGTTGTGTGGTGTCCTGTCATATCTGAAAGCAGGAGGCTCAGCCCCGCCCCCTTCCAGTCACATGACCATAGGTCCTGTGCCAGCTTGTTCATTTTCAGTGTCCGCAGGTCCTATGCCTCTTTACTTTCCGGTGCTGACTGGACCCTGACACTATTAGCCTGAAGCACTGCTTCTATACTCAGGACACGCGCACTGGCTCTATGAGCAAGTGTAGTGCGGTGTCTCTGACACTTATAGCCCTGAAAAACTCCAATCCCTGTCAGTTATACTTTTGCCTTTGGCCGAGTGTGTTGACCCCTGTGTGCCTGTGCATTGTCTTCTAGCTTGCTATATGGTTCTGACCCAGTTCTGTCTTCTGTTGTGAGTTTGCCTGTTAATTCTGTACTGCGCTAACCTCTCTGTGTATGACTCAATGGCTATGTTCTGACTATCCATTCTGTCTAAACCCCTGGTTTTGTCGTGCTATCTCGTGCTTTGACCCCGGCCTGATCTGTTTACGTCCCTGTCTTGGTAACTTGGTCCCGTCGTTACCCTGCTAGGAGTTTTCCTGCAGCTCCTAGCTCTCTGAGGTCTAGGCCACGCCCCCAGCAGTCACGTGCTTCAGGTCCTGTTGGTCTGAAGCACCCACCTTCTCTGCTGCTGCCTGCTCCACAGGTATCTCTGAGCACAGTTTGTCTTACTCAGGACACGCGCACTGGCTCAGTGAGAAAGTGCAGTGCGGTGTTCCTGACATTATAACTGAACGTGAACTTTTTTTTTTTCTCTTCACTTCTGCAGCATGGACCCAATGTATGCTTTATCTGAGCAGGTGAAATGCTTGACTCAGTCGCTGCAGAAGCTAAGTTTGGAACACCAAGCTCTGGCCCAGTCCCAACGGCAGGTTGCAGACTCGGTTCAGGGGGCGTTTTCCGCAGGCTTTCAGCAGATGGGGAATAGAGATGTAATTTTAGTCCCACCCAAATCTCCGATTAAATTGCCAGATACGTTTGCTGGTAACAAAAATGAATTTAGAGCATTTAAGGAGGGTTGTAAGCCGTATAGAATGCGCTTGGCTGAGGACAAGGTGATAAGTGTCTGTCAGGGGAAGCACTTGGCCGAATGGTTCTGCTCTGAATTTAGGTGTTGGGCAGCTGAGATTTCTTGGAGTGATGCCGCCCTTTGGGGGTTGTTCCGTAGAGGCCTGTGTGAACGTCTGAAGGATGCCCTGGCACTTCATCCTCCACCTGACTCCCTGGAATATGCCATGACCCAAGCGGTTCGTATGGATCGCAGACTGCGGACAAGAGGGGTTATGTAACTCGAAACATCATTATTCTCCAGTGGAGGTGAGACCCGGACTCCTCCTGTGGCTATGGAGGTGAGCACTGTCACCTGTGAGAAGGAAAGAAGACGCCGCTGGGAGGAGCAGTTGTTCTTCTATTGTGGGGAATCTGGACATTGGAAGAAGGACTGCCCCTCCTGTCCGTCATCCTCCAAGATGGCGGGAAATGACTAGGTCTGGGTAGTAGTCGAGGAGGCTACCCAGACCTTCAGGTACCTTTTTCCTCACTTGCAAAAATTGTGCTTCAGGTGGAACTGGAACTTGATGATGGTCCTGTTCAGACTACCGCCTTTGTTGACTGTGGCTCTGCTGTTAACCTGATTGATGCCCGGATTATGGCTCTTAATAAGATAGGGACAGTCAGGCTTCAGGATCCTGTTAAGCTTGTGGCAATTAACTCATCCTCTCTTACCCGGGACGGTATCTGTTTCAGGTCTGAACTTTTTTCTCTGAAAGTGGGTCCCACTCATGTGGAAAAATTAACTTGTCTTGTGTTAGATAACTTGCCTGCAGGACTGGTACTGGGGATGCCTTGGCTACAATGCCATAATCCTACCATTGATTGGGTGACGGGGGAGATCACTCAATCGGGATGCAAAGATAAATGTTGTAACCTGGGGCCTCTTGTTAACTCTGTTAAAACCATATCTGTGTCGTCTGTCGGTCTCGAAGATATTCCGGAGCACCTGAAAGATTTCGAAGATATGTTTTCCGAAAGTGAGGCTGAAGCGCTGCCACCACATAGACCCTACGATTGTGCCATTGATTTAGTACCCGGAGCCAAGCTACCTAAGGCACGATTGTTCAATTTGTCTGGGCCTGAGCGCCAAGCCATGAAGGAGTACATAGCTGAGAGTCTCCGCAATGGGCATATCAGGCCTTCTGTGTCACCCGTGGCAGCAGGATTCTTCTTTGTGAAGAAGAAAGATGGTGGTTTGTGGCCGTGCCTCGACTTTCAGGAACTTAACAAGATAACGGTTAGGAACACTTACCCTCTTCCCCTCATCCCAGACTTATGTAACCAGTTATCTGGGGCCCAATGGTTCTCCAAGTTAGATCTCCGGGGGGCCTACAATCTGATAAGGGTTCGGGAAGGGGACGAGTGGAAAACTGTGTTCCTCACATCAGAAGGACTCTTTGAAAACCTGGCAATGCCGTTTGGGTTAACTAATGCACCCGCTATTTTCCAGAATTTTATCAATATTGTGTTTTCTGACCTGATAGGCTGTTTTGTTATCATTTATTTGGGTCCTGGGTTCAAATCCCACCAAGGACAACATCTGCAAGGAGTTTGTATATTCTCCCCGTGTTTGTGTGGGTTTCCTCCCGTACTCCAAAAAAACATACTGATAGGGAATGTGTGAAAACTGTAAAGCGATGCGGAATATGTTAGCGCTATATAAAGATTATTATTATTATTATTATTATGTCATTGAGACACACACATATATACTGTATATATATATTTAGATTTCATAGAGTTCTAGATAGTATACTAGCCACTAAATCAATTGCCAGATTCTGTAAAATCATTACAGAACCCAATGTGAAATGACACATGGTTTACATACAGTAAACCATTTCATTTAGTTTTTTATATGTCTTTGACTAATAACTAGATTAGTGTATGTGTGTAAAATTTGAGACATGTAGGTGTTAAATTAACTGGTAAATTCGTTGAAAAAAATTGCGTGGGCTCCCATGGTATTTTCTCTGCCAGAGAGGGAAAGCCAGTGACTGAGGGCAAAAATTAATAGCCTAGAGAGGGACCATAGTTATTGCACCCCCGGCTACAAACATCTGCCCCCACCTACCCTCTATAAGATGCGCCTTTTCTGGCACTTAGCCCTTCTATTGCCTTTAACGGTGTCTTATGGGTTAATAAGGAGTTAATGTCTTCTTGCTCTTGAAAGGTGACATTAAGCCTGGTTAAAAATGAAGAGGTGTCACTAAGACACCTATCCATTATTAATCCTACAGTAGTAAAGGTTTAAAAAAGACACACACACACACAAATTAAAAATTATTTTACTTAAATAATTGCACAAAGTTTTTGACCAAATTTATTATGCTGTCAATCCAACAGAATCCCTTGTTCTCCTGTAACAAAACAAATTAAAAAACAACAATAGCTATACCTCTCCGCAGTTCAGTCCCCCGCTGCAATACACCACAAGGGGTTGACTAGTTTACAACCTTGAGCGGTGATAATGCTACCAGCCCAGTTGTAAACCACTGCAGAATGAATTAAATCATGTCTGCGCAGGTGCCCCAGCTGAACGGGGATGAACTCATAAGCTTGGGAAAGTTTCAGAACATTTTCTCATGCTGTCAAGTTCACCTCAGGTCAGCCGGAGACTCCGCGCAGCCTCACTGACGTCAGCGATAGACAGTGAGGCTGCGCGGAGTCCCCGGCTGACCTGAGGTGAACGGACAGCGTGGGAAAAAGTTCAGAAACTTTCCCACGCTAATCAGCTCATCTCCGGGCAGCTAGGGAGCCTGTGCAGACATGATTTCATTAATTCTGCAGTGATTTACAGTCGGGCTGGTAGCATTAGCACCGCTCCCGGTTGGAAACTAGTTAACCCCTTGCGATGGATTGCAGCGGGGGACCTGACTGAACTGCGGATATGGATATTTTTGGTTTTTAATTTTTATTTTCGTTACAGGAGAGCAAGGGATTCTGTTGGATTGGCAGCATAATAAATTTGGTCAAAAACTTTGTGTAATTATTTCATTAAAATAATTTTTAATTTGTATGTGTGTGTGTGTGTGTCTTTTTTAACCCTTTACTACTATAGGATTATTGACATTAACCCCTTATTGACCCATGAGCCACCGCTAAAGGCAATGGGAAAGAGAGGCTAAGTGCCAGAATTGGCTCATCTTATAGATGCGCCTTTTCTGGGGTGGCTGGGGGCAGATTTTTTTTAGCCGAGGGGGCCAATAACCATGATCCCTTCCTAGGATATTAATATTTGTCCTCAGTCACCGGCTTTCCCTCTCTGGCAGAGAAAATTGCGTGGGAGACCACGCAATTTTTTTTCTGCGATTATAGCCTTAAATTTAACCCCTAGAGTTCCAAATTTTTCGTAACACAAACTAATAAATTTAGTAAACACTGACATATATAAATCGTTTTAATATGACATGGTTTACTATATGTAAACTATGTGTCATATCTTGGCGGGTTCTGTAATGATTTTACAGAAGCTGATTTAGCAGCTATTATGCTATGTAGAACTCTATGAAATATAAAAATATGTATATATATGTGTCTCAATGACATATATATGTGTGTGTATTCTATGTGTATATATCTATTCTTTCTATTTTTATTAAACATGTCAGTGTGATTTTACTGTATTGCACAATGAATTGCCTGCTTTTGTAAAGGACACCGTGCATATTTCTCGCAAGTCACACATATGCTCCTTGTGTAATCCGTTTTTTTCTCGCACCCATAGACATGTATTGGCGAGTCTCAGGTGTAATACGGTGCAAATTGCAGCATGCTGTGATTTCCTCTGCACGTATAATACAGGTGAGAAAAAATCAGATGATAGATTAATATTGTGACGAGTTCTATGCAATTTTTTCTCTCATAGCACTCATCTGTATTTCTCGCTAGTGTGACTTTGACCTCAGAGAAAAAAAGGATCTGCAATCTGAAATTGGATATGCCAAAACATCTTCTATCTCATTATACCATTGGCTGAACTTGATATTGATTGATTTGGATGACTTTACAAAGGATAGGTCATCTTAGTTTTGGACAACCCCTTTATCAACCATGACCGCCCACACAATTTAGCCATTGTTAATGACATCAAGGATTGTGTTCCAAATCTTAAGACACTAATTCAAAGTTGGAAAAATGCATGCTTAGTTTCTCTCTTCCATATTTATTTGAATAGAGAGTCCCTTTATTCACAACAATAATACCTGATTAGGGAGTTCAGATGTACAATACTGAATATGATGGATACTTTTGCTTTTTTCTACATCATGTATTAATAGTTATATTGATTTATGTAGTTTGTATTTCTCTTATGAATTTTGCATTTCCTTTTTATGGTAAAGAACACTTTAAAGCTCATCTGCTGCAGGATTCATTTTCAGGAGACCTACAGATCGAAGAGCATTATTGAGAGTATGCGGATTTGCTGATCCTATTGTGTTAGCGGCAATTCCTATAATAAAATACAACAGAAGTTAATGGATCTCGCTAATGATCCTAAAAATTGGAGAAGGAAGATAAAATGTACACAATTAGTCTGCCAAATCGCATCTGTGATTATTTTCTCAACCTTAGGTTTCTAATCGTAAACTGATTCTTGTTTACTGAAGTGGTCATAGTATAGAGATACATATCATTAAATCTCCTCCAAGTGAACCAATACATAGGTTTTTTACAGTTATTACCAGTGTTTAACATTATCACCTATCTACAAGATAGATGATAAATTGCACATTGGTGGAGGTGTCTCCACTGGGAAATCCTCCAATCGAAAAAAGGGTGTTCAAAAATCCCATCCGGTGTCTCTCTCTGCCAAGTCCTTTGACGCAGTGGACGAGTAAGCCAGTAAGCCGCTGACATCACAACACATATGTGTCATGACTCATGACATCAGAGGACTGCTGAATGATGGAAACAACACCGTAGAGTGAAGATGCAGGAAGAAGACATCACACACAGTGCAGAAGGAAAGAAGAGGCCAAAAAGAGTTGCGCGGAAAGCCAAACAGTAGTCTGCAATGGTTTGGTATGTGAAATGTAATGTGAGAATTTTTTTTTCATTCTTTTCCCATCTCTTTACTAATCAGCAGAACGAAAGAAAGAAGTATTTGAGCTCCCCACGTCTGCGGAGAAGGACTAAAGGAAGTTTGCAGGAAGGGTGCCTAATCCAGCTGGTGAAGCACAGCAAAAATATACAAAGGAAAAGAGGAAAATGACAGCACAACTATCCATTAAAATAATAAAAATCTTTATTCAAAACTCAATAAAAACCGGTGATGCCACATAGCAATTTAAAAGTCTGTTTCATTACTAGCTTGACAAACACCCCTAATCATGGGATAATCAGCAGATGATGGACATCTGGCTATGATTTTGCTGAATTTTAATTATCAAGAATTCAGATTCAATTTGCCTCGAAGTGATTTGCTCATCTCTAATGTGGAAAGGTAGTAACTTTAACTTAAACAACAGTTTAAAGGAGTGGAATAAAATTGAAAAGTACAGAATCGGCTTTGGTCCGAGTTGCTCATCTTGACCTACGGTTTAGAGAATCCACCTCACCCAGTAAGCCCATAACACTTAAGGCTTATTAATAATAATAATAATAAATTTTATTTCTTTAGCGCCCACATATTCCGCAGTACTTTACATTTCAGAGGGGACTTGTACAGATAATAGACATTACATCATAACAATAATCACATAGATCATAACATTCCAAGAGGAATGAGGGCCCTGCTCACAAGCTTACAGTCTATGAGAAAAAAGGTAGACACGAAAGGTGGGTGGTAACAATTGCCCTGATTGTTTGGATAAGCCATAATGTTAAGTGTGTAACAGTACAGACACAGAGGGTTGATAGACGCATAAAGCATGTGGGAACATGATACGGGGAACCTGGTTATGATAAAACTTTTGACTGTGCCACACAGGGATAGTTAGGTTAATGTGTTGAGGCGGTAGGCCAATCTGAATAAATGCGTTTTCAGGGCACGCTGAAAATTGTAGTGATTGGGACTAATCGTATTGACCTGGAAAGTGCATTCCAAAGAATTGCGCAGCACGTGTATAGTCTTGGAGACGGAATTGGGAGGTTCTGATTAGTGTTGAGCGATACCTTCCGATATCGGGAAATATCGGATCGGATTGGATCGGACCGATACCCCAAAAATATCGGGTATCGCCGATTCCGATACCGGAAACCCATGCAAGTCAATGGGGCACAAATATCGGAATGAAAATATACCCTTTCTTTACTTGCACATCCAGTTCGGGAAGGGGGAAGAGTGTGGGCGGTGCCTGGGTGGACACTGTGCGTGTCTGTGTGCACGGGCGGGGTCTGTACGGGCCTGCCGGGGGTCTGTGTGGGCTGCCGGGGGTCTATGCGGGCCTGCTGGGGGTCTGTGCGGGCTGCCGGGGGTCTATGCGGGCCTGCTGGGGGTCTGTGCGGGCTTAAGGGGGTCTGTGCGGGCCTGCCGGGAGTTGTGTGTGTGTGCAGGCATCGTCCGATGGGACTACAAGTCCCATCAGGCTATGCCTGCTACAATGATAGTGATTGATACATTAGCCAATGATGGGACAGTGGTAGTCCCATCATCCGGCTAATGTGTTGAATGTAAAAAAAAAACATACATACTACGTACTACATACATACTACATATATACTACATTCATACAACATACATACATACTACATATATACTACATTCATACAACATACATACATACTACATACATACTACATATATACTACATTCATACAACATACTGTACATACATACTACATACTTCATACATACTTCATATATACTACATTCATACAACATACATACATACTACATACATACTACATATATACTACATTCATACAACATACATACATACTACATAGTACATGCATACTACATATATACTACATTCATACAACATACATACATACTAAATACTACATACATACTTCATATATACTGCATTCAAACAACAAACATACATACTACATACATACTACATACTGTATATATTACATTCATACTACATACATACATACTACATACTACATATATACTACATATGTACTACATTCATACAACATACATACATAGTACATACTACATACATACTACAGACATACAACATACATAAAACATGCTACAGACATACAACATACATACTACATACAATACATTCATACAGTCATACAATACATACATATAGACATACAGTACATATAACATAGAGTACATACTCACCATCACTTGTCACTTTGATCCCCGAAGCCAGTGTCATCTGTAAAAAATATTAAAATAACAAACAACCAATATACTCCCTGTTGTGAGCTCATTTTCTCGTTCACCTTTGATGTCCGATGAACTCCCTCTGCTGGTGAAAGGAGGTGGTGAAATTGATTTGGATGGGCGAGACCTGTCACCTGAACAGGTGGATTGCGATTGGACATCCGGAATCTCTGAGTGGATATAAGGCAGCCGACGCCCTGTAGGGTTGCTGGTGATTTCTCTGCTCTGAGCTCTGGCCTCCAGTTCAGTTCCTGTCTTCTAAAGCTAAGTTTTGCTCTGTTATTGTTCCATGAGATTTTGTCTGATTTATTTAGTTTTGTGTTCAGCCAGCCCCGGCTGGGGCTTTGCTGAATTTCCTTTCTTGTCCCTGATCGGTTAAATCTCTTTTGCTCTGTGTTCAGAATATATCGGAGTGCTGATATAGGGATTTTGAATATCTGGTGACTTCAGGGCCATTTTTCCTATCAGACGTGTTGGGACATTTTTGGTAGGGCTCTTGCGGATTGCAGCCAGCATCTTTTCTGTCCTTTCCTATCTAGTTAGTTGGGCCCCATCGTTTGCTCTGCCTGTCTTTCTGTCTGTGTTTGTGTTTTCATCTGTTTTCACCGACAATACATGTTGGGGACTGTCTATTGCTTTGGGGTCTTCTCTGGGGCAGTTTAGATTTCCCCTTTCTTTCTTTAGGCTTAGTTAGCGCTCCAGCTGTGACGAGGCGTCTAGGACCACCGTAGGAACTCTCCACGGCTACTGCTAGTTGTGTGTATAGGATCAGGGGTCTGCAATCCGCTACCTACCAACCTCTCTGGTTTTCTGGACTTAGCTTGCATTTTTGTTTTTTCCTCCTCCAGTGACTCATTCATAACAACTCCCTGATCCGCAGAAATCCACGAGTGTCCCACGACCATCTCCCGTGGAGAATAGCAGCATCAGCTGATGTGACCGCTCTCTAGGGGCACCAGGAATACAATGACGGGAGGTAGGTATCCTTCCGCACTGTATTCCTCCGCCACTGTAAAAAAATAGTCCCTAGTCTCACTTTTGGCATTGCTGTGTGAGAAAGTTCCCAAGCAGCTTTTGTCATAAAGTGAGACCAGTGAACTATAGTAACCTCTCAGTGATGCACTGCATGAGATCGTCGTGGGACACTCGTGGATTTCTGCGGATCAGGAAGTATATTGGTTGTGTTTGTTATTTTAATATTTTTTACAGTGAGATGACACTGGCTTTGGGGATCAAAGTGACAAGTGATGGTGAGTATGTACTCTATTATATGTACTGTATGTCTATATATATGTATTGTATGAATGTATTGTATGTAGTATGTATGTAGTATGTATGTTGTATGTATCATGTTGTATGTATGTAGTATGTATATATGTATATTGTATGAATGTAGTATATATGTAGTATGTATGTAGTATGTATGTATGTTGTATATATGTAGTATGTATGTATGTATGTTGTATGAATGTAGTATATATGTAGTATGTATGTATTATGTAGTATGTATGTATGTTGTATGAATGTAGTATATATGTAGTATGTATATAGTATGTAGTATGTATGTATGTATGTTGTATGAATGTAGTATATATGTAGTATGTAGTATGTATGTATGTTGTATAAATGTAGTATATACAGTACAGACCAAAAGTTTGGACACACCTTCTCATTCAAAGAGTTTTCTTTATTTTCATGACTATGAAAATTGTAGATTCACTCTGAAGGCATCAAAACTATGAATTAACACATGTGGAATTATATAATTAACAAAAAATTGTGAAACAACTGAAAATATGTCTTATATTCTAAGTTCTTCAAAGTAGCCACCTTTTGCTTTGATTACTGCTTTGCACACTCTTGGCATTCTCTTGATGAGCTTCAACAGGTAGTCACCGGAAATGGTCTTCCAACAGTTTTAAAGGAGTTCCCAGAGATGCTTAGCACTTGTTGGCCCTTTTGCCTTCACTCTGCGGTCCAGCTCACCCCAAACCATCTCGATTGGGTTCAGGTCTGGTGACTGTGGAGGCCAGGTCATCTGGCGTAGCACGCCATCACTCTCCTTCTTGGTTAAATAGCCCTTACACAGCCTGGAAGTGTGTTTGGGGTCATTGTCCTGTTGAAAAATAAATGATGGTCCAACTAAACGCAAACCGGATGGAATAGCATGCCCCTTCAAGATGCTGTGGTAGCCAAGCTGGTTCAGTATGCCATCAATTTTGAATAAATCCCCAACAGTGTCACCAGCAAAGCACCCCCACACCATCACACCTCCTCCTCCATGCTTCACTGTGGGAACCAGGCATGTAGAGTCCATCCATTCACCTTTTCTGCGTCGCACAAATACACTGTGGTTGGAACCAAAGATCTCAAATTTGGACTCATCAGACCAAAGCACAGATTTCCACAGGTCTAATGTCCATTCCTTGTGTTCTTTAGCCCAAACAAGTCTCTTCTGCTTGTTGCCTTTCCTAGCAGCTATTTTACCATGAAGGCCTGCTGCACAAAGTCTCCTCTTAACAGTTGCTGTAGAGATGTGTCTGCTGCTAGAACTCTGTGTGGCATTGACCTGATCTCTAATCTGAGCTGCTATTAACCTGCGATTTCTGAGGCTGGTGACTCGCATGAACTTATCCTCCGCAGCAGAGGTGACTCTTGGTCTTCCTTTCCTAGGGCGGTCCTCATGTGATCCAGTTTGTTTGTAGCGCTTGATGGTTTTTGCCACTGCACTTGGGGACACTTTCAGAGTTTTCCCAATTTTTTGGACTGACTGACCTTCGTTTCTTAAAGTAATGATGGCCACTCATTTTTCTTTACTTAGCTGCATTTTTCTTGCCATAATACAAATTCTAACAGTCTATTCAGTAGGACTATCAGCTGTGTATCCACCAGACTTCTGCACAACACAACTGATGGTCTCAACTCCATTTATAAGGCAAGAAATCCCACTTATTAAACCTGACAGGGCACACCTGTGAAGTGAAAACCATTTTCGGTGACTACCTCTTGAAGCTCATCAAGAGAATGCCAAGAGTGTGCAAAGCAGTAATCAAAGCAAAAGGTGGCTACTTTGAAGAACCTAGAATATAAGACATATTTTCAGTTGTTTCACACTTTTTTGTTAATAATAGAATTCCACATGTGTTAATTCATAGTTTTGATGCCTTCAGAGTGAATCTACAATTTTCATAGTCATGAAAATAAAGAAAACGCTTTGAATGAGAAGGTGTGTCCAAACTTTTGGTCTGTACTGTATGTAGTATGTATGTATTATGTGGTATGTATGTATATTGTATGAATGTAGTATGTATGTAGTATGTAGTATGTAGTATGTATGTATGTTGTATGAATGTAGTATATATGTAGTATGTATGTATTATATAGTATGTATGTTGTATGAATGTAGTATATATGAAGTATGTATGTAGTATGTATATTGTATATGTTGTATGAATGTAGTATATATGTAGTATGTATGTAGTATGCAGTATGTATGTTGTATGAATGTAGTATATATGTAGTATGTATGTAGTATGTATTTTTTTTTTTTTTTACATTCAACACATTAGCCGAATGATGGGACTACTACTTTCCCATCATTGGCTAATGTGTCAATCACTGTCATTGTAGCAGGCATAGCCCGATGGGACTTGTAGTCCCATCGGACGATGCCTGCACACACACACAACCCCCGGGAGGCCCGCACAGACCCCCAGCAGGCCCGTACAGACCCCCAGCAGGCCCACACAGACCCCCGGCAGGCCCACACAGACCCCCGGCAGGCTGCACAGACCCCCGGCAAGCCCGTACAGACCCCCGGCAGGCCCGCACAGACCCCCGGCAGCCCGCACAGACCCCCGTCAGGCCCGTACAGACCCACGGCAGGCCCGCACCGACCCCTGGCAGGCCCGCACAGACCGCGCATCATGATGACATCATTTCAGCAGCCAATCACAGCCATGCCATTAGTTAACATGGCTAACACAACTGGCTCATTGCATTATGGGAACTTCAGATTCCGGTATTCGATATTGTAAAAATATCGGTACTCGGTATCGGAACTCCGATACAGCGAATATCGGCCGATATCCGATATTTGCAGTATCGGAATGCTCAACACTAGTTCTGATTATTGAGGATGCTAACCTCAGGTCATCAGCAGAACGGAGGGCACGGGTAGGGTGGTAGACTGAAACGAGGGAGGAGATGTAGGGTGGTGCTGAGCCATGGAGTGCTTTGTGGGTGAGGGTAATAAGTTTGTACTGGATTCTGGAGTGCATGGGTAGCCAGTGTAAGGACTGGCACAAGTTAGAGGCATCAATATAAGGCTTGCTTTGTTATAAGATTTTGATCAGAAACATGTCTAGCTTGGAACATGGTCTTTAATGATCACCAGAGTATCTTCTGAAATCAACAGATATTCTCTGATTAAATTGAAGCCATGTGTTCCTTTAATATTACTCTGTCTTTTAGAAACCATACAGGTCCAACTCTCTTTTCAGATCAACAATTATAAATTAAGGATTTAAGAATCTAACGTTGAATCTAGATTGATAGAAATGTGAATAAATGACTGCAGTTATTTCCAGTCTCTAAGTTAAATGTTAAAAATAATTGCAAGTTCAACCATGCAAAATTTTGTAGGTCGCATAAAGTCATCTCATCAGATTGAAAAGTTCTTTCACAAATAAGTCCATCAGTGAGCTAATGGAGACTTCAGATGTAGAAGTTGATAAGAGGCACTTTATTCTTCTATCAGTCACATCACACAAGCTCTCTGTTCCCGCTGTGAGTCTTTTTGCAATGAACTTACATCAGAGATGTGTAGTTACATCTTTAAAGTAATTTTATTTTTGACGATTATATTATCATGTCCTTTGGTCGTTAAATAAACTGCAAATTATAAGTTACTATAGAAGTCAATTGGGGGACAGAAGATTTTGGTTAAACTAAGAATGCTATAAAATTCATTAACAATTTAGTAATAATTAGTGATGAGCTGAGAAATTACTAATGCTCGGAGGTCTGGGGGGCAGTTAAAATGGATAGAAAAAATGCTGAACGGAAAGAGAACAGCATGACGAAGACTCCTGGAAGCTTTTCTGACTCCCAGATCGCTGCGGAGAACAATGGGGTCACATTTTTACTCCACTTTAAGGACTGACAATAAAACATTCCAAACCGACGACAAATTGGAGTTTACAGGAGAAAAATGTTAACAAATATTCTGTCCTGATTGTAGTAAATTGTAAACTGGCGCTCCTGTAGAGAAATGGTATAAGCTGCTGGTGTCAAGTCGGAATCTGTGCCACTTCCGACAGAGTGAAATTGGAAGAAATAGGATATAGGAGGACACCTGCGCTAAAAATGGTCACTAATTTAGCTGTTGCGGCAACCAAGTGTGGCTGCCAGAATTAAGTAAATGTGCAAAAGGCCACCTGCACAGAAGTTGCTGCACATCCAAACAGTGCAGCTATGAATGAGCCAAGGATGCTGGTGAGCTGGGAGAATAACTTACTTGTATCTGGTGGTTGGTCATAGGTCCAGTTGGCTGGGGATGATGCAGAGTGAGTTCACAAAGTTGGCCAACAAGAAGTCCAGTGCGAGTGGCAGCAAGGTTCAGCTGAGGACATGGCATGCCACCAAGGGAGAGTCCTCCCTGGGCGGTGGGGAAGCCTTCAATGCTGCTGTGCGGCTGGATAGGTGAGCGGCGGCGACTCTTGGCCGGAGCCGGGCAAAGCGCCAGAATTGGTGCATCTAATAGATGTGCCCGTTCTAGGCAGCTGTGGGCTGCTATTTTTAGGCTGGGGGGGCAATAGCCATGGCCCCTTACCAGCCAAAAAATATCAGCCCCCCAGCTGTTTGCTTTAACAAGACTGGTTGTCAAAAATGGGGGGGCCTCATGCCATTTTTTTTAAATTATTTATTTAAATAATTAAAAAATATGGCGTGGGGGCCCCTCTATTCTTGCTAACCAGCATTGCTGAAGATGACAGCTGAGGGTTGCAGCCCCCAGCTTTGAGTTTTGCCTGGCTGGTTATCAAAAATACAGGGGAAACCACGCAGGTTTTTTTTAAGTTATTTATTTACAGCGCAGGAGTGGCTGATGAAGGCCGGAGTGACACTACGGTAGAATACAGGTGAGTGCTATGCGAGAAAACATTGCATAGCACTCGGCCCAGTGTTAGTGTTAGGGTAAGTTCACACTGGGCATTTTTGCTGCTTTTTTTAGCTAATTTTCAGCTGCTTTTTACAGTACCAGCAAAGCCTATGAGATTTCAGATATCTCATACACACCCATTTTTTTTTGTCATCAGGATTTTGTGCTTTGCAGTGTTTTTTTGACTAGAGCATGTCACTTTCAGCTTTTTTCCAGCGTTTTTGTCTGGTCACTGGCTACTCCATGAGCAGTCATTTTATATCTAACAAGAGAGCGGACTATGTAATAAAAGAGGGCGCTGTGAATAACAAAAATAACGAGAATGCACTATGTAAGAGACAGCACTGTACATAACAGCAGAGGAAACTATATAATAAGGGACGACACCATGTATAAACTAGAGACGATGGTATGTAATAAGGGATGGTGTTATACATGATAAAAGAGGAAACTATGTAACTAAGAATGGTGTTATACATAATAAGTGAGTACACTATATACTAAGGGACTATGTTAGACATAAATGAGTACACTATATACTAAGGGACTGTGCTATACATAAAAAATGACTACACTATATACTGAGGGATGGCGCTATACATAATAAGCAAGTACACTATATACTAATGGACTGTACTATATATAACAAGTGAGTACACTATATACTAATGCGCTGTGCTATGTATAATAAGTGAGTACACTATATACTGAGGGACTGTGTTAAAGATAATAAGTGATATTATAAGTGTCCTCCTCAGCTACATCCCATTATTGCCCTCTCCCCCACCCCCATTATTGCCTTTTCCCCCAGCACCCCCATCATGGCCCTTTCCACCACCTCTATCATTGCTTTCTCCCCACAACCCTATCATTGCCTACTCCACCACCTTCATCATTGCCTTCTCCACTACCACCCCATCATTGCCCATTCCACCACCTCGATCATTTCCTCTTCCCCATTCACCCCATCATTGCCCTTTCCAAAATCATTGTTCTTTCCACTACCACCATCATTGCTTTTTCCCCACGACCCCATCATTGCCCATTCCACTACCTCCATCATTTCCTCCTCCCCCACTCCCTCATTATTGCCCTTTCCACCACCCCATCATTACCCTCTCCATCACCCCATCATTGCTTTCTTCCCATCCTTCGATCATTGCCTTCTCCCCATCACCCCCCATCATTGCCCTCTACTCCACCTACACACACAGCACCATTCAGCTCTCTGCACGTTCTCCCCACAGCGCTACGCACGCACACACACACACACCATTCAGGTCCTGTTTGTCTGAAGCACTCATCTCCACCGCTGCTGCCCCGCTCCACAGGTATCTTTGGGCACAGTTTGTTTTACTCAGGACACGCGCACTGGCTCAGTGAGCAAGTGCAGTGTGGTGTTCCTGACAATATATCCCCCTTCCTCCCTTTCCCAATCCCCCACACCTCTCATTGTCAAACCAGGGGAAGAGTTCTGAGGAGATCATTTGCATATTCCCAGTGCCTTCTGGGATAAGTGAAGAGTCTCCGCAAGCTCAACGATCACTGGATTTTGGCCGTTGCAGCTGAAAAGAGGAAATCGGTAAACCAGGGGAAAAGTCCTGAGGAGATCATTTGCATATGCCCAGTGCCTTCTGGGATTAGTGAAGAGTCTCCGCGAGCTCATCAATCTCTGGATTTTGGCCATTGCAACTGAAAAGAGGAAATCGTTAAATTTTGGCTCATTTTTCATCGCATTGAAATCACATTGACAATATGGAAGAGGCCAGGAGCCATTTGGTGAGCTGCATTTCTTGCTACATGTTCACAGACTTACCAGTGGAAAAGCCAAACTTCACATGCCACAAATGCAAGCTTGTGTCCCTGTTGGAGGAAAAGTTGCAAAATCTCGAAGAGAGGTTAGCTACATTGAAGATCATTAAGGAAGGTGAAGAGTTCTTAGACAGAGCAGAATTATCTCTTCATGATACAGAAAGAGAAGAAATTCGAAGTGCACCTGAAGAAACAGAGGAATGGAAACATGTGACCGAGAGAAGCAGGAGGATTGGGAGGCAGTCAGCGCCCATACTGCTAAGGAACCTGTACCAGGCTCTTACGCAGGAGAACGATGAAGAAATAAATCAGGATAAGACTCTGCCCACAAATAGCAACCTTTTGTACGCCTTCAGAATCCTCCTGGATGGAGAAAGAAAAATGTTGTGAAGAAGAAACGGAGAGTGGGTGGTCATGGGGGATTCCCTGTTGAGAGGAACAGAGGCCACTATCTGCAGACCGGATATAACTTCAAGAGAAATGTGATGTCTTCCAGGTGCTAAAATTAAAGATGTGTCTGACAGGATATCAGGACTCTTCAGACCTACAGATGACTACCCATTCCTGCTAATACATGTGGGGACAAATGACACAGCAAGAAACGACCTGGATACCATCTGCAGTGACTTTGAAGTCTTAGGTAAGAAAGTGAAAGAGCTGGGAGCGCAGGTGGTCTTCTCTTCCATCCTCCCAGTGGATGGCCATGGAACAAGGAGGTGGAATAAGATTCTGCAGGTAAACAACTGGCTACGTCGATGGTGCTATCAGCAAGGTTTTGGATTTCTGGATCACGGAGTGAATTACCTATACGATGGACTACTTGCTAGAGATGGGGTGCACCTTACGAAAACTGGAAAACATGTATTTGGAAGTCGCCTTGCTACACTCATCAGGAGAGCTTTAAACTAGAACATTTTTAGATACTTCTGTCATATATGAAGTGCGAACCTTGTGTTAACTGGTGTTTCTCGTTTTTTTGTCATATATTTATACATTTTTGATGAGTATCATCTTCCATTAGCCCTTGTAATATTGATTCTGAAACACAGTGGTTTTTATGTTTTTAATTGTTTTTTTTTATGTTTTTCTGTCTTTTGTTCCCAGTCTGATGAGGGTCTGAGTTGTAGACCGAAATGTCATATAATTTTGGGAGAATCTGTTGTACAAATAAATTTCTTCTGCATATATTTCTTTTGAGTGCCGGAATTTCTTATACTATATAAAATGTTTCTATACTAATGCACAAAGCATGGGCAACAAACAATTGGAACTACTAATGCAGGAAAAGAAATATGATGTCATTGGAATCACTGAAACTTGGTGGGACAATACACATGATTGGAATACAAGACTAGAAGGATACAACTTATTTGCAAGAAACAGACTTGATAAACAAGGAGTAGGTGTCGCATTATATGTTATAAACACGTATATCTGCACAGAGATTGAAGCTTCAAAACTGCGAGTTCTGTGGAAACTGTTTGGGTAAGAATACAAGGACAGAACAATGGAAAGGACAACAATGTAGGCATTTACTACAGACCGCCTGTGCAAGCTGAAGATATGGATGAACTCTTTATGCTTCAAATGGCCAAGTTCTCCAAAATATATGACATAGTTGTCATGGGAGATTTCAACTATCCAGACATTTGTTGGGAATCTCTCTCAGGCAAAACCATCAGGTCAAGGAAATTCTTATCCTCTCTTGCTGACAACTTTATCTTCCAAAAGGTAGGAGAAAAAACAAGGGGATCTGCTACCTTGGATCTAATCCTCATAAACAGGGAGGAAATGGTTGAGGAGGTAAAAGTGGCTGGGATCCTAGGAGGTAGTGACCATGCTATTTTAAAATTTTGGATAACTAGAGGAGGAAGACCTGTGAAGACTCAGACGTCAAGGTTAGATTTCAGAAAGGCAGATTTTAAGGGACTCAGAAAGAGAATTGGAGGGATCCAATGGCTGGATATCCTTAAGGACAAAAATGTCCAGAACGGATGGGAAATCTTGAAAAATGAAATTCTCAAAGCACAATTGTTAACAATTCCGAAAAGAGGGAAGAATAGGAAGCATCTAAGGAACCAAGGATGGATGAACACAGAACTTAAGCACATTCTAAAAAGGAAGAAAGAAATGTTTATAAAATGGAAAGAGGGAGGAATATCTAAAAAAGAATATAATGCTGTCTACAGAACCTGCAGGGCACAAATCAGATTATTAAAGCTGACAATGAATTGAGGCTTGCAAGAGACGTCAAAAGCAATAATAAAGGATTTTGGGGATACGTCAAAAGTAAAAGAAAAGTCAAAGATGCTATAGGATTTTTACAGGATGAAAATGATGAAATAGTAAGACAAGATGTTGAGAAGGCCGAACTTTTAAATTCCTATTTTGCATCTGTTTTCTCTCAGAAAGGAAATGTAACATCAACTGTTCTTCACTGTCCTATTAAGGGAATAGAAGAATCCAGGATATCTATAGACAGAAAGATAGTGAGGAAACACTTAGCTAAACTAAATGAATTCAAGTCTCCAGGTCCAGATGAATTACACCCCAGAGTACTGAAGGAGGAGGCAGAAGAAATTTTTGAACCCCTCTACATAATCTTTGAAAATTCTTGGAGAGCAGGAGAAGTCCCAGAAGACTGGAGAAGAGCAAATGTTGTTCCTATCTTCGAAAAGGGGAAGAAGGTGGACCCAGGCAACTATAGGCCGGTGTGTCTGACTTCTATACCAGGAAAGATCTTTGAACAAATTATTAAACAACATGTATGTAAGTACCTGGATAAGAATGAAGTGATTAAACAGAGTCAACATGGGTTTGTAACTAATAAGGCATGTCAGACTAACTTAATTTCCTTCTATGACAGAATCACGGATTGGGTGGATCAGGGAAATGCTGTAGATATAGTATATCTTGACTTCAGCAAGGCATTTGACAAATTATCTCACACAATCCTTATTGAAAAAATGACTAAGTATGGAATGGACAAGGCAACTGTTAGGTGGATTCATAACTGGCTTAGTGATCGGACCCAAAGATGGTCGTAAATGGCTGCACATCCAGTTGGAAGAATATCTCAAGTGGGGCACCACAGGGCTCTGTCCTGGGCCCTGTATTGTTCAACATCTTTATCAACAATTTAGATGAAGGAATTGCGGGTAAACTGATTATATTTGCTGATGACACAAAGCTAGGAGGGATAGCTAATACTAGAGAAGAGACAAAGAGGATTCAAAAAGATATAAATAAATTGGAGCAGTGAGCAGCAACTAACAGAATGGTTTTTAACAGGGAAAAATGCAAAGTACTACATCTGGGCAATAAAAATTAAAAAAAGCATATACAGAATGGGAGGAATAGGGCTAAGCAACAGCTCATGTGAAAAAGACTTGGGTATACTAATAGATCACAGACTGAATATGAGTTAACAGTGTGATGCAGCAGCAAAAAAGGAAAATGCAATTCTAGGATGTATTAACAGAAGCACACAGTCTAGATCACGTAAAGTCATTATTGCCCTCTACTCCTCTTTGGTCAGACCTCATCTGGAATACTGTGTCCAGTTTTGGGTGCCACATTTTAAAAAAGACATCAACAAACTGGAGCAAGTTCAGAGAAGAGTGACAAGAATGGTGACCGGTCTGCAAACCCTGTCTTATGAGGAAAGGTTGCAGGATTTGGGAATGCTTAGCTTGCAAAAGAGAAGACCGAGAGGAGACTATATAGCTGTCTACAAATATCTCAAGAGCTGTCACATTGTAGAAGGATCATCTTTATTCTCATTTGCACAAGGAAAGACTAGAAGCAATGGGATGAAACTGAATGGGAGGAGACACAGATTAGATATTAGAAAAAACTTTTTGACAGTTAGAGTGATCAATGAGTGGAACAGGCTGCCACGAGAGGTGGTGAGTTCTCCTTCAATAGAAGTTTTCAAACAGAGGCTGGACAGACATCTGTCTGGGATGATTTAGCGACTCCTGCTTTGAGCAGGGGGTTGGACTAGATAGCCCAGGAGGTCCCTTCCAACTCTATGATTCTTTGATTCATTGTCCTCCTCCCCCACATCCCATTATTGCCCTCTCCCCACCCCATCATTGTTTTCTCTCCCAGCACCCCCATCATTGCCCTTTCCACCACCTCTATCATTGCTTTCTCCCCACCACCCCATCATTGCCCATTCCACCACCTTCATCTTTGCCTTCTCCACCACTCCATCATTGCCCATTCCACCACCTCGATCATTTCCTCTTCCCCTATCACCCCATCATTGCTCTTTCCACCATCATTGTACTTTCCACTACCACCATCATTGCCTTTTCCCCACCACCCCAAAAATCTTGTCCAAGCTCCAAGAAAGGAAGGAAGGGGTCCTTGGGGCACAGGAAGTGCAATAATCCACCTGTGAAGCCCATTTCAGGAGAAGGAAGGACCAGGCCTCGTTGGGGAAGGTGGCTCCTGAAGGTAGTGGAGAAATACAGGGCTCAACTAGAAAGACGGAGGCTTAGGTGCCTCAGTCGCAGCCGTATTCAATACTCAAAAAGGCAGCAGTAGGAATAAAGGACCCCGGAGCCTGACCCATGTCGCCCGGTGTGATGCATGGCTGCCGGCTTGGGACACTGTTTGCGAAGGCCCACAGCAGGAAGGAAGGGAGAGATCAGCGCAGAGACACGACCTAGAAAGGATACAGAAGGAGGAGTCTTGAACAGGTGTTCCTGATCTACCTTTGAGTTTGCCGGACCCCTCCCTCGGATGACACAGTACCAATCGGGTCATCTTGTGCACAAAACTTTTGAGGAAAAACTCAGAAACTGCACCTAACTGCATCATTGGTGGCTTTTACAACTCTCCTGCTACACACGCAAAACTCACCATCACCTTCAATGGCTCACAAACACCATCTCAACTGCCCTGGGATACAGCTCTGCTCGTGGAGAGCTTCATCATCTTGTCTGCTTTAACACCGGCACAGAGAATCTGCATTGCAGCGTCGGCTACCCGAGCCGAGTATCAAGGGTGGTGTCATGATTAGTGTTGAGCATTCCGATACTGCAGTATCGGGTATCGGCCGATATTCGCGGTATCGGAATTCCGATACTGAGTTCCGATACTTTTAGTATATCGAATACCGGATTCGGAAGTTCCCATAATGCAATGAGCCAGTTTGATTTTATTTAGCCAATGAGGATCCTAAGAAGTGTGGGCACATCCTGTTAGAGCATGTTAGGCATGTAACTACAGGCATGGCTGCTGAAATGATGTCATGATGCACTATAAAAGCCGCCGCCGCCATTTTAGGGTAACTCTGCTGTGAATTCAGTTAGGGTTAGGACGCTGCTGTTCTGAGGGACAGTGTGACCGAGCAATATGCTATACTGTATTGTGCTTTACCCAGGCTACTTTATCAACCGCTGTAGCTTTCTTTTGCCTTGCAGCGCTGTTCGCAGCTGTCTGCGAGGTCTCTGTGTGTGAGTGCAGCTCACGCTGTAGTGTGTTCTGCACCAGCCACCTCCGGTTGTAGTCCACTCAGCATGCGTCACTGTATCATACATTGTCCTTTTTTGCATTAGTGCTGCTCATTTTTCCAGATTTCTCCTATTAATGTGGTTCCATCTGTATCCAGCAAGAATATTTGCAAACACTATATAGGAGTAGATAGGAGCCTTTCTGTTGGCTTGTGCCCTGCAGCCCCAGCCAGATTAGCATTAGTCTATTTTTTGGAGACTCATCTATTGCATTGTAGGTTACCTTCCTGCATTGTAAAAGCTACAAAAAGTTTGTGATACTATCGGTTTTACATCTTCGGGCATATCCAGTGTCTTTTTGTGAAAAAAAAAAGTTAATAAAGTTCACCAAACACTCCACTTTACAGTTGTGTAGGCCACATTAGCTCATATTAAAGTGTATAAAATTAGTGTTTCTTATACCTGTTAGCAGCTCTTCATGAATAAGCACACTAAGCCCTTAGTACTTTTCTGCCTATCTTTATCAGTCTACCAAGATGAAGAAGGCAGGGAGTAAGGCACGTGGGCGTGGAGTTTCTGCAGGGAGAGGACGTGGGGATTCTGTGCCTGCTGCAGGCACCAGTGACTCAGCATCCCCCAGTTTTCCCAGGGAACAGTTCTTTATATGCAGCTTTGTAGGAGCTCGCAGTACCCCACTGCTGCAGGACGAATAAATTGAAGCCGTTGTCAGATGGATGGCAGCTAACACACCTTCACCACCTGCCAAATTGCCCAGGCAGTCAGAGAGCCCTGGACAGGAGCCATCTCTACTTCTGTTCTCTGAATCTGTTGGCATGGAAAGAGGGAGCCAGCCAAGCAGCATTCAAGAATTTGAAGAAGAGGTAGTATGCAGTGATGCGCAACTGCTTTGTCTCTCTGAATCTGAAGAGGCGAGTGGGCCAGTGTCTATCGTCAGCAGACCTCAGTACGCATCTGATGATGAGACTCAGGTGCCACTTTCTGGTGCGTACTCTTCTGTCGAGACTACTCAGGAGAAGCAGTCGTTTGAAGAGGGTAGTGTAGATAATGAGGTCCTTGACCCATCATGGCGTGAGGTACAGGAAGGTGGTGGGAGTAGCTCTGAGGAAGAGATTCCCCGAATGGCCAAAAAAAGAGGGAGAGGGAAGGGGCAGACTCGTTTGCCTGTAGCCTCCTCTTCGGCACCGATTGGGAGCATGCCTCTTCCTAAACTCAAAACGTGTGCTCCCAAGACTTGCAGTGCCTGGTCCTTTTTTGACACAGTTGCAGATGACATTTGCTTTGTCAAATGCAAGCTGTGTAATCAGAAAGTCAAAAGAGGGAAAAGTGTCAGCAATCTCAATACCACAAATATGTGGAAACATGTGCGGACCAAGCACGTGGTGGAGTTACAAAGACACACTGAAGACCTAGGCCAACCTACAGTGCCACCTACCACCTCTTCAGCTCGTCTTGTAGCCTCTTCCTCCAGCTCACACACAGCTGGTTCGGTTTCCTCACAGGATTGCCATGGAAGAACCTCTGTCACTGTTGTACAGAGACCCAGTGTCATTCCACCCACAGCACCACGTTCCCTGTCATCCTCACACTCCCAGACCAGTCTACAGCCATCTGAAGCACAGGCATGGGAGAAAAGGCGCCCATACTTGGCAAACCATCCCTGAGCACAGGCTTGAAAGATGGCATTGCAAAACTACTGTCCCTTGAAATGCTCTCATTAAGGCTGATGGAGACTGAGACCTTCCGTAACTTCATGGCATTGTCAGTCCCACAATACAACGTGCCCAGCCACTTTTATTTCAGCAGGCAAGCCGTCCCTGCCCTGCAAAAGCATGTGGAGGGAAAAATTAAGCATGCGCTACTAAACGCCATCAGCAAGGTCCACCTGACCACCGATGTGTGGACCAGTAACCATGGACAGGGACAATATCTTTCCCTCACTGCCCATTGGGTAAATGTTGTAGATGTGGAGCCGGGTACAGATCTTGAGAGTGACGCTGTACGTGTTCTGCCAACTCCAAGGATTGCAGGAATCCAGTCTGTACACATTGACTCCTCCTCATACTCCAGTTCCTCTGAATCAGCGCTGCAGAAGCCATCACAGTCTACCTCCACATGGACCTGTGATCGCTTACCTGTTATGACCGATATGAGCACAGCCATGGCCAAACGTCAACAGGCCGTATAGAAATTAATTTCTTTGGGGAATCAAAGCCACACAGCGCAGGAACTCTGGAATGCCATCAAGCAGGAGAACCACGTGTGGTTTGTGCCAACGAATCTCCAGCCAGGCATGATAGTGTGTGACAATGGCCGAAATCTGGTGGCAGCTCTGGGCCTAGGCAACCTCACTCACATCCCATGTCTCGCACATGTGCTCAACTTGGTCATGCAGAGTTTTTTGAGGGACTCTCCAGATCTTGATGCACTGCTGCACAAGGTCCGCATAGAGTGCGCTCACTTGCGGCGTTCCAGCATGGCAAGATCGCGCATTGCAGCTCTGCAGCGCCGATTCCGCCTTCTAGAACATCGCATCATATGTGACCTACCCACCATGTGGAATTCAACGTTACATATGTTGGAGAGGTTGTGTGAGCAGCAGGCAGCAGTAATAGAGTACCATCTGCATCAGGCGCAAACAAATCGCACTGCGCGCCGTTCACTCTTCACCACCACTGAGTGGGCCTCTATGAAGGACATCTGCCACGTTTTACGTGCCTTTGAAGATTCCACGCGGATGGTGAGTGCAGATGATGCACTAGTCAGCATGACTATCCCCCTTATCTGCCTGCTTGAAAAAACACTGCAAGCACTAAGGGAGGATGTTGTGGAAGAGGTGGAGGATGAGGAGTCACAATTGCCATCTGCTTCTGGACAGTCTGCGCAAATTGGTTCCTCACAAAGGCCTAGGCAGGGGACACTTTGTGAGGAGGATGAGGAGGAGTCAATGGAGGAGGAAGACATCTGTCCAGAGGAGGGAGGTACACAATGCTCTAGTAGTCAGTATGTAGAGCGAGGGTGGGGTGATGCAGAGCACAGCAGAGATGATGTCTCAAGCAGGGGTCAGCGTTTCTTGGCCAGTTGGCAGTCTGCAGCACATGGTTGATTTCAAGCTGCAGAGCCTGAGAAACGACCTCCTCATCGCCCACATTCTCAACATGGCTGATTATTGGGTGTAAACCCTCCTAGATCCTCGCTACCGGGACAACGTACAAAGCCTCATTACACCGTTGAACCGGGAGCGTAAAATGCGGGAGTACCAAGACACACTGGTGCATTCCATCATGTTCTCCATTCCACCTGAGAGCAGTGCTGCTAGTGCTTTACAAAGCAGCTCAGTGCGTCGAGGCAGTGGAGGAAGCTCTGCACAAAGAGGGAGCAGAAGCAGCGCCTCAGCACAAGGCAAGACCAGTATGGCCCAAATGTGGCAAAGTTTTGTGTCCCCACCACAAATGTCTACACCATCACAGATGGCTCCAGTCAGCAAGAGGCAACGTTTCCGTCAGATGGTGACAGACTACTTGTCTTGCCCTCTCAGTGTTCTCCCACACGGCTCTTCCCCCTTCAAGTTTTGGGTCTCTAAGCTGGATACATGGCAAGAGCATAGCCAGTATTCATTGGAGGTGCTGGCTTGCCCTGCTGCTAGTGTATTATCGGAAAGCGTCTTTAGTGCCGCAGGTGGTGTACTAACAGACCGTCGTATGCGACTATCCTCCGATAACGTTGACCGGCTTATTTTTCTGAAAATGAGCAAGGCCTGGATTTCACAGGAATTTGCAAGTCCTCTTCCAGATTAAATAATTGGTTGGCAACAGCATCCAGGTCTCCTGTTGTGTTCATGTTTCTACCACCTGAACTGTAATCCCTGGGCTCCAACACCACCAGTTGCTGCTCATAAGTGCCGTCTGCACAGTCAACACATGCTCCAGTGTTATTGGGGTTCAGTAATGTCAGCTGATCCCCTGCTGTGTGTCCGGCAATTTCTCCTGCTCTGTCCACATCCACACTACTACAGATATTAAACGTGTTTCAATTAGGCCTCTGCCTCCACTGTGTTTCTATTATTTACCCTGGGCTCCAACACCGCCAGTTGCAGCTCAGAAGTGCCGTCTGCACAGTCAACACATGCTCCAGTGTTATTGGGGTTCAGTAATGTCAGCTGATCCCCTGCTGTGTGTCCGGCAATTTCTTCTGCTCTGTCCACATTCACACTACTACAGATATTAAACTTGCTCCAATTATGCCTCTGCCTCCACTCTGTTTCTACTGTAATCCATGGGCTCCAACACTGCCAGTTCCTTCTTAGAAGTGTCTTTGGCACGGGTACTCCCTCCTGCCCAGCCTGGTTCCAGCACACCAGCTGTTTCCGGGTAGTGTCAACGTCACTTTGCCTCCAATACGTTATACTGTCGTGTTGCGGTCGGGTTAGCCGACTCTATGGTGCCTGCAGTTTAGGTGCTTCCTATGTGGGCTGCGGGATCTGGCAATGAAGGCTGGTTCCGTAGTGCCAATAGGACAAGCTACCCCTGTAGGACTGTGGGTTTCGGTAACTCCGGCCGGCTCGCGGCCTTGCAACTTTTTTTTCATGTGTATCTTCTGCTGCCTATCTGAGTTCCAGTACCATTAGCTGGTTCTTTGGAAGTCAATCTTGAATATGTCCGCCTGGGCTCCAGTAACGTCAGCTGGTTCCAGGCAGAGCCTTTGGCTTAGGTGCCTCCTTCTCGGTATCCGAGTTCCACCAACGTCTGCTGGTCCTTGGTAGTGCTTTCTGGCACAGGTAACTCCTGCTTAGTAACCGGGTTCCAGTACCATCAGCTGGTCCTCGGTAGTTCCATTGGCTCTTGTACCTTCGGCTATCCATCCAGGTTCCAGTACCATCAGCTGGTTCTCAGCAGTCCCTCAGCCTTCTTGTACCTTCTGCTACATTTCCAAGTTGAAGCTTTTTGAAATGGTTTTTGGTAGTCACTCTGGATCTCCCTGACGACGACCCTAAAGACGACGACCCTGAAGACCACCCCGAAGAAGACGACGAACCCGAAAACAACGACCCTGGAGACGATGACCCTGAAGACCACCCCAAAGAAGTCGACAACCCCGAAAACGACGACCTTGGAGACGACGACCCTGAAGACCACCCCGAAGACCAAAAAGATGACCCTGAAGAGGATGATGAAGGAGAAAGTGTGGGAGAAGTAAAAAAGAAGGTGAAGAGCATGGAAGTAGTGAAGCATAAATATCTGACAAAATATAAAAAAGCTTAACGTAGTCAATATCTTTGTAACGTCTTAAAAAAAATTTAATTCCTGCTATTCCATTTGATTGGGCTAAACCTCTATGCCTGTAATGTCTCCTCCCCCTCCCCCAAAACATTCTACATTATTCTTAGTTGTTTTCCTTCATGTAGAATTAATCTACAAGGAAACTAAGGGTTTATTTTCATTCTGATATTTGTGTCCCATTGGCTTGCATTGGTTTCAGCGATATCCGATATTTTTGGAGTATCGGTCTGATCCAATCCGATCCGATATTTCCCCATATCGGAATGTATCTCTCAACACTAGTCACGATCCCCCTTTTCCAAATTAATTATCATACCATCTTCCCCCTCATCTGAACTGTCATCTTCTTTTTTGGACACCCAGGGCCACGGACCGGGTCCCAATCACCACCGTGACATACTTCCCCCTTAAAAGAGCCTGAAAGGCCTGGTACTGAGCAACCCCTGGCCCTGCGTGGCATTTCATTTTAACACCAGAACAGGGATATATTGTATAGTTTCAACATTATAAATCTACGTATATATTTGAGGAGGCAGACACAGACGCTGTCATGGCCAGTATGGATTCGACAGCAAGCTGAAAAGTAGAAAAAGGGTACAGTATCACCAGATCCAAGGTATATATATTATAGTTTCAACATTCAAAATCTCTTCATTTATTTCAGGAGGCAGACACAGACGCTCTGAGGTCCAGTATGGATTACACAACAATATAAAAAGTAGTAAAAGGGGAATGGATACCAAGCGTACTGCTGTATACAGTGTTGGGGTCATTTGGCGATCTACATATATATTTCAAGAGTAACACATAGCCTATCACAGGCTCAGTATGGATCACACCATAATATAAAAAGAAGATCCGCAAGAAATCACACGTGTGTCAATGTTCCAGGTGTCAACAATGATGCACTTTGAGTGGTGGGTGGAGGATGAATTTCGGGCACAAAGGGTACAGTATGACCAGATACAAGGTATATATAGTATAGTTTAAACATTCTAAATCTCCGTAGAAATTTCATGAGGCAGACACAGATGCTCTCAGTCCCAATATGCATTAGCCAAGAATATAAAAAGTATAAAAAGGTTACTCTTTCACCAGATACAAGGTACATATAGTATTGTTTAAACATTATAAATCTCCTTATTTTTTTCAGGAGGCAGACACAGACGCTCTTAGGGTCAGTATGGATTACACAATATAAAAAGCAGTAAAAGGGTAATGGATCAGAAGCGTACAGCTGCATACAGTGTTGGGGTAATTGTACATCTCAGTAGATATTTCCAGAGATAGAAACAGACTCTCACTGGCCCAGTATGGATTAGACACTATATAAAAAGCAGTAAATGGGTAAGGTATCACAAGCATACAGCTGTATACAGTGTTGGGTTAATCTTAAATCTACAAATATATTTCTGGAGTTACAGACCGACATTTACAGGCTCAGTATGGATTACACAATATAAAAACTTGAAAAAGGGTAATGTTTTACAATCGGTCAGCTGCATACAGTGTTGGTGTCATTTTAAATCTCCTTATATTTTACCAGAGCAAAACAAAAACTCTCACAGGCTCAGTATGGATTACACCCGAATATAAAAATGAGAAAAAGGGAAATGTATTCGAAACATACACCAGTGTACAGTGTTGGAGTACTTTGAAATCTTCGTTATATTTCAGTGTCAGTCTGCCAGTCCAGACTTTCCGCTAGAGGAAGGTAGATGGATAAAAGTACAGACGTAAAGTCGAGTGATTTTAGATGTTTTTGAATTTGCAATCACGGGAAAACCTCCCAGGAGAATTCGCAGTGGCGATGCTGACCCTCAACTTTAACTGTGGATACAGCTAAAATGCAAATTAGTGAAGAAAGGGTTGCTGTATCGCTGTTGCGTCGATCCCATCATCGTAACTCATCTCCATCAAATTGTGATCACAGGGAGAGCTGTAGACATGGTCCTCACTGCCTATCATGATCTGTCTGGTCACTTTGGAGTGCAAAACACACAAGCCACAGGCCGTAGGGGATTCTATTGGATTGCCATGACAGGACACATTGAAAAATGGTGGCAGGAATGCACACATCTGTGACTATGAAAAATGTGAAAGGTGATCATAAAGCACAATTGCATCCGATTGGGAGTTGACGTCCATTACAAATGATAGCCATTGGTAATCTGAAGGTAGAGGCCAGCAGGACAGGACATAGCTACATCTTAACCATCATTGATCAGTACACCAAATTTGTAGTGGCCATCTCTGTGACTTATTTAACTGGCTAGACTACACAGCGGTGGAGCAGGGAGAGGTAAGTATTGCAAGAGCTGTGTCCCTGAGCAAGCAGGGGGGACCCACTCGTGGGCGCCGATACTGGCACAGGGCCCCTCATAGTAAGCCAGTGTGTCTGATGGCGAGTGGACCCCCCCCACCATCAGAGACACTTTATTGTACTATGAGAGGCCCTGTGCCAGTACTGCCGCCCAAGGGTTGGGCCACATCTGTTCAGGGCAACAGCACTTGCCCGGGTGCAGGAGGTGTTGACCCCGGGCCTGGGGTGGGGGGCAGCCCATTTTGGGTGGTTTAAAAAATGGCATATGTTGATGTGTAGGCTGGACTTTCAGCTGCTGCAAATGGAGGAATTGGAGAAGTCAGAGGAAGAGGAGGACAAAAGCGAGCCTTTTTTCGGGCAACCTATGTGTTATCAGGGGAGGGTAGGACAAAATCTTTTGAAACCCATGCATGGTTCATTTTAATGAAGGTTAGATCATCAACATTTTGGGTCAACAGACGGGTCCTTTTTTCTGTCAGGATTGATCCAGCAGCACTGAAGGCTCTTTCTGATAGCACACTACCAGCAGGGCAAGCGAGCTCCTGTAAGGCATATTGTGCCAATTCAGGCCATGTGTCCAGTTTAGAGACCCAATAGTCAAAGGGGAATGACCTGTGAGGGAGAACCTCGATATGGGAGAAGTAGTTTGTAACCATAGTTGACAACTGCTGTCTCCTGTCACTTGCAATCGATTCTGTATTAGCTGTCGTGTGCGCGGGACTTGAGAAATCAGACCACAACATGGTCAAGAAACCCCTGTCTCCAACGCCAGTTCGGCTGTGTGCACCACGAACACGTGGGAGAACCAGCTCTGCTGCTGTGTGCTGGGAATGCCTCAAACAACCTGTTTACCAGGGTTGCTTGTTTGTTAGCCAATATTAGCTCTAGGTTCTCCTGTGGCATGATGTTGTGTAATTTGCTTTTATAGCGTGGATCGAGGATGCTGGCAAACCAGTAGTCGTCATCATTTTGGCAATGCGGGGGTCTCTTTTTAGGATCCGCAAGGCATAGTCACACATGTGGGCCAATGTTCCAAGTGTCAATGCTGCACTGCCAGTGGTGGGTGGAGAAGCACTTTCTGGCAAATCCACATCCCTCCAGTCATGCACAAACCCTGTACCTGACCTTGGCACTCCCACATGTTATCTTGCCCCCTGAGAAGCATCCTCCTCCCCAAAATAATCATCCCCCTCATCCTCCTCCTCATATTCCTATTCTTCCTCCACCTCATCCACGACAGTTCCCTGACCAGACAATGGCTGACTGTCATCAAGGCTTCCTTCCTCCTCCTCCTCCTGTTGCTCCTCAGCTGCAGACGCCTGATCCTTGATGTGCGTCAAAGTTTGCATGAGCAGACGCATAAGTGTTATGCTCATGCTTATGATGGTGTCATCTGCGCTTACCAGCCATGTGCATTCCTCAAAACACTGAAGGACTTTACAGAGGTCTTTCAACTTTGACCACTGCACACCCGACTATTCCATGTCTTCCCTCAAACTGCCTGCCCGTGTATCCTCCCACAAATGCATTACAGCCTGCCTCTGTTTGCACAGCCTCTCAACCATGTGCATGGTGGAGTTCCATCTTGTAGCAACGTCTATGATTAGGTGGTGCTTGGGGAGGTTGAGTGATCGCTGCAGCTTCTGCATACGACTGGAGTGGACGTTTGAGCGACGGATGTGCGAGTACAGCCTTCGCACCTTATGGAGCAGGGCTGTTAACTCTAGATAATTATTTAGGAAGCACTGCACCACCAGGTTCAAGGTGTGAGCCAGTCAAGGTATGTGTGTGAGTTTTGAAAGGGCTATGGCTGCCACAAAATTCCGCCCATTATCACTGACTACCTTGCCTCGCTCAAGATGTAGACTGCCCAGCCGTGACTCAGTTTGTCGATGCAAGTACTCGGCCAGTACCTCCGCGGCGTGTCTACTGTCACCCAAACACATAATTTTTAAAACAGCCTGCTGCTGCTTACCACTAGCTGTTCGATAGTGGGACACCTCGGGTGCAACACTGACAGATGTGGATGGAGTGCTCGTGTGACTGCACTCTGTCGACGAGCTTTCGCTTCTGGTGGAGGAGGAGGGTCGAACGCCTACACCCAACTGTTTCCTATACCATGGACTAGCAGCACTGTTCCACCGCCGCTGTCCCCCGTGGAGCCTGCATCCACCACATTAACCCAGTGCGCAGTGATGGACACGTAACGGCCCTGGCCATGCCTACTGGTCCATGCATCTGTTGTGAGGTGCACCTTTCCACTCACTGATTGTTTTAGTGCATGGACAATGCGGTTTTTCACATGCCGGTGGAGGGCAGGGATGGCTTTTCGAGAAAAGAAGTGCCGACTGGGTAGGTCATAGCGTGGGACAGCATAGGCCATGAGCTCTCGGAAAGCTTGGCTTTCTACCAAACGGAAGGGCATCATCTCTAATGAGATCAGTTTGGCAATGTAGACGTTCAAAGCCAGTGTACGCGAATGAGAGGATGAGTACTTTCTTGTCCTACTCAGAGTGTCTGGAAGGGTGAACTGACTTGAGAGCTGCATATGGGGGAACTAGCATTGGACATGACGGACTGAGAAGGGGTTGGTGATGGTGAAGGGTGTTGATGGCCTAGATTCAGTGTTTCCTCACGAAAATATTGTGTTTGCATGACTGGATTGGCCTAGCGACGACACCTCAACATTTCTTGATGGTGGTATGCTTAGCGGTGGCCTTACAGTGCGGGAAGAGATGGAGTGTTGCCGGATAACTTGAGTCGGAGCAGGTGCACATGTGCTACCTGAGCTTTTGTAGTCCGTCCACGCTTGCAAGGGCATGTTGATTAAATGTCTAAGCATGTAACTGGTATTCAAATTTCTTAGATTTTTCCCTCTGCTAAAGATCCTTCGGCACTTCTTACAGATAACCTTTGCGTCATCAGTAGGATTTTGTTCAAAAAAGTGCCACACTGCACTCTTCATACTATGGTACAAATTTCAGGGCTTGCACCCTGTGCTAATTTTACCGTCTGGCCAAGCTGCAACTCTTTTAGTTTTCTTGCCAAGTTTTTTGACAGCTACAGGCCTGCCAGATAGCCACTGCTGCGATGAAGTTACCTGCTGCGGATCCTTCTCCTGTTCTGACCTATTTCCACCAGCACCCTCTTCCCCCAATGGATGCCAATCCGGGTCAAAAACTGGGTCATCCATGACCTCATCTTCAATGTCATCTGCACCTTCCTCTGTACCTTCCTCTGTGTCACCGTGTAGGGTGGTATAGTATGTAGGAAGGGGCACCTGAGTTTCTTCAGGGTCTGATTTGGGCTCAGTAGACTGCGAGGGCAATGTAGTGCTGTGGGTGAATGTACCAGCAGATTCGTCTAGCAGTGGCTGTGCATCAGTACACTCCATGTCAGCATCATCTTGGACTGGGGAATTCCGGATTTGACTTGATAACCCAGGAATGGTATGTGAAAAGAGCTCCATGGATTAATCTGAAATGTGTGCTGCAGCATCCTTCACTTTTGGTGTGGGAGAAGGACACAACAAAAGGTGTTGTTCCTAACCAGAAGTCTACACTGACAACTCTGTGCTTGCAGTTTTTGTAACTTAAGAAGAGGAGGCAATAGAGCTGGAGGCTGTTTTGGCAATGTAAGCCAAAACCTGTTCCTGATGCTCCGGCTTTAAAAACGATTTACCTACTTCCAGAAAAGGGAACCTTAAAGGCCTTCTTGTGCCAGACGATGACACAGGCTCAACACCTCCTGCCTTAGCTGATATTGTGCTTTGCCAGAACCAGGCGATGCACCACCACCATCATCAGTACCAGCTGTGCCCCCGACCCACGTCCGTGGCCTCTTCCACCAGACTTCCTTACGTTTGGGAAAATGTACCAAAAATACCAGCAGAGAAATGGTACTGTATGAGTAGCGTACAGCTGTGTAAGGTGTATGTAAGAAGTGAAATCTCCATATATATTTTGTGAGTCAGGGACGCTCACCCAGTATGTATTTCACCATAATCCAACAAGCAGATATACGGTACTGTATCAGAGGTGTACAGCTGTATATGTTGTTGGTGAAACTGTCAATCTCCGTATATGTATTTACGGAATGTCACACACACACGCTGACTCCTGTGTAGATGTGACAGTAATAAGAAGAGCAGATATCCGATACTGTTTGAGAATCGGACTGCTCAATATGGTTTATAAAGAAATGGAAATGTCCGTATATGTATTTATGGAGTGTCACACACACACACTGACTCTGTGTAGATGTGACAGTAATAAGAACATCAGATATCCGATACTGTTTGACAATCGGACTGCTCAATACGGTGTATAAAGAAATGAAAATGTCCATATATGTATTTATGGAGTGTCACACACACACGCTGACTCTGTGTAGATGTGACAGTAATAAGAACACCATATATCCAATACTGTTTGACAATCGGACTGCTCAATACGGTGTATAAAGAAATGGAATTGTCCGTATATGTATTTATGCAGTGTCACACACACACGCTGACTCTGTGTAGATGTGACAGTAATAAGAACACCAGATATCCGATTTTGTTTGATAATCAGACACCTCTATACGGTGTATGTATGAAAAAATGTTAATCTCCGTGTATTTTTTTACGGAGTCACACACATATAGCATGTATTTGTCCGTGATACCAGCCGGTACACGGTAGTGTGTGAGGAGCGTACACCTCTATACGGTGTGTGAAAAATGTACGCTCAGTATCTACTGTGCAGAAAAGAAAGAATTAAAGGATTTTTTCTTTTAAAAAAGCAGTCTACACAGCAGTGTGCAAACAGCAATGCAGCTATCAGGGAGCCTATAAGGCAGCCTAATAACCAACAGAGCTGCGGCATAAAAAAGTGTGAAAAAATGAAGGATTGGTAACTGTGCAGAAAAAAGGAATAAAAATATTTTTGCTTTTAAAAAGCACTCTGCACAGCAGTGTGTAAACAGCAATGCAGCTATCAGGGAGCCTTATAATGCAGCCTAATAACCAACAGAGCTGATGCACACAAATATATCCTCCCCTGTCACTGCACACTATACAGTTGTGTCTTACAGTGACATTCGTTATCAGCACAAGCAATTTTTTTTTCTTTTTCCCTGCCTAAACACTCTCCCTATTGAGAATGATCAGCAGCAACCTCTCCCTATGCTAAGATCGGCAGAAGTAAGATGGCGGTTGGTGGTCATGGCCTTTTATAGGCACTGTGACGCCACACAAAGCCAGCCAATCACTTGCATGCCCTTCTCTAACTTGGTTGGGGCCACTACCGACGTAATCGCGTTGCCCACAGTGTGCGTCCTTCATGATTGGCTGAAAATAGGCGCTGGAAGGATTGTGGAAACGCGACTTTGGCGCTCAAGTCGACGACCTCATGGCCGACCTCACGCTATGGTCGGGTTTTGATCGGCGAAACTCGACTTTAGCAAAAGTCGGTGGATTCTGAATTTGGCTGACCCGTTTCGCTCAACTCTATGCGCCACTACCAAAAATTTATATTTTCGTTTCACCGCTTTCTTCCAATCTTCAGTTGTCCAGCTAAGATGTTCTTTGTCCCAGGAAATTATCTTTCTTTTATGTTTAAGATTTAGGAATGGCTTTTTCCTTGATGTTCGTGCTTTCAGACGAGCATCAAGTAATCGGCAAATTACTGTTCTATCTGACACCAAAACTCCTCCATCGTGCAAGAACTGGTTGAGCTCCTTGGCTGATACTCTTCTTTTTTGCAAGGCTAACCTAACAATTCTTCTGTCTGTTTTTGGAGTTGTTGCCTTTTTCCTTCCTCTTCCACTCTTAGTTTTAATGCTGCAAAAACGTGAACACAGCTTTTGCACTCCAAAAGCAGTGACTCCACCACCCATCTTCCTAGAAATTTCTCTGAAACTGTATCCCTCCTTCCTCAAAACAATATCCATAGCTCTCTTTTTTGGCAAGCAATCAGACCTCTTTGTGGCTGGCATGATTAAAATCTAAAAAAAACAATCATTCAGTTGTTTGTGAGCTCAATATAGACATTTATAATTATTCAGTTAAAATATTAAATTTAAATATTAATAGTGTTGAGCATTCCGATACTGCAATGCAGTGTGGACACATCCTGTTAGAGCATGTTAGGCATGTAACTACTGGCATAGCTGTGATTGGCTGCTGAAGTGATGTCATGATGCACTATAAAAGCCGCCGCCGCCATTTTGGGTTCTCTCTGCTTGTGCTTTACCCAGGCTACTTTATCAACCTCTGTAGCTTTCTTTTGCCTTGCAGCGCTGTTCACGGCTGTCTGCGAGGTCTCTGTGTGTGAGTGCAGCTCACGCTGTAGTGTGTTCTGCAGCCAGCCACCTCTGGTTGTAGTCCACTCAGCGTGCGTCACTGCCTCATACATTGTCCTTTTTTGCATTAGTGCTGCTCATTTTTCCTGATTTCTCCTATTAGTGTGGTTCCATCCGTATCCAGCTAGATTGCTTGCAAACACTATATAGGAGTAGACAGAGGAGCCTTTCTGCAGCCTTGCAGCGCTAGTGCACAGTTCTCTGCACTGTTCATGGCTGTCTGTGAGGTCTTTGTGTGTGAGTGCAGCTCACGCTGTAGTGTGTTCTGTAGCCAGCCACCTCCGGTTGTAGTCCGCTCAGCGTGCGTCACTGCCTCATACATTGTCCTTTTTTGCATTAGTGCTGCTCATTTTTCCAGATTTCTCCTATTAGTGTGGTTCCTTCCATATCCAGCTACAATATTTGCAAACACTATATAGGAGTAGATAGAGGAGCCTTTCTGCTGGCTTGTGCCCTGCAGTCCCAACAAAATTAGTATTAGCCTATTTTTTGGAGCCTCATCTATTGCATTGTAGGTTACCTTCCTGCATTGTAATAGCTACAAAAAGTTTGTGATACTATCGGTTTTACAACTTTGGGCACATGCAATGTCTTTTTGTGAAAAAAAAGTTAATAAAGTTCACCAAACACTCCACTTTACAGTTGTGTAGGCCACATTAGCTCATATTAAAGTCTAGACCACACTTTATAAAATTAGTGTTTCTTATACCGGTTAGCAGCTCTTCAGGAATAAGCACACTAAGATCTTAGTACTTTTCTGCCTATCTTTATCAGTCTACCAAGATGAAGAAGGCAGGGAGTAAGGCACGTGGTCGTGGGCATGGAGTTTCTGCAGGGAGAGGACGTGGGGATTCTGTGCCTGCTGCAGTCACCATTGACTCAGCATCCCCCAGTTTTCCCAGGGAACAGTCATTTATGCGCAGCTTTGTAGGAGCTCGCCGTACCTCACTGCTGCGGGACGAACAGATTGAAGTCGTTGTCAGATAGATGGCAGCTAACACATCGAATTCAATTAGCTCCAGATCCTCTCAGGTCCAGAGCACTGAAGAGCACCCATCTGTCTCTTCACCACCTGCCAAATTGCCCAGGCAGTCAGAGAGCCCGGGACAGGAGCCATCTCTACTTCTGTTCTCTGAATCTGTTGGCTTGGAAAGAGGGGGCCAGCCAAGCAGCATTCAAGAATTTGTAGAAGAGGTAGTATGCAGTGATGCGCAACAGCTTTGTCTCTCTGAATCTGAAGAGGCAGGTGGGCCAGTGCCTATGGTCAGCACACCTCAGTACGCATCTGATGATGAGACTCAGGTGCCACGTTCTGGTGTGTACTGTGCTGTCGAGACTACCCAGGAGAAGCAGTCATTTGAAGAGGGTAGTGTAGATGATGAGGTCCTTGACCCATCAAGGTGTGAGGTACAGGAAGGTGATGGGAGCAGCTCTGAGGAAGAGATTCCCCGAACGGCCAAACTCGGTTGCCTGTAGCCTCCACTTCGGCACCCATTAGGAGCATGCCTCTTTCAAAACCCAAAACGGGCACATCCAAGACTTGCAGTGCCTGGTCCTTTTTTTGACACAGTTGCAGATGACATTTGCTTTGTCAAATGCAAGCTGTGTAATCAGAAAGTGAAAAGAGGGAAAAGTGTCAGCAACCTCAATATCACAAATATGTGGAAACATGTGCGGACCAAGCACGTGGTGGAGTTACAAAGACACACTGAAGACCTAGGCCAACCTACAGCACCACCTACCACCTCTTCAGCTCGTATTGTAGCCTCTTCCAGCTCACACACAGCTGGTTCGGCTTCCTCACAGGATCGCCATGGACGAACCTCTGGCACTGTTGTACAGAAATACTGTGTCATTCCACCCACAGCACCACATTCCCTGTCATCCTCACACTCCCTGGCCAGTCTACAGCCATCGGTAGCACAGGCATGGGAGAAAAGGTGCCCATACTCGGCAAACCACGCCCGAGCACAGGCTCTGAATGCTGGCATTGCAAAACTATTGTCCCTTGAAATGCTCTCATTCAGGCTGATGGAGACTGACACCTTCCGTAACTTCATGGCATTGGCAGTCCCACAATAAAACGTGCCCAGCCGCTTTTATTTCAGCAGGCAAGCCGTCCCTGCCCTGCAAAAGCATGTGGAGGGAAAAATTAAGCATGCGCTACTAAACGCCGTCAGTAGCAAGGTCCACCTGGCCACCGATGCGTGGACCAGTAACCATGGACAGGGATGATATCGTTCCCTCACTGCCCATTGGGTAAATGTTGTGGAGCCAGGTACAGATCTTGAGAATGGCGCTGTACGTGTTTGTTACACCGCTCCGCCATACTCACCCGGCCTCCGCTCCCACGCCGCAGTCGCCCTCCGCTCCCACGCCGCAGCCTCTCTCCACCCGACGGCCGTGGCGGTCACCTGAGACAGACCCGCGACCGATGCCTTCCCTGCATGCTATGTGCATGCGCCATAGGCCGCGGCCGCGCCTCCTTCCTGCTTCTTATGCTCCGGCTGTGCCCTGACCCGGAAGCACATTTGGACCAATGGCTGACCAGACGGGGCCATATCAGGCCGCTCCCCCCTGAGGGAGGCGCCTGATCGTTGTGTTTCCTGACACTCTGGCCTCGCTCCATCGTGCACACTCTGCTCCTGCAGTTCCTGTCTCGGCTGCTCCTCACAGCAGCTTCTCAGTCCTGCTACCCGTGTTCCTGTCGTCCTTCTCCAGTCCTGCCTTCACTGTTCCTGCCGTCCTACTCCAGTCCTGCCTTGTGTTCCTGCCGTCCTACTCCAGTCCTGCCTTGTGTTCCTGCCGTCCTACTCCAGTCCTGTCTTCAGTGCTCCTGCCGTCCTACTCCAGTCTCAGTCTTACTCCGGTCCATCCTGAGCCGCCCCTCTCGGTACCGGCTACCGTGGTACTCGAACCCCTGGGCCTGCTCCTAACGGTCCCTGTATAGGGGTCGGTTCCACCTGGCAGCTCGCCCGGGGTCCCTCGGGGCCACGGTCCAGAGGGTCCACTCTCGGAGCTCCCGCTCCTGACCACCCACGCTAACAGTACGATCAGGCCATGGACTCCGCCGGTACTACGGCTGCTACCCAGAAAGAGTTGCTATTCCTACGGGAGAATCAGGGGCGCATTATGTCAATCATGAAGTCGATGGACACCCGTTTGTCGGCCTTACAGGTGGCCGATCCTGGAAATGCCACTCAGCTGGCCAGTCTCCAACAGGAGCTGGGCCAGCAGCAAGATACTCAAACCCACATTTTGTCCTACATGGCCTCCTTTGATAGTCGCTTGTCGGCCCTCCAGGCTGCCGCTGCAGTGCCGACTCCTCCCCCTGCGTCTGCTGCTCATCCGACGCCCCGCCTCGCCAAGCCGCCTCGTTTCACCGGGGATCCCAAGCTCTGTAGGGGGTTCTTAAATCAGTGTAGTCTCCACTTTGAATGGCTGCCGCAGCAATATCCCTCGGACCGGGCCAAAGTGGCCTTCATCATGTCCCATCTGGAGGGAGAGGCCCTTTCTTGGGTAAACCCGCTCTGGGAACGTGACGACCCGGTCGTTTCGAGTCCCCCGGTTTTCCTGGATACGTTTCGTAAGGTTTTCGATGAGCCGGGCCGGTTAGCCTCTCTCACTGAGTCACTCTTTAACTTACACCAGGGCTCTCTCATGGTCGGACAGTACGCTATTCGCTTTCGCACTATTTCCTCTGAGCTCGGCTGGAATAACGCAGCTTTGGTGGGGGCATTCTGGCGCGGTCTTTCTAGTAAAATAAAGGATGAACTCGCTGGTCGAGATACCCCGTCCACCTTAGAGGACCTTATCTCGCTGGCTACCCGCATTGACCTGCGCTTCCTGGAGCGCGCTCGGGAGTCAGTGAGAGACAGGCGCTCCTCCAGGTCAGTTCCTCCTTTCGCTCAGTCGGCCAGCTCACGTTCAGTCGGATCTTCTTCCCTCTCTTCGGGTGAGCCCATGCAGATAGATCATCTCAGGTTGGCCGAGTTACGTCAGAGAGAGAGACGGGCACAAGGTCTGTGCCTCTATTGCGGTCATTCGTCACACTATATCCGCACCTGTCCTAAGAGACAGGGAAACGACTCCACCTAGGTCAGGTAAGAGAGGCCTTCCTAGGTGATGATGATGATTCCTCTCAACCCCTTACGATTTCTGTGCTTTTGGTTTCAGGAGGGAGGCGTGGTTCCGAGGTGGCCTACGTGGATTCGGGCTCAGCGGGTAACTTCATTCGGCCGGAAGAGGTAGACAAATACCAAATTCCTGTAGTCACTCTATCTAACCCAATTCAGATTGCCACCGTGGATGGCAAACCGCTACAGGTGACCGTCACCTTGGTCACTGAAGAGGTGGAATTGCAAATCGGAGCCTTACATCGAGAGAAGATAGCCTTTTACGTTTTACCTAAGCTCTCTCACGCCATTCTACTCGGTCTTCCATGGTTAAGGACTCATCAGCCTGTTCTCGACTGGTCTTCTGGGGAGATACTCCGCTGGGGGCACCCGTGCCAAGCTCGCTGTCTGACTCCTGTCCGCCTGGCGGCCGCTCCACGGTCACCTCCAGACCTCCCGGGTCTTCCTCCAGCTTACAGCTCCTACGCCGATGTTTTTGATAAGAAGGAAGCAGAGGTCCTCCCTCCACACCGGCCGTTTGACTGCCCAATTGAACTTGTTTCTGGTTCAACCCCCCCAAGGGGCAGAATCTACCCTCTGTCTCCCGTGGAGACCACCGCCATGTCCGAGTACGTCCAAGAGAACCTCGCCAAAGGCTTTATACGGAAATCCTCTTCGCCCGCGGGAGCCGGGTTCTTCTTCGTCAAAAAGAAGGACGGGACTCTACGGCCATGCATTGACTATAGGGGCTTGAATGAGATTACCATCAAGAACAGGTACCCTCTTCCACTCATTCCGGAACTGTTTGACCGTCTCAGAGGGGCTCGGGTCTTTACCAAGCTGGACCTCAGAGGAGCCTACAATCTGGTCCGTATCCGTGCAGGTGACGAGTGGAAGACCGCTTTCAACACTCGAGATGGCCATTACGAGTACCTGGTCATGCCCTTCGGTCTTTGCAATGCTCCTGCAGTCTTTCAAGAGTTCGTCAATGAGATCTTCCGGGATCTCTTGTACTCCTGTGTGGTCGTGTACTTAGACGACATCCTCGTCTTCTCGCCGGACCTCTCGTCCCACAGAAAGAGTGTCCGCCTGGTGCTTCAGCGTCTTCGGGAGAACCGTCTGTATGCAAAGATCGAGAAATGTCTCTTCGAACAGACCTCTCTGCCATTTCTGGGATACATTATCTCCGACGCTGGTCTAAGGATGGATCCCGAGAAGTTGTCTGCCATCCTCAAATGGCCTCGCCCCGTCGGATTAAAGGCGATACAACGATTCCTCAGGTTCGCCAACTATTACCGGCAATTTGTCTCCCACTTCTCCGCGATCACAAGACCCATTTCTGTGCTCACCCGTAAAGGGTCTACTTCCAAGGATTGGTCTCCTGAGGCAGAAGAGGCCTTTCTGTCCCTAAAACGGGCTTTCTCCACGGCTCCGGTCCTGCATCGCCCTGAGAGCGATCGACCTTTTGTACTCGAGGTGGACGCTTCCTCGACTGGTGCCGGGGCGGTGCTGTCCCAGAGAACCGCCTCCGGTCGCCTGCACCCTTGTGGCTTCTTCTCGAAGGCCTTTTCTCCATCCGAGTGTAACTACTCGATCGGTGACCGGGAACTTTTGGCCATCAAGTTGGCCTTGGAGGAATGGCGCCACCTCCTGGAAGGAGCTGTCCATCCTTTTGTCATCTTCTCGGACCACAAGAATCTGGCCTATCTCCAGTCTGCCCAGAGACTAAACCCTCGCCAGGCCAGATGGTCTTTATTTTTTGCCCGATTTGATTTCGAGCTCCGATTCCGTCCCGGCAGCAAGAATTCCAAAGCCGACGCCCTGTCCAGGGTCTTCCAACCACACGAATCCACGGAGGAACCGTCACATATCATTGATCCCACTAGGATCATCACCGTGGCTCCAGTGAACTGGCTTACTCCTCCGCCTGGCAAGACGCTTGTGCCAGAGAATCTCAAGCAAAAGGTTCTTCTATGGGGGCACTCCTCCAAACTGGCCGGCCATGCCGGAACTAAGAAGACCCTTGATCTTATCAAACGTCACTACTGGTGGCCCTCACTTCGCCAAGATGTACTCGATTTTGTGGCTTCTTGTCCATCCTGTGCAAAGAACAAGGTACCACGGAGATCTCCGTCTGGCTTGTTGCTTCCGTTGCCTGTCCCTACGGTTCCTTGGGAGAACATCGCCATGGATTTCATCACCGACCTACCCTGCTCTGTGGGCTGCTCAGTCATTCTGGTGGTGGTGGATCGTTTTTCCAAGATGGCTCACTTCATCCCTCTGCCCGGTCTTCCCTCAGCGCCGGAGCTGGCCGAGATCTTCATTCATCAAGTCTTCAGGCTTCATGGACTACCTCGACGCATTGTGTCTGACCGAGGGGTTCAGTTTACCTCCAAGTTCTGGCGTTCGCTTTGTAAGCTTATGAACGTTTCCCTCGACTTCTCCTCGGCCTACCATCCACAGTCCAACGGACAAGTAGAGCGTACCAACCAGACGCTTACGGGATACTTACGCCACTTCTCTAATGCCCACCAGAACGATTGGGTCAGCTTACTCCCCTGGGCAGAGTTCGCTTATAACAACCATGCTGGTGAGTCTTCGGCCAAGTCTCCGTTTTTCATTGTTTTTGGCAGACATCCTGGTGTCCCTCTTCCGATAACCCCTGCCTCTGAGGTACCCGCGGCCAATGCCTTGTCCTCGGAATTTTCTAAGATTTGGGCTGAGACCAACACATCACTCAAGAGATCCGCTGATCAGATGAAGAACTATGCAGACAAAAAGAGGTTGGATTCTCCTCCGTATCGTGTTGGCGACAAGGTCTGGCTCTCCTCCAAATTCGTCCGACTAAAACTGCCCTCCTACAAGTTGGGTCCACGCTACATCGGTCCGTTTGAAATTCTGGGACGTATTAACGAAGTTGCCTACAAATTGAGGTTGCCTGCTTCGCTCCGGATCCCGAACACCTTTCACGTCTCTCTCCTGAAGCCTGTGGTGCTGAATCGTTTCCATTCCTCGCTTGATCTTGGTCCTCAGCCGGTGGGTGCCGACAACGTTTTTGAAGTGCAGGACATCCTCGCTGTGAAAAGGGTTAGAGGTAGGACTTTCTTTCTCGTTGATTGGAAGGGCTTTGGTCCTGAGGAGAGATCCTGGGAGCCTCGGGAGAATATTAATGCTCCCCGCATCCTCAAGAGGTTTCTTGTTAATCTCCGGGGGGGGGCGGCTTAGGGGAGGGGGTACTGTTACACCGCTCCGCCATACTCACCCGGCCTCCGCTCCCACGCCGCAGTCGCCCCCCGCTCCCACGCCGCAGCCTCTCTCCACCCGACGGCCGCGGCGGTCACCTGAGACAGACCCACGACCGATGCCTTCCCTGCATGCTATGCGCATGCGCCATAGGCCGCGGCCGCGCCTCCTTCCTGCTTCTTATGCTCCGGCTGTGCCCTGACCCGGAAGCACATTTGGACCAATGGCTGACCAGACGGGGCCATATCAGGCCGCTCCCCCCTGAGGGAGGCGCCTGATCGTTGTGTTTCCTGACACTCTGGCCTCGCTCCATCGTGCACACTCTGCTCCTGCAGTTCCTGTCTCGGCTGCTCCTCACAGCAGCTTCTCAGTCCTGCTACCCGTGTTCCTGTCGTCCTTCTCCAGTCCTGCCTTCACTGTTCCTGCCGTCCTACTCCAGTCCTGCCTTGTGTTCCTGCCGTCCTACTCCAGTCCTGCCTTGTGTTCCTGCCGTCCTACTCCAGTCCTGTCTTCAGTGCTCCTGCCGTCCTACTCCAGTCTCAGTCTTACTCCGGTCCATCCTGAGCCGCCCCTCTCGGTACCGGCTACCGTGGTACTCGAACCCCTGGGCCTGCTCCTAACGGTCCCTGTATAGGGGTCGGTTCCACCTGGCAGCTCGCCCGGGGTCCCTCGGTGCCACGGTCCAGAGGGTCCACTCTCGGAGCTCCCGCTCCTGACCACCCACGCTAACAGTGTTCTGCCAACTCAAAGGATTGCAGGAATCCAGTCTGTACACATTGACTCCTCCTCATACTCCAGTTCCTCTGAATCAGCGCTGCAGGAGCCGTCACAGTCTACCTCCACATGGACCCATGAACGCTTACCTGTTACGACCGATATAAGCACAGCCGTAGCCAAACGTCAACAGGCCGTATTGAAATTAATTTTTTTTTGGAATCGAAGCCACACAGCGCAGGAGCTCTGGAATGCCATCAAGCAGGAGAGCGACGTGTGGTTTGTGCCAGCGAATCTCCAGCCAGGCATGGTAGTGTGTGACAATGGCCAAACTCTGGTGGCAGCTCTGGGCCTAGGCAACCTCACTCACATCCCATGTCTGGCACATGAGCTTAAATTGGTCATACAGAGTTTTTTGAGGGACTATCCGGATCTTGATGCACTGCTGCACAAGGTCCGCATAGAGTGCGCTCGCTTGTGGCATTCCAGCATGGCAAGATCGCGCATTGCAGCTCTGTAGCGCCGACTCCGCCTTCCGGAACATCGCATCATATGTGACCTACCCACCAGGTGGAATTCAACGTTACATATGTTGGAGAGGTTGTGTGAGCAGCAGGCAGCAGTAATGGAGTACCAGCTGCATCAGGTGCAAACAAGTCGCACTGCGCGCCATTCACACTTCACCACCACTGAGTGGGCCTCTATGAAGGACATCTGCCATGTTTTGCGTGCCTTCGAAGATTCCACGTGGATGACGAATGCAGATGATGCACTAGTCAGCATTACTATCCCCCTTATCTGCCTGCTTGAAAAAACACTGCAAGCACTAAGGGAGGATGTTGTGGAAGAGGTGGAGGATGAGGAGTCACAAATGCCGTCTGCTTCTGGACAGTCTGCGCAACATGGTTTCTCACAAAGGCCTAGGCAGGGGACACTTTGTGAGGATGATGAGGAGGAGTCAATGGAAGAGGAAGACATCTGTCCAGAGGAGGGAGGTACACATTGCTCTAGTAGTCAGTATGTAGAGCGAGGGTGGGGTGATGCAGAGTAGGCAGAGATGACGCCTCAAGCAGGGGACAGCGTTTCTTGGCCAGTTGGCAGTCTGCAGCATAAGGTTGATTTCATGCTGCAGTGCCTGAGAAACGACCGACGCATCGCCCACATCTCAACACGGCTGATTATTGGGTGTACACCCTCCTAGATCCTTGCTACCGGGACAACTTACAAAGCCTCATAACACCATTGAAACGGGAGCGTAAAATGCGGGAGTACCCAGACACACTGGTGCATTCCGTCATGTTCTCCATTCCACCCGAGAGCAGTACTGCTAGTGCTTTACAAAGCAGCTCAGTGCGTCGAGGCAGTGGAGGAAGCTCTGCACAAAGAGGGAGCAGAAGCATCGCCTCAGCACAAGGCAAGACCAGTATGGCCCAAATGTGGCAAAGTTTTGTGTCTCCGCCACAAATGTCTACACCATCACAGACGGCTCCAGTCAGCAGGAGACAACGTTTCCGTCATATAGTGACAGACTACATGTCTTGCCCTCTCAGTGTTCTCCCACACGGCTCTTCCCCCTTCAAGTTTTGGGTCTCTAAGCTGGATGTATGGCCAGAGCTTAGCCAGTATGCATTGGAGGTGATGGCTTGCCCTGATGCTAGTGTATTATCGGAACGCGCTTTCAGTGCCGCAGGTGGTGTACTAACAGACCGTCGCATGCGACTATCCTCCGATAACGTTGACCGGCTTACTTTTCTGAAAATGAACAAGGCCTGGATCTCTCAGGAATTTGCCAGTCCTCTTCCAGATTAAATAATTGGTTGGCAACAGTATCCAGGTCTCCTGTTGTGTTCATTTTTTTACCACCTGTTTCTCCTGTAATCCCTGGGCTCCAATACCCCCAGTTGCTGCTCATAAGTACAGTCTGCACAGTCAACACTTGCTCCTGTGTTATTGGGGTTCAGTAACGTTTGCTGATCCCCTGCTGTGTGCCAGCAATTTCACCTGCTCTGTCCACATTCACACTACTACAGATTTTAAGCTTGCTCCAATTATGCCTCTGCCTCCACTTTGTTTCTAGTATTTACCCTGGGCTCCAACACCGCCAGTTGCTGCTCAGAAGTGTCTTTGGCACGGGTACTCCCTCCTGCCCAGCCTGGTTCCAGCACGCCAGCTGTTTCCGGGTAGTGTCAATGTCACTTTGCCTCCAATACGTTGTCCTGTCGTGTTGCTGTCAGGTTAGCTGACTCTATGGTGCCTGCAGTTTAGGTGCTTCCTATGTGGGCTGCAGGATCTGGCAATGAAGGCTGGTTCCGTAGTGCCAATAGGACAAGCTCCCCCAGTAGGACTGTGGGTTTTGGTAACTCCGGCCGGCTCACGGACTTGCAACTTTTTTTTTCATGTGTACCTTCTGCTGCCTATCTGAGTTCCAGTACCATTAGCTGGTTCTTTGGAAGTCAATCTTGAATATGTCCCCCTGGGTTCCAGTAATGTCAGCTGGTTCCAGGCAGAGCCTTTGACTTAGGTGCCTCCTTCTCGGTATCCGAGTTCCACCAATGTCTGCTGGTCCTTGGTAGTGCTTTCTGGCATAGGTAACTCCTGCTTAGCAACCAGGTTCCAGTACCATCAGCTGGTCCTCGGTAGTTCCATTGGCCCTTGTACCTTCGGCTACCGAGCCAGGTTGCAGTACCGTCAGCTTGTTCTCAGCAGTTCCTCAGCCTTCTTGTACCTTCTGCTACATTTCCAAGTTCAAGCTTTTTGAAATGGTTTTTGGTAATCACTCTGGATCTCCCTGACGACGACCCTAAAGATGACGACCCTGAAGACCACACCAAAGAAGACGACGACCCCGAAAACGACAACCTGGAAACGACGACCCTGAAGACCACCCCGAAGAAGACAACGACCCTGGGGACGACGACCCTGAAGACCACCCCGAAAAAGATGACCCTGAAGAGGATGATGAAGGAGAAAGTGTGGGAGAAGTAAAAAAGAAGGTGAAGAGCATGGAAGTAGTGAAACATAAAATATAAAAAAGCTTAACATAGTCAATATCTTTGTAACTCCGAACGTCTTAAAAAAAAATTAATTCCTGCTATTCCATTTGATTGGGCTAAACCTCTATGCCTTTCATTTCTCCTCCACCTCCCCCAATACATTCTACATTATTCTTAGTTGTTTTCCTTCATGTAGAATTAACCTACAAGGAAAGTAAGGGTTTATTTTCATTCTGATATTTGTGTCCCATTGACTTGCATTGGTTTCCGGTATCGGAATCGGCGATATCCGATATTTTTGGGGTATCGGTCCGATCCAATCCGATCCGATATTTCCCGTTATTGGATGGTATTGCTCAACACTAAATATTAATAAAATACAAGAAATAAAAATTCTCAATAGTTTGTAAAGAAAATAAAGCCTGTAGTACCTTTACTGAAAGGATCAAGTGACGACTGTAGCTTTAAAACACTATTTTTAATTTAATGCGGACATAAAGAAAAGTTAACATATAACTAGTGTTGAGTAGAGTTGAGCGACTTTTGGTTTTTTAGGGTCGAGTTTCGTTTCGTGAAACCTGACTTTTCCAAAAGTCGGGTCGAGCAAGATCGTCCGATTATAGGGAAAAGTCGGGGTCGTCCCGAAACACGAAACCCTATGTAAGTCAATGGGGAATAAAAGTCGGCAGTGAGAGGAGGACAGGAAACACACCTACAGTGCCCATTTGAATGCCAAAAGCATCAATTCTTCTTACTTAAGCTTGTCAACCTTAATTAACTTCATAATACAAGTTACGCACTGAAAAATGGGGGTTATTTGGCTAAAGTTGTGGGGGGGGAGGGCTGGCTCCAGGTTTTCATGTGCCCTGAGCGAAAGAGCGTCCCTTTAACACATACCATAACTCATCATGCTCCGATACGGCAGAGAAATAGCGGTATAGTACAATGAAAAATACCTCACTTTTTACATCTCATGACGAGGCCCATCTATTTCTCCATACAGAATCATTGGTCCCATATAATGTTTGAAACAGTATATGATGAGCTCCACATAACGCTACAGTATATGTTGGTCCCCATGGATGAAGCTCCACTGTGTTATGGGCCCAAATAATGCTCCAAACATAATGGGCCCCATTTCTAATGCTCTAGTGTATAATGGGCCCTGTAAATGCTGCTCCAGTGTCTGATGTCCACCTTTGGAATGTTCCAGTGTATGGTGGGCCCCATCTATCATTCTCCAGAGTATAGTGCTCCCCAAAAATTGCTGTCCCAACATTGAAAACAATCAAATAAGTCTCCTCGCTAGGGAATCCCTGTACTAGTCTAGACTCCTCGTCGTCCCCATCTTCCATCTCACTGCACAGTATTTCAACTTTGCAAGTGCTGTGATCCTGGGCAAGCAGGGGGGGCCCACTCGTTGGCGACGGCACTGGCACAGGGCCCCTGATAGTACGGTGGTGTGTCTGATGGCGGGTGGGCCGAACCTGCACTTTCATCTGCAGCTTCCTCTTTGTCACCGTGTAAGATGGAACTGTATATGGGAAGGGTAACCTGAGTTTCATCAGGATCAGATTCAGGCCGGGTAGCGTGCGAGGGGAATGTAGTGGTCTGGGTCAATGTACCAGCAGATTCATCGAGCAGTGGCTGGGCATCAGTGCACTTGTGTCGCCCCCAGGAGTACGGTCGCCACAGTGGCATTACCTTCTTCCTAGGGAGTGTGATGTCATGCTTGGGAGCAACGAAGGATCTCTCTAGCAGGTTAACTGATTGGGCGGCGTTATTCCCACGAGTCATGACCCTCTAAACAGCGTTCATGAAGGCAAAGTGTTTGTTTTACGTGGGCAGTATGGTTGCAAAGCTGAACCTTAAAGGAATGTCCAGAAGGGCACCACCAGGAGTGGAGCCTACGGTTAAATTCGACTCCACCTGGGAAACCTCAACCATGCCAGCTACAGAACAGATGCACACATTGCAAGCTTAATTCCGTTAACGAACGAGACTCCGTTATGCCCCGCGGTCCGAGTCCGGCTTACTAGAGGGACACGTGAGGCTCTGGCACATGAGATTGGCCAATAACTGGTGTGTCATGCCCTTACATGTCCGTGGCTGCATGTACGCTACACTGAAAAGGCCAGCGTTTGTCGCTTACAGGTGCAGATAACCCGCTGAACAACGTTAGTGATGGGGATCACTGATTACAATTATTACCCGCGAGCAATGATTTCCCAGTAAGTGCAGGTCAACCGCAGTTCCGGAATTAGGCCTAACCGTCATTCCTGAAAAAATGAAAAACTTACGTGTGCAAACCACAGGTGCTGTAGCTTGCTTAACAGCTCGCCAGCCGTTCTCACGCCCAGTATGGATTACACGTGATTGCACAAAGGTGAGAAAGGGTACCGTATCCCCAGATAACATGTATGGATAGCGTACACATTCAAAATATATGTCTATACATCAGGAGGCAGGCTCAGACGGTGTCAGGCCCAGTATGGATTGCACGTGATTGCACAAAGGTTAGAAAGGGTACCGTATCCCCGGATAACATGTATGGATAGCGTACACATTCAAAATATATGTCTATACATCAGGAGGCAGGCTCAGACGGTGTCAGGCACAGTATGGATTGCACGTGATTGCACAAAGGTTAGAAAGGGTACCGTATCCCCGGATAACATGTATGGATAGCGTACACATTCAAAATATATGTCTATACATCAGGAGGCAGGCTTAGACGGTGTTAGGCCCAGTATGGATTGCACGTGATTGCACAAAGGTTAGAAAGGGTACCGTATCCCTGGATAACATGTATGGATAGCGTACACATTCAAAATATATGTATCAGGAGGCAGGCTCAGACGGTGTCAGGCCCAGTATGGATTGCACGTGATTGCACAAAGGTTAGAAAGGGTACCGTATCCCCGGATAACATGTATGGATAGCGTACACATTCAAAATATATGTCTATACATCAGGAGGCAGGCTCAGACGGTGTCAGGCACAGTATGGATGGCACGTGATTGCACAAAGGTTAGAAAGGGTACCGTATCCCAGATAACATGTATGGATAGCGTACACATTCAAAATATATGTCTATACATCAGGAGGCAGGCTCAGACGGTGTCAGGCCCAGTATGGATTGCACGTGATTGCACAAAGGTTAGAAAGGGTACCGTATCCCCGGATAACATGTATGGATAGCGTACACATTCAAAATATATGTCTCAGGAGGCAGGCTCAGATGGTGTTAGGCCCAGTATGGATTGCACGTGATTGCACAAAGGTTACAAAAGGGTACCGTATCCCAGGATAACATGTATGGATAGCGTACACATTCAAAATATATGTCTATACATCAGGAGGCAGGCTCAGATGGTGTCAGGCACAGTATGGATTGCACGTGATTGCACAAAGGTTAGAAAGGGTACCGTATCCCTGGATAACATGTATGGATAGCGTACACATTCAAAATATATGTCTCAGGAGGCAGGCTAAGACGGTGTTATGCCCAGTATGGATTGCACGTGATTGCACAAAGGTTAGAAAGGGTACCGTTTCCCCGGATAACATGTATGGATAGCGTACACATTCAAAATATATGTCTATACATCAGGAGGCAGGCTCAGACGGTGTCAGGCACAGTATGGATTTGACGGCCCAGATTACACAGCGGAGGAGCAGGGAGAGGTAAAGATTGCAAATGCTGGGGCCCTGCCCAAGCAAGGGGGGCCCACTCGTGGGCGTCGGTACTGGCACTGGGCCCCTCATAGTACAGCGGTGTGTCTGACGGCGGGTGTGCACCACCACCATCAGAGACACTTGATTGCACTATGAGGGACCCTGTGCCAGTGCCCGCGCCCAAGAGTCGGCCTACCCACCTGTCCAGGGCAACGGCACTCGCACGGTGTCATGCGCTAGGTGGTGACCCCGGCCATGGGGGGGAGGCAGCACAGTTAGGGAGTTTTAGAAAGTGGCACATGTTGATGTTGGACTTCAGCTGATGCAAAAGGCGAAATAGGTGAAGTACCAGGAAGAGGTGGACCAAAGCAAGCCATTTTTCTGTCACCCTATGTGTCATCAGGGGAAGGTGGGACAAAATCCTTGGAAACCCAAGCGTGGTTCATTTTAATGAAGGTTAGATCATCCACATTTTGGGTTGACAGACGGGTCCTTTTTTCTGTCAGGATTGATCCAGCTGCACTGAAGACTCTTTCTGATAGCACACTTGCAGCTGGGCAAGCGAGCTCCTGTAAGGCATATTGGGCCAATTCAGGCCAGGTGTCCAGTTTAGCGGCCCAATAGTCAAAGGGGAATGACCTGTGTGGGAGAACATCGATATGGGAGGAAAAGTAGTTTGTAACCATAGTTGACAACTGCTCTCTCCTGTCACTTTCCATCGATGCAGTATTACCAGTTGTGTGAGCGGTATTTGAAAAATCAGTCCACAACATTGTCATGAAACCCCTGTCTCCAACGCCACTTCTGCTGTGTGCACCACGAACACCTCTGCCAAGCTGCCCCCGGCCCGTACGGCTCGTGTGAGAACCATCACCGCTGCTGTGTGCTGGGAATGCCTCAAGCAACCGATTTACCAGAGTTGCTTGTTTATTAGCCAATATTAGGTCAAGGTTCTCCTGTGGCATGATGTTTTGTAATTTGCCTTTATAGCGTGGATCCAGGATGCTGGCCAACCAGTAGTCGTCGTCGTTCATCATTTTGGCAATGCGGGGGTCCCTTTTTAGGATCTGCAAGGCATAATCTGACATGTGGGCCAATGTTCCCGGTGTCAATGATGCACTGCGAGTGCTGGGTGGAGGAGCACTTTCTGGCAAATCCATATCCCTCCAGTCATGCACAAACCCTGTACCAGACCTTGCCATGCCAACATTTTCACTTGCCCCACGAGCTGCATCCTCCTCCCCTAAGTAATCATCCCCATCATCATCCTCCTCCTCCTCTTCTTCCTCCACCTCGTCCAGGAGAGGTCCCTGAGCAGACAATGGCTGAATGTCATCAAGGATTCCCTCCTCCTCTTCCTCCTCATCAACATTGGCTGCAGACGCCTGCTCCTTAAGGTGCGTCAAAGTTTGCATGAGCAGACGCATAAGTGGGATGCTTATGCTTAGGATGGCATCGTCTGCGCTTACCAGCCGTGTGCATTCCTCAAAACACTGAAGGACTTTACAGAGGTCTTTCAGCTTCGACCACTGCACACCTGTCAACTCCATGTCTGCTCTCAAAGTGCCTGGCCGTGTATCCTCCCACAAATGCATTATGGCCTGCCTCTGCTCGCACAGCCGCTCCACCATGTGCAGGGTGGAGTTCCACCTTGTTGCAATGTCGATAATGAGGCGGTGGTTGGGAAGGTGGAGCAATCGCTGCAGCTTCTGCATACGAACGGAGTGTACAGGCGACCGGCGGATGTGCGCGCACAGTCTACGCACGTTCTGGAGCAGGGCTGTTAACTCCGGATAATTTTTGAGGAAGCACTGCACCACCAGGTTCAAGGTGTGAGCCAAGCAAGGTATGTGGCTGAGTTTTGAAAGGGCTATGGCTGCCACAAAATTACGGCCGTTATCACTAACTACCTTGCCTGCCTCAAGATGTACACTGCCCAGCCATGACTCAGTTTGTCGCTTCAAGTACTCGGCCAGCACCTCGGCGGTGTGTCTGTTGCCCAAACACATCATCTGCAACACAGCCTGCTGACGCTTTCCACTAGCTGCTCGATAGGGGGACACATCGTGTGCAACAGTGGCAGCTGCAGATGGAGTGCTCGTACGACTACGCTCTGTGGACGAGCTTTCGCTTCTGGAGGAGGAGGAGGAGGAGGAGGGTCGAACGCCTACAGCCAACTGTTTCCTATACCGTGGGCTAGGCAGCACTGTCCCACCACCGCTGTCCCCTGTGGACCCTGCATCCACCACATTAACCCAGTGCGCAGTGATGGACACGTAATGGCCCTGGCCATGCCGACTGGACCATGCATCAGTTGTGAGGTGCACCTTTCCGCTCACTGACTGCTTGAGTGCATGGACAATGCGGTCTTTCACATGATGGTGGAGGGCTGGGATGGCTTTGCGAGAGAAGTGGCGACTGGGTAGGTCATAGCGTGGTACTGCATAGGCCATGAGTTCGCGGAAAGCTGTGCTTTCCACCAACCGAAAGGGCATCATCTCAAACGAGATTAGTTTGGCAATGTGGGCGTTCAAACCCAGTGTACGCGGATGAGAGACTGAGTACTTTCTTGACCTACTCATAGTGTCTGGGAGGGTGAGCTGGACTTGAGAGCTGCATATGGTGGAAGTAGCGGTGGCCAGGGCGGACTGAGAGAGGGTTGATGATGGTGATGGAGTTGGTGTTCTTTCTGATGGCCTAGAATCAGTCTTTCGTTGATATAACAGTGGGATTCCCTGACTGCTGTGGCCTTGCAATGACACCTCAACATTTGCTGCTGTGCTAACCGGTGGGCTTACAGTGGGGGAAACAATGTAGCGTTGCTGACTACCTTCGTTGTGATCAGTTGCACATGTGGCACTTGAGGTTTAGTGTTGTGTCCACGCTTGCAAGTGCATGCTGGTTAAATGTCTAAGCATGCAACTGGTATTCAAATTTTTCAGATTTTTCCCTCGGCTAAAGGTCTTTGCGCACTTCTTACAGATAACCTTGGCCTGATCATGAGGATTTTGTTCAAAAAAGTGCCACACTGCACTCTTCCTACTTTGGCAGACATTTTGCGGCCTAGCACGCTGTGATCTTTTGACCCTCTGGACAAGCTGTCCAGCAACTCTTTTGATGTTTGGAACCTGTCTTTGGAGTGCTACGGGCCTGCCAGATAACAGCTGTTGCGATGTCGATGTCTGCTGTGGATGCTCCTCATCTGAGCTATTGGAAGCAGCACCCTCTTCCCCCAATGGATGCCAATCTGGGTCAACAACTGGGTCTTCCATCACCTCCTCTTCTATGTCATGTGCACCTTCCTCTGTGTCACCGTGTATGGTGGTATAGTGTGCGGGAAGGGGCACCTGAGTCTCATCAGGGTCAGATTCTGGCTCTGTACACTGCGAGGACAATGTAGTGCTCTGAGTGAATGTACCAGCAGAATCATCCATCAGCGGCTGTGCATCAGTGCACTCCATGTCAGATTCATCTTGGCCTGGGTAATTCACCATTTGACTTGATAATCCAGGCATGGTATGTGAAAACAGCTCCATGGAGTAATCAGTAGTATGGCCTGCGTCATCCTTCAATCTTGGTTGGGGTGAAGGACACAAGGAAAGGTGTGGTTCATGAACATGAGCCTCCAATGACGACTCAGTGCTTTTACTTTTTACAACTGAAGAAGAGGAGGCGATAGAGCTGGAGGCTGAGTCAGCAATGTAAGACAAAACTTTTTCCTGATGCTCTGGCTTTAAAAGCAGTTTGCCAACTCCTAGAAAACTAAGCGTTCGAGGCCTTATGTAGCCAGACGATGACGCAGGCTCAACACCTCCTGCATTCGGTCCTATTTTGCTCTTGCCACTACCATCAGATCCACCACCAACACCATCATTACCAGCTGCCAACCCCCGCCCAATTCCACGGCCTCTTCCACCAGCCTTCCTCATTTTTGGTAGAAATGTAGACAAAATCCAACAAACTATATAGTAATGTAAAACAAGGCACAAGGTGTCTATAGGACAGGGGAGATTTTGAATTTCTGCAGACACTTGTGGACACTGGACACTTTTGGATTGTGTGAGGCCCACTGATATCTGAGCGCTATGTGACAGGCTCGATGGCACAGCTGTGACCAAAGTGACTAGAGGATAAGGGAGATTTTGAATCTTTGCACACACTTTTGGACACTGGACACTTTTGGATTGTGTGAGGCCCACTGATATCTGAGCGCTATGCCACAGGCTCGATGGCACAGCTGTGACCAAAGTGACTAGAGGATAAGGGAGATTTTGAATCTCTGCACACACTTTTGGACACTGGACACTTTTGGATTGTGTGAGGCCCAATGAATATCTGAGCGCTATGTGACAGGCTCGATGGCACAGCTGCTGTGACCAAAGTGACTAGAGGATAAGGGAGATTTTGAATCTCTGCACACACTTTTGGACACTGGAAACTTTTGGATTGTGTGAGGCCCACTGATATCTGAGCGCTATGTCACAGGCTCGATGGCACAGCTGTGACCAAAGTGACTAGAGGATAAGGGAGATTTTGAATCTCTGCACACACTTTTGGACACTGGACACTTTTGGACACTGGACACTTTTGGATTGTGTGAGGCCCAATGAATATCTGAGCGCTATGTGACAGGCTCGATGGCACAGCTGTGACCAAAGTGACTAGAGGATAAGGGAGATTTTGAATCTCTGCACACACTTTTGGACACTGGACACTTTTGGATTGTGTGAGGCCCAATGAATATCTGAGCGTTATGTGACAGGCTCGATGGCACAGCTGTGACCAAAGTGACTAGAGGATAAGGGAGATTTTGAATCTCTGCACACACTTTTGGACACTGGACACTTTTGGATTGTGTGAGGCCCAATGAATATCTGAGCGCTATGTGACAGGCTCGATGGCACAGCTGTGACCAAAGTGACTAGAGGATAAGGGAGATTTTGAATCTCTGCACACACTTTTGGACACTGGACACTTTTGGATTGTGTGAGGCACAATGAATATCTGAGCGCTATGTGACAGGCTCGATGGCACAGCTGTGACCAAAGAGACTAGAGGATAAGGGAGATTTTGAATCTCTGCACACACTTTTGGACACTGGACACTTTTGGATTGTGTGAGGCCCACTGATATCTGAACGCTATGTGACAGGCTCGATGGCACAGCTGTGACCAAAGTGACTAGAGGATAAGGGAGATTTTGAATCTCTGCACACACTTTTGGACACTGGACACTTTTGGATTGTGTGAGGCCCACTGATATCTGAGCGCTATGTGACAGGCTCGATGGCACAGCTGTGACCAAAGTGACTAGAGGATAAGGGAGATTTTGAATCTCTGCACACACTTTTGGATACTGGACACTTTTGGATTGTGTGAGGCCCAATGAATATCTGAGCGCTATGTGACAGGCTCGATGGCACAGCTGTGACCAAAGTGACTAGAGGATAAGGGAGATTTTGAATCTCTGCACACACTTTTGGACACTGGACACTTTTGGATTGTGTGAGGCCCAATGAATATCTGAGCGCTATGTGACAGGCTCGATGGCACAGCTGTGACCAAAGTGACTAAAGGATAAGGGAGATTTTGAATCTCTGCACATACTTTTGGACACTGGACACTTTTGGATTGTGTGAGGCCCAATGAATATCTGAGCGCTATGTGACAGGCTCGATGGCACAGCTGTGACCAAAGTGACTAGAGGATAAGGGAGATTTTGAATCTCTGCACACACTTTTGGATACTGGACACTTTTGGATTGTGTGAGGCCCAATGAATATCTGAGCGCTATGTGACAGGCTCGATGGCACAGCTGTGACCAAAGTGACTAGAGGATAAGGGAGATTTTGAATCTCTGCACACACTTTTGGACACTGGACACTTTTGGATTGTGTGAGGCCCAATGAATATCTGAGCGCTATGTGACAGGCTCGATGGCACAGCTGTGACCAAAGTGACTAAAGGATAAGGGAGATTTTGAATCTCTGCACATACTTTTGGACACTGGACACTTTTGGATTGTGTGAGGCCCAATGAATGAGCGCTATGTGACAGGCTCGATGGCACAGCTGTGACCAAAGTGACTAGAGGATAAGGGAGATTGGATTGCTTTTAAAAAAGCAGTTTGCGGAGCAGTGGGTAAACAGCAATGCAGGAATGTCAGGAAGCCTTAGAAGGCAGCCCAACAACCAACACCACTGATACACCACTATATAGCCTCCCCTTGCACTGCACACACAGTGACTGGTGTGTTGTGCAGGCCAAATCGCTAGCAGCAGAAGCAGTTTTTTTGTCTTCTTCCCTGCCTAACGCTCTCCCTACAGAATCAGCAACCTCTCCCTATACTGAGATCGGCAGAAGTAAGATGGCGGTCGGCGTGCACGCCCTTTTATACCCCCTGTGACGCCCACCAAAGCAAGCCAATCACTTGCATGCCCTTCTGAAAGATGGTGGTGACCCCTGCCTATGTCATCACGTTGCCCACAGTGTCCGTGGATCCTGATTGGCTGAAAAAGAGCGCAAAACAAACTTTTGAAACGCGACTTTGGCACGTAAGTCGCCGACCTCGTGGCCGACCTCATCCTAGGGTCGGGTTTCATTTCATGAAACCCGACTTTGCCAAAAGTCGGCGACTTTTGAATTTTTTCGACCCGTTTCGCTCAACTCTAGTGTTGAGCTTTCCGATACCGCAAGTATCGGGTATCGGCCGATATTTGCCGTATCGGAATTCCGATACTGAGTACCGGAACCACAACTTTTACCATAAAGTGAGACTAGGGACTTTTTTTTTTTAAGTGGCGGAGGAATACATTGCGGAAGGATACCTACCTTCCGACATTGGATTCCTGCAGCCCGTAGAGAGCGGCAGCATCAGCTGATGCTGCAGTTCTCTACCCAAGATCGTCATGGGACACACTTGTGGACTGCTTCGGATCATGGGTGAGTATTTTTGTGGTTTGTTATGTTAATATTTATTCCGTAGACGACAATGGCTTCGGGGAACAATGTGACAAGTATTGGTAAGTATGTTACTCTATGTTATATGTACTGTATGTCAATGTATGTATTGTATGAATGTATTGTATGTAGCATGCATGTAGTATGTATGTAGTATGTATGTAGCATGTATGTAGCATGCATGTAGTATATATGTAGTATGTATGTAGCATGTAGTATGTATGCAGCATGCATGCAGTATGTATGTAGCATGCATGTAGTATGTATGTAGTATGTATGTAGCATGTAGTATGTATGTAGCATGCATGCAGTATGTATGTAGCATGCATGTAGTATGTATGTAGTATGTATGTAGCATGTAGTATGTATGTAGCATGCATGTAGTATGTAGCATGCATGCAGTATGTATGTAGCATGCATGTATTATATATGTAGTATGTATGTAGTATGTATGTAGCATGTAGTATGTATGATGCATATATGTAGTATGTAGTATGTATGTAGCATGTAGTATGTATGATGCATATATGTAGTATGTATGTAGTATGTATGTAGCATGTAGTATGTATGTAGTATGTATGTAGCATGTAGCATGTATGTAGCATGCATGTAGTATATATGTAGTATGTATGTAGCATGTAGTATGTATGTAGCATGCATGCAGTATGTATGTAGCATGCATGTAGTATGTATGTAGTATGTATGTAGCATGTAGTATGTATGTAGCATGCATGTAGTATGTATGTAGCATGCATGCAGTATTATGTAGCATGCATGTAGTATATATGTAGTATGTATGTAGTATGTATGTAGCATGTAGTATGTATGATGCATATATGTAGTATGTAGTATGTATGATGCATATATGTAGTATGTATGTAGTATGTATGTAGCATGTAGTATGTATGTAGCATGTATGTAGCATGCATGTAGTATATATGTAGTATGTATGTAGTATGTATGTAGCATGTAGCATGTATGTAGCATGCATGTAGTATATATGTAGTATGTATGTAGCATGTAGTATGTATGTAGCATGCATGTAGTATATATGTACTATGTATGTAGCATGTAGTATGTATGTAGCATGCATGTTGTATGTATGTATGTAGTATGTTTTTTTTTTTTTTTTTTACATTTAACACATTAGCCGGATGATGGGACTACTACTGTCCCATCATTGGCTAATGTGTCAATCACTGTCATGGTAGCAGGCATCGCCCGATGGGACTTGTAGTCCCATCAGACGATGCCTGCACAGACCCCCGGACATCAGCACAGCCCCCCGGCAGGCCGGCACAGCCCCCCGGCAGGCCGGTACAGACCCCCACAGGGTGCACAGACCCCGGGCAGTCTGCACAGCCCACCGGCAGGCCGGCACAGACCCCCGGCAGGCCGGCAGAGACCCCCGGAAGGCCCGTACAGACCCCCGAGAGGCTGTACAAGGGCAGGAAAGGGTTTTTCCAATTCCGATACCGGAAGTCTCATAGACTTGAATGGGACTTCCGGTATCAGCATCGGCGATACCGATACTTTTTTTAAAGATCGGCCGATCCATTCCGATCCGATATTTTGAAGTATCGGACGGTATCACTCAACTCTAATTGTATGTAGTATATATGTATGTTGCATGCATGCAGTATATATGCAGTATATATGTAGTATGCATGTTGCATGCATGTGGTATGTATGTAGCATGTATGTATGTAGTATGTATGTAGTATGTATGTTGCATGTATGTAGCATGTATGTAGTATGTATGTTGCATGTATGTAGCATGTAGTGTGTATGTATGCAGCATGTATGTAGTGTGTATGTTGCATGTATGTAGCATGTAGTGTGTATGTTGCATGTATGTAGCATGTAGTATATATGTTACATGTAGTATATATAGTATATATGTAGTATGCATGTTGCATGCATGTAGTATATATGTTGTATGTATGTTGCATGCATGTAGTATATATGTATTATGTATGTAGTATGTATGTAGCATGTATGTAGTATGCATGTTGCATGTAGTATATATGTAGTATGTATGTTACATGTAGTATATATAGTATATATGTAGTATGCATGTTGCATGCATGTAGTATATATGTTGTATGTATGTTGCATGCATGTAGTATATATGTATTATGTATGTAGTATGTATGTAGCATGTATGTAGTATGTAGCATGCATGTAGTATGTAGCATGTATGTCGTATGTATGTTACATGTAGTATATATGTAGTATGTATGTTACATGCAGTATATATGTAGTATGTACGTTGCATGCATGTAGTATATATGTAGTATGTATGTAGCATGTATGTACCATGCATGTAGTATGTAGCATGTATGTAGTATGTATGTTACATGTAGTATATATGTAGTATGTATGTTACATGTAGTATATATGTAGTATGTATGTAGCATGTATGTAGTATGTAGCATGTATGTAGCATGCATGTAGTATGTAGCATGTATGTAGCATGCATGTAGTATGTAGCATGTATGTAGTATGCATGTTGCATGTAGTATATATGTAGTATGTATGTTACATGTAGTATATATGTAGTATGCATGCTGTATGTATGTAGCATGTAATTTTTTTTTTTTTTTTTTTTTTTTTACATTCAACACATTAGCCGGATGATGGGACTACTACTGTCCCATCATTGGCTAATGTGTCAATCACTGTCATGGTAGCAGGCATCGCCCGATGGGACTTGTAGTCCCATCGGACGATGCCTGCACAGACCACCAGAGCCTGCACAGACCACCGGCAGGCCGGCACAGCCCCCCGGAGCCTGCACAGACCACCGGCAGGCCGGCACAGCCCCCGGCAGGCCGGCACAGACCACCGGAGCCTGCACAGACCACCGGCAGGCAGGCACAGCCCCCCGGCAGGCCGGCACAGCCCCCCCGGCAGGCCGGCACAGAACCCCGTAGCCTGCACAGCCCCCCGGCAGGCCGGCACAGACCACCGGAGCCTGCACAGACCCCCCGGCAGGCCGGCACAGCCCCCCGAAAGGCCCGTACAGACCCCAGAGAGGCTGTACAAGGCAAAAATAGGGTTTTTCTTATTCCGATACCGGAATTCCCATAGACTTGAATGGGACTTCCGGTATCGGAATCGGCGATACCCGATATTTTTTTTAGATCGGCCGATCCATTCCGATCCGATATTTTGAAGTATCGGACGGTATCACTCAACTCTAATTGTATGTAGTATATATGTATGTTGCATGCATGCAGTATATATGCAGTATATATGTAGTATGCATGTTGCATGCATGTGGTATGTATGTAGCATGTATGTATGTAGTATGTATGTAGTATGTATGTTGCATGTATGTAGCATGTATGTAGTATGTATGTTGCATGTATGTAGCATGTAGTGTGTATGTATGCAGCATGTATGTAGTGTGTATGTTGCATGTATGTAGCATGTAGTGTGTATGTTGCATGTATGTAGCATGTAGTATATATGTAGTATGTATGTTACATGTAGTATATATAGTATATATGTAGTATGCATGTTGCATGCATGTAGTATATATGTTGTATGTATGTTGCATGCATGTAGTATATATGTATTATGTATGTAGTATGTATGTAGCATGTATGTAGTATGCATGTTGCATGTAGTATATATGTAGTATGTATGTTACATGTAGTATATATAGTATATATGTAGTATGCATGTTGCATGCATGTAGTATATATGTTGTATGTATGTTGCATGCATGTAGTATATATGTATTATGTATGTAGTATGTATGTAGCATGTATGTAGTATGTAGCATGCATGTAGTATGTAGCATTTATGTCGTATGTATGTTACATGTAGTATATATGTAGTATGTATGTTACATGCAGTATATATGTAGTATGTACGTTGCATGCATGTAGTATATATGTAGTATGTATGTAGCATGTATGTAGTATGTAGCATGTATGTAGCATGCATGTAGTATGTAGCATGTATGTAGTATGTATGTTACATGTAGTATATATGTAGTATGTATGTTACATGTAGTATATATGTAGTATGCATGTAGCATGTATGTAGTATGTAGCATGTATGTAGCATGCATGTAGTATGTAGCATGTATGTAGCATGCATGTAGTATGTAGCATGTATGTAGTATGCATGTTGCATGTAGTATATATGTAGTATGTATGTTACATGTAGTATATATGTAGTATGCATGCTGTATGTATGTAGCATGTAATTTTTTTTTTTTTTTTTTTTTTTTTTACATTCAACACATTAGCCGGATGATGGGACTACTACTGTCCCATCATTGGCTAATGTGTCAATCACTGTCATGGTAGCAGGCATCGCCCGATGGGACTTGTAGTCCCATCGGATGATGCCTGCACAGACCACCAGAGCCTGCACAGACCACCGGCAGGCCGGCACAGCCCCCCGGAGCCTGCACAGACCACCGGCAGGCCGGCACAGCCCCCGGCAGGCCGGCACAGACCACCGGAGCCTGCACAGACCACCGGCAGGCAGGCACAGCCCCCCGGCAGGCCGACACAGCCCCCCCGGCAGGCCGGCACAGAACCCCGTAGCCTGCACAGACCCCCCGGCAGGCCGGCACAGCCCCCCGAAAGGCCCGTACAGACCCCAGAGAGGCTGTACAAGGCAAAAATAGGGTTTTTCTTATTCCGATACCGGAAGTCCCATAGACTTGAATGGGACTTCCGGTATCGGAATCGGCGATACCCGATATTTTTTTTAGATCGGCCGATACCATCCGATCCGATACTTTTAAGTATCGGACGGTATCGCTCAACACTACATATAACTAAAAATGTATGAATTTTACTCACAGAGAATGAAGTCCAATATTTCTTGTCAAAATTATTAAAATTACAGACAAAATATCAAAAACAAGTCTCCTGATATCTTTAGTAACAGACTGCGTGCCTGGGCTATAAATATAATTACGTCATCAAGCAAGTAAGATCGCCAAAAGTTCCAGAAGCCTCAAAAATTATTAAAAACTTCAAGTGTATCCACAATTTTGGCCTCTAGTGTATATATGTGTGTGTCACTGACATCTATATAAACATCTATTGTATATGTATATATCTATTCTATCTATTCTATTCTAACCTGTCACTCTGTGATTTTACTGAATGTGGCACTTGAATTACCGGCTTTTATTCTATCCTTTATCGAATGTTACCGCCTTTTTCTGATTTTAAGAAAAATGCTTGTGTTACTGATCACGAATCCAGATATACCATATTCGTGCTGAATTTATGCTTGGCAATTGTTTTCTAAACATATTCGCTCATCACTAATGGTACTGTCACACTTAGCGATGCACCAGCTATCCCGACCAGCGATATGACGTGGTCAGGATCGCTGGTGCATCGCTAAGTGGTCGCTAGTGAGCTGCCACACAGGCAGATCTCACCAGCGACATCGCTGGGGACGGGGGTCGCTACTTACCTGTCACACTAGGCGATCCTGACGTCCTCCCGCCCGGCTCCATGCTCGTCTCTCCACAGGAAGCGCTGCAGGAAGCTGATGACGAGAAACAGTCCAGCCTGTTCTCGTGCGATCAGCGATAACCAGCGGGGGAGCGGGTCATAGGTAAGTATCAGACACAGCGATATCGCTAGCAATATCGCTATAACGTCACAAGTTATAGCGATATTGCTAGCGATATCGCTTAGTGTGACAGGCCCTTAATTCTGACAAACTGGAAAAAATCTACTGCCACACAACATAAGTACACAGTGCTATATAATATAATGACGAGGATAAAAACAATGATGTGAGTGTTTCTTTAAAAGAAAAGTTTTACACAATTGAATTTTGCAGTACAACCCTAGATGATAAAATTAATATTGTGTTGTTATTACAATTCCAAAAAAAATTTCGACTCCAGGCCAGACCCCTAAATAAATTCAGACCCAAGAAAAGACTACTTAATAAATACATACTCAGGCCCAAGGGCAAATATTCCATCTGTGCAACTTGTGCAGCCGCATAGGGGCTCAAGAGTTAAGGTGGCCCATTTCCACTTCCAAAACATGTGAAATTGTTCATTATGTTAAGCCATTGGGCTTTAAAGTGCCAATATACTGTTCTGGCACAGGGTTTTTCTTTTTTCAGTCTGTTTCCGAGAGTGCGCCGGCCCCATATTTACTTACTTCTTCTTGTTTTCAGGTCCCAGCGATCAGGCCCCCACTGATCTATAAATTATTACCCATCACATAAATAGATGATAAATGCCTGATCTTCACTGGTAATCCCTATAGTTTCACCTTTACAAGGCAAAAAGGTCCAGTGATGTTGGATCCACCATGTATGCACCACAGCACTGGTAAAAAATTGAAACAGGTTGTCTAAGTATAAAAAGGCTATTTCATAAATGGGAGTTTTCATATTAATATTTGAATGGTTATAATTATGTATCATTATTTATATTTTTTTCTACCATATTTTAATAAATAATAGAAAGCAACTCAATATTTGACTTTTTTACTTTTAAAATATACTAAATATTGAGTGCAGCAGGAAAGTATTCTTACAAGAAAATATCCAACCTCAAATCAATTTGGTGGCTGAATGAGCAGCACGTTGGCTTAGCGATTAGAACTGTTGCTTTGCATCACTGGGGTCTTAGGTTCAAAAACTAAGGCCAACATCTGCATATAGTTTGTATTCTCTCCCCATGTTTGTATGGGTCTCTTTCACATTCTTCAATTTTCTCCTAAACTCCACAGTCACACTGATAGGGAATTTGGATTGTGGTCCCGAATGCAGACAGAGATGGTGATGCCTATGTAAGTGAATAAATTAAATAAATTCAAAATAAAGGTATAAATCTAAAATGTTTTTGACTAAACTTTTGCAGCCACTCAAAATTATGCTCCATATCTCTTCCTGTGCATAATTGAGAAGGCATAATTCTCCAGACAATTATTTATAAGAATCTGCTTGTGAAAGGGCAAAAAAATAGACAAGATAGCATTAGAAGAAGTTAAGAGGCACTCGAGAAAACTTCAAATCCTCTTTTGTTCAATCCAATTATTAAAGTCATAAAATTGGAGCAAATCTGTCACATCATTCTGCCACTTCTGTGCTTGTTTGTGTTCCCATATATGATTTCTTTTTTTTTCCTATTAAAGTAATAAAGTTTAAGTAATACAACTTCAAAAATGACCATTTTAGAAAAATTGGGCAATAGCTTAAATGGTTAATGATAGTCATTGTCCAAAAAACAGTGAAAAATCAAAATTGTAGTGATTTTTATGCTACATGAAAAGGAACAATAGCACTTTCCTGTGAAAAAATACCACTTAAACCTTTGACTATTACGAAGTATTTTAAGTGGGGCTTTTGTTGGAGAAAATACATGCTAAAGCAGTGAAAATCTCTGACATGGGCATGAAATGTGGGTCAATGTGTGTTTGAATTTTTTTTTACAATTTGGAGTCCAATTAATAATTGGATTTTAACAATGTCGGAATGACAAAGCTACTGCCAAGGATCTCAAGGGCAAAGAATTAAAGTTGTGATATATTGAACTTTTATTTGGTAAAAATCCCATGTCTTATCTTTTCTTTCAGGCAAGTAATGGTATGAGGGACCAGCAGGAAAGGGGAAAAACAAGACAGAAGATATATTGTATTTAGTTTAAAACCTTGTCCAAAAACAGATTTTATCCAGCTCAGTTTGCAAATTTTAAATGCTAATCCTTACCTGCTTAAAATAAAAACCAAACATCTGAAATAAATAATAATAAATGAAAAAAATTGAGCAAAATTAACTTTAACTGATAAGTTACGGAGCTGGAAAGCGCAGCTCTGCCAAATATACAGTGGCCGCAGCTGGGTACTGTATATCCACCCCATGTACAAATCAATAGGAGGTGAATGTGCAGCACCTGGATGCGGCCACTTTACATTCGACGGACATTTCAACCTATGAAGGAACGTTTCACTAGTATGAACTAGTTACTGGCATCCTGCTTACCCTGGCCAGTTATTGAGAAATGAACACTCATTCAAAGAAAATCATGTAGCCTAGGGACAGTTACAGGAGCAGGAAGAGTGGCAGAATACAGCCTCTAGACAAGGCTTATGGCTTTGCAGTCCGTTGCTAAATATATTGCTGCTGCACATGACCACTTTTTATTTTAGGTGAAAAAATGGACTATATTGTAATCCATAGAGTATTATGCACTTTGTGCTACATTTTGGTGGTATGTAACACTCCAAAAGAGGTTTAAAATTTGTTTCTAGATTGAATTTGTCATCCATAGAGTATTATGTGCTTTGTGTTACATTTTGGTGGTATATAACACTCCAAAAAATGCATAAAATTAATTTTTTGGATTGTATTAGTAATCCATACAGTGTAATGTGCTTAGTGGGTGACAAGGTAACAAAGATGTTAGAATTTTGATAGTCTCCCAAGGGAGCAACCAAAGGAATATCGAAGCTTGACCTAGCTGGCGTGACAACAGAGTTGACGGGATCCTGTGGTCTGTAACTGGAACCGTCTGTTTTCCCAGAATCACCAAGGCATGAACCTAGGCAGCAGCTTTCACCTCTGGGATTCTTGCTGACTGCAGATGGGAGATCCAGGATCCAGCAACTGGTGAGCAGTGTGCGGAGCCTAGCTTGCTTGAAAGAAAGAAGGAGGGCCAGGGCTGGATACATACTAGTGGGTAGCAGGTACCGAAAGTTGGTATCCAGAGGGAGGTCAGTACATATGACCAGCAGCGGAGATGAGGGTCCATAGAAGAGTTTGGAACCCATCATCACATCTTGTTCAACCAGTAGGCAGTAGAGATGGAACACTTGCCTGGAAGGCTGCAAAAGCTGACAGCTGCAACCAAGGTCATATTCCTCAAATTGGAAGGGCAACATCGCAGGTATGTGGTGGGTGTGATCTGAGAAGGAAGGGAGCAAAATGAACCATTATTGCAAAATGAACAGGCTTAGAAAGGCACCTCAAGTCCCCTCAAGACAGGGCTACCACCCTTGAGAGATTGGACTATCCTTGGGGTTCCCCACCCCCTATGCACAAGCAGACATTGATGCAGATAACACAGGGAGCTGTCACCCTACATGTCGGGGGTCCAGCGCTACCCGAAGTCTGGTCACTTGGACCTCAAGCACCTGGGAACCGGGCTCCAGGAAGAAGATGGAGACAATCACCCCAGCCTCCCGAGGAAGCAGAAAAAGAAGCAGACACCTGAAGAAGATTACTGTATTAACCACCATATCATTTTCTCCTGGTTTTGTACTTTATGCAAAGCCTTTGAGTGTAGGAGTATGAAAACTACACTTTCAAAATATTTGAATGAATCCCCCAGTTGTTGCATTGAAGGGTCTATGATGACTGGATGACTTTATTTATCATTTTATTTCTGGCTTTGCACTGTGTGCAGAGCCTTTATAAGTGTAGGAGCACCACAAATTCACAATAATTGAATGAGGCACTACAATTGGTACCTTCAAGGGTGTATGGATGACCCTACTTGTAATTTTTGGCAGGCTTTGCACTGCATAACAATTTGAACATAATGTGTATGAGGCCCTCCTTTATGTCTAATATGGGGTGCATCTGAGTCCCTCTTCCATCTATTTTTTTGCAGTTCGTGCTTCCTTCATAAATTACACTGAAATTTCCAATGTTTTAATAATAATATTTTTATAAGCATTAATAAAATATTCAATTTTGGTTTGCTTAAATTATTATTTTTTAAATTCTTTTAAATTTTGCCTTATTTACAAGTCAATATACAGGAGAAAATATTTCATAACATTTTTTTTTCCTGTAAACTCCAATTTCTCGTTGATTTTGATTGTTTTAATGTCAGTCCTTAAAGTGGAGTAAAATTGTGACACCATTGTTCTCAGCAGCTCTCTGGGAATCAGATATGCTTCCAGGGGTATTTCCCATGCTGTTCTCTTTCCATTCAGCACTTTTTCCATCTACTTCAATAATTTCACTGCCCCCCCAGACCTCCTTGTAGCATCTGTTAAAAAATGCTCTGATTTCCCATTGCCTCCCATTATACTCATTACTCGTTATGAGCATCTGAGCATTATGAATTGCTTGATTCGAATAACCAGTATTCAAGCATTTTAGTGCTTGCTCATCCCTTTTGTCTGCAGATTGAGATTCTGGTTAAGCTTTTATCTTAAATTATGTGGCAAGGCTCGTAAAAAGGGTCGATATTGACTTTTAGGATTGCTATTTCCAATAGGTGACACTTCCTCTCTGAAGATAAAATTTGCATATTACATTTCCAAGAGGAGCATTGTATGGCTTTCAAGACTGCTTACCCTGACATGTCACTTTCCACTAGCTCTCCAGTTGCACATATGATGGCTTCTGAAAAATTACCTGAAACTTTAGGTACACCTTAAATGTCTAGCCTCTGAGAACTGAAATGACTGTTTGGGGTAACACATTCCAGGGAACTGGTGCAGCATACGAAAAGACTTTGAGATTGGAGTGTATGGTTTAGCTAATAAAGCATATTTTTCTTAAATCATTAGCAGAATAGAAAATTCGGGTAGTATGGCAGACAGAGATGAAAGAGGAGATGTCGCTTGGTGCAGCATGTCATTTAAGAAATAAGCTGTTCTTACAAGATAAAAAAAATAAATGACAGATGAGTTATCAAACTACTCGTCACATTATGTTAGAGGGCACAGGTAAAGATGAATTCATAAACTGTATGTCTTGTTTTTGGTTTTCTGTTCTGACATAGAAATAAAAAGTAAAAAAGATGGTGCACACAATGGACAACAATGGCACTTGATGTCTCCATTTGGCTTACAACAGAGTCAATTAGTTCCTGATGTTGAGTCTATTATTTGGATGAGAATAAATGTGTAAATAAGGGTGGGCCACTAGTAGGGAAATAGGCTAAACCAAAGGGTGCTGCATCAAGCATGAAATGTGCAATTGGAACTTAGGGCATGAAAAAGAATCATGCTTAATTGATGCGCTAAACTAATATACAAGTGCTTCTTACAAAATTAGAATACCGTATCATCTAAAAGTTAATTTATTTCAGTTCAACTCATATATTATATAGAGTCATTGCAAACAGAATGTTAGGGCTGGTGGAACGCACCAAATTATAAAGTAGTAGTAGGTGCGTTCGCAGCCCGGAGTCCACCGTGCAGAGGTGGTACACTGCTGCTAGACAATGGCGGAAGAATAGAGCGGCGTGAACAGTCACACGTGGGTTACATCACCCAGTGTGAGCAGGAGCGGACTCTGTTAATTCACAGAGCCGCACAACCACTGAACGTGGATGCAGGAGCCGGTTTAGCTCACAGAGCCCGGCCAAACGACCACAGAGCTCTACCCCAAGGACACGGGGTTAGAGTCCCTCTAGGCCCACTGAGCGCGCGGCGTCGCTACCACGAACGTCGCTATAGACGCTGGCTATGGAGTGTGGAGCACTTGCACTGAGGCATGCCAAGTCACTGATGAGACTAAAGCCTGACTCAAACTCTGGCCTACCTATGCCTAAGCCTGAGTGCTAGCAGCTAGGCTGCACAACACATGCGTACCAAGGGTAGGGGTTTCATAATGAGTCAGTCACCAGAGACATTTATACGTGCATACATCACTCACTCCATATAGTCTGAAAATACAGTCTATCCTAGCGCATGGCCAAGCGGCCATGCAAACCTATTATAGCCATGAGCTTCCTGGACCTTCCTGGCAGGACATGGGCTACAAGTGTCACATTCCTTGTCTCAAGCTACTCATGACCAATAGACAATGCCAGAAGCGTCTTACCTGGGCCAAGTAGAAAAAGAACTGGACTGTTGCTTCGTGGTCCAAGGTGTTTTCACATGAAAGTAAATTTAGCATTTCCTTTATAATCAAGGTCCCAGAGTCTGGAGGAAGAGTGGAGAGGCACACAATCCAAGCTACTTGAGGTCTAGTGTGAAGTTTCCACAATCAGTGATAATGGGGGAGCCATGTCATCTGCTGGTGTAGGTCCACTGTGTTTTATCAAGACCAAAGTCAGCGCAGCCATCTACAAGGAAATATTAGAGCACTTCATGCTTCCCTCTGCCATCAAGCTTTTTGGAGATGGAAATTTCATTCTCCAGCAGGACTAGACACCTGTCCATCCTGCCAAAAGTACCAATACCTGGTTTACAAACAACAGTACCACTGTGCTTGATTGGCCAGCAAACTCGCCTGACCTTAACCCCATAGAGAATCTATGGAGTATTGTCAAGAGGAAGATGAGAGACACCAGACCCAACAATGCAGACGAGCTGAAGGCTGCTATGAAAGCAACCTGGGCTTCCATAACACCTCAGCAGTGCCACAGGCTGAGCGCCTCCATGCCACTCTGCATTGATGCAGTAAATGATGCAAAAGGAGCCCCGACCAAGTATTGAGTGCATTTACTGAACATACATTTCAGTAGGCCAACATTTCAGATTTTAAAATCATTTTTCAAGCTGGTGTTATAAAGTATTCTAATTTACTGAGATAATGACTTTGGCGTTTTCATTGGCTGTAAGCCATAATCATTACCATTAACAGAAATAAACACTTGAAATAGATCCGACTGTTTTGACTTTATAATATGAGTTTCACTTTTTGTATTGAAGAACTGAAATAAATTAACTTTTTGATGATATTATAATTTTGCGAGAAGCACCAGTATGTGCAGGGCCGGACTGGCCATCTGGCAATTCTGGCAAATGCCAGAAGGGCCTGTCCTGTCATAGGCCTCCTTGTCTGCTGCGCTGTTAACAGAATCGGTGTACTGAAGACACCCATACAGTTAAGAGTTGTGACAAAGCGCAAAGTCGCTGACTCCGTCACTTACCCCAGCAGGCCATGAGAATCATTAGACATATTGGTCTTGTAGTAAGTCTTGCTTTCCTCCATCCAGGGTAATACTAGTAATATATCCCATCTGGTGCTTGGGAATGGGGACAGCATGGGCCTGTGTGATTTCAAATGCCAGGGCTGAACTTCAGCCCCAGTCCTTACCTGTGTATGTGGTATAAAAAACAACTTTATTAGCACCTGCTGACAAACCATTTAAAACAAGTAAAAAAACACACAAACACTGAAGTACATAACACCCCTGGATATTATATCAAATCCACACCAGATATGCAATAGCACAATATAAATTTGAGCTTTCTCAGTCGAAACAGAAGAAACCACAGTCAAATAACTCATGCTGTTTGTTATAAAGTATAGGATTATAAACCGTACCAAAAAACAAACAATTGTCAGAGTCATAAGTCTGTAAATACATGAATGGATGGGCATCCCCAAGATCCTGAACAAAAAAAAACATATGACTCAGGTGGAAAATGGCATGGTGTGCAGACATCATAGATACTTTTTTCTAGTGCCTTGCATTACATGGATTCTTATTTATTGGTGCCTTATTTTCCACTGCAGGCATGCACTTCACACTAGTTGTCTTGCATTATGCCTATGCCTCTTGTTCTATTTCAACTCATATGTGATTCATGTCTAGGTGCTTTATGTCTGCCCCATCTTATGGGCTGTGCATAGTAGACTACCCCACACACAGACATAATATTCAGTAGGTTTGTCTATGCTACACACTCTACGCTGTCTAGACACCATGCCATTTTCCGTCTGAGTCATATGGTTTCCTTTGTTTAGCATCTTGAGGACGCCCATCCATATATGCATTTACAGACTTATGAGAACTATTGTGTTTATTTTTTGGTATGGTTTATAATCCTATACAGTAGAACAGCATGAGTTATTTGACTGCGTTTACTTCTGTTTGAATTGACAAAGCTCAAATTTATATTTTACTAATGCGTATCTGGTGTGGATTTGATATAATATCCAGGGGTGTTATGTGTGACACCCCAGAGTCCAGTTGTCACAGTGACATTGTCTCCCTATAAGAGGTGAAGTCATGCTTGGAGGCAGAAGGAGAGCCCCCATGCCAGGTAACATAGATTAAATCACAATTCCTGCTGCAGGTCAAAAAAAGGAGCTGCCTTATAAATTCTGGCCAGCAGATGGGGTTGGTGAGTCAGCTAGAGGTCAGCTGAGGGAGTTGTCATGGAAACGAGAGCAGCTGTGAGGAAAATGACAAGACAGTTAAACGTGAGGTAAAAAGATCTTTCTGGAAGATCCAGTCAGTTCAAGACGGGAAGCTGATCTGTGAAGAGGGAAAGGACATGAGCAGAGACAGAGAGGCTCTGGGGAAGCTAAAAACTGCACATAGCAGACCCCAGAGCGAAGCGCTAATAGAGAGAAAAGGGACGCCAGAGTCCTTGGTGGTCAGGAGCTGTATGTCCTGACCGCCGAATCTGAAAGTACAGGGGACTGTAAGTTCCTGTGCGACATTGAACACCTGAGGGCATGGCAGTGGATAAGGAGCCCAGGGCTGATGGTGAAAAGGATGGTACCCGTGGAATAGGCTCATGCTGACAGCCGTACAGGTTAGAGAAACCATCACGCAATAGAGGGTCATAGCTTAGTTGCAAACAGCAGAGACCCGCACACAAAGCGTAGAAGGAAGGTCCTAAACCCCACCTGGCAATGTGGATCCCCTGAATGCCTCCAGGCGAGCCGGACTCAATCCATCACCTGTATGTGGTACTCTGAATTGCAACCAATTGCCAGTAAAAGGTAAAGAAACTGCACCTCTCTGCGCCCTTCTCTCATTTCTCTGCACCCCAACGTTCACCGCCATCTTCACTATTAATCAAACATCTTTGCCCTGGGACTATTGCTCTACCTGTGGAGAGCTATTTTCACATCAGCTGCGACACACCAACAGTCTCAGGGGATCAACACTGCAGCGCTGGTCACCTCTGACCAGAATACCACAGGTGGCGTCACATATTTAATCATCTATAAACTTTATCTTCGTTTTTACCACACTTCAACATCACACAGCTATTCCCCCTATTTTATTTACTGGACGCCCCAGGGCCACGGACCGGGTCACCGCCGCCGTGACACCGTCCCCCATTGAAGTCAACGGGCCCGGTACCGAGTACCCCACGGCCCTGCGCGGGGCGCTCCATAATACTTCACTGTTGTGTGTTTGTTTTACTTGTTTTTAATGGTTTGTCAGCAGATGCTAATAAAGTTGTTGTTTTTTATACCACATATATTAGGTGTGCGCATCAATTATGTATTATTCTTTTTCTTGTTGTTTATTATTTGGATGAGATGAAGAGTGCTACATTCTTCATTATTCTAACCATAAAATATGAAGGAACCTGAGACCGAGGCATCCTATGGAGCCGTTTTAAAATCCACTCCAAAAATCATTATCAACTGTATGTTAGACTGTATGAATATAAAAATGATACCTAATAAAAATAACCTCCAAAATGCAGAAAACTCAACATTAGAAAAAAAAACTTACCTTTTGCCTCAGTTTTGTCTCACAAAATGCTAATTGAGAGGCTCTGCAACCCCTTCCTACATCCTAATGTAAGTGTATGCCACAGTCAAGGTGTGTGTGTGGAGGAGGTTTGGAAACTGTTATACACCTAGCATTTGCCTCTAAAACAGCAATGACCAGAGCTAGCTCTGATCACTGCTGCTTAACCAGTTTGTGTCAGGAACACTGCACTGCACTTGCTCACTGATCCAGAGCGCGTGTCCTGAGTACAAAGACTGTGCACAAAGATACCTGCGGAGCGGGCAGCAGTGGTGACAATGCATGCTCTTGGACCTGAATCACGTGACTGCTGGGGGTGTGGCCTAAGCTCCACAGAGCTAGGAGCTGCAGGGAAACTCCTAGAAAGGTAACCCCCCAGACCCCTGTCCGACACCACGTTCACAGGCAGTCCATGCAGTCGAATAATGTGCTGTATAAACCAGCGGGCCAAGGTTTCAGCGGATGGTAATGCAGGTAATGGCACAAAGTGGGCTTGCTTAGAAAATCTATCAACCACTACCCATACCACTGAGTTGCCCTTGGAAGGTGGAAGGTTAGTGATAAAGTCCATGGACAAGTGTGTCCATGGTTTATCCGGAATTGGCAAAGGCACCAATTCCCCGGCTGGACAGACTTGAGAGCTTATAGAGCGCGCGCACACCCCACAAGTATTCACAAACCTTTTTATATCAGTACCCATAGAGGGCCACCAAAACCCCTAGCTACTGCCCCCTGGGTAGCCGCAATAACAGGGTGTGCACTTAACACAGAGTCATGAAATTCTTGAAGGAGTGTGGGACGGAATTGTTCTGGTACAAACAATTTACCTGGGGGTTTATTCCTGGGAGCTTGTGCTTGTGCTTCCAGAATCTCTCTCTGTAACTCAGAGGAGATTTTGGCTACAACCACTCCCGGTTGAAGAATAGAGGAAGGAGGTTCTGGAGGGGACAAAGAATCAAAACTTCGGGATAAGGCATCTGCCTTTACATTTTTAGACCCTTGTCAGAACGTGATGGTAAAATGAAATTGAGAAAAAAAAAGTGCCCACCGAGCCTGTCTGGGGGTCAATCTCTTAGCAGACTCGATATAGGCCAGGTTTTTATGATCAGTGATGACCGTAATGGGATGAGCAGCCCCCTCCAAAAAATGCCTCCATTCTTCAAAGGCCAATTTAACTGCTAACAATTCCCTGTTACTGACATCAAAGTTTCTCTCGGCCGAAGAGAACTTCTTAGAGAAAAAGGCACAGGGTTTGAGGTTAGTCAGGATAGAGGGGCCCTGTGACAATACTGCCCCCACCTCCGAAGCGTCGACCTCGATGATAAAAGATCTTGACGAATCGGGTTGTACCAACACAGGGGCTGTAGTAAAACACTTCTTTAATGCCAGGAAGGAATTTTTTGCGGCCACGGACCAATTTTTTACATCTGCCCCTTTAAGAGTGAGGTCCGTCAAGGGTTTTATCACCTGCGAGAACCCTTTAATGAACTTCCTATAATAATTAGCGAAGCTCAGAAATCGCTGCAACCCTTTCAGGTCATGAGGCTGCACCCAATCTGTAATAGCCTGAACCTTCCCTAGATCCATGCGGAATCCCTCCCGGATACAATTACACCCAGAAAAGACAGTTCTTGCATAAAAAATGAGCACTTCTCCAGCTTAGCATACAAATGGTTCTCCCGGAGTCTCATAAGCACCGTACTCAGATGATGCAAGTGTGACTGACTGTCCTCAGAGTAAATCAAGATGTCATCCAGGTAGATGACTACGTAACGTCCAATCAAGTAAGAAAAAACAACATTAATAAAGTTCTGAAAAACCGCAGGAGCGTTAGTGAGGCCAAAGGGCATAACCAGGTTTTCAAACAGCCCCTCAGTTGTCAGGAATGCTGTTTTCCATTCGTCCCCCTCCCGGATCCTTATAAGGTTATAAGCCCCTCGCAGATCGAGCTTAGCAAACCATTTTTGTACATGAGAAAAAATATACCTGGGAGTCTGGACAATCTCCTCGATTGTTGCCCCGACTCAGTCGTTTCTCTGATGGTTTCTCTGAAGAAGAGCAGGAGGGGCAATTCCTTTTCCAATGTCCAGAGGCTCAACAGTAAAAGCATAGTAGGTTGTCTCTACGGTGCCTTCTCTCTTTCTCCTTAACCGTGACTGACCCAACCTTCATGGGCTCAGATACAGGTGCAGTGTCACACAATTTGGGGTACAAGGGAGACTCTTGTTGCATCATTCCTCTAGCACGGAGTCTCCGGTCCATACGGACCGCCTGCATCATGGCGTCCTCCAGGGTATCAGGAGGCGGATGTAATGCCAGAGCGTCCTGCAGACGGTCAGAAAGGCCCCTGCGAAACAACCCCCTCAGGGCGGCGTCATTCCAGGATACTTTGGTGGTCCAACGTCTAAATTCTGAGCAGAACCATTCAGTGTCACACTCATCACCATATCCTCAGCCAGACGCACTCTATCAGGCTCGTCATAGATGTGCCCCAGAGCCTCAAAGAACAAGTTCACTGACATACGTTCAGGAGCAGAGGAAGACAGAGAAAGCCCATGCTTGCGGAGCCCCCTGAAGTAGGGAAATAATGACCCCAACCCTCTGGAACACATCCCCGGAGGAGCGGGGCCTTAGAGAAAAAAAAAGCTTGCATCCTTCTCTGAAAGACCTGAACTCCTTTTTATCCCCTGAGAAAGGGTCGGGCAATTTGACTGGAGATTCAGGGGACACTAATGACACATCCCTACCCCCAGAACTAGAAACCCCTGCATCGACAGCCCCCTGCACAGTAACCACCAACTGTTGCTGGGTATGGGCCATCGTGCGCTGTTCCACATTGAGTTTATGGAACTTTTGGGTCAGGTGCTTGACCTGATCAGCCAAGGGTTGAATGGGATCCATGAGGATAACACACACTTTCTTTTTTCTTTTTTTCTCTTCAGAGGAAAAAAAACTGAAACGGTCAGTTATAATGTCAGGAACACTGCACTGCACTTGCTCACTGAGCCAGAGCGCGTGTCCTGAGTACAAAGACTGTGCACAAAGATACCTGCGGAGCGGGCAGCAGTGGTGACAATGCATGCTCCAGGACCTGAATCATGTGACTGCTGGGGGCATGGCCTAAGCTCCACAGAGCTAGGAGCTGCAGGGAAACTCCTAGAAAGGTTACTACAGGACAATGTTACCAAGGGGCATAGACAGAGACAGAAACCAGATCAAGCCGAGGTCAAAGCACGAGATAGCAATACAGTACCAAAGGATTAGACAGAATGGATAGTCAGGACGTAGCAATAGATCAGAAAACCAGAACGGGCATTAGACGGTACAATAGGGGGAAACTGTAACGGAGTAACGATAGCCAAGCCAGGAGGTCAGAATCAGAAAAGACAATGGTACCAAAACGAGAGACGGAGTACAGAGTGAAGGAACAAGCCGGGTCATACACGGGAAGCAAACAAACAACGCAGAGTACACGCACACCAGGGGTCAGACACACCAGAACAGCAGTATAACTGACAGAGAATGCTAGTTTGGAGTGAGTATAAATACCCCTCCCAGATCCAAAGAGAGGCCGGCAAAAGTTAACCCTGTGAGACCATGACATTAAGTAATTAATCAAAACAGCAAAGCACGTAAAGAAGAAAAAAAGAATCGAACTTCAGAATTGCCTCTTTGTTTTCAGCTGCCACGCTTAACCCAAAAAGGCAATAAAAAGCAATCAAAATTTCATATCTGCCAGAAAATTGAATCAATAAAACCAAAAGCTTGCCACTGAAAAAACAAGCCCACAAACAGCTTTATCGACATATCAATGGAAAAAATAAAAAATGATAGGTCTCAGAAAATGGTGACTCAAACCAATCAACTCATCTCCCAAAAAAAAACAAGCTGACATACGACGCAGTCGATGGAAAAATGAAAATGTTATGCCTGTTAGAATAAGGGGTTGAGGAAACAAAAGCACAAAAATAAAGGACAGGTTTGAAGGGGTTAAAACATTAAAGGCTCATAAAATTATTCTATTTAATTATACCCCCTAGATGAGGGTATCTGAACACTGCACATTTCAAATGACTGCAATCAGATCCTCAGAATCAGATTTTCAACTCTAATATTACAATATTGACTGAACCACAAAAAATGAAATACAAATTGAGTAATTACATTTTTTAATATAAAAGTTTCAGAAAAAAATCTGATGGACAGGTAACCTTGTTACAAAGTTATCGCACAATTAAAGCATTTAATTTGATTTACGATAACTCTAAGGTTCCTTTGCATTTTATTGTAGAACTGCTGAATTTTATTGGTTAAAATGAGAAATAATGAAATGCAGTGAACTTAAAATACATTATATATATTTGAACTTCAAAATGAAGGATGTAACAACTTTAGAAAGGACAATTCTGAAAAGAACAAGACAAAGACTTCAAAGTTTAGGGCGATAAAAAAGTTAGAACTCTACAATTACAAATTGAGAAAGTTCTTCGTCTTCCTGCTTTTGGACGAGGTGCCAGAATCTGAAGTCATACCTCCACATTTTATACAGTAGTAGATTAGTAAAAGCTTTCAATTTTAATTTTTTATTTTGTTTTTTGTTTTTCTTTATTCGTATATTCAGTTTCAATTACAGATAAAAATCACAAGTGGTTTAGTTTGCCTGGAATATTGGAAGATGCTGGGACCAGGAGAGCAGAAAGGGAGAGCAAGATAAATGTCAAACGGGAACTCTATGAGATTTTTGGTTTTAGCAGACTGAAGTGGAACAAGAAAAGGAGAAATTCATAGTAAGAGTTTATAAAGGGCATCTGTCAGTAGGATCAATCCTCCTAAGCTGTCTATATTTTCATGTAGGTCATAGGAAGTTGAATAAAATGATACAGTGAAATCTGTGATCCAATGTTGTATTCCTGAGAAATTCACATTTTTCTTAATATGTAAATCAACTGTTAAGATCTATGAGTCAGACATAGATCTCCATTCGAATTTGCCTCCAGAGCTTATTTTAATTGAAATGGGGTGTTACCAATTGAGACATGTAATGATTGGCAGTCTGCTGCCCTAATCTAGATATCTCACACTGGTATGAGATATATACGGCTTAAAAGGTTTGATCCTACTGATAGATTTCCTTTAATTTCTTGATGCCTTTAAGCAAATATGCAAAACTGTTTTTTCAAAAAATGATGACATTTTCCACTGAATCTGTTTTTTTATGGGGTTTAAAAAACCAAATATAAGAGGAGGATAATGGTTAGGGTCACTATAAAATTGCTACATCATTTTGGCCAATTACATAGTAACAAAATTACATAGTAACATAGTTAGCACGGCTGAGAAAAGACATTTGTCCATCCAGTTCAGCCTATATTCTGTCAAAATAAATCCCCAGATCTACATCCTTCTAAAGAACCTAATCACTGTAAGACACAATATTGTTACACTCCAGGAAGACATCCAGGCCTCTATTGAACCCCTCGACTGAGTTCGCCATCACCACCTCCTCAGGCAGGGAATTCCAGATTCTCACTGCCCTAACAGTAAAGAATCCTCTTCTATGTTGGTGGAAAAACCTTCTCTCCTCCAGATGCAGAGAATGCCCCCTTGTGACCGTCAAATTCCTTGTTATAAACAGATCCTTGGAGAGATATTTGTATTGTCCCCTTATATATTTATACATGGTTATTAGATCATTCCTCAGTCGTCTTTTTTCTAGACTAAATAATCCAAATTTGGCTAATCTCTCTGGGTATTGTAGTTCCCCCATCCCCTTTATTAATTTTGTCGCCCTCCTTTGTACTCGCTCTAGTTCCATTATATCCTTCCTGAGCACCGGTGCCCAAAACTGTACACAGTACTCCATGTACGGTCTAACCAGGGATTTGTACAGAGGCAGTATAATGTTCTCATCATGTATATCCAGACCTCTTTTAATGCACCCCATGATTCTGTTTGCCTTTGCAGCCGCTGCCTGGCACTGGTTGCTCCAGGTAAGTTTATCATTGAGTAGGATCCCCAAGTCTATGTCAGATTTACCCAGTGGTTTACTGTTCAGTGTATAATGGTGATGTTGATTCCTTCTTCCTATGTGTATAACCTTACATTTATCATTGTTAAACCCCATCTGTCACCTTTCGGCCCAAGTTTCCAACTTATCCAGATCCATCTGTAGCAGAATACTATCTTCTCCTGTATTGACTGCTATACAAAGTTTTGTATCATCTGCAAATATCGACATTTTACTGTGTAAACCTTCTACCAGATCGTTAATAGGTACGTTGAAAAGAATAGGTCCCAACACCAACCCCTGCGGTACCCCACTGGTCACAGCGACCCAGTTAGAGAATATACCATTTATAACCACCCTCTGTTTTCTATCACTAAGCCAGTTACTTACCCATTTATGCACACTTTCCTCCAGAGCCAGCATTCTCATTTTGTGTAACAACCTCTTGTGTGGCACGGTATCAAATGCTTTGGAAAAATCAAGATATGCCACGTCCAGTGACTCACCTTGGTCCAGTCTATTGCTTACCTGTTCATAAAAAACTGATTAGATTGGTTTGACAGAGGCGATAACTCATAAACCCATGCTGATATGGAATTAACCCCTTAACCCACAAGGGTGGTTTGCATGTTTATGACCGGGCCAATTTTTACAATTCTGACCACTGTCCCTTTATGAGGTAATAACGCTGAAATGCTTCCATGCATCCTAGTGATTCTGACATTGTTTTCTCGAGACATATGGTACTTCATGTTAGTGGTAAAATTTCATTCAAATAACTTGCGTTTATTTGTGAAAAAAATGGAAATTTGGCGAAAATTTTTAAAATTTCGCAATTTTCCAACTTTGAATTTTTATGCCCTTAAATCACAGAGATACAGCACATAAAAAACTTAATAAGTAACATTTCCCACATGTTTACTTTACATCAGCACAATTTTGGAACTAAAATTTTTTTTTGTTAGGAAGTTATAAGGGTTAAAAGTTGACCAGCGATTTCTCATTTTTGCAACACCATTTTATTTTTATGGACCACATCACATTTGAAGCCACTTTGAGGGGTCTATATGATAGAAAATACCCAAAAGTGACACCATTATAAAAACTGCACCCCTCAAGGTGCTCAAAACCACATTCAAGAAGTTTATTAACCCTTCAGGTGCGTCACAGGAATTTTTTGAATATTTAAAAAAAATGAATATTTAACTTTTTGTCACAAAAAAAAATTTCAGGTTCAATTTTTTTTATTTTACCAAGGGTAACAGGAGAAATTGGACTGCAAAAGTTATTGTGCAGTTTGTCCTAAGTACGCTGATACCTGATATGTGGGGGGAAACCACTGTTTCGGCGCATGGCAGAGCTCAGAAAGAAAGGAGCGTTGTTTGACTTTTTCAATGCAAAATTGGCTGGAATTCAGATCGGACGCCATGTCACATTTGGAGAGCCCCTGATGTACCTAAACAGTGGAAATCTCCCACAAGTGACCCCATTTTGGAAACAAGACCCCCCAGGAACTTATCTAGATATGTGGTGAGAACTTTGAACCCACAAGGGCTTCACAGAAGTTTATAACGTACAGCGGTACTATTAAAAAATCATATTTTTTCCACAAAAATTATCTTTTCACCCCCAATTTTTATTTTTCCAAGGGTAACAGGACCCTAAAAGTTATTGTGCAATTTGTCCTGAGTACGCTGATACCCCATATGTGGGTGTAAACGACTATTTGGGCGCATGGCAGAGCTCAGAAGGGAAGCAGCGCCATTTGACTTTTTTGGCTGGAATTGAGATCGGACACCATGTCGCGATTGGAAAACCCCTGATGTACCAAAACAGTGGAAACTCCCCACAAATGACACCATTTTGGAAACTAGACCCCCCAAGGAACTTATCTAGATGTGTGGTGAGAACTTTGAACCCCCAAGGGCTTCACAGAAGTTTATAACATACAGCCGTACAATTAAAAAATCATATTTTTTCCACAAAAATGATCTTTTCACCCTCAATTCTTATTTTTCCAAGGGTAACAGGATCCTAAAAGTTATTGTGCAATTTGTCCTGAGTACGCTGATACCCCACATGTGGGGGTAAACCACTATTTGGATGCATGGCAGAGCTCGGAAGGGAAGCAGCACCATTTGACGTTTTTGGCTGGAATTGAGATCGGACACCATGTCGCGTTTGGAAAGCCCCTGACGTACCAAAACAGGGAAAACCCCCAACAAATGACACCATTTTGGAAACTAGACCCCCTAAGGAACTTATCTAGATGTGTGGTGAGCATTTTGAACCCCCCAGTGCTTCACAGAAGTTTATAACGACCGGGCGTGAAAATGAAAAAATCGTATTTTTTCAGCAAACATGGTCATTTAGTCCCAAATTTTTTTATTTTCCCAAGGGTACCAGGAGAAAATGGACCCCAAAAGTTGTTGTCCAATTTGTCCTGAGTACACCGATACCCCATATGTGGGAGAAAACTACTGTATGGGTACACGTCGGAGCTTGGAAGGGAAGTAGTGACGTTTTGGAATGCAGACTTTGATGGAATGGTCTGCGGGTGTCATGTTGCCTTTGGAGAGCCCCTGATGTACCTAAACAGTGGAAACCCCCCACAAGTGACCCCATTTTGGAAACTAGACCCCCTAAGGAACTTATCTAGATGTGTGATGAGCACTTTGAACCCCCAAGGGCTTCACAGAAGTTTATAATGCCCGGGCATGAAAATAAAAAAATCGTATTTTTTCCACAAACATGATTATTTAGTCCCCAATTTTTTATTTTCCCAAGGGTAACAGGAGAAATTGGACCCCAAAAGTTGTTGTCCAATTTGTCCTGAGTAGGCTGATACACCATATGTGGGAGAAAACTACCAGACTTTGATGGAATGGTCTGCGGGTGTCATGTGCGTTTGGAGAGCCCCTGATGTACCTAAGCTATTGAAACTCCCCACAAGTGACCCCAATTTGGAAACTAGACCCCCCACGGAAAAAAAATTCTTCCACAAAAATGATATTTTTGCCCCCAATTTTTTATTTTCCTAAGGGTAACAGGAGAAATTGGACCCCAAAAGTTGTTCTGCAATTTGTCCTGAGTATGCTGATACCCTATATGTGGGGGTAAAACACTGTTTGGGCGCATGGCAGAGCTTGGAAGGGAAGGAGCACCATTTGATTTTTTCAACGCAGAATTGGCTGGAAATGAGATCAGATGCCATGTTGCATTTGGAGAGCACCTGATGTGCCCAAACAGTGGAAACCCCCCAATTATAACTCCAACCCTAACCCCAACACACCCCTATCCCTAATCTCAGCCCTAGGCCTAACCCAAGCCCTAACCCTAGCCATCACCCCACCCCTAACCCTAGCCCTAACCCCAGCCCCGACCCTAGCCCTAACCCTAGCCCTAACGGGAAAATGGAAATAAATACATTTTCTTTTAATTTTATTATTTTTCCCTAACTAAGGGGGTGATAATGGGGGGGTTTGATTTACTATTTATGGCGGTTTTTATTTTTGGCAGCTGTCATACGCTAAAAGACGCTTTTTATTGTAAAAATAGTTTTTGCATCACCGCATATTGAGAGCTATAATTTTTCCATATTTTGACCCACCGAGTCATGTGAGATCTTATTTTTTGCTGGACGAGCTGACGTTTTTATTGGTATCATTTTCGGGCACGTGACATTTTTTGATCGCTTTTTATTCCGATTTTTGGGACGCAGAATGAGCAAAAACCAGCATTTCGTGAATTTCTTTTGGGGGGGTGCGTTTACACCGTTCCGCCTGCGGTAAAATTGATAAAGCGCTTTTATTCTTCGGGTCAGTATGGTTACAGCGATACCTCATTTATGTCTTTTTTTATGTTTTGGCGCTTTTATGCAATGAATACAATTTTATATAAAAAATAATTATTTTTGCATCGCTTTATTCTGCGAGCTATAACTTTTTTATTTTTTTGCTGATGATGTTGTCTGGTGGCTCGTTTTTTGCGGGACAAGATGATGTACGTTTTCAGCGGTACCATGGATATTTATATGCATCTTTTTGATCGCGTGTTATTGCACTTTTTGTTCGGTGGTATGATAATAAATCATTATTTTTTGCTTTTTTTATTTTTATTTTTTAGGGGGTTCGCTAAAGGGGTTAACTAATGGGACAGTTTTATAGGGCAGGTCGTTACGGACGTGGCGATACCAAATATGTGTACTTTTATTGTTTTTTTTTATTTAAAAAAAATGAATTTATTAGGGAATATTTTTTTTTTAATTTATTTAGGGATTTTTAAAAATAATTTTTACACTTTTTTTTTTACTTTATTACATTGTCCCAGGTGGGACATCACTGTCCTGTGACAGATCGCTGATCACTGTGACAGATCAGCGATCTGTCACAGGCACTACACATGGCTTCCTCCTTGCCTGCGCTTTGAAGCACGGAGGGAGCCCCCTCCCTGCCGATACTTCCCTTTCCCCCCGGTACACCGCGATCGTGTTTGATCCCCGTGTGCAAGGGGTTAATGAGTCGGGGGCAGTCTGTGACCGCCCCTGACACATTGTGCCGGGTGTCAGCTGTGATAATCAGCTGACACCCGGCCGCTATCAGCGGCGCTCACCACGTGGGCACCGCTGATCGCTGTGACGCACTATCCCATCCCTGGGAATTAAGTCCCAGGGCAAATGGACCGGATAGTACGTCATATGGGAGTAAGGGGTTGAACAGTTTTTCTCATTGAGATAATCCAGAATAACATCCCTCAGAAACCCTTCAAATATTTTACCAACAATAGAGGTTAGACTTACTGGCCTATAATTTCCAGGTTCACTTTTAGAACCCTTTTTGAATATTGGTACCACATTTGCTATGCGCCAGTCCTGTGGAACAGACCCCGTCTCTATAGCGTCCCTAAATATAAGAAATAATGGTTTGTCTATTACATTACTTAGTTCTCTTAGTACACGTGGGTGTATGCCATCCGGACCCGGAGATTTATCTATTTTATTCTTATTTAGCCGGTTTCGCACCTCATCTTGGGCTAGATTGGTGACCCTTAATATAGGGTTTTCATTGTCTCTTCACACTTCACCTAGCATTTCATTTTCCACCATGAATACAGTGGAGAAGAAGGTGTTTAATATATTAGCTTTTTCCTCGTCATCTACAACCATTCTTTCCTCACAATTTTGTAAGGGGTCTACACTTTCTTTTACTGTTGATATAGTTGAAGAACAGTTTGGCATTAGTCTAACTCTCCTTAACAATGAGCTTCTCTGTTTCCTTTTTGGCAACTTTAATTAGTTTTTTTAGATAAAGTATTTTTCTCCCTATAGTATTTTAGAGCTTCGACGGTGCCATCCTGCTTTAGGAGTGTAAATGCTTTCTGCCACTGCCTTGTTTTTGACTTTGACCCGAACCAATCACGAGAATGGGGGTCCTAGGTCCCGTTTTTGAATGGGGTACCTATTATGCCTAGTCAATAGTACTACATTTTTTGTCTATCAGGCTGACAAAATTAGCTGAACATTCTATGTTGATCTTTAGACTGCCCACTGAAAGGGACCACCACAAACAATTCAATGGTAGTCCCAAAGCCTCCATTCCTCCTCATTGCATGACTGCATTGTAGATGCATTGTAATAGTTTGACAAACTTTCTGATACTCCATTCAGTGTGATTAGTTCTATGGACTTCCTCGATTGGTCGTATGGACGACTTTGTATACCTACCAGTCTATTCAATTTCCCCCTTAAGGTTGTCATGCAGTGAGCGGGGAAAAGAGGTCCCTTAGTGATCAGATGCCCATTCTGCGAAAAATCCTTTAAATTCTGATTAATTACTTTATGTTGTCCGGACGCTATGTTAAAACAATAATGGCAGGCACGGTACTGCATAAAGAATGTGCCTCTAACTGGGGAGCCCATATGACTAAGGACAATAAAATACTGCCAGTGCCCAATCCCCCCTCCTTGGCACCATTCCCCTCGGTGATGCACTAATTGGGACGTCCTGCCGTCCAATGGCTCTTAAAGGGGAAGATATTTACAGCCACACCTACAGGGGTTAAATACAGATACCCGGGGCAGTAACTTCCTTTTCCTGCGGCAGACACCTGGAAGCTTTTGTGGCAGCACAGGGAGGTGAGCTATGGTTACAAGTCCTTACTACTGGCCTCAGCGCCCACCTCCCTGTGCCCTCTCAGGATCCCTAACTATGCCCCAGGCTTCCTCTTCATCCCCCAGGGCAACATCCTCCCCTGTCCCTCCTGACTTCTCCCCAGGCCGGGCCGCACGTTCTCCTGTGGCCTCCCCTCTTGACCCACCTCCGGTCTGGCATGCAAGTGTTTGTCCTCCGGGCACCATCGTTTGCTAGCCACCGTGCCCTTGACGCTATCCCATCAGGCGCGCTCCGGATCGCAGCGTTGCATCTGCTCCCGCATGCTGTTTCAGCCCCCTCGCGGCCTCTTCCTCTCCCTCAATGTCGGTCCCAGGTGCTGGCCCACCTCTGTCTGTATTCTTCTTGGAAGGCCAGTGCTCAGCATCCCGGCCACCCGCCAACCCCCCCCGCACTCATGCTGTTGATGACAGCGCATGATGTGGTACCCGTCTTTCCTTCACTCCCTGGGCGCCTGCGGCCGGCTTACAAATTTAGGCCCCAGCTTGGGCCTACTCCACGCTGCAAGAGAAGCTCTGCCTCCTATTCGTACATCACATCTGGTTTCCCCCTGCATACTTTCGGGTCAGGTCCTGCCACACCAAACCCGCCCCTCCTGCCGGAGCAACCTTTGTACCAGCACAGGGGGATGGAGAAAGCTATAATGCAGCCATGGAGCATGCTGATTGCTCTAACCTGACTGATGAGAATGCTCTACAGCTGCAGTATGCTTGCAGCAAAATACACCACAAGGCTCCGCCCACATCCTTCCCGCATCACTCCCTGTGCCCGTCCAGCCCCGTTCCTCCTGCAGGCATAATTCACTGCCTGCATTGGGCAATGGGAGGACGAGGCAGAGGACTCTATTTACAGCTGCAGAGCGCACAGATCGGTGCAACCCAACCGATGAGCCCGCTCTGCAGCTTCAGTCAACAGGTGACAATGTGACAGCACCAAGCACCACTAACTCTGCGTTTGCACCCGACACCCATAATGCACCTATTTTAATCCCAATACCAATTCACACAACACCTCTTTCCCAAAAAGCTAATAAAGGGTGCACATTAAATAGCGCCTCCTCATGTTCCACCTGTAATATTGAATACGGTAACTGTTATGAATGAGTCACCGAAGGAGGAAAAAACAAAAATACAAGCTAAGTCCAGAAAACCGTAGAGGTTGGTAGCTATCGGATTGCAGACCCCTGATCCTATCCACAACAACTAACAGTAGCCGTGGGGGGTTCCTATGATGCCCTAGACCCCTCGATCACAGCCGGAGAACTAAATAGGCCTAAAGAAAGAAAGGGGAAATCTAAACTACCCCAGAGCAGACCCCAAAGCAATAGGCAGCCCCCAACATATAATGACGGTGAAGCAAGATGAAAACACTAACACAGATAGAAAGATAGGTTGAGCAAACGATGGGGCCCAAGCTAACTAAAAAGGACAGGATAGAAAAGCTGCTGTCTGCAATCCGTAAAAAACCCTACCAAAAAATGTCCCAACTGTATGATAGGAAAAACAGGCCCTGAAGTCGCTAGGACTTCAAAAAGACTATATCAGCACTCAGGTAAATTCTGAAGACAGAGCAAAGAGACAAACTGATCAGAGACAAAAATGGAACTCAGCACACCCCCGACCGGGGATGGCTGAACTCCAAAAAACAAGGTAAACAAAACAAAACTAATAAGTTCACTAGCAGAGCAAAAACTTATCTTTGGGAAGCAGGAATCAGACTGGTCTCCAAAAAGCCAGCAGAGAAATCACCAGCGACTCAGAAGGGCGTCGGCTGCCTTATATCCAGTCAGAATTCCCTGTTACCCAATCATCATCCACCAGATCAGGTGTTTGGTAATCAGCCTCACTACCTTCCTTCACCAGAAGAGGGAGTTCATCAGACATCGACGGTGAAGGGGAAAATGAACTCACAACAGTACCTCCCCCTTGAGGAGGGGTCACCGAACCCTCATCCACTCCACCAGGGTGATCAGGATGAGCCCGATGAAAGGCGCGAACCAATCTTTCGGTATGAATATCGGATGCAGGTACCCAAGAATTATCCTCCTGGCCATAACCCTTCCATTTAACCAAATACTGGAGTCTCCGTCTAGCCAGGCGAGAATCCAGTATCTTCTCAACCTCATATTCCACATTACCTTCAACCAATACCGGGTCAGGAGGTGCCACCACAGGAACTACTGGCTCAACAAACCTCTTTAACAGAGACTTATGAAACACATTATTTATCTTAAATGTAACAGGAAGAGCCAATCGAAAAGAGACTGGTTTAAGAATCTCCAAAATCTTGTAAGGTCCAATAAAACTAGGTTTAAACTTTGGAGAAGCCACCTTCATAGCGATATTCTTTGATGACAACCAAACCATATCACCCACCTTAAACTGGGGACCAATGGTCCTATGCCGGCTGGAAAACCGCTGGGCCTTTTCCTGGGAGAGAGACAACTTATCCACCACTTGGTCCCAGATCTGGTGCATTCTCTCCACCACAGTGTCAACCCCTGGGCAGGCAGAAGGCTCCACCTGCCCTGAAGAGAATCGAGGATGAAACCCAAAGTTACAAAAAAAAGGTGACATCAAAGTGACAGAACTAGCTCTATTATTTAAAGCAAATTCGGCCATGGGCAAAAATGGAACCCAATCATCCTGATCAGCAGAAATAAAACATCTCAAATACGACTCCAAATTCTAATTTGTTCTCTCCGTCTTCCCATTGGTCTGAGGGTGAAACGCAGAGGAGAAGGACAACTGAATTCCCAGCTTGGAACAGAAAGTCCTCCAAAATCTAGACACAAACTGAACTCCTCTGTCAGATACAATGTTCTCAGGAATCCCGTGCAAGCGAACCACCTGTTGCAAAAACAAGGGCACCAACTCTGAGGAAGATGGCAACTTAGGGAGTGGTACAAGATGGACCATCTTAGAGAATCTATCACAAATCACCCAAATAACAGTCATTCTCTGAGAGACAGGCATATCAGAGATAAAATCCATTGAAATATGGGTCCATGGCCTCCTGGGCACCGGCAAAGGCATCAACAACCCACTAGAGTGAGAACAAGGTTTAGACCGAGAGCAAGTCCCACAGGACTGCACAAAATTCCTGACATCACGAGACAAGGCGGGCCACCAAAAAGACCGACTCACCAAATCTCTAGTACCAAAGATACCTGGATGACCAGCCAGTGTGGAGCAATGAACTTCAGACATTCCTCTCTTCCTGCACTGGTCAGGAACATACAATATTCCAATGGGACAACGCTCAGGTTTGTACTCCTGAAACTCTTCCAGAGCACATCTCAAATCGGGCGAGATGGCAGAAAGAACTACCCCCTCACCTAAGATGGTAGCAGGCTTGGTTACAACAGGAGAATCAGCAAATAAATTCCTAGAGAGGGCGTCTGCCTTGACATTCTTAGTGCCCGGAAGAAAAGAGACCACAAAATTAAAACGTGTGAAAAACAAGTCCCATCTAGCCTGTCTAGGATTCAAGCGTTTGGCCGACTCCAAGTAAATCAAATTCTTGTGGTCATTAAGGACCACGACTTGATGTTTAGCTCCCTCCAACCAATGTCTCCACTCCTCAAATGCCCATTTCATGGCTAACAGTTCCCGATTCCCCACATCATAATTACGTTCGGATGGGGAGAACTTTCGGGAAAAGAAAGCACAGGGATTCATTTTAGATGTTACAGTGTTATGATTGAGTCTACGTAAGAGGCAAAAACAGAAATGATAGCTAAGTCCAGAAAACCAGAGAAGTTGGCAGCTATCGGATTGCAGACCCCTGAACCTATCAACACAACTAGCAGTAGCCGTGGGGGGTTCCTACGATGCCCTAGACCCCTCGATCACAGCCGGAGAAATAGCTAGGCCTAAAGAAAGAAAGGGGAAAACTAAACTGCCCCAGAGCAGACCCCAAAGCAATAGGCAGCCCCCAACATATAATGACGGTGAAGCAAGATGAAAACACTAACACAGGCCGAAAGATAGACTGAGCAAAGACGGGGCCCAATCTAGCTAGATAGAAAAGGACAGGAAGGCTGCTGTCTGCAATCCGTGAAAAACCCTATGAAAATAAGAGCTGACAGTGAAAAAGGCCCTGAAGACGCTAGGCTTCAAAAAAGCTATGTCAGTACTCAGGAATATTCTGAAGACAGAGCTACAGGCAAAAGGAGATTCAGCTCACCCCAGCAGGGAATGGCAGAATCCAGAAAAGCAAGGAAAACAAAAACAAAACACTAATGCAAACAGGCAAAGCAGAAAAACTTAGCTTAGAGGAGCAGGAATCAGACTGGAGTCCTAGAAGTCCACAGAGAAATCACCCGCAGGGCAGAAGGGCGTCGGCAGCCTTATATCCAGTACGTGACTCCACTCAGCCAGTCATCCTCATCAGGTTCAGGTGCCTGATAATCAGGCTCATTACCTTCCTTCACCAGAATAGGGAGTTCACCAGACCTCAGTGACGAAGGGGAAAATGAACTCACAACATTACAGGATCTTATTGGGACAAAACAGCTCCTGCACCAATCTCAGAAGTGTCCACCTCTACCTGAAACGGGAGTGAGACATCAGGTTGCCGCAAAACCGGAGCAAAAGTGAACCTTCGCTTCAGCTCCTGAAAGGAAGAAACAGCCTCCGGAGACCAATTCAGCACATCAGCACCCTTCTTAGTCAAATCAGGCAATGGTTTGGCAATACCAGAAAAATTAGCTATAAATTTACAATAAAAATTAGCAAAACCCAAAAATTTCTGGAGGGCCTTCAAAGAAGTGGGCTGAACCCAATCATAAATGGCCTGTACCTTGGCCGGGTCCATTTCAATAGTTGACAGAGACAAAATAAATCCCAAAAATGAAATCCTCTGCACCCCAAAAAGGCATTTCGATCCCTTGACATACAGGGAATTCTCGCTCAAAATCCGGAACACAGTCCGAACATGTTCCACATGAGAGTCCCAATCCTTGGAAAAGATCAAAATATCATCCAGACAGATGATCAAAAATGTATCCACCAAGTCTCGGAAAATATCATTCATGAAGCACTGGAAGACAGAAGGGCATTAGTGAGCCAAAAAGGCATCACCAGGTACTCAAAATGTCCCTCCGGAGTATTAAATGCCGTCTTCCATTCATCCCCATGCTTAATGCGAATAAGATTATACACTCCCCTGAGGTCAAGCTTTGTAAACCAGCAAGCACCTTTAACTCTGGAGAATAGATCAGAAATCAGGGGTAACGGATACTGATATTTAACAGTAATTTTGTTGAGGGAATGATAGTCAATACAAGGCCTTAATGACCCATCTTTCTTAGCCACAAAAAAAAACCCAGCACCTAAGGGTGAAGAGGATGGTCTAATATGACCCTTCTCCAACGACTCCTTAATATAGGATCGCATAGCCTCGTGTTCGGGTACAGACAAATTGAAAAGTCGACCCTTGGGAAATTTACACCCAGGGCTCAGCTCAATTGCACAGTCATAACTCCTATGAGGAGGCAAAGACGCAGACTCATTCTCACTAAATTCATCATAATAATCAGCCAAATAGTCAGGAACATCATGCGACTGGGGAGAGGTGGAGAAAACAGGAGCATCACTAAGGGCACACCGACAACCCCAACTCACCACAGACACAGACTTCCAATCCAAAACTGGATTATGGATTTGCAACCAGGGAAACCCCAGAACAATTTTATCATGCAAATTATGCAACACCAAAAATCTGCAATTCTCTTGATGGTCTGGGGCGACCCGCATTACCACCTGGGTCCAAAACTGAGGTTTATTCTTCGCCAAAGGAGTAGCATCAATACCCCTCAATGGGATAGGCGTCCGCAGAGGTGTCATAGGAAACCCACAACGTTTAGCAAAATCCAAGTCCATCAGGTTCAGAGCTGCTCCCGAATCCACAAAAGCCTTAGCGGAAAATGTGGACAGGGAGCAGATCAGAGTAATTGCTAGAAGAAACTTAGGTTGAACACCACCCACAGCAAATGTGTGTGCAAAACGTTTCTCTCATTTAGGGCAGACAGAAATAATATGCGAGGCTTCACCACAGAAGAAACACAGCTTATTACGCCTTCTGAACTCCTGACGTTGCGCCCTAGACAAAACTCTATCACATTGCATAGGTTCAGACATTTGTTCAACAGGTGGTAACACCTCTCATGCGGTTTTGCGTTCATGCAAACGCTGATCAACCTGAATGGCTAATGACATAGAATCGTCAAGACCAGAGGGAACAGGAAATCCCACCATAATATCTTTTATGGTTTCTGACAAACCCTTCTGAAAGAGAGCTGCCAAGGCACCATCATTCCAGGTAGTAAGGACTGCCCACTTTCGGAATTTTTGACAGTACAACTCTGCAGAATCCCGACCCTGGCTCAATGCCAACAGGGCCTTTTCAGCCTGATCAATAGCATTAGGTTCATCATGCAACAACCCCAAGGCTTGAAAAAATGCGTTCACATTAGTAAGAATAGGATCATCAGGTTTCAAAGAAAACGCCCAATCCTGGGGATCGCCGCGCAGCAAAGAGATGACAATTTTAACCTGCTGCGTGGAGCTCCCCGACGAGTTAGGCATCAAGGCAAAAAATAATTTACAATTATTCTTAAAATTCAAAAATTTAGACCGATCCCCAAAAAACACATCATGAGTAGGGATCTTTGGTTCAGCAGCATGTGAATGAGCAAGATAGGGGGAAATTCCCCACACTTCATCAGTGAGCTGCTCCACACGATCAGACAATTGCTTCATCTCCATTGAGAAACAAAAAAAAAATCCCCCTACGGCCTCAGAGACATAGAGGAAAAAATAAACACAAAAAAAAAAAAATTCTGACAAACTCTTTTTCTTTTTTCTTTTTTTTTTTACTATTCTTTCCTGCTATTGAGTACCCTAGGATCTGCGGTATGGCTGGTGATTCTGTTATGAATGAGTCACCGAAGGAGGAAAAAACAAAAATACAAGCTAAGTCCAGAAAACCGGAGAGGTTGGTAGCTATCGGATTGCAGACCCCTGATCCTGTTCACAATAACTAACAGTAGCCGTGGGGGGTTCCTACGATGCCCTAGACCCCTCGATCACAGCCGGAGAACTAAATAGGCCTAAAGAAAGAAAGGGGAAATCTAAACTACCCCAGAGCAGACCCCAAAGCAATAGGCAGCCCCCAACATATAATGACGGTGAAGCAAGATGAAAACACTAACACAGATAGAAAGATAGGTTGAGCAAACGATGGGGCCCAAGCTAACTAAAAAGGACAGGATAGAATAACTGCTGTCTGCAATCCGTAAAAAACCCTACCAAAAAATGTCCCAACCGCCTGATAGGAAAAACAGGCCCTGAAGTCGCTAGGACTTCAAAAAGACTATATCAGCACTCAGGTAAATTCTGAAGACAGAGCAAAGAGACAAACTGATCAGAGACAAAAATGGAACTCAGCACACCCCCGACCGGGGATGGCTGAACTCCAAAAAACAAGGTAAACAAAACAAAACTAATAAAGTTCACTAGCAGAGCAAAAACTTATCTTTGGGAAGCAGGAATCAGACTGGTCTCCAAGAATCCAGCAGAGAAATCACCAGCGACTCAGAAGGGCGTCAGCTGCCTTATATCCAGTCAGAATTCCCTGTTACCCAATCATCATCCACCAGATCAGGTGTTTGGTAATCAGCCTCACTACCTTCCTTCACCAGAAGAGGGAGTTCATCAGACATCGACGGTGAAGGGGAAAATGAACTCACAACAGGTAACTCTGTAACATCCCCCATACCAACCAGCACAGTGTTACCAGTTATGGCCCCTGTCCTTATGATACTTCTCTAACAACTCCGGCCTCCATTCCCATTACCCCTCTAAAAGTCATTCATCCCGATACCACCACAGACACAGCTCACATAGGAGCTGCTGCAGAACTCGGGGCTTTAGATGGCTTTCCACATGAGAAAAGTCAGACGCGTCGCAGAGCCCCGATAGGAGAGATCAGGCACACGACAAACGCCAAAAGTCACATTCTCCTTCAGGCTATCAGCCAGGGAGACCCATCCCCCAGGACTTCTAGCCGATATGACCACTAGTTCATTGCCCAAGACGAAGCTGGAGTTCCGCCAACACTTGGCTTCACTCAGGCTCTAGCGCACGACATTCAGTCACGCGCTCCAACTGTGGCTTTCATCCGGGAAGACACCTCTCAATCCCCCGGGCCTTCCAGCCACCGCATTAACCAGTATATCGCCCTAGCGGGAGTCGGAGTTCCTCCGTCCTGGGTTATCACCCCTCCTGCGGCAGAGGGAGACAGAGCTGCACCAGCATTGGTCATCACTCCTGCGTCACATAGCGGTGAGTGTTACAACGGCAATGATGAATTAATGTGGAACGTGGTTAACACAAAGGAGAATGGGCAAGCCTCAGCCTTAAAGGATATAATTCAACACCTTAAATGGGTCCCTGAGGTGGAATCAGCGGACAGTGGAATATGGGTCCCTGAGGTGGAATTAGCGGAGGGTGGAATACGGGTCCCTGGGGAAGATCTCAGAGGACAGGAAAATGAGATTATTAATGGGCTTGACATATTTTTATCTAGAATATAGCAGTAAAAGTGAAATGACGTGTTGCTGTCGCAGAAGCAACCACTCCCTTTTCAGCTGCGACCACTAACTACTCCCAGGTCAACACTCAGTGGTCGTACAAAAACTCAGGGCCTGCTGGGCTATTCAACGAGGAAAAATGCTGTGTCCAAGCACTATGCAGATTTAGGCATGCTGCTCAGCGTGCAGGGGGGACACCCAGCTTCCAGGTGTATGCGGCAGTCAAAGCGCCAAGGCAGAAGCCCAGTGAGTGTAACCGTGATGGGCCCTTGGCTAGATCTCTACCCCAATAAGGAAGTGGCGTGACAACTACACTCTGATTTTATAGACGGCTTTTTTATCCCCCTCAAGTTTAGTAGAACACTTGTAGAACACTGACCTATATCCTAAAATCAGCTCGAAAATTCCCTGTAATTCTTAAACAAAGAAAAAAAAAAAGAGGTTGAGCTTAGTAGAATGGTGGGCCCCTTTCAGTTGCTACCCTTCAAAAATATCAAAATATCACTGTTAGGCATTATTCCTAAAAAGGAATCCAGTAAATATAGGCTTATACATGATCTGTCTCACCCAAAAAGCGAATCGGTTAACAACGCTATCCCCCCAGAGGAAGCTTCCGTCACATGCGCGTCTTAGGAAGGGTACTGCATAAGGAATATGCCTCTGACTGGGGAGCCCATATGACTAAAGGCCCCTTTACATTTAGCGATGCACCAGCGATCCTGACCAGCGATACGACCCGGTCAGGATCGCTGGTGCATCGCTAAATGATCGCTAGTGAGCTTCCACACAGGAAGATCTCACAGCGATGCAGCAGCGATACAGCGGATGATACTTACCTTTCAGATGCGACGATCCTGACGTCCTCCCGCCCGCGTCCACGCATCGCTCGTCGGCGCCAACAGGAAGCGCCCGACGAGAAATGGAGCTGCGCGATCTTGCGCGATCAGCGATGGACAGCGGGGGGAGCCGGTTGGAGGTAAGTATCACACGTAGCGATATCGCTAGCGATATCGCTGCTGCGTCACCAAATCAGTGATGCTTTAGCGATATTGTTAGCGATATCGCTATGTGTAAAACCCCCTTAAGGACATTAAAATACTGCCAGTGCCCAATACCCCCTCCTTGGCACCATTCCCCTCGGTGATGCATTAATTGGGACTTCCTGCTGTTCAATGGCTCTTAAAGGGGAAGGTATCTACGGCCACACCTACAGGGGTTAAATGCAGATACCTGGGGCAGTAACTTCCTTTTCCTGTGGCGGACGCCTGGAAGCTTTTGTCCCTCCCACCCTCCCTCTCTTATAAAGGTCAGTGGGGTGTAAATTGCTGTACTAACTGGCGGATAAATGTACATATGTGTACATAAAAAAAAATTATAAATATGTATATACTGTAAATACTAACCCTTGTTAACGATACTAAGTCACAGCGGAAGATGTGGAGAAGGGCATAGGTTCGTAACCGCTCGTTGGCCAAATCGCCTGTTGATTGCAGACAGGATCTCAGCTACGAGCCGCCCGCTATGAAATGTAATTGCCTTTCTCTACTTATACAATTAATAAACTGTAACTGAGCTGTTCAACCCATTTAGGTATGGGTGTGTTTTCATTACGGCATTAGTGGAAAGGGGGGGGCACTTTTTACGACACACAGGTCTCCACAGTCTACAATGTAGTATTATTATTGATAAACTGTGCTGCAAGAATTTTACAAGTTTTCTTGTTTGTCATTCATCCAAGCAAAACTTTTATACATGTATAGGCAAATATTGAAATGACTTGTTAAAATGCAATGAAAACTTTTAAAAATGCCCTTGACAGTCAAATGATTTTCCGGTTTATTTAGAGTAGTACTTAAGTATAGCCAGTCATTTTATTGTGCTCTTGAACGCATTTCAATCACTTCCTACTATCTACTTTCATCGGCCAAGAATATTAATCTGTTCCTTTGTACTAGGAACCATCATGACTGCTGTTTTCTGAAATAACGACACATGACTTAAATTGGGCAAAACTATAATTTACTGCATATTGTATAAGACTAAGGGCTCGCACAACCAAAATAATTCAGTGCTCCGAAGAAAACTTGTGTGATAACTCAATATAAGAAACCTTCGGCAGAGTATTTAAGTAAAAGCATGAAATGTTTTTCAAAATGAATTTCTTCAAGTGATCAATGTAAAAAGATATATTGACCAAAGTTTTGGCCTATTTAATTAAGACTATAACAAGGTTATGTTTCACTGCATCCATTGGTGCTCATCAGTAAAGTCTGGTGCGGTGGGAATGGCGTGATCACGAAATCATTTATTCAACCATAAGGATGTCTTAAAAAACGTTTCCGATTTTATCATTTAAGGTGTTAGTATTTCTCATATTTAAGGCAATGTATCATCAGAATTTGACCTATTGTTTAAATCGGGCTTTTGTGTTCCATGTATTTTTTTTAATGTTGGCAATGGTTTTTTGTATCACAATCTGTAAAATAAATCAAAATTTGCAATCTTGAAATTTTGCACAGTGGCCAATGAGGCTATTTTAGACTTCTACTTTTTGCTCTTTTAAAGAGGTTGTCTGGCACTTTAGCATTGATGGCCTATCTTTAGGGTGGGCCATCAGCGTCTGATCAGTGGGTGTACGACACCCGGCACTCCCATCAATCAGCTGTTCCGGATGGCGGCGGCGGCGGCCAGAACTGCACATTTGTGGAGCTGCACAGCACAACTCCATCAATTGAATAGTGGCTGAGGCCAGGCACTGTACATCCACGCGCTATTGATTTGAACACTTGGTGGATGTCTGTTACTCAGATGTGGCCACTTTACTGTTGACTGAGCTGTGCCGAGCAGCTGGTGCCATCTTGGAGGAGATAATTGTTTTCTTCTTCTCTAGCAAGATGATGCCGCCCGCACCTTGCACAATAGCAGCTATTTCCTGCAGAAGGGTTTTTTCAATATGTATATACAATATCCATTGCATAAGTTAGGGGGTATGTCAGTGAGGGATCAGTGAGCTGTCAGCGGTCTTCATTATGAATACCTAATCAGAGCACCACATGAAGACCTCCCCCACAGGCCGCCCCAGAGCATGAGCATATCATTAATTCAAAACTGAAAATAAAGATTACACAACAACCACAGGATGGATTTTATCACCGGGTATCATTGTAATCAGTATAACGGCGCTGACCTGACACTGTCTGTAGGTTACTGAGCACAATCCTGCTGACAGGGACACTTTAAGTATTACATCCAGAAAAACAAGATCAATTGTATGCCACATGAAAAAAATACACTTAAAACTAATTGTTAAACACTAAACCTTAATTGTAAAGTGCTGTGGCTTTAATTATTATTATCAAACCTTTATTGTCCATCACATTCCCATTAACTTCACAACTGCAAAATCGAAAAGTACATAATTAATAGGAAAAAAAATACCCAAAAGTGAACCAATGTTGTTTTTTTCCATAATGGAGTTTGCATTTCTTTGTACTGAAAGTCAACATTTTTCATGCTGAGAAACATCTGAGTAATTCTGATAACAGACCCAGCATGAGTTGCTTTAAAAAGCAGTAAAGGTTTTTAGAGTGAATTTTATGTACTTTTACCACTTCACTATTAACATTTTATAGATTGTAGCAGGACATTAAATCAGAGTCTGAATGTTAAAAAAGTTTGATCCTCATTTATTCCATTATGTTCTATTCTTCGAAAAGTGATGGGGTATAAAACGTACTTCTTGAAATAACCAGTTATCCCATATTTAGGGAGTCAAATCTCTGAGACCTCAAATAATTCTGAGGTGAGGATTCTAGAACTCTGAAAAAGAGCTCTGGAGCCCAGTCTTGAATGGAGCGGAGGTATGTATGCTTGGCACCATTCCATTTATAGTCATCAGGACTGCAGGAAATCGCAAAATGCTGGACTCGGGTTTTCTCGGCACCATGTAAGCAATAATTGGAGAGGAGGTTGATAATGTGCTAAGTCGCAATACTAGGCAAACCCAGTGACAGGGTTGTCTCTGTTTTCAAAAAGAACGTTCATATTTTTTGTAACCTACAGTCATATGTTAAAGTTTGGGCACCCCTATTAATGTTAACCTTTTTTCTTTATAACAATTTTGGTTTTTGCAACAGCTATTTCAGTTTCATATATCTAATAACTGATGGACTCAGTTATATTTCTGGATTCAAATGAGGTTTATTGTACTAACAGAAAATGTGCAATCTGCATTTAAACAAAATTTGACCGGTGCAAAAGTATGGGCACCCTTATCATTTTCTTGATTTGAACACTCCTAACTACTTTTTACTGACTTCCTGAAGCACTAAATTGGTTTTGTAACCTCATTGAGCTTTGAACTTCATAGCCAGGTGTATCAAATCATGAGAAAAGGTATTTAAGGTGGCCACTTGCAAGTAGTTCTCCTATTTGATTCTCCTATGAAGAGTGGCATCATGGGCTCCTCAAAACAACTCTCAAATGATCTGAAAGCAAAGATTATTCAACATAGCTTTTCAGGGGAAGGATACAAAAAGTTGTCTCAGAGATTTAACCTATCAGTTTCCACTGTGAGGAACATAGTAAGGAAATGGAAGAACACAGGTATAGTTCTTGTTAAGCCCAGAAGTGGCAGGCCAAGAAAAATATCAGAAAGGCAGAGAAGAAGAATGGTGAGAACAGTCAAGGACAATCCACAGACCACCTCCAAAGACCTGCAGCATCATCTTGCTGCAGATGGTGTCACTGTGCATCGGTCAACAGTACAGCGCACTTTGCACAAGGAGAAGCTATATGGGCGAGTGATGCAAAAGAAGCCGTTTCTGCAAGCACGCCACAAACAGAGTCGCCTGAAGTATGCAAAAGCACATTTGGACAAGCCAGTTACATTTTGGAAGAAGGTCCTGTGGACTGATGAAACAAAGATTGCGTTATGCATGGAGGCTAAAAAACACAGCATTCCAAGAAAAACACTTGCTACCCACAGTAAAATTTGGTGGAGGTTCCATCATGCTTTGGGGCTGTGTGGCCAATGCCAGCACCGGGAATCTTGTTAAAGTTGAGGGTCGCATGGATTCAACTCAGTATCAGCAGATTCTTGACAATAATGTGCAAGAATCAGTGACGAAGTTGAAGTTACACAGGGGATGGATATTTCAGCAAGACAATGATCCAAAACACCGCTCCAAATCTACTCAGGCATTCATGCAGAGGAACAATTACAATGTTCTGGAATGGCCATCCCAGTCCCCAGACCTGAATATCATTGAACATCTGTGGGATGATTTGAAGCGGGCTGTCCATGCTCGGCGACCATCAAACTTAACTGAACTGGAATTGTTTTGTAAACAGGAATGGTCACAAATACCTTCATCCAGGATCCAGGAACTCATTAATAGCTACAGGAAGCGACTAGAGGCTGTTATTTTTGCAAAAGGAGGATCTGCGAAATATTAATGTCACTTTTATGTTGAGGTGCCCATACTTTTGCACCGGTCAAATTTTGTTTAAATGCAGATTGCACATTTTCTGTTAGTACAGTAAACCTCATTTGAATCCAGAAATATAACTGAGTCCATCAGTTATTAGATATATGAAACTGAATTAGCTGTTGCAAAACCAAAAATTGTTATAAAGAAAAAAGGTTAACATTAATAGGGGTGCCCAAACTTTAACATATGACTGTAGATAACTTTTCAAGTGATGCAATATGTCATAACATCACTTATATAAAGTGAAAGAGTTAATGCATAATAAATAGTTCAGTGAAATAGGGAGGCACCTAGTATTTCTCTGCCCCAGCAGGCACCCATAAGATTAAAATACGTATAAAGCTTAACATAGGATTTCAATAATAATGGCATAACCAATTGACCATCAAATGTGTATCGGGCCTCTTGACTCTTCCTGGAGAGAGGGACTAATTGGGCAACATGACTACATGACGAGCAAACACCAGATATAAAAATGTGAGAGTCATCACATGCCTAAGGGTACCGTTACACCTAGCGATGCACCAGCGATCCCGACTAGCGATATGACGCAGTCAGGATCACTGGTGCATCGCTAGGTGGTCGCTAGTGAGCTGCCATACAGGCAGATCTCACCAGCGACATCGCAGGGGTCGGGGATCGCTACTTACCTGTCAGACGCGGCGATCCTGCGTCCTCCCGCCCAGCTCCACGCGTCGCTCGTTGGCGCCACAGGAAGCGCTGCAGGAAGTGCCCGATGAGGAATGGTCCAGGAGCTTCTCGCGCGATCAGCGATAACCAGCGAGGGAGCCAGTCGGAGGTAAGTATCACATGCAGCAATATCGCTAGCAATATCTCTGCAATGTCACAAAATTGGTGACTTTACAGCGATATTGCTAGCGATATCGCAGTGTGTAACGGGGGCTTAATACTCTTGAAGCTTCTTTTATCCCACAAAATAAGCAAAATCACACAATATGGATACAAGTGGGATGAAATGTGTCAGAAAGAGCAATAGTACTGTGTGAAGTGTGATCTTCCTGGAGAGCCAGGACAGCTCAAGTTCTTTTATCTTGTTGAAGAATGCCCAGGAGTAAAATAAGGAGTAAGGCGTGCACTTATTTATGAATTTAATGCATCTTTCAGCTGTCATACACTTCCAAAAATGCACATTAGTCACTAACAGGGACTGGCGTACATTTGTGTTGTAACTTAGATCACTTTTGTTGGCTGCAGTGACCAAGACTGGTGTAAAACTGCCAAAGGTCCCAAAATCTTTCAAGCAAAAATTTTTCAACATTTCAAAGAGCTTTACATTTTATTGAAGAGTCGATCACTGATCAACTGTTACCTTGTCCAGTGGCCATCTTAAGTATATGAAGAAGGAACTGATCAGCTCTGTAAACTATGTAGTGTGGGTTCGCAAGTGCTGCCACTTAGCTCAAAATTCAGTTCAAGAAACCATCAATATCAAAATCTTGTAAAACCTTTTTTAATATTGTCTGAAACTATATATTTCAGTGGGATTTTCAGACTATCCAATGTGTTTAAGAGCATCCCGGCAGCACACGTTGGGGAAGAAAAGTTAACATGCTCAATCCATTTGGTCTCAAAGGAGATGAGCCATCATCAAAGTTGTCTGGGAATAACTAACTCCATTGTCCATGTAGAGAACTCAAGCATCATCATGGCAAGTGTGCACATGAATGGAGGAAGGAACAAATTCAATATCTGTTGAGAAAACAGCTATCTAGTGTATGTGGCCTATTTGCAAGGATGGTGGACTGTGCTTCAATATTCCTACCCCATGAGACACCAATTGTGTCATTTGTATTGTGTAATATGTATTATGTCATGCGTCTTTGTATATATTGTGATGTGGTTATGTATAGTGTGTAGTATTGTTGAGCATTCCGATACTGCAAATATCGGGTATCGGCCGATATTCGCAGTATCGGAATTCCGATACTGAGTTCCCATACTTTTTGCATATAGAATACCGGAATCGTAAGTTCCCATAATGCTATGAGCCAGTTTGATTTGATTCAGCCAATGAGGAATCCTAAGAAGTGTGGGCACATCCTGTTAGGCACAATGGCATGGCTGTGATTGGCTGCTGAAATGATGTCATGATGCACTATAAAAGCCGCCGCTGCCATTTTGGGTTCACTCTGCTGTGAACTCACTTAGGGACAGGACGCTGCTGTTCAAGACTCTGAGGGACAGTTAGAGATATCAATTAGCTATATTGTGCTTTACCCAGGCTACTTTAGCAACTGCTGTGTGAAGCTTTCTTTTGCCTTGAAGCGCTGTTCACAGCTGTCTGCAAAGTCTGTGTGTGTGAGTGCAGCTCACGCTGTAGTGTGTTTTGCAGCCACCTCTGGTTGTAGTCCACTCAGCGTGCGTCACTGCCTCATACATAGTCCTTTTTTTGTTTTATTGCTGCTCATTTTTCCTGATTTCTCCTATTAGTGTGCTTCCATCCATATCCATCTACATTGGTTTCAAACACTATATAGGAGTAGATAGCGGAGCCTTTCTGCAGCCTTTCAGTGCTAGTGCACAGTTCTCTGCACTGTTCACGGCTGTCTGTGAGGTCTCTGTGTGTGAATGCAGCTCATGCTGTAGTGTGTTCTGCAGCCACCTCTGGTTGTAGTCCGCTCAGCGTGCGTCACTGCCTCATACATTGTCCTTTTTTGCTGTAGTGCTGCTTATTTTTCCTGAATTTCTCCTATTAGTGTGCTTCCATCCGTATCCAGCTAGATTGGTTGCAAAAACTATATAGGAGTAGATAGAGGAGCCTTTCTGCTGGCTTGTGCCCTGCAGCCCCAGCCAGATTAGTATTAGCCTATTTTTGTAGCCTCATCTATTGCATTGTAGGTTACCTTCCTGCATTGTAATAGCTGCAAAAAGTTTGTGATACTATCGCTTTTACATCTTTGGTCACATCCTTTTTTTTTGTGAAAAAAAACACGTAAATAAAGTTCACCAAACACTCCACTTTACAGTTGTGTGGGCCACATTAGCTCATATTAAAGTGTAGTCCACACTTTATAAAATTAGTGTTTCTTATACCTGTTAGCAGCTGTTCAGGAATAAGCACACTAAGCCCTTAGTACTTTTCTGCCTATCTTTATCAGTCTACCAAGATGAAGAAGGCAGGGAGTAAGGCACGTGATCGTGGGCATGGAGTTTCAGCAGGGAGAGGACGTGGGGATCCTGTGCCTGCTGCAGGCTCCAGTGAGTCAGCATCCCCCAGTTTTCCCAGGGAACAGTCCTTTATGCGCAGCTTTGTAGGAGCTCGCCGTACCCCACTGCTGCGAGAGGAACAAATTGAAGTCGTTGTCGGATGGATGGCAGCTAACGCATCGACTTCAATTACTTCCACATCCTCTCAGGTCCAGAGCACTGAAGAGCAACCATCTGTCTCTTCACCACCTGCCAAATTGCCCAGGCAGTCAGAGAGCCCTGGAAAGGAGCTATCTCTACTTCTGTTCTCTGAATTTCTTGGCTTGGAAAGAGGGGGCCAGCCAAGCAGCATTCTAGAATGTAAAGAGGGAGTATGCAGTGATGCGCAACTGCTTTGTCTCTCTGAATGTGAAGAGGTGGGCGAGTGCCTATGGTCAGCATGCCTCAGTAGGCATCTGATGATGAGACTTAGGTGCCACTTTCAGGTGTGTACTGTGCTGGCGAGACTACCCAGGGTAGTGAAGATGATAAGGTCCTTCACCCATCATGGCGTGAGGAACAAGAAGATGGTGGGAGCAGCTCTGAGGAAGAGATTCCCCGAACGGCCAAAACAGGAGGGAGAGGGAGGGAGCAGACTTGGTTGCCTGTAGCCTCCACTTCGGCACCCATTAGGAGCATTCCTCTTCCAAAACCCAAAACGGGCGCTCCCAGGACTTGCAGTGCGTGGTCCTTTTTTGACACAGTTGCAGATGACATTTGCTTTGTCAAATGCAAGCTGTGTAATCAGAAAGTCAAAAGAGGGAAAAGTGTCAGCAACCTCAATACCACAAATATGTGGAAACATGTGCGGACCAAGCACGTGGTGGAGTTACAAAGACACACTGAAGACATAGGCCAAACTACAGCACCACCTACCACCTCTTCAGCTCGTGTTTTAGCCTCTTCCTCCAGCTCACACACAGCTGGTTCGGCTTCCTCACAGGATCGCCATGGAAGAACCTCAGGCACTGTTGTACAGAGATGCAGTGTAATTCCACCCACAGCACCATGTTCCCTGTCATCCTCACACTCCCAGGCCACTGAACAGCCATCGGTAGCACAGGCATGGGAGAAAAGGCGGCTATACTCGGCAAACCATCCCCGAGCACAGGCTCTGAATGCTGGCATTGCAAAACTACTGTCCCTTGAAATGCTCTCATTCAGGCTGGTGGAGACTGACACCTTCTGTAACTTCATGGCATTGGCAGTCCCTCAATACAATGTGCCCAGCCGCTTTTATTTCAGCAGTCAAGCCGTCCCTGCCCTGCAAAAGCATGTGGAGGGAAAAATTAAACATGCGCTACTAAACACTGTCAGTAGCAAGGTCCACCTGACCACCGATGCGTGGACCAGTAACCATGGACAGGGACGATACCTTTCCCTCACTGCCCATTGGGTAAATGTTGTGGAGCCGGGTACAGATCTTGAGAGTGGCGCTGTACATGTTCTGCCAAATCCAAGGATTGCAGGAATCCAGTCTGTACACATTGACTCCTCCTCATACTCCAGTTCCTCTGAATCAGCGCTGAAGGAGTCGTCATAGTCTACCTCCTCATGGACCCGTGAATGCTTACCTGTTACGACCAATATGAGCACAGCCATGGCCAAATGTCAACAGGCCATAGTGAAATTAATTTTTTTGGGGAATCGAAGCCACACAGCGCAGGAGCTCTGGAATGCCATCAAGCAGGAGAGCGACCTGTGGTTTGTGCCAGCGAATCTCCAGCCAGGCTTGGTAGTGTGTGACAATGGCCGAAATCTGGTGGCAGCTCTGGGCCTAGGCAACCTCACTCACATCCCATGTCTGGCACATGTGCTCAACTTCGTCGTGCAGAGTTTTTTGAGGGACTATCCGGATCTTGATTCACTGCTGCACAAGGTCCGCATAGAGTGCGCTCACTTGCGGCGTTCCAGCATGGCAAGATCGTGCATTGCAGCTCTGCAGCGCCGATTCCGCGCAGTAATGGAGTACCAGCTGCATCAGGCACAAACAAGTCGCACTGCGCGCCGTTCACGCTTCACCACCACTGAGTGGGCCTCTATGAAGGACATCTGCCACGTTTTGCATGCCTTCGATGATTCCACGCGGATGGAGAGTGCAGATGATGCACTAGTTAGCATGACTGTCCCCCTTATCTGCCTGCTTCAAAAAACACTGCAAGCATTAAGGGACGAGGTTTTGGAAGGGGTGGAGGATGAGGAGTCACAAATGCCATCTGCTTCTGGACAGTCTGCGCAACGTGGTTTCTCACAAAGGCCTAGGCAGGGGACACTTTGTGAGGAGGATGAGGAGGAGTCAATGGAGGAGGAAGACATCTCTCCAGAGGAGGGAGGTACACAATGCTCTAGTAGTCAGTGTGTAGAGCGAGGGTGGGGTGATGCAGAGCAGGCAGAGATGATGCCTCAAGCAGGGGACAGCGTTTCTTGGCCAGTTGGGAGTCTGCAGCATATGGTTGATTTCATGCTGCAGTGCCTGAGAAACGACCGCCGCATCGCCCACATTCTCAACACGGCTGATTGTTGGGTGTACACCCTCCTAGATCTTCGCTACCGGGACAACTTACAAAGCCTCATAACACCGTTGAACCGGGAGCGTAAAATGCGGGAGAACCAAGACACACTGGTGCATTCCATCATGTTCTCCATTCCACCTGAGAGTAGTGCTGATTAGTGTTGAGCATTCCGATACCGCAAGTATCGGGTATCGGCCGATATCAGCGGTATCGGAATTCCGATACTTAATTCCGATACTTTTTTCATATCGGATTCCGGGATCGGAATCGGAATAGGAAGTTCCCATCATGCTATGAGCCTGCTTGCTTTGATTAAGCCAATGGGAATCCTCCGAAGTGTGGGCACATCCTGTTAGGCATGTAGGCATGTTAACTATTGGCATGGCTGTGATTGGCTGCCGAAATGATGTCATGATGCACTATAAAAGCCACCGCAGCCGCCATTTCTGGTCACTCTGCTGTGAATTCAGTTAGGGACAGGCTGCTGTAGAAGACTGTGAGGGACAGTTAGAAATAGCGATTCTAAAAACAATATTGTGCTTTATCCAGGCTACATAAACCACCACTGTAGCTTGCTTTTCCCTAGCAGCGCTGTTTTCACAGCTGTCTGCAAGGGCTGTGTGAGTGCAGCTCACGCTGTGGAGTGGGTCCTGCAGCCACGTCAGGCTGTAGGCCACCCAGTGTGATCACTGCTGCCTCATACATCTTTTATTTTTTGAGCTGCATTTTTTAAATAATTTCAATCTAGTGTGCTTCCATCCGTATCCATATACGTTGGTTGCAAACACTAGTAGTAGACAGCGGAGCCTTTCTGCAGCCTTTCAGTGCTAGTGTCCACTTTGCTGCACTGTTCACGGCTGTCTGAGAGGTCTCTGACTGTGTGTGAGTGCAGCTCACGCTGAGTAGTGTGTCCTGCAGCTACGTCTGGCTGTAGGACGCTCAGCGTGCGTCACTGCCTCACACATATTTTTATTTGAGTGCAGCTCATTTTTTCTTCTATTAGTGTGCATCCATCCGTCTCCATCTACGGTGGTTGCAAACACTATATAGGAGTACACAGCGGAGCCTTTCTGCAGCCTGTCAGTGCCAGTGCCCACTTAGCTGCACTGTTGACGGCTGTCTGAGAGGTCTCTGACTGTGTGTGAGTGCAGCTCACGCTGAGTAGAGTGTCCTGCAGCTACGTCTGGTTGTAGGACGCTCAACGTGCGTCACTGCCTCACACATATTTGTCTCTGAGTGCAGCTCATTTTTTCTTCTCCTATTAGTGTGCATCCATCCGTATCCATCAACATTGGTTGGTTGCAAACACTATATAGGAGTAGATAGAGGAGCCTTTTTTTCTGGCTTGTGCCCTGCCGGCGCAGCCAGATTAGTATTACCCAATTTTTTTGGAGCCTCATCTTTTGCATTGTAGGTTACCTGCCTGCATTGTAATAGCTCCAAAAAGTTGGTGATACTATCAGTTTCAATTCTTTGTTCTCATACTTTGAGTTTGTTTCAAACAAAGAAACCACATAAAAAGTTCACCAAACACTACATTTTGAACTTGTGTAGGCCACATCAGCTCCTATTAAAGTCTAGTCCACACACACACACTTCATAAAATTAGTGTTTCTTGTACCTGTAACCAGCTGTTCAGGAATAAGCACACTAAGGCCCCCCTTTGTCCTTTTTTGCCTATCTTAAGCAGTCTTGCAAGATGAAGAAGGCAGGGAGTAAGGCGCGGGGGCGTGGGCGTGGGCGTGGAGTTTCAGCAGGGAGAGGACGTGGGGATTCTGCAGGGAGAGGACGTGGGGATTCTACAGGTAGAGGACGTGGGGATTCTGGGCCTGCTGCGGGCACCAGTGGATCAGCATCCCCCAGTTTTAGCAGGCAACAGTCCTTTATGCGCAGCTTTGTAGGACCTCAACGTACCCCACTGCTGCGGGAGGAACAAATTGAAGCCGTTGTCGGATGGATGGCAGCTAACGCATCGACTTCAATTACTTCCGCATCCTCTCAGGGTCAGAGCACCGAAGAGCAACCATCTGTCTCTTCACCACCTGCCAAAGTGCCCAGGCAGTCAGAGAGACATGGACAGGAGCCATCACAATCTCTACTTCTGTTCTCGGAATCTGTTGGCTTGGAAAGAGGGGGCCAGCCAAGCAGCATTCCTGAATGTGAAGAAGAGGGAGTATGCAGTGATGCGCAACTTCTTTGTCCCTCTGAATCTGAAGAGGCGAGTGGGCCAGTGCCTATGGTCAGCACACCTCAGTACGCATCAGATGATGACGAGACTCAGTTGCCACTTTCTGGTGCGTACGGTGCTGGCGAGACAACCCCGGAGAAGCAGCTGTTTGAAGAGGGGAGGGAAGATGATGAGGTCCTTGACCCATCATGGCGTGAGCAACAGGAAGGTGGTGGGAGCAGCTCGGAGGAAGAGATTCCCCTACCGGCCAAAACAGGAGGCAGAGGGAGGGGGAAGACTTGGTTGCCTGTACCCTCCACTTCGGCACCCGTTAGGAGCATTCCTCCTTCCAAAGGCAAACCGGGCGCTCACAAGAGTTGCAGTGCGTGGTCCTTTTTTGACACAGTTGCAGATGACATTTGCTTTGTCAAATGCAAGCTGTGTCATCAGAGAGTCAAAAGAGGGAGAAATGTCAGCAACCTCAATACCACAAATATGTGGAAACATGTGCGCACCAAGCACGAGTTGGAGTTGCATAGACACCCTCAAGACGTAGGCCAACGTACAGCACCACCTACCACCTCTTCAGTTCGTGTTGGGCCCTCTTCCTCCAGCTCACACACTGCTGGTTCGGCTTCCTCACAGGATCGCCAAGGAAGAACCTCTGCCACTGTTGTCCGGAGACCCTGTCAGATTCCACCCATAACAGCACGTTCCCATCCATCACAGCCATCGGTAGCACAGGCATGGGATAAAAGGCGCCCTTACTCGGCAAACCATCCCCGAGCACAGTCTCTGAATGCTGGCATTGCCAAACTTCTGGCAGTTGAAATGCTGTCATTCAGGCTGGTGGACACTGACACCTTCCGGGACTTAATGGCATTGGCAGTCCCCCAATACAACGTGCCCAGCCGCTTTTATTTCAGCAGGCGAGCCGTCCCTGCCCTGCAGAAACATGTTGAGGGCAAAATAAAACATGCGCTACTAAACGCCGTTAGTAGCAAGGTCCACCTGACCACCGATGCGTGGACCAGTAACCATGGACAGGGACGATACCTTTCCCTCACTGCCCACTGGGTCAATGTTGTGGAGCCGGGTACGGATCTGGAGAGTGGCGCTGTACGTGTTCTTCCAACGCCACGGATTGCAGGACTCCAGTCTGTACACATAGACTCCTCCTCCTACTCAAGTTCCTCAGAAACAGCAGAGCAGGAGCCTGTTACGACCGATATGAGCACAGCCGTGGCCAAACGTCAACAGGCTGTACTCAAATTAATTTCTTTGGGGAATCGAAGCCACACAGCGCAGGAGCTCTGGAATGCTATCAAGCTGGAGAGCGATGTGTGGTTTGGGCCAGCGAATCTCCAGCCGGGCTTGGTAGTGTGTGACAATGGCCGAAATCTGGTGGCAGCTCTTGGCCTAGGCAACCTCACACACATCCCATGTCTGGCACATGTTCTTAACTTGGTCGTGCAGAGCTTTCTGAGGGACTATCCGGATCTTGATGCACTGTTGCACAAGGTCCGCATAGAGTGCGCTCACTTGCGACGTTCCAGCACGGCAAGATCGCGCCTCGCTGCTCTGCAGCGACGATTTGGCCTTCCAGAACATCGCATCATATGTGACCTACCCACCCGGTGGAATTCAACGTTACATATGTTGGAGCGGTTGTGTGAGCAGCAGGCAGCAGTCATGGAGTACCAGCTGCATCAGGCGCAAACAAGTCGCACTGTGCGCCGTTCACACTTCAGCACCATTGAGTGGGCCTCTATGAAGGACATCTGCCTCGTTTTGCGTGCCTTCGATGAATCCACGCGGATGGCGAGTGCAGATGATGCACTAGTCAGCATGACTGTCCCCCTTATCTGCCTGCTTCAACAAACACTGCAAGCACTAAGGGATGAGGTTTCAGAAGAGGTGGAGGATGAGGAGTCCCAAATGCCATCTGCTTCTGGACAGTCTGCGCTACGTGTTTCCTCACAAAGGCCTAGGCAGGGGACACTTTGTGAGGAGGATGAGGAGGAGTCGATGGAGGAGGAAGACATCTCTCCAGAGGAGGGAGGTACACAAACCTCTACTCAGTATGTACAGCGAGGGTGGGGTGATGCAGAGCAGGTCGAGGTCACGCCTCAAACAGGGGACAGCGGTTCTTTGGCAGTTGGGAGTCTGCAGCACATGGTTGATTTCATGCTGCAGTGCCTGAGAAACGACCGCCGCATTGCCCACATTCTCGTCTCGGCTGATTATTGGGTGTACACCCTCCTAGATCCTCGCTACCGGGACAGCGTACAAAGGCTCATACCAACGTTGAACCGGGAGCGTAAAATGCGGGAGTACGAAGAGTCACTGGTGCAGTCCATAATGTTTTCCATTCCACCCGACAGCATTGTTGCAAGTGCTTTACAAAGCAGCTCTGTGCGTCGAGGCAGTGGAGGAAACTCTGCACAAAGAGGGAGCAGAGGCAGTGCCGCAGCACAAGGCAAGACCACTATGGCCCAAATGTGGCAAAGTTTTGTGTGTCCACCACAATTGTCTACACCATCAGCGACGCCTCGAGTCAGCAGGAGGCAACGCTTCCGTCAGATGGTGTCAGACTACATGTCTTGCCCTGTCGCTGTACTCCCAGATGGCTCTTCCCCCTTCAAGTTTTGGGTCTCTAAGCTGGATACATGGCCAGAGCTTAGCCAGTATGCATTGGAGGTGCTGGCTTGCCCTGCTGCCAGTGTATTATCGGAACGTGTCTTTAGTGCCGCAGGTGGTGTACTAACAGACCGTCGCACGCGAATATCTTCCGATAATGTTGACCGGCTGACTTTTCTGAAAATGAACAAGGCCTGGATCTCCAAAGACTTTGCCATTCCTCTTACAGACTAAATTAGTGGTTGGCAACTGTATCCAGGTCTGCTGGTGTGTTCATTTTTCTACCACCTGAACTATAATCCCTGTGCTTCAACACAGCCAGTTGTCGCTCAGATGTGTCGTCTGCACAGAGAAACACACTAGCTCCTGTGTTACTGGGGTTCAGTAATGCCAGCTGATCCCCTGCTGTGTGGACGGCAGAGTCACCAGCTCCATCAACATTCAAACCACTACTGATTTTTAACCGTGCCCAACTTAGGTCTCTGGCTCCACTGTCTCTACTATTTCCCCTGACCTCCAACCCCGCCATCTACATCTCTGAAGTGGCGTCAGCACAATCTACACTTGTTCCTGTGTTCCTGTGGCTCAGTCCCATCAGTTTATCCCCTGATGTGTGTCCGGCAAGGTCTCCTGCTCTGTCCACATTCCCATAACCAGTAGTGGGAATGAGGACAGAGCTGGCGAACTTGCCGGACAAACATCAGGGGATCAACTGATGGGACTGAGCACCAGTAACACAGGAACAAGTGTAGATTGTGCTGACGCCACTTCAGAGATGTAGCTGGCGGGGTTGGAGGCCAGGGTAAATAGTAGAGACAGTGGAGCCAGAGGCCTAAGTGGAGCATGGTTAGAATCAGTAGTAGTCCACAACCTCCATAAAAACCGCTGCCCATTGGCCTCTGCATGCGGCATGCGTAATCCTGGGCACCAACAGCGTCAGTTGGTGTTCAGAAGTGTCGTCTCCACAGAGCCAAACACATTCGTTCAAGTGTTAGTGGGGTTCAGCACTGCCAGCTGTTCCCCTGCTGTGGAGATGGCAAGTCTCCTGCTGCCTTCACCTGCCCAAATCCAGTAGGCCCCAGCCTGCTCCTCGCCTAATCCTGGGCTCCAACAGCGTCAGTTGGTGTTCAGAAGTGTCGTCTCCACAGAGCCAAACACATTCGTTCAAGTGTTAGTGGGGTTCAGCACTGCCAGCTGTTCCCCTGCTGTGGAGATGGCAAGTCTCCTGCTGCATTCACCTGCCAAAATCCAGTAGGCCCCAGCCTGCTCCTCGCCTAATCCTGGGCTCCAACAGCGTCAGTTGGTGTTCAGAAGTGTCGTCTCCACAGAGCCAAACACATTCGTTCAAGTGTTAGTGGGGTTCAGCACTGCCAGCTGTTCCCCTGCTGTGGAGATGGCAAGTCTCCTGCTGCCTTCACCTGCCCAAATCCAGTAGGCCCCAGCCTGCTCCTCGCCTAATCCTGGGCTCCAACAGCGTCAGTTGGTGTTCAGAAGTGTCGTCTCCACAGAGCCAAACACATTCGTTCAAGTGTTAGTGGGGTTCAGCACTGCCAGCTGTTCCCCTGCTGTGGAGATGGCAAGTCTCCTGCTGCCTTCACCTGCCAAAATCCAGTAGGCCCCAGCCTGCTCCTCGCCTAATCCTGGGCTCCAACAGCGTCAGTTGGTGTTCAGAAGTGTCGTCTCCACAGAGCCAAACACATTCGTTCAAGTGTTAGTGGGGTTCAGCACTGCCAGCTGTTCCCCTGCTGTGGAGATGGCAAGTCTCCTGCTGCCTTCACCTGCCAAAATCCAGTAGGCCCCAGCCTGCTCCTCGCCTAATCCTGGGCTCCAACAGCGTCAGTTGGTGTTCAGAAGTGTCGTCTCCACAGAGCCAAACACGTTCGTTCAAGTGTTAGTGGGGTTCAGCACTGCCAGCTGTTCCCCTGCTGTGGAGATGGCAAGTCTCCTGCTGCATTCACCTGCCAAAATCCAGTAGGCCCCAGCCTGCTCCTCGCCTAATCCTGGGCTCCAACAGCGTCAGTTGGTGTTCAGAAGTGTCGTCTCCACAGAACCAAACACATTCGTTCAAGTGTTAGTGGGGTTCAGCACTGCCAGCTGTTCCCCTGCTGTGGAGATGGCAAGTCTCCTGCTGCCTTCACCTGCCAAAATCCAGTAGGCCCCAGCCTGCTCCTCGCCTAATCCTGGGCTCCAACAGCGTCAGTTGGTGTTCAGAAGTGTCGTCTCCACAGAGCCAAACACATTCGTTCAAGTGTTAGTGGGGTTCAGCACTGCCAGCTGTTCCCCTGCTGTGGAGATGGCAAGTCTCCTGCTGCCTTCACCTGCCAAAATCCAGTAGGCCCCAGCCTGCTCCTCGCCTAATCCTGGGCTCCAACAGCGTCAGTTGGTGTTCAGAAGTGTCGTCTCCACAGAGCCAAACACGTTCGTTCAAGTGTTAGTGGGGTTCAGCACTGCCAGCTGTTCCCCTGCTGTGGAGATGGCAAGTCTCCTGCTGCATTCACCTGCCAAAATCCAGTAGGCCCCAGCCTGCTCCTCGCCTAATCCTGGGCTCCAACAGCGTCAGTTGGTGTTCAGAAGTGTCGTCTCCACAGAACCAAACACATTCGTTCAAGTGTTAGTGGGGTTCAGCACTGCCAGCTGTTCCCCTGCTGTGGAGATGGCAAGTCTCCTGCTGCCTTCACCTGCCAAAATCCAGTAGGCCCCAGCCTGCTCCTCGCCTAATCCTGGGCTCCAACAGCGTCAGTTGGTGTTCAGAAGTGTCGTCTCCACAGAGCCAAACACATTCGTTCAAGTGTTAGTGGGGTTCAGCACTGCCAGCTGTTCCCCTGCTGTGGAGATGGCAGTCTCTCCTGCTGTCTCCGCATTACAAAGACAGTAGGCCTCTGCCTACACCCTCCTATTTCCTGGGCTTCAACACAGCCAGTTGTAGTTCGGAAGTGCCGTCCACACGGAAAGAGATACTTGCTCCCGTGTCTCAGTGGGGTTCAGTAACGTCAGCTGATCCCCTGCTGTGTGGATGGCAGTCTCTCCTGCTGTCACCTCATTCAAAATTCAGTAGGCCTCTGCCTACACCCTCCTATTTCCTGGGCTTCAACACAGCCAGTTGTAGTTCGGAAGTGCCGTCCACACGGAAAGAGACACTTGCTCCCGTGTCTCAGTGGGGTTCAGTAACGTCAGCTGATCCCCTGCTGTGTGGATGGCAGTCTCTCCTGCTGTAAACTCATTCAAAATACAGTAGGCCTCTGCCTACACCCTCCTATTTCCTGGGCTTCAACACAGCCAGTTGTAGTTCGGAAGTGCCGTCCACACGGAAAGAGATACTTGCTCCCGTGTCTCAGTGGGGTTCAGTAACGTCAGCTGATCCCCTGCTGTGTGGATGGCAGTCTCTCCTGCTGTAAACTCATTCAAAATACAGTAGGCCTCTGCCTACACCCTCCTATTTCCTGGGCTTCAACACAGCCAGTTGTAGTTCGGAAGTGCCGTCCACACGGAAAGAGATACTTGCTCCCGTGTCTCAGTGGGGTTCAGTAACGTCAGCTGATCCCCTGCTGTGTGGATGGCAGTCTCTCCTGCTGTCACCTCATTCAAAATTCAGTAGGCCTCTGCCTACACCCTCCTATTTCCTGGGCTTCAACACAGCCAGTTGTAGTTCGGAAGTGCCGTCCACACGGAAAGAGACACTTGCTCCCGTGTCTCAGTGGGGTTCAGTAACGTCAGCTGATCCCCTGCTGTGTGGATGGCAGTCTCTCCTGCTGTAAACTCATTCAAAATACAGTAGGCCTCTGCCTACACCCTCCTATTTCCTGGGCTTCAACACAGCCAGTTGTAGTTCGGAAGTGCCGTCCACACGGAAAGAGACACTTGCTCCCGTGTCTCAGTGGGGTTCAGTAACGTCAGCTGATCCCCTGCTGTGTGGATGGCAGTCTCTCCTGCTGTAAACTCATTCAAAATACAGTAGGCCTCTGCCTACACCCTCCTATTTCCTGGGCTTCAACACAGCCAGTTGTAGTTCGGAAGTGCCGTCCACACGGAAAGAGATACTTGCTCCCGTGTCTCAGTGGGGTTCAGTAACGTCAGCTGATCCCCTGCTTTGTGGATGGCAGTCTCTCCTGCTGTAAACTCATTCAAAATACAGTAGGCCTCTGCCTACACCCTCCTATTTCCTGGGCTTCAACACAGCCAGTTGTAGTTCGGAAGTGCCGTCCACACGGAAAGAGATACTTGCTCCCGTGTCTCAGTGGGGTTCAGTAATGTCAGCTGATCCCCTGCTGTGTGGATGGCAAAGTCTCCTGCTGCCTACACAGTCGTACCACTACTGATTTTTAACCGTGCTCCAATTAGGCCTGTGGCTCCACTGTCTCTCGTATTTCCCCTGTCCTCCAACCCTGCCAGTTACAGCTCCGAAGTGGCGTCTGCACAATCCACACTTGTTCCTGTGTTACAGGTGTTCAGTCCGATCAGTTAATCCCCTGATGTGTGTCCGGCAATGTCGCCTGCTCTGTCCACATTCCCATTATCGGAATGTGGACAGAGCAGGCGACATTGCCGGACACACATCAGGGGATTAACTGACCGGACTGAACACCTGTAACACAGGAACAAGTGTGGATTGTGCAGACGCCACTTCGGAGCTGTAACTGGCGGGGTTGGAGGACAGGGGAAATACGAAAATCAGTGAATCCACAGGCCTAAGTGGAGCTTGGTTCAAATTAGTAGTCTACAACCGATCTTAAAATTTCTTCAATGCAGCCTAAGCCTGCTCCGTGCTTGTCCCTGGGCTTCAACACAGCCAGTTGTTGCTCGGAAGTGCCGTCTTCACAGAGTAAAACACTAGCTCCTGTGTTTGTGGGGTTCAGTAACGTCAGCTGTTCCCCTGCTGTTTTGATGGCAATCTGTCCTGCTGCCTCCCAATTGACAGCACATCAGGCCTCAGCCTGCTAAGTGCTTGTCCTGGGCTCCAACATCGCCAGTTGCTGCTCATAACTGACTTTGGCACGGGTACTCCCTCCTGCCCAGCTTGGTTCCAGCCCTGCCTGCTGTTTCCGGGAAGTGTCAATGTCAGTTTGCCACCCCAAGTTGCCATGTCGTGTTGCGGTTGGGTTAGCCGAGGCTAGGGTGCCAGCAGTTTAGGTGCTTCCTATGTGGACTGCGGGTTCTGGTAAGAAAGGTTTGTTCCATAGTGCCAGTAGGACAAGCACCCCCTGTAGGACTGTGTGATTCGGTAACTGCGGCCAGCTTGCGGCATGCCAACTTTGCTTTTCAGGGGTAACTTCTGATACCCCTCCGGGTTCCAGCACCGTCAGCTGGTTCTCATCAGAGCCTTTGGCCTAGGTGCCTCCATCTCGGTATCCGAGTTCCAGCAACGTCTGCTGGTCCTTGGTAGTGCTTTGTAGCACAGGTACCTCCTGCTTAGTAACCGGGTTCCAGCACCGTCAGCTGGTCCTCGGTTGTGCCATTGGCTCTTATTCCTTCTGCTGCCCCTCCGGGTGCCAGCACTGTCAGCTGGTCCTCGCTATTTCCATTTGCTCTTGCAGCTTATGCTACCCCTCCGGGTTCCAGCACCGTCAGCTGGTTCTCGTCAGAGCCTTTGGCCTAGGTGCCTCCATCTCGGTATCCGAGTTCCGGCAACGTCTGCTGGTCCTTGGTAGTGCTTTGTAGCACAGGTACCTCCTGCTTAGTAACCGGGTTCCAGCACCGTCAGCTGGTCCTCGGTTGTGCCATTGGCTCTTATTCCTTCTGCTGCCCCTCCGGGTGCCAGCACTGTCAGCTGGTCCTCGCTATTTCCATTTGCTCTTGCAGCTTATGCTACCCCTCCGGGTTCCAGCACCGTCAGCTGGTTCTCGTCAGAGCGTTTGGCCTAGGTGCCTCCATCTCGGTATCCGAGTTCCGGCAACGTCTGCTGGTCCTTGGTAGTGCTTTGTAGCACAGGTACCTCCTGCTTAGTAACCGGGTTCCAGCACCGTCAGCTGGTCCTCGGTAGTGCCATTGGCTCTTGTTCCTTCTGCTGCCCCTCCGGGTGCCAGTACCGTCAGCTGGTTCAAGAGGACAAAGAACAGGAAGACAACCACCAAGATGCAGAACAACAAGAGAGAGAAGACAAAGAAGCATAAAAAAAACAAAGCAGAAGAACATTAAGCATAAGACTAATACTCTGAGCAAATGATATTATCTTATTTATAAGCAGAAGAAGACTAAGCAGTGTATGGGGGTGAGTCCGTTCCTCCTCGTGGTGCCCCTGGAAAAGGCCTGCTTCTGCAGGCCAAACTGAACGCGGACAAATCCTGTTGTAAATCTTTTGTGACAGGCAGAACGGAAGGTGTAAACTTCTAACTTTTCTAGATAACAACTACAGGAATGCCTGACACAAACAAGAATATGATGAAGAAGAATAGGAAGAAGATGAAGAAGCTGAATATGTAGAATAATAATTGTTGAATAAGAAGAATATGAAGAATGTAAGAAAAGGAAGAAGAAGAAGAAGAAGAAGAAGAAGAAGAAGAAGAAGAAGAAGAAGAAGAAGAATGTAAAAAAAGGAAGTAGAAGAAGAAGAAGAAGAATGTAAAAAAAGGAATAAGAAGAAGAATGTAAAAAAAGGAAGTAGAAGAAGAAGAAGAAGAATGTAAAAAAAGGAAGTAGAAGAAGAAGAAGAAGAATGTAAAAAAAGGAAGTAGAAGAAGAAGACATACATGTCTGGCAAAATATAAATGAGGCTAACATAGTCAATATCTTTGTAACTCCTAACATCTTTAAAAAAAAAAGTTTAATTCCTGCTATTCCATTTGATTGGGCTAAACCTCTATGGCTTTAATGTCTCCTCCACCTCCCACAATACATTCTACATTATTCTTAGTTGTTTTTCTTCATGTAGAATTAACCTACAAGGAAAGAAAGGTTTTTTTTTAATTCCGATATTTTGGCCCCATTGACTTGCATTGGTTCCCGGTATCGGAATCGGCGATACCGATACTTTTTTTTAAGATCGGCCGATCCATTCCGATCCGATATTTTCAAGTATCGGCTGGTATCGCTCAACTCTAGTGCTGATAGTGCTTTACAAAGCAGCTTAGTGCATCGAGGCAGTGGAGGAAGCTCTGCACAAAGAGGGAGCAGAAACAGCGCCTCAGCACAAGGCAAGACCAGTATGGCCCAAATGTGGCAAAGTTTTGTGTCCCCGCCACAAATGGCTACACCATCACAGACGGCTCCAGTCAGCAGGAGGCAACGTTTCCGTCAGATGGTGACAGACTACATGGCTTGCCCTCTCAGTGTACTTCCAGACGGCTCTTCCCCCTTCAAGTTTTGGGTCTCTAAGCTGGATACATGGCCAGAGCTTAGCCAGTGTGCATTGGAGGTGCTGGCTTGCCCTGCTGGTAGTGTATTATCGGAACGCGTCTTTAGTGCCGCAGGTGGTGTACTAACAGACCGTCGCATGCGACTATCCTCCGATAACGTTGATCGGCTTACTTTTCTGAAAATGAACAAGGCCTGGATCTTGCCGGAATATGCCAGTCCTCTTCCAGATTAAATAATTGGTTGGCAACAGTATCCAGGTCTCCTGTTGTGTTCATGTTTTTACCACCTGAACTGTAATCCCTGGGCTCCAACACCGCCAGTTGCTGCTCAGAAGTGCCGTCTGCACATAAAAACACTAGCTCCTGTGTTATTGGGGTGCAGTAACGCCAGCTGCTCCCCTGCTGTGTGTCCGGCAATGTCTCCTGCTCCCTCCACATTCACACTACATCAGAAATTAAACTTGCTCCAATTAGGCCTCAGCCTACACCCTGATTGACCCTGGGCTCCAACACTTCCAGTTGCTGCTCAGAAGTGCCGTCTGCACAGAGAAAAACACTAGCACCTGTGTTAGTGGGGTTCAGTAAGGCCAGCTGCTCCCCTGCTGTGTGTCCGGCAATATCTCCTGCTCCATCCACATTCACACAACATCAGATATTAAACTTGCTCCAATTAGGCCTCAGCCTACACCCTGATTGACCATGGGCTCCAACACTGCCAGTTGCTGCTCTGAAGTGCCGTCTGCACAGAGAAAAACACTAGCTCCTGTGTTAGTGAGGTTCAGTAACGCCAGCTGCTCCCCTGCTGTGTGTCCGGCAATGTCTCCTGCTCCGTCCACATTCACACAATTTCAGATATTAAACTTGCTCCAATTAGGCCTCAGCCTACACCCTGATTGACCCTGGGCTCCAACACCGCCAATTGCTGCTCAGTAGTGCCGTCTGCACAGTGAAAAACACTAGCTCCTGTGTTAGTGGGGTTCAGTAATGCCAGCTGCTCCCCTGCTGTGGGTCCGGCAATATCTCCTGCTCCGTCCACATTCACACAACATTAGATATTAAACTTGCTCCAATTAGGCCTCAACCTACACCCTGATTGACCCTGGGCTCCAACACTGCCAGTTGCTGCTCAGAAGTGCCGTCTGCACAGAGAAAAACACTAGCTCCTGTGTTAGTGGGGTTCAGTAGCGCCAGCTGCTCCCCTGCTGTGTGTCCGGCAATATCTCTTGCTCCGTCCACATTCAAACAACATCAGATATTAAACTCGCTCCAATTAGGCCTCAGCCTACACCCTGATTGACCCTGGGCTCCAACACTGCCAGTTGCTGATCAGAAGCGCCGTCTGCACAGAGAAAAACACTAGCTCTTTTGTTAGTGGGGTTCAGTAACGCCAGCTGCTCCCCTGCTGTGTGTCCGGCAATGTCTCCTGATCTGTCCACACTCACACTACTACTGATTTTAAACTTTACAATTAGGCCTCTGGCTCCACTCTGTCTCTAGTATTTACCCTGGGCTCCAACACCGCCAGTCGCTGCTCAGAAGTGCCGTCTGCACATAAAAACACTAGCTCCTGTGTTATTGGGGTTCAGTAACGCCAGCTGCTCCCCTGCTGTGTGTCCGGCAATGTCTCCTGCTCCCTCCACATTCACACTAGATCAGATATTAAACTTGCTCCAATTAGGCCTCAGCCTACACCCTGATTGACCATGGGCTCCAACACTGCCAGTTGCTGCTCAGAAGTGCCGTCTGCACAGAGAAAAACACTAGCTCCTGTGTTAGTGGGGTTCAGTAACGCCAGCTGTTCCCCTGCTGTGTGTCCGGCAATGTCTCCTGCTCCGTCCACATTCACACAACTTCAGATATTAAACTTTCTCCAATTAGGCCTCAGCCTACACCCTGATTGACCCTGGGCTCCAACACCGCCAGTTGCTGCTCAGTAGTGCCATCTGCACAGAGAAAAACAGTAGCTCCTGTGTTAGTGGGGTTCAGTAATGCCAGCTGCTCCCCTGCTGTGTGTCCGGCAATATCTCCTGCTCCGTCCACATTCCCACAACATCAGATATTAAACTTGCTCCAATTAGGCCTAAACCTACACCCTGATTGACCCTGGGCTCCAACACTGCCAGTTGCTGCTCAGAAGTGCCGTCTGCACAGAGAAAAACACTAGCACCTGTGTTAGTGGGGTTCAGTAGCGCCAGCTGCTCCCCTGCTGTGTGTCCGGCAATATCTCCTGCTCCGTCCACATTCACACAACATCAGATATTAAACTTGCTCCAATTAGGCCTCAGCCTACACCATGATTGACCCTGGGCTCCAACACTGCCAGTTGCTGCTCAGAAGCGCCGTCTGCACAGAGAAAAACACTAGCTCTTTTGTTAGTGGGGTTCAGTAACGCCAGCTGCTTCCCTGCTTTGTGTCCGGCAATGTCTCCTGCTCCGTCCACATTCACACAACATCAGATATTAAACTTGCTCCAATTAGGCCTCAGCCTACACCCTGATTGACCCTGGGCTCCAACACCGCCAGTTGCTGCTCAGAAGTGCCGTCTGCACAGAGAAAAACACTAGCACCTGTGTTAGTGGGGTTCAGTAAGGCCAGCTGCTCCCCTGCTGTGTGTCCGGCAATATCTCCTGCTCCATCCACATTCACACAACATCAGATATTAAACTTGCTCCAATTAGGCCTCAGCCTACACCCTGATTGACCATGGTCAATCAACACTTGCTCCTGTATTACTGGGGTTCAGTAACGTCAGCTGATGCCCTGCTGTGTGTCTGGCAATTTCTCCTGCTCTGTCCACATTCCCACTACTAGTTTAAAATCAGTATTAGTCTACAACAGATATTAATCTTGATCCAATTAGGCCTCTGGCACCACTATGTTTGTAGTATTAACCCTGGGCTCCAACACCGCCAGTTGCTGCTCAGAAGTGCCATCTGCACAGTCAACATATGCTCCAGTGTTACTTGGGTTCAGTAATGTCAGCTGATCCCCAGCTGTGTGTCCGGTAATTTCTCCTGCTCTGTCCACACTCTCACAACTGCAGATTTTAAACTTGCTCCAATTAGGCCTCTGTCTCCACTCTGTTTGTAGTATTTACCCTGGGTTCCAGAACCACCAGCTGGTTCCCGGCAGTGTCTTTGGCACGGGTACTCCCTCCTGCCCAGCCTGGTTCCAGCACGCCAGCTGTTTCCGGGTAGTGTCAACGTCACTTTGCCTCCAAAACTTTGTCCTGTCGTGTTGCAGTCGGGTTAGCCGACTCTATGGTGTCTGCAGTTTAGGTGCTTCCTATGTGGGCTGTGGGATCTGGCAATAAAGGCTGGTTCTGTAGTGCCAATAGGACAAGCACCCCCTGTAGGACTGTGGGTTTTGGTAACTGCGGCCGGCTCACAGCCTTGCAACTTTGTTTTTCATGGGTACTTTCTACTACCCATCCGGGTTCGAGTACCATCAGCTGGTTCTCGGCAGTGCCATTGGCTTAGGTGCCTCCTTCTCGGTATCTGAGTTCCAGCAACATCTGCTGGTCCTTGGTAGTGCTTTCTGGCACAGGTACCTCCTGCTTAGTAACCGGGTTCCAGTACCATCAGCTGGTCCTTGGTAGTGCCATTGGCTCTTGTTCCTTCTGCTGCCCCTCCGGGTTCCAGCACCGTCAGCTGGTCCTCGGTAGTTCCATTGGCTCTTGTAGCTTCTGCTACTCATCCGGGTTCCAGTACCGTCAGCTAGTTCTCGGCAGTGCCTTTGGCTTAGGTGCCTCCTTTTCGGTATCTGAGTTCCAGCAATGTCTGCTGGTCCTTGGTAGTGCTTTATAGCACAGGTACCTCCTGCTTAGTAACCAGGTTCCAGTACCTTCAGCTGGTCCTCGGTAGTGCCATTGGCTCTTGTTCCTTCTGCTGCCCCTCCAGGTTCCAGCACCATTAGCTGGTCCTCTGTAGTTCCATTGACTCTTGTAGCTTCTGCAACCCATCCAGGTTCCAGTACCGTCAGCTGGTCATCGGTAGTCCCATTGGCTCTTGTAGCTTCTGCCACCCATCTGGGTTCCAGCACCGTCAGCTGGTTCTCAGCAGTGTCTTTGGCACGGGTACTCCCTCCTGCCCAGCCTGGGTCCAGCACGCCAGCTGTTTCCGGGTAGTGTCAACGTCACTTTGCCACCAATATGTTGTCCTGTCGTGTTGCGGTCGGGTTAGCCGACTCTATGGTGCCTGCAGTTTGGTGCTTCCTATGTGGGCTGCGGGATCTGGTAATAAAGGCTGGTTCCGTAGTGCCAATAGGACAAGCACCCCCTGTAGGACTGTGGGTTTCAGTAACTGCGGCCGGCTCGCGGCCTTGCAACTTTGCTTTTCATGGATACCTTCTGCTACCTATCCGGGTTCCAGTACCGTCAGCTGGTTCTCGGCAGTGCCTTTGGCTTAGGTGCCTCCTTCTCGGTATCTGAGTTCCAGCAATGTCGGCTGGTCCTTGGTAGTGCTTTCTGGCACAGGTACCTCCTGCTTAGTAACGGGGTTCCAGTACCATCAGCTGGTCCTCGGTAGTGCCATTGGCTCTTGTTCCTTCTGCTGCCCCTCCGGGTTCCAGCACCGTCAGCTGGTCCTCGATAGTTCCATTGGCTCTTGTAGCTTCTGCTACCCATCCAGGTTCCAGTACCGTCAGCTGGTTTCTGGTATCGGAATCGGCGATATCTGATACTTTTTGGGTATCGGTCTGATGCAATCCGATCCGATATTTCCCGATATCGGAAGGTATCGCTCAACACTAGTTATAAGTAATGGACAATATAGGATGTGATAATAATAGGATGTTTAGTAGTGTTATAAGTAATGTACAATATAGGATGTGATAGTATCCAGGGCATCAGTAGAGGAAGAAATAGGACACGGAACCGCTGACCGAGTAGAGAAACTCACTGATCAAGACTGTGGTGTTGAAGCTGGGTTGGGGCGAAGTAGGTTGAAACAGTGTGTCTCATTAGCCCTGGAGTGTACTACAGAGGAAGGATACTGTATGATGAGAATACTATATGCTTAGAGGAATTGACCATAAGACTTTGTACTTGCTATCCCTTAAACATTATGGTTATCAAATTATCATTCAGTAAAGATTTTGTTGGAACGACGGTTTTCTTTATTGAACTGTGGAGCCTGTGGTCCTGCCCAGCTCACGCCAACGGCTACCTGCAATCTGCTTGGATGTAAGACCCCCACAGCACAAGTCCATATAACCAGCAAGGAGCCAAACCTTCAAGTAAGGCCAGGGAGTAAAGGAAGAAAAGTGCCTCATCTGGGGCTGCCGCCCCATGCCGTGCTACACGTTTACAATGGAGGATAATTTGGTGTGTTACTGGAGACACTCATTCTTGATAACTGGGTGGTCAAAACAGGGTGACAATCTGCTGACAAATGAGCAAAATGCTTGTTTGACAGGTGAAATAATTTTTAAGTTTGCTTAAAAATCATTGCTCTCTGCATCATGTCATCCTATGTAAACAGGACATGTGCTGTTGAGAACAATGATAATGTTTGCACACAGAACAATCATGTTACTGATCGTTCTGGGTGCATGGAAATGTGGTCAGCCTGTCTAAACAGACTATTAAATGTCCTATGATCGGCTTGTATGTAGCTTATCAGTGGTCTCTTAATGGCCACAGTCAACATTCCTAAATGTAGACTTAAGTCCCATATATACAGTACATTATACTAATGTAAACAGAACCCGCCAATCTTTATGATATAGGCAGCTGGTCTATTGTGGGAACCAAGAAATAAGCCACCACAATGTCTGGTAATGAATCTCTCATAGAGAACACAAGAACACTAGGCCAATGAATGCTCCTGCATATGGGAGAGATGGTCAAGATGGCTGCTGGCCGAACGATCATCTAATATGTTTGGTGGGCTTTACTCTTCATTATTTTCTGTGGTGAAGATAATGGATTTTTTTTTTGCTGATTTTACCAATCATTTTTCATGTTAACAAATTTTATTATTGGGAATCCTTACTTAAATCAATACTGATTTAAACACAATCTTTTTTTTATAGTTATTTTTTTTGTAATTAAAAATTAAAAATATTAAAAGGGGGTTGCCTTGGACTTTAACATTGATGGTCTATCCTTAGGATAGGTCATCAAGGACTAATCGGTGGGGATGCAACACCTGAAATGCTGACTGATCAGCTGTTCTCGCTATCAGCGACGGTCGGAACAGTTCAGTTAGAGTTACACAGCACAAGACCGTTGACGGAATAGTGGCCACGACTGGATACTACATATCTACGCCTTATTGATTTAAATAGGGGGCAGATGTGCAGGAACCATCTACAGCCACTATATAGTTAACAGAGCTGTTCAGCTCCATAGCTGAGCTGTTCTGGCCGCCACCAACACCGGAAACAGCTGAGCGGTGGGGTATGAGTGTCGCACCCATCAATCAGACGCTGATGACCTATCCTAAAGATAGACCAGCAATGTTAAAGTTCCAGACAACCCCTTTATAAAAAATTGTCTTCCTCAATTTATGAGACTTTATTGGGCCAAAAGTGTTAGTATTTAACCATTAGCCCTTGTGATCACTTGGAGCCTTTACGTATCGATGGGCACTGATTGCCGTGCATAACTGATGCTAGTTTATCCCTAAAAGAGCTTAATAAAAGCCATCCTTTTAATTTAGTCTTTATAGCACAGCTGTAAAGTGAGATAGCGATAACAGGAAATGCCAGTCTACCTTGCGATTGTTAGAGGCTGGCCATGGGGAACACTTTTATATATATATATGGAAAAAACGTCTTTACATAACAGATTCCTTTTATATGGTTGATGTGTAGGAAGCTACAAAAGACTCGTCTGGGAATTTCTCCATCTATAAAGTTTGTATTGGTTTAGATAAAAAATGCTCATTTTCTGCTCCTGCAGCGCTCATGCATTAACCTTTCGCGAAGAGCATATATTATTTACTGTTACATCTCAGTAGAAGAAGCGCACTTAACGTAAGGCAATAACTATCAAAGATTCTCTGGGACTTTGCAAGGGGTTGACGAACAAAAGCAAAATCTTCATTCTTAACTTAGATATGGATAGCACAAGCACATGCTAATCTACTCATTACCGCTTCAGTTTGATGGGCCGCGAATGCTTGTTTTATCTCATCTCCTTTGATTTCCTATTTGTGCCCCTTCAAACCCCCTCCAGGTATTTAGCATTTCAGAAGATACACAGAGACAATTGAAGCAATTAACACTTGCATTTAATATTTTCTAAGCTGCATTTTTTTTTTTATTTAGGGCACATGTATTCGTATGCCTGTTCGGCATGCAAAGCAGGCAATTCATTTAGCCCCGTCAATGGGCACCGCGTTAATATTCAAATGTAATTAAGAAATCATTTTAAAATGGACGAGACTCAGCGAAACAGACTTCTGTGATGCATTTGAAACTGCTGAGGAAGGACGGACACAAATGAGTCTTCAATGTGAAAAGAGACAGATGCGTTTGCATAAATATTTGCACAAAAACATGTTCTCTGCTTCTGATCTAAAGTCAAAGGGAACGGAAACAGATGAGCAGAACAAGAATCTGATGTATGTTGCAAAGGAGTTTTCATATTAAATAATCTACAGAAGGGGCATAAATCAAATTGATTGCTGAATGGCCCGTAGACTCCAGGGGTCCAGCATCATTTAGTATCTAGTCAGTGTGATAAAATAGATAATGACCTCTACCATTCCCCCCTCCTCTGTCTTCTTTTTCTCTTGGAAAGTAGCAAACGGTATCCTTACGGAACTAAGATTCTGGACTTAGTGCGGTGACACAAATAAAGTTCTGGTGCTGCCCATGGTCGGAACTGCTGTCAGCGGATCATACAGTATCCTAACACTGACCTATGTAAATGGAGGGAGTTTAATCTAGAGGTCTAAATGTATATGTTGGGAATTTACACTGACTCTGGTCTGAGCACTGAAATGAGGTGTTTGGGGGGTCTGCTCTGGAGTCTGAAACTTTTGGAGTTATGCTCTGAGGTCTGACATGACATGTTGGGATTCTGCTCTGGGGTCTGAATTGATGCTCTTGGGAAGTCTGCTCTAAGGTGTTAGGGTCGGCGGAACGCACCAGATATAAATAATAGGGGGTGCGTTCGCCGCCTGGGGTCCACCGTGCGGTAGGTGACAAGACCGCTGCTGAGTAATGGCGAATGCACCAAAAGGTGAAGTACTGCGCTCGGGTTAACGTCACCCGAACGCTAAGAGCGGCTCTGTTCACACACAGAGTCGCTAACACAAAAGACTTATGAGGACGCTGGCCCTGTTCACTTCACAGGCTAACCAGCGAGTGACGTTGCAAACGCAGACGCCAAGGACGCTGCTACTGCAGTGCGGCAATTACTATGGCCGCTGAACGACGGCGCCGGAATGACAGAGCACCGTCGGACGCTAGTGTGCAGTGCAGGAGGCACAGTGGCGTGTAGCTTGCCACAATATGGAGCTGACTACCCAACAATCTGTCACCATTCGTAATAACCGAGGGAAGGGGTTTCAAATAAGTCAGCCACCAGTCCATGCATCCATCACCATACACACACAGCATAATATGCTACACTAGCGCATGGCCGAGCCGCCATGCGGGCTTTTTATAGCCATGCGCTTCCAGGACCTTCCAGTACTATAGGAAGGACCAATCAGATCCGACATAGGACCTGCACATGTGACCCCTGCTCTCCACTGAGAAGACAAGTTGCGGGCATGCCCAGTAGCACGGCACGAGGACTTAGCCTCCGGAGCAGTTCCCTGCAAAGCAGGTTGCGCCACCATTGCTGCACCAGAGGTGGCAGCAACATCCAGGCTCACAGAACAAGTCTGAGGGAAATGCCTGGTTCGCCGAGAATGCTGAGCAGGAGTCCGAGCGGTCGGAGGAGAATGGGAGACCGCAGGATGTCTGGCTCTGGATTCCCGCTGTGCAGTGCCAGGAATCTGACACCTAACATTACCCCCCCCAGGGCCCCCTCCCCCCTGAGCACCCCCGCGCTCAAAAGCCACGATCAGGAGCGGTGCGTGGATGTTTTCCACCGGCTCCCAGGTCCGAGCCTCGGGACCATGACCCTTCCAGTCCACCAAATAAAATTTTTTGCCACGGACAAACCTGCGCCCCACGATGGCGTTAACCTCAAACTCGTCAGACGATAAGTCTGATGATCCGGCAGATGGCTCGGAAAACCGGGCCATGTGAACTGGTTTGAGGAGGGACACATGGAACACGTCCGAGATGGCCAAATGTGGAGGAAGAGCCAGGCGGAAGACCACCGAGCTAAGTCGCTCAAGGACCTTGAATGGTCCAATGTATCGTGGCGCGAACTTGGGCGACTCAACCCGCAGTTTAATGTTTCGGGTGGAGAGCCATACCATGTCGCCAGGGGAGAAGCTTGGAGCCGGACGCCGGTGTGCGTCAGCGGAGATCCTCATTCTCTCCTTGGAGGCTCGGATAGCATCCTGGGTGCGATCCCAAATGTCTCATGCCTCCACCGCCCAGTCTTCCACCCTGGAGTCGGTGGAAGACACGGGCATGGGCACAGGGACGCGCGGATGCTGACCGTAATTTAGGAGGAATGGGGTTTGACCGGTGGAGTCGGCCACAGCATTGTTCAACGCGAACTCTGCCCACGGCAGCAAGGATGCCCAGTCGTCCTGTCTGGCCGAGACAAAATGTCGAAGATATGTAATCAGGGTCTGGTTGGCTCTCTCTACCTACCCATTTGTCTCGGGATGATAGGCCGAGGAGAGATTCAGCTCAATGCTGAGTAGAGAACAGTGCTCTCTCCAAAAACGGGACGCAAACTGAGGGCCACGGTCACTGACAATCTTGTCCGGCATGCCATGCAGGCGGAAAACATGCTTGATGAACAAGACTGCCAGGCCCCGCGCTGAAGGTAACCGGGAGAGAGGTACCAAGTGCACCATCTTAGAGAAATGGTCGGTGACAACCCAAATGACCGTGCTGCCGCTGGACTTGGGTAGCCCCACCACAAAGTCCATACCGACCATCTCCCAGGGCCTGTCTGCTATCGGCAGAGGAAAAAGAAGCCCAGCGGGCCGCTGCTGAGAGGATCTATTCCGGGCGCAAGAGACGCACGCCTCAATATAGTCCTTGACGTCACGGGCCATATGTGGCCACCAGTACGTCCTCGCCAAAAGCTCAGAGGTCCGTTTTGTCCCAAAATGTCCACCCACTCTGGACGAATGGACCCAAGAGAGGACCTCCGGTCGCAGACGGGCAGGGACAAATGTCTTGCCCGGAGGTACTGACTCAAGGGCAACCGGAGCCACAGTCCTCAGGCTATCAGAAGGAGGAAAAGGATCATATTAGAAGGAGGAAGAGAGCCTATCAGAAGAAAGAAGAGAAGAGAGGTGAGAATGCTATAGGGAGGGCGGAGAACAGTGGAGTGAGAGAGTTTTGATGTTTAACCCTTTTCCTGCCATCAAAATCTAGTAAAATTGTGACCCACTGCCCAAAACAATTCACCCCAAAAATTTGAAATTGAGGGTTTTTTTTAAATTGTAGTGAATTCAATTTGTTTAGAATTGATTTACTCATCTCCAACAGTAAAATTGTATAGTTGAGATAATTTAAATTTGTAGCGCGTCTATTACAAATATGTATTACTTATTGTTTCTTTTCCTGAGCTAAGAAGCTGCAATGTTTGTTATCGAGCAGCGTCTCCAGTTTCCTGAGGGTTATAGGATTTCTTAATTAGCTTTATCTTGTGAACGAGGATCTTCACAATCACAGAAGCAAGGCTATATAACTCACCTGTGGCTGAGAGATGATACCAAATGTAATATACTACTACAATTTCTAATCAGAATCTGTTCTCTATTTATGGTAAACATAAATCTGCTTGACAGGGCGGACGAGATGGTAAAATGAGGAAGTTACAAAATAGTTTATAGAAGATATGAAAATCACTTCTGAATTGTAATCATGTTGTAAATGAAACGCTAATAGCCAAATGTTCTTGTCAATATCAGGATTATCATGGTTCAGTTTGCCTAATGAGAATATTAACTCACAATGGATTTGATTTGTTGCTTTCACTGAAATACAATACATTTTTGCTATAATGTATCACACTGAGCCGGGACTTTAATTTGTTTTAGTTCCAACATTAAATATTCTAGAAAATAATGTCCCAGAAAATGACAATTTTACTAATCCCATGATAACCAATGTTCAGATTGTTACTCAACTTTGTTATTGTTATTCTTTTTTTATTAAGAAAAGGTGAAAAGTTTCTCTGTACTTTGTTTCTTAAGATGATCACATTGTTAGAGGGATTGAAGTATACTTTTAAGCATAACATGTTGCTGGCTCAAATATTACTGTCTCCATTTTACTCCCTGTAAATTGTATACACGCAGATAGTATTGCCTTCCTATCCATTCCTCTAATTGATATAGGTGAAATGGAGGCCAGTCGTGGTAGGGGGTGGCAGTGATTGCACACCTTGGCCCTCCGCTCTATTAACACACAGTAGTTTACTCACTTGCAAGTCAGAGTCCATTCCACACAGCCGGGAGTCCTTTTTCTTTAACACCACACAATGACAATCACAGTCCAGGTTCATCTTTAACCCCTTCACCCCCAAGGGTGGTTTGCACGTTCATGACCGGGCCAATTTTTACAATTCTGACCACTGTACCTTTATGAGGTCATAACTCTGGAACGCTTCCATGGATCCCGGTGATTCTGACATTGTTTTCTTGTCACATATTGTACTTCATGCTAGTGGTAATATTTCATTCAAATAACTTGCGTTTATTTGTGAGAAAAACGGAAATTTGGCGAAAATTTTGAAAATTTCGCAATTTTCCAACTTTGAATTTTTATGCCCTTAAATCACAGAGATACGGCACACAAAAAACTTGATAACTAACATTTCCCACATGTTTACTTTACATCAGCACAATGGAACCAACATTTTTTTTTGTTAGGAAGTTATAAGGGTTAAAAGTTGACCAGCGATTTCTCATTTTTACAACACCATTTTATTTTTACGGACCACATCACATTTGAAGCCACTTTGAGGGGTCTATATGAGAGAAAATACCCAAAAGTGACACCATTCTAAAAACTGCACCCCTTAAGGTGCTCAAAACCACATTCAAGAAGTTTATTTACCCTTTAGGTGCGTCACAGGAATTTTTTGAATATTTAAAAAAAAATGAACATCTAACTTTTTTTCACAAAAAAAGTACTTCAGGTTCAATTTTTTTTATTTTACCAAGGGTAACAGGAGAAATTGGACTGCAAAAGTTATTGTGCAATTTGTCCTGAGTACGCTAATACCTGATATGTGGGGGGGAACGACTGTTTCGGCGCATGGCAGAGCTCAGAATGGAAGGAGCGCCGTTTGACTTTTTCAATGCAAAATTGTCTGGAATTCAGATCGGACGCAATGTCACGTTTGGAGAGTCCCTGATGTACCTAAACAGTGGAAACCCCCTACAAGTGACCCCATTTTGGAAACTAGACCCCCCAAGAAACTTATCTAGATATGTGGTGAGAACTTTGAACCCACAAGGGCTTTACAGAAGTTTATAACGTACAGCGGTACAATTAAAAAATCATATTTTTTCCACAAAAATGTTCTTTTCACCCCAATTTTTATTTTCCCAAGGGTAACAGGACCCTAAAAGTTATTGTGCAATTTGTCCTGAGTACGCTGATACCCCACATGTGGGGGTAAACCACTATTTGGGCGCATGGCAGAGCTTGGAAGGGAAGCAGCGCCATTTGACGTTTTCGGCTGGAATTGAGATCGGACACCATGTCGCGATTGGAAAACCCCTGATGTACCAAAACAGTGGAAACCCCCACAAATGACCCCATTTTGAAAGCTAGACCCCCTAAGGAACTTATCTAGATGTGAGGTGAGCACTTTGAACCCCCAAGGGCTTCACAGAAGTTTATAATGCCCGGGCATGAAAATAAAAAAATCGTATTTTTTCCACAAACATGATCAATTAGTTCCCAATTTTTTTATTTTCCCAAGGGTAACAGGAGAAATTGAACCCCAAAAGTTGTTGTCCAATTTGTCCTGAGTACGCTGACGCCCCATATGTGGGAGAAAACTACTGTATGGACACAAGTCGGGGCTCGGAAGGGAAGTAGTGATGTTTTGGAATGCAGACTTTGATGGAATGTTCTGCGGGTGTCATGTTGCCTTTGGAGAGCCCCTAATGTACCTAAACAGTGGAAACCCCCCACAAATGACCCCATTTTGAAAACTAGACCCCATAAGGAACTTATCTAGATGTGTGGTGAGCACTTTGAACCCCCAAGGGCTTCACAGACGTTTATAATGCCCGGGCATGAAAATAAAAAAATCGTTTTTCCACAAACATGATCAATTAGTCCCCAATTTTTTTATTTTCCCAAGGGTAACAGGAGAAATTGAACCCCAAAAGTTGTTGTCCAATTTGTCCTGAGTACGCTGACGCCCCATATGTGGGAGAAAACTACTGTATGGACACACGTCGGGGCTCGGAAGGGAAGTAGTGACGTTTTGGAATGCAGACTTTGAGGGAATGTTCTGCGGGTGTCATGTTGCATTTGGAGAGCCCCTAATGTACCTAAACAGTGGAAACCCCCCACAAATGACCCCATTTTGGAAACGAGACCCCCTAAGGAACTTATCTAGATGTGTGGTGAGCACTTTGAACCCCCAAGGGCTTCACAGAAGTTTATAATGCCCGGGCATGAAAATAAAAAAATCATATTTTTTCCACAAACATGATCAATTAGTCCCCAATTTTTTCATTTTCCCAAGGGTAACAGGAGAAATTGGACCCCAAAAGTTGTTGTCCAATTTGTCATGAGTACGCTGACACCCCATATGTGGGAGAAAACTACTGTATGGACACACGTCGGGGCTTGGAAGGGAAGTAGTGACGTTTTGGAATGCAGACTTTGATGGAATGTTCTGCGGGTGTCATGTGCGTTTGGAGAGCCCCTGATGTACCTAAACTATTGAAACTCCCCACAAGTGACCCCATTTTGGACACTAAACCCCCCACGGAACTTATCTAGATGTGTGGTGAGCACTTCGAACCCCCAAGTGCTTCACAGAATTTTATAATGCTCGGACGTGAAAATAAAAAAATCATTTTTTCCACAAAAATGATATTTTTGCCCCCAATTTTTTATTTTCCTAAGGGTAACAGGAGAAATTGGACCCCAAAAATTGTTTTGCAATTTGTCCTGAGTAGGCTGATACCCTACATGTGGGGGTAAAACACTGTTTGGGCGCATGTCAGAGCTTGGAAGGGAAGGAGCACCATTTGACTTTTTCAACTCAGAATTGGCTGGAATTGAAATCAGACGCCATGTTGCATTTGGAGAGCCCCAGATGTGCCCAAACAGTGGAAACCCCCAATTCTAACTCCAACCCGAACCCCAACACACCCCTAACCCTAATCTCAGCCCTAGCCCTAACCCTAGCCCTAACCCTAGCCCTAACCCTAACCCTAGCCCTAACCCTAGCCCTAACCCTAACCCTAATGGAAAAATGGAAATAAATACATTTTTTTTATTTTATTATTTTTCCCTAACTAAGGGGGTGATAACGGGGGGTTTGATTTACTATTTATGGCGGTTTTTATGTTTGGCGGCTGTCGCACGATAAAAGACGCTTTTTATTGTAAAAATAGTTTTTGCATCACCACATATTGAGAGCTATAATTTTTCCGTATTTTGACCCACCGAGTCATGTGAGGTCCTTTTTTTGGCGGGACGAGTTGACGTTTTTATTGGTACCATCTTCGGGCACGTGACATTTTTTGATCGCTTTTTATTCTGATTTTTGGGACACAGAATGAACAAAAACCAGCGTTTCATGAATTTCTTTTGGGGGGGGTGCATTTACACCGTTCCGCGTGCGGTAAAATTGATAAAGCAGTTTTATTCTTCGGGTCACTACGGTTACAGCGATATCTCATTTAGGTCTTTTTTTATGTTTTGTCGGTTTTATGCAATGAAAACTATTTTATTTAAAAAATAATTATTTTTGCATCGCTTTATTCTGCGAGCTATAACTTTTTTATTTTTTCACTGATTATGCTGTGTGGCAGCTCGTTTTTTGCAGGACAAGATGACGTTTTCAGCGGTACCATGGATATTTATATGTGTCTTTTTGATCGCGCGTTATTACACTTTTTGTTTGGCGGTATGATAATAAATCATTATTTTTTGCTTCGTTTTTTATTTTTATTTTTTAAGGGGTTCGCTAAAGGGGTTAACTAATGGGACAGTTTTATAGGGTGGGTCGTTACGGACGCGGCGATACCTAATATGTGTACTTTTATTGTTTTTTTTTTTTTTTTTTTCAAAAAATGAATTTATTTGGGGGAATATTTTTTTTTTTTTTGTAATTTATTTGGCGATTTTTTTAAAATTATTTTAACACTTTATTTTTTTTTTCACTTTATTAAATAGTCCCAGGTGGGACATCACTGTTCTGTGACAGATTGCTGATCTGTCACATCACAGATCACTGTGACAGGTCAGCGATCTGTCACAGGCAGTGCACAAGGCTTCCTCATGCCTGCGCTTTGCAGGCACTGAGGAAGCCAGTTTCCTGCAGGCCCCCAAAGGCCCCCGTCGCCATCTTGGATTCGGGGGCCTGCAGGAAAGGAGCCCCTGGCAGCAGCGCTGCACATTGCGCTGCTGTGGGGGGCTCAGGGAAGCACTGAGGGAGCCTCCTCCCTGCCGATGCTTCCCTTTAACTCCCGGTACACCGCGATCATGTTTGATCGCGGTGTGCAAGGGGTTAACGTGTCGGGGGCGGTCCGTGACCACCCCTGACACATTGTGCCGGGTGTCAGCTGTGATAATCAGCTGACACCCGGCCGCGATCAGCTGATCGCGGTAGACGTACTATCCCGTCCATGGGCATAGGGGCCCGGGTCCCATGGATGGGATAGTACGTCTGATGTCAGGAAGGGGTTAACAAAACAATTTTACTCAGCTTTTCCAGTTTAGTCACAGAAACAGCATAAGATTCTTCTCAGAATATCACCATTCCGTTCCCTGTACTGTCCCTCACTCCTCCAGAAATATCCACCGGATCTGCTGGTCCTGCAGCTTCCTCACTGGTCAGACTAACTCGCTTCAGGAGTTCCCTGCCCGCTTCCTTTTCCGAAGATGAAGTCTAGAAATATCTCTTCCATTCCTTACCAGACCATAAGCCTCGGACGTTTAGGGTTGTGCCCACAAAGTTAGCTGCTACTATTCTGATGCTGCCAAGATATCCCTCCACCATGTGTGACTGTCAGCTCTAGGCCCTGGAATGCTGGGCTCCTTGACTTAAACGTTCCCCCTCTGGACACGACTGCCCTGTCCTTGCTCCCAGTTTATACTCCTTCTCTACACTGATTAATTCCAGGATGCTCCCGAAACTACTTTGTCTTAGCCCCTCCTAACTTACCTAATTCTATTGGTCAAACTTAACCCTTATCCTATTCTATTCTACTGTGCTCCCCCTACTGTGCTAAGTAGAGTTGAGCGACTTTGGTCAGATCGGGTTTCATGAAACAAAATTTGTTTCAGATGAAACTGGTCCGACTAGGGCAAAAAAAGTCGGAGTTTCGTCCGAAACCGACCCCAATGCAAGTCAATGGGAAGTAAAAGTCGGCATTGAGCGGATGACATTCATCCACTCAATGCCGACTTTTATTCCCCATTGACTTGCATTGGGGTCGGGTTTTGGACGAAACTCCGACTTTTTTTGCCCTAGTCGGACCAGTTTCATCTGAAACAAATTTTGTTTCATGAAACCCGATCCGACCAAAGTCGCTCAACTCTAGTGCTAAGTCCTATATATATACAGTGCTGCGCAAATTAATTGGGAAAAAGAAATTTTTTTAAGTAAAATCATAAGTTGGTTACCAGTCAGTGATTCAAACCAGTTTTAACTGCTTTGAACAGGTGTGAGTGCCTGTTCAAAGCAGTCAAAACTGGTTTGAATCACTGGTAACCAACTTATGATTTTACTTAAAAAAATGCTTTGTCCCAATTAATTTGCACAGCACTGTATATATATATATACACACACACACACACACATTACATGACATATGAAATGGACTGTTTCTATCAGGAGCATATTTACATGCTACATGATATTCTACCAGGGACGTATGCAAGGAGTGCAAGGCAATAAACTGGCCTCCGTTCCCTTTACACTGGCACAGATAGTAATACCTTCCTGTCTCTACCTCTAAGTGATATAGGCACAGATAGCATTGCCTACCCTTTTCCCCATGAAAATAATATAACCACAGATAATAATGCCTCCCTGTCTGATCCTGTATATATATGTAGATTTCCCTACTTTTCCACCTTTTGAATGATATATGCACAATTAGCCCTGCTTCTCTGGCTCAAAGAATCATAGAATGTTAGAGTTGGAAGTGACCTCCAGGTTAATCATGTCCAACCCCCTGCTCAATGCAAAATTCACTAAACCATCTCACACAGATGTCTGTCCAGCCTCTGTTAGAAGACTTCCATTGATGTAAAATTCGCCACCTCTCATGGTAGCCTGTTCCACGCATTGATCACCCTCACTGTTAATGAAAATAAGGATGATTCCTCTACACTCTGACAGCCCTTCAGATATTTGTAGACAGCTATTAAGTTTCCTCTTAGCCTTCTTTTCTTGCAAGCTAAACATTCCCAGATCTTTTAACAGTTCCTCGTAGGACATACTTAGCACTCTGCTCACCATCCTGGTAGCTCTTCTCTGAACTTGATCCAGCTTTTTAATGTCTTTTATAAAATGTGGTGCCCAGAACTGGACACAGTATTCCAGATGAGGCCTGACCAAGGAAGAGTAGAAGAGGATAAGTACTTCACATGATCTAGACTCTATGCTTCTCTTAATACATCCTAGAACTGTTTGCCTTTTTTGCTGCTGTATAACACACTAGACTTTCGTGCAGTCTGTCATCTATTAGTATACCCAAGTCTTTTTCACACATGTTGTTGCTTAGTTCTTTTCCTACAATTATGTACATGTATTTTTTTTTTTTGCCCAGATGTAAAATCTTGCATTTCTCCTTACTAAATACCATTTAATCAGCGGCTGCCCATTGTTCAAGCTTATCTAGATCCTTTTGAATCTTTTTCACTGTCTTTTCTAGTGTTAAGGCCCTTTTACATTTAGCGATGCACCAGCGATCCGACCAGCGATACGACCCGGTCAGGATCGCTGGTGCATCGCTAAATGATCGCTAGTGAGCTGTCAGACAAGCTGACCTCACAGCGATGCAGCAGCGACGCAGCGCACGATACTCACCTTTCACACACAGCGATCCTGCGTCCTCCCGCCCGCCTCCACGCGTCGCTCGTCTCACACAGCAGGAAGCCCAGCAGTAAGCAGACGACGAGAACTGGAGCAGCTCGATCTCGCGCGATCAGCGATGAGCAGCGGGGGAGCCAGTCAGAGGTAAGTATCACACATAACGATATCGCTAGCAATATCGCTATAACGTCACAAAATCAGTGACGTTTTAGCGATATTGCTAGCGATATCGCTATGTGTAAAACCCCCTTTAGCTATCACTCCTACCTTTGCATAGTCTGCAAATTTGATTAGTTTACCTTGAGATCCTTATCTAGATCACTTTTAAAAATGGGGCAAGGACAGATGCTTGTGGTACCCCACTTGAAACACTTTTCCAATTACATGTGCAACTATTTATTACCTCTCTTTGAGTATGATCACTGAGCTAGTTATGAATTATTATTATTATTTATTACGATAGCGCCATTTATTCCATGATGCTTTACATGTGAGGAGGGGTATAAATAATAAAAACAAGTACAGTATTCTTAAACAATACAAGTCATGACTGGAACAGGAGGAGAGAGGATCCTGCCAGCGAGAGCTCACAATCTACAAGGGATGGGTGAGGATACAGTAGGTGAGGGTAAGCTGGTCGTGCAGTGGCTTGGTCGATCTGTGGTTACTGTAGGTTGTAGGCTTGTCAGAAGAGGTAGGTCTTCAGGTTCTTTTTGAAGGTTTCGATAGTAGGTGAGAGTCTGATATGCTGTGGTAGATAGCTCCAGAGTAGGGGGATGTGCAGAAGAAAACTTGTATGCAATTGTGGGAAGAGGAGATAAGAGGGGAGTAAAGAAGGAGATCTTGTGAGGATCGGAGGTCACATGCAGGTAAGTACTGGTAGACAAGGTCACAGATGTAAGGAGGACACAGGTTGTGGATGGCTTTGTATGTCATGGTTAGGGTTTTGAACTGGAGTCTTTGGGTAATGGGGAGCCAGTGCAGGGATTGACAGAGGGAAGAGGCCTGGGAATAGAGGGGGACTGGTGAATTAGTCAGGCAGCAGAGCTTAGAATAGATTGGAGGGGTGTAAGAGTGTTAGAGGGGAAGCCATAGAGCAGGAGGTTACAGTAGTCAAGACGGGAGCTATGAGGGCATGGACTAGGGTTTTTGCAGATTCTTGGTTGAGGAATGTACGGATCCGGGAAATATTTTTGAGTTGAAGTTGACACGAAGTGGAAAGGACTGGTATATGTGGTTTGAAAGAGAGATCCGTGTCAAGGATAACCTCGAGGCAGCGAGCTTTTGGGACTGGGGAGAGTGGGCAGCCATTTACTTTAATAGATAGGTCCGTTGGGGGGTCGAGTGAGATAGGGGAAAGATGATGAGTTCTCTTTTGTCCATATTAAATTTTAGAAATCTAGCAGAGAAGAAGGATGAAATAGTGGACAGACATTGAGGGATTCTGGTTAGTAGGGTGGTGATATTTGAATCCACCTATTCGTAGACATGGCAATCCCATACTTGGTCATTCTTTCAATAATGATAGCATGAGATACTTTATTAAATGCTTTGCTAAAGTCGATATTTACTATATCTACCACATTTCCATGATCCAACCAGTCAGTTATTTCATCATAAAAGGAAATTAAATTAGTCTGGCATGACTTGTTTGCTACAAACACATGCTCACTCTGGTTATTTACTGTATTCTTATCCACATACTTACATACATGGTGTTTAATAATTTGTTCAAATATCTTTCCTGATATAGCAGTAAGGCTCACTGGCCTGTAACTCCCTGTCTCCATCTTCATTCCTTTTTTGAAAATAGGGACAACATTTGCCTTTCTAAAATGTTGTGGAACTTCTTCTGTTCTCCAGGATTCTTCACAGATACTGGCTAGTAGTTCTGCAATTTCCTCTGCTATCTCTTTCAGTACACTAGGATGTAATTCATCTGGACCAGGAGATTTAAATTATCAAAATGTTCCCCAACCCCCTCTCTGTTTATAGATAGTTTGGATTTTTTTATTCCTTCGATGGCACCATGAAGATCAGTGGATGTTTCATTTGCTTTCTAAAGAACACAGATGCAAAATAGGAATGTAAAAGTTTGACATTCTCAACATCCTTTTTGACCACTTCACCCTTTTCATCCTGTAAAAATCCTATAGCATCTTTTACTTTTCTTTTGCTTTTGTCATACCCCCAATGCTTTTGGTCTCCCTTGCAAGCCTCACTTCACAACTGGCTTTAGCTCTACTAATGCTTGCCCTGCATTCCCTATAGACAGCATTATACTCTTCTTTAGATATGTCCCCTCTTTCCATTTAATATACATTTCTTTTTTCCAAGTGTTTAAGTTATGTGTTCATTCATCCTGATGCTTTCTTTTCGGACTTGTTACTGATTGAGTAATGAGAATTTCAGTTAGCAAAATCTACCATCCTACTTGGACATTTCTATCCTTTACAACATCCATCCATTGGACCTTTCCTACACTCATCCTGTAAATGCTCTAGGCACAACTGGATTTAGAGATGAACACATTTTTCCAAGTGGTATTGAATTCTCTTCAAATTTAAGAAAAATATATACAGTATTTTCTAGAATACAGTTTTTTTTACAAGTCGCTCCTTGCAAATTCAGTGAATTAATGGCCAGTTGTCAACACTATTTTGCTAAACCAAATAGTTAAAGCTTTTTTCATAATATTATCCTCATCACTCTCTGTCCAGCCTGGATTAAAAAGGTTGCATAGAATCCACATGATAAGTGAAGGGGAAAGGAAGAGGCTCAAGGGAGCTGATGGCAGGCTGTGGAGGTGGTAGGACAGGCGAGAGGTGAAGTTAGTATTTTTTTTCCATCCTACTTTTATCATGCTCTTGGCTCTGGAGATACCCCAGACCAGAATAAGAGGCATTACATTTAACCTCTTCGCGACCGCCCACAGTAGATAAACGTTGGCGCTTGCTGGGCTTTGTGCAGCGCCGACGTTTATCTACTGTCGGCGGTTTTGTGCCCCCCGGGACCCCCTCATACCTTATAACGCGGGGATCCCGGTGCACAATGCATGCTGGGACCCCCGACGTCATCGAGACCTGATTGGTTCAGGTCCTGATGACGTCTCGTCACAGCAGCCAATGAGAGAGCTCGCTGGGAAAGTTGCTTGTTTCCCGGCGATCTCCCTCATTATAACGCGACTTCTCCTCTGAGCTCATGCTGACAGATGAGCAGAGGTGAAGCAGCGTTACAGTGTGACTAGATCGCTGCCTGGCACAGCTGATCGCTGCCTGTCACAGCTGTGTCAGGCAGCGATCTTGTCACACAGTAACGCTGCTTCACCTCTGCTCATCTGTCAGTGTGAGATCAGAGGAGAAGTGGCATTACTATGTGCCGGGCAGCGATCTTGTCACATAGTAACGCTGCTTCTCCTCTGATCATCTGCCAGTGTGAGATCAGAGGAGAAGTGGCGTTACTATGAGTCAAAAATACAAAAATAAAAAACACAAAAAATAAAAAAAAAGTAAAGAAAAAAAAAGCAGGTAGGCAGGCTAGGGCTAGGTCTAGGGTTAGGGTTAGGGCTAGGGTTAGGGCTAGGGTTAGGGCTTGGGTTAGGGCTTGGGTTAGGGCTAGGGTTAGGGTTAGTTTTAGGGTTAGGGTTAGAGTTAGGGGTGTGTTGGGGTTAGGGATGGAATTTGAATTGGGGGTTTACACTGTTTAGGTACATCAGGGGCTCTGTAAATGCAATATGACGCCCGCAGACCATTCCATCAAAGTCTGCATTCCAGAACGTCACTACTTCCCTTCCGAGCCCCACCGTGTGCCCAAACAGTGGTCCCCCCCACATGTGGGGTACCAGCGTACTCAGGACAAATTGGACAACAACTCTTAGGGTCCAATTTCTCCTGTTACCCTTGTGAAAATAAAAATTGGGAGCTAAAAGATCATTTTTGTGGAAAAAAAATGATTTTTTTATTTTCACGTCTCTACATTATAAACTTTAGTGAAACACTTGGGGGTTCAAAGTGCTCACCACACATCTAGATAAGTTCCTTGGGGGGGTCTAGTTTCCAAAAAGGGGTCACTTGTGGAGGATTTCCACTGTTTAGGCACATCAGGGGCTCTGCAAACGCGACATGACACCCGCAGACCATTCCATCAAAGTCTGCATTCCAAAACGTCACTACTTCCCTTCCGAGCCCCCCCGTGTGCCCAAACAGTAGTTTTCTTCCACATATGGGGTACCAGTGTACTCAGGACAAATTGGACAACAACTTTTGGGGTCCAATTTCTCCTGTTACCCTTGTGAAAATAAAAAATTGGGGGCTAAAAGATCATGTTTGTGGAACAAAAATGATTTTTTATTTTCATGGCTCTACGTTATAAACTTCTGTGAAGCACTTGGGGGTTCAAAGTGCTCACGACACATTTAGATAAGTTCTTTAAGGGGTCTAGTTTCCAAAATGGGGTCACTTGTGGGGGTTTCCACTGTTTAGGCACATTAGGGGCTCTCCAAATGCGACATGGCGTCCTATCTCAATTCCAGCCAATTCTGCATTGAAAAAGTCAAACGGCACTCCTTCCTTTCTGAGCTCTGCCGTGTGCTCAAACAGTGGTTTAGCCCCACATACGGGGTATTGGCGTATTTGGGAGAAATTGCACAAAAAATTTTGTGGTTCATTTTCTGTTTTTACACTTGCGAAAATAAAAAAAATGGTTCTGAAGTAAAATGTTTGTGAAAAAAAGTTAAATGTTTATTTTTTCCTTCCACATTCCATTCATTCATGTGAAGCACCTGAAGGGTTAATAAACTTCTTGAATGTGGTTTTGAGTACATTGAGAGGTGCAGTTTTTAGAATGGTGTCACTTTTGGGTATTTTCTGTCATATTGACCCCCCAAACTCACTTCAAATGTGAGGTGGTCCCTAAAAAAAAATGGTGTTGTAAATTTTGTTGTAAAAATGAGAAATCGCTGGTCAACTTTTAACCCTTATAACTTCCTAAAAAAAAAAAATTATGTTTCCAAAATTGTGCAGATGTAAAGTAGACATGTGGGAAATGTTATTTATTAACTATTTTGAGCGATATCACTCTCTGATTTAAGGGCATAAAAATTAAAAGTTTGAAAATTGCAAAATTTTCAAAATTTTTGCCAAATTTCGATTTTTTTAACATATAAGCGCAGTTCATATCTAAGAAATTTTACCACTATCCTGAAGTACAATATGTCATGAGAAAACAAGAATCAGCAGGATCCGTTGAAGCGTTCTAGAGTTATGGCCTCATAAAGTGACACTGGTCAGAATTGAAAAAATTGGCCTGGTCACGAAGGCAAAAACAGGGTCAGGCGTGAAAGGGTTAAAGAATAACTTCACTGTGAATCTACAGCAGATTCAATTATCTTCAGGTATATGATATATGCACAAATATTAGATTCCTCCTGTGAATCCTGATGTAGAAGTAAATAAAAATGACCTTTAAACAGCACTGTCTCCTGAATTATTTTTTTGCTGGGCACCACTTGACCACTGCAGCCAATCCATGGCAATTAAAAGGCTGCAATCATCGCCTTCCATCCAATCCTAAAGAAACAATCTCCCTTTCATTTCAGATAGCATGTAAAAGCTGTGGCTAGTCAATGGCCATGTGACATCAGCCGCAGAAGAGGAAGCCAGAAGTCCAGTGGGTGCATAGACAACAGTCCAGCGGAATGGAGGGGAGTTTTGTTTTAATACCCTCTGTTTTATAGAAATAATGTCCTGGCACTCCACCAATCTACAGGGCATTTTAGTCCGTGTAACCTATTAGAAAGCAAAAAGAAGTATACATTTTTTTTTGCATATTCAAAAGTTAATATGTGACTTTACTGCTGTCACAGTAAAGAATCCACAGTCTCACTAATCTCACAGTAAAGAGACCATAGCCTCACTGCTCTCATAGTAAATAATCCACTGCCTCGCTGCTCTCACAGTAATCTTTATTAATATTTATTTTTTACATAGCGCTAACATATTCCGCAGAGCTTTAGAGTTTACACACATTATCATCGCTGTCCCCCATGGGGCTCACAATCTAAATTCACTATCAGTATGTCTTTGAAATGTGGTAGGAAACCAGAATGCCCAGAGGAAACCCACACAAACACGGGGAGAACATACAAACTCAGTTCTGTGCTAACCACTGAGCTACCGTGCTGCCCAGTAAATAATCCGTAGTCTCACTGCTGGCACAGTAAAGAATCCATAGCCTCACTGCTGGCATAGTAAAGAATCCATAGTCTCACTGTTCTCACAGTAAAAAATCCATACATAAAGACACACACCGTGAGCACTACTGTGATACTACTACTGTGATAGGTGCCTGGGTAGGTTCCCAAACTGTAAGGTAGTGTAAAATATAAACCCAGCACTCAACTTGTAGATGCAAAAAATGAACTTTTAATGCAGTCCAAGGTTGTAATACAAACAAAATGTTTCTGTTGCTTGGATCTTCGTCAGTTACAGACTACTTGTCTCCAGGAGACGAGCGGTGGATGCCGCGTCCACGTGTGATACATCCTCCCTGAATGGATAAAGATTTAATATACATGCTTTTTGACATCTGGAATACCTACTAGCAAACACTTTTACATACCGATACGCATTACGGTTGGTCCAGGAGTATTTTTCATAACTGACTCGCTCTATAAGTAGTCCGAAATGTTTTGTTTGTACTACAACCTTGGACTGCATTAAAAGTTCATTTCTTGGATCTACAAGTTGAGTGCTGGGTTTATATTATACAGTAAATAATCCATAGTCTCACTGCTAGCACAGTAAAGAATCCATAGCCTCAATGCTCTCACAGTAAATAATTTGTAGTTTTGCTGCTTGCACAGTAAACAATCCAAAGTCTCACTGCTGTCACAGTTAAGAATCTATAGTATCACTACCGGCACAGTAAATCCAAAATCTCACTGCTGGTGCAGTAAAGAATCCATAGTCTTACTGCTGGCACAGTAAAGAATCCATAGTCTTGCAGCTCACACAGAAAACAATCCATAGTCTCCCTGCTCTCACAGTAAAGAATCCATATTCTCACTGCTGGCACAGAAAAGTATCCATAGCCTCACTGCTCTCACAGTAAAAAATCTGCAGTCTAACTGCTGGCACTGTAAACAATCCATAGTCTCACTGCTGGCACAGTAAAGAATCTATAGTCTCAATACGGGCACAGTAAACAATCCAAAATCTCACTGCTGGCACAGTAAAGAATCCATAGTCTTACTGCTGGCACAGCAAAGAATCCATAGTCTCACTGCTCGCACAGTAAATTCTAGCATTATAGGTTTAGAGGTCTTCATCAGTCATTCATTCATTTCTACACAGATCTGTGCCTTCGTACACACACAAGTTACTGGATAAGAAATCACGTGTCAATGAACCTCCAAAAAAAGCCACCTTTATTATATTTAACAGCGCATGTGCCAGGTCAGGGCGTTCATACAGTAGATGAAAAAAAGTTAGAATTGTTTTGCATGCATTTAGTAATTGTATGCACCCAGTGAGTTGAAAGCATCCATTTGGAATGTTTTTGAGCGTTTCTCGCCCTGTGAATACCTGACCTGGTAATACAAGCCTGTCCTGTATGAATGATATGTTCAACTTGACTTAACTCGGCTTCTATTGTCAGTTGACTTGATCTGCAAACATATGGAATGTGCATGGTAAATATTCTGCCAATCTGTCATAGTGACTTGGAAAAAAATTGAATGCACTGAAGGTATCGAAAACAAAAAACAAAGTGATGGCATGGAAAAACACTGCTAAAGCATGGTACAACAGTCACATATGAAGTACTTTGAATGTTTTTGTCTTAAAAGTCCAGATATAGAAGAAATAAGTTCAGCAAACCTCAAAGTTGAGTTTATGATTTAGGTACTGCATTATCCTGTGTTTTCTGCGTTTTGTTATACTATCTACTGGGATCTTAAGGCCTCTTTCACACATCAGTTTTTTGCCTTCAGGCGCGATCCGGCTTTTTTTGGAAAAAACGGATCCGTTTTTTCCCCATTGACTTGCATTAGCGCCGGATCGCGCCGGATGGCATTGCGTTTCATCCGTTTTTTGCCAGATCCGGCAACTTGTCTCATTCCGGCGTCTTGAAAAAACGTCTACTGTAACGTTTTTTGTCTCCAGCTTTTTGCTACAATGAAAGTCTATGGGCGCCGGAATGCGCCGGATCCAGAAAAAGACGGATCCAGCAACCGGATCCGTTTTTTTTAAGTCTGCGCATGCTCAGATCCAATTGGCCAGCCGCCAGGAACAGAGACGGATCCAGCAAAAAAACGGATCCGTTTCTACAGTTCTCCAAAATTTATGCCGGATCCGTTTTTTCTAAAAAAAGCCGGATCCTGCCTGACGGCAAAAAACTGATGTGTGAAAGTAGCCTAAAGGGGTTATATGGAACATTTTTTTCTATGGGCCAAGCACTAATTGGCAGGTAGTTTCTATTTGCTAACCACCTGACTGTGCTGCTCTGCAACAATCTCTCCCACTCATGGTGCTCCTGCTTACTGTGATGTTATGTTGAAAGAGCAGTTCCTTGTCTTCCGCTCTGCTTTCTCAATGGACCATCACTGCTGACATCTTGCTAATTTACAGCTGGCTCTCCACTGCCTAACTGCAGGGAGTCAGTTTAAAGTTCTACCCAGGATCCAAATTACACATGGCGAGACGGGTGGGAAGAGGACCACTGCCGTTAGGGAAAGGTTAGATGGACAACCCCTGATACTTGCTTTGCGCAACCCTGAACTCCCTGACTATCCTAGATGAGTTCTTTGACCTCTTCATCACATTCCTATCCCTGTCTTGCCCCAAGCACGACCTTGGCTAGTATTTGGGGCAGCAGTTAGGCAAATCCTGCTCTAACATACAGACACAAAGGGAAACAGCAATCACTCTAAGCTCATGCAGAGTATGGAATGATATATAAACAGAAAGGAAGGGAGAGACAAGCCAAAAGGGAGATAAGGACAAGGAAGACACCAGATAAACTTCCAGGCAGCAAATTCTGGAGAAGACTCCTAAACGACTTCTCTTTCCACAATGCTCACAGCTCCAAACCACTTCCAAGGTATATCAAGCTATCACTGGCAACAACCCAAGCTAAGAGGTGTGTACTTATACCAGAGAGAAGTGGAGAAATCAGAACTACTGAGATAACTCAGGAAGGAAGGTGTTGTGAATTCGCTTTCTGGCCTCCCTCTGGTTATTACTGAAGGTAGTGGATCTGGTCATATCAACAAAGGGGTTGCAAGTTCTCTTTCTGGGCTCCCTCTGGTGGTTACTGGAGGTAATGGAGCTGATTTGATTAACAGAGGCTTGTCACCTGATAATGAGGACGACGATTGGAGATCTGGGGTTTAAAATTGGGATTTAAGACAGCCGACTCCCTCTATCCCTGCTGGTGATTTTCTTCTTGCCTCCTGAGGTCTGATGTTTCCAGCTCAGTCCCTGCATGTTCAGCTAAGTGTTCATTTGCTATTCTGTTTGAATTTGATCTGGTTTTGTCTATCACAGTTTTGTGTGGGTCAGCCAGCTCCGGCTGGGGCTGTGCTGAATCACCATCCATATGTTACTGCTTGTGCAAGTTTGTTTTTGTACCTTATTAGATTGGACTCTTTTTGCTCTGCTTTCAGAATATACCAGAGTGCTGATATAGTGGGGCTTCAGTGTTTTTTGCATCAGACGTGTTGGACTTTTTGCAGGGTTTTTTGCGTGATTGCAGACAGCGTCTTTCCTTTCTTGTCCTGTCTAGTCAGTGTGGGCCCCATCATTTGCTCAGTCTTTTTTCCTGCCTACATTTGTGTTTTCATCTTGTCTCACCGACAATATATGTTTGGGGGCTATCTATTCCTTTGGGATCTGCTCTGGGGCAGTTTAGATTTCCCCTTTCTTGCTTTAGGCTTAGTTAGCTCTCCGGCTGTGCCGAGGTGTCTAGGATCATCGTAGGTACGCTCCACGGCTACTGCTAGTTGTGTGGATAGGATCAGGGTTCTGCAATCCGCTTAGGCTGATTTCACACTTGCGCTTTTTTGCGCAAAAAAATGCATGCTTTTTTTTCCTATTCTTTACATGGGTGCGCATACACATCCGTTTGTACGCGTTTGTATGCGCATGCGTTTTTTGTAGTATGCGCTCAGGCGCACAAAATGCACTCTGTTGCATTTTTTGTGCGTCCGACTTGTCCCAAAAAAACGCATGCGCACGCAATGCGTTTTTTTTTCACCCAACCACCCATTATAGTTTATGGGTGCGCTGACGTGCGCATGGTAATGCGCACGTCAGCGCAAAAAAACGCATGAGTTTATTTTTTAAAAAAACGCTCAAAACCGCAAAAAAACTCACAAAAAAGCATGATGCGTTTTTTTATGTGCGTTTGCACTGCGCACGGTGTATGCATGTTTGGTCCTCCATGTTGCTCCTGTTCTGCCTGTTATCAGTTCTAGGAAAGTTGATATCTTTGTCCCTGGACCCGTCCATGTGCTGGTACCAAAGTCCTTGCCTTGAATGTGGATTCCTGCTGTGTAATATTCTTGAAGTCCTTCTGTGTCCTGTACCATGTACACAGTGACTGTGAGTTTCTAGAGACCAGTGTCTTGAAGACTAACCTGTGTTTGTCTTTTGAAGAAAGAGTCCAGTGTTCCTGCTGAGCGTCTACTACACTGTGCTCATCCTATTATGTGGTGCTAGCTCAGTCCAGCTCCGATCCGATCCTGCGGTGCTTGCACCATACTGATTGAGTTCCTGTCTAGGTTGTGTCAGATGTCCACATCCTGATGACCGATGCCTGGAGCCTGATGTCTGCTGCTCAATATCCTGCCGGTGTACCTGAAGTCCTGCCTGTGTCCTGATGTTCTCTGCCGGGAACTGTGTCTGTTATCCAGAGTCCAGATATCCTACCTTTGTCCTAGATGTCCAGTCTGTGTCCAGATATCCAGTTCGTGGTCCTGGTGGTCTAGCCGGTGTTCCAGCGTCGGTCCCACTCGTGTTCCTGGACGGACTCCTCCTCTGTGTTTCTGGGGAGTCTCCAGTCATGTTTCCTTTTAATGGCTCTGCCTTGTCCCGATGTCCTGCCTGTTCCCTGGGGTTCATCTTGTGATAACGTCTGAGGTCAGTTTCTGATATTTTCCTACTGTGCCTATGCCTGAGGCCTGAGAGAGGTTCTCCTGATATGCCCGTACCAGATGACCCTGGACTGCATCAACCCATGATGACCTCCTGCCATCATCTGATGTCTGCAGCCCTGTGATGTTCACCCTTCCTTGATGTGTGGAATCGGAAGCCTAGCATTGTCATGTCTTGTTTCACTTTTTTGCAAATCAAGTTTCCTGGCCAAATTTGAAGGAATTTGCCAAATTCAAATTTTTGCAATTTTGCCCTTCACTATCGCAGTTCAAAAGTTTGATATTTGCTGATAATTACAATGCAGTGCTCCAGATAAAGATATCTGCAAATATGCCTTACTGTGTGGTGTCAGAGGCACAACTGGAAGCATCTGGGCAACAATGTCAAATCTGTAACAGGGTCCTGCCTACCATAGACCATTTATAATGATGGTGAGATATGAGAGCTGTTCTTTGTAACCAATTTTTATCATGGCAAAAGAAATAAGGATCCTGAAAAGGGTGAGCATAAGCAAATGGTTGGCTAAACTTAACTGCACAATTTAAAATTTTTTACCAAATTAAAAAGTCATCACCCACACAAATATCGTACTGATTGGTGAGGATCCCATGCTTCCCCCTATTCTGAGAACCAGGCTAAATGGTGCTCCATCTATCCCATATTCATTGTGTATGAGACTGGTAAAGATAACCAGGTGCATCACTCACCTTTCTCCTGCAGCCCAACAGACAATGAATGGAGATTCGGTGTACAAACTGCATAGTCGGTCTCTTTAGTTGAGCACAATTTTCAAGATTAGAGTTGAATCAATCTCCCCAAGTTTGTTTCAGGCACATTTGCTTAATTCAGCCACCAGATTTGATTTTGTTAGATTCACCAGGTGAGGTGGATCGTCCAAGAACAAGATCCAGGTGGGCACACTGGCCAGGGTCATTGGTGCAGCAGATAACTAGAGCACGCAGAACAGAACATGGACAGCTGAAGGACTGAAAACTGCAAGTAGACATGCTGGAAACTTCAGGTAAGCAGGAAAGAAACTTCCAGGAGACCGCAGGCAGTCAGGTGATATGCTAGAAACCACTGTCAAATGAAAGATATCCAGGAGACTGCAACCAGGTGGGAATTGTCAAGGAGAGCAAAGGCAAGCAGGTGGGATGCTGGAAAATGCTGGCAGATAGGAGATGTCCAGGAGACCACAGGCAGCAGCTGAGCAGATTGAGGTTTATCGAGCAAGCCAGAGTCTTAGCATTATTGAAGTCTTAAAACCAAGACACAAGTGTGAGTCTCAGTGAGCCTTATATAGGCTTTGGTGGATGTTCACATGAGATCATGTCAGGCTGTCTGTAAAATCCTACATGAAGCACAACAGTCTAACGGACCGGGGAGAGGAAAGCAAAGGTAAGGGGAGAGGGAAGCAAAGCATAGATCCAAGACAGATGTGTAACAGATTCGGTCTGAAGAAAATCAGTCCAACTTGAAAGTGGCTTGATTCCATTGAAAATTACATTTGCTATTCTCTGAGGTCACCTCAGACCCCAAAAACTCAATAAACAAAGGTGAGAAAATGGGTTAAAAAGTAATAAAATATATTAAAAGCATCAGTTATTACACTGCTTCCGATCCATCTTCATGGACCACCGTGCTCATCTTTAGTTATTCCAACATTTCTACCAGTGGTTCATCTCAGCAGTCACATGGAGGGGCAAAGCAGTATAGGAACAACTGCAATCCATTGTGGAGGACTGGAGGGTTGAGGTGCTGTAAAGACAGGTGAGGTTCTAGGACAGGGGGACATCATGTATTTTTTTAACCACTTTCTGGCTCCCCAAACAAGACAACAGAATGATGACCAATTACTAGTGATGAGCGAGTATACTGGTTGCTCCGGTTTTCCAGGGCATGCTCGGGAGACCTCCGAGTATTTTGGCGTGCTTGGAGATTTAGTTTTTGTTGAAGTAGCTGCAGGATTTACGGCTGCTGGACAGTCTGAATACATGTGGGGATTCCCTAACAAACAGGCATTCCTCACATGTATTCAGCCTGTCCAGCAGCCACAAATCATGCAGCTGCGTTGACACAAACTAAATCTCCGAGCACGCCAAAATGCTTGGAGGACACCCGAGCATGCTCGGGAAAACGCGAGCAACGAGTATACTCACTCATCACCACCAATTTCCCTCTATTTGTTGGATCTATGCAAATTTTAATAAAAAAAAATTGTAGATTTTTGAGAATTTCGGTTCATCTATCTCTTCTCAGGATCAGTGGACTCCCAGCAGTGGAATTCTGGATAGATGACAACCTTCTAGCTTCGAATAACCCCTTTTAAATTTTCATCCAATGTTGAGATGATCATATTTCTCCTTCTTCCAAAGTCAAAACAGAAAAGTAGAAATATAAGAAAGGGCAGATAATTTTTACTAAGACATTTACGATATCAGTTATTCAAAGCTAACTATGCATGGGACTAAATATTTGGGAGGCTGATACATTTGATCTCTTTGCCATGTATAAAATTTCCATTTCATAGATAGATAAAGAAAAATTTCCCTCTTTTTATCTGTCCCTAGGGTTTTACTTTTTACTTCTGAAACAAATGGAGCCTGACCTTGAGAGAACACTACAATTTTTTAAAGTTATTTTTTTTAATTTCCACTTTAGATTATTAGCGTGTAATAAGTATTGAAGTGACACAATGATGAAAGGATTGACCAGCAATTTGTTGCAGTCAATAGCCAAATAAATGGTTTTTTCATGTTGCAATTTTTTTTTTTTAAAGAGTAAAAATTATGGAAGTGCAAACCCCAATGGTAAAGGAACCAGGACTTCTCCTGAACAAGGACTTCTTCCAGAAGTCCATGTTACTGTTCAGGTTCGGCAGCCTGATCAAATCTTGTTGAAAAGCTGCGGCACAGCCAATCACAAGCTTCTCCGGTGAGAGCATTTCTAAGAAAAACACAATGGAGCAACCATCAGCTCACCGGGTTGAGAAATTCCTAGAATAGGGGTGCGGTGCACGGAGACTTCAGGCTTGTTTCCTGATTAAGTGAACCGTGAAAAGAAAAAAAGGAGAAAATCCTGCAACTGAAAAAATCATAAAACATCACATTTATTAGTAGTTTAATACATGAAAAAGAAAAATTTAAAGAAACATGATAACGGTCAACGCGTTTCAACCTATACTAGCTCTTAATCATGACATGGTTCTTTGAAATACATATGTAATATTTTGACTGAGGTTGACTGTGTTCATTTTGGTCCTGCACCTGTTCGTTCTTGAGATAAGACCCCCTTGGTCATAGTTGAGGAAAATGCCCATTTGGCTAAAAAGCATATATATATATATATATATATATATATATATATATATATATATATACACTCACTGGCCACTTTATTAGGTACACCTGTCCAACTGTGTGTTAAGACTTAATTTCTAATCAGCCAATCACATGGCGGCAACTCAGTGCATTTAGGCATGTAGACATGGTCAAGACAATCTCCTGCAGTTCAAACCGAGCATCAGTATGGGGAAGAAAGGTGATTTGAGTGCCTTTGAACGTGGCATGATTGTTGGTGCCAGAAGGGCTGGTCTGAGTATTTCAGAAACTGCTGATCTACTGGGATTTTCACGCACAACCATCTCTAGGGTTTACAGAGAATGGTCCGAAAAAGAAAAAAAATCCAGTGAGCGGCAGTTCTGTGGCCGGAAATGCCTTGTTGATGCCAGAGGTCAGAGGAGAATGGGCATACTGGTTCGAGCTGATAGAAAGGCAACAGTGACTCAAATTGCCACCCGTTACAACCAAGGTAGGCAGAAGAGCATCTCTGAACGCACAGTGCGTCGAACTTTGAGGCAGATGGGCTACAGCAGCAGAAGACCACACTGGGTACCACTCCTCTCAGCTAAGAACAGGCATCTGATGGCTACTTTCAGCAGGATAATGCGCCATGTCATAAAGCTCGAATCATCTCAGATTGGTTTCTTGAACATGACAATGAGTTCACTGTACTCAAATGGCCTCCTCAGTCACCAGATCTCAATCCAATAGAGCATCTTTGGGATGTGGTGGAACGGGAGATTCGCATCAGGGATGTGCAGCCGACAAATCTGCGCCAACTGTGTGATGCCATCATGTCAATATGGTCCAAAATCTCAGAGGAATGCTTCCAGCACCTTGTTGAATCTCTGCCACGAAGAATTGAGGCAGTTCTGAAGGCAAAAGGGGGTCCAACCCGTTACTAGCATGGTGTACCTAATAAAGTGGCCAGTGAGTGTATATATATATATATATATATATATATATTAGAGGAGGCCATGTCTGGAGTAAAGCGGGAACAAAAGAAAAACATTGCAGGATTCAAGAAAATAGCGGCATTTACACCAGGTAAAAAAGTACAGTTTTATGGTAAGTGAAAGGTCCTTTTTTATTTTCAATATTCAGCTTGTCCACACCTTTTATTGCATAGTTATATCCCCGTTCTTGTTCACTCCTACACATAAAGGTGTAAGTCAATTTCCCTGTGTGCCATTAATTTCCACTCCAATTATTCCACAGCGCTTTATCATTCATTTAGCCATCCCGCCACGACAAGGTATGCCCCTTGCACTCCCATACAGAGTGGACCGAGCAGTGGTTGGGCACTTTCTCTGCCGCTCTATTTCAGTGGGGATAAACATATACAATTCTGCCAATCAGTCATGGTCCTAAAGGTCAGACTGCCACAGATCTATAAGTTATCAAGCCTTTTAAATGGCTAAAAGAGTATTGCAGTTTACAGAAATTGTCACCTATTCTCTGTAGTTGTGATACTTGTTAAAAGGGTTGTCTGGTCCAAATTGATAATTCTGCAGTCACTCTTTATGACTGCAGACTTATGAATCCCCCCCAGCATCAAATAAAAAGAAAATAAGACAAAGGTTAAAAAAATAAGCTTCCATGCAAGAATTCATTGAATGATTATCAACATTTAATCATTGCTTTGCTAATTTATAGAAAGGTAAATGGAATATTGCATTGCAACATGTTCACAAACTCAAATGCAATCTTTGTGCCAATGAGTTGAAAAAAGTTAGCATGTTCCTCATTCGCCATCCTTGCATTTATTCCTCCCTTATCAAAGGTGCATGGACATATGAACAGGTGTCGTCATAAAAGAAAAGACTTTCCAGAACTTCCTGAATTAAAACCTTGCAGATTTTTTCATGGAATATAAATATATTAAAAATAATCTGTTTGTTATTTCAGTACTTGTGTTAGATGCAATATGTGGGATTCCCCACATGGCCGAAGAAGTAAGAGTCAGGAAATTCTTCTCTTCAATGAGTTGAAATAGACTTTGGGGACAAACTATGGTAGGTGATATAATGAAAGTGCCCAGGAAATTGATTTCTCACAGGCAAATTGTTCCTCCGAGCTGTTATGATTCACTTCCAATGGAATTATCATTGTGCAGACTACTGACAGGGAAAATGTCACAGTGGGATGTGGATTTGATATTCACAACATTTGTATAAATGATAATAAAAATGTATTTTATTTTTAATTTATTATTCTTATTATTATTTATTTTCTAGCACTCTTAATTCTGAAATGTGAACACGAGCTTTACTATACAGAACAATTGGATAATGGTACATACTGATACAAAAGGTATAACGAAACAAAAAGGTAAAACAAGCATAAGCAGATATGGCTAAGTAAGCAATACACAGATACAGTCGGAAAAAAGACCCCGCCCACGAGGACCTCCAATCTGCAGGGAAAGGGGAAGGAGACAATAGATGAGGGTAGAAGCTTTTGATATGCCAGTGTGGTGGTAGATCTTCAGAAAAAGAAAGGTGGAGATATCTAGCAGATATATGATGACCTATGAATTGGTGGGATCTCCACCTACTGACAGCATGTGGCGTGTTTATCCCCATTAGTATGGAGCAGCACTGTACATGGCATCCACTGCTCCATTCATTCCCTATTGGGCTGCCTGAATAAGCTAAGTGCTGTCCATTACAGAGTGGGTGGAGCAGCAGTCAAGCATGTGCAGAATACATGCACGGGGAAAATGTTCATGAGTTGGAGGTGGCAGGAGGTAGTAAGTGCTTGTGCACACTTACAGGTATCATGTTACCATGTTTAGATGGGACAAATTGTATATTTAAAAAACTTTACATTTATATTAAACTAATTAGCTTAATATTATATCTTATTTCTTTAAAAAAAAAAGTTTAATCCTTTAGGGGAATATGGCAAATAAAAAAGTCTGTCCTAAAAACAAGGAATGTGGTTAGACATTTCTTCAATGAACCCTGGGATTAGCAATCAGTGAATTAGGCAAAATTCGATTTTGCGATTTTTTTTTTTTTAGAAAAAGGTTCTGCGTAAGAGAATGTGAAGGTCATGACAGGACAACGTGCACCCTTACCCTGCAATTTTGCGAAGACGCGATTTACAAAAATTTTCCATTTTGGCAAATGCCTATTTTTGCAGTATTCAAGTAGAATTCAATTCCACCTGAATATATTCGCTCTTTTTTTCCTGTCTATTCTACAGTAGATATAGTCCTATATCGTATCACAGAGATTCCTTAGAAGGTCCCACCTCAATGCCTTCCCTTAATTGCTTCGATCAGCACTGGTTGTGGCATTCAAACGGTTTTCTCTGATCTATGCCATTGAAGCAAGACACGGACAGGATGTTACAGCCAATGCATTGCTTCTGATCCCACAGGCAAATTTCTGCTGAGTCTCGTAATACAAGCATCATTCTTTTCATTGTTCGGGGGTTCAGAAATGTTTGTTTAAAGGCGGCAGAAGAAATGAAAAAAAAAAACATGGCTGCCCTCTGCCGGAAATAGCACCACATTGTTGTTTACAGGCTGCACATGGTATTGCAATAGTCAAGTGAATGGAGTTTAAGTGCAATATCAGACACAGTTAAGGCTAGTTTCACACTTGCGTTAGGAGGAGCAGCGCACGGCCGCCATGCAGCTCCGCCCCCTGCCGCACCCCCTCCGGTCAGCTCCTCCTATGGGTGCATGATGCTGCATGCGACCTGCATCCCCTATCTTTAGCATTGGGTACGCAGGCCGTGTGCTGGTATGTGTTTGGCGGCGCATGCGCCCTTTTGACGGTGCGCCGAGCGCACTAAAATGCAACACGGTGTGTTTGGCACATGTTGGCGCACCGTTAAAAGGGCGCATGCGCTGCCAAAAGCATACCAGCGCATGGCCTGTGTACCCAATGCTAAAGATAATGTACACAGGTCGCATGCAGCGTCATGCGCCCATAGGAGGAGCCGACCGGAGTGGGCACGGCAGGGGGCGGAGCTGCACGGCGGCCGTGCGCTGCGCCTCCTAACACAAGTGTGAAACTAGCCTAATGGAGAAAAAGTGGTTTTATTTTGGAAGAAAGTATCTCTTTATAATGACCTTATAACCCCTGTAAGCAAAACTATTGTCGTTATAGCAGTCGACTTACTAATTTCTGGCACTTTTTTGTTATTTAACTTAATTTATGAGAATTTCTGTTAATAGTCTTTTCTATTGAATGATATTAAAGCCTTTATTACCTTCTCCATACAGTGAGACTTATGATTGAGGTTTCAGCTTCATTTAATGGAGGGTCAACCTTCTTGTCGCTTCATGGTGAAATAAAGGAAATCTTGCATGAAAACTTCCATGAAACAAATAATGTCATCCTCACGGTCCAGACTTATTGTTTCTATTACTAAATCACAGCCGTATTAAAGCTCAAAGCAAATAAGAAAATTAAGAAAAATGTTAGCAAAATAAGTCTGAGTAATTGTACATTAAAGGGATCCTGCCAGGTCCAATAACAGTATTAACCTGCAGATACAGGGATAGTCTGAAAGATGATAACAATCTAGAGGTGCCTGGCCTGAACTTTATCTCTCCCGGGAGCCACCGGCTTTCAGTCATGCAGGCGTGTCCAGAGAAATTACAGTCACCGCCCACTGAGAGCGACGGCTGTCCACACCCTGGCACTGACTTATAGCAGGCTTTGTAGCGCAAGAGTGTATAGCGGGCTGTCATCCAAGGCCGGGGCATACTTACAGTCGGCGCTCTCAGTGCTTCGGGCATGCCTGCATGACTGAAATCAGGGAGAATAACAGTGCTTTCAGTACTGTGCTCAGGCACCTGCAGATTAACCATGGATTTCAAAATCTCTGTTTCCTGTCCATCCCCTGTGGTGCTGGTGATGATCACACTGATGTGCAACACGACTGAGATTGTAATTTTGTTTCTATACAGATGTTATAATGATGATTCCTTTATCTCATTTATCCATTTCTCATTTTTGGAGATCATCAGCAAGTTGCCAGGAGCTGATGAAGTTGAGGTGTTATATGTGCATTAAGTCCTTAAGGCCCACCAACTGATCATGTTTTCAGGATTTCCCTTGTATTGCACGGGTGAAGCAATTATCACCTGAGCAATACTAAGGAAATCCTGAAAACATGATCTGTTGGTGGGCCTTAAGGACTGGAGTTGGGGAACCCTGATCAAAACAATCCCTTATCCACATTGCCATAATGTCAGCTGAACCCACCAATATCGATGGGATAGGACAACAGACTATGGGGGTGCCGGCCAACTGGTTGTCAGGGAAGATGTCATCAATCAATCAATGTCCGATTTGGGACTGATGATCGTATTGTTTTCTTCAAGAATAATCCAGCAAAATGGTGACATTGTGGCTCCCAATCACTATTTTGCTGGATTCTTCTCAGTAAATTGCAAAAAAAATTGGATTTTAGTGAATCTTTATTTTGGGGGAAAATTGGATTTGCTTCAAATCAATTCAGTCATCTCTAACACGGGTTATGTGTGTTTCACCTGAGGTTTTAATAGAAGACAAACAACTCAATCCACGGAGAAAGAAGTTTCCCCATTGTTCGAACAATATGTCTGCGCTGTTGTTTTTTACAGGTCTGGCGGCATTATATGACATCAACTGATATGGCGAATTAATTCTCTGCATGTACTGACAACAAACAGACAGATAATCCATTTGTTCCCCTTAATAGTTATAGGATTTGTTCATGTCCTACATCCAGGTGGCTTTTGTGTAGTTTAATTATTGCTTTGCTGTGAATCAAATTCAGAATTGAATGCGATGACCAAGACGGGATCCATGAATGATGCTCCTGCTCCAAGAATAATCTGAGAACGCAAGAGAAGGACGTGGAGAAGTGAGTTACATTTTTCAGGTATTGCATGTACATACAGATTTATGTCTAATATCTAAGTCACGGCTCATGCAATCCTCAGCAATTTTTGTAATAAAATAAAAATCCTAAAAGACCATTTCAATAAGCTTAGCATAAATCAATAGTACAAGCGATTATGACAAGTTTTGCAATAAATCTTAACAGAGAAATGTGCTTTCTTCTCCATTTATGAGTCACTTCCCCTCTCCTGCTACCTGAACTTATTATTACAAAACTATTAAAATCTGTCCTGCTCAAAACAAGAAGGATTTGCAGCTTAGACAACAGCTGCCTATAGACAGAAAGACAAAGACAGACATCATGCTACCAACTTATATTATTTTAACTTGATTCACAGCTACACTGCTTAGTACTGCCACTAATTTTGAACATGTGCTACAATATAGACAGTGGAGGAGGAATTCATCATTCATGTATATTGCTAGATTATATAACACCATTAATTTCCATTTTTCTGTCCCCATTTGGGCTCACAAACTACATGCCCTATCATCAGTATGTCTTTGAAGTGTGGGAGGAAACCGGAGAATCTCCACTCAAGCACCGGGAGAACATACAAACTCCTTGGATGTTGTCTTTGGTGGAATTTGAACCCATGACCCCAGCATTGCAAAGCGACAGTGCTAACCACTGAGCCACCGTGCCCCACTCATTTATGTTTGTAGTATGTATAGGAGAAATCATAGCAGCTTGTCTCCACCCACTAGCTCCGAGGCAACTGAAAATTAGAGAAAGAGCCTGCAAAGGGGAAAACTTGGGATAAAAGTAATATAAAATAGCCAGAAATAATGTTATTCTTTAGCACCTTATTCTTAAATATTGCCTAAAATGTGAACTACTCTTTAAAATGATGGAAATAATTTTTGCCAGAAAAAAGCTTGGTTTACTCACATTATCTGTTTCCAGATGAAGCATACTTTCTACAAAACATGCAAAATCATGAACAATGTCAGTGACATATTCAGAGTAAAAATTTCAATAATTCGTGTGACTAATCTAATTCCAACCAGAGTGCCATGTACATATGTTATTTCTAGTCTGTAGGACCACGTTGCTTTTCCTAGTGACAGCATATTTAGGAACATCCTGGAACTTAGTGTGCTGCAGTCCAAATATCTCATGCTCATCACAATCTCTGGTATACAATGTATAATCGGCATTCAATATGACTGCTTTCACCATGGGTAATATAGCAATGCCATCAAACAATTGACTGGAGAATCCAAATACTAGTCCATAGAATTAATACTGGCGCTCTAACTATAGGTATTCCCAATGACTTCAGCGGTGCTTTGCAATAGTACCAAAGAGTAGTGCAAGCAATGTGTAAACCGTACAGAGAAGAATAAAATTGCATGAACTTACAGGTCATAAAAAAATTAACAATTTGATGTAAAAAAAATTAAAAACACTATTTGAAAAGCTGGAAAGTATGGACAGCAGCCGTTTTGCCTTAGATAAGCGCTTCTTCCTGGTCCTAAGGTGTCCTATTAATTTCTATTAAAGTTCAGTTGTATTAAAATCAATATAACAGATGATTCATGGTACACAAAGCACAGGCATCATGTATTAGACACTGTCTCTCTCATTCCAGAAAGGTATGTTTCCTCTGAAAAGCTGCAGAACTTCAAAGACGCTATACTTTGAAAAGTGAGCCAGGGACTATGGTCCAAGGTCGGTGCCTGGAGGCATCGCCCATGCCCCGATCCCCCAGACTGGCAGAAGTGGTGTAAATTACAATAAAGATGTGCTCTAGTTCTGATTGGCGTACATTTTTGCGGTGGTGCACGGCAGCTGAAAGATGTGCCAATTTTATTAACTCCTTAGTTGACAAGGCAATTTTTTTCAAATCTGAAGTGTAACTTTTTATGATGATTGTCTCTGGAATCTTTCAAACATATCCCAGTGATTCTGAGAATTTTTTTTTTCATGACACAATATACTTTTTGATGTGGTAAATTCAGGTCAATATGTTTTGGGTTTATTTATGAAAATATTGGCAATTCTGCAATGGTGAAATTTTTTAAAAAAATTAAATTTTCAGATTTTCAATGTTTATACCCTTAAACTAGTTATACTACAGAACACAAACAGGTAATATCATTAACATTTACCATGTGCTCACTTTACCACAGTACACTTTTTCAATTACGTTTTATTTTCTCATCATACTGTATTAGAAAGATTAAAAGTTTAGCAGCTATTTTTCATTTTTTTGCAAGGGAATTTACAAAACTTTTGAAGTCAATTTGATGGGCTTCTATTTTTGAACCCCCAAAATTTATACCATTTTAAGAAAAGGCACACCTCAACGTATTCATAACTATTAGGTTGTGTGATAAGCCTTCAAGTACTTCACAGGAAATAAAGCAAAGTGAAATTAATAATGAAAACATTTTTCCCACTAAAATGTTGCCAGCACCATAACTAGCCACAATATTTGGCAAACCCCAATCTATTACTTTGGCTCATCTTGCCATAAGGACCAAACAATTGTGATCTAAGCGTATTGATGTGGTTAAATATTCAGTCCCCTCCCTTTGTTAACCATTTAGATGCTGCTGTCTCTCCTCACAGCAGCATCTAAGGAGTGAAACGTTCTTGATTGGTGCCAACACTGTTCGGGGAGTAAACAGGTGGGAGCCAACTATAGCATACATCTGATACTGCTGCATTTACATAATTTCTCCTATTCTCCTTTTTCTTGGGTCAGTGAAAAGGTGTATCGATGAACATTAAGGGGGAGACTTATACCTCTTATTTATCCTGGCCGTTCTTACTCTAGCGCACTGTACATCAAGACTGATGTGCCAGACGCTAGTCTCAATGAATTGGCACCATAGATATCATGGGATTATCCATCCTTTCTGACCTTTCCCAGCACCTGAGCACTGCAGTGCTTGGCTCTGCCATCAACAGGGCAGATCAGTACGCCAGCGCTGGAGCCATGACACGAAGCAAGGAAGATGATGACATCGCATGAAGATGGGAGGCGCCGGACCTGCGACGCCCATCGGACCAGACCACCCCCGGATGAGTATAATGAAACTTGTTTTTCTTATCTTTCAGGTTAGATCGGTGGCTTATCTACAGCATTATAGAATGTTGTACATAAGCCCCGAAAGGCAGTGGCCACAGCTTATAGCTGAAAAACGAGGTGACAGGTTCCCTTTAACAACATTACGAGGCAACGATATACACTCTAAACCAGGATGAGTTTGGGGGGTCAGGAAGGCTTCTGCGACTCTCTTACAGCTGTATGAGAGGCCTCTGACTGGGGTCTAAGTGGTAATGTTGCTCCTTGTGGAGAGTGACATGCCAATGTATGAATTGATAATTCTAATAGGTGGCACTAGTGTCCCAGACCTCTTCCTCTCTGAAACGGCAAATTTCATATTTAATTTCCCAGAAAAGCATTGCAAGGTCTATAAGTCTCTTTATATTGACATGGCATGCATGTCACTCTCCTCAAGGAGAGATGTTACCCCTTAAACTCTAGTCAGGGCCTCTCATACAGGCAAATCATATCTTATGCTTTGCATTGAGGAGGGTCAACACTCCAAAACATGTGTCTGCTAACTGAGATTCTGATTTAGCTTTTTTATAAAGTATAAATGTGGCAAGGCTTGTTAAAGGGTCGATGTTGACTTTTAGGATTGCTACTTCCTATAGTTGGCACTATAGTTCTAGTTCTCTTCCTCTCTGATGAGACAATTTTCATATTGGTGGACAAGCATTTTACAATGGTACCCACTTAAGAATAGGAGACAACCTGCTCAATTTTGGGAACAAACTTACACTAATGTAATTATAGGATTCTTATCCTAATGAATAATGGCATGATATGAATAAACAATGCTAATTTCTTTTTCAAACTTTCATCTTCCACTTTTACAATATTATCTGTTTGAACTCTGACCCAGTTTGTGCATTTCAGTTATTTTTGGTGAAAGCCTCTATTACTTAACTATTGATTAAATGACAAAAAACAAAAAGTATGGTAACAATAGAAATAAAAGTGTCATGATCCATGTTGGATGATGACAGTTAAAAGCACATGTAACCTTTTTTTTCCCTTAAACTGTGTGCTTAAGTTTGGTTTTGCCCCTGATGGCAATTAGGATTATTACACAGTGGTGTCTTTTGTTCTAGTTTGCCCCCAGTGTTGGTTAGCGTTATTACACGGGAATCACTAACAGGTGTGATTCCTCTGGCTTAACTATAAAGGTGTGTCATGTGCTCTCACTGGTGTTAGTGATAGTGTTCATTTCAACCATCCCTGGTGGAGGATGGAGCTAGAGAGAGTTCCTTTCAGCACAGTCAGAGTCCTGGTGTGGAAGGAGTCACCAAGGGGATTTCCTTGCTGCTCTGACAGAGCTTGGTGGCAGCTATTCAGGAGGAAAGCTGCATTCTGGTGGTGGACTCTGTTGCTGGGAGCAAGAGCAACAGAGCAAAGCTAAGTGATGTTACCCCTGTTTTGTGACTTTCCTTTTGTGTGTTTCAGTGCATTGGTGGGATTAGTTTCTGCACCGTCCATTTCACTAGTGAGGGATAGGTGCAGGGCGAGCTAGGGTTCTTAGGTATCCTGATCGGCGCCCGGTGCGGAACCGGCCTAGGGATCGTTAGGAGTGTAGACACTGATTCAGGGGAGTGCAGGAGGTCTCCACGTCCCCGTTCCCTATCGCAGGGCCCACCATTGTAATTGTTTCCCTGGTGTTTCCCCTTATTATTTAAATTTGCCCTGCTGGAGGCAGTGTATCCAGTTTTACGTGTATTTCTGAAATTCGCCTGCTGGAGGCGGTGTATCCGGCTGCACGTCTTATTATTTAAATTCGCCCTACTGGAGGCGGTGCATCCAGGGTCGCATGTGTCATATAAATTCGCCCTGCTGGAGGCGGTGTGTCCAGTCACATGTTGACCATTACAAAAAGACAAAATATTGTTACTCATCAATTGTTGCTAATTTCTTATTTCTGGGACACTGCGCTAAAGAGAGAAAAAAACAGATGGACAAAACTTGTCATTAAATTTGTAAAGGAAAGTAATAAGTAAAGTGAGGAAGTGAATTTATGACGATGGTTAAGTAGAGGTCAAACAGATTTTGGAAAATTTTTAACTAGACTTGATCTAGAGCAGACCTGTGCAAACTACATGCCGCTGGCCACATCTGGCCCTTTGGCTGTTCCTACGTGGTCTGCGGAATGGAACAGCAAGAGGGCAGGAAGCAGCTGTTACGGCTGCCATCCCCACCTCCATGCGATGTCTCATTTCTGAGGACAAGAAGAGTGGGTCACACCATGATGCGCAGAGCAAGGTTCAGCATCACACCGTGCAGTGCAGCAGTGCATGGGCTGGAGGATTTGTTCCCACAGCAGATCCTGTGCTTGATCCTGGAAAGGAGAGTAAGACAACAGCCCCCATAGCGAGCAAAACCAGCGACCCTGGGGAGCAAGCACTACCGCAGGTCCAGGAGGAGAAGCAGGCAGAACTGTGAATGTCACTGCATGATCAGATCACAGTTTCACGGCATCTGAAGCTATAATCTGACCACAAGTCTCAGCAGCTGTCTCTACCCTGACCATTTATGAACATGGACACTTGCTTGGCTGAGTGTTCATGTGTCCACATGGGAAAACTCTTGGACTAAGTATGAGTCAGTGCTAAGCTATTGATCATGTGCAGGCACAGGCCTGGACTAGATGTAAAATTTTCATATCTGGCAGATGTTGCTGCATAACTAGGAGCCGTAACTCTAGGATTGCCTCATCATTACTAATTTACATATCATGTGTGTTTATTTCTGTTTTGGGGTACTTACATGCATCATCATTCTCTCAGATAAAAAAGGGCACCCAAAAGTCCCCATTATAGTTAATGGGATCTATCAGGTGTAGCTGGTGTCCAACATGAGACGTATCCAGAACTGCCATCTTTCATCATTCTGCTTTTCTGATGAAACAGAAGATGGAAAATCAAAAACCAAGATCTGAACCGACCCCATCATATTATATTAGCTTGCATAAATGAAGAGACTGGGGTGGGAAATATTTGAATTAAATGCAAAATAAAAATGTTACAATTTTAGAGCAACAGTGTTTGTATATGCATGTGTATATATATGTATATATATATATATATATATATATATATATATATAGAGGTGTAGTGACCACTGTGTCCACTAGGGGGTGCTGTATGGATGTCCTAGGAGAGAGGATGAATGGCAGAATCCTGAATGACCATTATGTATCTCAAGGTGGGTGGCCTTGAGATGGAGACTTACGTGTGTGTTGATCAGCAGGGATACTGCTGAGGTGCTGTCTCAATGTGTCAGGGAGAAGTCTCCAGGTAACTGGGAAGACGGGCGGACCCAGTTACCTACAAACCCACCCAGGGGGTGTTTTTTAGAACGCTATTGTAAAGGGTGTATGAGTGGGTAAAGGACCTGCGATGAGGTCATAGCCATGTGACCCAGTGGGCGTGGCCTCAGACCATATAAGGTGGCCAGGGTAGGTCACATGGGTGAATGCAGGGACCCGGTTGTTCTGTTGTGGAAGGTCCCACTGGGAGATAGGGCTTCCTGCCTGACAGCATGTGAATGCTGTGAGTGATGGCTGCAAGCATCTGAAAGTTCTCTGGAGGGAATGAACGTCTGCAGCGAGCTGAAGGAGCCATGAGGTAAACCCTGACCGGGTGAGATATCTGTGAGGCTGAGGAGCCTGCGTATGGAACACTGCATACCCTGTGTGACCACAGGCTTAGCAGAGGAAAGCTCTGTCATGGACGCTAAGCTGTTAATATGAACTTTATGTTGCTATTTCTGGTTTATGATGCCTAAATAAACCGCATGGACTGAGATTGCTTTATGGAAAACCCGTGCCAGAACTGATTATTAAGCTGCCAAGCCAGTGTCCCCCAACCTTTAATGACAGCGCTACCTTATAATATATATATATATATATATATTGGGCCATTTACATATGAAATGGGAATGGATGATGATATTAACTTCCTGTTTGTGGCACATTTGAATATGGGAAAGGGGAAACTTTTCAAGATGGGTGGTGTGACCATGGCGGCCACTTTGAAGTCAGCCATTTTGGATCCAACTTTGTTTTTTTCAATGGGAAGAGAGTGATGTGACACATCAAACTTATTGAAAATTTCACAAGAAAAACAATGGTGTGCTTGGTTTTAATGTAACTTTATTCTTTTATGAGTTATTTACGAGTTTATGACTATTTATAAAATGTGTTGAAAGTGCTGCCCATTGTGTTGGATTGTCAATGCAACCCTCTTCTCCCACTCTTGACACACTGATAGCAACACCACAGAAGAAATGCTAGTCTAAGGGGGTCAGATTCCTTGTAGGAATGCTCGGAACTGACACCCATAATGTGGTGGTGCAGCATCTTGCTGGAAAACTCAGGGAACGTGCCATCTTCAGTGCATAAAGAGGGCAACACATCATCATGTAGCAATTTTAGATATCCAGTGGCATTGAGGTTTCAATTGATGAAGAATGGCCCCACTATCTTAGTAACCCATATACCACACCATACCATCAATTATGGGTGTCTGGTCCAAGCATTCCTACATGAACAGTTTCCTGGAAAGTGGATTGGTCGTTGTCAGCCAGTTGAATGGCCACCAAGATCTCCTGATCTGACCCCCTTAGACTTTTACCTTTGGGGTCATGTGAAGGCAATTGTCTATGCTGTGAAGAAGCGAGATGTGCAGCATCTGAAACAACGGATACTGGAAGCCTGTGCTAGCATTTCTTCTGCGGTGTTGCTATCAGTGTGTCAAAAGTGGGAGAAGAGGGTTGCACTGACAATCCAACACAATGGCCAGCACTTTGAACACATTTTATAAGTGGTCAGAAACTTGTAAATAACTCATGAAAGAATAAAGTTACGCCATTGTTTTCAAAATGGCGACTTCAAAATGGCTGCCATGGTCACCACCCATCTTGAAAAGTTTCCCCCTTCCCATATAATAATGTGCCACAAACAGGAAGTTGATATCAACAACCATTCCCATTTTATTTAGGAGTATACACATAACTGGTCCACCCTGTATACACAGTTTGGGGACTGTGAGGGACATCATTTTGTGTTGAGGGGCTGTAGAGATCATTTTGTGTGGGTCCTCATTCTGTGTTGAAACGCTATGGAGGTCAATCTGTGGGGACCTTCATTCTGTGTTGGAGGCTGTAGGGGATCATACTGGGGATCTTCATTCTCTGTTGGAGGCTGTGGGGATCATACTGTGGGGTCCTCATTCTGTGTTGGAATGCTGTGGGGTTCATATTGTTGGGGTCCTCATTCTGTGTTGAGGCTATGGGGATCATACTGTGGGGGTCCTCATTTTGTGTTGGGTGATTGTACGGAACTACAGTATCAGTCTATGCGGGGGGGTCATCATACTGTGTTGGGTGCTGTAGGAGATCATACTGTAGTGGTCATTATTCTGTGTTTGGGGGACTGTGGGGTCTTCATAATGTGTTTGGAGTCTGTGGTAGTTAAAACTGTTGGGGTAATTTTGTATTTGGGGGCTGTGTGGGACATCATACTTTATGGGGGGACTATAGGGGCTGAGGGAGCCATCATACTGTTTGGGGAACTGTGTGAGCACTGATATGTTGGGGGCTCATACATTGTGTGGGGTTGTTGGAGCTATAATTCTGTAGATGGGGGCTGAGGTGTCCAGTATACTGTGTGTGGGGAGCTGTAGAACCATCATACTGTGTTTGAAAGAGCGATGAGCCCATTGTACTGTTGGAGGCTATGGGGCGTCATACTTTTTGTGGGGGCTGTGGGGACATCATACTCTTTTGGGGCAGCTATATAACAGGAGCAGTATAATATACAACTTTTTAAAACTTTTTAAAAGTCCATAAATTATAAGGTTTTGATCTGCACAATAATAAGTAATAACATTAATATTAAATAATGTGAATGACAATAATGGACACAATTTAAATGTCTTTCATTGGCCCTCTGCAACAGTCATATTCTGTCACGTGGCCCCTTTGGGAAACTAAGTGCACACCCCTGATCTAGAGGGTGATAACAGGTTTCTAGCAAAATTCGACCAAAGGTCATTTGTTGCTTCAACAAATTTAATGTAAATCAATAATAATAGTGAATATAGGAAACTTTGTAATATATCTAAACAGAGAAAAATCCTTCTTTCTCCACCTACGCATGAGCTATTGAGCCATTTCTTCTTCTCCCTCTTGCCTCTTCAACTGATTATCAACTGAGAAATATTGATAAAATTCTTCCAGCTCAAGAAAAGATGCACTGCAGCTCAATGAAGGGTAAGATTATAGCTGCCTATTTAAGTTTTTAGAGAAGGAAGAGGAGAAAAAAAGGCAAAGAGAGCAACATAGTGAGATAAACAGACAAACTCAGTTAGGGCTGCTATTTTTTAGTAATCGTTTCATTTTGCTCAGCTCTGGATGCACAGCTACACTGCTCAGTATCGCTGTCTTTGAACACCTGCTACATAGAAACAGGAGACTAGGAATTAATTGTGTCTCTGTACTTTGCATGGGAAACATCACATCACCTAGTCTCCACCCATTAACTCAGTTAATTATAAATAGAGCCTGCAGAGGGTAAAATTGCTGAAAAATGCAGGAAACAAGTCATAAAATGTTAAGAAATAATATTATTCAACCTCAAACAACAGCTTCTTCATCACAATGAACCATGGCTATCCAATTTTTACATGTCACCTAAACATTACTGTTGTCCTCTTAATTACATTTGTCCTAGGAAATAAGTATAGTGTGCTAGATACTTCAAATAAGATTAATACACAATTGATAGCAGCTAGACCTATTGCGGCCGGCAATAAAAAGAGATTGTAGCAAAAGTGGAAAAAACAAAGAATTTTATTATTGTATATATGTACAACAAGCTATAACCAGTGCAAACAACAAATAATAAAACAAGGTGAGGATAACCTCCTAGGGGGAAGTGCAAATAGGCTTGGCATCCACAGACTACTAAAAGTACTCAAAGGGAAAGATCCTATATGAAATAGCAATAAGAACTGCAATGTTAAGCAGAAGCGTCACCTATATAAATTGCTAAGTGCTACAATCCAGTTCCTATATACTAAAGGTATCACAATCTTATATGCTGGGAAAAGACGTGGAAATATGTTTATCCACAGGCTGTGCAGTTATGTAACATCGTGAGAAAAGGCACAGTGCTGACTAGTCATAAGACTGCCAATAGTTACCTACAGCTATAATACCAGAATTAATAATAGCACATAAAATCCTTGATGACAAACGTGTACATAACCTGAATGGTTAAAAGAGCAGTGGAGTCCAAGAACAGGTCTGCACCTCCCCAACCCTTACGCTGTTTCACATTATGCTTCTTCTGGGGGTGTTGTCCTCTCATGTAGCATAAGGGCTGGTGGGTTCTGTCATGCACTTATGCCTGTTCTCCCTCCATTCTTACATCGCTGAAGAAGATTTCACCAAAATGGCCACTGCTTCCAGAAACTTGTCATCGAGTCAATTGCTCAGAAAGTTAGGCCATAATTTGTGACCCTTCTCCTTTTGCAATAGAAATGTAATTTAACTGCTATGCAAAGTATACAATAGTACAAAAATGCAATAAGTACAAAATTAGGAAAAGGGTAAAAAAATGATGGGGCAAAAGACTTTTAGTCTTGAAATAATAATGAAGTTGGCTTATTAAGAATGGAAGGTTAAAGGGGTTATTTAAGCTTTTTTTTGCCCTATGGAGCTTTAGGCAGGAACTTACCCTACAATAATCTCTTCCAGTTCAGAGCATGGACCTCTCCTGTTTCCTTTGATATCATGCCAATAGAGCAGCTCCTTCTCTTCTGCTCTTCTCTATTGATGTAGCATTGCTGCCAATATCATGCTGATTGACAGCCGGCTCATCTGCCCAACTAAAGAGAGCTGATTGTCAATCGGTATGACTGATAGGGTTGTCCTTTTGACAGAACTGAGCGGAAGAAAAATAGTTGCTCTCTCGACGTGAAGTGAAAGGAAGCAGAAGAAATGCCAACTGAGGAGGCAGAGGTTGTTACGGGGCAGAACATACAGGTAGCTAGCAATTACCTGCCCCCTATAATCCGGCTTAACCCCTTTTAGTTACCCTTTATTAATAAATGTTGTAAATGCTTTTTTTCTGTATGTAATTCCATCTTTTTTATTACTTTTCCTTCTTTTCCTTACGCTTCTTCTTTCCAGTGATTACGTTTTGTCATGTGTGATTACAAGATGTTCTCAAATTAACTTTTCGCAATATTTTTTTTTCCAATCGGCGGGACACATCCATTAAATATGAAGTCAGGAGGTTTGTATTCTCTTAGGTTCTCCCTTGGACCAGCTCGAGGCTCTTACCATATGTTCTATATCAAAATCCCTGATGATGTCTAGTGCTGGAATTCTGGTTCTGTTGGTTTCACAGTAAGCCCAGGTGCAGCATAATGAGTTGGACACATGCTGTGATCAAAACTCAGTAGCAAAGTGCCTCAGTCTAGATGCCAACATCCCCGAGAACATGCCAAGGGAAAAGATGGGGGCAGAATACCATGAAATGATTTGTTTAGTTCATTTTTTTTGCATTTTTTACAGGACCCTAGCAGCATATTGATAGGTCAGTCTTCACTGACTTTGAAAAATTGCCTCCGATTGTCTTGAGAAGTTTGATTTAAAGATGTGTTGACTTTTATTCAAGCGGAAAAAAAAAAATTGCCGCTTTCCTCACATGCTAATGTCTTTGCGATCATTGTGATAGTGATCAGTACTAAATATATAGGGTAAATAAAAATACAGTACTACAAGTAGATGTTTTATTTTTCATAGTATGAGACGTAGCAGATGGGCCTTACAATTACGATGTGTGCACTGAATTACAAAAGGATGTTATGTGCTATGACAGAATCTTACTTGAGGCAGCGGTATTTTGGTTACTGGAGATTGCCAGAATTATGGCAATTAAGAAACTCCAGTGAATAGATATCTTAAAGGATTTTTTTAAAAAAAACATAAATGGTATTCTGCAAGAGAATACAGAATAATGCAACATGAATATGCAGTGAATGTATCTGGACAGGTTTACAGATATTGGAAGAGGCAGATGATATCTCTCTAGAGTACACAAAATATTGAGAGTGAGGAACCCCTCTGCTCTTTCTGAAATCAAAGGGTTATTTCCATCTCGGTAAGTTATCACCGTGCCACAGGTCCGACACCTGAGACGCCCTCTGTCCCGTAGAATGGTTTTCAGAAAAGCCCCATAGAATGGTCGTACATTGAAATCACCGTGCCATTCACTACCTATAAGATATAAGGTGTAACCATTCTCCTTGTGGAGAGTGTCAAGCAGGCGTAAGGCGTGACGCTCTTGTAAGAATTGCCACATATTGAAATGAGCATCCCTAAAAGTATCTAATCTTGCCAAATTACTTAAGATAAACCAGTCAAAGCAGAAACTCCATTTGCAAACACATGTTTTGGTATGTTTGCCACTTAACAGTGCAAAGCAGGAATTTTTCTTTGGCTCGGTGAGAGGTCTCTAACAGGGGGGTCTAAGGGGTAAAGTTTGCAAATCAATAGGGGGAGGATGCGCAGTGCCCAGGCGAGGCCATTATAAAGTTGACGGCCCTGTGCTGTTCAGCTTTGTTGCTAGGCAGTTCTGGATGCCTCCAATACCGAGAACAGCTGTTCAGCAGGAGTGCTGAGTGTCGCACCCACACCGATCAGACATTGATATGTTAACATAAGGATAGGCCATCAATATTAGGGTCCCGTTACACTAAACGGCACACCAGCGATCCCGACAACAATAAGACCTGTCAGGATCGCTGGTGCGTCACTGCATGATCGCTGGTGAGCTCTCAAAACAGGCTGACTCACAAGCGATCAGGACCAGCGAGGACGCTGGTATCCAGGGTAAATAGCGGGTAACTAAGCACGTGCGTTGGTCTCCCGCTGCCACATTGCAACGATGCGTGCTGGCCAGCGGGAGAGCAATGATCAAAAAATGGCCCAGGACATTCCTGCACGATCAGCGATACCGGCGGGGGGGCCGGTCGCTAATGCATGCCACACACAAAGAGATCACTGGCAAGATCGCTGATGAGTCACAAAATCGGTGACGCATCCGCGGTCTCGCTAGCGATCTCGCTGTGTGTGAAGTACCTCTTAAGCGGGAGTCACACATAGCAATCTTGCTAGCGAGATCGCTGCTGAGTCACAACTTTTGTGACACCACAGTGATCTCACCAGCGAGATCGCTGTGTGTGACAGCGATCAGTGACCTGCCCCCCTGCTGGTATCGCTGATCGCTGCCAGAAACCTCTGGACATATTTTTTGTCGCTGGTCTCCCACTGGCCAGCACGCATCGCTGCGTGTGACAGGCGGGAGACCAGTGATCAGCTGTAAAAAATAATAAAAAAATAAAAAATATTGTTATTCTCACCTTCCGACGTCCCGCGCAGCCATCCCGCCTCTCTCCACGCTCCTGGCCCCAGTGATCCTTTGCACGAATGACCGCGAGACGTTGCGCTGCCGCGAGACCTTTACATTCTCGCGGTCATTCTCACAAAGGATTACTGGGACCGGAGCGTGGAGAGAGGCAGGATGGCTGCGCGGGACGTCAGAAGGTGAGAATAACAATATTTTTTATTTTTATTCTATTATTTTACAGGGATATGGCATCAGTGCTAACGACCACAGCGATGCCGCGCGCTCAGCATCGCTGTGCTGATCGCTGGTGAAGCTGCCTGTTTGACAGCTCACCAGCGATCACATAGCGACTTACCAGCGATCCTGACACGTTGATATCATTGTCGGGATCGCTGGTAAGTCGCTATGTGTGACTCCAGCTTTAGAGTAGTGGACAACCTCTTTAACAGTTACTGGCAAATATTAGTCAGAAATAGGTGAAAGACTATCTGTGCAAACTCTTTTAATTTCTTTAATTCCAATATTATTTTAGATAACATTTATACACTGGATTAGCAATAAGCCCTTTGTTTTCTGTTAAAATCAGTGGATGCACACAATGTTTGCTGAAATAAAGTGATTAAGATTATCTGGGGGTGTTCATGGCTTTAACATATTAATTCTGGCTAGTAACTTTGTGAATAAAAATAAATAAATTTAATTTATTGGTATTTCAGGTACAGGTATTACAGGTTACTAAAACATATTATATTCAATCAAAATAGATTAAAAATTAGTTAAAAATTTAATAAAATACTTTTTAAAGCCTTATTCACACGTCAGTGAGAAAATTAATCGGAGTTTCATCATAATTGCATCAGATTTTCAACAAAGTGTCATCAGAATGCCATCAGGATTTGGTCAGAGTTTCATAAGTTTTGCTCTGATGAAAAAATAAGTTTCTCTACCCTCTACTATCTATCAGTACATGAAAAATGGAAAGCACTTGAATGGTAGGACGTTTTCATAGACTTTCATTGCCTAGTTTGATCTAACACTTGGATCAACATCTGACACTTCTCCACGATTTTGAACAGACGACTCGTTCAGCAAAAATTTACGGACATGTGAACAGCCCCCCATGTGAATGAGCCCTTATAGTAAGAGCCAAATATAGTTGTTTTCATGACTGATGATTGCAAATTATGGCACATGGCTAGAAATTGCTCTAACCGAAGGAAGGAAACAGACAGCACAATGTCATTTCTAACTCACTGCTGTGCATACATTTCAGCTTCATCCCATTTACGCATTTACGTGAAGGTGGATGCATTGCCCTAGTTGAGAGGACTGTGAAAATATATCTGTATGCATAGAAATCCCACTACCGATAGCCAAAATATAATAATTCTTCTTTATGGTTGTGTGAAAGTATATTGGAAATTTGGAGCAGTGAAAAACTAAATTACTAAAAATGAATAAAGTTAAAAGTTCAACATTTTTTCTTCAATAGCAGAGTGAAAAATAAACAGTGCGGGAAGCAATCAAGGACATCGGTAAAGAAATGAACTTTTGAAAAAATATTTCTGTGGATTTTGCAATGAAATTTAGTTTTTTTTTTAAAAGGAAAACTACCTTTAAACCCTTTCCGACGATGGGCAAATAATAAGCCCACGTCAGACTACCTTCCGTTGATGTGGACTCTGGCGCTGAGCCCACATCTTTCCAGGCATATGTCAGCTGTTTTGAACAGCTGACATGTGCTTCTAACAGCCATAGGTGGAATCGCGATCCACCCGCGGCTGTTATCCCGTTAAATGCCGCTGTCAATCTCTGACAGTGGCATTTAACTCACGCTTCTGACAAGCGCGCCAGAAATCCCGCCCATCGCTGACCCCGTCACTTGATCACGGGTCACCGATGGGTTGACATGACAACCAGAGGTCTCCAGCAGACTTCTATGGTTGTCATAGTTGGATTGCTATGATCGCCGCCCGATGGTTGGCGCTCATAGCAAGTGAGCATTTCTGCCGCACACAGGCGATCTGATCATTGCCTGTATGTAGCAGAGCCAATCGGACAACTCCAGCTTCTAGTCTCCCATGGAGACTTTTGATGCATGCAAAAAGTTTTAAAAAAGTGTTTTAAAAATATTAAAAAATTAAAAAATATGAAAGTTTAAATCACCTCCCTTTCGCCCCATTCAAAATAAAACAATAAAAAAAATCAAACATACACATATTTGGTGTCACCGCATTCAGAATCGCCCGATCTATCAATATAAAAAAAATTAACCTGATCGCTAAATCCCATAATGAGAAAAAAAGTCAGAATTCCAGAATTAGGTTTTTTTGGTCGCTGCTACATTGTAATAAAATGCAATAACGGGTGATTAACAGATCGTATCCACACCAAAATAGTCTCAATAAAAACGTCAGCTTTCAATAAAAAAATGCTCCCTCACCCAGCCCTAAATCACAAAAAACGCAAAAACGGAAAATGGCTTGGGGGCTAGAGGGGTTAACCTTAAAAGAAACGAATAAATGAATATTGAAAATAAGCAGGAGATAATCGTGCTCACATTGAGTGTCAGACTGCAGATCTTTCTTTAACTCCCGAAACCCTCAGTCTTTTGGATTTATTTAATTGTTAATATCTTCCTGAAATCTTCCATTTTTAGCTTCAGAGCTGTAGGGGAGTAAGACATGCACTCAGACAGGAGAGGGCCCCTGTGCAAGAACAATTTATGGGCCCTTTGCAGTCCAATAACTCACCTTAAAGCACAAAACAACTGAATGAAGGCGGGCACCTTATCTCTTAGACCCCAGTGCCACAGGCTGCACCAATAGTGTGTCTGCCCCAGCTCCTGTTGCAACCTATTGTTTTACATGCAAAATCTGGGATTTTTATGGCTAAAGTGAGGGTTGAAACAGCATTTGTCAAAAGGATACATTAGAGGGTATGTTCACATAGCCAAATAAACTGTATTCTCGTTAATTGAATGTCCGTCATTATGGAGAGCCCAGAGCATAAGAAATGTAAGATATAGAAAAGAAAAATAAAGGAGAAGAAAAGAAACATTACTCATGTCACCTCTTACCTCCTCTGCTCAATATATCCAGTTCTGTTCTCAGCGTTTCTTCTTACCGAACAAATGAAACCCCAAGCTTCGTCACGATAGGCCTAGACTTCCAGTTACAACTAAGCCCAAGATGTTCCTGTGAATGCACAGTGACATCCAAGGCCTAGTCATGATGGAAGTCCTGGTCTAGAGTACTTGTCACAAAGTCATAGTGCACATCATAATGTCACAACTAGTCTGATAACCGAGGGTCTTCGGCGTGCTAGAAGAATATGATCGAGTCCAGGCAGCCATAGCACATGAATGGATTGTGGGGACTCAACCATATTTTTCGAGCACACCGAAGATACTCGGTTACCAGATGAGCATGTTCCGATAAAACCTTATCCCAGCACATTCGCTCATCACTACTTTTTACTTAAAGCAAGCAACACTGAACAACACAAGGGGCTTGTTTATGTCCTCACAGGTATCTGCAAGCAAAAGATTAAATCGAATCTGCTTTTGGATTGAGACTTTGGTCTATGTGCAGAAAATTCTTTATAGCTGGTAAATTTTTAATATGCATGTTGTTATTTTTCACAGAAAAGTGTTTTTGTTTTTTAAATTTACAGCACAAGTTGGTGGTTTGTGCCAAAAAACATATCAAACAGCTGTGAGACATGCAGCTATGGGGTCTCGAACAAATTTTTTTTTCGAGCACGCTGAAGACACTCAGTTAGCACATCGGTGCCCATGTCACACGAGTGCGGGTCGCCAATGGGTTGGCATGACAACCTGGGGTCTGCAGCAGACCCCTGTGATTGTCTTTGCCGGATTGCTATGAGCACTGCCCTGTGGTTGGCACTCATAAGAAGTGAGCATTTTCTGGTACTACACACAGGTGAAGGGCGTAGCAAAAAATAAAAGGTCAAAACGGCAGAATTACTTTTTTTGCCACCGCAACATTGCATTAAAATGCAATAACGGGCGATCAAAAGATCGTATCTACACCAAAGTGGTATCATTAAAAACATAAGCTTGGCACGCAAAAAATAATCCTTGACCCCAAATCACAAAAAATGGAAATGCTACAGGTATTTTTTTAACAAACTTTTTTTCAGCACTTAAAATAAAAAGAATCTATACATGATTGGTATCTACGAACTCGTAATGACCTGGAGAATCACAATGGCTGGTCATTAGTGATGAGCGAATGTGTTCGCCACTACTTGGTACTCGCCTGAGTATCTCTGTACTCAGTGTACTTGGCGAGCACCGAGCATTTCCGGGATTACTCGGCCGGAACTCGGGTCTCCACTTAGCTTTTTAGCGGACTTTACAGAACCAATCACAATGCATGGATTGTCTCCCAAGCAATGAAACGCCGCAGCCATCTTTGTTATGGTCATGCAGTGATTGGCTGGCCGCATAGCATCATCATTTCTTTTTTGGTCCTGGGTGTCACTGGAATTATATACAGCAGTATTTAGCACAAAAAAATTATAAAAACAAAAATACATTTGTAGTAGTGGTATCTGCGTTCCAGCTGATATCTGTGTGTGCTCAAAGTTTGGCCAGTTTATGGCTGTTTTCTTTTTTGGTCCTGGGTGTCACTGGACTTACATACAGCACTATGTTGCATTATTTTAAAAAACAGCCCACATTTTACAGTGGGGCATATCTGTGACACGCCTCATACATCCGTGTCTCAAAAATTGAGGCATTTTTGGGCTAAATTCCCTTTTTTTGCCAGTCTATCACTCTTGTTATATCCAGCATTCTTTTGCATCCAATAAAAAAAAACTTTTATAGTGTGGTATATCTGTGACATGCCTCATACGTCCGTGTGATTAAAATTTGGGGTTTTTAGGCAGGTATTCCAGTGTTTTCCTGTCTGTTACTCAAGTTATAAACAGCACTCTGTTGCTTTTTTTAAAAAAAAAAACAGGCCACATTTTACAGTGGGGGATGTCGGTAAAAATAATTTGGTTTAAAGTTGTTATGGCAGCTTCATGACTGTGTTAAATACTCCAACTATTACCACCGTCAATATCTTCTACCTAGAGGCAGTCACTGTGCAGATAGAAAGTCTGAGTAGCAGAGGGTGAATGCTTCGACGCGGTTGTACTCTGTCTTTTACTCTATTTCTGTATTACGAAGGCTAAATCTTCATGATAAAATCATGCCTGGAAGAGCCAGAGCAAGAGCACGTGGAAGTTCACGGGGACAGGACTCGCAACAACTGAAGCCTGGTGTTCCTGGGCAGGATTCTGACAAGCCCTCACCTACTAATACTAAACTGGTTGACTGCTGATGTTTAAAAGGAGCCCATGCATTGTCTAGAACTGAAGCTAGAGATTTTGACGTTTCGGCTGCATTTCAAGAGATGTCAATTGGAGAGCGTGGTGGTCGGAGATGAGACTTCTACACCACCACACGAGCTGCCGCTCTCCACCACCTGATTTGCCACACTCTCCACCTTCTGTCTCTTTTGCATTCCCCGCGCAGAGTGAAAGTCCGCAAGGACTCTGTAACAGTCTGTCATTGTAATTTTTTTTGCTTTAAACAATATTTATTCCTTTGTATGTAACCCCTTGTCATGAACAGCACCATGAAATTAATGGCGCTATATAAATAACTAAATAATACTAATAACAATACTATATGGGTGTTTCCTAGAGACAATCCATCAAACATGTTATTGAAGGATTTTTTTTATGACAACTCTGTTCAGCTGGGCACAAACTATGTCAAATTGGTAGCTATACCCCAGTGGGTGTTGGCACAGTGTCATGTTGACTACAGTCCCCAGATGTTATCTAGGTCCCTAATCTCACCTCTTCTTCAGCAGCATAATTAATTAATTGGAAAAGCACATGGTATTAGGTGGTTAGCCACACAAGGAATGGAGAAATAGTAAAGATGACAATTGACATTTATGGTAGAACACAATTCAACAATTTCCTTTAAACTCTTACAACACATTATATTCAAAAGCCTTGAAGAAAAAGATGAATATATTGTGAAGCTAATAGGTATGAATAATTAATCACATAAATGATGTTACATAATTCTAAACATATACAACCTATCAGTGGTCAAATTATTTTCCACCGAAAATTTAAAGTATCAGACTAGTGTCATCTTGTGGAATGATATGAGCCACAAAGCCCTTCAAATTTAAACTGTTGTGGATGTACTGTAGAATTTTCTCTTGAAATTTGGAAGTACATGCTGTCTATGCTGCTTGCATTAAAGAACTAATCTGCTTGCATTAAAGAATTAATTTGCTAGCTATGTACGGAGTCACCAGTCCGCGGGTACCTGTGCTGCGCCAGTTCTGGACCTGTTTAGGCTGCGTCCCCTGTTTACCAGTGGAAGGAATAGGGGAATGGACAGGTCTCATTCAACAGAACTAGGGGTTGTGTTTAGACAGGGAACAAGCCCGGAAGCTGAGGGAAAAAAAAGAGAAGGAGTGAGTCCCCAGCTGTGACCATGTGAGCAGCAAGGGGTCAATGCAATATGCACTTGAAGCGCTGACGCTGCAGCAAAATGCAGCAGACAGACAGACCTGGGGACCTAGAGGCAGTGGGCCAGCTTAAGTGAAAGTGGACAAGACTGCAATGATTTTTGATGTGGATAAGCAGCGCATAGGAGGCTGAGTAGCGTGCTCCATCCTTACAGTAGTGGCGCTGCAAAGGACTGTTCCCGTAGTCTCCGGCCACGAAAAACGGTACTGCCAAGCACTTTTCCACATGTTTGTGGTTAGGTGGTCTTTCCAAGTACCAGCACTGTGGAGAGCACGGGTAATGTTGTGGGACATGTGCCTGTGTAATGCCGGGACGGCACACCGGGACAAATATTCGCGCATGTTCATGGCCTCGGGGTGAACCTTGACTCTGCCCTCTATTTCAAACTACATATCAAAGACCTTTCCTCCTCCTGTCCATTAAAACTCTAAAACATTTCCTGGATCCGTACATTACAAGAAACTTAAAAAATGTTTGTGCATGCCCTCATGATCTCTCACCTTGAGTATTGCAACCTTAGGCCGGAGTCACACTGGCGAGGAATACGGGCGCGTGAGAGGCGCAAAAAACACGCATTACACACGGACAAATGATTTTCAATGGGGTCACTCGCACCAGGCGTATTTTTCTCTTCCGTATGCTATGCTCCGTGCCAATCGCAGCATGCTGCGATTGTCAGCGTACTACGCCCGTAGTACGCCAATGCAAGTCAATGGGTGCGCAAAAAATACGGATTACACACGGAACACACGTGTGACCTGCGAGCAATACGCAGGTCTTTTGGCTGGTGACAGGAAATGGGCCAATCCATCATCAGGAAGCCTAGACATGCAAATGAGCTCAAAAAGCGCTCCAGACATCCAGGAAGTACGCCTCCACGGAGTACAGCAGCAGCATGGCGTCCACATATATTAATGTTGAGATGCTCATTGTGCTGGTGCAGGAGCGTCCCGAAATATGGGACTCACGCGATGCTAATTATGCGAACCGGACAAGGAAGGAGGCGTCATGGAGGCGCATCTGTCGCCAGATGTACCATGACTTTGGTGACAGACCACGTGATGAGCAGCATAAAATTCGTAAGTGCAACCATAAAAACATAATTAACCTTAGCGCACGCTTCAAAATGATTCTACAATCAGCACCCCCCTTCCTGGGCATGTAATTTTATTAGCCTCATGAGGCCGTTACATTTGGATGTGACACGTGGCTTCACACAGCCATAATTAGGGGTTAGGCCACAAGCTCCTCATCCTCCTAGCCAATAAAATTATTTTCAGTGAAGCTAATGAGACCCTGTGTATCGGCCCAATTACAAATGCCATCATGGGTAGAAAGCACACCCCAGAAGGCCCCATGCCTAGACTACTGTTAGAAAATGTGACCTCTCAAATATGTGATTTTGACAATCTTTCCTGTCACATTGCAGTGGAAGATGTGATGAAACGCATCCGGGACCAGTTCCGCCGGGAACGCCAGCAGCGGTCCAGGAGTGGGGATGCTGGGCATGTGAAGAGAAAATATATCTACTATGACCGGCTGAACTTCCTCGCCCCAATTCTGGATCTGAGACCGTAAGTACATAGCTCACACCACATTACACAAATACATTACACAAATACTTTACAGGGACAAAAATATTGATGTATTTTTGCTTCTGTTCTATTTCATAACAGAACTCAATCCAACCTTACGGATCGAGGAACGGCCTCAGAGGCAGAGCCCATTATAGATCCTGTAGGGGATGAGGTGGCTGGCCCATCTTCTCCCCCTACAAGAAGGATGGCTGAAGATGAGGCATCACAAGACCACACAATGGCTGCCCTACACACCACACCACCAGGACGGTCTGCTGCTGCCAACTCACCCATCCTGGAAGAGCCGGGCAACTTGAGCAGCAGCCCAACTGCCCAGATCAGGTCCTCCCCAGAGGCTGCTGTAGTATCACGGCGAACAAGAAGAAGGCGCCAGGTCACTCTTCAAGAGAGTAGGACCAATGTGGACACAGGGGTGCTAAATTATTTGTCCAGAGTAACAACAGATGATGGTGAGGAGGCCTATGCACATAGCCTCACCCTTTATCTCCGTGCCCTTACCCGTGAGGTCAGGCTCCGTATTAGGGGATGTATTCAGATCCTGCTTGATGCAAGCACCCCCCCCAATACCCCATATGAGGTTTTTGAATTTCTGGAGAGGTGGCAGCTCTCACCACGAAATTTAATGCGCATGAGACCATCTACACAGATGCTTGATCAAGCAGGGTCTGAACAGCCCCTAATACGTGGGCCAACACCTCAACCCCTTCCTCCCCCTACCCAACCGTCTATACCGCAGCACCAAATGTCTTCCTCAAGCCAACCCCACCAATATGGCCACTTGTACCCACCCAGTGTTGGAGGCTTGTCCCAACCTGGTTGGGGACGATCTGGCTATCTTGGTGGGTATGAGCCACGGGCCTACCAGAGCCAACAAGAAGCTCCTCACCATCATCAGTACACTGGCCAGTATCCCCAACAGTCCCAGGAGGCTGGACAATTCCAGCATCATGGGCACCAGTATGGCCCCACACAGAGCGATGTTGGCCACAATGTCCAGCAGCACCCACAGGCTGTTGATCCACATTTCCCTTCCCCAACATATGAGGATTTATGATTCTGATGGTTGGAGATGTCCAGTCAGATGTAACTGGTGCTCCTAATCTAAATGTAAAAACAGGTGTTCTCCTTCACCAACATTTATAACATAATGTAACATTCACATTTTTCAACTATGTTTTCCAAACATATGAAACAATCCATCATGACAGGCAACGCTACCTCACGCCTTTCAGACAGATATTACATGTGTGTAGAAAAGAGGATCTTTAAATGCGCTATGCTGTAAACTGAAAGGATGAAAATACACTACTCACTTGCAAACGCATAGGAAAGGCGTCAAGCATTCAGAATAACCCGCTTTCTCTATGTATTAACAAGTGAGTTTTGTATTTTCATCCTTTCCGGTATAGCATGCTTAAATATTGTCTGGTGTACAGACAGGTAATATCTGTGTGAAAGCTGTGAGGTAGCCTTGCCTGTCATGGTGGAATCTTTCTATGTTTGGCTAACATTATGTGGAAATGTGAGCGTTATCTCGTTGCCTTTATTTTGGTGATGGAGCTCACCTTTTGTTGGCAAATCTAGGTTAATCTAGTGATGCAGCAATGTTTTTTTGGCCTAATGTTTGTGGCTGTTTTGTTCTGTTATGTTCATTTTACAACAAGTTAAAGAAGGCACAAAGGGTCATTTTGCCCATTGCCAAATTTGTGTTATGGCAAAATTATGTTTGCCTTTAAGCGAAAAAAAAAAAAAGGCAAAACTAAATATTTGTCTACTCTACTTAACGTCTCTGTGTGATTTTTCACAATCCTTCACAACATACTAACAGACACCAACCAATGCACTGAAACACTCATAGAATCATAAAGGCTTGAGTAATATATATTTTGACACACTTAAAGAAACAAATTATAACATAGACACAGCATGCTCTTGCCAAGAAGTTGCCCCCTCAGGTGAGATAAAGTAATTTGTGAAAATATCACGCACTTTGAGGCCAGAGAGCAGTCTACGTTGAGGGTTCATAGGTGGTCTCACCCTGCGCACATTGTCCGGCCTACTCACAACACCATCAGAGGAGGAGCAATCATGTATCCTGGTGAAGTTATGCAGAACAACACAGGCTTTCACAACTTCATTCACATTTTGCTCACTCAACTGAATGGCAGACTGGAGTACTCGCCATTTGGCAGAAAGAATCCCAAAGGAACACTCCACCAGTCGCCTAGCACGTGATAGGCGCAAGTTAAAAATTCTGTGCCTGTGGTCAAGGTTGCGCCGGGGATATGGCCTCATGACATTGCGTGATAACTGAAAGGCCTCATCTGCCACAAGGACATAAGGGACAGATTGTTCGGGGGAGCCTGGTAGCTGGCGTGGTGGTGGTAGATCCAGCTGGTTGGTGCGTAGCCGCCGAGCCATTATGGAAGTATTGAAGACTCTAGAGTCTCCCGTCCTTCCATAGGCTCCAATGTCAACAATTATAAACTTGTATTGAGGGTCTACCAGAGCCAACAATACAACAGAAAAGTATTGTTTATAATTGAAGAATTGGGAGCCTGAGTTCGGCGGCTTACGCACCCTGATATGTTTGCCATCCAGGGCCCCAATACAATTTGGAAACTGGCAGTCCTCCTCAAAGTCCCTTGAAATCCTTAACCAGTCTTCCATCCTGGGCTCGGGTAGGACCACCTGATGGAGTCTTGTCCAGATTTGTGCACATGTAGACCTCACTATGCCTGAAATGGTTGATTTTCCTATGAGAAACTCATGGTGGAGGGCGGCATAAGACAGGCCAGTGGACAGGAAGCTGTAGAACAACAGAAATAGTAAAGTTTAGAATGGCTAAAGTAAAAAAAAAATCATTTACATGCCGACCAAACTTGTTAGGAAATGATAGAGAAGAACACACACATATTTGGTGGCACAATGACTAAGTGATATGCTGGACATATTAGATGTAATATTCTGCTGTGTCAGGTGATTCATATTTGGAATAAGATGATGGCATTTAACTTTGTCCAAGAAGGGCAAAAAACATAATTTAGCACACACATTAGGAATAGAGAGAATGTGGTTGTGTAGTACATACCGTATTGTGAGAAGAAGTCGCTCCTCTGCAGATATGGCTTTGCGCATCCTTGTATCCTGAAAGGTTATCCCAGGGCGCACTGTCTCCAAGAGTCGATCAAATGTGGCAATGCTCATGCGACAGTACTGGTAAAATTTCTCCGGATGCTCCCGCAAAGAAGAATAGAGGCGGTGAAAATGCCCTCTTGTGAGTCGTTGCCTCAAAAGTGGATGGACCCACATGCGTCTCCTCCTCCGCGGATCCACTATCACAGGATATGGTTGGCCAAAGCGCCGTGACAAAAGCCAGGTAAAGAGAACCTGCTCAGTTGTATTGAATCGCAGACCCTCTGCCATGCTGCACAAAGAACACCAACACACCTCGTGAAAGCAAGGTGACAAATGTACAGAATGTAGGCATCCACCTGTTTCTGAGTGTCTAAATAGGGTGCAGGCTAATGATTTAAATTGTTTGCAGGCCTGAAAACCGTTAAATGTCCATTTTGCAAGGCTGCGAGAAAATCTCGCTATACGGATTGCATACGGATGCCACACGGATTACATACGGATGCACACATGCGCAAAATACGCGACCTCACCCTGCTTACGGATGACCTACGGAGCACTATTTAGTGGTCGTTCATCCGTATTACGCAAGTAAACTACGGACCGTATTTTGCGCAGGTTAGTGTGACTCCAGCCTTATACTCTGCACCCTCCTATCTAGCACTGTTGCACCACTCAAATCTATCCAAAACTCTGCTGCCAGAGTAATCCAACTGTCCCTGCATTATTCCACAGCCTCTCCTCTCTGCCATGCCCTTCACTGTCTTCCTATTGCCCATAGGCTACAGTTCAAAACCATAAACATGACATACAGAGCCTTCCCCAAACTCTCTCCTCCATACATCTATGACATGGTCTCACAATGTCTGACTGGGTCATGATTTTTTCTACGCAAACAGTGTGCCATCAGCAAATTGTACTGTCCCTGCCCAAAATCACTTGTCCACGTGTTCGTGGTTAGTTGCACTTTTCCTGTGCCTGCATTGTTGATGGCACGGGTAATGTTGTGGGACACGTGCTTGCTTGTCTAATATCGTGACGGCAGACCGGGAGAAATAGTGCCGGGTGGGGACCGAGTACCTTGTTATGGTCACAACCATCAGATTGCGGAATGTGTCCCTTTCCCAAGAGCCCAGAATGCAACATTTCCAGCGCAAGCAGAACACAAATTTGTGAATTTAGCACTGTGGCCTGTGGGTCCCTGGCTGCGTCTTTCCGCTTACAGTCCAATGACTAGGGTATGGACAACTGAAGGCTGCACTGGGACAAGGATGTGGACATGCTTGATTATGGTGCAATTTCACTGTGGTCAACAACAGGTTCAGGCAAGGAGGCATCTTCACATGCATTGTGGACAGGGGATTGCCTTGCATGCACAACAGCGGAAGAAGCAGTGGTATCACATGCAGACACTGTTCATGGAGCCTGGTGTTCAACCAACAAAGTCTGTTGCTTTGCTGCCATGTGCCTGATCATGCTGGTGGTGGTAAGGCTGGTAGTTTTACTACCCCTGCAAATGCAGCCATGGCCGGTGGTACAAATGTTATTTTTGGGGTTATCGGTAGAGTCTTTAAAAAAACAAGAAGACTGGTAGGGGGACATTCATTGTCTCCCTCTACCACGCCACCTCCACACCTGTCTTTCATTGTTCCCCAAGGCTCTGTTCTAGGACCCTTACTTTTACACATCGACACCTTCGACATGGGCCAGCTGATGCAATTGCACAGTTTACAATATCATCACTATGCCGATGACACGCAGATCTACCTATCTGTACCTGACATCACCTCCTTACTGACTTAAATCACACATCTTCCCGCATAATCATCTTTATTTTCTGCTTGCTTTCAAAAAGTGGACATAGACAAATCAGAATACATCATCTGTCAAGCATCTCACGCTGAGTACACCAGAGAGCTGTGTATGCCTCATTCGGTACCACTTTAGTAAGAGGTAAACTTTGACCTAGAGAAAATGATTTTCAAGACATTCACTGCCTTTTTGCAACTTTTTTTGTGATGTTTATTTTCTTGGTGTGGAAGTGTAAAATTTCTAAGTCGTCATCAATACCATCATCGTCAATGTGTTGTAAAGAGATAATTAGGTTTTTCAAAGGGTTGTGGTTATTTACGTTTTGTGGCATTCCTTTAACAGTGTTGGTTACACTCGGACAATTAATTTTAGACTGTGACATTTGTATATTTTTGCTAATATGTATGGGTGAAGATGAAGAATCTTGGTGTGTTTATAGTTACTAACGGTGCACTCCTCTTTAAAGTTAGTTTTTCACAAGCATACATCAGTTTGTTTCGTTTTCATCCAACACTGATCTGATTTCTCTAATTCAGCATCTCATGAACATGTTGCACTTTACCATTTATACAAACACGTGCGTCTTTGGCAACATATTTTGCACGGGCATTTTTTAGTCCGAGTCTCAGATGCGCATCTTGTACACCGACCATATGAATGGCATGAAACCGATTATAGTAATTTATGGTGGCTAAATGACAAATCATTGTTGGCTGTATCATAGATCTCATACCTCCCATAGCCACTGCTTTTAATCATCATGTACTTTCCCATTCCTGTCATCACCATGCCCCTTTTGCAGATCACTTCATTCAACCATTCGTCTGCCATATTTTTACTAAAAACCTGCACCTTCACTGCAGCAACTGTGTATGAAACCACGTTAAAGTTTTGCACGGGGTTTATGATGCCCCACACCTAAAAAAAGGAAACATTATGTTGATATCTACCCCCAGGGGCAAATGTTTGCCAGCCCATACACAGTATGGGCATTACAGGTCTAGGAGACCCGCTCCTTTACATTTGGCATAGTTTTTAATTAGGCTTTCCTCCACGTCTCATCATCCGCTGCCACTAGATCACCAGCGTTAACGTGTTCCGTGCTGCTACAGCCAGGGTCGACTTCAGAATAAGGGTGGGTATTTTTGCTGGGCAGAAACTACTTGTTGTGAAAACAGTTGAGGTGTACCTCATGGGGAAAATGTTTGACAGCCAACACACGTAGCGTATGGGCATTCCAAGTCTAGGAGACCCGCTCCTTTAAATTGGGCATAGTTTTTAATGAGGCTTTCCTCCATGTCTCATCATCCACAGCCACTAGATCACCAGCATTAACGTGTTCCATGCTGCTACAGCCAGGGTCGACTTCAGAACAAGGGTGGGTGTTTTTGCTGGGTGGAAACTACTTGTGAAAACGGTTGAGGTGTACCCCACAGGGGAAAATGTTTGACAACCAACACACTTAGTGTATGGTCATTCCAAGTCTAGGAGACATTTTTGGTTAAGAGGCCCGCCTACATGTTTCTTCCAAGGGGGGATTGGGGTTATTGGGGTGCATATGACTTGGTAGCAGGGCAGGCCTTGTAGTCAATGCATAAGAAAACAGAATAGAAGTAAAAAATGAATAATGTGAAGTGGATTTTCCTGTGCCCATCCAGTATGTGGTTTCAAAGGCATATTGGGGCACAGATAACTTGGCAGCAGGGCAGGCCTTGTAGACAATGCATAAGAAAATGGTTTAGGATTAGGAAATGAATAATGTGAAGTGGATTTTCCGGTGACCATCCAGTACATGTTTTGAAAAGCTTATTGGGGTGCATGTAACTTTGGGGCAGGCTTGGCCTTGCATTCAATGCAACATTTTTTCAGGAAGCCCTCCTGTACCTCTCGTGAAAGTGGTATTGTGGTGCGTCATAATTCTTGGTAGCCCATCCTCTCACTGCATAGGCAATAACAGATTGGGAGACCCACTGATTAATAGTGGCCCTTTAAGAAGATTAATGCCGCCTGATGCCCCTGTAAAAATAGGCTCTGTGACTTTCAGAGTCCATCCTTCATAAATGAAACAAGATGTGTCTGCTTATGTGTCACACACCACATGGCCAGCTAGGGTTGTTAAATGTTACAATGACATTTCTCAGTGAATGCATTTGTATTTGCTTCAAAAACACTGTGTCTGAACATAGCCCAAGTGGGGAAGAAATATATTGGTCTGGGGTTAATTATTTTGCCTTATATACAAGTCATTAACCTGGAAAGGATATACCTTAACATATTTCCCAGTAAAATCCGTTTTGATATGTTTTTTGTTGCATCTGTAAAAATGGCATAAAACTATGAAAAAATTGTTTAAAGCTGTGAACTAAGAGTCAGGAATGCTTCCAGGGGCGATCCACATGATGTCCCTGTATCATTTGAGCAATGTTTCCATCATTTTCAGACATTTTTAGACCTTTAAAGGACCCCTGGGCGGGAACACGGTAAAAATGCTCGGGTCCCCCATAGATTACAGAGGAAAAAAACACCGTGAGCACAACTGGAGGATGGTGCTAAAGGTTAGGTTCCCAAACCGTAAAAGTAGAAGTTATAAACCTAGCACTCAGCTTGGATGTGATCAAAAAGAAGATTTATTGAAGTACGCATACAAAACGTTTCGGTCAATTGCGACCTTCTTCAGTTACGTGCTGTATTAGGTATTCAGCAGGGGATCATATAATCCTTGAATAGCTCGTTGTGCTCATAATAAAGACACTCTATCTGTCAGCATGAGTTAACTAATTTATGTGGACTGATGGGGCATATGTGCCTCCAGACACGGGATCCGCCGCAAGAGACTGTTAACTCATGCTGACAGACAGACTGTCTTTATTATGAGCACAACGAGCTATTCAAGGGTTATATGACCCCCTGCTGAATACCTAATACAGCACGTAACTGAAGAAGGTCGCAATTGACCCAAACGTTTTGTATGCGTACTACAATAAATCTTCTTTTTGATCACATCCATGTTGAGTGCTAGGTTTATAACTTCTTCCAATAGATTACATTGGGCTCTTTTTTCTGTCCGAGTATTCCAATTTGTTCGACCCGAGCAACAAGCACCCAAGCATTTTAGTGCTCGCCCATCACTACTGGCCAGTTTTAGCATTTGGTGAAGATGGTAAAAAAATAAGCCAAAAAGCAGTTGTGAAATTGCCCTTTTTTTGAAATTTCACCACACTTGTTTTATTTTTCCCATTTTCCAGTAAACGATATGGTAAAACCAATGGTGTCACTCAAAAGTACAACTCATCACACAAAAAACAAGCCCTTACATGACCATATTGATGGAAAAATAAAAAAATATGGCTCTGGGAAGCAGGGGAGCAAAAAAACAAATGCAAAAACAAAAATGGGCTGCAGAGTGAAGGGGTTAATTAAAAACAGAAAAAAACATTTGACTTAGTGCTTTAAGAGTATTGGGGACTAGAAAAGGGATAGTTGTCAACTCAGAGGTAGAAAACATGTTTGGCATCTTAAAGTTTTGGCAAAAATGCTTCATTTCCTTTCTCTTTTAGAATCACTACAACAGTAAAAAAAAAATAGTTTTAAAGCTGGAAATATCAAGACTCTTTTTGATTAAAAGTTAAAGTGAAATATACCATATTGCTAAAGTGTCATTGCTCCTACAAAGTAAGATTCGCATTGTTTGTAACTGTGAAGCAGCTTTCAAAGCTTTAACGGAACAGCATCTCTCGAAAACATTTCCTTTTTCAATGGGAAATACTCTTAGAAGTCCCTTCTCTCTCTGACATATAAAACAATTAAACCTACGAAGGTATTCCAAGCCTGAGATATCAGAAATTGCTTAGCATAGGTTGGACACATTGTACCTGGTAAGAGGAAAGTAAAACTTTGTTCTGAGTTTCGCCTTTATAAAAAAGTTGTCAAGTTATTCACGTAAAGACTTCAAGGTAAAGAGGCAGAAACACTAAGAGTGAGGCAAATTGAAGCATTATCAATTAATTTCATGTAGAAGCTACGTGGGCTGTTTCCAATTTACAGATCTCTTTCTCAATGTTGTAAGCATAAGAATAACTTTAAAAAATTGAAATAAATAATACTGATTAATAACTTTTTTGAAGAAAATAAAATTTATTATTTTTTTTACTTTCATGCATTATATAGATCCGTTTTCATATTCTGTTTGACAGGCATCCTATTATTGCTTGTCACCTTCAATATTCTCTTGATATTTCAACACTTGATTCTTGAATATGGATCTACAAGGCTTTGAAAGCAAGTCAGGTAAAGAAAAAGCCATGAGCCTTTTATTACAGCTGGCAAGAAGACAACTCTTCCTTGTAAATCAAGAGGGTCTTGTATGAAGTTAAATATCTGCCCTTGGTATACCTCCTTTATTGTACATAGGCATACAGAGGGTTTTTTCTTATCTCTCTGGTTCTAGTAAAAAAAAAAAATCTTGCCATGTTCTATTGGATGTCATTTTGATGATGTCTTCCAATATGGAAAATACATCTGCAGTAAGGTGTTGTGCATAAATGCCCATGGCTCTGCACGTATAGCTTAGCATTTCAGTTTTAGAAATTAAGAAAGAAAAATCTTCCATTTACCATTTGGTATAAATGTAAGGACTAAATCTAAAGTTAAGTATATCAGAACATAAAATATATGCAGCTTTTTCCGTGTTTTCTAGGTTTAATAGAGAACATGTATTCTCTCGTTCCTTAACGTTGTGTTACTGATTGACCTGGTTGGAGTAGTAATACTGCAACCACTAGGGGCAGCACCGGACAGATAGCGTAGTCTGGAATAGCCAAGGAGTCGATACACAGGAACAGCAATGTAGTTTGACAGAATCATAGTCAAGGAAGCCAGCAGTCATTTACCAAGAGCAGCAGTGTTATTTGAAGGAATAAGCAGGAATCATAGTCAAGGAAGCAAGAGGTCATTTATTAGGGGCATCAGTGCTGTTTGAAGGAATAGCAGCTAGAAGGAACCTTTACTAAAGGCAGGTAGCTCAATAATCATGCAAGGAACTGAGAGCAAGGCCAGGTTTAAATAGGATGTGCAATCAGAATGAACCAATCAGGAATTCAGGGTGGTAAACAAGAGGAAACTCAGGGAGGAGACATCAGCAACAGCATAGGTACAAGTATTTGGATAAACAAAGTACTGTTCAGCAAGCTGAATAGCTCAGAAGGAAGAGCTGCTGACTGGTGCACAGGGGCTGCTAGGTTCAAATCCTGACACATTGTTTTACTAAACTTGATTTAACTTTTGTCAAACTAAGGAATTTTTTCAGAATGTACGGTTTACAATAAAAAATGATACATTACAAGTCAGAATTTCAGTAAGGTAATGGATCAAGACAAAGGGGCTAGACAAGCAGATGGTCAGAGACAAGGTCCAAGGTCAGTCAGCAATAAATCAGAGACAAAACACTGAAGAACAAGGCAAACGCACCACTGAGCTAAGGTTACAGGAGACACCTGTAGTAATTCCGTGTGCCTCAGCCCTGATTGGGTGACTAGCCTGACATTCACAAGACTGATAGCTCATCACCTCCCTGCCCCAGATTGGATAGCTGAACTGTCACCACACTGAGTGGAAGAATCATGACAGTACCTTAACTTCTAGATGGGCCACCGGACCTCCAAGTTTCCCAGGAAACCTTTGACAGAAGGCCTTGATCAAACTATCAGCCTTTACAGAAGAAGCTGGAAGCCAGGATCTCTCCTCTAGTCCACATCCCCTCCAATGAACCAAATACTGGAGGGAATTATGAACCCTCTGAGAATCAATCATGTTCATCTTGTACTCTAAACCTCCATTGACCCAAACTGAAGGAGGCAGGGAATGAAAACACTGAAGGCATTAACTCGTTTAGCAGGGATTTGTGTAACACTTTCTGAATGCGAAAAGATGGAGGAAGTTGCAATCTAAAGGGTACCATAATAATAACTACTTCCAGAATCTCATACTGGTCAATAAATTTAGAAGTCAACTTCGCTGATGGTATTTTCAACTTCATATTTTTGGATGATAGCTAGGAATGAGTGAGCACTTAAATGCTTTGATGCTCATTACTAGAACCGAACAGAACATAATGCTCAGATGCTCATTTCGAGTAACAAATATAATGGGAGTCAATGGGAAATCCAAATATTTTGCCAACAAACCCTACAAGGAGGTCTGGGGGCAAAATTGCAAGCGGTGTAATCAATCCACGCTTGAAGGCCCTGACTGTAGTACCTCGTTCAAATATTGCAAACAAAGTGTAGTTGTGATACTCCTACACTCATGAAAGCTCTGCACACCGTGCAAGCCAGAAAATAAATTATAAGAAGGGTCATCCATATACCGCTGAAGGCACCAAATGGAGTGCCTCAAAAAAAATTAGTAAAGTGTAGATGTGGCACCTTTACACTCATAAATGCTTTGCAAATTAGAAGGAGAATCATCCAGTCATACGTAGACCCTTGAAGGCAACAACTGTAGTTGATGTATTGTTACATTCAAAGTCTTTGCACAAAATGAAAAGACAAGAAAAAATTATAAGGAGGGTATCCAATTATCCATTGACCCTTGAAGGCAAAAACTGACGGACCTCATTCAAATATTTTGAAAGTGTAGTTAATGTACTCTCACAGTCACAAAGGCTTGCACAAAGTGGAAAGTAAGTAAAAAATTAAAAGGAGGGTCATCCAGTCATCCACAGACCCTTGAAGTCAACGAGTGGGCCTCATTCAAATAATTTGAAAGTCTAGTCGATGGACTCCTATTCTCATAAACACTTTTCACAAAGTGCAAAACCAGGAGAAAATGATAAGGAGGGTAATACAGTAATCCTCTTCAGGTGTCCGCTTCTCCTTCTCCTTTATCGGAAGGCTGGGGGGACTGCCTCTACCTACTTCCTGGAGCCGATTTCCAGGTGCCTGGGCTGTAAGCGACCTGTCTTTAGGTAGTGCCAGAGTCCCTGACATGTAGAATTGGGTGACAGCCCCATGTGTCACCTGCACTGTCGCCTGCTCTGGCATAGGAGGTGGGAAACCCCAAGGACACTCCAATCTCTCGAGGGTGGTAGCCACATTTTGAGCGACCTTGAGGAGCCTTCAAAAACTGTTTGAACTTTTTTGGTGTTTTATACACCACCGTATTGTAACACAAAGCATGTAATACCCTGTTGATAACATATTCAATCCAGAAATTTTTTCAAATCTTTTTTGGCTTGTTATATACCATCAAAATGCAACACAAAGCACACAATACTCTATGGATGACAAATTTAATCCAGAAAAGTTTTTTAATGCATTATTGGAGTGTTATATACCACCGAGATGTAACACAAAGCACATAATTCTCTATGGATGACTAATTGAATCTAGAAACATTTTTTTAACTTTTTTTTGGAGCGTTATACCACCAAAATGTAACACACACCGTGTAATAATCTATGGATGACTACTTGAATCCAGTAAAAGTTTTTAATTTTTTGGAAGTGCTATATACCACCATAATGTAACAAAAGCACGTAATACTCTATGGATGACAATATAATCAACTTTTTCACCCCTCAAAAAAACAATGTGGTCTTGTGCAGCAGCTATATATTTAGCATCAGACTGTAAGGCCCTAAGCTCTGCCTAGAGGCTGTATCCTGTCACTCTCCCAGCTCATGCAACTGTCCATAGGCTAAATGTATAATGCATTTGATGAAAGCAGAAAAGCACAAAATTAGCTATTAGAATGACTGTTAGAATGATGGTTCAGCATCAGCACCAGTATCAGCAATAAAGGACTCTGATTAGTTAAACTATGCAGACACAGGCCTTGATAACTGCTCTGTCCTTCCAATCAGAACTGTCCCTGAGCTATGCAATGGCATCAGTGTGTTGAGCGAGATGGCGCCTGACGTTTTTTAACCTCTGATGAGGTAATGCGGCCAACCAATCACAGTATTGCCACTACCAAGATAGCTACATAAAGACAGGGATTGGCAGGTATTTCTGGCATGCTTATTGATGTATAAGGTGCTAAACATGCAGGTTGGGGATTTGAGCTTCAACTCCGAGCACCAGCCAATGCTCATCAAATGCCTAGCACATCTAAGCATCCAGATTAGAGATGAGCGACTTTGCCTTTTTTCGGGTCGAGTCGGGTTTCATGAAACCCGACTTTCTCAAAAGTTGGGTCGAACGAAATTGGCCGATTATCGTGAAAAGTCAAAGGTCGACTGAAACACGAAACCCAATGCAAGTCAATGGGGAACCAAGGTCGGCAGGGAGTGGAGGACAGGAAACACACCTACAGTGCCCATTTTAATGCCAAAAGCATCAATTCCTAATACTTAAGCTTGTCAACCTTAATTTTCTTTATAATAATATTTAGGCATTGAAAACTGGGTGTTATTTGGCTAAAGTTGTGTGGGGGGGTAGGGCTGGCTCCAGATTTTCGTGGGCCCTGGGCCAAAGAGTGTAACTGGGCTCTTTTAACACATGCCACAATTCATGATCCTCTGATACGGCAGAGAAATAGCGGTATAGTACAATGAAAAATACTTCACTTCTTACATCTCATGACTGATATCCATTTTAAATTCTCCAATAACTGCAAAAATGGACAGTATATTACTCCATACAGTATTATGGCCACCGCATAGTGCGCTATACAGAGTAATGAGGCCCATATATTTCTCCATACAGAATCATTGGTCCCATATAATGTTTGAAACAGTATATGATGAGCTCCACAAAATGCTACAGTATATGTTGGTCCCCATGGATGAAGCTCCACTGTGTTATGGGCCCAAATAATGCTCCATATACACTCACTGGCCACTTTATTAGGTACACCTGTCCAACTGTGTGTTAAGACTTAATTTCTAATCAGCCAATCACATGGCGGCAACTCAGTGCATTTAGGCATGTAGACATGGTCAAGACAATCTCCTGCAGTTCAAACCGAGCATCAGTATGGGGAAGAAAGGTGATTTGAGTGCCTTTGAACGTGGCATGATTGTTGGTGCCAGAAGGGCTGGTCTGAGTATTTCAGAAACTGCTGATCTACTGGGATTTTCACGCACAACCATCTCTAGGGTTTACAGAGAATGGTCCGAAAAAGAAAAAAAATCCAGTGAGCGGCAGTTCTGTGGCCGGAAATGCCTTGTTGATGCCAGAGGTCAGAGGAGAATGGGCAGACTGGTTCGAGCTGATAGAAAGGCAACAGTGACTCAAATTGCCACCCGTTACAACCAAGGTAGGCAGAAGAGCATCTCTGAACGCACAGTGCGTCGAACTTTGAGGCAGATGGGCTACAGCAGCAGAAGACCACACCGGGTACCACTCCTCTCAGCTAAGAACAGGAAACTGAGGCTACAATTTGCACAAGCTCATCGAAATTGGACAGTAGAAGATTGGAAAAACGTTGCCTGGTCTGATGAGTCTCGATTTCTGCTGCGACATTCGGATGGTAGGGTCAGAATTTGGCGTAAACAACATGAAAGCATGGATCCATCCTGCCTTGTATCAACGGTTCAGGCTGGTGGTGGTGGTGTCATGGTGTGGGGAATTTTTTCTTGGCACTCTTTGGGCCCCTTGGTACCAATTGAGCATCGTTGCAACGCCACAGCCTACCTGAGTATTGTTGCTGACCATGTCCATCCCTTTATGACCACAATGTACCCAACATCTGATGGCTACTTTCAGCAGGATAATGCGCCATGTCATAAAGCTCGAATCATCTCAGATTGGTTTCTTGAACATGACAATGAGTTCACTGTACTCAAATGGCCTCCTCAGTCACCAGATCTCAATCCAATAGAGCATCTTTGGGATGTGGTGGAACGGGAGATTCGCATCAGGGATGTGCAGCCGACAAATCTGCGCCAACTGTGTGATGCCATCATGTCAATATGGTCCAAAATCTCTGAGGAATGCTTCCAGCACCTTGTTGAATCTCTGCCACGAAGAATTGAGGCAGTTCTGAAGGCAAAAGGGGGTCCAACCCATTACTAGCATGGTGTACCTAATAAAGTGGCCAGTGAGTGTATAATGGGCCCCATTTCTAATGCTCCAGTGCATAATGGACCCTGTAAATGCTGCTCCAGTGTCTGATGTCCACCTTTGGAATGCTCCAGTGTATGGTGGGCTTCATATATCATTCTCCAGAGTATAGTGCTCCCCAAAAATAGCTGTCCCAACATTGAAAACAATTAAATAAGTCTCCTCACTAGGGAATCCCTGTACTAGTCTGGACTCCTCATCATCCCCATCTTCCATCTCACTGCACTTGGACTGTTTAGGCAGAGGGCGTACAGACGTGATGTCATTGCGCTCTCTGACCAGAATGTCACTGTCAGGAAACGCAGAAGACGTCACAGCGGTGGAGCAGGGAGAGGTAAGTATTTCGACTTTGCAAGTGCTGTGATCCTGAGCAAGCAGGGGGGGCCCACTCGTTGGCGACGGCACGGGCACAGGGCCCCTCATAGTACGGTGGTGTGTCTGACGGCGGGTGGGCACTCCCACTGGCAGAGACACTTTTGCATACTATGAGGGGCCCTGTGCCAGTGCCGTCGCCAATGAGTATGCCCCCCCACCTGCTCAATGAAGCTGCACTTTCATCTGCACCTTCCTCTTTGTCACCGTGTAAGGTGGTATAGTATGTGGGAAGGGGAACCTGAGTTTCATCAGGGTCAGATTCTGGCTGTGTAGAGTGCGAGGGGAATGTAGTGGTCTGGGTCAATGTACCAGCAGAATCATCTAGCAGTGGCTGGGCATCAGTGCACTTGTGGCGCCCCCAGGAGTACGGTCACCACAGTCGCATTACCTTCCTCCTAGGGAGTGTGATGTCATGCTTGGGAGCAACGAAGGATCTCTCCAGCAGTTAAACAACACACAACACAGTTCCCACTCCAGACCAGCAGGGAGACCTCTGAACCTGACTGCTGAGGAGCTGCTCTCTGTGGTCGGGAGGAGGTAAGTTAGGGCAGTCTGTGAAGGGAAGGAGAAGTGTGTGGACATGAGAAGGGGAGCAGGAGGATGAGCAGAGTTAAGGCTCACTCCTGGCTGGAGCGCATGGTCGGGATTCCGGTCTCCGAGTTTGTAGGGACACTGACGGTCCTGCAGCAGAAACCGGCGGAAGTAGCAGCTGTAAATGCTCTGTTCCCAACTAAGGCTCGGAGGCCCCAGCAGCGACGTGTGGGAGCCAGAAGGAAAAGGCTATGGCTGCCTGCCATACGAGAAAGTTCCAAAAGAGAGTCAACAGGGGGAACTTCAGTGAACTCAGTACTGTGAGTACCTCAGAAAAGCGCTAGAGCGGAGGCCACACTACCTATCTGCATAGAGAAAGTTCCAAATTTGCTTCCAGGCTGACCAACTCCTTCTCCATCTGTACTCTGGGTCCTGGAAGGCACTTACCAAGTACAGGTAAAGGAACTGCACGACTGTGTCTGTCATCTTTCTCCTGCGCCTGGTGCACGGCTCTGCTACATCCTGCACTGCACACCATCTACCAACTCTTTCATCTGCCCTGCGACTACGGCCCTACCTGTGCAGGGCTTCTTCATCTTAGCTGCACCACAACATCTGTCCCAGAGAAACAACACTGCAGCGCGGGTCAATCTGATCAGAAACCACAGGTGGCATCACGTATCATTCACCTATAAACGTTATTCACCCCTTTGCATGGACACCCAGGGCCACGGAACGGGTCATCACCACCAACGTGACACATCCCTCTGAGACACCGGCGCGGTACCGATTAACCCCACTGCCCTGGCTGGCCACCCACACTCCATGTCAGATTCATCTTGGACTGGAGAATTCACGATTTGACTTGATAACCCAGGCATGGTATGATAGAAAGAGCTACATTGACTAATGTGAAGTGTGGCCTGCTGCATAATTCACTTTTGGTGCTGGTGAAGGACACAAGGAAAGGGGTTCTTCCTGACCAGGAGCCAGCACTTGACGACTCAGTGCTTTCATTTTTTGAAACTTCAGAAGAGGAGGGCATATTTGCTGGAGTCTGTTTTAGCAATGTAAGCCAAAACCAGTTCCTGATGCTCCGGCTTTAAAAGCGGTTAACCTACTCCCAGGAAAGGTAGCCTTCCAGGCGTTCCGGTGCCAGACCATGATGCAGGCTCAACACCTCCTGCCTTAGATGCTATTGTGCTTTTGCCACTACCAGCAGATGCACCACCACCATCAGCACCAGCTGGCCCCCCACACCCATGTCGGCGGCCCCTTCCACCAAACTTCAAATTGCTGGCTTGCACCACGTGCCCATACTAGGAAGCTCCTGTCTTCATCCTGTTCATTTAGACACTGTTCACATGTTCAGGTTTTAAATACATTAGATAGGGACTGCTTCAATACGGGTTACCTTGACGCAGTGAGGCAGCTTGGTATACATTTTTTTGCAAAAAAAGTATCGACTAAATACCCTGTATTTGTTATCATCTTTTTATCAGCACTTGCTGACTACTGCTATATGTTTTACTGCAGGATATTTCTGCACAATTGTCACTCTGTGCTCTTTGTGTTTGAGTCAGTGGGTGGTATGAACAGTGTCCTACCGACTTGTTCATATGTGTGCATGTCACATGTGTTTTTAATCCAGTGTTTTCCGTGCCTATGCATGATTTGAGAGACCCCACCCCTCTCTTGTGTGACATGCACATAAAGAGCTGGCTTGCACCATGTGCCCATACTAGGAAGCACCTGTCTTCATCCTGTTCATTTAGACACTGTTCACATGTTCAGGTTTTAAATACATTAGATAGGGACTGCTTCAATACGGGTTAGGCCTCTTTCACACTTCCGTTTTTTACAATCAGTCACAATCCGCCAGGTTTTGAAAAAAAACGGATCCTCAAATTTTTTTTGAGGATCCGTTTTTTTCCCATTGACTTGCATTAATGGCGGATTGTGACGGATTGCTGTCCGTTGCATCCGTTTTTTGTGAGGATCCGCCAAAAGTTGCTGTCCGTCACCATCCTCAAAAATTTCAAAACGGAGCTTGTAACGTTTTTTTCTCTGGCGGATCCTGCAAACACTGATTTAACCCGAATTTCTTTCTGGGTGCCGGACAAAAAAAAAAAAATTCTCTCTCTCTCTCTCTCTCTCTCTCTCTCTCTCTCCTTCCCGGCCAGCGATTCCTTTAAATTTCTTCATTTTCAGGATCCGTCTGAAAACGGATCCTGTGCCATCCGTTCACATCAGTTGAGAACGGATCCGCTTGTCCGCCTTTTTGGCGGATTATAACTGATCCAAAAAACTGAAGTGTGAAAGAGGCCTTACCTTGACGCGGTGAGGCAGCTTGGTATACATTTTTTTTTGCAAAAAAACGAATCGACTAAATACCCTGTATTTGTTATCATCTTTTTATCAGCACTTGCTGACTACTGCTATATGTTTTACTGCAGGAAATTTCTGCACAATTGTCACTCTGTGCTCTTTGTCTGTGTTTGAGTCAGTGGGTGGTATGAACAATGTCCTACCGACTTGTTCATATGTGTGCATGTCACATGTGTTTTTAAACTTCAAAATGTTGCAGAACATGAAACCAAATAACATCAGATATATGGTACTGTATCAGAAGCGTACAGCTCTATACAGTCAAAGGATGATTGTCAATCTCCCTATATATACCATCAGTCACACAGAGACGCTCACAGGCTCAGTATGGATTAGACAAGAATATAAAAAGTATAAAAGTGTACAGTATCTTCAGATAGCAGGTATATATAGTATAGTTTAAACATTCTAAATCTCAGTAGATATTTCAGGAGGCAGACACAGACGCTCTCAGGCTCAGTATGAATTACAACACAATATAAAAAGCCATAAAACGGTAATGGATCTGAAGAGTACAGCTGTACACAGTGTAGGGGTCATTGTTGTCAATCTCAGAATTAATTTCCACAGTCAGAAAATAACTCTCACTTGGTCAGTTTGGATTTGACCAGATTATAAAAAGCAGTAAATGGGTAATGTATCATAAGAGTAGAGCTGTGTACACTAGTATTGGGGCAATTTTTAAATGTACATCTAAATTACAGGAGTAACCCACAGACTGTCACACGCTCAGGATGGATCACACCACAATATAACAAGAAGATCCGCAAGAAATAATCACACATGTGGGACAATGTTCCAGGTGTCAATGATACACTAAGAGTGGTGGGTGGAGGAGGACTTCCTGGCAGAAAGGGCACAGTATCACCAGATACCAGGTATATATAGCATAGTTTAAACAGTAAAAATGTAGGTCTATTTATTCAGGAGTAATGTTGAGCCACCCCGCTAGTGTTCCAGTTCGTTTTGGTTCGTCGAACACGAGGCAAGTTCGTCGAATGTTTGTCGAGCACCATTCAAGACAATGGCAGGCAAACACAAACACATACAAACACATAGAAAACAATTACAAAACATGTTAAAAGGTGTCCAAAAGCAGACAAAATGCTCAGAAAGCAAAAATAACATATAGAAAACGGCAACTACATATAGAAAAGAGGTGGAGGAGTAAAAGGAGGAGGAGGGGACACAGATATAGGCATGTCATGCTATTATGAAGTCAAGAAAGGCTGGAATAAAAATGTAAAATACCAAAAAACAGTAAAAACGTGAAATCAAAGCCGATCATATACCGTCGGACTTCCCACCATAAATTAGGCCAACTGCTGATCGTGCGGCATTATTCCCACGAACCTCCGAACAGCGTCCATGAAGGCAAAGGGTTTGGTTTCCAGGGGCAGTATGGTTGCAAAGATGAACCTTAAAGGAATGTCCAGAAGGGCACCACCAGGAGTGGAGCCTGTGGCTTAATTCGACTCCACCCAGGAAACCTCAACCATGCCAGCTACAGGAAAGATTGACAGATTGCAAGCTTTGTTGATTCTGTTGGTGGTGGTGGATGTCCGTTTTTAGTTGTGCTAGCGATTTCTCAGCTTAATTCCGTTAACGAACGAGACTCCGGCATGCCCCCGCGGTATGCGTCAAACCTACTAGAGGGAATCGCGAGATCGATCAATAACAGGTCTGTCATGCCCTTACATGTCCGGGGCTGCATGCGTGCTACACGCTGAACCCCGTTAGTGATGGGGATCTGGGATTACAATTCTTCCCCGCGAACGAGGATTTCCCAGTAGGTGCAGGTCAACCGGAATTCCAGAATTAGGCCTAACCGGCATTCCAGAAAAAAAATGAAAAAATTAAGTGTCCAAACCACAGGTGCTGTAGCTTGCTTAACAGCTGGGCTCCTATGCTGAGTAGCACGCAGTTCTTACATAAACAGGCGGCATAGCTTGGTTCACTGGTGGGCTCCTCTGCTGAGTAGCAGACAGTGCTACAAGGCCCAAAAGGATTTTCTGGACAAGATGCGGTAAAAAATAATTAGAAACACACACGGTGTAGCTCCTTGACAGGTGTATTACACTGCTTGCTACCACACACCGCTACTATGCCATGAAACAGTCTATTAACATTGAAAACCATTATTAATGTGAAAATGAAGTTACGCTTTTGGTGAACGAACCGTTCTCGAACGAAACCTCGAACAGCCGAATTTTAAGCAAAGTGTTCGAGTTCGACGAACGGCTCGAACACCGCCCAAAACAGCTGGAATTTTAACTTGGCGAACAGGTCGACTCGAACACAGCTCATCTCCAATCAGGAGGCAGACTCAGACGTTTTCAGGCCCAGTATGGATTCGACAAGATTGTAGAAAGTTGAGAAAGGGTACAGTATCACCGGATAACAGGCATACAGTGGGGCAAAAAAGTATTTAGTCAGTCAGCAATAGTGCAAGTTCCACCACTTAAAAAGATGAGAGGCGTCTGTAATTTACATCATAGGTAGACCTCAACTATGGGAGACAAACTGAGAAAAAAAAATCCAGAAAATCACATTGTCTGTTTTTTTTTCGTTTTATTTGCATATTATGGTGGAAAATAAGTATTTGGTCAGAAACAAGCAATCAAGATTTCTGGCTCTCACAGACCTGTAACTTCTTTAAGAGTCTCCTCTTTCCTCCACTCATTACCTGTAGTAATGGCACCTGTTTAAACTTGTTATCAGTATAAAAAGACACCTGTGCACACCCTCAAACAGTCTGACTCCAAACTCCACTATGGTGAAGACCAAAGAGCTGTCAAAGGACACCAGAAACAAAATTGTAGCCCTGCACCAGGCTGGGAAGACTGAATCTGCAATAGCCAACCAGCTTGGAGTGAAGAAATCAACTGTGGGAGCAATAATTAGAAAATGGAAGACATACAAGACCACTGATAATCTCCCTCGATCTGGTGCTCCACGCAAAATCCCACCCTGTGGGGTCAGAATGATCACAAGAACGGTGAGCAAAAATCCCAGAACCACGCGGGGGGACCTAGTGAATGAACTGCAGAGAGCTGGGACCAATGTAACAAGGCCTACCATAAGTAACACACTACACCACCATGGACTCAGATCCTGCAGTGCCAGACGTGTCCCACTGCTTAAGCCTGTACATGTCCGGGCCCGTCTGAAGTTTGCTAGAGAGCATTTGGATGATCCAGAGGAGTTTTGGGAGAATGTCCTATGGTCTGATGAAACCAAACTGGAACTGTTTGGTAGAAACACAACTTGTCGTGTTTGGAGGAAAAAGAATACTGAGTTGCATCCATCAAACACCATACCTACTGTAAAGCATGGTGGTGGAAACATCATGCTTTGGGGCTGTTTCTCTGCAAAGGGGCCAGGACGACTGATCCGGGTACATGAAAGAATGAATGGGGCCATGTATCGTGAGATTTTGAGTGCAAACCTCCTTCCATCAGCAAGGGCATTGATGATGAAACGTGGCTGGGTCTTTCAACATGACAATGATCCAAAGCACACCGCCAGGGCAACGAAGGAGTGGCTTCGTAAGAAGCATTTCAAGGTCCTGGAGTGGCCTAGCCAGTCTCCAGATCTCAACCCTATAGAAAACCTTTGGAGGGAGTTGAAAGTCCGTGTTGCCAAGCGAAAAGCCAAAAACATCACTGCTCTAGAGGAGATCTGCATGGAGGAATGGGCCAACATACCAACAACAGTGTGTGGCAACCTTGTGAAGACTTACAGAAAACGTTTGACCTCTGTCATTGCCAACAAAGGATATATCACAAAGTATTGAGATGAAATTTTGTTTCTGACCAAATACTTATTTTCCACCATAATATGCAAATAAAATGAAAAAAAAACAGACAATGTGATTTTCTGGATTTTTTTTTCTCAGTTTGTCTCCCATAGTTGAGGTCTACCTATGATGTAAATTACAGACGCCTCTCATCTTTTTAAGTGGTGGAACTTGCACTATTGCTGACTGCCTAAATACTTTTTTGCCCCACTGTATATAGCATAGTTTAAACATTAAAAACCTATGTCTATATATCAGGAGGCAGACTCAGAGGGTCTCAGGCCCAGTATGGATTTGACGTGATTGTACAAAGTTGAGAAAGGGTATAGTATCACCGGATAACAGGTATATATAGCATAGTTTAAACATTAAAAACCTATGTCTATATATCAGGCGGCAAACTCAGATGGTCTCAGGCCCAGTATGGATTCAACGTGATTGTAGAAAGTTGAGAAAGGGTACAGTATCACTGGATAGCAGGTATATATAGCATAGTTTAAACATTAAAAATCTGGGTGTATATTTCCGGAATGCGACAAAGACACTCACAGCCTCAGTATGGATTAGACAAGAATCTAAAAAGTAGAAAAAGGGTTATGTATTTGAAGCGTACACCAGTATACACTGTTGGGGTATTTTTCAATCTTCATATATATTTCAGTCTCAGTAAGACAGTCCAGATTCTCTGCAAGAGGAAACGAGATGGATACAAGTACAGACAGAAAGTCGACTGATTGCAGAAATTTTAGAATTACTAATCATGGTAAAAACTCCCGGGAGAATTCTCAGAGGCGATGCTGACCCTCAATTACTTTGTCTCTGGAGACAGAGAAAACAGTTCTTGTGAAGGTTTGCTGTATCGCAGTACCGTGGAACCCATCACGTTACTCATCTCAATCAAATTATGATCACAGGGACAGATGTAGACATTCTCCTCACTGCCTATCATGATGTCAGGTAACTTTGGAGTGCAAAAGACACAAGCCACAGGCCGTAGGTGATTCTATTGGATTGGCATGAGAGGACACATTTAAAAATGTGGGCAGGAATGTCACACGTCTGTGAGTCAGAAATCCGTGAAAGTTTATGATAAACCACCACTGCATCTCATTGAGAGTCGACGTCCATAACAAATGGAAGCCATTGATCATCTGAAGATAGAGCCCAGCAGGACAGGGCATAGCTACGTCATAACCATCATCTATCATTTCACCAAATTTGTATTGGCAGTCCCAGTGAAGCATTTAACAGGCCAGACTACACAATGGTGGAGCAGGGAGAGGTAAGTATTGCAAGTGCTGGTGCCCTGAGCAAGCAGAGCGGGCCCACTCGTGAGCGGCGGTACTGGCACAGGGCCCCTCATAGTACGCCGGTGTGTCTGATGGCGGGTGTGCACCCCCACTGTCAGAGACATTTGATTCTACTATGAGGGACCTTGTGCCAGTGCCTACCAAAGAGTATGCCCACCCACCTGTCCAGGGCAATGGCCTTCGCACGGGTGCGTGCGCCAGGTGGTGACCCCGGCCCTGTGGTGGAGGTAGCCCAGTTAGGGAGGTGGAAAAAATGGCATATGTTGGTGTTGGACATTCAGCAGCTGCAAATGGAGCAATTGGAGAAGTCCGCGGAAGAGGAGGACAAAAGCAAGCCATTTTTCTGGCAACCTACGTGTCAGCAGGGGAGGGTTGGACAAAATCCTTTGAAACCAAGGCATGGTTCATTTTAACGAAGGTTAGATCATCAACATTTTGGGTCGACAGATGGGTCCTTTTTTCTGTCAGGATTGATCCAGCAGCACTGAAGACTCGTTCAGATAACAAACTAGCAGCAGGGCAAGCGAGCTCCTGTAAGGCTTATTGTGCCAATTCAGGCCAGGTGTCAAGTTTACTGGCCCAATAGTCAAAGGGGATTGACCGGTGAGGGAGAACATCGATATGGGAGGAGAGGTAGTTTGTTACCATAGTTGACAACTGCTGTCTCCTGTCAGTTTCGATCAATGCAGTATTACCAGTCGTGTGAGCGGTACTTGAAAAATCGGTCCACAACATGGTCATGAAACCCCTGTATCCAATGCCACTTCGGCTGTGTGCACCACGAACACCTCTTCCATGTTGCCGCCTACGGCTCGTTGGAAAAACATCACTGCCGCTGTGTGCTGGGAATGCCTCAAACAAACAGAGTTGCTTGTTTGTTAGCCAATATTAGCTCTAGGTTCTCCTGTGGCATGATGTTTTGGAATTTGCTTTTATAGCGTGGATCCAGGATGCTGGCCAACCAGTAGTCACCATCGTTCATCATTTTGGCAATGTGGGGGTCCCTTTTTTTGGTCTGCAAGGCATAATCAGACATGTGGGCCAATGTTCCAGGTGTCAATGATGCACTGCGAGTGCTGGGTGGAGGAGCAATTCTTGCAAATCAACATCCTTCCAGTCACGCACAAACCCTGTACCTGACCTTGCCACGCCAACATTTTTTCTTGCCCCCTGAGAAGCATCCTCCTCCCCAAAATAATCATCCCCATCAACATCCTCCTCCTCCTCTTCCTCTTCTTCCTCCATCTCGTCCACGCGACTTCCCTGAGCAGACAATGGCTGACTGTCATCAAGGCTACCCTCCTCTTCCTCCTCGGCTGCAGATGCCTGCTCCTTAATGTGCGTCAAAGTTTGCATGAGCAGATGCATAAGTGGGATGCTCATGCTTATGATGGCGTCATCTGCGCTTACAAGCCGTGTGCAATCCTCAAAACATTGAAGGACTTTACAGAGGTCTTTCTGCTTCGACCACTGCACACCAGACAACTCCATGTCTGCCTGCAAACTGCCTGCCTGTGTATCCTCCCACAAATGAATTACAGCCTGGCTCTGTTCGCACAGCCTCTGAACCATGTGCAGGGTGGAGTTCCACCTTGTTGCAACGTCGTTAATTAGGCGCTGCTTGGGAAGGTGGAGCAATTGCTGCAGCTTCTGCATACGACTGGAGTGTACAGGCGACCGGCGGATGTGCGAACACAGTCTTCACACCTTATGGAGCAGGGGTGTTAACTCTGGATAATTATTGAGGAAGCACTGCACCACCAGGTTCAAGGTGTGAGCCAGGCAAGGTATGCGTCTGAGTTTTGAAAGGGCTATGGCTGCCACAAAATTCCGGCCATTATCACTAACTACCTTGCCTGCCTCAAGATGTAGACTGCCCAGCCATGACTCAGTTTGTCGCTGCAAGTAGTCGGCCAGTACCTCCGCGGTGTGTCTGTTGTCACCCAAACACATGATCTTCAATACTGCCTGCTGACGCTTACCACTAGCTGTTCGATAGTGGGACAACTCGTGTGCAACACTGGCAGCTGCGGATGGAGTGCTCGTGTGACTGCGCTCTGTGGACGAGCTTTTGCTTCTGGAGGAGGAGGAGGGTTGAACGCCTACAGCCAACTGTTTCCTATACCGTGGGCTATGCAGCACTGTCCCACCGCCACTGTCCTCTGTGGACCCTGCATCCACCACATTAACCCAGTGCACAGTGATGGACACGTAACGGCCCTGGCCATGCATACTGGACCATGCATCTGTTGTGAGGTGCACCTTTCCGCGCACTGGTTGCTTGAATGCATAGACAATGTGGTCTTTCACATGCACATGGAGGGCTGGGATGGCTTTTCGCGAAAAGAAGTGCTGACTGGGTAAGTAATAGCATGGTATTGCGTAGGCCATGAGCTCGCGGAAAGCTTTACTTTCAACCAACCGGTAGGGCATCATCTCTAACGAGATTAGTTTGGCAATATGGGCGTTCAAAGCCAGTGTACGCAGATGAGGATGAGTACTTTCTTGTCCTACTCAGAGTCTCTGATAGGGTGAGCTGGACTTGAGAGCTGCATATGGTGGAACTAGCGGGGGACATGTTGGACTGAGAATGGGTTGGTGATGGTGATGGTGTTGGTGCTGATAGCCTAGATTCAGTCTTTCGTAGTAATAACATTGTGAATCCATGACTGCTTTGCTCTTGCGATGACATCTCGACATTTGCTGCTGGTGGTGTGCTAACCGGTTGGCTTACAGTGGGGGAAGCGATGTAGCGTTGCTGACTACCTTCATTCGGAGCAGGTGCACATGTGGTACGTGAGATTTGGTAGTCCGTCCACGCTTGCAAGTGCATGGTGGTTAAATGTCTAAGCATGCAACTGGTATTCAAGTTTCTCAGATTTTTCCCTCCGCTAAAGGTTTTTGCGCACTCCTTACAGAAAACTTTTGCCTGATCATTAGGATTTTGTTCAAAAAAGTGCCACACTGCACTCTTCCTACCATGGAAGACATTTTGAGACCGTGCATGCTGTGTTAATTTGACCGTCTGGCCAAACCGCCCTGCATCTCTTTTGGTTTTTGTAACACGTTTTTGGACTGCTACGGTCATGCCAGATAACAGCTGTTGCGATGTCGTTGCCTGCTGTGGATCCTCCTCCTCCTCTTCTAAGCTATTGGCAGTGGCACCCTCTTCCCCCAATGGATGCCAATCTGGGTCAACAACTGGGTCATCCATCACCTGCTCTTCAATTTCATGTGCACCTTCCTCTGTGTCACCGAGTAAGGTGGTATAGTATGCGGGAAGGGGCACCTGAGTTTCATCAGGGTCTGATTCTGCCTCAGTACACTGCGAGGACAATTTAGTGCTCTGAGTGAATATACCAGCAGAAAAATCTAGCAGTGGCTGTGCATCAGTGCACTCCATGTCAGATTCATCTTGGACTGGGGAATTCAAGATTTGACTTGCTAACCCAGGCATGGTATGTGAAAAGAGCTCCATGGAGTAATCGGTAGTGTGGCATGCCACATCCTTCACTTTTGGTAGGGGTGAAGGACACAAGGATGACTCAGTGCTTTTATTTTTTGAAATTTCAGAAGAGGAGGTGAGAGAGCTGGAGGCTGTGTCAGCAATGTAAGCCAAAACTTGTTCCTGAAGCTTCGGCTTTAAAAGTGGTTTACCTACTCCCAGAAAAGAGAGCCTTCGAGGCCTTGTGGAGCCAGACGATGACACAGGCTCAACATCTACTGCCTTAGGTGCTATTGTGCTTTTGCCACTACCAACAGATACAACACCACCACCATTGGGAGCAGCTGGCAACCCCCGCCCACTTCCATGGCGTCTTCCACCATACTTCCTCATTTTCGTGAAAATGTACCCAAAATACCACCAGCTATATGGTACTGTAAAACAAGGTAGAAGGTGTATCTACTATTGGTAAGAATTTGAATCTCACTATAGATTTGAGGACGCTGAACTATTGTCTCAGGCCCAGTAGAGATTGGACCTCAATGTAACAGTCTGAAATTGGATGGTGTATGACAAGGTGGAGGGTGTCGATAGGATTGGTGAGATTTTGAATCTCACTATAGATTTGAGGACGCAGAACTATTGTCTCAGGCCCAGGAGAGATTACACCTCAATGTAACAGTCTGAAATTGGATGGTGTATGACAAGGTGGAGGGTGTCGACAGGATTAGTGAGAATTTGAATCTCACTATAGATTTGAAGACGCACAACTATTGTCTCAGGCCCAGGAGAGATTACACCTCAATGTAACAGGCTGAAATTGGATGGTGTATGACAAGGTGGAGGGTGTCTATAGGATTGATGAGACTTTGAATCTCACTATAGATTTGAGGATGCAGAACTATTGTCTCAGGCCCAGGAGAGATTACACGTCAATGTAACAGGCTGAAATTGGATGGTGTATGACAAGGTGGAGAGTGTCTATAGGATTGGTGAGAATTTCAATCTCACTATAGATTTGAGGGCGCTGAACTATTGTCTCAGGCCCAGGAGAGATTGCTCCTCAATGTAACAGGCTGAAATTGGATGGTGTATGACAAGGTGGATGGTGTCTATAGGATTGGTGAGAATTTGATTCTCACTATAGATTTGAGGACGCTGAATTATTGTCTCAGGCCCAGTAGAGATCACACCTCAATGTAACAGGCTGAAATTGGATGGTGTATGACAAGGTGCAGGGTGTCTATAGGATTGGTGAGATTTTGAATCTCACTATAGATTTGAGGACGCAGAACTTTTGTCTCAGGCCCAGGAGAGATTACACCTCAATGTAACAGGCTGAAATTGGATTGTGTATGACAAGGTGGAGGGCGTCTATAGGATTGGTGAGATTTTGAATCTCACTATAGATTTGAGGATGCAGAACTATTGTCTCAGGCCCAGGAGAGATTACACCTCAATGTATGTAAAATAATGCATATCCTGTAAAATACTCAGGACTAGTTACCAGATAAAAATATAGTGGTTTATTTGGATTCTTCCATCAAAGAAAGGTTATTACAGAAAAACAGGTGAATAAAAATAAGTGAAAGAGATATTGTTCATTGTTCATAGCAAAGCAGCATGTATTCTTCTTTCTCTCCGGGATCTCACATGGCAAATGGCGTCTGTCTCTCAGTTCGGCTTCTTCGTACTAAAGTAACATACCAGCTGTTATGTCATGTCATCTTGCGTCTGTGTCTCATGATGGTGAGGGAAGAAGACAGCACCCTCTACAGTTAGCCATGAATTATATACGTCTCTTGAAACACGTGATCTCGGTATATATGGAGTTTGACATTTACCTCAAGGCTAAACTTAAATATGTAGTGAGCTGACATTTCTACCATGAGCCAAGCTTAAAAATAGCCTATGTCATGTAAGCTAAAGCATTCTACAGAACTGGGTGTAATAAGAAATATTTAACGAATTATTAATATTTAACAATGTAACAGGCTGAAATTGGATGGTGTATGACAAGGTGGAGGGTGTCTATAGGATAGGTGAGAATTTGAATTCCACTATAGATTTGAGAACGCAGAACTATTGTCTCAGGTCCAGGAGAAATTACACCTTAAGATAACAGACTGAAATTGGATGGTGTATGACAAGGTGGAGGGTGTCTATAGGATTGGTGAGAATTTGAATCTCACTGTAGATTTGAGGACGCATAACTATTGTCTCAGGCCCAGGAGAAATTACACCTCAATGTAACAGACTGAAATTGGATGGTGTATGACAAGGTGGAGGGTGTCTATAGGATTGTTGAGAATTTGAATCTCACTATAGATTTGAGGACGCAGAACTATTGTCTTAGGCCCAGGAGAGATTACACCTCAATGTAACAGGCTGAAAATGGATGGTGTATGACAAGGTGGAGGGTGTCGATAGGATTGGTGAGATTTTGAATCTCACTATAGATTTGAGGATGCAGAACTATTGTCTCAGGCCCAGGAGAGATTACACCTCAATGTAACAGGCTGAAATTGGATGGTGTATGACAAGGTGGAGGGTGTCTATTGGATTGGTGAGAATTTAAATCTCACTATAGATTTGAGGATGCTGAACTATTGTCTCAGGCCCAGTAGAGATTGCACCTCAATGTAACAGTCTGAAATTGGATGGTGTATGACAAGGTGGAGGGTGTCGATAGGATTGGTGAGAATTTGAATCTCACTATAGATTTGAGGACGCACAACTATTGTCTCAGGCCCAGGAGAGATTACACCTCAATGTAACAGGCTGAAATTGGATGGTGTATGACAAGGTGGAGGGTGTCTATAGGTTTGATGAGATTTTGAATCTCACTATAGATTTGAGGATGCAGAACTATTGTCTCAGGCCCAGGAGAGATTACACCTCAATGTAACAGGCTGAAATTGGATGGTGTATGACAAGGTCAAGGATGTCTATAGGATTGGTGAGAATTTGATTCTCACTATAGATTTGAGGACGCTGAATTATTGTCTCAGGCCCAGTAGAGATTACACCTCAATGTAACAGGCTGAAATTGGATGGTGTATGACAAAGTGGAGGGTGTCTATAGGATTGGTGAGAATTTGAATCTCACTATAGATTTGAGGACGCTGAGCTATTGTCTCAGGTCCAGTAGAGATTATACCTCAATGTAACAGGCTGAAATTGGATGGTGTATGACAAGGTGGAGTGTGTCTATAGGATTGGTGAGATTTTGAATCTCACTATAGTTTTGAGGATGCAGAACTTTTGTCTCAGGCCCAGGAGAGATTACACCTCAATATAACAGGCTGAAATTGGATGATGTATGAAAAGGTGGAGGGTGTCTATAGGATTGGTGAGAATTTTAATCTCACTCTAGATTTGAGGATGCAGAACTATTGTCTCAGGCCCAGGAGAGATTACACCTCAATGTAACAGGCTGAAATTGGATGGTGTATGACAAGGTGGAGGGTGCCTATAGGATTGGTGAGAATTTGAATCTCACTATAGATTTTAGGATGCAGAGCTATTGTCTCAGGCCCAGGAGAGTTTACACCTCAATGTAACAGGCTGAAATTGGATCGTGTATGACAAGGTGGAGGGCGTCTGTTATGAATGAGTCACCGTAGGAGGCAAAAGCAGAAATACAAGCTAAGTCCAGAAAGCCAGAGAAGTTGGCAACTATCAGATTGCAGACCCCTGAACCTATCAACACAACTAGCAGTAGCCGTGCGGGGTTCCTACGATGCCCTAGACCCCTCGATCACAGCCGGAGAATTACATAGGCCTGAAGAAAGAAAGGGGAAATCTAAACTGCCCCAGAGCAGACCCCAAAGCAATAGGCAGCCCCCAACATATGACGGTGAAGCAAGATGAAAATACTAACACAGACAGAAAGATAGACTGAGCAAAGACGGGGCCCAAAACTACCTAGATAGGAAAGGACAGGAAGGCTGCTGTCTGCAATCTGCCAAAACCCTATCAAAGACATAAGCCAACAAGCTGATATGAAAAAGGCCCTGAAGCAGCTAGGCTTCAAAAACTAAATCAGCACTCAGGTATTTTCAGAAGACAGAGCTAAATGAATTCAGCACACCCCAGCAGGGAATGGCAGAAATCCAGAAAAACAAAGCAAAACAAAGTCAAAGCACCAAAGCAAAAGGCCGAGCAGCAAACTTAGCTTTAGAGGAGCAGGAATTCAGACTGGTCTCCAAGGATCCCACAGAGAAATCACCCGCAGGGCAGAAGGGCGTCGGCAGCCTTATATCCAGTCAGTAACTCCACTCAGCCAGTCATCATCATCAGCCTCAGGTGTTTGATAATCAGGCTCACTACCTTTCTTTACCAGAAGAGGGAGTTCCTCGGGCCTCAGTAATGAAGGGGAAAATGAACTCAGAACAGGCGTCTATAGGATTGGTGAGATTTTGAATCTCACTATAGATTTGAGGACGCAGAACTATTGTCTCAGGCCCAGGAGAGATTACACCTCAATGTAACAGGCTGAAATTGGATGGTGTATGACAAGGTGGAGGGTGTCTATAGGATTGGTGAGAATTTGAATTCCACTATAGATTTGAGGACGCAGAACTATTGTCTCAGGCCCAGGAGAAATTACACCTCAATGTAACAGACTGAAATTGGATGGTGTATGACAAGGTGGAGGGTGTCTATAGGATTGGTGAGAATTTGAATCTCACTATAGATTTGAGGACGCAGAACTATTGTCTCAGGCCCAGGAGAGATTACACCTCAATGTAACAGGCTGAAATTGGATGGTGTATGACAAGGTGGAGGGTGTCTATAGGATTGGTGAGAATTTGGATCTCACTAGAGATTTGAGGACGCTGACAATGATGCTCTCAGTCCAAGTATGGACGCAGGCAGCCTAATAAGCAGGACTGCTGCACACACAAAAGGGTGGAAAAATGAACGCTTGGTAACTGTGCAAAAAAGAGGAAGAAAAGTATTTTTGCTTTTAAAAAAGCAGTTTGCACAGCAGTGTGCAAACAGCAATGCAGCTATCAGGGAGCCTTACAAGGCAGCCTAATAACCAACAGAGCTGATGCACAAAAATATAGCCTCTCCTGTCACTGCACACAAACTGTTGTGTTGTAAGTGGAAATCGCTAACAGCAGAAGCAGTTTTTTGGTTCTTCCTCCCTGCCTAACACTCTTTTTTTATTCTGAATCAGCAGCAGCCAGCAACCTCTCCCTAATGCGAAGATCGTCAGAAGTAAGATGGCGGTCGGCGTTCACGCCCTTTAATAGCCCCTGTGACACCACACAAAGCCTGCCAATCACTTGCATGCCCTTCTCAAAGATGGTGGTGACAGATGCCTATGTCATCGCATTGCTCACAGTGTGCATCCTCCATTATTGGCTGAAAAAGGGCGCTGGAAGCATCTTTTGATACGTGACTTTGGCGCTCTGGTCGCCGACCTCGTGGCCGACCTCACACTATGGTCGGGTTTCGTTTCATGAAATATGAATATGACCGACCCGTTTCGCTCAACTCTAATCCAGGTACTTGAGTGATATCTGAATATCACAGAACATTTTCGTTCATCCCTAATGATAACCAAACCTTTTCACATACTTTGAAGATAGGTCCCGCTGAAGAATTCCTATCGGCCTTCTGTTTTTGGCAAAGTTGAACCACCCCAATAGTCTTGTGAACCTCCCTTCATATATGCCCAAGTTTCTGTATGGCAACCTTTACTCCAGGACACCCAGAACTCATCCTAAATATCATATTTACAAGAAAAATATGAGGTTCCAGTTGACTGATTGACACAACTGTTAAAGGTGAACTTACCAGGAGAGGTAAAACTGCAGACCAGTCCTACTGCTAAGTTTGCTGGCCAATCAAGCACAGTGATGCTGTTGTTTTTAAACCAGGTATTGGTACATTTGGCAGTGTGGACAGGTGCCAAGTACTGCTGGAGAATTAAATTTCCATCTCCAAACAGCTTGTTGGCAGAGAGAAGCATTAAGTACTATAACATTTCCTGGTAGACAGCTGCACTGACTTTGGTTTTAATAAAACACAGTGGACCTACACCAGCAGATGACATGGCTCCCCAAACCATCACTGATTATGGAAACTTCACGCTAGACTTCAAGCAGCTTGGGTTGTGTTCCTCTCCACTCTTCCTCCAATCTCTGGGACAATGACTTCCAAATGAAATGAAAAATGTACTTTCATCTGAAAACAACATTTTGGACCACTGAGCAACAGACCAGTTCTATTTCTCCTTGGCCCAGGTAAGACGCTTCTGGCATTGTCTATTGGTCGCGAGTGGCTTGACATAAGGAATGCGACACTAGTAGCCTGGATACGTTTGTATGTGGTGGCTCTTGAAACAATGACTCTAGCAGCTGTCCACTCCTTGTGAATCTCCCCCAAATTTTTGAATGACCTTTTCTTAACAATCCTTTCAAGGCTGCGGTTATCCCAGTTGCTTGTGCACCTTTTTCTACCACACTTTTTCCTTCCACTCAACTTTCCATTAATATGCTTGGATACAGCACTGTGAACAGCCAGCTGCTTTAGCAAGGACTTTTTGGCTTACCTTCCTTGTGGAGTGAGTCAGTGACTGCCTTCTTGACATCTGTCAAGTCAGCAGTCTTCCCCATGATTGTGGATCCTATTGAAAAAGACTAAGGGACCTTATAAAATGCTTAGGGAGCCTTTACAGGTGTTTTTGGTTAGTTATTCTAATTTACAGAGATAATAACTTTGGGGTTTTCATAGCCTGTAAGCTATAATCATCAACATTAACATAAATAAACCCTTGGAATAGATCACTTTGTTTGAAATGACTTTATATAATATATGAGTTTCACATTTTGTATTGAGGAACTGAAATAAATTAACTTTTTGATGACATTCTAATTTTGAGAGAAGCACCTGTACCTGTACGTGCGCTGAATGCCTACAGCACCTGAGTAATGATGGATAGCAGGAATTTGAATTTTGTCAGCTCATTTCTAATGCTCACATCTATACAATTTCATACAAACAAAAGGCTGCATAATTTGTATACTTGTACAGAATGCTTTTGAAATACTGTTTTATTTAGTTTTAAACTCCCGAAAAAGTTTACATAAAGCAAAATATCTATATGACTTTCACGTTAAGGTCAGTTTGTCTTTTTTATATGTAAAGACTTATGTTATTTACTTTTGCAAAATACATTAAAAGGAAAAAATAGTCTTTCAGTCAGATTACTTGATGGGGGCAATATTCTTGAAAAGAATTAATTTGTATATATTTTATATTCTTGAATGTAAATTGCTAAATTTGCATAAAATTAGAGCAGGACAATTTTCCTGTATTCAATTTAGATTATTTAATGATTATTTGTAATAATAAAGGTCAGAAGGAATACGCAAAAGTGGTGCTTAAATTTCTTAAGAACTTTCCATTATTGAAAATAAGAAAGTCTCTTATGAGAGTGCATTATTCCTTTCAATAGTTAGTATTAACTTATTTTAAGAGGTTGTTCATGACTATGATATGATTAATCCATCTTGAGGTTTGGTTATTGTAGCATCAGTGTCCCTGCACACTACCCATTCTCCTCTCCAGGGACGTCGACTCACTCACTGTCCTGCCCTCGCTGCATACTTCTCTTCCTCTTCCTGCTGCTGCCTCCCTGGGTCTGCGCATGCCTGGCAGATCCCCTGGTACTGCATCTAGGTCTCATGCGCGTGTGCTCCACATCTCTTAAAGAGACAGAGCACATTGTCTTAAAGTGTCCCCAGTCAATGGTTGGGAGACCCTTATTACTTGGGGCACCTCTACCTGTTGGGAGGTGTCTGAGCAATGTGTTTAGTCAGTTGTCTGCCTGCTTGCTAGGTCTCAGGTCCCCAGTGCTTGTTTCTGTATATCAGCCCTTTCTACCCAAGCTTGCTGTGGTGGCCTGTATTTCAGTTGAATCTTAAAGTAAACCCATCCTTTCTACCAGTACCTGCCTGTACCTGCCATTCTAGTCTGTATACCAGCCGTACCCACATGCACCTGCAGTGCCAGTTCGTATACCAGACATACCTGCCTGCACTAGCCATGGCAGTCTGTATACCAGCTGTACCCATCTACAGTGCCAGTCTGTATACCAACACATACCTGCCTGCACCAGCCATGCCAGTCTGTATACCAGCTGTACCTGCCGACATCTGCTTTGTCTTCCAGTATTCCTGCCATTCCTAACTGTACTAGCCAAGTCTACCCATTCCTAGGTATTCCAACTTCCTGCCCCTTTGGGGTCCTGCCGCCGCGTGTCCAAGGCCTGTCCTGGAGGAACACCTGGAATCCATCTGGAGCCAAGTCTAATGACACCTTCAGGAGCTCTAGTGAACAGTAATGTTCATCTAGTTACATCCCTCCTGGCTCTCCTTGGTTCACCGAACAGTGGTTCTACCATTATACCTGTTAAAGTTATCAATATCTGATTGGGTGGAATTCAACACCTGGCAAAACTCCGTTGACCAAACGTCCTAATGTAGTGGAATTTACAAAGTGTTCAGAGTCAGAACAGTACAGTACTGCTTACTGTATAGTGTCTGTTAATGGATTCTGTAGCTCAGCTGTAAGGGGTTGACATTGCTATGGACAGCAGAGACATGCTGCTCCTTTAAGAGACAGCACTCCCTTAGATGATGCGATGGTACATTCTATTTTACCCTTCAAAAGTCTGCTTTGGTTTGCTCTTCCAGCTATGGAGAGGGGAGGGGCTGTTTTCCCAGAGAGTGTTTGGAGCTGGGAGTCTGCAGGACACTGACGTAAGGAGAAAAACGTGCAGCTTAGAACTGACTGAACCTGTGGATTGCGTATACCCTTCTGGGGATAACGAAGGTGGTTTTCCTGTGATACTGCGAGGAGCCATGAAGATCTACAAGGAAGGAATTCAGAAAAGGGAGTTCACTGTTTCTAGGAACAGGCTTGGAATCTTCACACAAGGACAGGACCATGTTGCACAGAGCTGCCAGGGAGGACATCGCATCATCTTGCAGAGAACTGCAGGGGGTCCCCAGGAAGGAACTGAGACACCAACTTCACCTTGAGTGTTAACCCCATGTGCGCACATGTTTAGGGCTTAGGATAGGCTGCAATAGACAGAGCACGGTAGCGGCCGAAGTAGCAGCGGCCAGTCAGGCTATAGTTAGAGTAGCAGCATACTGTACTTTATTGCATTGTTTGCCGTTGGAAAGAATACACTGATCTGTAATAGTTGGTGCACCGTGCCATTTGTACAGCCCAGCTAGAGAATATCACTTTTGTAAATTGTTTTATGTCATTGCATACCCCTGTTTACACTTTCCTAACACTGCATTCCTTGCCTGTAAATAAATTAACCCTTTGTTGTTTGCACCTCATCTTGTGTACCGTAGTCTCTCTGCATTGTGGTGGTCCCCCGGCCATTGCTTCACAGCTTTCATTATAGTGAATGAGAGCTGAGCTACAGTTCCAGAGAATGGCCAATACACAGTGCTGTCTGGATCCATACACTTTGTACTTCTATATAACCTGGTATCAACTGATCAGTAGGGAAATTTTCGTCAGACCCCAAAATTACTTTTCAGTAATTGATACAAGTGGTGGAGAAAGGTAGAACTTGATGGACCTAGGTCTTTTTTCAACCTATGTAACTATGTAAAAATTATGTACGATACCTTACTTTCATTAAATATGTACTGAACACGGTTATGTAGAGATACAGTGTCAATTACATTGTTGTCAGAGAGATTTTGAGTGGAATTTTCTGAGGCATCGGTGCCATCCTCTGATCTGTAACCCTAAGATTATAGAGAAGCTCTGGAGCTCTAAAAATATAAGAATAACTATGGGGATGGTTCATTAAAGTTTTTATGTTAGAAAACTGGAGCAAAACGCTTTCAAAAGTAGCAAAGATTTTATGCAATTTGGATATGTGCAGTCTGCGACTTTTGGCACTTTCACAGCAAAATGAAGCAGTTCAGCAAAAATTAAAGGGGTAGGAGAGGAACAAGGACAGTACTGAGCAGGGCCATGTAAGCCCATAAAATTCTTTAAAAGTGCGCTATTTCTTACATCAGAAATAGCACTCCAGTCCTCAGTTGGAGTAGTATTTCTGCTGAGATGCACGGAGGTGCATAAAGACGCACCAATTTCATTAAGTGGCGTGCAGTTAATAAATTGTGCAAATTGCCTTCTTCAGAGAGGAAGAGGACTAGAACTCTAGCGCCACCTACTTGAAGTAGCAATCTTAAAAGTCAATATTAACTCTTTAATGACAGAACTGTAGAAAAAAGGACATGGGCCGCAAATCTAAAAATCATATGTAAAATCTTAGGTAAAAATTTACAAAACTGAACATGAGGTTCTTAGTTTAATATTCTGATCACACTGTATGAAGGCCACTACCACGTCACAGTGAACCTCTCAGTGGGTCCCTAGCCTAAAAGATGTACAGTGCGCTAACAACCATCACAGCGACAATGCACCAGGAGAGCACCCAAACTACCAGGCTGAGTCCTGATGACTCCAGGCCACACCGCCCCTCAGACACACCATCACAGCAACAATGAGCCTTGCCACATGACTTAAGATAATGGTCAAACCAGAATCTTGGTTTGCAGACACATGTTTCAGGGTGTTGCCCCACTTCAGAGAAAAAATAGAGAACTGAAATGGTTTTATGAGAGGCCTCTGACTGGGGTCTAAGAGGTAATGTCTCTTTTGGTGGAGAGTGATAAGCCTTATATACCAGTGTAAGGAGACTTATGGACTAGAAGAGCTTTGCATGACCTATAAGTCTCCTTATACTGGCATGTCAGGCATGTCACTCTCCACAAGGAGAAATGTTACCTCTTAGACCTTAATGAATTTGGCACATCATACTCCAATGAGCCCTTGATTAAGTCTTGTGTGCAACACCAGTTTCAATAAAGGCAGGGGCAAACATAGGATATCTAATTGAGGATACCCAAAAGTATTTAGTGCTCATGTCAGTTCTACACACATTTTAAAGGGAATTTCTATTTTTAGGAACATGGTCCCAAAATGTTTTCTTGTAAATCAAATAACAAAGGCATTTGGCACCTATCCTCTCTGGGTCCAGCGCTGGCTCTCTGCTATCGCACCAGTCTCTATGCTTTGGCTGCAGCAGTGACATAACGATTACAGCACACATCACCGCTGAAGCCGATCACTGAGCGCAGTGGCTCATGCTGTCTACATCAACAGAGTGAGAGTTCACATTATCCTTTGCTAATATCAATCCATCACTGTCATTAAAGCAAATTTTACATAAATGACCCAAGCAAAAATAAGAAACTTGAGAAATTTAAGCTCCGAGAAATATGCTTTTTATTCCACTTATGAGCCACATAAGATTCGTTCACCTTCTTGAACTTATCAGTCGCTTGGAAATGAAGTTATTATCTGGTTTGTTCAAAGAGACTGCAAGCTCACTAAAGATTCAAATGATAGCAATCTATTAAGAGTTGAGGAGAGAGTGGAAGACAGAGAAACTTATAGACAGATCTGGAGATTTGTTTTAAGTGTTTTGCTGGATTTACAGCTACACTGCTTGATACTATTGCAAAACATCCTCCTTCTGTTTCTGAGAACGTGCTAGATAGAAAAAGGAGAGCAGGAATCCCTCATGTCTGTATATGCTGTGTATGAGAGACAACATAGCAGCTAGCCTCCACCCATTAGTTCAGAAACAACTGAAAATCAGAGGAACACAAGTGAAAAACGCAGGCTGCAAGTCATATAATGGACAGAAATAGTGTTATTCATTGCCTATGCACACACGACTGATTAGTCCAAAAACTTACCTGAAAGTATGATGCACTTTTACTAAGTTACGAGTTGGTTTACTTTGGTTCTCCGACTTTAAATAAATTAAGCCTTTTATACCAATGCATATACTACATATTTTGCTAAAAACAAGAGCGGGGCAAATCGATTTGCAGGACCCTGATCTAGCAGCCAGGTCAATACTCTATTGCTGCTGAATGGGAGCCCAGGATGCCGTCTCCTACCTCCCGACACCTCCCGATCCTTAAGTTAGCAGACCTGGGGTGCAACATCATTGTTGTGGTGTGACACACGTGATACAACACCATGATGGTTACTCAAAAGAGAATCAAGAATTTCCAACATGTAGGAGGCGATTCACTAATTTCTGCTCAAAACCTACTTCACTTGCCCCAGTATGATAATACTACTACTATTTCTACCCTTGTATTCGAGGAAAAGATTACTTACCAATTTTACAAAAAAGGTAATTTTGTAGTGGAAAAATCAGTGCAATCTCTTTATATCTGATATCTTAACTCATATTATATGAAATCTTTTGAAATTGCCTATCTTTGTAAGAAACTAAATCAATATGGCATTTCTTTTCCACAGTAGGTGAAAAAATATTATATGCTACAAACAGTCCAACGTGGAATCTATCAATTCATTTTGGTTTGTGACCTTGCAGAGCTCATAATCACATTTCCCAGCTCCACAACGAGTACACCAAGAACCAATTTCATGAGAAGTCAGTTTCCATAAAGATTTTGGGCCGTGAGTGGTAACCAAAGATTCAGCGGGGAACCTCTGTGTACATGTGATGAATTAGCAAACAGCTTGTTCATCATGCTTAAACCAATGGATCAATCCCAACAAAATAGCAATGTCTACCATAAATTCACAAGCGCGATTTGAGACCTGAGCAACTCTTATTTGGATGGTTGTTTTTATGGTTGAAAGGGATCAAACCTAGTTTTTACCTAGCACACATCTGTGAACTGTAATGGGTTAATCTATCTTTGCACACTTAATCTTGCATTTACCTTGCAAACTGAGTATTAATAAATATGAGAAAAACTGTCAAAATTTTAATTTTCTAGATTAGCTCAAATTCGGCCATGAAATACAATTTGCATACAATTTATTCAACTGCAAGTAAAAGATGAGGTTTATTATTGTCTGAAGTCGCTCAAAACCCCTAGATATAAAAAATGGAGGAACTGCAAAATATAGAAAAATGTACCTCCCCACTCACTTGTCCTTTCAATGCTGCTCCCCATCTGGTCCTCTTTCTGGCTTTGGCCTTTTCTTCTGTCTTCAAGTGACGTTGCAATATCATGACATCATGGACGTTGCAAAAGATGACATGACTTAAAGGGAATCTGTCACCCCTTTTTTGAGATATCATATAATGATATCATTCAATTGTGTGTCACATAAGGATTCTCTTAGTACTTTTGCTTCCCCCTGACCCCGCACCTTTCATGCATAAATACCTTTTTTATATCGGTTCAGATGTATGTAAACTGCCGCTGTCCGGTCTGCTGGGCGGGGCTTATTCACCTGCTCCCTCCCTCCCTGTCTTGCTCTACACATTTCTTCTTGTGTATGACATCTTTCTAATCTGTTCCCTCATCAGATTCACTAAATCCCTTATTCTTAGAAATGACCACTGGAAGCCTGAAAGCATCAGACACAGCAGATAAATTCCACCTCTGAAATGTTGATAAAACCAGAGCTTTTTTTTAATACATTAATATGCATGGAACACATTTCTGGCCCAATGCTTTTTATGTTTGAAGTGTCCCTCTACCACATTCAGATCATGCTGTCTTCTTGTGGTCAAGCTACGTTGCCAAAATATTACACCACGGGTGGTCTGGAGTGTGTACGCTTAGTAATTTTCAGAAGAACTTTTACTTTATTAATGTTTCACTGCTGAAAACAAGATGCTTGCTGGGGAACCATGTTAACAGTGTGACCTTCATTGGACGCAACAATTATCGATATCAGCAATCTACACAATAATTTATAGCTCAACTCAACAAAAACTATTTTTTCAATAGTGTTTGGAAAACATTCTTTTGCTACCTGGAACAATAAAGTTCAATTTTCTTATGACTGAATTCAACCATTTGTGCAACAGGTTTTTTTTTGGATATTATGTGCCATGTTTCCACCCCTCAGTGTGTCTGGGATGCAGTTATTGACAGCTCGGCCATCTAATCTGGTGTAGGGGTGTGCTGAAGCTGCCAGTGCTTTGATTGACAGCTCCATCAACCAGTCTGCTACAAGGGTGTGCTGAGCTGTCAGTGTGTTGATTGACAGCTCGACTATCCAATCTGATTGGGAGGTGTCAGCTGTGTCCAAATGTTCATTATCATGGGTGCTTCTTAACTGAGCTGTTTCTCCCAGACCTCTGCGAGAAGTACATTCAGCTAGTGAGGTTTGTCTCTATGTGCCTTGAGTCTGTTTGTTGATCCTTTGTTGCCTGACCTTGGACCTCGTTCTGATCATCCATTTGTTTAACCCCTTCTCCTCTGATCCATTAACCTTCTGGAATTCCGACCTCAAAATATTACCTGACCATGCTTTTGTCTCTTCCTTGTGTTTATTTGCTGCATGTATACCAACTCAAACCAAGCTCAATTTTTGTGTTTTTTTTCTTTGTATTTTTGCATTCTGTGCAAGCCAGGCTGTGGCCTCTCTCTCCTGAGCTGGAAATTGTATTTAATGGCTTCCCCTGACTGGTGTCCACTGGTTGAGACCCCGTCCTTTTGTCTACCCTTATTCACACACTGACATCAACTTTGACACATAATAAGGTTTTTAATATTAGACAGTGTAGGACCGCCCTGACCACAGAGTCACCTTGTCGATGGTGGGATGGCTTTTACGCTATACTTGATCAAATACAATATTACTAAGAACTAGAGTTGAGCGAAACGGGTCGAAAAATTTCAAAAGTCGCCGACGTTTGGCAAAGTCAGGTTTCATGAAACGAAACCCGACCCTAGGATGAGGTCGGCCACGAGGTCGGCGACTTACGCGCCAAAGTCGCGTTTCAAAAGTTTGTTTTGCGCTCTTTTTCAGCCAATCAGGATCCACGGACACTGTGGGCAACGTGATGACATAGGCAGGGGTCACCACCATCTTTCAGAAGGGCATGCAAGTGATTGGCTTGCTTTGGTGGGCATCACAGGGGGTATAAAAGGGCGTGCACGCCGACCGCCATCTTACTTCTGCCGATCTCAGTATAGGGAGAGGTTGCTGCTGATTCTGTAGGGAGAGCGTTAGGCAGGGAAGAAGACAAAAAAACTGCTTCTGCTGCTAGCGATTTGGCCTGCACAACACACCAGTCACTGTGTGTGCAGTGCAAGGGGAGGCTATATAGTGGTGTATCAGTGGTGTTGGTTGTTGGGCTGCCTTCTAAGGCTTCCTGACATTCCTGCATTGCTGTTTACCCACTGCTCCGCAAACTGCTTTTTTAAAAGCAATCCCAATTTTTTTTTTTGTCCTGCTGACAAGAAAAAAAAACTGCTTCTGCTGCTAGCAATTTGGCCTGCACAACACACCAGTCACTGTGTGTGCAGTGCAAGGGGAGGCTATATTGTGGTGTATCAGTGGTGTTGGTTGTTGGGCTGCCTTTTAAGGCTTCCTGACAGGCTGGCATTGCTGTTTACCCACTGCTCCGCAAACTGCTTTTTTAAAAGCAATCCAATCTCCCTTATCCTCTAGTCACTTTTGTCACAGCTGTGCCATCGAGCCTGTGACAGAGCGCTCAGATATCAGTGGGCCTCACACAATCCAAAAGTGTCCAGTGTCCAAAAGTGTGTGCAGAGATTCAAAATCTCCCTTATCCTCTAGTCACTTTGGTCACAGCTGTGCCATCGAGCCTGTCACATAGCGCTCAGATATTCATTGGGCCTCACACAATCCAAAAGTGTCCAGTGTCCAAAAGTGTGTGCAGAGATTCAAAATCTCCCTTATCCTCTAGTCACTTTGGTCACAGCTGTGCCATCGAGCCTGTCACATAGCGCTCAGATATTCATTGGGCCTCACACAATCCAAAAGTGTCCAGTGTCTAAAAGTGTGTGCAGAGATTCAAAATCTCCCTTATCCTCTAGTCACTTTGGTCACAGCTGTGCCATCGAGCCTGTGACATAGCGCTCAGATATCAGTGGGCCTCACACAATCCAAAAGTGTCCAGTGTCCAAAAGTGTGTCCAGAGATTCAAAATCTCCCTTATCCTTTAGTCACTTTGGTCACAGCTGTGCCATCGAGCCTGTCACATAGCGCTCAGATATTCATTGGGCCTCACACAATCCAAAAGTGTCCAGTGTCCAAAAGTGTGTGCAGAGATTCAAAATCTCCCTTATCCTCTAGTCACTTTGGTCACAGCTGTGCCATCGAGCCTGTCACATAGCGCTCAGATATTCATTGGGCCTCACACAATCCAAAAGTGTCCAGTGTCTAAAAGTGTGTGCAGAGATTCAAAATCTCCCTTATCCTCTAGTCACTTTGGTCACAGCTGTGCCATCGAGCCTGTGACATAGCGCTCAGATATCAGTGGGCCTCACACAATCCAAAAGTGTCCAGTGTCCAAAAGTGTGTCCAGAGATTCAAAATCTCCCTTATCCTTTAGTCACTTTGGTCACAGCTGTGCCATCGAGCCTGTCACATAGCGCTCAGATATTAATTGGGCCTCACACAATCCAAAAGTGTCCAGTGTCCAAAAGTGTGTGCAGAGATTCAAAATCTCCCTTATCCTCTAGTCACTTTGGTCACAGCTGTGACATCGAGCCTGTCACATAGCGCTCAGATATTCATTGGGCCTCACACAATCCAGAAGTGTCCAGTGTCCAAAAGTGTGTGCAGAGATTCAAAATCTCCCTTATCCTCTAGTCACTTTGGTCACAGCTGTGCCATCGAGCCTGTCACATAGCGCTCAGATATCAGTGGGCCTCACACAATCCCAAAGTGTCCAGTGTCCAAAAGTGTGTGCAGAGATTCAAAATCTCCCTTATCCTCTAGTCAATTTGGTCACAGCTGTGCTATCGAGCCTGTGACATAGCGCTCAGGTATCAGTGGGCCTCACACAATCCAAAAGTGTCCAGTGTCCAAAAATGTGTGCAGAGATTCAAAATCTCCCTTATCCTCTAGTCACTTTGGTCACAGCTGTGCCATCGAGCCTGTCACATAGCGCTCAGATATCAGTGGGCCTCACACAATCCAAAAGTGTCCAGTGTCCACAAGTGTCTGCAGAAATTCAAAATCTCCCCTGTCCTATAGACACCTTGTACCTTGCTTTACATTACTATATAGTTTGTTGGATTTTGTCTACATTTCTACCAAAAATGAGGAAGGCTGGTGGAAGAGGCTGTGGAATTGGGCGGGGGTTGGCAGCTGGTAATGATGGTGTTGGTGGTGGATCTGATGGTAGTGGCAAGAGCAAAATAGGACCGAATGCTGGAGGTGTTGAGCCTGCGTCATCGTCTGGCTACATAAGGCTTCGAACGCTTAGTTTTCTAGGAGTTGGCAAACCGCTTTTAAAGCCAGAGTATCAGGAAAAAGTTTTGTCTTACATTGCTGACTCAGCCTCCAGCTCTATCGCCTCCTCTTCTTCAGTTGTAAAAAGTAAAAGCACTGAGTCGTCATTGGAGGCTCATGTTCATGAACCACACCTTTCCTTGTGTCCTTCACCCCAACCAAGATTGAAGGATGACGCAGGCCATACTACTGATTACTCCATGGAGCTGTTTTCACATACCATGCCTGGATTATATATGTCAAATGGTGAATTACCCAGGCCAAGATGAATCTGACATGGAGTGCACTGATGCACAGCCGCTGATGGATGATTCTGCTGGTACATTCACTCAGAGCACTACATTGTCCTCGCAGTGTACAGAGCCAGATTCTGACCCTGATGAGACTCAGGTGCCCCTTCCCGCACACTTTACTACCATACACGGTGACACAGAGGAAGGTGCACATGACATAGAAGAGGAGGTGATGGATGACCCAGTTGTTGACCCAGATTGGCATCCATTGGGGGAAGAGGGTGCTGCTTCCAATAGCTCAGATGAGGAGCATCCACAGCAGACATCGACATCGCAACAGCTGTTATCTGGGAGGCCCATAGCACTCCAAAGACAGGTTCCAAACATCAAAAGAGTTGCTGGACAGCTTGTCCAGAGGGTCAAAAGATCACAGCGTGCTAGGCCGCAAAATGTCTGCCAAAGTAGGAAGAGTGCAGTGTGGCACTTTTTTGAACAAAATCCTCATGATCAGGCCAAGGTTATCTGTAAGAAGTGCGCAAAGACCTTTAGCCGAGGGAAAAATCTGAAAAATTTGAATACCAGTTGCATGCTTAGACATTTAACCAGCATGCACTTGCAAGCGTGGACACAACACCAAACCTCAAGTGCCACATGTGCAACTGATCACAACGAAGGTAGTCAGCAACGCTACATTGTTTCCCCCACTGTAAGCCCACCGGTTAGCACAGCAGCAAATGTTGAGGTGTCGTTGCAAGGCCACAGCAGTCAGGGAATCCCACTGTTGTATCAACGAAAGACTGATTCTAGGCCATCAGAAAGAACACCAACTCCATCACCATCATCAACCCTCTCTCAGTCCGCCCTGTCCACCGCTACTTCCACCATATGCAGCTCTCAAGTCCAGCTCACCCTCCCAGACACTATGAGTAGGTCAAGAAAGTACTCAGTCTCTCATCCGTGTACACTGGGTTTGAACGCCCACATTGCCAAACTAATCTCGTTTGAGATGATGCCCTTTCGGTTGGTGGAAAGCACAGCTTTCCGCAAACTCATGGCCTATGCAGTACCACGCTATGACCTACCCAGTCGCCACTTCTTCTCTCGCAAAGACATCCCAGCCCTCCACCATCATGTGAAAGACCGCATTGTCCATGCACTCAAGCAGTCAGTGAGCGGAAAGGTGCACCTCACAACTGATGCATGGTCCAGTCGGCATGGCCAGGGCCGTTACGTGTCCATCACTGTGCACTGGGTTAATGTGGTGGATGCAGGGTCCACAGGGGACAGCGGTGGTGGGACAGTGCTGCCTAGCCCACGGTATAGGAAACAGTAGGCTGTAGGCGTTCGACCCTCCTCCTCCTCCTCCAGAAGCGAAAGCTCGTCCACAGAGCGCAGTCGTACGAGCACTCCATCTGCAGCTGCCACTGTTGCACACGATGTGTCCCCCTATCGAGCAGCTAGTGGAAAGCGTCAGCAGGCTGTGTTGCAGATGATGTGTTTGGGCAACAGACACACCGCCGAGGTGCTGGCCGAGTACTTGAAGCGACAAACTGAGTCATGGCTGGGCAGTGTACATCTTGAGGCAGGCAAGGTAGTTAGTGATAACGGCCGTAATTTTGTGGCAGCCATAGCCCTTTCAAAACTCAGCCACATACCTTGCTTGGCTCACACCTTGAACCTGGTGGTGCAGTGCTTCCTCAAAAATTATCCGGAGTTAACAGCCCTGCTCCAGAAGGTGCGAAGACTGTGCGCGCACATCCGCCGGTCGCCTGTACACTCCGTTTGTATGCAGAAGCTGCAGCGATTGCTCCACCTTCCCAACCACCGCCTCATTATCGACATTGCAACAAGGTGGAACTCCACCCTGCACATGGTGGAGCGGCTGTGTGAGCAGAGGCAGGCCATAATGCATTTGTGGGAGGATACACGGCCAGGCACTTTGAGAGCAGACATGGAGTTGACAGGTGTGCAGTGGTCGAAGCTGAAAGACCTCTGTAAAGTCCTTCAGTGTTTTGAGGAATGCACACGGCTGGTAAGCGCAGACGACGCCATCCTAAGCATGAGCATCCCACTTATGCGTCTGCTCATGCAAACTTTGACGCACCTTAAGGAGCAGGCGTCTGCAGCCAATGTTGATGAGGAGGAAGAGGAGGAGGGAATCCTTGATGACATTCAGCCATTGTCTGCTCAGGGACCTCTCCTAGACGAGGTGGAGGAAGAAGAGGAGGAGGAGGATGATGATGGGGATGATTACTTAGGGGAGGAGGATGCATCTCGTGGGGCAAGTGAAAATGTTGGCGTGGCAAGGTCTGGTACAGGGTTTGTGCGTGACTGGAGGGATGTGGATTTGCCAGAAAGTGCTCCTCCACCCAGCACTCGCAGTGCATCATTGACACCGGGAACATTGGCCCACATGTCAGATTATGCCTTGCAGATCCTAAAAAAGGACCCCCGCATTGCCAAAATGATGAACGATGACGACTACTGGTTGGCCAGCATCCTGGATCCACGCTATAAAGGCAAATTACAAAACATCATGCCACAGGAGAACCTTGACCTAATATTGGCTAATAAACAAGCAACCCTGGTAAATCGGTTGCTTGAGGCATTCCCAGCACACAGCAGCGGTGATGGTTCTCACACGAGCCGTACGGGCCGGGGGCAGCTTGGCAGAGGTGTTCGTGGTGCACACAGCAGAAGTGGCGTTGGAGACAGGGGTTTCATGACAATGTTGTGGACTGATTTTTCAAATACCGCTCACACAACTGGTAATACTGCATCGATGGAAAGTGACAGGAGACAGCAGTTGTCAACTATGGTTGCAAACTACTTTTCCTCCCATATCGATGTTCTCCCACACAGGTCATTCCCCTTTGACTATTGGGCCGCTAAACTGGACACCTGGCCTGAATTGGCCCAATATGCCTTACAGGAGCTCGCTTGCCCAGCTGCAAGTGTGCTATCGGAAAGAGTCTTCAGTGCAGCTGGATCAATCCTGACAGAAAAAAGGACCCGTCTGTCAACCCAAAATGTGGATGATCTAACCTTCATTAAAATGAACCATGCATGGGTTTCCAAGGATTTTGTCCCACCTTCCCCTGATGACACATAGGGTGACAGAAAAATGGCTTGCTTTGGTCCACCTCTTCCTGGGACTTCACCTATTTCGCCTTTTTCATCAGCTGAATGTCCAACATCAACATTTGCCACTTTCTAAAACTCCCTAACTGTGCTGCCTCCCCCCCCCATGGCCGGGGTCACCACCTAGCGCACGACACCGTGCGAGTGCCGTTGCCCTGGACAGGTGGGTAGGCCGACTCTTGGGCGCGGGCACTGGCACAGGGTCCCTCATGGTGCAATCAAGTGTCTCTGACGGTGGTGGTGCACACCCGCCGTCAGACACACCGCTGTACTATGAGGGGCCCAGTGCCAGTACCGACGCCCACGAGTGGGCCCCCCTTGCTTGGGCAGGGCCCCAGCATTTGCAATCTTTACCTCTCCCTGCTCCTCCGCTGTGTAATCTGGGCCGTCAAATCCATACTGTGCCTGACACCGTCTGAGCCTGCCTCCTGATATATAGACATATATTTTGAATGTGTACGCTATCCATACATGTTAACTGGGATACGGTACCCTTTCTAACCTTTGTGCAATCACGTGCAATCCATACTGGGCCTAACACCGTCTGAGCCTGCCTCCTGAGACATATATTTTGAATGTGTACGCTATCCATACATGTTATCCGGGGATACGGTACCCTTTCTAACCTTTGTGCAATCACGTGCAATCCATACTGGGCCTAACACCGTCTGAGCCTGCCTCCTGAGACATATATTTTGAATGTGTACGCTATCCATACATGTTATCCGGGGATACGGTACCCTTTCTAACCTTTGTGCAATCACGTGCAATCCATACTGGGCCTAACACCGTCTGAGCCTGCCTCCTGAGACATATATTTTGAATGTGTACGCTATCCATACATGTTATCCGGTGATACGGTACCCTTTCTAACCTTTGTGCAATCACATGCAATCCATACTGGGCCTAACACCGTCTGAGCCTGCCTCCTGAGACATATATTTTGAATGTGTACGCTATCCATACATGTTATCCGGGGATACGGTACCCTTTCTAACCTTTGTGCAATCACGTGCAATCCATACTGGGCCTAACACCGTCTGAGCCTGCCTCCTGAGACATATATTTTGAATGTGTACGCTATCCATACATGTTATCCGGGGAAACGGTACCCTTTCTAACCTTTGTTCAATCACGTGCAATCCATACTGGGCCTAACACCGTCTGAGCCTGCCTCCTGAGACATATATTTTGAATGTGTACGCTATCCATACATGTTATCTGGGGATACGGTACCCTTTCTAACCTTTGTGCAATCACATGCAATCCATAATGGGCCTAACACCGTCTGAGCCTGCATCCTGAGACATATATTTTGAATGTGTACGCTATCCATACATGTTATCCGGGGAAACGGTACCCTTTCTAACCTTTATGCAATCACGTGCAATCCATACTGGGCCTAACACCGTCTGAGCCTGCCTCCTGATGTATAGACATATATTTTGAATGTGTACGCTATCCATACATGTTATCTGGGGATACGGTACCCTTTCTAACCTTTGTGCAATCACGTTCAATCCATACTGGGCCTAACACCGTCTGAGCCTGCCTCCTGAGACATATATTTTGAATGTGTACGCTATCCATACATGTTATCCGGGGAAACGGTACCCTTTCTAACCTTTGTGCAATCCATACTGGGCCTAACACCGTCTGAGCCTGCCTCCTGAGACATATATTTTGAATGTGTACGCTATCCATACATGTTATCTGGGGATACGGTACCCTTTCTAACCTTTGTGCAATCACGTGCAATCCATACTGGGCCTAACACCGTCTGAGCCTGCCTCCTGAGACATATATTTTGAATGTGTACGCTATCCATACATGTTATCCAGGGATACGGTACCCTTTCTCACCTTTGTGCAATCACGTGTAATCCATACTGGGCGTGAGAACGGCTGGCGAGCTGTTAAGCAAGCTACAGCACCTGTGGTTTGCACACGTAAGTTTTTCATTTTTTCAGGAATGACGGTTAGGCCTAATTCCGGAACTGCAGTTGACCTGCACTTACTGGGAAATCATTGTTCGCGGGTAATAATTGTAATCAGTGATCCCCATCACTAACGTTGTTCAGCGGGTTATCTGCACCTGTAAGTGACAAACGCTGGCCTTTTCAGTGTAGCGCACATGCAGCCACGGACATGTAAGGGCATGACACACCAGTTATTGGCCAATCTCATGTGCCAGAGCCTCACGTGTCCCTCTAGTAAGCCGGACTCGGACCGCGGGGCATGACGGAGTCTCGTTCGTTAACGGAATTAAGCTTGCAATGTGTGCATCTGTTCTGTAGCTGGCATGGTTGAGGTTTCCCAGGTGGAGTCGAATTTAACCGTAGGCTCCACTCCTGGTGGTGCCCTTCTGGACATTCCTTTAAGGTTCAGCTTTGCAACCATACTGCCCACGTAAAACAAACACTTTGCCTTCATGAACGCTGTTTGGAGGGTCATGACTCGTGGGAATAACGCCGCCCAATCAGTTAACCTGCTAGAGAGATCCTTCGTTGCTCCCAAGCATAACATCACACTCCCCAGGAAGAAGGTAATGCCACTGTGGCGATCGTACTCCTGGGGGCGACACAAGTGCACTGATGCCCAGCCACTGCTCTATGAATCTGCTGGTACATTGACCCAGACCACTACATTCCCCTCGCACGCTACCCGGCCTGAATCTGACCCTGATGAAACTCAGGTTACCCTTCCCATATACAGTTCCATCTTACACGGTGACAAAGAGGAAGCTGCAGATGAAAGTGCAGGTTCGGCCCACCCGCCATCAGACACACCACCGTACTATCAGGGGCCCTGTGCCAGTGCCGTCGCCAATGAGTGGGCCCCCCCTGCTTGCCCAGGATCACAGCACTTGCAAAGTTGAAATACTGTGCAGTGAGATGGAAGATGGGGACGACGAGGAGTCTAGACTAGTACAGGGATTCCCTAGCGAGGAGACTTATTTGATTGTTTTCAATGTTGGGACAGCAATTTTTGGGGAGCACTATACTCTGGAGAATGATAGATGGGGCCCACCATACACTGGAACATTCCAAAGGTGGACATCAGACACTGGAGCTGCATTTACAGGGCCCATTATACACTAGAGCATTAGAAATGGGGCCCATTATGTTTGGAGCATTATTTGGGCCCATAAGACAGTGGAGCTTCATCCATGGGGACCAACATATACTGTAGCATTATGTGGAGCTCATCATATACTGTTTCAAACATTATATGGGACCAATGATTCTGTATGGAGAAATAGATGGGCCTCGTCATGAGATGTAAAAAGTGAGGTATTTTTCATTGTACTATACCGCTATTTCTCTGCCGTATCGTAGCATGATGAGTTGTGGTATGTGTTAAAGGGGCGCTCTTTCGCCCAGGGCACATGAAAACCTGCAGCCAGCCCTCCCCCCCCACAACTTTAGCCAAATAACCCCCATTTTTCAGTGCGTAACTTGTATTATGAAGTTAATTAAGGTTGACAAGCTTAAGTAAGAAGAATTGATGCTTTTGGCATTCAAATGGGCACTGTAGGTGTGTTTCCTGTCCTCCTCTCACTGCCGACTTTTATTCCCCATTGACTTACATTGGGTTTCGTGTTTCGGGACGACCCCGACTTTTCCCTATAATCGGACGATCTTGCTCGACCCGACTTTTGGAAAAGTCGGGTTTCACGAAACGAAATGCGACCCTAAAAAACCAAAAGTCGCTCAACTCTACTAAGAACTCTGTATTACTTAAATGCACTTTTGCTTTTTATTTATTTAATTACACCAGGGTTTATCTAATTTTGTCTTTTGTAGGTTTTGTATGCTTTATGGCCATGTGAACATGCATTTATATGCTACATGTATACCAACTTAAACCAAGCTCATTTTTTGTGTTTTTTTATTTGTATTTTTGCATTCTGTGCAAACCAGGGTGTGGCCTCCCTCTCCTAAGCTGGAAATTGTATTTAAAGGCTTCCCCTGACTGACATCCACTGGTTGGGACCCGGTCCTTTTGTTTGCCCTTATTCACACACTGACATCAACTTTGACACATGATAGGGTTTTTAATATTTGACAGTGTAGGACCGCCCTGATCACAGAGTCGCCTTGTCGATGGTGGGACAGCTTTTATGCTATATTTGATCAAATACAGTATTACTAAGAACTCTGTATTACTTAAATGCACTTTTGCTTTTTATTTATTTAATTACACCAGGGTTTTTGTCTTTTGTAGGTTTTGTTTCTGTTTATAATGTACCCTCCTGGCTTCTGACCTTGGACTCCTTGACTATCCTGACTCACGGCTAGGCCATGAGAAGTGACTAGCGTCACATTATGGGGCTTTTTTGTTATGTCTTGTCTCTGATAGCTGAATTGACAAATCTGCCCCATCTCTGGGAAATAACAGTGATGAAGCCGACATGGAGGTGCTGCTGCCAAAATTCAGCCTCTGTGACTTGCAGGTATATTAGGGATATACTGGGAGATCTGCACTGCACTTGGTTGGCTTATATCTAGTCTCCTCTCTGTTCTCAGTACCCCACAAAAAACGGATCCTTTAAACTGAGCATTCCTGTTTCTCTGCTCCACTAAAATCCTCAGCGAATAGTGTCTTGCTAAATTTTCTCCCAAATTAGGTTATTTACCTTAACTTACGTAGCGCTCACTGGCATCCCAACCAGGCAAAGATTATTGACAATCTATTATTTTAGCAAGCAATCATTTTGTTTTACATAGCACATGAATAGTCTCATTGATTTAAAAACGACAGTTATGACATGAAAGATTTCAGCATCAATAATAATTACCGAGTTATTGTAGCATCACCCTTCACATCGGGGGACCTCTCGATCAGCGGGAAGGGGTTTTCCTCGGTAAGCATCACAGACTAAGTGCGTCCACTTGAATCGTCTGGAAAGTCCCCACCCGCTGAGGAGGTCAGTACTTTTTATAATATTAATTGGAATGATCACGCACTGACATGCGCAGTGAATCAGGTTTTTTTTCACATTCCTCCTTTATCTCAGTTGGTTTGGTTCTCACATTCCTCCCTTCCAACTTCCACAACAATTCCTGAGCAGGTGGTTGCTTTTCACATTCCTGAGTGTGTGCTCTCCTCAAGGTAGGAAAAGTTCAGATTCCGGTCACAATCCATAGTATCCAAATGGATGTTTCAATGTACTGCAATCATTATCTTATTGACTGGTTGCCTATCTATACCAGTCTCTCACTCATGCATATCCCATTTGTATCACAATCGGTCCTTGATTGCAGTCTTTTAAACACCATCTTTATAGGACACCATGAGCACTTGTGGTTTCTTGCAACACATTTTGTAAGCTATATATGGACCATTAAATCGAGGCATTCAATAATACAAATTTTCTGGTACCTCCAATATCAATGGGGCCACTACATATCTACACATTACATCTGATTTGGTAACATTACATACATAAATTACTCCAGTACAATATATATCATTGCAAACCATTTTGGAGGATTGTATTGATCACGGTCCTCCACGCTTGTTCATTAAATTAAATTTGTTAGTAACATTCTGTAAATTCAGCATAATAGTGTCTATTCCAACCTGCATGCTAACTGGCTGCCATATTGTAGGCATCCGCTTATCTTGCAAAGTCAAAACATCTTCAACATCATTTATTTCAACCTTTCCAGTATTCTTGTGCACCGCATATATAGATCGGTATCTCCTTTGATTTCAGGGCTCCAGCCCAGAAAGTTCCATCAAATGCAATATTTAGAAAGTAACACCTTTGATTTGCTTCACAAATAAAATTATCTTGATTCCTGGATTTGGTCGAATTGACCCATCCCCATCCCATCATTCCTTTTCTGGTATTCGTCACCTTTTTCCCCGACGTCCGAGCGTCACTTTAAGGAACTGCCAAATTCACGATACCAAGGATTCCAAGGGTTGTCAACAGTTTTTGATTCTAAAATAAAACTAAAACAGTATTATTCCCGCAAATCACACTTCCACTCCTGGCCTCGGAACGTACTCCTTCCTGAATTTTGTAGTCAGACAGATTCCAGGAGTCCAGGCACCGATGCTGTCCAAACACGCGAGCCCAAGGATTCCACTTAACCATATTTGAAGATTTGGAATCTATAAAATCAATAATCAACATTATTCTCTCAAATAACATTTTTCTTGTGGGATATATTCCCATTTTTTCTACTCCTGGCCTCATAATTAACAGGGTATGGTCTTTGCCTATTGCTATCACTTCAGCCTCTGAAGGCGGTCCTTGGGTATTTTGAACCCAGATTTTGGCTCCCACATTAGTGATGTTAGAAGAGCCAAAACCTTTTGAGCCTCTGATCGTTAATTCTGAAGGGGCTGTTCCCTCTTGCACATCTGACAAATTTATTGGAATCAAAAGCATTTGCGCAATACGCTGTCCTTTCTCCAAAATTAGAGGCTCATTCCCCAAATGTATCATTAATACTTTGATTTCTCCTTGATAATCTGCATCTATGACTCCTCCCACCACCATGGCCCCCTTTAATGCCAAACTAGACCTAGTGGCTATCTGTCCATAGTGGTCCTTTGGAATCTGACACCCCAATCCTGTAGCTATTGGTTTTACTTTCCCCTGTGGGATCACAACAGTTTTCAATGCACTCAAATCCAAACCTGCTGAATGTGGAGTTGCTTGTTCCGGTATTCGTGCTTCTTGATCAGTTTTCCACCATATGACGGACCTTATCAGGTGTGCCTCATGTATGGTGAGATTGGGTGTAAGCATCCTCATGAGAGGAGTCATAGAGTCTGTGATAGGCCTGTTGTTAATTATCTGTAAAGCCTCACTCAAATTGTCTCTCCATTGTCCATACTGTGTATCAGATTGATTAAGTTTTCTCAATGTGGATTTTAATAATCCATTCATTCTTTCCACCAAACCTGCTGCTTGTGGATAGTAAGGTATATGATATACCCATTGTATATTGTTGTCCTGAGCATATTTTTTAATGGCATCTCCAGTGAAATGAGATCCATTATCAGTTTGAATTTGTAAGGGGACCCCATAATACTGTGTTATTATCTCTAAGGTCCGCTCTGTGCTCCATTGGGTGGCTGCTTTACACGGAAAGCCCACCATCAGTCCTGAATATGTATCTACCGCAGTACAGACATACTTACACCCCCTACTCTCTGACAAAGGGCCGATGAAATCCATTTGCCATATCTGAGCAGGTAACTGGCCTCTGCCTATGTGTCCCATTACGGTGTGTGGTACCTCTCGTTTTTGTGAATGTTGACATATTGGGCAATGTTGTATAGTTTGTTTTATTATGTCAAGTGTCAGAGGCACACCTCTCTCCTGGGCCCACCTGTAAGTGGCTTTTTCTCCAAGATGTCCGCTTTTCTGATGAGCCCAAACGGCTGTACCTTGCAGCCATGCTTCTTTTTCTCCAGCATCAATCTCAGTAGTATTTTGTCGAATAGCAGCTGCTTTATCTGCTTCAGAGTTAAACAAACGTTCAAGTGAGTCAATTGGCATATGAGCATCAACATGAAAGACAGTGGTAAGCGTCTCTTGCACCATTTCCTCCAAATATTGCCACACTTCCCTACCCCAAATTTCTTTACCATGAATCATCCAATTATGCTTTTTCCATCCCATGATCCAAGTAGCTAATCCATTAGCCACTGACCATGAATCAGTATACAGATAACATTCTGAAACTTGTTCATGTTTCAAAGCCAAAAACAACAACAAAAAAAACCCATATAATTCAGCATATTGACTGCTTTTCCATTTTCTTTTCCAGTATTCCAGGAACTTTTACTGCAGTTTTTTTTTTTTTTTTTTTCCATCTACATTCTGATAATGTTCTCACTTGTCTTTTTACAACCAGGTGTTACATTCTAACACCACTTTCTGCCCTCCTACTTCTGTTATCTTTTGTTCCAATTGAGAGCACTTCCTCTGCATTTGTTGATTCCGCTCATGCATCGCGCGATATGCACTGAGCAGAATCCAAGTTCGTCGCCCAAGCGACACAACATCACCCGCCTTGGCGGGGACACCCATGAGTACATTAACAACATCATGGGTTAACTGTATCACCTGCCTTTGCAGGGAAAACCTCGAGTAACTAAACAACATCGAGGGGTTATCTGCCTCACCTGCCTTTGCAGGGATCCCCATGAGTAAACCAACAACATCATGGGTTAACTGCATCACCTGCCTTTGCAGGGAAAACCTCGAGTAACTAAACAACATCGAGGGGTTATCTGCATCACCTGCCTTTGCAGAGATCCCCATGAGTACACTAACAACATCATGGGGCTCTGAGCCCTTGAGTTTATTATCCTATGCCTCTGCAAGTCCACTACTCCCCAATTCATGCGCTATTATATCATACAGAGCTTCGGTCCAGCCAGGAACCTCCGTTTTTTCCTCAACTTTTCTTTATTACTTCGCCTGAACATTGTAACAAAAATTTGGCAAAATGCCAAATGCTGATTTTTTGCACAAAGAAACCTTAACTAATATTCCGTATTTTGACAAAAAATAGAATTTCAAAATTATATTCAGGCAAAAAGTTATTTAGGATTTTCCAAAATTGGCTTTCTGCCAAATAGATGCAACCTATCACAACTTTACAATTATCACTTCTCCAGACTATAGAACATACCAAAAACCTTCCTAGTTACAACTACAAAAATCTTTTTACTCAAAAGCCTGAAATTTGAAAAATCCTGCCGACTACGCCAATTTATGTCTTGCTAAATTTTCTCCCAAATTAGGTTATTTACCTTAACTTACGTAGCGCTCACTGGCATCCCAACCAGGCAAAGATTATTGACAATCTTTTATTTTAGCAAGCAATCATTTTGTTTTACATAGCACATGAATAGTCTCATTGATTTAAAAACGACAGTTATGACATGAAAGATTTCAGCATCAATAATAATTACCGAGTTATTGTAGCATCACCCTTCACATCGGGGGACCTCTCGATCAGCGGGAAGGGGTTTTCCTCGGTAAGCATCACAGACTAAGTGCGTCCACTTGAATCGTCTGGAAAGTCCCCACCCGCTGAGGAGGTCAGTACTTTTTATAGAGCCAAAAGTTTTACCATAACCAGGTTCCAAGCATCATGTTCCCACATGCTTTATGCATCTATTAGCCCTCTGTGTCTGTACTGTTACACACTTAACATTATGGCTGGTCCATACAATCAGGGCAACTGTTACCACCCACCTTTCGTGTCTACCTCTTTCCTCATAGACTAAGCTTGCGAGCAGGGCCCTCACTCCTCTTGGTATTTGTTATAATCTACTGTATGTGATTATTGTTATGCTGTAATGTCTATTGTCTGTACAAATCCCCTCTGAAATGTAAAGTGCTGCGGAATATGTCGGCGCTATAAAAATAAAATTTATTATTATTATTATTATTTATAATATTAATTGGAATGATCACGCACTGACATGCGCAGTGAATCAGGTTTTTTTTCACATTCCTCCTTTATCTCAGTTGGTTTGGTTCTCACATTCCTCCCTTCCAACTCCCACAACAATGCCTGAGCAGGTGGTTGCTTTTCACATTCCTGAGTGTGTGCTCTCCTCATGGTAGGAAAAGTTCAGATTCCGGTCACAATTCATAGTATCCAAATGGATGTTTCAATGTACTGCAATCACTATCTTATTGACTGGATGCCTATCTATACCAGTCTCTCACTCATGCATATCCCATTTGTATCACAAATAGCCTGCTCATCTTTGGTACCCTCTTCCATAGATAATTATATGTTCACATTAGGCTGATATGTTGCAGAAATTTCTGTTGTGGAAATTAACCTATAAATCTGAATGAAGTTGTTTTAGCAGCATTTTGATGGAATTCTGAAAGCTTCATTCAGATGAGGACAGTTTTTGGCTAGATGTACTAGATGATTGAATCATTTGAAATTCAAAATCAACCAAGGAGGACATTTTGTATGACAGAGTAGTTTCCATCTGCAGAGTTACTGGGTAAGTCTCTCTCTCCTGTAGAGTGTAAACAATTATGGTCAGCAGGGTCCTCTCGCTCACTCTCCTGTAGAGTGTAAGCTTTTATGGTCGCGGAGTTCTGTCTCTCTCCTGTCGAGTGCAAGCTCTTATGGTCAGCGGGGTCCTCTCTCTCTCCTATAGAGTGTAAGCTCTTATGGTCAGGGAGGTGTTCTCTCCCTTTTGTAGAGTGTAAGCTCTTATGGACAGCAGAGTCCTCTCTCTCTCTCCTGCAGATTGTAAGCTCTTATGGTCATCTCGGTCCTCTCTCGCTCCTGTAGAGTGTAAGCTCTTATAGTCAGCAGGGTCCTCTCTCTCTCCTGTAGAGTGTAAGCTGTTATGGTCAGCAGAGTCCTCTCTCTCTCCTGTAGAGTGTAAGCTGTTATGGTCAATGGATTTTCTCCCTCTCCTGTAGAGTGTAAGCTCTTTTGGTCAAGAGTCTTCTCTCTCCTGTAGAGTGTAAGCTCTTATGGTCAGTGGGATCCTCTCTCTCTCCTGTAGAGTGTAAGTTCTCATAGTCAATGTTGTTCTCTCTCTCTACTGTAGAGTGTAAGCTCTTAAAGTCAGCGGGGTCCTCTCTTGCTCCTGTAGAGTGTACGCTCTTATGGTCAGAGGGATTCTCTATCTCTCCTGTAGAGTGTAAGCTCTTATGGTCAGTGGATCCTCTCTCTTTCCTGTAGAGTGTAAGCTTATATGATCAGTGGGGTCCTCTTTCTCCTGTGGAGTGTAAGCTGTTATGGTCAGCAGGGTCCTCACTTTCTCTCCTATAGAGTGTAAGCTCTTATGATCAGCAGGGTCCCCTCTCTCTCCTGTAAAGTGTAAGCTCTTATGGTCAGTGCAGACCTCTCTCTCTTCTTTAGAGTGTAAGCTCTTATGGTCAGCATTGTCCTCTCTCCCTGCTGTAGAGTGTAAGCTCTTATGATCGACAGAGTCCTCTTTCTCTCCTGTACAGTGTAAGTTCTTATGGTCAGCGGGGTTCTCTCTCCAGTAGAGTGTAACCTCTTATGGTCAGCGGGTTCTTCTCTCTGTATCGTATAGAGTGTAAGTTCTTATGATTAGCAGAGTCTTCTCTCTCTCTCCTATAGAGTGTAAGCTCTTTTGATCACCTGGGTTCGCTCTCTCCTGTAGAGCGTAAGCTCTTATTGTCATCGGGTTCTTCTCTCAGTATCGTATAGAGTGTAAGTTCTTATTATCAGCGGAGTCTTCTCTCTCTCCTATAGAGTTTAAGCTCTTTTGATCACTTGGGTTCTCTCTCTCTCCTGTAGAGTGTAAGTTCTTATGGTCAGCGGGGTCCTCTCTCTCCTGTAGAGTGTAAGCACTTGTGATCAGTAGGGTCCTATCTCTCGCTCTCTCTCTCTCCAATATGTAATATCTCATAATCAGCAGGGTTCTGTCTATCTCTTTTCTCCCAATGTGTATTTTCTTAGCAATTACAAGCTTTTCAGTAGTGAGATTTGAGTAAATTTATTTGCCACAAATCAAATTCAGTCGGTGAATTTTAGTTTCCAAAGATTTGCTCATCTCTATTTTAACTCTTTTTAAAACATATGCAGCCTTGGCAAAGTCAAAGTGACCTCACCAAAAAATGGATATTAACTAGAGATGGGCGAACCCGAACATTAAAGTTTGGCGTCTGTACCGAACACCTACTGTTTGGACACCGAACATGGACTTCACCAGGAAGTCTGTGTTACTGTTCATGTTCGGCTGCCGGAACACCGGCTGTTTGTCACACTTTCATGTGCATGACAGCGTTGCCAATACTGCTTCTGATCGGCGGTGAAATCATCCCCACCAATCAGAAAGCCGCGGATCCCACGCTGTCAAAATACAGCATGAGCACTCAGCTGTGATCGGAGGTATGAAGTTTACCTCCGGTCACTTGTGTCAGCTGATGAAACAACTGCTCCCATCATCCGACTCCTGCTGCCGCTAATAAGAGTGAGAGTAGGAGTGGCGGATGGGATTATTCCTCAGCTGCTCCTGCACTGTAAATAAATAATAAGGTGATGCATAGAAGACTAATACCGCTGCAGAAGAACATTCACAATATTAAAACTCTCCATGTAAACCCAGAGCACAAACCACTCTCCATTCAGAAAGAAACCACCTATAAAAGCGGAAACAATGCAATAAAAATGGAATCAACATATTTGTGCTATCTGTAACAAAATTCTATTCCCTCTCCTTCTTTTACACATTTTTTCTATCTTTCACACTAATGTAGGAATTAACAGAATCGCGGTTCTGATGTATCACGTTTATTTATATCCGAGCGACTGACGTCTTAATTTAGAACATTAAGAGACAAATAATGATGTTAATTAAAAACAGAAATGACTTGTCAAAGAATGTCCCATCCATAGAGAACAATATACTTACCCTTTTCGTCTACATTGTCTATAGATGTCATTTTTTTTCTTTAAATGGTTTGAAAAAGATTATATCTCCTACATTTTACTTAATCATTATAACTATATTATGATGTTTTTTTTAAAAAAAGGTAAGGTTTTAATACTAGAAACAGGCTAAAACGGTCCCGATGTGTACAATTTTTCGCTGGATGATGACTTTTACACTTTTTTTTTAATGAAAAGAGAGTTAACTAAGAACCCCCATGTTATTCACATGTCCTATTATTTTTTTTTTCTTATTTACTTACTATAAGAGACAAACTCAATTTGATTTTTTGTTTTGGCTGTAAAACTGTCACAGTGTCAACATGCTCTTACACACTGCGCGTAGACCATCTTATGCTCTGATTCATTTCTTTGTTTTTGCTGTGTTATGAAATTATGTTATATTTTTTCTTTTATTTATTTTTATTCTTTTATTATTTTTTCTTTTATTATTTCTTTATCTATTTATTATAAAGATTTGCTTTATAGTAGGCACATAGGCCCCCCAAAATTCTGAAAATGACTTTTGATTCTATAGAAAAGTGTGGGCATGCTCTGTGACCTGCACAGAGGTTATTATGCAGAGAGGAGAGGGATTGTGAGGAGACTGCAGGCACGTAGGATGCAGTAACGGACTGTACACAGATCAAGGGTGAAAGGGGTTTGTTATACAGTAGAAACTCCACGCAGGGAGAAAACAGAGGGATAATATTCTCTAATAGAGTTGAGCGAAACGGGTAGAACAATTTCAAAAGTCGCCGACTTTTGGCAAAGTCGGGTTTCATGAAACGAAACCCGACCCTAGGATGAGGTCGGCCACGAGGACGGCGACTTACGCGCCAAAGTCGCGTTTCAAAAGTTTGTTTTGCGCTCTTTTTCAGCCAATCAGGATCCACGGACACTGTGGGCAACATGACGACATAGGCAGGGGTCACCACCATCTTTCAGAAGGGCATGCAAGTGATTGGCTTGCTTTGGTGGGCGTCACAGGGGGTATAAAAGGGCGTGCACGCCGACCGCCATCTTACTTCTGCCGATCTCAGTATAGGGAGAGGTTGCTGATTCTGTAGGGAGAGCGTTAGGCAGGGAAGAAGACAAAAAAACTGCTTCTGCTGCTAGCGATTTGGCCTGCACAACACACCAGTCACTGTGTGTGCAGTGCAAGGGGAGGCTATATAGTGGTGTATCAGTGGTGTTGGTTGTTGGGCTGCCTTCTAAGGCTTCCTGACATTCCTGCATTGCTGTTTACCCACTGCTCCGCAAACTGCTTTTTTAAAAGCAATCCAATCTCCATTATCCTCTAGTCACTTTGGTCACAGCTGTGCCATCGAGCCTGTGACATAGCGCTCAGATATCAGTGGGCCTCACACAATCCAAAAGTGTCCAGTGTCCAAAAGTGTGTGCAGAGATTCAAAATCTCCCTTATCCTCTAGTCACTTTGGTCACAGCTGTGCCATCGAGCCTGTCACATAGCGCTCAGATATTCATTGGGCCTCACACAATCCAAAAGTGTCCAGTGTCCAAAAGTGTGTGCAGAGATTCAAAATCTCCCATATCCTCTAGTCACTTTGGTCACAGCTGTGCCATCGAGCCTGTCACATAGCGCTCAGATATTCATTGGGCCTCACACAATCCAAAAGTGTCCAGTGTCCAAAAGTGTGTGCAGAGATTCAAAATCTCCCTTATCCTCTAGTCACTTTGGTCACAGCTGTGCCATCGAGCCTGTCACATAGCGCTCAGATATCAGTGGGCCTCACACAATCCAAAAGTGTCCAGTGTCCAAAAGTGTGTGCAGAGATTCAAAATCTCCCTTATCCTCTAGTCACTTTGGTCACAGCTGTGCCATCGAGCCTGTCACATAGCGCTCAGATATTCATTGGGCCTCACACAATCCAAAAGTGTCCAGTGTCCAAAAGTGTGTGCAGAGATTCAAAATCTCCCTTATCCTCTAGTCACTTTGGTCACAGCTGTGCCATCGAGCCTGTGACATAGCGCTCAGATATCAGTGGGCCTCACACAATCCAAAAGTGTCCAGTGTCCAAAAGTGTGTGCAGAGATTCAAAATCTCCCTTATCCTCTAGTCACTTTGGTCACAGCTGTGCCATCGAGCCTGTCACATAGCGCTCAGATATTCATTGGGCCTCACACAATCCAAAAGTGTCCAGTGTCCAAAAGTGTGTGCAGAGATTCAAAATCTCCCTTATCCTCTAGTCACTTTGGTCACAGCTGTGCCATCGAGCCTGTCACATAGCGCTCAGATATTCATTGGGCCTCACACAATCCAAAAGTGTCCAGTGTCCAAAAGTGTGTGCAGAGATTCAAAATCTCCCTTATCCTCTAGTCACTTTGGTCACAGCTGTGCCATCGAGCCTGTAACATAGCGCTCAGATATCAGTGGGCCTCAGACAATCCAAAAGTGTCCAGTGTCCAAAAGTGTGTGCAGAGATTCAAAATCTCCCTTATCCTCTAGTCACTTTGGTCACAGCTGTGCCATCGAGCCTGTGACATAGCGCTCAGATATCAGTGGGCCTCACACAATCCAAAAGTGTCCAGTGTCCAAAAGTGTGTGCAGAGATTCAAAATCTCCCTTATCCTCTAGTCACTTTGGTCACAGCTGTGCCATCGAGCCTGTCACATAGCGCTCAGATATCAGTGGGCCTCACACAATCCAAAAGTGTCCAGTGTCCAAAAGTGTGTGCAGAGATTCAAAATTTCCCTTATCCTCTAGTCACTTTGGTCACAGCTGTGCCATCGAGCCTGTCACATAGTGCACAGATATTCATTGGGCCTCACACAATCCAAAAGTGTCCAGTGTCCAAAAGTGTGTGCAGAGATTCAAAATCTCCCTTATCCTCTAGTCACTTTGGTCACAGCTGTGCCATCGAGCCTGTCACATAGCGCTCAGATATCAGTGGGCCTCACACAATCCAAAAGTGTCCAGTGTCCAAAAGTTTGTGCAGAGATTCAAAATCTCCCTTATCCTCTAGTCACTTTGGTCACAGCTGTGCCATCGAGCCTTTCACATAGCGCTCAGATATTCATTGGGCCTCACACAATCCAAAAGTGTCCAGTGTCCAAAAGTGTGTGCAGAGATTCAAAATCTCCCTTATCCTCTAGTCACTTTGGTCACAGCTGTGCCATCGAGCCTGTCACATAGCGCTCAGATATTCATTGGGCCTCACACAATCCAAAAGTGTCCAGTGTCCAAAAGTGTGTGCAGAGATTCAAAATCTCCCTTATCCTTTAGTCACTTTGGTCACAGCTGTGCCATCGAGCCTGTGACATAGCGCTCAGATATCAGTGGGCCTCACACAATCCAAAAGTGTCCAGTGTCCAAAAGTGTGTGCAGAGATTCAAAATCTCCCTTATCCTCTAGTCACTTTGGTCACAGCTGTGCCATCGAGCCTGTGACATAGCGCTCAGATATCAGTGGGCCTCACACAATCCAAAAGTGTCCAGTGTCCAAAAGTGTGTGCAGAGATTCAAAATCTCCCTTATCCTCTAGTCACTTTGGTCACAGCTGTGCCATCGAGCCTGTCACATAGCGCTCAGATATCAGTGGGCCTCACACAATCCAAAAGTGTCCAGTGTCCAAAAGTGTGTGCAGAGATTCAAAATCTCCCTTATCTTCTAGTCACTTTGGTCACAGCTGTGCCATCGAGCCTGTCACATAGCGCTCAGATATCAGTGGGCCTCACACAATCCAAAAGTGTCCAGTGTCCAAAAGTGTGTGCAGAGATTCAAAATCTCCCTTATCCTCTAGTCACTTTGGTCACAGCTGTGCCATCGAGCCTGTCACATAGCGCTCAGATATTCATTGGGCCTCACACAATCCAAAAGTGTCCAGTGTCCAAAAGTGTGTGCAGAGATTCAAAATCTCCCTTATCCTCTAGTCACTTTGGTCACAGCTGTGCCATCGAGCCTGTCACATAGCGCTCAGATATTCATTGGGCCTCACACAATCCAAAAGTGTCCAGTGTCCAAAAGTGTGTGCAGAGATTCAAAATCTCCCTTATCCTTTAGTCACTTTGGTCACAGCTGTGCCATCGAGCCTGTGACATAGCGCTCAGATATCAGTGGGCCTCACACAATCCAAAAGTGTCCAGTGTCCAAAAGTGTGTGCAGAGATTCAAAATCTCCCTTATCCTCTAGTCACTTTGGTCACAGCTGTGCCATCGAGCCTGTGACATAGCGCTCAGATATCAGTGGGCCTCACACAATTCAAAAGTGTCCAGTGTCCAAAAGTGTGTGCAGAGATTCAAAATCTCCCTTATCCTCTAGTCACTTTGGTCACAGCTGTGCCATCGAGCCTGTCACATAGCGCTCAGATATCAGTGGGCCTCACACAATCCAAAAGTGTCCAGTGTCCAAAAGTGTGTGCAGAGATTCAAAATCTCCCTTATCCTCTAGTCACTTTGGTCACAGCTGTGCCATCGAGCCTGTGACATAGCGCTCAGATATAAGTGGGCCTCACACAATCCAAAAGTGTCCAGTGTCCAAAAGTGTATGCAGAGATTCAAAATCTCCCTTATCCTCTAGTCACTTTGGTCACAGCTGTGCCATCGAGCCTGTCACATAGCGCTCAGATATCAGTGGGCCTCACACAATCCAAAAGTGTCCAGTGTCCAAAAGTGTGTGCAGAGATTCAAAATCTCCCTTATCCTCTAGTCACTTTGGTCACAGCTGTGCCATCGAGCCTGTCACATAGTGCACAGATATTCATTGGGCCTCACACAATCCAAAAGTGTCCAGTGTCCAAAAGTGTGTGCAGAGATTCAAAATCTCCCTTAGTCACTTTGGTCACAGCTGTGCCATCGAGCCTGTGACATAGCGCTCAGATATCAGTGGGCCTCACACAATCCAAAAGTGTCCAGTGCCCAAAAGTGTGTGCAGAGATTCAAAATCTCCCTTATCCTCTAGTCACTTTGGTCACAGCTGTGCCATCGAGCCTGTCACATAGCGCTCAGATATTCATTGGGCCTCACACAATCCAAAAGTGTCCAGTGTCCAAAAGTGTGTGCAGAGATTCAAAATCTCCCTTATCCTCTAGTCACTTTGGTCACAGCTGTGCCATCGAGCCTGTCACATAGCGCTCAGATATTCATTGGGCCTCACACAATCCAAAAGTGTCCAGTGTCCAAAAGTGTGTGCAGAGATTCAAAATCTCCCTTATCCTCTAGTCACTTTGGTCACAGCTGTGCCATCGAGCCTGTGACATAGCGCTCAGATATCAGTGGGCCTCACACAATCCAAAAGTGTCCAGTGTCCAAAAGTGTGTGCAGAGATTCAAAATCTCCCTTATCCTCTAGTCACTTTGGTCACAGCTGTGCCATCGAGCCTGTCACATAGCGCTCAGATATCAGTGGGCCTCACACAATCCAAAAGTGTCCAGTGTCCAAAAGTGTGTGCAGAGTTTCAAAATCTCCCTTATCCTCTAGTCACTTTGGTCACAGCTGTGCCATCGAGCCTGTCACATAGCGCTCAGATATTCATTGGGCCTCACACAATCCAAAAGTGTCCAGTGTCCAAAAGTGTGTGCAGAGATTCAAAATCTCCCTTGTCCTCTAGTCACTTTGGTCACAGCTGTGCCATCGAGCCTGTCACATAGTGCTCAGATATCAGTGGGCCTCACACAATCCAAAAGTGTCCAGTGTCCAAAAGTGTGTGCAGAGATTCAAAATCTCCCTTATCCTCTAGTCACTTTGGTCACAGATGTGCCATCGAGCCTTTCACATAGCGCTGAGATATTCATTGGGCCTCACACAATCCAAAAGTGTCCAGTGTCCAAAAGTGTGTGCAGAGATTCAAAATCTCCCTTATCCTCTAGTCACTTTGGTCACAGCTGTGCCATCGAGCCTGTGACATAGCGCTCAGATATCAGTGGGCCTCACACAATCCAAAAGTGTCCAGTGTCCAAAAGTGTGTGCAGAGATTCAAAATCTCCCTTATCCTCTAGTCAATTTGGTTACAGCTGTGCCATCGAGCCTGTGACATAGCGCTCAGATATCAGTGGGCCTCACACAATCCAAAAGTGTCCAGTGTCCAAAAGTGTATGCAGAGTTTCAAAATCTCCCTTATCCTCTAGTCACTTTGGTCACAGCTGTGCCATCGAGCCTGTCACATAGCGCTCAGATGTCCGTGGGCCTCACACAATCCAAAAGTGTCCAGTGTCCAAAAGTGTGTGCAGAGATTCAAAATCTCCCTTATCCTCTAGTCACTTTGGTCACAGCTGTGCCATCGAGCCTGTCACATAGTGCACAGATATTCATTGGCCCTCACACAATCCAAAAGTGTCCAGTGTCCAAAAGTGTGTGCAGAGATTCAAAATCTCCCTTATCCTCTAGTCACTTTGGTCACAGCTGTGCCATCGAGCCTGTGACATAGCGCTCAGATATCAGTGGGCCTCACACAATCCAAAAGTGTCCAGTGTCCAAAAGTGTGTGCAGAGTTTCAAAATCTCCCTTATCCTCTAGTCACTTTGGTCACAGCTGTGCCATCGAGCCTGTCACATAGCGCTCAGATATTCATTGGGCCTCACACAATCCAAAAGTGTCCAGTGTCCAAAAGTGTGTGCAGAGTTTCAAAATCTCCCTTATCCTCTAGTCACTTTGGTCACAGCTGTGCCATCGAGCCTGTGACATAGCGCTCAGATATCAGTGGGCCTCACACAATCCAAAAGTGTCCAGTGTCCAAAAGTGTGTGCAGAGATTCAAAATCTCCCTTATCCTCTAGTCACTTTGGTAACAGCTGTGCCATCAAGCCTGTGACATAGCGCTCAGATATCAGTGGGCCTCACACAATCCAAAAGTGTCCAGTGTCCAAAAGTGTGTGCAGAGATTCAAAATCTCCCTTATCCTCTAGTCACTTTGGTCACAGCTGTGCCATCGAGCCTGTCACATAGCGCTCAGATATTCATTGGGCCTCACACAATCCAAAAGTGTCCAGTGTCCAAAAGTGTGTGCAGAGATTCAAAATCTCCCTTATCCTCTAGTCACTTTGGTCACAGCTGTGCCATCGAGCCTGTCACATAGCGCTTAGATATCAGTGGGCCTCACACAATCCAAAAGTGTCCAGTGTACAAAAGTGTGTGCAGAGATTCAAAATCTCCCTTATCCTCTAGTCACTTTGGTCACAGCTGTGCCATCGAGCCTGTCACATAGCGCTCAGATATCAGTGGGCCTCACACAATCCAAAAGTGTCCAGTGTCCAAAAGTGTGTGCAGAGATTCAAAATCTCCCTTATCCTCTAGTCACTTTGGCCACAGCTGTGCCATCGAGCCTGTCACATAGCGCTCAGATATTCATTGGGCCTCACACAATCCAAAAGTGTCCAGTGTCCAAAAGTGTGTGCAGAGATTCAAAATCTCCCTTATCCTCTAGTCACTTTGGTCACAGATGTGCCATCGAGCCTGTGACATAGCGCTCAGATATCAGTGGGCCTCACACAATCCAAAAGTGTCCAGTGTCCAAAAGTGTGTGCAGAGATTCAAAATCTCCCTTATCCTCTAGTCACTTTGGTCACAGCTGTGCCATCGAGCCTGTCACATAGCGCTCAGATATTCATTGGGCCTCACACAATCCAAAAGTGTCCAGTGTCCAAAAGTGTGTGCAGAGATTCAAAATCTCCCTTATCCTCTAGTCACTTTGGTCACAGCTGTGCCATCGAGCATGTGACATAGCGCTCAGATACCAGTGGGCCTCACACAATCCAAAAGTGTCCAGTGTCCAAAAGTGTGTGCAGAGATTCAAAATCTCCCTTATCCTCTAGTCACTTTGGTCACAGCTGTGCCATCGAGCCTGTGACATAGCGCACAGATATCAGTGGGCCTCACACAATCCAAAAGTGTCCAGTGTCCAAACGTGTGTGCAGAGATTCAAAATCTCCCTTATCCTCTAGTCACTTTGGTCACAGCTGTGCCATCGAGCCTGTCACATAGCGATCAGATATCAGTGGGCCTCACACAATCCAAAAGTGTCCAGTGTCCAAAAGTGTGTGCAGAGATTCAAAATCTCCCTTATCCTCTAGTCACTTTGGTCACAGCTGTGCCATTGAGCCTGTCACATAGCGCTCAGATATTCATTGGGCCTCACACAATCCAAAAGTGTCCAGTGTCCAAAAGTGTGTGCAGAGATTCAAAATCTCCCTTATCCTCTAGTCACTTTGGTCACAGCTGTGTCATCGAGCCTGTGACATAGCGCTCAGATATCAGTGGGCCTCACACAATCCAAAAGTGTCCAGTGTCCAAAAGTGTGTGCAGAGATTCAAAATCTGCCTTACCCTCTAGTCACTTTGGTCACAGCTGTGCCATCGAGCCTGTCACATAGCGCTCAGATATTCATTGGGCCTCACACAATCCAAAAGTGTCCAGTGTCCAAAAGTGTGTGCAGAGATTCAAAATCTCCCTTATCCTCTAGTCACTTTGGTCACAGCTGTGCCATCGAGCCTGTGACATAGCGCTCAGATATCAGTGGGCCTCACACAATCCAAAAGTGTCCAGTGTCCAAAAGTGTGTGCAGAGATTCAAAATCTCCCTTATCCTCTAGTCACTTTGGTCACAGCTGTGCCATCGAGCCTGTCACATAGCGCTCAGATATTCATTGGGCCTCACACAATCCAAAAGTGTCCAGTGTCCAAAAGTGTGTGCAGAGATTCAAAATCTCCCTTATCCTCTAGTCACTTTGGTCACAGCTGTGCCATCGAGCCTGTCAAATAGCGCTCAGATATCAGTGGGCCTCACACAATCCAAAAGTGTCCAGTGTCCAAAAGTGTGTGCAGAGATTCAAAATCTCCCTTATCCTCTAGTCACTTTGGTCACAGCTGTGCCATCGAGTCTGTCACATAGCGCTCAGATATTCATTGGGCCTCACACAATCCAAAAGTGTCCAGTGTCCAAAAGTGTGTGCAGAGATTCAAAATCTCCCTTATCCTCTAGTCACTTTGGTCACAGCTGTGCCATCGAGCCTGTCACATAGCGCTCAGATATTCATTGGGCCTCACACAATCCAAAAGTGTCCAGTGTCCAAAAGTGTGTGCAGAGATTCAAAATCTCCCTTATCCTCTAGTCACTTTGGTCACAGTTGTGCCATCGAGCCTGTTACATAGCGCTCAGATATTCATTGGGCCTCACACAATCCAAAAGTGTCCAGTGTCCAAAAGTGTGTGCAGAGATTCAAAATCTCCCTTAGTCACTTTGGTCACAGCTGTGCCATCGAGCCTGTGACATAGCGCTCAGATATCAGTGGGCCTCACACAATCCAAAAGTGTCCAGTGCCCAAAAGTGTGTGCAGAGATTCAAAATCTCCCTTATCCTCTAGTCACTTTGGTCACAGCTGTGCCATCGAGCCTGTCACATAGCGCTCAGATATTCATTGGGCCTCACACAATCCAAAAGTGTCCAGTGTCCAAAAGTGTGTGCAGAGATTCAAAATCTCCCTTATCCTCTAGTCACTTTGGTCACAGCTGTGCCATCGAGCCTGTCACATAGCGCTCAGATATTCATTGGGCCTCACACAATCCAAAAGTGTCCAGTGTCCAAAAGTGTGTGCAGAGATTCAAAATCTCCCGTATCCTCTAGTCACTTTGGTCACAGCTGTGCCATCGAGCCTGTGACATAGCGCTCAGATATCAGTGGGCCTCACACAATCCAAAAGTGTCCAGTGTCCAAAAGTGTGTGCAGAGATTCAAAATCTCCCTTATCCTCTAGTCACTTTGGTCACAGCTGTGCCATCGAGCCTGTCACATAGCGCTCAGATATCAGTGGGCCTCACACAATCCAAAAGTGTCCAGTGTCCAAAAGTGTGTGCAGAGTTTCAAAATCTCCCTTATCCTCTAGTCACTTTGGTCACAGCTGTGCCATCGAGCCTGTCACATAGCGCTCAGATATTCATTGGGCCTCACACAATCCAAAAGTGTCCAGTGTCCAAAAGTGTGTGCAGAGATTCAAAATCTCCCTTATCCTCTAGTCACTTTGGTCACAGCTGTGCCATCGAGCCTGTCACATAGCGCTCAGATATCAGTGGGCCTCACACAATCCAAAAGTGTCCAGTGTCCAAAAGTGTGTGCAGAGATTCAAAATCTCCCTTATCCTCTAGTCACTTTGGTCACAGATGTGCCATCGAGCCTTTCACATAGCGCTCAGATATTCATTGGGCCTCACACAATCCAAAAGTGTCCAGTGTCCAAAGGTGTGTGCAGAGATTCAAAATCTCCCTTATCCTCTAGTCACTTTGGTCACAGCTGTGCCATCGAGCCTGTCACATAGCGCTCAGATATCAGTGGGCCTCACACAATCCAAAAGTGTCCAGTGTCCAAAAGTGTGTGCAGAGATTCAAAATCTCCCTTATCCTCTAGTCAATTTGGTTACAGCTGTGCCATCGAGCCTGTGACATAGCGCTCAGATATCAGTGGGCCTCACACAATCCAAAAGTGTCCAGTGTCCAAAAGTGTATGCAGAGTTTCAAAATCTCCCTTATCCTCTAGTCACTTTGGTCACAGCTGTGCCATCGAGCCTGTCACATAGCGCTCAGATGTCCGTGGGCCTCACACAATCCAAAAGTGTCCAGTGTCCAAAAATATGTGCAGAGATTCAAAATCTCCCTTATCCTCTAGTCACTTTGGTTACAGCTGTGCCATCGAGCCTGTCACATAGTGCACAGATATTCATTGGGCCTCACACAATCCAAAAGTGTCCAGTGTCCAAAAGTGTGTGCAGAGATTCAAAATCTCCCTTATCCTCTAGTCACTTTGGTCACAGCTGTGCCATCGAGCCTGTGACATAGCGCTCAGATATCAGTGGGCCTCACACAATCCAAAAGTGTACAGTGTCCAAAAGTGTGTGCAGAGTTTCAAAATCTCCCTTATCCTCTAGTCACTTTGGTCACAGCTGTGCCATCGAGCCTGTCACATAGCGCTCAGATATTCATTGGGCCTCACACAATCCAAAAGTGTCCAGTGTCCAAAAGTGTGTGCAGAGTTTCAAAATCTCCCTTATCCTCTAGTCACTTTGGTCACAGCTGTGCCATCGAGCCTGTGACATAGCGCTCAGATATCAGTGGGCCTCACACAATCCAAAAGTGTCCAGTGTCCAAAAGTGTGTGCAGAGATTCAAAATCTCCCTTATCCTCTAGTCACTTTGGTCACAGCTGTGCCATCAAGCCTGTGACATAGCGCTCAGATATCAGTGGGCCTCACACAATCCAAAAGTGTCCAGTGTCCAAAAGTGTGTGCAGAGATTCAAAATCTCCCTTATCCTCTAGTCACTTTGGTCACAGCTGTGCCATCGAGCCTGTCACATAGCGCTCAGATATTCATTGGGCCTCACACAATCCAAAAGTGTCCAGTGTCCAAAAGTGTGTGCAGAGATTCAAAATCTCCCTTATCCTCTAGTCACTTTGGTCACAGCTGTGCCATCGAGCCTGTCACATAGCGCTCAGATATCAGTGGGCCTCACACAATCCAAAAGTGTCCAGTGTACAAAAGTGTGTGCAGAGATTCAAAATCTCCCTTATCCTCTAGTCACTTTGGTCACAGCTGTGCCATCGAGCCTGTCACATAGCGCTCAGATATCAGTGGGCCTCACACAATCCAAAAGTGTCCAGTGTCCAAAAGTGTGTGCAGAGATTCAAAATCTCCCTTATCCTCTAGTCACTTTGGCCACAGCTGTGCCATCGAGCCTGTCACATAGCGCTCAGATATTCATTGGGCCTCACACAATCCAAAAGTGTCCAGTGTCCAAAAGTGTGTGCAGAGATTCAAAATCTCCCTTATCCTCTAGTCACTTTGGTCACAGCTGTGCCATCGAGCCTGTGACATAGCGCTCAGATATCAGTGGGCCTCACACAATCCAAAAGTGTCCAGTGTCCAAAAGTGTGTGCAGAGATTCAAAATCTCCCTTATGCTCTAGTCACTTTTGTCACAGCTGTGCCATCGAGCCTGTGACATAGCGCTCAGATATCAGTGGGCCTCACACAATCCAAAAGTGTCCAGTGTCCAAAAGTGTGTGCAGAGATTCAAAATCTCCCTTATCCTCTAGTCACTTTGGTCACAGCTGTGCCATCGAGCCTGTCACATAGCGCTCAGATATTCATTGGGCCTCACACAATCCAAAAGTGTCCAGTGTCCAAAAGTGTGTGCAGAGATTCAAAATCTCCCTTATCCTCTAGTCACTTTGGTCACAGCTGTGCCATCGAGCATGTGACATAGCGCTCAGATACCAGTGGGCCTCACACAATCCAAAAGTGTCCAGTGTCCAAAAGTGTGTGCAGAGATTCAAAATCTCCCTTATCCTCTAGTCACTTTGGTCACAGCTGTGCCATCGAGCCTGTGACATAGCGCTCAGATATCAGTGGGCCTCACACAATCCAAAAGTGTCCAGTGTCCAAACGTGTGTGCAGAGATTCAAAATCTCCCTTATCCTCTAGTCACTTTGGTCACAGCTGTGCCATCGAGCCTGTCACATAGCGATCAGATATCAGTGGGCCTCACACAATCCAAAAGTGTCCAGTGTCCAAAAGTGTGTGCAGAGATTCAAAATCTCCCTTATCCTCTAGTCACTTTGGTCACAGCTGTGCCATTGAGCCTGTCACATAGCGCTCAGATATTCATTGGGCCTCACACAATCCAAAAGTGTCCAGTGTCCAAAAGTGTGTGCAGAGATTCAAAATCTCCCTTATCCTCTAGTCACTTTGGTCACAGCTGTGCCATCGAGCCTGTCACATAGCGCTCAGATCTCCGTGGGCCTCACACAATCCAAAAGTGTCCAGTGTCCAAAAGTGTGTGCAGAGATTCAAAATCTCCCTTATCCTCTAGTCACTTTGGTCACAGCTGTGCCATCGAGCCTTTCACATAGTGCACAGATATTCATTGGGCCTCACACAATCCAAAAGTGTCCAGTGTCCAAAAGTGTGTGCAGAGATTCAAAATCTCCCTTATCCTCTAGTCACTTTGGTCACAGCTGTGCCATCGAGCCTGTGACATAGCGCTCAGATATCAGTGGGCCTCACACAATCCAAAAGTGTACAGTGTCCAAAAGTGTGTGCAGAGTTTCAAAATCTCCCTTATCCTCTAGTCACTTTGGTCACAGCTGTGCCATCGAGCCTGTCACATAGCGCTCAGATATTCATTGGGCCTCACACAATCCAAAAGTGTCCAGTGTCCAAAAGTGTGTGCAGAGTTTCAAAATCTCCCTTATCCTCTAGTCACTTTGGTCACAGCTGTGCCATCGAGCCTGTGACATAGCGCTCAGATATCAGTGGGCCTCACACAATCCAAAAGTGTCCAGTGTCCAAAAGTGTGTGCAGAGATTCAAAATCTCCCTTATCCTCTAGTCACTTTGGTCACAGCTGTGCCATCAAGCCTGTGACATAGCGCTCAGATATCAGTGGGCCTCACACAATCCAAAAGTGTCCAGTGTCCAAAAGTGTGTGCAGAGATTCAAAATCTCCCTTATCCTCTAGTCACTTTGGTCACAGCTGTGCCATCGAGCCTGTCACATAGCGCTCAGATATTCATTGGGCCTCACACAATCCAAAAGTGTCCAGTGTCCAAAAGTGTGTGCAGAGATTCAAAATCTCCCTTATCCTCTAGTCACTTTGGTCACAGCTGTGCCATCGAGCCTGTCACATAGCGCTCAGATATCAGTGGGCCTCACACAATCCAAAAGTGTCCAGTGTACAAAAGTGTGTGCAGAGATTCAAAATCTCCCTTATCCTCTAGTCACTTTGGTCACAGCTGTGCCATCGAGCCTGTCACATAGCGCTCAGATATCAGTGGGCCTCACACAATCCAAAAGTGTCCAGTGTCCAAAAGTGTGTGCAGAGATTCAAAATCTCCCTTATCCTCTAGTCACTTTGGCCACAGCTGTGCCATCGAGCCTGTCACATAGCGCTCAGATATTCATTGGGCCTCACATAATCCAAAAGTGTCCAGTGTCCAAAAGTGTGTGCAGAGATTCAAAATCTCCCTTATCCTCTAGTCACTTTGGTCACAGCTGTGCCATCGAGCCTGTGACATAGCGCTCAGATATCAGTGGGCCTCACACAATCCAAAAGTGTCCAGTGTCCAAAAGTGTGTGCAGAGATTCAAAATCTCCCTTATCCTCTAGTCACTTTTGTCACAGCTGTGCCATCGAGCCTGTGACATAGCGCTCAGATATCAGTGGGCCTCACACAATCCAAAAGTGTCCAGTGTCCAAAAGTGTGTGCAGAGATTCAAAATCTCCCTTATCCTCTAGTCACTTTGGTCACAGCTGTGCCATCGAGCCTGTCACATAGCGCTCAGATATTCATTGGGCCTCACACAATCCAAAAGTGTCCAGTGTCCAAAAGTGTGTGCAGAGTTTCAAAATCTCCCTTATCCTCTAGTCACTTTGGTCACAGCTGTGCCATCGAGCCTGTGACATAGCGCTCAGATATCAGTGGGCCTCACACAATCCAAAAGTGTCCAGTGTCCAAAAGTGTGTGCAGAGATTCAAAATCTCCCTTATCCTCTAGTCACTTTGGTCACAGCTGTGCCATCAAGCCTGTGACATAGCGCTCAGATATCAGTGGGCCTCACACAATCCAAAAGTGTCCAGTGTCCAAAAGTGTGTGCAGAGATTCAAAATCTCCCTTATCCTCTAGTCACTTTGGTCACAGCTGTGCCATCGAGCCTGTCACATAGCGCTCAGATATTCATTGGGCCTCACACAATCCAAAAGTGTCCAGTGTCCAAAAGTGTGTGCAGAGATTCAAAATCTCCCTTATCCTCTAGTCACTTTGGTCACAGCTGTGCCATCGAGCCTGTCACATAGCGCTCAGATATCAGTGGGCCTCACACAATCCAAAAGTGTCCAGTGTACAAAAGTGTGTGCAGAGATTCAAAATCTCCCTTATCCTCTAGTCACTTTGGTCACAGCTGTGCCATCGAGCCTGTCACATAGCGCTCAGATATCAGTGGGCCTCACACAATCCAAAAGTGTCCAGTGTCCAAAAGTGTGTGCAGAGATTCAAAATCTCCCTTATCCTCTAGTCACTTTGGCCACAGCTGTGCCATCGAGCCTGTCACATAGCGCTCAGATATTCATTGGGCCTCACATAATCCAAAAGTGTCCAGTGTCCAAAAGTGTGTGCAGAGATTCAAAATCTCCCTTATCCTCTAGTCACTTTGGTCACAGCTGTGCCATCGAGCCTGTGACATAGCGCTCAGATATCAGTGGGCCTCACACAATCCAAAAGTGTCCAGTGTCCAAAAGTGTGTGCAGAGATTCAAAATCTCCCTTATCCTCTAGTCACTTTTGTCACAGCTGTGCCATCGAGCCTGTGACATAGCGCTCAGATATCAGTGGGCCTCACACAATCCAAAAGTGTCCAGTGTCCAAAAGTGTGTGCAGAGATTCAAAATCTCCCTTATCCTCTAGTCACTTTGGTCACAGCTGTGCCATCGAGCCTGTCACATAGCGCTCAGATATTCATTGGGCCTCACACAATCCAAAAGTGTCCAGTGTCCAAAAGTGTGTGCAGAGATTCAAAATCTCCCTTATCCTCTAGTCACTTTGGTCACAGCTGTGCCATCGAGCATGTGACATAGCGCTCAGATACCAGTGGGCCTCACACAATCCAAAAGTGTCCAGTGTCCAAAAGTGTGTGCAGAGATTCAAAATCTCCCTTATCCTCTAGTCACTTTGGTCACAGCTGTGCCATCGAGCCTGTGACATAGCGCACAGATATCAGTGGGCCTCACACAATCCAAAAGTGTCCAGTGTCCAAACGTGTGTGCAGAGATTCAAAATCTCCCTTATCCTCTAGTCACTTTGGTCACAGCTGTGCCATCGAGCCTGTCACATAGCGATCAGATATCAGTGGGCCTCACACAATCCAAAAGTGTCCAGTGTCCAAAAGTGTGTGCAGAGATTCAAAATCTCCCTTATCCTCTAGTCACTTTGGTCACAGCTGTGACATTGAGCCTGTCACATAGCGCTCAGATATTCATTGGGCCTCACACAATCCAAAAGTGTCCAGTGTCCAAAAGTGTGTGCAGAGATTCAAAATCTCCCTTATCCTCTAGTCACTTTGGTCACAGCTGTGTCATCGAGCCTGTGACATAGCGCTCAGATATCAGTGGGCCTCACACAATCCAAAAGTGTCCAGTGTCCAAAAGTGTGTGCAGAGATTCAAAATCTGCCTTATCCTCTAGTCACTTTGGTCACAGCTGTGCCATCGAGCCTGTCACATAGCGCTCAGATATTCATTGGGCCTCACACAATCGAAAAGTGTCCAGTGTCCAAAAGTGTGTGCAGAGATTCAAAATCTCCCTTATCCTCTAGTCACTTTGGTCACAGCTGTGCCATCGAGCCTGTGACATAGCGCTCAGATATCAGTAGGCCTCACACAATCCAAAAGTGTCCAGTGTCCAAAAGTGTGTGCAGAGATTCAAAATCTCCCTTATCCTCTAGTCACTTTGGTCACAGCTGTGCCATCGAGCCTGTGACATAGCGCTCAGATATCAGTGGGCCTCACACAATCCAAAAGTGTCCAGTGTCCAAAAGTGTGTGCAGAGATTCAAAATCTCCCTTATCCTCTAGTCACTTTGGTCACAGCTGTGCCATCGAGCCTGTCACATAGCGCTCAGATATTCATTGGGCCTCACACAATCCAAAAGTGTCCAGTGTCCAAAAGTGTGTGCAGAGATTCAAAATCTCCCTTATCCTCTAGTCACTTTGGTCACATCTGTGCCATCGAGCCTGTCAAATAGCGCTCAGATATCAGTGGGCCTCACACAATCCAAAAGTGTCCAGTGTCCAAAAGTGTGTGCAGAGATTCAAAATCTCCCTTATCCTCTAGTCACTTTGGTCACAGCTGTGCCATCGAGCCTGTCACATAGCGCTCAGATATTCATTGGGCCTCACACAATCCAAAAGTGTCCAGTGTCCAAAAGTGTGTGCAGAGATTCAAAATCTCCCTTATCCTCTAGTCACTTTGGTCACAGCTGTGCCATCGAGCCTGTCACATAGCGCTCAGATATTCATTGGGCCTCACACAATCCAAAAGTGTCCAGTGTCCAAAAGTGTGTGCAGAGATTCAAAATCTCCCTTATCCTCTAGTCACTTTGGTCACAGTTGTGCCATCGAGCCTGTCACATAGCGCTCAGATATTCATTGGGCCTCACACAATCCAAAAGTGTCCAGTGTCCAAAAGTGTGTGCAGAGATTCAAAATCTCCCTTAGTCACTTTGGTCACAGCTGTGCCATCGAGCCTGTGACATAGCGCTCAGATATGAGTGGGCCTCACACAATCCAAAAGTGTCCAGTGCCCAAAAGTGTGTGCAGAGATTCAAAATCTCCCTTATCCTCTAGTCACTTTGGTCACAGCTGTGCCATCGAGCCTGTCACATAGCGCTCAGATATTCATTGGGCCTCACACAATCCAAAAGTGTCCAGTGTCCAAAAGTGTGTGCAGAGATTCAAAATCTCCCTTATCCTCTAGTCACTTTGGTCACAGCTGTGCCATCGAGCCTGTCAAATAGCGCTCAGATATCAGTGGGCCTCACACAATCCAAAAGTGTCCAGTGTCCAAAAGTGTGTGCAGAGATTCAAAATCTCCCTTATCCTCTAGTCACTTTGGTCACAGCTGTGCCATCGAGCCTGTCACATAGCGCTCAGATATTCATTGGGCCTCACACAATCCAAAAGTGTCCAGTGTCCAAAAGTGTGTGCAGAGATTCAAAATCTCCCTTATCCTCTAGTCACTTTGGTCACAGCTGTGCCATCGAGCCTGTCACATAGCGCTCAGATATTCATTGGGCCTCACACAATCCAAAAGTGTCCAGTGTCCAAAAGTGTGTGCAGAGATTCAAAATCTCCCTTATCCTCTAGTCACTTTGGTCACAGTTGTGCCATCGAGCCTGTCACATAGCGCTCAGATATTCATTGGGCCTCACACAATCCAAAAGTGTCCAGTGTCCAAAAGTGTGTGCAGAGATTCAAAATCTCCCTTAGTCACTTTGGTCACAGCTGTGCCATCGAGCCTGTGACATAGCGCTCAGATATCAGTGGGCCTCACACAATCCAAAAGTGTCCAGTGTCCAAAAGTGTGTGCAGAGATTCAAAATCTCCCTTATCCTCTAGTCACTTTGGTCACAGCTGTGCCATCGAGCCTGTCACATAGCGCTCAGATATCAGTGGGCCTCACACAATCCAAAAGTGTCCAGTGTCCAAAAGTGTGTGCAGAGTTTCAAAATCTCCCTTATCCTCTAGTCACTTTGGTCACAGCTGTGCCATCGAGCCTGTCACATAGCGCTCAGATATTCATTGGGCCTCACACAATCCAAAAGTGTCCAGTGTCCAAAAGTGTGTGCAGAGATTCAAAATCTCCCTTATCCTCTAGTCACTTTGGTCACAGCTGTGCCATCGAGCCTGTCACATAGCGCTCAGATATCAGTGGGCCTCACACAATCCAAAAGTGTCCAGTGTCCAAAAGTGTGTGCAGAGATTCAAAATCTCCCTTATCCTCTAGTCACTTTGGTCACAGATGTGCCATCGAGCCTTTCACATAGCGCTCAGATATTCATTGGGCCTCACACAATCCAAAAGTGTCCAGTGTCCAAAGGTGTGTGCAGAGATTCAAAATCTCCCTTATCCTCTAGTCACTTTGGTCACAGCTGTGCCATCGAGCCTGTGACATAGCGCTCAGATATCAGTGGGCCTCACACAATCCAAAAGTGTCCAGTGTCCAAAAGTGTGTGCAGAGATTCAAAATCTCCCTTATCCTCTAGTCAATTTGGTTACAGCTGTGCCATCGAGCCTGTGACATAGCGCTCAGATATCAGTGGGCCTCACACAATCCAAAAGTGTCCAGTGTCCAAAAGTGTATGCAGAGTTTCAAAATCTCCCTTATCCTCTAGTCACTTTGGTCACAGCTGTGCCATCGAGCCTGTCACATAGCGCTCAGATGTCCGTGGGCCTCACACAATCCAAAAGTGTCCAGTGTCCAAAAGTGTGTGCAGAGATTCAAAATCTCCCTTATCCTCTAGTCACTTTGGTCACAGCTGTGCCATCGAGCCTGTCACATAGTGCACAGATATTCATTGGGCCTCACACAATCCAAAAGTGTTCAGTGTCCAAAAGTGTGTGCAGATATTCAAAATCTCCCTTATCCTCTAGTCACTTTGGTCACAGCTGTGCCATCGAGCCTGTGACATAGCGCTCAGATATCAGTGGGCCTCACACAATCCAAAAGTGTACAGTGTCCAAAAGTGTGTGCAGAGTTTCAAAATCTCCCTTATCCTCTAGTCACTTTGGTCACAGCTGTGCCATCGAGCCTGTCACATAGCGCTCAGATATTCATTGGGCCTCACACAATCCAAAAGTGTCCAGTGTCCAAAAGTGTGTGCAGAGTTTCAAAATCTCCCTTATCCTCTAGTCACTTTGGTCACAGCTGTGCCATCGAGCCTGTGACATAGCGCTCAGATATCAGTGGGCCTCACACAATCCAAAAGTGTCCAGTGTCCAAAAGTGTGTGCAGAGATTCAAAATCTCCCTTATCCTCTAGTCACTTTGGTCACAGCTGTGCCATCAAGCCTGTGACATAGCGCTCAGATATCAGTGGGCCTCACACAATCCAAAAGTGTCCAGTGTCCAAAAGTGTGTGCAGAGATTCAAAATCTCCCTTATCCTCTAGTCACTTTGGTCACAGCTGTGCCATCGAGCCTGTCACATAGCGCTCAGATATTCATTGGGCCTCACACAATCCAAAAGTGTCCAGTGTCCAAAAGTGTGTGCAGAGATTCAAAATCTCCCTTATCCTCTAGTCACTTTGGTCACAGCTGTGCCATCGAGCCTGTCACATAGCGCTCAGATATCAGTGGGCCTCACACAATCCAAAAGTGTCCAGTGTACAAAAGTGTGTGCAGAGATTCAAAATCTCCCTTATCCTCTAGTCACTTTGGTCACAGCTGTGCCATCGAGCCTGTCACATAGCGCTCAGATATCAGTGGGCCTCACACAATCCAAAAGTGTCCAGTGTCCAAAAGTGTGTGCAGAGATTCAAAATCTCCCTTATCCTCTAGTCACTTTGGCCACAGCTGTGCCATCGAGCCTGTCACATAGCGCTCAGATATTCATTGGGCCTCACACAATCCAAAAGTGTCCAGTGTCCAAAAGTGTGTGCAGAGATTCAAAATCTCCCTTATCCTCTAGTCACTTTGGTCACAGCTGTGCCATCGAGCCTGTCACATAGTGCACAGATATTCATTGGGCCTCACACAATCCAAAAGTGTCCAGTGTCCAAAAGTGTGTGCAGAGATTCAAAATCTCCCTTATCCTCTAGTCACTTTGGTCACAGCTGTGCCATCGAGCCTGTGACATAGCGCTCAGATATCAGTGGGCCTCACACAATCCAAAAGTGTACAGTGTCCAAAAGTGTGTGCAGAGTTTCAAAATCTCCCTTATCCTCTAGTCACTTTGGTCACAGCTGTGCCATCGAGCCTGTCACATAGCGCTCAGATATTCATTGGGCCTCACACAATCCAAAAGTGTCCAGTGTCCAAAAGTGTGTGCAGAGTTTCAAAATCTCCCTTATCCTCTAGTCACTTTGGTCACAGCTGTGCCATCGAGCCTGTGACATAGCGCTCAGATATCAGTGGGCCTCACACAATCCAAAAGTGTCCAGTGTCCAAAAGTGTGTGCAGAGATTCAAAATCTCCCTTATCCTCTAGTCACTTTGGTCACAGCTGTGCCATCAAGCCTGTGACATAGCGCTCAGATATCAGTGGGCCTCACACAATCCAAAAGTGTCCAGTGTCCAAAAGTGTGTGCAGAGATTCAAAATCTCCCTTATCCTCTAGTCACTTTGGTCACAGCTGTGCCATCGAGCCTGTCACATAGCGCTCAGATATTCATTGGGCCTCACACAATCCAAAAGTGTCCAGTGTCCAAAAGTGTGTGCAGAGATTCAAAATCTCCCTTATCCTCTAGTCACTTTGGTCACAGCTGTGCCATCGAGCCTGTCACATAGCGCTCAGATATCAGTGGGCCTCACACAATCCAAAAGTGTCCAGTGTACAAAAGTGTGTGCAGAGATTCAAAATCTCCCTTATCCTCTAGTCACTTTGGTCACAGCTGTGCCATCGAGCCTGTCACATAGCGCTCAGATATCAGTGGGCCTCACACAATCCAAAAGTGTCCAGTGTCCAAAAGTGTGTGCAGAGATTCAAAATCTCCCTTATCCTCTAGTCACTTTGGCCACAGCTGTGCCATCGAGCCTGTCACATAGCGCTCAGATATTCATTGGGCCTCACACAATCCAAAAGTGTCCAGTGTCCAAAAGTGTGTGCAGAGATTCAAAATCTCCCTTATCCTCTAGTCACTTTGGTCACAGCTGTGCCATCGAGCCTGTGACATAGCGCTCAGATATCAGTGGGCCTCACACAATCCAAAAGTGTCCAGTGTCCAAAAGTGTGTGCAGAGATTCAAAATCTCCCTTATCCTCTAGTCACTTTTGTCACAGCTGTGCCATCGAGCCTGTGACATAGCGCTCAGATATCAGTGGGCCTCACACAATCCAAAAGTGTCCAGTGTCCAAAAGTGTGTGCAGAGATTCAAAATCTCCCTTATCCTCTAGTCACTTTGGTCACAGCTGTGCCATCGAGCCTGTCACATAGCGCTCAGATATTCATTGGGCCTCACACAATCCAAAAGTGTCCAGTGTCCAAAAGTGTGTGCAGAGATTCAAAATCTCCCTTATCCTCTAGTCACTTTGGTCACAGCTGTGCCATCGAGCATGTGACATAGCGCTCAGATACCAGTGGGCCTCACACAATCCAAAAGTGTCCAGTGTCCAAAAGTGTGTGCAGAGATTCAAAATCTCCCTTATCCTCTAGTCACTTTGGTCACAGCTGTGCCATCGAGCCTGTGACATAGCGCACAGATATCAGTGGGCCTCACACAATCCAAAAGTGTCCAGTGTCCAAACGTGTGTGCAGAGATTCAAAATCTCCCTTATCCTCTAGTCACTTTGGTCACAGCTGTGCCATCGAGCCTGTCACATAGCGATCAGATATCAGTGGGCCTCACACAATCCAAAAGTGTCCAGTGTCCAAAAGTGTGTGCAGAGATTCAAAATCTCCCTTATCCTCTAGTCACTTTGGTCACAGCTGTGCCATTGAGCCTGTCACATAGCGCTCAGATATTCATTGGGCCTCACACAATCCAAAAGTGTCCAGTGTCCAAAAGTGTGTGCAGAGATTCAAAATCTCCCTTATCCTCTAGTCACTTTGGTCACAGCTGTGCCATCGAGCCTGTCACATAGCGCTCAGATCTCCGTGGGCCTCACACAATCCAAAAGTGTCCAGTGTCCAAAAGTGTGTGCAGAGATTCAAAATCTCCCTTATCCTCTAGTCACTTTGGTCACAGCTGTGCCATCGAGCCTGTCACATAGTGCACAGATATTCATTGGGCCTCACACAATCCAAAAGTGTCCAGTGTCCAAAAGTGTGTGCAGAGATTCAAAATCTCCCTTATCCTCTAGTCACTTTGGTCACAGCTGTGCCATCGAGCCTGTGACATAGCGCTCAGATATCAGTGGGCCTCACACAATCCAAAAGTGTACAGTGTCCAAAAGTGTGTGCAGAGTTTCAAAATCTCCCTTATCCTCTAGTCACTTTGGTCACAGCTGTGCCATCGAGCCTGTCACATAGCGCTCAGATATTCATTGGGCCTCACACAATCCAAAAGTGTCCAGTGTCCAAAAGTGTGTGCAGAGTTTCAAAATCTCCCTTATCCTCTAGTCACTTTGGTCACAGCTGTGCCATCGAGCCTGTGACATAGCGCTCAGATATCAGTGGGCCTCACACAATCCAAAAGTGTCCAGTGTCCAAAAGTGTGTGCAGAGATTCAAAATCTCCCTTATCCTCTAGTCACTTTGGTCACAGCTGTGCCATCAAGCCTGTGACATAGCGCTCAGATATCAGTGGGCCTCACACAATCCAAAAGTGTCCAGTGTCCAAAAGTGTGTGCAGAGATTCAAAATCTCCCTTATCCTCTAGTCACTTTGGTCACAGCTGTGCCATCGAGCCTGTCACATAGCGCTCAGATATTCATTGGGCCTCACACAATCCAAAAGTGTCCAGTGTCCAAAAGTGTGTGCAGAGATTCAAAATCTCCCTTATCCTCTAGTCACTTTGGTCACAGCTGTGCCATCGAGCATGTGACATAGCGCTCAGATACCAGTGGGCCTCACACAATCCAAAAGTGTCCAGTGTCCAAAAGTGTGTGCAGAGATTCAAAATCTCCCTTATCCTCTAGTCACTTTGGTCACAGCTGTGCCATCGAGCCTGTGACATAGCGCACAGATATCAGTGGGCCTCACACAATCCAAAAGTGTCCAGTGTCCAAACGTGTGTGCAGAGATTCAAAATCTCCCTTATCCTCTAGTCACTTTGGTCACAGCTGTGCCATCGAGCCTGTCACATAGCGATCAGATATCAGTGGGCCTCACACAATCCAAAAGTGTCCAGTGTCCAAAAGTGTGTGCAGAGATTCAAAATCTCCCTTATCCTCTAGTCACTTTGGTCACAGCTGTGCCATTGAGCCTGTCACATAGCGCTCAGATATTCATTGGGCCTCACACAATCCAAAAGTGTCCAGTGTCCAAAAGTGTGTGCAGAGATTCAAAATCTCCCTTATCCTCTAGTCACTTTGGTCACAGCTGTGCCATCGAGCCTGTCACATAGCGCTCAGATCTCCGTGGGCCTCACACAATCCAAAAGTGTCCAGTGTCCAAAAGTGTGTGCAGAGATTCAAAATCTCCCTTATCCTCTAGTCACTTTGGTCACAGCTGTGCCATCGAGCCTGTCACATAGTGCACAGATATTCATTGGGCCTCACACAATCCAAAAGTGTCCAGTGTCCAAAAGTGTGTGCAGAGATTCAAAATCTCCCTTATCCTCTAGTCACTTTGGTCACAGCTGTGCCATCGAGCCTGTCACATAGCGCTCAGATATTCATTGGGCCTCACACAATCCAAAAGTGTCCAGTGTCCAAAAGTGTGTGCAGAGATTCAAAATCTCCCTTATCCTCTAGTCACTTTGGTCACAGCTGTGCCATCGAGCCTGTCACATAGCGCTCAGATATTCATTGGGCCTCACACAATCCAAAAGTGTCCAGTGTCCAAAAGTGTGTGCAGAGATTCAAAATCTCCCTTATCCTCTAGTCACTTTGGTCACAGTTGTGCCATCGAGCCTGTCACATAGCGCTCAGATATTCATTGGGCCTCACACAATCCAAAAGTGTCCAGTGTCCAAAAGTGTGTGCAGAGATTCAAAATCTCCCTTAGTCACTTTGGTCACAGCTGTGCCATCGAGCCTGTGACATAGCGCTCAGATATCAGTGGGCCTCACACAATCCAAAAGTGTCCAGTGCCCAAAAGTGTGTGCAGAGATTCAAAATCTCCCTTATCCTCTAGTCACTTTGGTCACAGCTGTGCCATCGAGCCTGTCACATAGCGCTCAGATATTCATTGGGCCTCACACAATCCAAAAGTGTCCAGTGTCCAAAAGTGTGTGCAGAGATTCAAAATCTCCCTTATCCTCTAGTCACTTTGGTCACAGCTGTGCCATCGAGCCTGTCACATAGCGCTCAGATATTCATTGGGCCTCACACAATCCAAAAGTGTCCAGTGTCCAAAAGTGTGTGCAGAGATTCAAAATCTCCCGTATCCTCTAGTCACTTTGGTCACAGCTGTGCCATCGAGCCTGTGACATAGCGCTCAGATATCAGTGGGCCTCACACAATCCAAAAGTGTCCAGTGTCCAAAAGTGTGTGCAGAGATTCAAAATCTCCCTTATCCTCTAGTCACTTTGGTCACAGCTGTGCCATCGAGCCTGTCACATAGCGCTCAGATATCAGTGGGCCTCACACAATCCAAAGTGTCCAGTGTCCAAAAGTGTGTGCAGAGTTTCAAAATCTCCCTTATCCTCTAGTCACTTTGGTCACAGCTGTGCCATCGAGCCTGTCACATAGCGCTCAGATATTCATTGGGCCTCACACAATCCAAAAGTGTCCAGTGTCCAAAAGTGTGTGCAGAGATTCAAAATCTCCCTTATCCTCTAGTCACTTTGGTCACAGCTGTGCCATCGAGCCTGTCACATAGCGCTCAGATATCAGTGGGCCTCACACAATCCAAAAGTGTCCAGTGTCCAAAAGTGTGTGCAGAGATTCAAAATCTCCCTTATCCTCTAGTCACTTTGGTCACAGATGTGCCATCGAGCCTTTCACATAGCGCTCAGATATTCATTGGGCCTCACACAATCCAAAAGTGTCCAGTGTCCAAAGGTGTGTGCAGAGATTCAAAATCTCCCTTATCCTTTAGTCACTTTGGTCACAGCTGTGCCATCGAGCCTGTGACATAGCGCTCAGATATCAGTGGGCCTCACACAATCCAAAAGTGTCCAGTGTCCAAAAGTGTGTGCAGAGATTCAAAATCTCCCTTATCCTCTAGTCAATTTGGTTACAGCTGTGCCATCGAGCCTGTGACATAGCGCTCAGATATCAGTGGGCCTCACACAATCCAAAAGTGTCCAGTGTCCAAAAGTGTATGCAGAGTTTCAAAATCTCCCTTATCCTCTAGTCACTTTGGTCACAGCTGTGCCATCGAGCCTGTCACATAGCGCTCAGATGTCCGTGGGCCTCACACAATCCAAAAGTGTCCAGTGTCCAAAAGTGTGTGCAGAGATTCAAAATCTCCCTTATCCTCTAGTCACTTTGGTCACAGCTGTGCCATCGAGCCTGTCACATAGTGCACAGATATTCATTGGGCCTCACACAATCCAAAAGTGTTCAGTGTCCAAAAGTGTGTGCAGAGATTCAAAATCTCCCTTATCCTCTAGTCACTTTGGTCACAGCTGTGCCATCGAGCCTGTGACATAGCGCTCAGATATCAGTGGGCCTCACACAATCCAAAAGTGTACAGTGTCCAAAAGTGTGTGCAGAGTTTCAAAATCTCCCTTATCCTCTAGTCACTTTGGTCACAGCTGTGCCATCGAGCCTGTCACATAGCGCTCAGATATTCATTGGGCCTCACACAATCCAAAAGTGTCCAGTGTCCAAAAGTGTGTGCAGAGTTTCAAAATCTCCCTTATCCTCTAGTCACTTTGGTCACAGCTGTGCCATCGAGCCTGTGACATAGCGCTCAGATATCAGTGGGCCTCACACAATCCAAAAGTGTCCAGTGTCCAAAAGTGTGTGCAGAGATTCAAAATCTCCCTTATCCTCTAGTCACTTTGGTCACAGCTGTGCCATCAAGCCTGTGACATAGCGCTCAGATATCAGTGGGCCTCACACAATCCAAAAGTGTCCAGTGTCCAAAAGTGTGTGCAGAGATTCAAAATCTCCCTTATCCTCTAGTCACTTTGGTCACAGCTGTGCCATCGAGCCTGTCACATAGCGCTCAGATATTCATTGGGCCTCACACAATCCAAAAGTGTCCAGTGTCCAAAAGTGTGTGCAGAGATTCAAAATCTCCCTTATCCTCTAGTCACTTTGGTCACAGCTGTGCCATCGAGCCTGTCACATAGCGCTCAGATATCAGTGGGCCTCACACAATCCAAAAGTGTCCAGTGTACAAAAGTGTGTGCAGAGATTCAAAATCTCCCTTATCCTCTAGTCACTTTGGTCACAGCTGTGCCATCGAGCCTGTCACATAGCGCTCAGATATCAGTGGGCCTCACACAATCCAAAAGTGTCCAGTGTCCAAAAGTGTGTGCAGAGATTCAAAATCTCCCTTATCCTCTAGTCACTTTGGCCACAGCTGTGCCATCGAGCCTGTCACATAGCGCTCAGATATTCATTGGGCCTCACACAATCCAAAAGTGTCCAGTGTCCAAAAGTGTGTGCAGAGATTCAAAATCTCCCTTATCCTCTAGTCACTTTGGTCACAGCTGTGCCATCGAGCCTGTGACATAGCGCTCAGATATCAGTGGGCCTCAAACAATCCAAAAGTGTCCAGTGTCCAAAAGTGTGTGCAGAGATTCAAAATCTCCCTTATCCTCTAGTCACTTTTGTCACAGCTGTGCCATCGAGCCTGTGACATAGCGCTCAGATATCAGTGGGCCTCACACAATCCAAAAGTGTCCAGTGTCCAAAAGTGTGTGCAGAGATTCAAAATCTCCCTTATCCTCTAGTCACTTTGGTCACAGCTGTGCCATCGAGCCTGTCACATAGCGCTCAGATATTCATTGGGCCTCACACAATCCAAAAGTGTCCAGTGTCCAAAAGTGTGTGCAGAGATTCAAAATCTCCCTTATCCTCTAGTCACTTTGGTCACAGCTGTGCCATCGAGCATGTGACATAGCGCTCAGATACCAGTGGGCCTCACACAATCCAAAAGTGTCCAGTGTCCAAAAGTGTGTGCAGAGATTCAAAATCTCCCTTATCCTCTAGTCACTTTGGTCACAGCTGTGCCATCGAGCCTGTGACATAGCGCACAGATATCAGTGGGCCTCACACAATCCAAAAGTGTCCAGTGTCCAAACGTGTGTGCAGAGATTCAAAATCTCCCTTATCCTCTAGTCACTTTGGTCACAGCTGTGCCATCGAGCCTGTCACATAGCGATCAGATATCAGTGGGCCTCACACAATCCAAAAGTGTCCAGTGTCCAAAAGTGTGTGCAGAGATTCAAAATCTCCCTTATCCTCTAGTCACTTTGGTCACAGCTGTGCCATTGAGCCTGTCACATAGCGCTCAGATATTCATTGGGCCTCACACAATCCAAAAGTGTCCAGTTTCCAAAAGTGTGTGCAGAGATTCAAAATCTCCCTTATCCTCTAGTCACTTTGGTCACAGCTGTGTCATCGAGCCTGTGACATAGCGCTCAGATATCAGTGGGCCTCACACAATCCAAAAGTGTCCAGTGTCCAAAAGTGTGTGCAGAGATTCAAAATCTGCCTTATCCTCTAGTCACTTTGGTCACAGCTGTGCCATCGAGCCTGTCACATAGCGCTCAGATATTCATTGGGCCTCACACAATCGAAAAGTGTCCAGTGTCCAAAAGTGTGTGCAGAGATTCAAAATCTCCCTTATCCTCTAGTCACTTTGGTCACAGCTGTGCCATCGAGCCTGTGACATAGCGCTCAGATATCAGTAGGCCTCACACAATCCAAAAGTGTCCAGTGTCCAAAAGTGTGTGCAGAGATTCAAAATCTCCCTTATCCTCTAGTCACTTTGGTCACAGCTGTGCCATCGAGCCTGTGACATAGCGCTCTGATATCAGTGGGCCTCACACAATCCAAAAGTGTCCAGTGTCCAAAAGTGTGTGCAGAGATTCAAAATCTCCCTTATCCTCTAGTCACTTTGGTCACAGCTGTGCCATCGAGCCTGTCACATAGCGCTCAGATATTCATTGGGCCTCACACAATCCAAAAGTGTCCAGTGTCCAAAAGTGTGTGCAGAGATTCAAAATCTCCCTTATCCTCTAGTCACTTTGGTCACAGCTGTGCCATCGAGCCTGTCAAATAGCGCTCAGATATCAGTGGGCCTCACACAATCCAAAAGTGTCCAGTGTCCAAAAGTGTGTGCAGAGATTCAAAATCTCCCTTATCCTCTAGTCACTTTGGTCACAGCTGTGCCATCGAGCCTGTCACATAGCGCTCAGATATTCATTGGGCCTCACACAATCCAAAAGTGTCCAGTGTCCAAAAGTGTGTGCAGAGATTCAAAATCTCCCTTATCCTCTAGTCACTTTGGTCACAGCTGTGTCATCGAGCCTGTCACATAGCGCTCAGATATTCATTGGGCCTCACACAATCCAAAAGTGTCCAGTGTCCAACAGTGTGTGCAGAGATTCAAAATCTCCCTTATCCTCTAGTCACTTTGGTCACAGTTGTGCCATCGAGCCTGTCACATAGCGCTCAGATATTCATTGGGCCTCACACAATCCAAAAGTGTCCAGTGTCCAAAAGTGTGTGCAGAGATTCAAAATCTCCCTTAGTCACTTTGGTCACAGCTGTGCCATCGAGCCTGTGACATAGCGCTCAGATATCAGTGGGCCTCACACAATCCAAAAGTGTCCAGTGCCCAAAAGTGTGTGCAGAGATTCAAAATCTCCCTTATCCTCTAGTCACTTTGGTCACAGCTGTGCCATCGAGCCTGTCACATAGCGCTCAGATATTCATTGGGCCTCACACAATCCAAAAGTGTCCAGTGTCCAAAAGTGTGTGCAGAGATTCAAAATCTCCCTTATCCTCTAGTCACTTTGGTCACAGCTGTGCCATCGAGCCTGTCACATAGCGCTCAGATATTCATTGGGCCTCACACAATCCAAAAGTGTCCAGTGTCCAAAAGTATGTGCAGAGATTCAAAATCTCCCTTATCCTCTAGTCACTTTGGTCACAGCTGTGCCATCGAGCCTGTGACATAGCGCACAGATATCAGTGGGCCTCACACAATCCAAAAGTGTCCAGTGTCCAAAAGTGTGTGCAGAGATTCAAAATCTCCCTTATCCTCTAGTCACTTTGGTCACATCTGTGCCATCGAGCCTGTCACATAGCGCTCAGATATCAGTGGGCCTCACACAATCCAAAAGTGTCCAGTGTCCAAAAGTGTGTGCAGAGTTTCAAAATCTCCCTTATCCTCTAGTCACTTTGGTCACAGCTGTGCCATCGAGCCTGTCACATAGCGCTCAGATATTCATTGGGCCTCACACAATCCAAAAGAGTCCAGTGTCCAAAAGTGTGTGCAGAGATTCAAAATCTCCCTTATCCTCTAGTCACTTTGGTCACAGCTGTGCCATCGAGCCTGTCACATAGCGCTCAGATATCAGTGATCCTCACACAATCCAAAAGTGTCCAGTGTCCAAAAGTGTGTGCAGAGATTCAAAATCTCCCTTATCCTCTAGTCACTTTGGTCACAGATGTGCCATCGAGCCTTTCACATAGCGCTCAGATATTCATTGGGCCTCACACAATCCAAAAGTGTCCAGTGTCCAAAAGTGTGTGCAGAGATTCAAAATCCCCTTATCCTCTAGTCACTTTGGTCACAGCTGTGCCATCGAGCCTGTCACATAGCGCTCAGATATCAGTGGGCCTCACACAATCCAAAAGTGTCCAGTGTCCAAAAGTGTGTGCAGAGATTCAAAATATCCCTTATCCTCTAGTCAATTTGGTCACAGCTGTGCCATCGAGCCTGTGACATAGCGCTCAGATATCAGTGGGCCTCACACAATCCAAAAGTGTCCAGTGTCCAAAAGTGTATGCAGAGATTCAAAATCTCCCTTATCCTCTAGTCACTTTGGTCACAGCTGTGCCATCGAGCCTGTCACATAGTGCTCAGATGTCCGTGGGCCTCACACAATCCAAAAGTGTCCAGTGTCCAAAAGTGTGTGCAGAGATTCAAAATCTCCCTTATCCTCTAGTCACTTTGGTCACAGCTGTGCCATCGAGCCTGTGACATAGCGCTCAGATATCAGTGGGCCTCACACAATCCAAAAGTGTCCAGTGTCCAAAAGTGTGTGCAGAGATTCAAAATCTCCCTTATCCTCTAGTCACTTTGGTCACAGCTGTGCCATCGAACCTGTCACATAGCGCTCAGATATTCATTGGGCCTCACACAATCCAAAAGTGTCCAGTGTCCAAAAGTGTGTGCAGAGATTCAAAATCTCCCTTATCCTCTAGTCACTTTGGTCACAGCTGTGCCATCGAGCATGTGACATAGCGCTCAGATACCAGTGGGCCTCACACAATCCAAAAGTGTCCAGAGTCCAAAAGTGTGTGCAGAGATTCAAAATCTCCCTTATCCTCTAGTCACTTTGGTCACAGCTGTGCCATCGAGCCTGTGACATAGCGCACAGATATCAGTGGGCCTCACACAATCCAAAAGTGTCCAGTGTCCAAACGTGTGTGCAGAGATTCAAAATCTCCCTTATCCTCTAGTCACTTTGGTCACAGCTGTGCCATCGAGCCTGTCACATAGCGATCAGATATCAGTGGGCCTCACACAATCCAAAAGTGTCCAGTGTCCAAAAGTGTGTGCAGAGATTCAAAATCTCCCTTATCCTCTAGTCACTTTGGTCACAGCTGTGCCATTGAGCCTGTCACTTAGCGCTCAGATATTCATTGGGCCTCACACAATCCAAAAGTGTCCAGTGTCCAAAAGTGTGTGCAGAGATTCAAAATCTCCCTTATCCTCTAGTCACTTTGGTCACAGCTGTGTCATCGAGCCTGTGACATAGCGCTCAGATATCAGTGGGCCTCACACAATCCAAAAGTGTCCAGTGTCCAAAAGTGTGTGCAGAGATTCAAAATCTGCCTTATCCTCTAGTCACTTTGGTCACAGATGTGCCTTCGAGCCTGTCACATAGCGCTCAGATATTCATTGGGCCTCACACAATCGAAAAGTGTCCAGTGTCCAAAAGTGTGTGCAGAGATTCAATATCTCCCTTATCCTCTAGTCACTTTGGTCACAGCTGTGCCATCGAGCCTGTGACATAGCGCTCAGATATCAGTGGGCCTCACACAATCCAAAAGTGTCCAGTGTCCAAAAGTGTGTGCAGAGATTCAAAATCTCCCTTATCCTCTAGTCACTTTGGTCACAGCTGTGCCATCGAGCCTGTGACATAGCGCTCAGATATCAGTGGGCCTCACACAATCCAAAAGTGTCCAGTGTCCAAAAGTGTGTGCAGAGATTTAAAATCTCCCTTATCCTCTAGTCACTTTGGTCACAGCTGTGCCATCGAGCCTGTCACATAGCGCTCAGATATTCATTGGGCCTCACACAATCCAAAAGTGTCCAGTGTCCAAAAGTGTGTGCAGAGATTCAAAATCTCCCTTATCCTCTAGTCACTTTGGTCACAGCTGTGCCATCGAGCCTGTCACATAGCGCTCAGATATCAGTGGGCCTCACACAATCCAAAAGTGTCCAGTGTCCAAAAGTGTGTGCAGAGATTCAAAATCTCCCTTATCCTCTAGTCACTTTGGTCACAGCTGTGCCATCGAGCCTGTCACATAGCGCTCAGATATTCATTGGGCCTCACACAATCCAAAAGTGTCCAGTGTCCAAAAGTGTGTGCAGAGATTCAAAATCTCCCTTATCCTCTAGTCACTTTGGTCACAGCTGTGCCATCGAGCCTGTCACATAGTGCTCAGATATTCATTGGGCCTCACACAATCCAAAAGTGTCCAGTGTCCAAAAGTGTGTGCAGAGATTCAAAATCTCCCTTATCCTCTAGTCACTTTGGTCACAGTTGTGCCATCGAGCCTGTCACATAGCGCTCAGATATTCATTGGGCCTCACACAATCCAAAAGTGTCCAGTGTCCAAAAGTGTGTGCAGAGATTCAAAATCTCCCTTATCCTCTAGTCACTTTGGTCACAGCTGTGCCATCGAGCCTGTCACATAGCGCTCAGATATTCATTGGGCCTCACACAATCCAAAAGTGTCCAGTGTCCAAAAGTGTGTGCAGAGATTCAAAATCTCCCTTATCCTCTAGTCACTTTGGTCACAGCTGTGCCATCGAGCCTGTGACATAGCGCTCAGATATCAGTGGGCCTCACACAATCCAAAAGTGTCCAGTGTACAAAAGTGTGTGCAGAGATTCAAAATCTCCCTTATCCTCTAGTCACTTTGGTCACAGCTGTGTCATCGAGCCTGTGACATAGCGCTCAGATATCAGTGGGCCTCACACAATCCAAAAGTGTCCAGTGTCCAAAAGTGTGTGCAGAGATTCAAAATCTCCCTTATCCTCTAGTCACTTTGGTCACAGCTGTGCCATCGAGCCTGTCACATAGCGCTCAGATATTCATTGGGCCTCACACAATCCAAAAGTGTCCAGTGTCCAAAAGTGTGTGCAGAGATTCAAAATCTCCCTTATCCTCTAGTGACTTTGGTCACAGCTGTGCCATCGAGCCTGTAACATAGCGCTCAGATATCAGTGGGCCTCACACAATCCAAAAGTGTCCAGTGTCCAAAAGTGTGTGCAGAGATTCAAAATCTCCCTTATCCTCTAGTCACTTTGGTCACAGCTGTGCCATCGAGCCTGTCACACAGCGCTCAGATATCAGTGGGCCTCACACAATCCAAAAGTGTCCAGTGTCCAAAAGTGTGTGCAGAGATTCAAAATTTCCCTTATCCTCTAGTCACTTTGGTCACAGCTGTGCCATCGAGCCTGTCACATAGTGCACAGATATTCATTGGGCCTCACACAATCCAAAAGTGTCCAGTGTCCAAAAGTGTGTGCAGAGATTCAAAATCTCCCTTATCCTCTAGTCACTTTGGTCACAGCTGTGCCATCGAGCCTGTCACATAGCGCTCAGATATCAGTGGGCCTCACACAATCCAAAAGTGTCCAGTGTCCAAAAGTTTGTGCAGAGATTCAAAATCTCCCTTATCCTCTAGTCACTTTGGTCACAGCTGTGCCATCGAGCGTGTCACATAGCGCTCAGATATTCATTGGGCCTCACACAATCCAAAAGTGTCCAGTGTCCAAAAGTGTGTGCAGAGATTCAAAATCTCCCTTATCTTCTAGTCACTTTGGTCACAGCTGTGCCATCGAGCCTGTCACTTAGCGCTCAGATATTCATTGGGCCTCACACAATCCAAAAGTGTCCAGTGTCCAAAAGTGTGTGCAGAGATTCAAAATCTCCCTTATCCTTTAGTCACTTTGGTCACAGCTGTGCCATCGAGCCTGTGACATAGCGCTCAGATATCAGTGGGCCTCACACAATCCAAAAGTGTCCAGTGTCCAAAAGTGTGTGCAGAGATTCAAAATCTCCCTTATCCTCTAGTCACTTTTGTCACAGCTGTGCCATCGAGCCTGTGACATAGCGCTCAGATATCAGTGGGCCTCACACAATCCAAAAGTGTCCAGTGTCCAAAAGTGTGTGCAGAGATTCAAAATCTCCCTTATCTTCTAGTCACTTTGGTCACAGCTGTGCCATCGAGCCTGTCACATAGCGCTCAGATATCAGTGGGCCTCACACAATCCAAAAGTGTCCAGTGTCCAAAAGTGTGTGCAGAGATTCAAAATCTCCCTTATCCTCTAGTCACTTTGGTCACAGCTGTGTCATCGAGCCTGTCACATAGCGCTCAGATATTCATTGGGCCTCACACAATCCAAAAGTGTCCAGTGTCCAAAAGTGTGTGCAGAGATTCAAAATCTCCCTTATCCTCTAGTCACTTTGGTCACAGCTGTGCCATCGAGCCTGTCACATAGCGCTCAGATATTCATTGGGCCTCACACAATCCAAAAGTGTCCAGTGTCCAAAAGTGTGTGCAGATTCAAAATCTCCCTTATCCTTTAGTCACTTTGGTCACAGCTGTGCCATCGAGCATGTGACATAGCGCTCAGATATCAGTGGGCCTCACACAATCCAAAAGTGTCCAGTGTCCAAAAGTGTGTGCAGAGATTCAAAATCTCCCTTATCCTCTAGTCACTTTGGTCACAGCTGTGCCATCGAGCCTGTGACATAGCGCTCAGATATCAGTGGGCCTCACACAATTCAAAAGTGTCCAGTGTCCAAAAGTGTGTGCAGAGATTCAAAATCTCCCTTATCCTCTAGTCACTTTGGTCACAGCTGTGCCATCGAGCCTGTCACATAGCGCTCAGATATCAGTGGGCCTCACACAATCCAAAAGTGTCCAGTGTCCAAACGTGTGTGCAGAGATTCAAAATCTCCCTTATCCTCTAGTCACTTTGGTCACAGCTGTGCCATCGAGCCTGTGACATAGCGCTCAGATATAAGTGGGCCTCACACAATCCAAAAGTGTCCAGTGTCCAAAAGTGTATGCAGAGATTCAAAATCTCCCTTATCCTCTAGTCACTTTGGTCACAGCTGTGCCATTGAGCCTGTCACATAGCGCTCAGATATTCATTGGGACTCACACAATCCAAAAGTGTCCAGTGTCCAAAAGTGTGTGCAGAGATTCAAAATCTCCCTTATCCTTTAGTCACTTTGGTCACAGCTGTGTCATCGAGCCTGTGACATAGCGCTCAGATATCAGTGGGCCTCACACAATCCAAAAGTGTCCAGTGTCCAAAAGTGTGCAGAGATTCAAAATCTGCCTTATCCTCTAGTCACTTTGGTCACAGCTGTGCCATCGAGCCTGTCACATAGCGCTCAGATATTCATTGGGCCTCACACAATCGAAAAGTGTCCAGTGTCCAAAAGTGTGTGCAGAGATTCAAAATCTCCCTTATCCTCTAGTCACTTTGGTCACAGCTGTGCCATCGAGCCTGTGACATAGCGCACAGATATCAGTGGGCCTCACACAATCCAAAAGTGTCCAGTGTCCAAAAGTGTGTGCAGAGATTCAAAATCTCCCTTATCCTCTAGTCACTTTGGTCACAGCTGTGCCATCGAGCCTGTGACATAGCGCTCAGATATCAGTGGGCCTCACACAATCCAAAAGTGTTCAGTGTCCAAAAGTGTGTGCAGAGATTCAAAATCTCCCTTATCCTCTAGTCACTTTGGTCACAGCTGTGCCATCGAGCCTGTCACATAGCGCTCAGATATTCATTGGGCCTCACACAATCCAAAAGTGTCCAGTGTCCAAAAGTGTGTGCAGAGATTCAAAATCTCCCTTATCCTCTAGTCACTTTGGTCACAGCTGTGCCATCGAGCCTGTCACATAGCGCTCAGATATCAGTGGGCCTCACACAATCCAAAAGTGTCCAGTGTCCAAAAGTGTGTGCAGAGATTCAAAATCTCCCTTATCCTCTAGTCACTATGGTCAAAGCTGTGCCATCGAGCCTGTCACATAGCGCTCAGATATTCATTGGGCCTCACACAATCCAAAAGTGTCCAGTGTCCAAAAGTGTGTGCAGAGATTCAAAATCTCCCTTATCCTCTAGTCACTTTGGTCACAGCTGTGCCATCGAGCCTGTCACATAGCGCTCAGATATTCATTGGGCCTCACACAATCCAAAAGTGTCCAGTGTCCAAAAGTGTGTGCAGAGATTCAAAATCTCCCTTATCCTCTAGTCACTTTGGTCACAGTTGTGCCATCGAGCCTGTCACATAGCGCTCAGATATTCATTGGGCCTCACACAATCCAAAAGTGTCCAGTGTCCAAAAGTGTGTGCAGAGATTCAAAATCTCCCTTAGTCACTTTGGTCACAGCTGTGCCATCGAGCCTGTGACATAGCGCTCAGATATCAGTGGGCCTCACACAATCCAAAAGTGTCCAGTGCCCAAAAGTGTGTGCAGAGATTCAAAATCTCCCTTATCCTCTAGTCACTTTGGTCACAGCTGTGCCATCGAGCCTGTCACATAGCGCTCAGATATTCATTGGGCCTCACACAATCCAAAAGTGTCCAGTGTCCAAAAGTGTGTGCAGAGATTCAAAATCTCACTTATCCTCTAGTCACTTTGGTCACAGCTGTGCCATCGAGCCTGTCACATAGCGCTCAGATATTCATTGGGCCTCACACAATCCAAAAGTGTCCAGTGTCCAAAATTGTGTGCAGAGATTCAAAATCTCCCTTATCCTCTAGTCACTTTGGTCACAGCTGTGCCATCGAGCCTGTGACATAGCGCTCAGATATCAGTGGGCCTCACACAATCCAAAAGTGTCCAGTGTCCAAAAGTGTGTGCAGAGATTCAAAATCTCCCTTATCCTCTAGTCACTTTGGTCACAGCTGTGCCATCGAGCCTGTCACATAGCGCTCAGATATCAGTGGGCCTCACACAATCCAAAAGTGTCCAGTGTCCAAAAGTGTGTGCAGAGTTTTAAAATCTCCCTTATCCTCTAGTCACTTTGGTCACAGCTGTGCCATCGAGCCTGTCACATAGCGCTCAGATATTCATTGGGCCTCCCACAATCCAAAAGTGTCCAGTGTCCAAAAGTGTGTGCAGAGATTCAAAATCTCCCTTATCCTCTAGTCACTTTGGTCACAGCTGTGCCATCGAGCCTGTGACATAGCGCTCAGATATCAGTGGGCCTCACACAATCCAAAAGTGTCCAGTGTCCAAAAGTGTGTGCAGAGATTCAAAATCTCCCTTATCCTCTAGTCACTTTGGTCACAGCTGTGCCATCAAGCCTGTGACATAGCGCTCAGATATCAGTGGGCCTCACACAATCCAAAAGTGTCCAGTGTCCAAAAGTGTGTGCAGAGATTCAAAATCTCCCTTATCCTCTAGTCACTTTGGTCACAGCTGTGCCATCGAGCCTGTCACATAGCGCTCAGATATTCATTGGGCCTCACACAATCCAAAAGTGTCCAGTGTCCAAAAGTGTGTGCAGAGATTCAAAATCTCCCTTATCCTCTAGTCACTTTGGTCACAGCTGTGCCATCGAGCCTGTGACATAGCGCTCAGATATCAGTGGGCCTCACACAATCCAAAAGTGTCCAGTGTCCAAAAGTGTGTGCAGAGATTCAAAATCTCCCTTATCCTCTAGTCACTTTTGTCACAGCTGTGCCATCGAGCCTGTGACATAGCGCTCAGATATCAGTGGGCCTCACACAATCCAAAAGTGTCCAGTGTCCAAAAGTGTGTGCAGAGATTCAAAATCTCCCTTATCCTCTAGTCACTTTGGTCACAGCTGTGCCATCGAGCCTGTCACATAGCGCTCAGATATTCATTGGGCCTCACACAATCCAAAAGTGTCCAGTGTCCAAAAGTGTGTGCAGAGATTCAAAATCTCCCTTATCCTCTAGTCACTTTGGTCACAGCTGTGCCATCGAGCTTGTGACATAGCGCTCAGATAACAGTGGGCCTCACACAATCCAAAAGTGTACAGTGTCCAAAAGTGTGTGCAGAGATTCAAAATCTCCCTTATCCTCTAGTCTCTTTGGTCACAGCTGTGCCATCGAGCCTGTGACATAGCGCACAGATATCAGTGGGCCTCACACAATCCAAAAGTGTCCAGTGTCCAAACGTGTGTGCAGAGATTCAAAATCTCCCTTATCCTCTAGTCACTTTGGTCACAGCTGTGCCATCGAGCCTGTCACATAGCGATCAGATATCAGTGGGCCTCACACAATCCAAAAGTGTCCAGTGTCCAAAAGTGTGTGCAGAGATTCAAAATCTCCCTTATCCTCTAGTCACTTTGGTCACAGCTGTGCCATTGAGCCTGTCACATAGCGATCAGATATTCATTGGGCCTCACACAATCCAAAAGTGTCCAGTGTCCAAAAGTGTGTGCAGAGATTCAAAATCTCCCTTATCCTCTAGTCACTTTGGTCACAGCTGTGTCATCGAGCCTGTGACATAGCGCTCAGATATCAGTGGGCCTCACACAATCCAAAAGTGTCCAGTGTCCAAAAGTGTGTGCAGAGATTCAAAATCTGCCTTATCCTCTAGTCACTTTGGTCACAGCTGTGCCATCGAGCCTGTCACATAGCGCTCAGATATTCATTGGGCCTCACACAATCGAAAAGTGTCCAGTGTCCAAAAGTGTGTGCAGAGATTCAATATCTCCCTTATCCTCTAGTCACTTTGGTCACAGCTGTGCCATCGAGCCTGTGACATAGCGCTCAGATATCAGTGGGCCTCACACAATCAAAAAGTGTCCAGTGTCCAAAAGTGTGTGCAGAGATTCAAAATCTCCCTTATCCTCTAGTCACTTTGGTCACAGCTGTGCCATCGAGCCTGTGACATAGCGCTCAGATATCAGTGGGCCTCACTCAATCCAAAAGTGTCCAGTGTCCAAAAGTGTGTGCAGAGATTCAAAATCTCCCTTATCCTCTAGTCACTTTAGTCACAGCTGTGCCATCGAGCCTGTCACATAGCGCTCAGATATTCATTGGGCCTCACACAATCCAAAAGTGTCCAGTGTCCAAAAGTGTGTGCAGAGATTCAAAATCTCCCTTATCCTCTAGTCACTTTGGTCACAGCTGTGCCATCGAGCCTGTCACATAGCGCTCAGATATCAGTGGGCCTCACACAATCCAAAAGTGTCCAGTGTCCAAAAGTGTGTGCAGAGATTCAAAATCTCCCTTATCCTCTAGTCACTTTGGTCACAGCTGTGCCATCGAGCCTGTCACATAGCGCTCAGATATTCATTGGGCCTCACACAATCCAAAAGTGTCCAGTGTCCAAAAGTGTGTGCAGAGATTCAAAATCTCCCTTATCCTCTAGTCACTTTGGTCACAGCTGTGCCATCGAGCCTGTCACATAGCGCTCAGATATCAGTGGGCCTCACACAATCCAAAAGTGTCCAGTGTCCAAAAGTTTGTGCAGAGATTCAAAATCTCCCTTATCCTCTAGTCACTTTGGTCACAGCTGTGCCATCGAGCGTGTCACATAGCGCTCAGATATTCATTGGGCCTCACACAATCCAAAAGTGTCCAGTGTCCAAAAGTGTGTGCAGAGATTCAAAATCTCCCTTATCTTCTAGTCACTTTGGTCACAGCTGTGCCATCGAGCCTGTCACTTAGCGCTCAGATATTCATTGGGCCTCACACAATCCAAAAGTGTCCAGTGTCCAAAAGTGTGTGCAGAGATTCAAAATCTCCCTTATCCTTTAGTCACTTTGGTCACAGCTGTGCCATCGAGCCTGTGACATAGCGCTCAGATATCAGTGGGCCTCACACAATCCAAAAGTGTCCAGTGTCCAAAAGTGTGTGCAGAGATTCAAAATCTCCCTTATCCTCTAGTCACTTTTGTCACAGCTGTGCCATCGAGCCTGTGACATAGCGCTCAGATATCAGTGGGCCTCACACAATCCAAAAGTGTCCAGTGTCCAAAAGTGTGTGCAGAGATTCAAAATCTCCCTTATCTTCTAGTCACTTTGGTCACAGCTGTGCCATCGAGCCTGTCACATAGCGCTCAGATATCAGTGGGCCTCACACAATCCAAAAGTGTCCAGTGTCCAAAAGTGTGTGCAGAGATTCAAAATCTCCCTTATCCTCTAGTCACTTTGGTCACAGCTGTGTCATCGAGCCTGTCACATAGCGCTCAGATATTCATTGGGCCTCACACAATCCAAAAGTGTCCAGTGTCCAAAAGTGTGTGCAGAGATTCAAAATCTCCCTTATCCTCTAGTCACTTTGGTCACAGCTGTGCCATCGAGCCTGTCACATAGCGCTCAGATATTCATTGGGCCTCACACAATCCAAAAGTGTCCAGTGTCCAAAAGTGTGTGCAGATTCAAAATCTCCCTTATCCTTTAGTCACTTTGGTCACAGCTGTGCCATCGAGCATGTGACATAGCGCTCAGATATCAGTGGGCCTCACACAATCCAAAAGTGTCCAGTGTCCAAAAGTGTGTGCAGAGATTCAAAATCTCCCTTATCCTCTAGTCACTTTGGTCACAGCTGTGCCATCGAGCCTGTGACATAGCGCTCAGATATCAGTGGGCCTCACACAATTCAAAAGTGTCCAGTGTCCAAAAGTGTGTGCAGAGATTCAAAATCTCCCTTATCCTCTAGTCACTTTGGTCACAGCTGTGCCATCGAGCCTGTCACATAGCGCTCAGATATCAGTGGGCCTCACACAATCCAAAAGTGTCCAGTGTCCAAACGTGTGTGCAGAGATTCAAAATCTCCCTTATCCTCTAGTCACTTTGGTCACAGCTGTGCCATCGAGCCTGTGACATAGCGCTCAGATATAAGTGGGCCTCACACAATCCAAAAGTGTCCAGTGTCCAAAAGTGTATGCAGAGATTCAAAATCTCCCTTATCCTCTAGTCACTTTGGTCACAGCTGTGCCATTGAGCCTGTCACATAGCGCTCAGATATTCATTGGGACTCACACAATCCAAAAGTGTCCAGTGTCCAAAAGTGTGTGCAGAGATTCAAAATCTCCCTTATCCTTTAGTCACTTTGGTCACAGCTGTGTCATCGAGCCTGTGACATAGCGCTCAGATATCAGTGGGCCTCACACAATCCAAAAGTGTCCAGTGTCCAAAAGTGTGCAGAGATTCAAAATCTGCCTTATCCTCTAGTCACTTTGGTCACAGCTGTGCCATCGAGCCTGTCACATAGCGCTCAGATATTCATTGGGCCTCACACAATCGAAAAGTGTCCAGTGTCCAAAAGTGTGTGCAGAGATTCAAAATCTCCCTTATCCTCTAGTCACTTTGGTCACAGCTGTGCCATCGAGCCTGTGACATAGCGCACAGATATCAGTGGGCCTCACACAATCCAAAAGTGTCCAGTGTCCAAAAGTGTGTGCAGAGATTCAAAATCTCCCTTATCCTCTAGTCACTTTGGTCACAGCTGTGCCATCGAGCCTGTGACATAGCGCTCAGATATCAGTGGGCCTCACACAATCCAAAAGTGTTCAGTGTCCAAAAGTGTGTGCAGAGATTCAAAATCTCCCTTATCCTCTAGTCACTTTGGTCACAGCTGTGCCATCGAGCCTGTCACATAGCGCTCAGATATTCATTGGGCCTCACACAATCCAAAAGTGTCCAGTGTCCAAAAGTGTGTGCAGAGATTCAAAATCTCCCTTATCCTCTAGTCACTTTGGTCACAGCTGTGCCATCGAGCCTGTCACATAGCGCTCAGATATCAGTGGGCCTCACACAATCCAAAAGTGTCCAGTGTCCAAAAGTGTGTGCAGAGATTCAAAATCTCCCTTATCCTCTAGTCACTATGGTCAAAGCTGTGCCATCGAGCCTGTCACATAGCGCTCAGATATTCATTGGGCCTCACACAATCCAAAAGTGTCCAGTGTCCAAAAGTGTGTGCAGAGATTCAAAATCTCCCTTATCCTCTAGTCACTTTGGTCACAGCTGTGCCATCGAGCCTGTCACATAGCGCTCAGATATTCATTGGGCCTCACACAATCCAAAAGTGTCCAGTGTCCAAAAGTGTGTGCAGAGATTCAAAATCTCCCTTATCCTCTAGTCACTTTGGTCACAGTTGTGCCATCGAGCCTGTCACATAGCGCTCAGATATTCATTGGGCCTCACACAATCCAAAAGTGTCCAGTGTCCAAAAGTGTGTGCAGAGATTCAAAATCTCCCTTAGTCACTTTGGTCACAGCTGTGCCATCGAGCCTGTGACATAGCGCTCAGATATCAGTGGGCCTCACACAATCCAAAAGTGTCCAGTGCCCAAAAGTGTGTGCAGAGATTCAAAATCTCCCTTATCCTCTAGTCACTTTGGTCACAGCTGTGCCATCGAGCCTGTCACATAGCGCTCAGATATTCATTGGGCCTCACACAATCCAAAAGTGTCCAGTGTCCAAAAGTGTGTGCAGAGATTCAAAATCTCACTTATCCTCTAGTCACTTTGGTCACAGCTGTGCCATCGAGCCTGTCACATAGCGCTCAGATATTCATTGGGCCTCACACAATCCAAAAGTGTCCAGTGTCCAAAATTGTGTGCAGAGATTCAAAATCTCCCTTATCCTCTAGTCACTTTGGTCACAGCTGTGCCATCGAGCCTGTGACATAGCGCTCAGATATCAGTGGGCCTCACACAATCCAAAAGTGTCCAGTGTCCAAAAGTGTGTGCAGAGATTCAAAATCTCCCTTATCCTCTAGTCACTTTGGTCACAGCTGTGCCATCGAGCCTGTCACATAGCGCTCAGATATCAGTGGGCCTCACACAATCCAAAAGTGTCCAGTGTCCAAAAGTGTGTGCAGAGTTTTAAAATCTCCCTTATCCTCTAGTCACTTTGGTCACAGCTGTGCCATCGAGCCTGTCACATAGCGCTCAGATATTCATTGGGCCTCCCACAATCCAAAAGTGTCCAGTGTCCAAAAGTGTGTGCAGAGATTCAAAATCTCCCTTATCCTCTAGTCACTTTGGTCACAGCTGTGCCATCGAGCCTGTGACATAGCGCTCAGATATCAGTGGGCCTCACACAATCCAAAAGTGTCCAGTGTCCAAAAGTGTGTGCAGAGATTCAAAATCTCCCTTATCCTCTAGTCACTTTGGTCACAGCTGTGCCATCAAGCCTGTGACATAGCGCTCAGATATCAGTGGGCCTCACACAATCCAAAAGTGTCCAGTGTCCAAAAGTGTGTGCAGAGATTCAAAATCTCCCTTATCCTCTAGTCACTTTGGTCACAGCTGTGCCATCGAGCCTGTCACATAGCGCTCAGATATTCATTGGGCCTCACACAATCCAAAAGTGTCCAGTGTCCAAAAGTGTGTGCAGAGATTCAAAATCTCCCTTATCCTCTAGTCACTTTGGTCACAGCTGTGCCATCGAGCCTGTGACATAGCGCTCAGATATCAGTGGGCCTCACACAATCCAAAAGTGTCCAGTGTCCAAAAGTGTGTGCAGAGATTCAAAATCTCCCTTATCCTCTAGTCACTTTTGTCACAGCTGTGCCATCGAGCCTGTGACATAGCGCTCAGATATCAGTGGGCCTCACACAATCCAAAAGTGTCCAGTGTCCAAAAGTGTGTGCAGAGATTCAAAATCTCCCTTATCCTCTAGTCACTTTGGTCACAGCTGTGCCATCGAGCCTGTCACATAGCGCTCAGATATTCATTGGGCCTCACACAATCCAAAAGTGTCCAGTGTCCAAAAGTGTGTGCAGAGATTCAAAATCTCCCTTATCCTCTAGTCACTTTGGTCACAGCTGTGCCATCGAGCTTGTGACATAGCGCTCAGATAACAGTGGGCCTCACACAATCCAAAAGTGTACAGTGTCCAAAAGTGTGTGCAGAGATTCAAAATCTCCCTTATCCTCTAGTCTCTTTGGTCACAGCTGTGCCATCGAGCCTGTGACATAGCGCACAGATATCAGTGGGCCTCACACAATCCAAAAGTGTCCAGTGTCCAAACGTGTGTGCAGAGATTCAAAATCTCCCTTATCCTCTAGTCACTTTGGTCACAGCTGTGCCATCGAGCCTGTCACATAGCGATCAGATATCAGTGGGCCTCACACAATCCAAAAGTGTCCAGTGTCCAAAAGTGTGTGCAGAGATTCAAAATCTCCCTTATCCTCTAGTCACTTTGGTCACAGCTGTGCCATTGAGCCTGTCACATAGCGATCAGATATTCATTGGGCCTCACACAATCCAAAAGTGTCCAGTGTCCAAAAGTGTGTGCAGAGATTCAAAATCTCCCTTATCCTCTAGTCACTTTGGTCACAGCTGTGTCATCGAGCCTGTGACATAGCGCTCAGATATCAGTGGGCCTCACACAATCCAAAAGTGTCCAGTGTCCAAAAGTGTGTGCAGAGATTCAAAATCTGCCTTATCCTCTAGTCACTTTGGTCACAGCTGTGCCATCGAGCCTGTCACATAGCGCTCAGATATTCATTGGGCCTCACACAATCGAAAAGTGTCCAGTGTCCAAAAGTGTGTGCAGAGATTCAATATCTCCCTTATCCTCTAGTCACTTTGGTCACAGCTGTGCCATCGAGCCTGTGACATAGCGCTCAGATATCAGTGGGCCTCACACAATCAAAAAGTGTCCAGTGTCCAAAAGTGTGTGCAGAGATTCAAAATCTCCCTTATCCTCTAGTCACTTTGGTCACAGCTGTGCCATCGAGCCTGTGACATAGCGCTCAGATATCAGTGGGCCTCACTCAATCCAAAAGTGTCCAGTGTCCAAAAGTGTGTGCAGAGATTCAAAATCTCCCTTATCCTCTAGTCACTTTAGTCACAGCTGTGCCATCGAGCCTGTCACATAGCGCTCAGATATTCATTGGGCCTCACACAATCCAAAAGTGTCCAGTGTCCAAAAGTGTGTGCAGAGATTCAAAATCTCCCTTATCCTCTAGTCACTTTGGTCACAGCTGTGCCATCGAGCCTGTCACATAGCGCTCAGATATCAGTGGGCCTCACACAATCCAAAAGTGTCCAGTGTCCAAAAGTGTGTGCAGAGATTCAAAATCTCCCTTATCCTCTAGTCACTTTGGTCACAGCTGTGCCATCGAGCCTGTCACATAGCGCTCAGATATTCATTGGGCCTCACACAATCCAAAAGTGTCCAGTGTCCAAAAGTGTGTGCAGAGATTCAAAATCTCCCTTATCCTCTAGTCACTTTGGTCACAGCTGTGCCATCGAGCCTGTCACAAAGCGCTCAGATATTCATTGGGCCTCACACAATCCAAAAGTGTCCAGTGTCCAAAAGTGTGTGCAGAGATTCAAAATCTCCCTTATCCTCTAGTCACTTTGGTCACAGTTGTGCCATCGAGACTGTCACATAGCGCTCAGATATTCATTGGGCCTCACACAATCCAAAAGTGTCCAGTGTCCAAAAGTGTGTGCAGAGATTCAAAATCTCCCTTATCCTCTAGTCACTTTGGTCACAGCTGTGCCATCGAGCCTGTCACATAGCGCTCAGATATTCATTGGGCCTCACACAATCCAAAAGTGTCCAGTGTCCAAAAGTGTGTGCAGAGATTCAAAATCTCCCTTATCCTCTAGTCACTTTGGTCACAGCTGTGCCATCGAGCCTGTCACATAGCGCTCAGATATCAGTGGGCCTCACACAATCCAAAAGTGTCCAGTGTCCAAAAGTGTGTGCAGAGATTCAAAATCTCCCTTATCCTCTAGTCACTTTGGTCACAGCTGTGTCATCGAGCCTGTGACATAGCGCTCAGATATCAGTGGGCCTCACACAATCCAAAAGTGTCCAGTGTCCAAAAGTGTGTGCAGAGATTCAAAATCTCCCTTATCCTCTAGTCACTTTGGTCACAGCTGTGCCATCGAGCCTGTCACATAGCGCTCAGATATTCATTGGGCCTCACACAATCCAAAAGTGTCCAGTGTCCAAAAGTGTGTGCAGAGATTCAAAATCTCCCTTATCATCTAGTCACTTTGGTCACAGCTGTGCCATCGAGCCTGTAACATAGCGCTCAGATATCAGTGGGCCTCACACAATCCAAAAGTGTCCAGTGTCCAAAAGTGTGTGCAGAGATTCAAAATCTCCCTTATCCTCTAGTCACTTTGGTCACAGCTGTGTCATAGAGCCTGTGACATAGCGCTCAGATATCAGTGGGCCTCACACAATCCAAAAGTGTCCAGTGTCCAAAAGTGTGTGCAGAGATTCAAAATCTCCCTTATCCTCTAGTCACTTTGGTCACAGCTGTGCCATCGAGCCTGTCACATAGCGCTCAGATATTCATTGGGCCTCACACAATCCAAAAGTGTCCAGTGTCCAAAAGTGTGTGCAGAGATTCAAAATCTCCCTTATCATCTAGTCACTTTGGTCACAGCTGTGCCATCGAGCCTGTAACATAGCGCTCAGATATCAGTGGGCCTCACACAATCCAAAAGTGTCCAGTGTCCAAAAGTGTGTGCAGAGATTCAAAATCTCCCTTATCCTCTAGTCACTTTGGTCACAGCTGTGTCATCGAGCCTGTGACATAGCGCTCAGATATCAGTGGGCCTCACACAATCCAAAAGTGTCCAGTGTCCAAAAGTGTGTGCAGAGATTCAAAATCTCCCTTATCCTCTAGTCACTTTGGTCACAGCTGTGCCATCGAGCCTGTCACATAGCGCTCAGATATTCATTGGGGCTCACACAATCCAAAAGTGTCCAGTGTCCAAAAGTGTGTGCAGAGATTCAAAATCTCCCTTATCATCTAGTCACTTTGGTCACAGCTGTGCCATCGAGCCTGTAACATAGCGCTCAGATATCAGTGGGCCTCACACAATCCAAAAGTGTCCAGTGTCCAAAAGTGTGTGCAGAGATTCAAAATCTCCCTTATCCTCTAGTCACTTTGGCCACAGCTGTGCCATCGAGCCTGTGACATAGCGCTCAGATATCAGTGGGCCTCACACAATCCAAAAGTGTCCAGTGTCCAAAAGTGTGTGCAGAGATTCAAAATCTCCCTTATTCTCTAGTCACTTTGGTCACAGCTGTGCCATCGAGCCTGTGACATAGCGCTCAGATATCAGTGGGCCTCACACAATCAAAAAGTGTCCAGTGTCCAAAAGTGTGTGCAGAGATTCAAAATCTCCCTTATCCTCTAGTCACTTTGGTCACAGCTGTGCCATCGAGCCTGTGACATAGCGCTCAGATATCAGTGGGCCTCACACAATCCAAAAGTGTCCAGTGTCCAAAAGTGTGTGCAGAGATTCAAAATCTCCCTTATCCTCTAGTCACTTTGGTCACAGCTGTGCCATCGAGCCTGTCACATAGCGCTCAGATATTCATTGGGCCTCACACAATCCAAAAGTGTCCAGTGTCCAAAAGTGTGTGCAGAGATTCAAAATCTCCCTTATCCTCTAGTCACTTTGGTCACAGCTGTGCCATCGAGCCTGTCACATAGCGCTCAGATATCAGTGGGCCTCACACAATCCAAAAGTGTCCAGTGTCCAAAAGTGTGTGCAGAGATTCAAAATCTCCCTTATCCTCTAGTCACTTTGGTCACAGCTGTGCCATCGAGCCTGTCACATAGCGCTCAGATATTCATTGGGCCTCACACAATCCAAAAGTGTCCAGTGTCCAAAAGTGTGTGCAGAGATTCAAAATCTCCCTTATCCTCTAGTCACTTTGGTCACAGCTGTGCCATCGAGCCTGTCACAAAGCGCTCAGATATTCATTGGGCCTCACACAATCCAAAAGTGTCCAGTGTCCAAAAGTGTGTGCAGAGATTCAAAATCTCCCTTATCCTCTAGTCACTTTGGTCACAGTTGTGCCATCGAGACTGTCACATAGCGCTCAGATATTCATTGGGCCTCACACAATCCAAAAGTGTCCAGTGTCCAAAAGTGTGTGCAGAGATTCAAAATCTCCCTTATCCTCTAGTCACTTTGGTCACAGCTGTGCCATCGAGCCTGTCACATAGCGCTCAGATATTCATTGGGCCTCACACAATCCAAAAGTGTCCAGTGTCCAAAAGTGTGTGCAGAGATTCAAAATCTCCTTTATCCTCTAGTCACTTTGGTCACAGCTGTGCCATCGAGCCTGTGACATAGCGCTCAGATATCAGTGGGCCTCACACAATCCAAAAGTGTCCAGTGTCCAAAAGTGTGTGCAGAGATTCAAAATCTCCCTTATCCTCTAGTCACTTTGGTCACAGCTGTGCCATCGAGCCTGTCACATAGCGCTCAGATATTCATTGGGCCTCACACAATCCAAAAGTGTCCAGTGTCCAAAAGTGTGTGCAAAGATTCAAAATCTCCCTTATCCTCTAGTCACTTTGGTCACAGCTGTGCCATCGAGCCTGTGACATAGCGCTCAGATATCAGTGGGCCTCACACAATCCAAAAGTGTCCAGTGTCCAAAAGTGTGTGCAGAGATTCAAAATCTCCCTTATCCTCTAGTCACTTTTGTCACAGCTGTGCCATCGAGCCTGTGACATAGCGCTCAGATATCAGTGGGCCTCACACAATCCAAAAGTGTCCAGTGTCCAAAAGTGTGTGCAGAGATTCAAAATCTCCCTTATCCTCTAGTCACTTTGGTCACAGCTGTGCCATCGAGCCTGTCACATAGCGCTCAGATATTCATTGGGCCTCACACAATCCAAAAGTGTCCAGTGTCCAAAAGTGTGTGCAGAGATTCAAAATCTCCCTTATCCTCTAGTCACTTTGGTCACAGCTGTGCCATCGAGCATGTGACATAGCGCTCAGATAACAGTGGGCCTCACACAATCCAAAAGTGTACAGTGTCCAAAAGTGTGTGCAGAGATTCAAAATCTCCCTTATCCTCTAGTCTCTTTGGTCACAGCTGTGCCATCGAGCCTGTGACATAGCGCACAGATATCAGTGGGCCTCACACAATCCAAAAGTGTCCAGTGTCCAAACGTGTGTGCAGAGATTCAAAATCTCCCTTATCCTCTAGTCACTTTGGTCACAGCTGTGCCATCGAGCCTGTCACATAGCGATCAGATATCAGTGGGCCTCACACAATCCAAAAGTGTCCAGTGTCCAAAAGTGTGTGCAGAGATTCAAAATCTCCCTTATCCTCTAGTCACTTTGGTCACAGCTGTGCCATTGAGCCTGTCACATAGCGATCAGATATTCATTGGGCCTCACACAATCCAAAAGTGTCCAGTGTCCAAAAGTGTGTGCAGAGATTCAAAATCTCCCTTATCCTCTAGTCACTTTGGTCACAGCTGTGTCATCGAGCCTGTGACATAGCGCTCAGATATCAGTGGGCCTCACACAATCCAAAAGTGTCCAGTGTCCAAAAGTGTGTGCAGAGATTCAAAATCTGCCTTATCCTCTAGTCACTTTGGTCACAGCTGTGCCATCGAGCCTGTCACATAGCGCTCAGATATTCATTGGGCCTCACACAATCGAAAAGTGTCCAGTGTCCAAAAGTGTGTGCAGAGATTTAATATCTCCCTTATCCTCTAGTCACTTTGGTCACAGCTGTGCCATCGAGCCTGTGACATAGCGCTCAGATATCAGTGGGCCTCACACAATCAAAAAGTGTCCAGTGTCCAAAAGTGTGTGCAGAGATTCAAAATCTCCCTTATCCTCTAGTCACTTTGGTCACAGCTGTGCCATCGAGCCTGTGACATAGCGCTCAGATATCAGTGGGCCTCACACAATCCAAAAGTGTCCAGTGTCCAAAAGTGTGTGCAGAGATTCAAAATCTCCCTTATCCTCTAGTCACTTTAGTCACAGCTGTGCCATCGAGCCTGTCACATAGCGCTCAGATATTCATTGGGCCTCACACAATCCAAAAGTGTCCAGTGTCCAAAAGTGTGTGCAGAGATTCAAAATCTCCCTTATCCTCTAGTCACTTTGGTCACAGCTGTGCCATCGAGCCTGTCACATAGCGCTCAGATATCAGTGGGCCTCACACAATCCAAAAGTGTCCAGTGTCCAAAAGTGTGTGCAGAGATTCAAAATCTCCCTTATCCTCTAGTCACTTTGGTCACAGCTGTGCCATCGAGCCTGTCACATAGCGCTCAGATATTCATTGGGCCTCACACAATCCAAAAGTGTCCAGTGTCCAAAAGTGTGTGCAGAGATTCAAAATCTCCCTTATCCTCTAGTCACTTTGGTCACAGCTGTGCCATCGAGCCTGTCACAAAGCGCTCAGATATTCATTGGGCCTCACACAATCCAAAAGTGTCCAGTGTCCAAAAGTGTGTGCAGAGATTCAAAATCTCCCTTATCCTCTAGTCACTTTGGTCACAGTTGTGCCATCGAGACTGTCACATAGCGCTCAGATATTCATTGGGCCTCACACAATCCAAAAGTGTCCAGTGTCCAAAAGTGTGTGCAGAGATTCAAAATCTCCCTTATCCTCTAGTCACTTTGGTCACAGCTGTGCCATCGAGCCTGTCACATAGCGCTCAGATATTCATTGGGCCTCACACAATCCAAAAGTGTCCAGTGTCCAAAAGTGTGTGCAGAGATTCAAAATCTCCCTTATCCTCTAGTCACTTTGGTCACAGCTGTGCCATCGAGCCTGTGACATAGCGCTCAGATATCAGTGGGCCTCACACAATCCAAAAGTGTCCAGTGTCCAAAAGTGTGTGCAGAGATTCAAAATCTCCCTTATCCTCTAGTCACTTTGGTCACAGCTGTGTCATCGAGCCTGTGACATAGCGCTCAGATATCAGTGGGCCTCACACAATCCAAAAGTGTCCAGTGACCAAAAGTGTGTGCAGAGATTCAAAATCTCCCTTATCCTCTAGTCACTTTGGTCACAGCTGTGCCATCGAGCCTGTCACATAGCGCTCAGATATTCATTGGGCCTCACACAATCCAAAAGTGTCCAGTGTCCAAAAGTGTGTGCAGAGATTCAAAATCTCCCTTATCATCTAGTCACTTTGGTCACAGCTGTGCCATCGAGCCTGTAACATAGCGCTCAGATATCAGTGGGCCTCACACAATCCAAAAGTGTCCAGTGTCCAAAAGTGTGTGCAGAGATTCAAAATCTCCCTTATCCTCTAGTCACTTTGGTCACAGCTGTGTCATAGAGCCTGTGACATAGCGCTCAGATATCAGTGGGCCTCACACAATCCAAAAGTGTCCAGTGTCCAAAAGTGTGTGCAGAGACTCAAAATCTCCCTTATCCTCTAGTCACTTTGGTCACAGCTGTGCCATCGAGCCTGTCACATAGCGCTCAGATATTCATTGGGCCTCACACAATCCAAAAGTGTCCAGTGTCCAAAAGTGTGTGCAGAGATTCAAAATCTCCCTTATCATCTAGTCACTTTGGTCACAGCTGTGCCATCGAGCCTGTAACATAGCGCTCAGATATCAGTGGGCCTCACACAATCCAAAAGTGTCCAGTGTCCAAAAGTGTGTGCAGAGATTCAAAATCTCCCTTATCCTCTAGTCACTTTGGTCACAGCTGTGTCATCGAGCCTGTGACATAGCGCTCAGATATCAGTGGGCCTCACACAATCCAAAAGTGTCCAGTGTCCAAAAGTGTGTGCAGAGATTCAAAATCTCCCTTATCCTCTAGTCACTTTGGTCACAGCTGTGCCATCGAGCCTGTCACATAGCGCTCAGATATTCATTGGGGCTCACACAATCCAAAAGTGTCCAGTGTCCAAAAGTGTGTGCAGAGATTCAAAATCTCCCTTATCATCTAGTCACTTTGGTCACAGCTGTGCCATCGAGCCTGTAACATAGCGCTCAGATATCAGTGGGCCTCACACAATCCAAAAGTGTCCAGTGTCCAAAAGTGTGTGCAGAGATTCAAAATCTCCCTTATCCTCTAGTCACTTTGGCCACAGCTGTGCCATCGAGCCTGTGACATAGCGCTCAGATATCAGTGGGCCTCACACAATCCAAAAGTGTCCAGTGTCCAAAAGTGTGTGCAGAGATTCAAAATCTCCCTTATTCTCTAGTCACTTTGGTCACAGCTGTGCCATCGAGCCTGTGACATAGCGCTCAGATATCAGTGGGCCTCACACAATCAAAAAGTGTCCAGTGTCCAAAAGTGTGTGCAGAGATTCAAAATCTCCCTTATCCTCTAGTCACTTTGGTCACAGCTGTGCCATCGAGCCTGTGACATAGCGCTCAGATATCAGTGGGCCTCACACAATCCAAAAGTGTCCAGTGTCCAAAAGTGTGTGCAGAGATTCAAAATCTCCCTTATCCTCTAGTCACTTTGGTCACAGCTGTGCCATCGAGCCTGTCACATAGCGCTCAGATATTCATTGGGCCTCACACAATCCAAAAGTGTCCAGTGTCCAAAAGTGTGTGCAGAGATTCAAAATCTCCCTTATCCTCTAGTCACTTTGGTCACAGCTGTGCCATCGAGCCTGTCACATAGCGCTCAGATATCAGTGGGCCTCACACAATCCAAAAGTGTCCAGTGTCCAAAAGTGTGTGCAGAGATTCAAAATCTCCCTTATCCTCTAGTCACTTTGGTCACAGCTGTGCCATCGAGCCTGTCACATAGCGCTCAGATATTCATTGGGCCTCACACAATCCAAAAGTGTCCAGTGTCCAAAAGTGTGTGCAGAGATTCAAAATCTCCCTTATCCTCTAGTCACTTTGGTCACAGCTGTGCCATCGAGCCTGTCACAAAGCGCTCAGATATTCATTGGGCCTCACACAATCCAAAAGTGTCCAGTGTCCAAAAGTGTGTGCAGAGATTCAAAATCTCCCTTATCCTCTAGTCACTTTGGTCACAGTTGTGCCATCGAGACTGTCACATAGCGCTCAGATATTCATTGGGCCTCACACAATCCAAAAGTGTCCAGTGTCCAAAAGTGTGTGCAGAGATTCAAAATCTCCCTTATCCTCTAGTCACTTTGGTCACAGCTGTGCCATCGAGCCTGTCACATAGCGCTCAGATATTCATTGGGCCTCACACAATCCAAAAGTGTCCAGTGTCCAAAAGTGTGTGCAGAGATTCAAAATCTCCCTTATCCTCTAGTCACTTTGGTCACAGCTGTGCCATCGAGCCTGTGACATAGCGCTCAGATATCAGTGGGCCTCACACAATCCAAAAGTGTCCAGTGTCCAAAAGTGTGTGCAGAGATTCAAAATCTCCCTTATCCTCTAGTCACTTTGGTCACAGCTGTGTCATCGAGCCTGTGACATAGCGCTCAGATATCAGTGGGCCTCACACAATCCAAAAGTGTCCAGTGTCCAAAAGTGTGTGCAGAGATTCAAAATCTCCCTTATCCTCTAGTCACTTTGGTCACAGCTGTGCCATCGAGCCTGTCACATAGCGCTCAGATATCCATTGGGCCTCACACAATCCAAAAGTGTCCAGTGTCCAAAAGTGTGTGCAGAGATTCAAAATCTCCCTTATCATCTAGTCACTTTGGTCACAGCTGTGCCATCGAGCCTGTAACATAGCGCTCAGATATCAGTGGGCCTCACACAATCCAAAAGTGTCCAGTGTCCAAAAGTGTGTGCAGAGATTCAAAATCTCCCTTATCCTCTAGTCACTTTGGCCACAGCTGTGCCATCGAGCCTGTGACATAGCGCTCAGATATCAGTGGGCCTCACACAATCCAAAAGTGTCCAGTGTCCAAAAGTGTGTGCAGAGATTCAAAATCTCCCTTATCCTCTAGTCACTTTGGTCAAAGCTGTGCCATCGAGCCTGTCACACAGCGCTCAGATATCAGTGGGCCTCACACAATCCAAAAGTGTCCAGTGTCCAAAAGTGTGTGCAGAGATTCAAAATTTCCCTTATCCTCTAGTCACTTTGGTCACAGCTGTGCCATCGAGCCTGTCACATAGTGCACAGATATTCATTGGGCCTCACACAATCCAAAAGTGTCCAGTGTCAAAAAGTGTGTGCAGAGATTCAAAATCTCCCTTATCCTCTAGTCACTTTGGTCACAGCTGTGCCATCGAGCCTGTCACATAGCGCTCAGATATCAGTGGGCCTCACACAATCCAAAAGTGTCCAGTGTCCAAAAGTTTGTGCAGAGATTCAAAATCTCCCTTATCCTCTAGTCACTTTGGTCACAGCTGTGCCATCGAGCGTGTCACATAGCGCTCAGATATTCATTGGGCCTCACACAATCCAAAAGTGTCCAGTGTCCAAAAGTGTGTGCAGAGATTCAAAATCTCCCTTATCCTCTAGTCACTTTGGTCACAGCTGTGCCATCGAGCCTGTCACATAGCGCTCAGATATTCATTGGGCCTCACACAATCCAAAAGTGTCCAGTGTCCAAAAGTGTGTGCAGAGATTCAAAATCTCCCTTATCCTTTAGTCACTTTGGTCACAGCTGTGCCATCGAGCCTGTGACATAGCGCTCAGATATCAGTGGGCCTCACACAATCCAAAAGTGTCCAGTGTCCAAAAGTGTGTGCAGAGATTCAAAATCTCCCTTATCCTCTAGTCACTTTGGTCACAGCTGTGCCATCGAGCCTGTGACATAGCGCTCAGATATCAGTGGGCCTCACACAATCCAAAAGTGTCCAGTTTCCAAAAGTGTGTGCAGAGATTCAAAATCTCCCTTATCCTCTAGTCACTTTGGTCACAGCTGTGCCATCGAGCCTGTCACATAGCGCTCAGATATCAGTGGGCCTCACACAATCCAAAAGTGTCCAGTGTCCAAAAGTGTGTGCAGAGATTCAAAATCTCCCTTATCTTCTAGTCACTTTGGTCACAGCTGTGCCATCGAGCCTGTCACATAGCGCTCAGATATCAGTGGGCCTCACACAATCCAAAAGTGTCCAGTGTCCAAAAGTGTGTGCAGAGATTCAAAATCTCCCTTATCCTCTAGTCACTTTGGTCACAGCTGTGTCATCGAGCCTGTCACATAGCGCTCAGATATTCATTGGGCCTCACACAATCCAAAAGTGTCCAGTGTCCAAAAGTGTGTGCAGAGATTCAAAATCTCCCTTATCCTCTAGTCACTTTGGTCACAGCTGTGCCATCGAGCCTGTCACATAGCGCTCAGATATTCATTGGGCCTCACACAATCCAAAAGTGTCCAGTGTCCAAAAGTGTGTGCAGAGATTCAAAATCTCCCTTATCCTTTAGTCACATTGGTCACAGCTGTGCCATCGAGCCTGTGACATAGCGCTCAGATATCAGTGGGCCTCACACAATCCAAAAGTGTCCAGTGTCCAAAAGTGTGTGCAGAGATTCAAAATCTCCCTTATCCTCTAGTCACTTTGGTCACAGATGTGCCATCGAGCCTTTCACATAGCGCTCAGATATTCATTGGGCCTCACACAATCCAAAAGTGTCCAGTGTCCAAAAGTGTGTGCAGAGATTCAAAATCTCCCTTATCCTCTAGTCACTTTGGTCACAGATGTGCCATCGAGCCTGTGACATAGCGCTCAGATATCAGTGGGCCTCACACAATCCAAAAGTGTCCAGTGTCCAAAAGTTTATGCAGAGATTCAAAATCTCCCTTATCCTCTAGTCACTTTGGTAACAGCTGTGCCATCGAGCCTGTCACATAGCGCTCAGATGTCCGTGGGCCTCACACAATCCAAAAGTGTCCAGTGTCCAAAAGTGTGTGCAGAGATTCAAAATCTGCCTTATCCTCTAGTCACTTTGGTCACAGCTGTGCCATCGAGCCTGTCACATAGCGCTCAGATATTCATTGGGCCTCACACAATCGAAAAGTGTCCAGTGTCCAAAAGTGTGTGCAGAGATTCAATATCTCCCTTATCCTCTAGTCACTTTGGTCACAGCTGTGCCATCGAGCCTGTGACATAGCGCTCAGATATCAGTGGGCCTCACACAATCAAAAAGTGTCCAGTGTCCAAAAGTGTGTGCAGAGATTCAAAATCTCCCTTATCCTCTAGTCACTTTGGTCACAGCTGTGCCATCGAGCCTGTGACATAGCGCTCAGATATCAGTGGGCCTCACACAATCCAAAAGTGTCCAGTGTCCAAAAGTGTGTGCAGAGATTCAAAATCTCCCTTATCCTCTAGTCACTTTGGTCACAGCTGTGCCATCGAGCCTGTCACATAGCGCTCAGATATTCATTGGGCCTCACACAATCCAAAAGTGTCCAGTGTCCAAAAGTGTGTGCAGAGATTCAAAATCTCCCTTATCCTCTAGTCACTTTGGTCACAGCTGTGCCATCGAGCCTGTCACATAGCGCTCAGATATCAGTGGGCCTCACACAATCCAAAAGTGTCCAGTGTCCAAAAGTGTGTGCAGAGATTCAAAATCTCCCTTATCCTCTAGTCACTTTGGTCACAGCTGTGCCATCGAGCCTGTCACATAGCGCTCAGATATTCATTGGGCCTCACACAATCCAAAAGTGTCCAGTGTCCAAAAGTGTGTGCAGAGATTCAAAATCTCCCTTATCCTCTAGTCACTTTGGTCACAGCTGTGCCATCGAGCCTGTCACATAGCGCTCATATATTCATTGGGCCTCACACAATCCAAAAGTGTCCAGTGTCCAAAAGTGTGTGCAGAGATTCAAAATCTCCCTTATCCTCTAGTCACTTTGGTCACAGTTGTGCCATCGAGACTGTCACATAGCGCTCAGATATTCATTGGGCCTCACACAATCCAAAAGTGTCCAGTGTCCAAAAGTGTGTGCAGAGATTCAAAATCTCCCTTATCCTCTAGTCACTTTGGTCACAGCTGTGCCATCGAGCCTGTCACATAGCGCTCAGATATTCATTGGGCCTCACACAATCCAAAAGTGTCCAGTGTCCAAAAGTGTGTGCAGAGATTCAAAATCTCCCTTATCCTCTAGTCACTTTGGTCACAGCTGTGCCATCGAGCCTGTGACATAGCGCTCAGATATCAGTGGGCCTCACACAATCCAAAAGTGTCCAGTGTCCAAAAGTGTGTGCAGAGATTCAAAATCTCCCTTATCCTCTAGTCACTTTGGTCACAGCTGTGTCATCGAGCCTGTGACATAGCGCTCAGATATAAGTGGGCCTCACACAATCCAAAAGTGTCCAGTGTCCAAAAGTGTGTGCAGAGATTCAAAATCTCCCTTATCCTCTAGTCACTTTGGTCACAGCTGTGCCATCGAGCCTGTCACATAGCGCTCAGATATTCATTGTGCCTCACACAATCCAAAAGTGTCCAGTGTCCAAAAGTGTGTGCAGAGATTCAAAATCTCCCTTATCATCTATTCACTTTGGTCACAGCTGTGCCATCGAGCCTGTAACATAGCGCTCAGATATCAGTGGGCCTCACACAATCCAAAAGTGTCCAGTGTCCAAAAGTGTGTGCAGAGATTCAAAATCTCCCTTATCCTCTAGTCACTTTGGTCACAGCTGTGTCATCGAGCCTGTGACATAGCGCTCAGATATCAGTGGGCCTCACACAATCCAAAAGTGTCCAGTGTCCAAAAGTGTGTGCAGAGATTCAAAATCTCCCTTATCCTCTAGTCACTTTGGTCACAGCTGTGCCATCGAGCCTGTCACATAGCGCTCAGATATTCATTGGGCCTCACACAATCCAAAAGTGTCCAGTGTCCAAAAGTGTGTGCAGAGATTCAAAATCTCCCTTATCATCTAGTCACTTTGGTCACAGCTGTGCCATCGAGCCTGTAACATAGCGCTCAGATATCAGTGGGCCTCACACAATCCAAAAGTGTCCAGTGTCCAAAAGTGTGTGCAGAGATTCAAAATCTCCCTTATCCTCTAGTCACTTTGGTCACAGCTGTGTCATCGAGCCTGTGACATAGCGCTCAGATATCAGTGGGCCTCACACAATCCAAAAGTGTCCAGTGTCCAAAAGTGTGTGCAGAGATTCAAAATCTCCCTTATCCTCTAGTCACTTTGGTCACAGCTGTGCCATCGAGCCTGTCACATAGCGCTCAGATATTCATTGGGCCTCACACAATCCAAAAGTGTCCAGTGTCCAAAAGTGTGTGCAGAGATTCAAAATCTCCCTTATCATCTAGTCACTTTGGTCACAGCTGTGCCATCGAGCCTGTAACATAGCGCTCAGATATCAGTGGGCCTCACACAATCCAAAAGTGTCCAGTGTCCAAAAGTGTGTGCAGAGATTCAAAATCTCCCTTATCCTCTAGTCACTTTGGCCACAGCTGTGCCATCGAGCCTGTGACATAGCGCTCAGATATCAGTGGGCCTCACACAATCCAAAAGTGTCCAGTGTCCAAAAGTGTGTGCAGAGATTCAAAATCTCCCTTATCCTCTAGTCACTTTGGTCACAGCTGTGCCATCGAGCCTGTGACATAGCGCTCAGATATCAGTGGGCCTCACACAATCAAAAAGTGTCCAGTGTCCAAAAGTGTGTGCAGAGATTCAAAATCTCCCTTATCCTCTAGTCACTTTGGTCACAGCTGTGCCATCGAGCCTGTGACATAGCGCTCAGATATCAGTGGGCCTCACACAATCCAAAAGTGTCCAGTGTCCAAAAGTGTGTGCAGAGATTCAAAATCTCCCTTATCCTCTAGTCACTTTGGTCACAGCTGTGCCATCGAGCCTGTCACATAGCGCTCAGATATTCATTGGGCCTCACACAATCCAAAAGTGTCCAGTGTCCAAAAGTGTGTGCAGAGATTCAAAATCTCCCTTATCCTCTAGTCACTTTGGTCACAGCTGTGCCATCGAGCCTGTCACATAGCGCTCAGATATCAGTGGGCCTCACACAATCCAAAAGTGTCCAGTGTCCAAAAGTGTGTGCAGAGATTCAAAATCTCCCTTATCCTCTAGTCACTTTGGTCACAGCTGTGCCATCGAGCCTGTCACATAGCGCTCAGATATTCATTGGGCCTCACACAATCCAAAAGTGTCCAGTGTCCAAAAGTGTGTGCAGAGATTCAAAATCTCCCTTATCCTCTAGTCACTTTGGTCACAGCTGTGCCATCGAGCCTGTCACAAAGCGCTCAGATATTCATTGGGCCTCACACAATCCAAAAGTGTCCAGTGTCCAAAAGTGTGTGCAGAGATTCAAAATCTCCCTTATCCTCTTGTCACTTTGGTCACAGTTGTGCCATCGAGACTGTCACATAGCGCTCAGATATTCATTGGGCCTCACACAATCCAAAAGTGTCCAGTGTCCAAAAGTGTGTGCAGAGATTCAAAATCTCCCTTATCCTCTAGTCACTTTGGTCACAGCTGTGCCATCGAGCCTGTCACATAGCGCTCAGATATTCATTGGGCCTCACACAATCCAAAAGTGTCCAGTGTCCAAAAGTGTGTGCAGAGATTCAAAATCTCCCTTATCCTCTAGTCACTTTGGTCACAGCTGTGCCATCGAGCCTGTGACATAGCGCTCAGATATCAGTGGGCCTCACACAATCCAAAAGTGTCCAGTGTCCAAAAGTGTGTGCAGAGATTCAAAATCTCCCTTATCCTCTAGTCACTTTGGTCACAGCTGTGTCATCGAGCCTGTGACATAGCGCTCAGATATCAGTGGGCCTCACACAATCCAAAAGTGTCCAGTGTCCAAAAGTGTGTGCAGAGATTCAAAATCTCCCTTATCCTCTAGTCACTTTGGTCACAGCTGTGCCATCGAGCCTGTCACATAGCGCTCAGATATTCATTGGGCCTCACACAATCCAAAAGTGTCCAGTGTCCAAAAGTGTGTGCAGAGATTCAAAATCTCCCTTATCATCTAGTCACTTTGGTCACAGCTGTGCCATCGAGCCTGTAACATAGCGCTCAGATATCAGTGGGCCTCACACAATCCAAAAGTGTCCAGTGTCCAAAAGTGTGTGCAGAGATTCAAAATCTCCCTTATCCTCTAGTCACTTTGGCCACAGCTGTGCCATCGAGCCTGTGACATAGCGCTCAGATATCAGTGGGCCTCACACAATCCAAAAGTGTCCAGTGTCCAAAAGTGTGTGCAGAGATTCAAAATCTCCCTTATCCTCTAGTCACTTTGGTCAAAGCTGTGCCATCGAGCCTGTCACACAGCGCTCAGATATCAGTGGGCCTCACACAATCCAAAAGTGTCCAGTGTCCAAAAGTGTGTGCAGAGATTCAAAATTTCCCTTATCCTCTAGTCACTTTGGTCACAGCTGTGCCATCGAGCCTGTCACATAGTGCACAGATATTCATTGGGCCTCACACAATCCAAAAGTGTCCAGTGTCAAAAAGTGTGTGCAGAGATTCAAAATCTCCCTTATCCTCTAGTCACTTTGGTCACAGCTGTGCCATCGAGCCTGTCACATAGCGCTCAGATATCAGTGGGCCTCACACAATCCAAAAGTGTCCAGTGTCCAAAAGTTTGTGCAGAGATTCAAAATCTCCCTTATCCTCTAGTCACTTTGGTCACAGCTGTGCCATCGAGCGTGTCACATAGCGCTCAGATATTCATTGGGCCTCACACAATCCAAAAGTGTCCAGTGTCCAAAAGTGTGTGCAGAGATTCAAAATCTCCCTTATCCTCTAGTCACTTTGGTCACAGCTGTGCCATCGAGCCTGTCACATAGCGCTCAGATATTCATTGGGCCTCACACAATCCAAAAGTGTCCAGTGTCCAAAAGTGTGTGCAGAGATTCAAAATCTCCCTTATCCTTTAGTCACTTTGGTCACAGCTGTGCCATCGAGCCTGTGACATAGCGCTCAGATATCAGTGGGCCTCACACAATCCAAAAGTGTCCAGTGTCCAAAAGTGTGTGCAGAGATTCAAAATCTCCCTTATCCTCTAGTCACTTTGGTCACAGCTGTGCCATCGAGCCTGTGACATAGCGCTCAGATATCAGTGGGCCTCACACAATCCAAAAGTGTCCAGTTTCCAAAAGTGTGTGCAGAGATTCAAAATCTCCCTTATCCTCTAGTCACTTTGGTCACAGCTGTGCCATCGAGCCTGTCACATAGCGCTCAGATATCAGTGGGCCTCACACAATCCAAAAGTGTCCAGTGTCCAAAAGTGTGTGCAGAGATTCAAAATCTCCCTTATCTTCTAGTCACTTTGGTCACAGCTGTGCCATCGAGCCTGTCACATAGCGCTCAGATATCAGTGGGCCTCACACAATCCAAAAGTGTCCAGTGTCCAAAAGTGTGTGCAGAGATTCAAAATCTCCCTTATCCTCTAGTCACTTTGGTCACAGCTGTGTCATCGAGCCTGTCACATAGCGCTCAGATATTCATTGGGCCTCACACAATCCAAAAGTGTCCAGTGTCCAAAAGTGTGTGCAGAGATTCAAAATCTCCCTTATCCTCTAGTCACTTTGGTCACAGCTGTGCCATCGAGCCTGTCACATAGCGCTCAGATATTCATTGGGCCTCACACAATCCAAAAGTGTCCAGTGTCCAAAAGTGTGTGCAGAGATTCAAAATCTCCCTTATCCTTTAGTCACATTGGTCACAGCTGTGCCATCGAGCCTGTGACATAGCGCTCAGATATCAGTGGGCCTCACACAATCCAAAAGTGTCCAGTGTCCAAAAGTGTGTGCAGAGATTCAAAATCTCCCTTATCCTCTAGTCACTTTGGTCACAGATGTGCCATCGAGCCTTTCACATAGCGCTCAGATATTCATTGGGCCTCACACAATCCAAAAGTGTCCAGTGTCCAAAAGTGTGTGCAGAGATTCAAAATCTCCCTTATCCTCTAGTCACTTTGGTCACAGATGTGCCATCGAGCCTGTGACATAGCGCTCAGATATCAGTGGGCCTCACACAATCCAAAAGTGTCCAGTGTCCAAAAGTTTATGCAGAGATTCAAAATCTCCCTTATCCTCTAGTCACTTTGGTAACAGCTGTGCCATCGAGCCTGTCACATAGCGCTCAGATGTCCGTGGGCCTCACACAATCCAAAAGTGTCCAGTGTCCAAAAGTGTGTGCAGAGATTCAAAATCTGCCTTATCCTCTAGTCACTTTGGTCACAGCTGTGCCATCGAGCCTGTCACATAGCGCTCAGATATTCATTGGGCCTCACACAATCGAAAAGTGTCCAGTGTCCAAAAGTGTGTGCAGAGATTCAATATCTCCCTTATCCTCTAGTCACTTTGGTCACAGCTGTGCCATCGAGCCTGTGACATAGCGCTCAGATATCAGTGGGCCTCACACAATCAAAAAGTGTCCAGTGTCCAAAAGTGTGTGCAGAGATTCAAAATCTCCCTTATCCTCTAGTCACTTTGGTCACAGCTGTGCCATCGAGCCTGTGACATAGCGCTCAGATATCAGTGGGCCTCACACAATCCAAAAGTGTCCAGTGTCCAAAAGTGTGTGCAGAGATTCAAAATCTCCCTTATCCTCTAGTCACTTTGGTCACAGCTGTGCCATCGAGCCTGTCACATAGCGCTCAGATATTCATTGGGCCTCACACAATCCAAAAGTGTCCAGTGTCCAAAAGTGTGTGCAGAGATTCAAAATCTCCCTTATCCTCTAGTCACTTTGGTCACAGCTGTGCCATCGAGCCTGTCACATAGCGCTCAGATATCAGTGGGCCTCACACAATCCAAAAGTGTCCAGTGTCCAAAAGTGTGTGCAGAGATTCAAAATCTCCCTTATCCTCTAGTCACTTTGGTCACAGCTGTGCCATCGAGCCTGTCACATAGCGCTCAGATATTCATTGGGCCTCACACAATCCAAAAGTGTCCAGTGTCCAAAAGTGTGTGCAGAGATTCAAAATCTCCCTTATCCTCTAGTCACTTTGGTCACAGCTGTGCCATCGAGCCTGTCACAAAGCGCTCAGATATTCATTGGGCCTCACACAATCCAAAAGTGTCCAGTGTCCAAAAGTGTGTGCAGAGATTCAAAATCTCCCTTATCCTCTAGTCACTTTGGTCACAGTTGTGCCATCGAGACTGTCACATAGCGCTCAGATATTCATTGGGCCTCACACAATCCAAAAGTGTCCAGTGTCCAAAAGTGTGTGCAGAGATTCAAAATCTCCCTTATCCTCTAGTCACTTTGGTCACAGCTGTGCCATCGAGCCTGTCACATAGCGCTCAGATATTCATTGGGCCTCACACAATCCAAAAGTGTCCAGTGTCCAAAAGTGTGTGCAGAGATTCAAAATCTCCCTTATCCTCTAGTCACTTTGGTCACAGCTGTGCCATCGAGCCTGTGACATAGCGCTCAGATATCAGTGGGCCTCACACAATCCAAAAGTGTCCAGTGTCCAAAAGTGTGTGCAGAGATTCAAAATCTCCCTTATCCTCTAGTCACTTTGGTCACAGCTGTGTCATCGAGCCTGTGACATAGCGCTCAGATATCAGTGGGCCTCACACAATCCAAAAGTGTCCAGTGTCCAAAAGTGTGTGCAGAGATTCAAAATCTCCCTTATCCTCTAGTCACTTTGGTCACAGCTGTGCCATCGAGCCTGTCACATAGCGCTCAGATATTCATTGTGCCTCACACAATCCAAAAGTGTCCAGTGTCCAAAAGTGTGTGCAGAGATTCAAAATCTCCCTTATCATCTATTCACTTTGGTCACAGCTGTGCCATCGAGCCTGTAACATAGCGCTCAGATATCAGTGGGCCTCACACAATCCAAAAGTGTCCAGTGTCCAAAAGTGTGTGCAGAGATTCAAAATCTCCCTTATCCTCTAGTCACTTTGGTCACAGCTGTGTCATCGAGCCTGTGACATAGCGCTCAGATATCAGTGGGCCTCACACAATCCAAAAGTGTCCAGTGTCCAAAAGTGTGTGCAGAGATTCAAAATCTCCCTTATCCTCTAGTCACTTTGGTCACAGCTGTGCCATCGAGCCTGTCACATAGCGCTCAGATATTCATTGGGCCTCACACAATCCAAAAGTGTCCAGTGTCCAAAAGTGTGTGCAGAGATTCAAAATCTCCCTTATCATCTAGTCACTTTGGTCACAGCTGTGCCATCGAGCCTGTGACATAGCGCTCAGATATCAGTGGGCCTCACACAATCCAAAAGTGTCCAGTGTCCAAAAGTGTGTGCAGAGATTCAAAATCTCCCTTATCCTCTAGTCACTTTGGTCACAGCTGTGCCATCGAGCCTGTGACATAGCGCTCAGATATCAGTGGGCCTCACACAATCAAAAAGTGTCCAGTGTCCAAAAGTGTGTGCAGAGATTCAAAATCTCCCTTATCCTCTAGTCACTTTGGTCACAGCTGTGCCATCGAGCCTGTGACATAGCGCTCAGATATCAGTGGGCCTCACACAATCCAAAAGTGTCCAGTGTCCAAAAGTGTGTGCAGAGATTCAAAATCTCCCTTATCCTCTAGTCACTTTGGTCACAGCTGTGCCATCGAGCCTGTAACATAGCGCTCAGATATCAGTGGGCCTCACACAATCCAAAAGTGTCCAGTGTCCAAAAGTGTGTGCAGAGATTCAAAATCTCCCTTATCCTCTAGTCACTTTGGCCACAGCTGTGCCATCGAGCCTGTGACATAGCGCTCAGATATCAGTGGGCCTCACACAATCCAAAAGTGTCCAGTGTCCAAAAGTGTGTGCAGAGATTCAAAATCTCCCTTATCCTCTAGTCACTTTGGTCACAGCTGTGCCATCGAGCCTGTCACATAGTGCACAGATATTCATTGGGCCTCACACAATCCAAAAGTGTCCAGTGTCAAAAAGTGTGTGCAGAGATTCAAAATCTCCCTTATCCTCTAGTCACTTTGGTCACAGCTGTGCCATCGAGCCTGTCACATAGCGCTCAGATATCAGTGGGCCTCACACAATCCAAAAGTGTCCAGTGTCCAAAAGTTTGTGCAGAGATTCAAAATCTCCCTTATCCTCTAGTCACTTTGGTCACAGCTGTGCCATCGAGCGTGTCACATAGCGCTCAGATATTCATTGGGCCTCACACAATCCAAAAGTGTCCAGTGTCCAAAAGTGTGTGCAGAGATTCAAAATCTCCCTTATCCTCTAGTCACTTTGGTCACAGCTGTGCCATCGAGCCTGTCACATAGCGCTCAGATATTCATTGGGCCTCACACAATCCAAAAGTGTCCAGTGTCCAAAAGTGTGTGCAGAGATTCAAAATCTCCCTTATCCTTTAGTCACTTTGGTCACAGCTGTGCCATCGAGCCTGTGACATAGCGCTCAGATATCAGTGGGCCTCACACAATCCAAAAGTGTCCAGTGTCCAAAAGTGTGTGCAGAGATTCAAAATCTCCCTTATCCTCTAGTCACTTTGGTCACAGCTGTGCCATCGAGCCTGTGACATAGCGCTCAGATATCAGTAGGCCTCACACAATCCAAAAGTGTCCAGTTTCCAAAAGTGTGTGCAGAGATTCAAAATCTCCCTTATCCTCTAGTCACTTTGGTCACAGCTGTGCCATCGAGCCTGTCACATAGCGCTCAGATATCAGTGGGCCTCACACAATCCAAAAGTGTCCAGTGTCCAAAAGTGTGTGCAGAGATTCAAAATCTCCCTTATCTTCTAGTCACTTTGGTCACAGCTGTGCCATCGAGCCTGTCACATAGCGCTCAGATATCAGTGGGCCTCACACAATCCAAAAGTGTCCAGTGTCCAAAAGTGTGTGCAGAGATTCAAAATCTCCCTTATCCTCTAGTCACTTTGGTCACAGCTGTGTCATCGAGCCTGTCACATAGCGCTCAGATATTCATTGGGCCTCACACAATCCAAAAGTGTCCAGTGTCCAAAAGTGTGTGCAGAGATTCAAAATCTCCCTTATCCTCTAGTCACTTTGGTCACAGCTGTGCCATCGAGCCTGTCACATAGCGCTCAGATATTCATTGGGCCTCACACAATCCAAAAGTGTCCAGTGTCCAAAAGTGTGTGCAGAGATTCAAAATCTCCCTTATCCTTTAGTCACATTGGTCACAGCTGTGCCATCGAGCCTGTGACATAGCGCTCAGATATCAGTGGGCCTCACACAATCCAAAAGTGTCCAGTGTCCAAAAGTGTGTGCAGAGATTCAAAATCTCCCTTATCCTCTAGTCACTTTGGTCACAGATGTGCCATCGAGCCTTTCACATAGCGCTCAGATATTCATTGGGCCTCACACAATCCAAAAGTGTCCAGTGTCCAAAAGTGTGTGCAGAGATTCAAAATCTCCCTTATCCTCTAGTCACTTTGGTCACAGATGTGCCATCGAGCCTGTGACATAGCGCTCAGATATCAGTGGGCCTCACACAATCCAAAAGTGTCCAGTGTCCAAAAGTTTATGCAGAGATTCAAAATCTCCCTTATCCTCTAGTCACTTTGGTAACAGCTGTGCCATCGAGCCTGTCACATAGCGCTCAGATGTCCGTGGGCCTCACACAATCCAAAAGTGTCCAGTGTCCAAAAGTGTGTGCAGAGATTCAAAATCTGCCTTATCCTCTAGTCACTTTGGTCACAGCTGTGCCATCGAGCCTGTCACATAGCGCTCAGATATTCATTGGGCCTCACACAATCGAAAAGTGTCCAGTGTCCAAAAGTGTGTGCAGAGATTCAATATCTCCCTTATCCTCTAGTCACTTTGGTCACAGCTGTGCCATCGAGCCTGTGACATAGCGCTCAGATATCAGTGGGCCTCACACAATCAAAAAGTGTCCAGTGTCCAAAAGTGTGTGCAGAGATTCAAAATCTCCCTTATCCTCTAGTCACTTTGGTCACAGCTGTGCCATCGAGCCTGTGACATAGCGCTCAGATATCAGTGGGCCTCACACAATCCAAAAGTGTCCAGTGTCCAAAAGTGTGTGCAGAGATTCAAAATCTCCCTTATCCTCTAGTCACTTTGGTCACAGCTGTGCCATCGAGCCTGTCACATAGCGCTCAGATATTCATTGGGCCTCACACAATCCAAAAGTGTCCAGTGTCCAAAAGTGTGTGCAGAGATTCAAAATCTCCCTTATCCTCTAGTCACTTTGGTCACAGCTGTGCCATCGAGCCTGTCACATAGCGCTCAGATATCAGTGGGCCTCACACAATCCAAAAGTGTCCAGTGTCCAAAAGTGTGTGCAGAGATTCAAAATCTCCCTTATCCTCTAGTCACTTTGGTCACAGCTGTGCCATCGAGCCTGTCACATAGCGCTCAGATATTCATTGGGCCTCACACAATCCAAAAGTGTCCAGTGTCCAAAAGTGTGTGCAGAGATTCAAAATCTCCCTTATCCTCTAGTCACTTTGGTCACAGCTGTGCCATCGAGCCTGTCACAAAGCGCTCAGATATTCATTGGGCCTCACACAATCCAAAAGTGTCCAGTGTCCAAAAGTGTGTGCAGAGATTCAAAATCTCCCTTATCCTCTAGTCACTTTGGTCACAGTTGTGCCATCGAGACTGTCACATAGCGCTCAGATATTCATTGGGCCTCACACAATCCAAAAGTGTCCAGTGTCCAAAAGTGTGTGCAGAGATTCAAAATCTCCCTTATCCTCTAGTCACTTTGGTCACAGCTGTGCCATCGAGCCTGTCACATAGCGCTCAGATATTCATTGGGCCTCACACAATCCAAAAGTGTCCAGTGTCCAAAAGTGTGTGCAGAGATTCAAAATCTCCCTTATCCTCTAGTCACTTTGGTCACAGCTGTGCCATCGAGCCTGTGACATAGCGCTCAGATATCAGTGGGCCTCACACAATCCAAAAGTGTCCAGTGTCCAAAAGTGTGTGCAGAGATTCAAAATCTCCCTTATCCTCTAGTCACTTTGGTCACAGCTGTGTCATCGAGCCTGTGACATAGCGCTCAGATATCAGTGGGCCTCACACAATCCAAAAGTGTCCAGTGTCCAAAAGTGTGTGCAGAGATTCAAAATCTCCCTTATCCTCTAGTCACTTTGGTCACAGCTGTGCCATCGAGCCTGTCACATAGCGCTCAGATATTCATTGTGCCTCACACAATCCAAAAGTGTCCAGTGTCCAAAAGTGTGTGCAGAGATTCAAAATCTCCCTTATCATCTATTCACTTTGGTCACAGCTGTGCCATCGAGCCTGTAACATAGCGCTCAGATATCAGTGGGCCTCACACAATCCAAAAGTGTCCAGTGTCCAAAAGTGTGTGCAGAGATTCAAAATCTCCCTTATCCTCTAGTTACTTTGGTCACAGCTGTGTCATCGAGCCTGTGACATAGCGCTCAGATATCAGTGGGCCTCACACAATCCAAAAGTGTCCAGTGTCCAAAAGTGTGTGCAGAGATTCAAAATCTCCCTTATCCTCTAGTCACTTTGGTCACAGCTGTGCCATCGAGCCTGTCACATAGCGCTCAGATATTCATTGGGCCTCACACAATCCAAAAGTGTCCAGTGTCCAAAAGTGTGTGCAGAGATTCAAAATCTCCCTTATCATCTAGTCACTTTGGTCACAGCTGTGCCATCGAGCCTGTGACATAGCGCTCAGATATCAGTGGGCCTCACACAATCCAAAAGTGTCCAGTGTCCAAAAGTGTGTGCAGAGATTCAAAATCTCCCTTATCCTCTAGTCACTTTGGTCACAGCTGTGCCATCGAGCCTGTGACATAGCGCTCAGATATCAGTGGGCCTCACACAATCAAAAAGTGTCCAGTGTCCAAAAGTGTGTGCAGAGATTCAAAATCTCCCTTATCCTCTAGTCACTTTGGTCACAGCTGTGCCATCGAGCCTGTGACATAGCGCTCAGATATCAGTGGGCCTCACACAATCCAAAAGTGTCCAGTGTCCAAAAGTGTGTGCAGAGATTCAAAATCTCCCTTATCCTCTAGTCACTTTGGTCACAGCTGTGCCATCGAGCCTGTAACATAGCGCTCAGATATCAGTGGGCCTCACACAATCCAAAAGTGTCCAGTGTCCAAAAGTGTGTGCAGAGATTCAAAATCTCCCTTATCCTCTAGTCACTTTGGCCACAGCTGTGCCATCGAGCCTGTGACATAGCGCTCAGATATCAGTGGGCCTCACACAATCCAAAAGTGTCCAGTGTCCAAAAGTGTGTGCAGAGATTCAAAATCTCCCTTATCCTCTAGTCACTTTGGTCACAGCTGTGCCATCGAGCCTGTCACATAGTGCACAGATATTCATTGGGCCTCACACAATCCAAAAGTGTCCAGTGTCAAAAAGTGTGTGCAGAGATTCAAAATCTCCCTTATCCTCTAGTCACTTTGGTCACAGCTGTGCCATCGAGCCTGTCACATAGCGCTCAGATATCAGTGGGCCTCACACAATCCAAAAGTGTCCAGTGTCCAAAAGTTTGTGCAGAGATTCAAAATCTCCCTTATCCTCTAGTCACTTTGGTCACAGCTGTGCCATCGAGCGTGTCACATAGCGCTCAGATATTCATTGGGCCTCACACAATCCAAAAGTGTCCAGTGTCCAAAAGTGTGTGCAGAGATTCAAAATCTCCCTTATCCTCTAGTCACTTTGGTCACAGCTGTGCCATCGAGCCTGTCACATAGCGCTCAGATATTCATTGGGCCTCACACAATCCAAAAGTGTCCAGTGTCCAAAAGTGTGTGCAGAGATTCAAAATCTCCCTTATCCTTTAGTCACTTTGGTCACAGCTGTGCCATCGAGCCTGTGACATAGCGCTCAGATATCAGTGGGCCTCACACAATCCAAAAGTGTCCAGTGTCCAAAAGTGTGTGCAGAGATTCAAAATCTCCCTTATCCTCTAGTCACTTTGGTCACAGCTGTGCCATCGAGCCTGTGACATAGCGCTCAGATATCAGTAGGCCTCACACAATCCAAAAGTGTCCAGTTTCCAAAAGTGTGTGCAGAGATTCAAAATCTCCCTTATCCTCTAGTCACTTTGGTCACAGCTGTGCCATCGAGCCTGTCACATAGCGCTCAGATATCAGTGGGCCTCACACAATCCAAAAGTGTCCAGTGTCCAAAAGTGTGTGCAGAGATTCAAAATCTCCCTTATCTTCTAGTCACTTTGGTCACAGCTGTGCCATCGAGCCTGTCACATAGCGCTCAGATATCAGTGGGCCTCACACAATCCAAAAGTGTCCAGTGTCCAAAAGTGTGTGCAGAGATTCAAAATCTCCCTTATCCTCTAGTCACTTTGGTCACAGCTGTGTCATCGAGCCTGTCACATAGCGCTCAGATATTCATTGGGCCTCACACAATCCAAAAGTGTCCAGTGTCCAAAAGTGTGTGCAGAGATTCAAAATCTCCCTTATCCTCTAGTCACTTTGGTCACAGCTGTGCCATCGAGCCTGTCACATAGCGCTCAGATATTCATTGGGCCTCACACAATCCAAAAGTGTCCAGTGTCCAAAAGTGTGTGCAGAGATTCAAAATCTCCCTTATCCTTTAGTCACATTGGTCACAGCTGTGCCATCGAGCCTGTGACATAGCGCTCAGATATCAGTGGGCCTCACACAATCCAAAAGTGTCCAGTGTCCAAAAGTGTGTGCAGAGATTCAAAATCTCCCTTATCCTCTAGTCACTTTGGTCACAGATGTGCCATCGAGCCTTTCACATAGCGCTCAGATATTCATTGGGCCTCACACAATCCAAAAGTGTCCAGTGTCCAAAAGTGTGTGCAGAGATTCAAAATCTCCCTTATCCTCTAGTCACTTTGGTCACAGATGTGCCATCGAGCCTGTGACATAGCGCTCAGATATCAGTGGGCCTCACACAATCCAAAAGTGTCCAGTGTCCAAAAGTTTATGCAGAGATTCAAAATCTCCCTTATCCTCTAGTCACTTTGGTAACAGCTGTGCCATCGAGCCTGTCACATAGCGCTCAGATGTCCGTGGGCCTCACACAATCCAAAAGTGTCCAGTGTCCAAAAGTGTGTGCAGAGATTCAAAATCTGCCTTATCCTCTAGTCACTTTGGTCACAGCTGTGCCATCGAGCCTGTCACATAGCGCTCAGATATTCATTGGGCCTCACACAATCGAAAAGTGTCCAGTGTCCAAAAGTGTGTGCAGAGATTCAATATCTCCCTTATCCTCTAGTCACTTTGGTCACAGCTGTGCCATCGAGCCTGTGACATAGCGCTCAGATATCAGTGGGCCTCACACAATCAAAAAGTGTCCAGTGTCCAAAAGTGTGTGCAGAGATTCAAAATCTCCCTTATCCTCTAGTCACTTTGGTCACAGCTGTGCCATCGAGCCTGTGACATAGCGCTCAGATATCAGTGGGCCTCACACAATCCAAAAGTGTCCAGTGTCCAAAAGTGTGTGCAGAGATTCAAAATCTCCCTTATCCTCTAGTCACTTTGGTCACAGCTGTGCCATCGAGCCTGTCACATAGCGCTCAGATATTCATTGGGCCTCACACAATCCAAAAGTGTCCAGTGTCCAAAAGTGTGTGCAGAGATTCAAAATCTCCCTTATCCTCTAGTCACTTTGGTCACAGCTGTGCCATCGAGCCTGTCACATAGCGCTCAGATATCAGTGGGCCTCACACAATCCAAAAGTGTCCAGTGTCCAAAAGTGTGTGCAGAGATTCAAAATCTCCCTTATCCTCTAGTCACTTTGGTCACAGCTGTGCCATCGAGCCTGTCACATAGCGCTCAGATATTCATTGGGCCTCACACAATCCAAAAGTGTCCAGTGTCCAAAAGTGTGTGCAGAGATTCAAAATCTCCCTTATCCTCTAGTCACTTTGGTCACAGCTGTGCCATCGAGCCTGTCACAAAGCGCTCAGATATTCATTGGGCCTCACACAATCCAAAAGTGTCCAGTGTCCAAAAGTGTGTGCAGAGATTCAAAATCTCCCTTATCCTCTAGTCACTTTGGTCACAGTTGTGCCATCGAGACTGTCACATAGCGCTCAGATATTCATTGGGCCTCACACAATCCAAAAGTGTCCAGTGTCCAAAAGTGTGTGCAGAGATTCAAAATCTCCCTTATCCTCTTGTCACTTTGGTCACAGTTGTGCCATCGAGACTGTCACATAGCGCTCAGATATTCATTGGGCCTCACACAATCCAAAAGTGTCCAGTGTCCAAAAGTGTGTGCAGAGATTCAAAATCTCCCTTATCCTCTAGTCACTTTGGTCACAGCTGTGCCATCGAGCCTGTGACATAGCGCTCAGATATCAGTGGGCCTCACACAATCCAAAAGTGTCCAGTGTCCAAAAGTGTGTGCAGAGATTCAAAATCTCCCTTATCCTCTAGTCACTTTGGTCACAGCTGTGTCATCGAGCCTGTGACATAGCGCTCAGATATCAGTGGACCTCACACAATCCAAAAGTGTCCAGTGTCCAAAAGTGTGTGCAGAGATTCAAAATCTCCCTTATCCTCTAGTCACTTTGGTCACAGCTGTGCCATCGAGCCTGTCACATAGCGCTCAGATATTCATTGTGCCTCACACAATCCAAAAGTGTCCAGTGTCCAAAAGTGTGTGCAGAGATTCAAAATCTCCCTTATCATCTATTCACTTTGGTCACAGCTGTGCCATCGAGCCTGTAACATAGCGCTCAGATATCAGTGGGCCTCACACAATCCAAAAGTGTCCAGTGTCCAAAAGTGTGTGCAGAGATTCAAAATCTCCCTTATCCTCTAGTCACTTTGGTCACAGCTGTGTCATCGAGCCTGTGACATAGCGCTCAGATATCAGTGGGCCTCACACAATCCAAAAGTGTCCAGTGTCCAAAAGTGTGTGCAGAGATTCAAAATCTCCCTTATCCTCTAGTCACTTTGGTCACAGCTGTGCCATCGAGCCTGTCACATAGCGCTCAGATATTCATTGGGCCTCACACAATCCAAAAGTGTCCAGTGTCCAAAAGTGTGTGCAGAGATTCAAAATCTCCCTTATCATCTAGTCACTTTGGTCACAGCTGTGCCATCGAGCCTGTAACATAGCGCTCAGATATCAGTGGGCCTCACACAATCCAAAAGTGTCCAGTGTCCAAAAGTGTGTGCAGAGATTCAAAATCTCCCTTATCCTCTAGTCACTTTGGTCACAGCTGTGTCATCGAGCCTGTGACATAGCGCTCAGATATCAGTGGGCCTCACACAATCCAAAAGTGTCCAGTGTCCAAAAGTGTGTGCAGAGATTCAAAATCTCCCTTATCCTCTAGTCACTTTGGTCACAGCTGTGCCATCGAGCCTGTCACATAGCGCTCAGATATTCATTGGGCCTCACACAATCCAAAAGTGTCCAGTGTCCAAAAGTGTGTGCAGAGATTCAAAATCTCCCTTATCATCTAGTCACTTTGGTCACAGCTGTGCCATCGAGCCTGTAACATAGCGCTCAGATATCAGTGGGCCTCACACAATCCAAAAGTGTCCAGTGTCCAAAAGTGTGTGCAGAGATTCAAAATCTCCCTTATCCTCTAGTCACTTTGGCCACAGCTGTGCCATCGAGCCTGTGACATAGCGCTCAGATATCAGTGGGCCTCACACAATCCAAAAGTGTCCAGTGTCCAAAAGTGTGTGCAGAGATTCAAAATCTCCCTTATCCTCTAGTCACTTTGGTCACAGCTGTGCCATCGAGCCTGTGACATAGCGCTCAGATATCAGTGGGCCTCACACAATCAAAAAGTGTCCAGTGTCCAAAAGTGTGTGCAGAGATTCAAAATCTCCCTTATCCTCTAGTCACTTTGGTCACAGCTGTGCCATCGAGCCTGTGACATAGCGCTCAGATATCAGTTTGCCTCACACAATCCAAAAGTGTCCAGTGTCCAAAAGTGTGTGCAGAGATTCAAAATCTCCCTTATCCTCTAGTCACTTTGGTCACAGCTGTGCCATCGAGCCTGTCACATAGCGCTCAGATATTCATTGGGCCTCACACAATCCAAAAGTGTCCAGTGTCCAAAAGTGTGTGCAGAGATTCAAAATCTCCCTTATCCTCTAGTCACTTTGGTCACAGCTGTGCCATCGAGCCTGTCACATAGCGCTCAGATATCAGTGGGCCTCACACAATCCAAAAGTGTCCAGTGTCCAAAAGTGTGTGCAGAGATTCAAAATCTCCCTTATCCTCTAGTCACTTTGGTCACAGCTGTGCCATCGAGCCTGTCACATAGCGCTCAGATATTCATTGGGCCTCACACAATCCAAAAGTGTCCAGTGTCCAAAAGTGTGTGCAGAGATTCAAAATCTCCCTTATCCTCTAGTCACTTTGGTCACAGCTGTGCCATCGAGCCTGTCACAAAGCGCTCAGATATTCATTGGGCCTCACACAATCCAAAAGTGTCCAGTGTCCAAAAGTGTGTGCAGAGATTCAAAATCTCCCTTATCCTCTAGTCACTTTGGTCACAGTTGTGCCATCGAGACTGTCACATAGCGCTCAGATATTCATTGGGCCTCACACAATCCAAAAGTGTCCAGTGTCCAAAAGTGTGTGCAGAGATTCAAAATCTCCCTTATCCTCTAGTCACTTTGGTCACAGCTGTGCCATCGAGCCTGTCACATAGCGCTCAGATATTCATTGGGCCTCACACAATCCAAAAGTGTCCAGTGTCCAAAAGTGTGTGCAGAGATTCAAAATCTCCCTTATCCTCTAGTCACTTTGGTCACAGCTGTGCCATCGAGCCTGTGACATAGCGCTCAGATATCAGTGGGCCTCACACAATCCAAAAGTGTCCAGTGTCAAAAAGTGTGTGCAGAGATTCAAAATCTCCCTTATCCTCTAGTCACTTTGGTCACAGCTGTGTCATCGAGCCTGTGACATAGCGCTCAGATATCAGTGGGCCTCACACAATCCAAAAGTGTCCAGTGTCCAAAAGTGTGTGCAGAGATTCAAAATCTCCCTTATCCTCTAGTCACTTTGGTCACAGCTGTGCCATCGAGCCTGTCACATAGCGCTCAGATATTCATTGGGCCTCACACAATCCAAAAGTGTCCAGTGTCCAAAAGTGTGTGCAGAGATTCAAAATCTCCCTTATCATCTAGTCACTTTGGTCACAGCTGTGCCATCGAGCCTGTAACATAGCGCTCAGATATCAGTGGGCCTCACACAATCCAAAAGTGTCCAGTGTCCAAAAGTGTGTGCAGAGATTCAAAATCTCCCTTATCCTCTAGTCACTTTGGCCACAGCTGTGCCATCGAGCCTGTGACATAGCGCTCAGATATCAGTGGGCCTCACACAATCCAAAAGTGTACAGTGTCCAAAAGTGTGTGCAGAGATTCAAAATCTCCCTTATCCTCTAGTCACTTTGGTCAAAGCTGTGCCATCGAGCCTGTCACACAGCGCTCAGATATCAGTGGGCCTCACACAATCCAAAAGTGTCCAGTGTCCAAAAGTGTGTGCAGAGATTCAAAATTTCCCTTATCCTCTAGTCACTTTGGTCACAGCTGTGCCATCGAGCCTGTCACATAGTGCACAGATATTCATTGGGCCTCACACAATCCAAAAGTGTCCAGTGTCAAAAAGTGTGTGCAGAGATTCAAAATCTCCCTTATCCTCTAGTCACTTTGGTCACAGCTGTGCCATCGAGCCTGTCACATAGCGCTCAGATATCAGTGGGCCTCACACAATCCAAAAGTGTCCAGTGTCCAAAAGTTTGTGCAGAGATTCAAAATCTCCCTTATCCTCTAGTCACTTTGGTCACAGCTGTGCCATCGAGCGTGTCACATAGCGCTCAGATATTCATTGGGCCTCACACAATCCAAAAGTGTCCAGTGTCCAAAAGTGTGTGCAGAGATTCAAAATCTCCCTTATCCTCTAGTCACTTTGGTCACAGCTGTGCCATCGAGCCTGTCACATAGCGCTCAGATATTCATTGGGCCTCACACAATCCAAAAGTGTCCAGTGTCCAAAAGTGTGTGCAGAGATTCAAAATCTCCCTTATCCTTTAGTCACTTTGGTCACAGCTGTGCCATCGAGCCTGTGACATAGCGCTCAGATATCAGTGGGCCTCACACAATCCAAAAGTGTCCAGTGTCCAAAAGTGTGTGCAGAGATTCAAAATCTCCCTTATCCTCTAGTCACTTTGGTCACAGCTGTGCCATCGAGCCTGTGACATAGCGCTCAGATATCAGTGGGCCTCACACAATCCAAAAGTGTCCAGTGTCCAAAAGTGTGTGCAGAGATTCAAAATCTCCCTTATCCTCTAGTCACTTTGGTCACAGCTGTGCCATCGAGCCTGTCACATAGTGCTCAGATATCAGTGGGCCTCACACAATCCAAAAGTGTCCAGTGTCCAAAAGTGTGTGCAGAGATTCAAAATCTCCCTTATCATCTAGTCACTTTGGTCACAGCTGTGCCATCGAGCCTGTCACATAGCGCTCAGATATCAGTGGGCCTCACACAATCCAAAAGTGTCCAGTGTCCAAAAGTGTGTGCAGAGATTCAAAATCTCCCTTATCCTCTAGTCACTTTGGTCACAGCTGTGTCATCGAGCCTGTCACATAGCGCTCAGATATTCATTGGGCCTCACACAATCCAAAAGTGTCCAGTGTCCAAAAGTGTGTGCAGAGATTCAAAATCTCCCTTATCCTCTAGTCACTTTGGTCACAGCTGTGCCATCGAGCCTGTCACATAGCGCTCAGATATTCATTGGGCCTCACACAATCCAAAAGTGTCCAGTGTCCAAAAGTGTGTGCAGAGATTCAAAATCTCCCTTATCCTTTAGTCACATTGGTCACAGCTGTGCCATCGAGCCTGTGACATAGCGCTCAGATATCAGTGGGCCTCACACAATCCAAAAGTGTCCAGTGTCCAAAAGTGTGTGCAGAGATTCAAAATCTCCCTTATCCTCTAGTCACTTTGGTCACAGATGTGCCATCGAGCCTTTCACATAGCGCTCAGATATTCATTGGGCCTCACACAATCCAAAAGTGTCCAGTGTCCAAAAGTGTGTGCAGAGATTCAAAATCTCCCTTATCCTCTAGTCACTTTGGTCACAGATGTGCCATCGAGCCTGTGACATAGCGCTCAGATATCAGTGGGCCTCACACAATCCAAAAGTGTCCAGTGTCCAAAAGTTTATGCAGAGATTCAAAATCTCCCTTATCCTCTAGTCACTTTGGTCACAGCTGTGCCATCGAGCCTGTCACATAGCGCTCAGATGTCCGTGGGCCTCACACAATCCAAAAGTGTCCAGTGTCCAAAAGTGTGTGCAGAGATTCAAAATCTCCCTTATCCTCTAGTCACTTTGGTCACAGCTGTGCCATCGAGCCTGTCACATAGTGCACAGATATTCATTGGGCCTCACACAATCCAAAAGTGTCCAGTGTCCAAAAGTGTGTGCAGAGATTCAAAATCTCCCTTATCCTCTAGTCACTTTGGTCACAGCTGTGCCATCGAGCCTGTGACATAGCGCTCAGATATCAGTGGGCCTCACACAATCCAAAAGTGTCCAGTGTCCAAAAGTGTGTGCAGAGTTTCAAAATCTCCCTTATCCTCTAGTCACTTTGGTCACAGCTGTGCCATCGAGCCTGTCACATAGCGCTCAGATATTCATTGGGCCTCACACAATCCAAAAGTGTCCAGTGTCCAAAAGTGTGTGCAGAGTTTCAAAATCTCCCTTATCCTCTAGTCACTTTGGTCACAGCTGTGCCATCGAGCCTGTGACATAGCGCTCAGATATCAGTGGGCCTCACACAATCCAAAAGTGTCCAGTGTCCAAAAGTGTGTGCAGAGATTCAAAATCTCCCTTATCCTCTAGTCACTTTGGTCACAGCTGTGCCATCGAGCCTGTCACATAGCGCTCAGATATCAGTGGGCCTCACACAATCCAAAAGTGTCCAGTGTACAAAAGTGTGTGCAGAGATTCAAAATCTCCCTTATCCTCTAGTCACTTTGGTCACAGCTGTGCCATCGAGCCTGTCACATAGCGCTCAGATATCAGTGGGCCTCACATAATCCAAAAGTGTCCAGTGTCCAAAAGTGTGTGCAGAGATTCAAAATCTCCCTTATCCTCTAGTCACTTTTGTCACAGCTGTGCCATCGAGCCTGTGACATAGCGCTCAGATATCAGTGGGCCTCACACAATCCAAAAGTGTCCAGTGTCCAAAAGTGTGTGCAGAGATTCAAAATCTCCCTTATCCTCTAGTCACTTTGGTCACAGCTGTGCCATCGAGCCTGTCACATAGCGCTCAGATATTCATTGGGCCTCACACAATCCAAAAGTGTCCAGTGTCCAAAAGTGTGTGCAGAGATTCAAAATCTCCCTTATCCTCTAGTCACTTTGGTCACAGCTGTGCCATCGAGCACGTGACATAGCGCTCAGATACCAGTGGGCCTCACACAATCCAAAAGTGTCCAGTGTCCAAAAGTGTGTGCAGAGATTCAAAATCTCCCTTATCCTCTAGTCACTTTGGTCACAGCTGTGCCATCGAGCCTGTGACATAGCGCACAGATATCAGTGGGCCGCACACAATCCAAAAGTGTCCAGTGTCCAAACGTGTGTGCAGAGATTCAAAATCTCCCTTATCCTCTAGTCACTTTGGTCACAGCTGTGCCATTGAGCCTGTCACATAGCGATCAGATATCAGTGGGCCTCACACAATCCAAAAGTGTCCAGTGTCCAAAAGTGTGTGCAGAGATTCAAAATCTCCCTTATCCTCTAGTCACTTTGGTCACAGCTGTGCCATTGAGCCTGTCACAAAGCGCTCAGATATTCATTGGGCCTCACACAATCCAAAAGTGTCCAGTGTCCAAAAGTGTGTGCAGAGATTCAAAATCTCCCTTATCCTCTAGTCACTTTGGTCACAGCTGTGTCATCGAGCCTGTGACATAGCGCTCAGATATCAGTGGGCCTCACACAATCCAAAAGTGTCCAGTGTCCAAAAGTGTGTGCAGAGATTCAAAATCTGCCTTATCCTCTAGTCACTTTGGTCACAGCTGTGCCATCGAGCCTGTCACATAGCGCTCAGATATTCATTGGGCCTCACACAATCGAAAAGTGTCCAGTGTCCAAAAGTGTGTGCAGAGATTCAAAATCTCCCTTATCCTCTAGTCACTTTGGTCACAGCTGTGTCATCGAGCCTGTGACATAGCGCTGAGATATTAGTGGGCCTCACACAATCCAAAAGTGTCCAATGTCCAAAAGTGTGTACAGAGATTCAAAATCTCCCTTATCCTCTAGTCACTTTGGTCACAGCTGTGCCATCGAGCCTGTGACATAGCGCTCAGATATCAGTGGGCCTCACACAATCCAAAAGTGTCCAGTGTCCAAAAGTGTATGCAGAGATTCAAAATCTCCCTTATCCTCTAGTCACTTTGGTCACAGCTGTGCCATCGAGCCTGTCACATAGCGCTCAGATATCAGTGGGCCTCACACAATCCAAAAGTGTCCAGTGTCCAAAAGTGTGTGCAGAGATTCAAAATCTCCCTTATCCTCTAGTCACTTAGGTCACAGCTGTGCCATCGAGCCTGTCACATAGTGCACAGATATTCATTGGGCCTCACACAATCCAAAAGTGTCCAGTGTCCAAAAGTGTGTGCAGAGATTCAAAATCTCCCTTATCCTCTAGTCACTTTGGTCACAGCTGTGCCATCGAGCCTGTGACATAGCGCTCAGATATCAGTGGGCCTCACACAATCCAAAAGTGTCCAGTGTCCAAAAGTGTGTGCAGAGATTCAAAATCTCCCTTATCCTCTAGTCACTTTGGTCACAGCTGTGCCATCGAGCCTGTCACATAGCGCTCAGATATTCATTGGGCCTCACACAATCCAAAAGTGTCCAGTGTCCAAAAGTGTATGCAGAGATTCAAAATCTCCCTTATCCTCTAGTCACTTTGGTCACAGCTGTGCCATCGAGCCTGTCACATAGCGCTCAGATATCAGTGGGCCTCACACAATCCAAAAGTGTCCAGTGTCCAAAAGTGTGTGCAGAGATTCAAAATCTCCCTTATCCTCTAGTCACTTTGGTCACAGCTGTGCCATCGAGCCTGTCACATAGTGCACAGATATTCATTGGGCCTCACACAATCCAAAAGTGTCCAGTGTCCAAAAGTGTGTGCAGAGATTCAAAATCTCCCTTAGTCACTTTGGTCACAGCTGTGCCATCGAGCCTGTGACATAGCGCTCAGATATCAGTGGGCCTCACACAATCCAAAAGTGTCCAGTGCCCAAAAGTGTGTGCAGAGATTCAAAATCTCCCTTATCCTCTAGTCACTTTGGTCACAGCTGTGCCATCGAGCCTGTCACATAGCGCTCAGATATTCATTGGGCCTCACACAATCCAAAAGTGTCCAGTGTCCAAAAGTGTGTGCAGAGATTCAAAATCTCCCTTATCCTCTAGTCACTTTGGTCACAGCTGTGCCATCGAGCCTGCCACATAGCGCTCAGATATTCATTGGGCCTCACACAATCCAAAAGTGTCCAGTGTCCAAAAGTGTGTGCAGAGATTCAAAATCTCCCTTATCCTCTAGTCACTTTGGTCACAGCTGTGCCATCGAGCCTGTCACATAGCGCTCAGATATCAGTGGGCCTCACACAATCCAAAAGTGTCCAGTGTCCAAAAGTGTGTGCAGAGATTCAAAATCTCCCTTATCCTCTAGTCACTTTGGTCACAGCTGTGCCATCGAGCCTGTCACATAGCGCTCAGATATCAGTGGGCCTCACACAATCCAAAAGTGTCCAGTGTCCAAAAGTGTGTGCAGAGTTTCAAAATCTCCCTTATCCTCTAGTCACTTTGGTCACAGCTGTGCCATCGAGCCTGTCACATAGCGCTCAGATATTCATTGGGCCTCACACAATCCAAAAGTGTCCAGTGTCCAAAAGTGTGTGCAGAGATTCAAAATCTCCCTTATCCTCTAGTCACTTTGGTCACAGCTGTGCCATCGAGCCTGTCACATAGCGCTCAGATATCAGTGGGCCTCACACAATCCAAAAGTGTCCAGTGTCCAAAAGTGTGTGCAGAGATTCAAAATCTCCCTTATCCTCTATTCACTTTGGTCACAGATGTGCCATCGAGCCTTTCACATAGCGCTCAGATATTCATTGGGCCTCACACAATCCAAAAGTGTCCAGTGTCCAAAAGTGTGTGCAGAGATTCAAAATCTCCCTTATCCTCTAGTCACTTTGGACACAGCTGTGCCATCGAGCCTGTCACATAGCGCTCAGATATTCATTGGGCCTCACACAATCCAAAAGTGTCCAGTGTCCAAAAGTGTGTGCAGAGATTCAAAATCTCCCTTATCCTCTAGTCACTTTGGTCACAGCTGTGCCATCGAGCCTGTCACATAGCGCTCAGATATCAGTGGGCCTCACACAATCCAAAAGTGTCCAGTGTCCAAAAGTGTGTGCAGAGATTCAAAATCTCCCTTATCCTCTATTCACTTTGGTCACAGATGTGCCATCGAGCCTTTCACATAGCACTCAGATATTCATTGGGCCTCACACAATCCAAAAGTGTCCAGTGTCCAAAAGTGTGTGCAGAGATTCAAAATCTCCCTTACCCTCTAGTCACTTTGGTCACAGCTGTGCCATCGAGCCTGTGACATAGCGCTCAGATATCAGTGGGCCTCACAAAATCCAAAAGTGTCCAGTGTCCAAAAGTGTGTGCAGAGATTCAAAATCTCCCTTATCCTCTAGTCAATTTGGTCACAGCTGTGCCATCGAGCCTGTGACATAGCGCTCAGATATCAGTGGGCCTCACACAATCCAAAAGTGTCCAGTGTCCAAAAGTGTATGCAGAGATTCAAAATCTCCCTTATCCTCTAGTCACTTTGGTCACAGCTGTGCCATCGAGCCTGTCACATAGCGCTCAGATGTCCGTGGGCCTCACACAATCCAAAAGTGTCCAGTGTCCAAAAGTGTGTGCAGAGATTCAAAATCTCCCTTATCCTCTAGTCACTTTGGTCACAGCTGTGCCATCGAGCCTGTCACATAGTGCACAGATATTCATTGGGCCTCACACAATCCAAAAGTGTCCAGTGTCCAAAAGTGTGTGCAGAGATTCAAAATCTCCCTTATCCTCTAGTCACTTTGGTCACAGCTGTGCCATCGAGCCTGTGACATAGCGCTCAGATATCAGTGGGCCTCACACAATCCAAAAGTGTCCAGTGTCCAAAACTGTGTGCAGAGTTTCAAAATCTCCCTTATCCTCTAGTCACTTTGGTCACAGCTGTGCCATCGAGCCTGTCACATAGCGCTCAGATATTCATTGGGCCTCACACAATCCAAAAGTGTCCAGTGTTCAAAAGTGTGTGCAGAGTTTCAAAATCTCCCTTATCCTCTAGTCACTTTGGTCACAGCTGTGCCATCGAGCCTGTGACATAGCGCTCAGATATCAGTGGGCCTCACACAATCCAAAAGTGTCCAGTGTCCAAAAGTGTGTGCAGAGATTCAAAATCTCCCTTATCCTCTAGTCACTTTGGTCACAGCTGTGCCATCAAGCCTGTGACATAGCGCTCAGATATCAGTGGGCCTCACACAATCCAAAAGTGTCCAGTGTCCAAAAGTGTGTGCAGAGATTCAAAATCTCCCTTATCCTCTAGTCACTTTGGTCACAGCTGTGCCATCGAGCCTGTCACATAGCGCTCAGATATTCATTGGGCCTCACACAATCCAAAAGTGTCCAGTGTCCAAAAGTGTGTGCAGAGATTCAAAATCTCCCTTATCCTCTAGTCACTTTGGTCACAGCTGTGCCATCGAGCCTGTCACATAGCGCTCAGATATCAGTGGGCCTCACACAATCCAAAAGTGTCCAGTGTACAAAAGTGTGTGCAGAGATTCAAAATCTCCCTTATCCTCTAGTCACTTTGGTCACAGCTGTGCCATCGAGCCTGTCACATAGCGCTCAGATATCAGTGGGCCTCACACAATCCAAAAGTGTCCAGTGTACAAAAGTGTGTGCAGAGATTCAAAATCTCCCTTATCCTCTAGTCACTTTGGCCACAGCTGTGCCATCGAGCCTGTCACATAGCGCTCAGATATTCATTGGGCCTCACACAATCCAAAAGTGTCCAGTGTCCAAAAGTGTGTGCAGAGATTCAAAATCTCCCTTATCCTCTAGTCACTTTGGTCACAGCTGTGCCATCGAGCCTGTGACATAGCGCTCAGATATCAGTGGGCCTCACACAATCCAAAAGTGTCCAGTGTCCAAAAGTGTGTGCAGAGATTCAAAATCTCCCTTATCCTCTAGTCACTTTTGTCACAGCTGTGCCATCGAGCCTGTGACATAGCGCTCAGATATCAGTGGGCCTCACACAATCCAAAAGTGTCCAGTGTCCAAAAGTGTGTGCAGAGATTCAAAATCTCCCTTATCCTCTAGTCACTTTGGTCACAGCTGTGCCATCGAGCCTGTCACATAGCGCTCAGATATTCATTGGGCCTCACACAAACCAAAAGTGTCCAGTGTCCAAAAGTGTGTGCAGAGATTCAAAATCTCCCTTATCCTCTAGTCACTTTGGTCACAGCTGTGCCATCGAGCATGTGACATAGCGCTCAGATACCAGTGGGCCTCACACAATCCAAAAGTGTCCAGTGTCCAAAAGTGTGTGCAGAGATTCAAAATCTCCCTTATCCTCTAGTCACTTTGGTCACAGCTGTGCCATCGAGCCTGTGACATAGCGCACAGATATCAGTGGGCCTCACACAATCCAAAAGTGTCCAGTGTCCAAACGTGTGTGCAGAGATTCAAAATCTCCCTTATCCTCTAGTCACTTTGGTCACAGCTGTGCCATCGAGCCTGTCACATAGCGATCAGATATCAGTGGGCCTCACACAATCCAAAAGTGTCCAGTGTCCAAAAGTGTGTGCAGAGATTCAAAATCTCCCTTATCCTCTAGTCACTTTGGTCACAGCTGTGCCATTGAGCCTGTCACATAGCGCTCAGATATTCATTGGGCCTCACACAATCCAAAAGTGTCCAGTGTCCAAAAGTGTGTGCAGAGATTCAAAATCTCCCTTATCCTCTAGTCACTTTGGTCACAGCTGTGTCATCGAGCCTGTGACATAGCGCTCAGATATCAGTGGGCCTCACACAATCCAAAAGTGTCCAGTGTCCAAAAGTGTGTGCAGAGATTCAAAATCTGCCTTATCCTCTAGTCACTTTGGTCACAGCTGTGCCATCGAGCCTGTCACATAGCGCTCAGATATTCATTGGGCCTCACACAATCGAAAAGTGTCCAGTGTCCAAAAGTGTGTGCAGAGATTCAATATCTCCCTTATCCTCTAGTCACTTTGGTCACAGCTGTGCCATCGAGCCTGTGACATAGCGCTCAGATATCAGTGGGCCTCACACAATCAAAAAGTGTCCAGTGTCCAAAAGTGTGTGCAGAGATTCAAAATCTCCCTTATCCTCTAGTCACTTTGGTCACAGCTGTGCCATCGAGCCTGTGACATAGCGCTCAGATATCAGTGGGCCTCACACAATCCAAAAGTGTCCAGTGTCCAAAAGTGTGTGCAGAGATTCAAAATCTCCCTTATCCTCTAGTCACTTTGGTCACAGCTGTGCCATCGAGCCTGTCACATAGCGCTCAGATATTCATTGGGCCTCACACAATCCAAAAGTGTCCAGTGTCCAAAAGTGTGTGCAGAGATTCAAAATCTCCCTTATCCTCTAGTCACTTTGGTCACAGCTGTGCCATCGAGCCTGTCACATAGCGCTCAGATATCAGTGGGCCTCACACAATCCAAAAGTGTCCAGTGTCCAAAAGTGTGTGCAGAGATTCAAAATCTCCCTTATCCTCTAGTCACTTTGGTCACAGCTGTGCCATCGAGCCTGTCACATAGCGCTCAGATATTCATTGGGCCTCACACAATCCAAAAGTGTCCAGTGTCCAAAAGTGTGTGCAGAGATTCAAAATCTCCCTTATCCTCTAGTCACTTTGGTCACAGCTGTGCCATCGAGCCTGTCACATAGCGCTCAGATATTCATTGGGCCTCACACAATCCAAAAGTGTCCAGTGTCCAAAAGTGTGTGCAGAGATTCAAAATCTCCCTTATCCTCTAGTCACTTTGGTCACAGTTGTGCCATCGAGCCTGTCACATAGCGCTCAGATATTCATTGGGCCTCACACAATCCAAAAGTGTCCAGTGTCCAAAAGTGTGTGCAGAGATTCAAAATCTCCCTTATCCTCTAGTCACTTTGGTCACAGCTGTGCCATCGAGCCTGTCACATAGCGCTCAGATATTCATTGGGCCTCACACAATCCAAAAGTGTCCAGTGTCCAAAAGTGTTTGCAGAGATTCAAAATCTCCCTTATCCTCTAGTCACTTTGGTCACAGCTGTGCCATCGAGCCTGTGACATAGCGCTCAGATATCAGTGGGCCTCACACAATCCAAAAGTGTCCAGTGTCCAAAAGTGTGTGCAGAGATTCAAAATCTCCCTTATCCTCTAGTCACTTTGGTCACAGCTGTGTCATCGAGCCTGTGACATAGCGCTCAGATATCAGTGGGCCTCACACAATCCAAAAGTGTCCAGTGTCCAAAAGTGTGTGCAGAGATTCAAAATCTCCCTTATCCTCTAGTCACTTTGGTCACAGCTGTGCCATCGAGCCTGTCACATAGCGCTCAGATATTCATTGGGCCTCACACAATCCAAAAGTGTCCAGTGTCCAAAAGTGTGTGCAGAGATTCAAAATCTCCCTTATCCTCTAGTCACTTTGGTCACAGCTGTGCCATCGAGCCTGTAACATAGCGCTCAGATATCAGTGGGCCTCACACAATCCAAAAGTGTCCAGTGTCCAAAAGTGTGTGCAGAGATTCAAAATCTCCCTTATCCTCTAGTCACTTTGGTCACAGCTGTGCCATCGAGCCTGTGACATAGCGCTCAGATATCAGTGGGCCTCACACAATCCAAAAGTGTCCAGTGTCCAAAAGTGTGTGCAGAGATTCAAAATCTCCCTTATCCTCTAGTCACTTTGGTCACAGCTGTGCCATCGAGCCTGTCACACAGCGCTCAGATATCAGTGGGCCTCACACAATCCAAAAGTGTCCAGTGTCCAAAAGTGTGTGCAGAGATTCAAAATTTCCCTTATCCTCTAGTCACTTTGGTCACAGCTGTGCCATCGAGCCTGTCACATAGTGCACAGATATTCATTGGGCCTCACACAATCCAAAAGTGTCCAGTGTCCAAAAGTGTGTGCAGAGATTCAAAATCTCCCTTATCCTCTAGTCACTTTGGTCACAGCTGTGCCATCGAGCCTGTCACATAGCGCTCAGATATCAGTGGGCCTCACACAATCCAAAAGTGTCCAGTGTCCAAAAGTTTGTGCAGAGATTCAAAATCTCCCTTATCCTCTAGTCACTTTGGTCACAGCTGTGCCATCGAGCGTGTCACATAGCGCTCAGATATTCATTGGGCCTCACACAATCCAAAAGTGTCCAGTGTCCAAAAGTGTGTGCAGAGATTCAAAATCTCCCTTATCCTCTAGTCACTTTGGTCACAGCTGTGCCATCGAGCCTGTCACATAGCGCTCAGATATTCATTGGGCCTCACACAATCCAAAAGTGTCCAGTGTCCAAAAGTGTGTGCAGAGATTCAAAATCTCCCTTATCCTTTAGTCACTTTGGTCACAGCTGTGCCATCGAGCCTGTGACATAGCGCTCAGATATCAGTGGGCCTCACACAATCCAAAAGTGTCCAGTGTCCAAAAGTGTGTGCAGAGATTCAAAATCTCCCTTATCCTCTAGTCACTTTGGTCACAGCTGTGCCATCGAGCCTGTGACATAGCGCTCAGATATCAGTGGGCCTCACACAATCCAAAAGTGTCCAGTGTCCAAAAGTGTGTGCAGAGATTCAAAATCTCCCTTATCCTCTAGTCACTTTGGTCACAGCTGTGCCATCGAGCCTGTCACATAGCGCTCAGATATCAGTGGGCCTCACACAATCCAAAAGTGTCCAGTGTCCAAAAGTGTGTGCAGAGATTCAAAATCTCCCTTATCTTCTAGTCACTTTGGTCACAGCTGTGCCATCGAGCCTGTCACATAGCGCTCAGATATCAGTGGGCCTCACACAATCCAAAAGTGTCCAGTGTCCAAAAGTGTGTGCAGAGATTCAAAATCTCCCTTATCCTCTAGTCACTTTGGTCACAGCTGTGTCATCGAGCCTGTCACATAGCGCTCAGATATTCATTGGGCCTCACACAATCCAAAAGTGTCCAGTGTCCAAAAGTGTGTGCAGAGATTCAAAATCTCCCTTATCCTCTAGTCACTTTGGTCACAGCTGTGCCATCGAGCCTGTCACATAGCGCTCAGATATCAGTGGGCCTCACACAATCCAAAAGTGTCCAGTGTCCAAAAGTGTGTGCAGAGATTCAAAAAATCCCTTATCCTCTAGTCACTTTGGTCACAGCTGTGCCATCGAGCCTGTCACATAGCGCTCAGATATTCATTGGGCCTCACACAATCCAAAAGTGTCCAGTGTCCAAAAGTGTGTGCAGAGATTCAAAATCTCCCTTATCCTCTAGTAACTTTGGTCACAGCTGTGCCATCGAGCCTGTGACATAGCGCTCAGATATCAGTGGGCCTCACACAATCCAAAAGTGTCCAGTGTCCAAAAGTGTGTGCAGAGATTCAAAATCTCCCTTATCCTCTAGTCACTTTGGTCACAGCTGTGCCATCGAGCCTGTCACATAGCGCTCAGATATCAGTGGGCCTCACACAATCCAAAAGTGTCCAGTGTCCAAAAGTGTGTGCAGAGTTTCAAAATCTCACTTATCCTCTAGTCACTTTGGTCACAGCTGTGCCATCGAGCCTGTCACATAGCGCTCAGATATTCATTGGGCCTCACACAATCCAAAAGTGTCCAGTGTCCAAAAGTGTGTGCAGAGATTCAAAATCTCCCTTATCCTCTAGTCACTTTGGTCACAGCTGTGCCATCGAGCCTGTGACATAGCGCTCAGATATCAGTGGGCCTCACACAATCCAAAAGTGTCCAGTGTCCAAAAGTGTGTGCAGAGATTCAAAATCTCCCTTATCCTCTAGTCACTTTGGTCACAGATGTGCCATCGAGCCTTTCACATAGCGCTCAGATATTCATTGGGCCTCACACAATCCAAAAGTGTCCAGTGTCCAAAAGTGTGTGCAGAGATTCAAAATCTCCCTTATCCTCTAGTCACTTTGGTCACAGCTGTGCCATCGAGCCTGTGACATAGCGCTCAGATATCAGTGGGCCTCACACAATCCAAAAGTGTCCAGTGTCCAAAAGTGTGTGCAGAGATTCAAAATCTCCCTTATCCTCTAGTCAATTTGGTCACAGCTGTGCCATCGAGCCTGTGACATAGAACTCAGATATCAGTGGGCCTCACACAATCCAAAAGTGTCCAGTGTCCAAAAGTTTATGCAGAGGTTCAAAATCTCCCTTATCCTCTAGTCACTTTGGTCACAGCTGTGCCATCGAGCCTGTCACATAGCGCTCAGATGTCCGTGGGCCTCACACAATCCAAAAGTGTCCAGTGTCCAAAAGTGTGTGCAGAGATTCAAAATCTCCCTTATCCTCTAGTCACTTTGGTCACAGCTGTGCCATCGAGCCTGTAACATAGTGCACAGATATTCATTGGGCCTCACACAATCCAAAAGTGTCCAGTGTCCAAAAGTGTGTGCAGAGATTCAAAATCTCCCTTATCCTCTAGTCACTTTGGTCACAGCTGTGCCATCGAGCCTGTGACATAGCGCTCAGATATCAGTGGGCCTCACACAATCCAAAAGTGTCCAGTGTCCAAAAGTGTGTGCAGAGTTTCAAAATCTCCCTTATCCTCTAGTCACTTTGGTCACAGCTGTGCCATCGAGCCTGTCACATAGCGCTCAGATATTCATTGGGCCTCACACAATCCAAAAGTGTCCAGTGTCCAAAAGTGTGTGCAGAGTTTCAAAATTTCCCTTATCCTCTAGTCACTTTGGTCACAGCTGTGCCATCGAGCCTGTGACATAGCGCTCAGATATCAGTGGGCCTCACACAATCCAAAAGTGTCCAGTGTCCAAAAGTGTGTGCAGAGATTCAAAATCTCCCTTATCCTCTAGTCACTTTGGTCACAGCTGTGCCATCAAGCCTGTGACATAGCGCTCAGATATCAGTGGGCCTCACACAATCCAAAAGTGTCCAGTGTCCAAAAGTGTGTGCAGAGATTCAAAATCTCCCTTATCCTCTTGTCACTTTGGTCACAGCTGTGCCATCGAGCCTGTCACATAGCGCTCAGATATTCATTGGGCCTCACACAATCCAAAAGTGTCCAGTGTCCAAAAGTGTGTGCAGAGATTCAAAATCTCCCTTATCCTCTAGTCACTTTGGTCACAGCTGTGCCATCGAGCCTGTCACATAGCGCTCAGATATCAGTGGGCCTCACACAATCCAAAAGTGTCCAGTGTACAAAAGTGTGTGCAGAGATTCAAAATCTCCCTTATCCTCTAGTCACTTTGGTCACAGCTGTGCCATCGAGCCTGTCACATAGCGCTCAGATATCAGTGGGCCTCACATAATCCAAAAGTGTCCAGTGTCCAAAAGTGTGTGCAGAGATTCAAAATCTCCCTTATCCTCTAGTCACTTTGGCCACAGCTGTGCCATCGAGCCTGTCACATAGCGCTCAGATATTCATTGGGCCTCACACAATCCAAAAGTGTCCAGTGTCCATAAGTGTGTGCAGAGATTCAAAATCTCCCTTATCCTCTAGTCACTTTTGTCACAGCTGTGCCATCGAGCCTGTGACATAGCGCTCAGATATCAGTGGGCCTCACACAATCCAAAAGTGTCCAGTGTCCAAAAGTGTGTGCAGAGATTCAAAATCTCCCTTATCCTCTAGTCACTTTGGTCACAGCTGTGCCATCGAGCCTGTCACATAGCGCTCAGATATTCATTGGGCCTCACACAATCCAAAAGTGTCCAGTGTCCAAAAGTGTGTGCAGAGATTCAAAATCTCCCTTATCCTCTAGTCACTTTGGTCACAGCTGTGCCATCGAGCCTGTCACATAGCGCTCAGATATTCATTGGGCCTCACACAATCCAAAAGTGTCCAGTGTCCAAAAGTGTGTGCAGAGATTCAAAATCTCCCTTATCCTCTAGTCACTTTGGTCACAGCTGTGCCATCGAGCCTGTGACATAGCGCACAGATATCAGTGGGCCTCACACAATCCAAAAGTGTCCAGTGTCCAAACGTGTGTGCAGAGATTCAAAATCTCCCTTATCCTCTAGTCACTTTGGTCACAGCTGTGCCATCGAGCCTGTCACATAGCGATCAGATATCAGTGGGCCTCACACAATCCAAAAGTGTCCAGTGTCCAAAAGTGTGTGCAGAGATTCAAAATCTCCCTTATCCTCTAGTCACTTTGGTCACAGCTGTGCCATCGAGCCTGTCACATAGCGCTCAGATATTCATTGGGCCTCACACAATCCAAAAGTGTCCAGTGTCCAAAAGTGTATGCAGAGATTCAAAATCTCCCTTATCCTCTAGTCACTTTGGTCACAGCTGTGCCATCGAGCCTGTCACATAGCGCTAAGATATCAGTGGGCCTCACACAATCCAAAAGTGTCCAGTGTCCAAAAGTGTGTGCAGAGATTCAAAATCTCCCTTATCCTCTAGTCACTTTGGTCACAGCTGTGCCATCGAGCCTGTCACATAGTGCACAGATATTCATTGGGCCTCACACAATCCAAAAGTGTCCAGTGTCCAAAAGTGTGTGCAGAGATTCAAAATCTTCCTTAGTCACTTTGGTCACAGCTGTGCCATCGAGCCTGTGACATAGCGCTCAGATATCAGTGGGCCTCACACAATCCAAAAGTGTCCAGTGCCGAAAAGTGTGTGCAGAGATTCAAAATCTCCCTTATCCTCTAGTCACTTTGGTCACAGCTGTGCCATCGAGCCTGTCACATAGCGCTCAGATATCAGTGGGCCTCACACAATCCAAAAGTGTCCAGTGTCCAAAAGTGTGTGCAGAGTTTCAAAATCTCCCTTATCCTCTAGTCACTTTGGTCACAGCTGTGCCATCGAGCCTGTCACATAGCGCTCAGATATTCATTGGGCCTCACACAATCCAAAAGTGTCCAGTGTCCAAAAGTGTGTGCAGAGATTCAAAATCTCCCTTATCCTCTAGTCACTTTGGTCACAGCTGTGCCATCGAGCCTGTCACATAGCGCTCAGATATCAGTGGGCCTCACACAATCCAAAAGTGTCCAGTGTCCAAAAGTGTGTGCAGAGATTCAAAATCTCCCTTATCCTCTATTCACTTTGGTCACAGATGTGCCATCGAGCCTTTCACATAGCGCTCAGATATTCATTGGGCCTCACACAATCCAAAAGTGTCCAGTGTCCAAAAGTGTGTGCAGAGATTCAAAATCTCCCTTATCCTCTAGTCACTTTGGTCACAGCTGTGCCATCGAGCCTGTCACATAGCGCTCAGATATTCATTGGGCCTCACACAATCCAAAAGTGTCCAGTGTCCAAAAGTGTGTGCAGAGATTCAAAATCTCCCTTATCCTCTAGTCACTTTGGTCACAGCTGTGCCATCGAGCCTGTCACATAGCGCTCAGATATCAGTGGGCCTCACACAATCCAAAAGTGTCCAGTGTCCAAAAGTGTGTGCAGAGATTCAAAATCTCCCTTATCCTCTATTCACTTTGGTCACAGATGTGCCATCGAACCTTTCACATAGCGCTCAGATATTCATTGGGCCTCGCACAATCCAAAAGTGTCCAGTGTCCAAAAGTGTGTGCAGAGATTCAAAATCTCCCTTACCCTCTAGTCACTTTGGTCACAGCTGTGCCATCGAGCCTGTGACATAGCGCTCAGATATCAGTGGGCCTCACAAAATCCAAAAGTGTCCAGTGTCCAAAAGTGTGTGCAGAGATTCAAAATCTCCCTTATTCTCTAGTCAATTTGGTCACAGCTGTGCCATCGAGCCTGTGACATAGCGCTCAGATATCAGTGGGCCTCACTCAATCCAAAAGTGTCCAGTGTCCAAAAGTGTATGCAGAGATTCAAAATCTCCCTTATCCTCTAGTCACTTTGGTCACAGCTGTGCCATCGAGCCTGTCACATAGCGCTCAGATGTCCGTGGGCCTCACACAATCCAAAAGTGTCCAGTGTCCAAAAGTGTGTGCAGAGATTCAAAATCTCCCTTATCCTCTAGTCACTTTGGTCACAGCTGTGCCATCGAGCCTGTGACATAGCGCTCAGATATCAGTGGGCCTCACACAATCCAAAAGTGTCCAGTGTCCAAAAGTGTGTGCAGAGATTCAAAATCTCCCTTATCCTCTAGTCACTTTGGTCACAGCTGTGCCATCAAGCCTGTGACATAGCGCTCAGATATCAGTGGGCCTCACACAATCCAAAAGTGTCCAGTGTCCAAAAGTGTGTGCAGAGATTCAAAATCTCCCTTATCCTCTAGTCACTTTGGTCACAGCTGTGCCATCGAGCCTGTCACATAGCGCTCAGATATTCATTGGGCCTCACACAATCCAAAAGTGTCCAGTGTCCAAAAGTGTGTGCAGAGATTCAAAATCTCCCTTATCCTCTAGTCACTTTGGTCACAGCTGTGCCATCGAGCCTGTCACATAGCGCTCAGATATCAGTGGGCCTCACACAATCCAAAAGTGTCCAGTGTACAAAAGTGTGTGCAGAGATTCAAAATCTCCCTTATCCTCTAGTCACTTTGGTCACAGCTGTGCCATCGAGCCTGTCACATAGCGCTCAGATATCAGTGGGCCTCACACAATCCAAAAGTGTCCAGTGTCCAAAAGTGTGTGCAGAGATTCAAAATCTCCCTTATCCTCTAGTCACTTTGGCCACAGCTGTGCCATCGAGCCTGTCACATAGCACTCAGATATTCATTGGGCCTCACACAATCCAAAAGTGTCCAGTGTCCAAAAGTGTGTGCAGAGATTCAAAATCTCCCTTATCCTCTAGTCACTTTGGTCACAGCTGTGCCATCGAGCCTGTGACATAGCGCTCAGATATCAGTGGGCCTCACACAATCCAAAAGTGTCCAGTGTCCAAAAGTGTGTGCAGAGATTCAAAATCTCCCTTATCCTCTAGTCACTTTTGTCACAGCTGTGCCATCGAGCCTGTGACATAGCGCTCAGATATCAGTGGGCCTCACACAATCCAAAAGTGTCCAGTGTCCAAAAGTGTGTGCAGAGATTCAAAATCTCCCTTATCCTCTAGTCACTTTGGTCACAGCTGTGCCATCGAGCCTGTCACATAGCGCTCAGATATTCATTGGGCCTCACACAATCCAAAAGTGTCCAGTGTCCAAAAGTGTGTGCAGAGATTCAAAATCTCCCTTATCCTCTAGTCACTTTGGTCACAGCTGTGCCATCGAGCATGTGACATAGCGCTCAGATACCAGTGGGCCTCACACAATCCAAAAGTGTCCAGTGTCCAAAAGTGTGTGCAGAGATTCAAAATCTCCCTTATCCTCTAGTCACTTTGGTCACAGCTGTGCCATCGAGCCTGTGACATAGCGCACAGATATCAGTGGGCCTCACACAATCCAAAAGTGTCCAGTGTCCAAACGTGTGTGCAGAGATTCAAAATCTCCCTTATCCTCTAGTCACTTTGGTCACAGCTGTGCCATCGAGCCTGTCACATAGCGATCAGATATCAGTGGGCCTCACACAATCCAAAAGTGTCCAGTGTCCAAAAGTGTGTGCAGAGATTCAAAATCTCCCTTATCCTCTAGTCACTTTGGTCACAGCTGTGCCATTGAGCCTGTCACATAGCGCTCAGATATTCATTGGGCCTCACACAATCCAAAAGTGTCCAGTGTCCAAAAGTGTGTGCAGAGATTCAAAATCTCCCTTATCCTCTAGTCACTTTGGTCACAGCTGTGTCATCGAGCCTGTGACATAGCGCTCAGATATCAGTGGGCCTCACACAATCCAAAAGTGTCCAGTGTCCAAAAGTGTGTGCAGAGATTCAAAATCTGCCTTATCCTCTAGTCACTTTGGTCACAGCTGTGCCATCGAGCCTGTCACATAGCGCTCAGATATTCATTGGGCCTCACACAATCGAAAAGTGTCCAGTGTCCAAAAGTGTGTGCAGAGATTCAAAATCTCCCTTATCCTCTAGTCACTTTGGTCACAGCTGTGCCATCGAGCCTGTGACATAGCGCTCAGATATCAGTGGGCCTCACACAATCCAAAAGTGTCCAGTGTCCAAAAGTGTGTGCAGAGATTCAAAATCTCCCTTATCCTCTAGTCACTTTGGTCACAGCTGTGCCATCGAGCCTGTGACATAGCGCTCAGATATCAGTGGGCCTCACACAATCCAAAAGTGTCCAGTGTCCAAAAGTGTATGCAGAGATTCAAAATCTCCCTTATCCTCTAGTCACTTTGGTCACAGCTGTGCCATCGAGCCTGTCACATAGCGCTCAGATATCAGTGGGCCTCACACAATCCAAAAGTGTCCAGTGTCCAAAAGTATGTGCAGAGATTCAAAATCTCCCTTATCCTCTAGTCACTTAGGTCACAGCTGTGCCATCGAGCCTGTCACATAGTGCACAGATATTCATTGGGCCTCACACAATCCAAAAGTGTCCAGTGTCCAAAAGTGTGTGCAGAGATTCAAAATCTCCCTTATCCTCTAGTCACTTTGGTCACAGCTGTGCCATCGAGCCTGTGACATAGCGCTCAGATATCAGTGGGCCTCACACAATCCAAAAGTGTCCAGTGTCCAAAAGTGTGTGCAGAGATTCAAAATCTCCCTTATCCTCTAGTCACTTTGGTCACAGCTGTGCCATCGAGCCTGTCACATAGCGCTCAGATATTCATTGGGCCTCACACAATCCAAAAGTGTCCAGTGTCCAAAAGTGTGTGCAGAGATTCAAAATCTCCCTTGTCCTCTAGTCACTTTGGTCACAGCTGTGCCATCGAGCCTGTCACATAGCGCTCAGATATTCATTGGGCCTCACACAATCCAAAAGTGTCCAGTGTCCAAAAGTGTGTGCAGAGATTCAAAATCTCCCTTATCCTCTAGTCACTTTGGTCACAGCTGTGCCATCGAGCCTGTGACATATCGCTCAGATATCAGTGGGCCTCACACAATCCAAAAGTGTCCAGTGTCCAAAAGTGTGTGCAGAGATTCAAAATCTCCCTTATCCTCTAGTCACTTTGGTCACAGCTGTGCCATCGAGCCTGTGACATAGCGCTCAGATATCAGTGGGCCTCACACAATCCAAAAGTGTCCAGTGTCCAAAAGTGTGTGCAGAGTTTCAAAATCTCCCTTATCCTCTAGTCACTTTGGTCACAGCTGTGCCATCGAGCCTGTCACATAGCGCTCAGATATTCATTGGGCCTCACACAATCCAAAAGTGTCCAGTGTCCAAAAGTGTGTGCAGAGATTCAAAATCTCCGTTATCCTCTAGTCACTTTGGTCACAGCTGTGCCATCGAGCCTGTCACATAGCGCTCAGATATTCATTGGGCCTCACACAATCCAAAAGTGTCCAGTGTCCAAAAGTGTGTGCAGAGATTCAAAATCTCCCTTATCCTCTAGTCACTTTGGTCACAGCTGTGCCATCGAGCCTGTCACATAGCGCTCAGATATCAGTGGGCCTCACACAATCCAAAAGTGTCCAGTGTCCAAAAGTGTGTGCAGAGATTCAAAATCTCCCTTATCCTCTAGTCACTTTGGTCACAGCTGTGCCATCGAGCCTGTCACATAGCGCTCAGATATTCATTGGGCCTCACACAATCCAAAAGTGTCCAGTGTCCAAAATTGTGTGCAGAGATTCAAAATCTCCCTTATCCTCTAGTCACTTTGGTCACAGCTGTGCCATCGAGCCTGTGACATAGCGCTCAGATATCAGTGGGCCTCACACAATCCAAAAGTGTCCAGTGTCCAAAAGTGTGTGCAGAGATTCAAAATCTCCCTTATCCTCTAGTCACTTTGGTCACAGCTGTGCCATCGAGCCTGTGACATAGCGCTCAGATATCAGTGGGCCTCACGCAATCCAAAAGTGTCCAGTGTCCGAAAGTGTGTGCAGAGATTCAAAATCTCCCTTATCCTCTAGTCACTTTGGTCACAGCTGTGCCATCGAGCCTGTCACAGAGCGCTCAGATATTCATTGGGCCTCACACAATCCAAAAGTGTCCAGTGTCCAAAAGTGTGTGCAGAGATTCAAAATCTCCCTTATCCTCTAGTCACTTTGGTCACAGCTGTGCCATCGAGCCTGTGACATAGCGCTCAGATATCAGTGGGCCTCACACAATCTAAAAGTGTCCAGTGTCCAAAAGTGTGTGCAGAGATTCAAAATCTCCCTTATCCTCTAGTCACTTTGGTCACAGCTGTGCCATCGAGCCTGTGACATTGCGCTCAGATATCAGTGGGCCTCACACAATCCAAAAGTGTCCAGTGTCCAAAAGTGTATGCAGAGATTCAAAATCTCCCTTATCCTCTAGTCACTTTGGTCACAGCTGTGCCATCGAGCCTGTCACATAGCGCTCAGATATCTGTGGGCCTCACACAATCCAAAAGTGTCCAGTGTCCAAAAGAGTGTGTAGAGATTCAAAATCTCCCTTATCCTCTAGTCACTTTGGTCACAGCTGTGCCATCGAGCCTGTCACATAGTGCACAGATATTCATTGGGCCTCACACAATCCAAAAGTGTCCAGTGTCCAAAAGTGTGTGCAGAGATTCAAAATCTCCCTTATCCTCTAGTCACTTTGGTCACAGCTGTGCCATCGAGCCTGTGACATAGCGCTCAGATATCAGTTGGCCTCACACAATCCAAAAGTGTCCAGTGTCCAAAAGTGTGTGCAGAGATTCAAAATCTCCCTTATCCTCTAGTCACTTTGGTCACAGCTGTGCCATCGAGCCTGTCACATAGCGCTCAGATATCAGTGGGCCTCACACAATCCAAAAGTGTCCAGTGTCCAAAAGTGTATGCAGAGATTCAAAATCTCCCTTATCCTCTAGTCACTTTGGTCACAGCTGTGCCATCGAGCCTGTGACATAGCGCTCAGATATCAGTGGGCCTCACACAATCCAAAAGTGTCCAGTGTCCAAAAGTGTGTGCAGAGTTTCAAAATCTCCCTTATCTTCTAGTCACTTTGGTCACAGCTGTGCCATCGAGCCTGTCACATAGCGCTCAGATATTCATTGGGCCTCACACAATCCAAATGTGTCCAGTGTCTAAAAGTGTGTGCAGAGATTCAAAATCTCCCTTATCCTCTAGTCACTTTGGTCACAGCTGTGCCATCGAGCCTGTCACATAGCGCTCAGATATTCATTGGGCCTCACACAATCCAAAAGTGTCCAGTGTCCAAAAGTGTGTGCAGAGATTCAAAATCTCCCTTATCTTCTAGTCACTTTGGTCACAGCTGTGCCATCGAGCCTGTCACATAGCGCTCAGATATCAGTGGGCCTCACACAATCCAAAAGTGTCCAGTGTCCAAAAGTGTGTGCAGAGATTCAAAATCAACCTTATCCTCTAGTCACTTTGGTCACAGCTGTGCCATCGAGCCTGTCACATAGCGCTCAGAAATTCATTGGGCCTCACACAATCCAAAAGTGTCCAGTGTCCAAAAGTGTGTGCACAGATTCAAAATCTCCCTTATCCTCTAGTCACTTTGGTCACAGCTGTGCCATCGAGCCTGTGACATAGCGCTCAGATATCAGTGGGCCTCACACAATCCAAAAGTGTCCAGTGTCCAAAAGTGTGTGCAGAGATTCAAAATCTCCCTTATCCTCTAGTCACTTTGGTCACAGCTGTGCCATCGAGCCTGTGACATAGCGCTCAGATATCAGTGGGCCTCACACAATCCAAAAGTGTCCAGTGTCCAAAAGTGTATGCAGAGATTCAAAATCTCCCTTATCCTCTAGTCACTTTGGTCACAGCTGTGCCATCGAGCCTGTCACATAGCGCTCAGATATCAGTGGGCCTCACACAATCCAAAAGTGTCCAGTGTCCAAAAGTGTGTGCAGAGATTCAAAATCTCCCTTATCCTCTAGTCACTTTGGTCACAGCTGTGCCATCGAGCCTGTCACATATTGCACAGATATTCATTGGGCCTCACACAATCCAAAAGTGTCCAGTGTCCAAAAGTGTGTGCAGATATTCAAAATCTCCCTTAGTCACTTTGGTCACAGCTGTCCCATCGAGCCTGTGACATAGCGCTCAGATATCAGTGGGCCTCACACAATCCAAAAGTGTCCAGTGCCCAAAAGTGTGTGCAGAGATTCAAAATCTCCCTTATCCTCTAGTCACTTTGGTCACAGCTGTGCCATCGAGCCTGTCACATAGCGCTCAGATATTCATTGGGCCTCACACAATCCAAAAGTGTCCAGTGTCCAAAAGTGTGTGCAGAGCTTCAAAATCTCCCTTATCCTCTAGTCACTTTGGTCACAGCTGTGCCATCGAGCCTGTCACATAGCGCTCAGAAATTCATTGGGCCTCACACAATCCAAAAGTGTCCAGTGTCCAAAAGTGTGTGCAGAGATTCAAAATCTCCCTTATCCTCTAGTCACTTTGGTCACAGCTGTGCCATCGAGCCTGTCACATAGCGCTCAGATATCAGTGGGCCTCACACAATCCAAAAGTGTCCAGTGTCCAAAAGTGTGTGCAGAGATTCAAAATCTCCATTATCCTCTAGTCACTTTGGTCACAGCTGTGCCATCGAGCCTGTGACATAGCGCTCAGATATCAGTTGGCCTCACACAATCCAAAAGTGTCCAGTGTCCAAAAGTGTGTGCAGAGATTCAAAATCTCCCTTATCCTCTAGTCACTTTGGTCACAGCTGTGCCATCGAGCCTGTCACATAGCGCTCAGATATCAGTGGGCCTCACACAATCCAAAAGTGTCCAGTGTCCAAAAGTGTATGCAGAGATTCAAAATCTCCCTTATCCTCTAGTCACTTTGGTCACAGCTGTGCCATCGAGCCTGTGACATAGCGCTCAGATATCAGTGGGCCTCACACAATCCAAAAGTGTCCAGTGTCCAAAAGTGTGTGCAGTGTTTCAAAATCTCCCTTATCCTCTAGTCACTTTGGTCACAGCTGTGCCATCGAGCCTGTCACATAGCGCTCAGATATTCATTGGGCCTCACACAATCCAAATGTGTCCAGTGTCCAAAAGTGTGTGCAGAGATTCAAAATCTCCCTTATCCTCTAGTCACTTTGGTCACAGCTGTGCCATCGAGCCTGTCACATAGCGCTCAGATATTCATTGGGCCTCACACAATCCAAAAGTGTCCAGTGTCCAAAAGTGTGTGCAGAGATTCAAAATCTCCCTTATCTTCTAGTCACTTTGGTCACAGCTGTGCCATCGAGCCTGTCACATAGCGCTCAGATATCAGTGGGCCTCACACAATCCAAAAGTGTCCAGTGTCCAAAAGTGTGTGCAGAGATTCAAAATCTCCCTTAGTCACTTTGGTCACAGCTGTGCCATCGAGCCTGTGACATAGCGCTCAGATATCAGTGGGCCTCACACAATCCAAAAGTGTCCAGTGCCCAAAAGTGTGTGCAGAGATTCAAAATCTCCCTTATCCTCTAGTCACTTTGGTCACAGCTGTGCCATCGAGCCTGTCACATAGCGCTCAGATATTCATTGGGCCTCACACAATCCAAAAGTGTCCAGTGTCCAAAAGTGTGTGCAGAGATTCAAAATCTCCCTTATCCTCTAGTCACTTTGGTCACAGCTGTGCCATCGAGCCTGTCACATAGCGCTCAGATATTCATTGGGCCTCACACAATCCAAAAGTGTCCAGTGTCCAAAAGTGTGTGCAGAGATTCAAAATCTCCCTTATCCTCTAGTCACTTTGGTCACAGCTGTGCCATCGAGCCTGTGACATAGCGCTCAGATATCAGTGGGCCTCACACAATCCAAAAGTGTCCAGTGTCCAAAAGTGTGCGCAGAGATTCAAAATCTCCCTTATCCTCTAGTCACTTTGGTCACAGCTGTGCCATCGAGCCTGTCACATAGCGCTCAGATATCAGTGGTCCTCACACAATCCAAAAGTGTCCAGTGTCCAAAAGTGTGTGCAGAGTTTCAAAATCTCCCTTATCCTCTAGTCACTTTGGTCACAGCTGTGCCATCGAGCCTGTCACATAGCGCTCAGATATTCATTGGGCCTCACACAATCCAAAAGTGTCCAGTGTCCAAAAGTGTGTGCAGAGATTCAAAATCTCCCTTGTCCTCTAGTCACTTTGGTCACAGCTGTGCCATCGAGCCTGTCACATAGCGCTCAGATATCAGTGGGCCTCACACAATCCAAAAGTGTCCAGTGCCCAAAAGTGTGTGCAGAGATTCAAAATCTCCCTTATCCTCTAGTCACTTTGGTCACAGCTGTGCCATCGAGCCTGTCACATAGCGCTCAGATATTCATTGGGCCTCACACAATCCAAAAGTGTCCAGTGTCCAAAAGTGTGTGCAGAGATTCAAAATCTCCCTTATCCTCTAGTCACTTTGGTCACAGCTGTGCCATCGAGCCTGTCACATAGCGCTCAGATATTCATTGGGCCTCACACAATCCAAAAGTGTCCAGTGTCCAAAAGTGTGTGCAGAGATTCAAAATCTCCCTTATCCTCTAGTCACTTTGGTCACAGCTGTGCCATCGAGCCTGTAACATAGCGCTCAGATATCAGTGGGCCTCACACAATCCAAAAGTGTCCAGTGTCCAAAAGTGTGTGCAGAGATTCAAAATCTCCCTTATCCTCTAGTCACTTTGGTCACAGCTGTGCCATCGAGACTGTGACATAGCGCTCAGATATCAGTGGGCCTCACACAATCCAAAAGTGTCCAGTGTCCAAAAGTGTGTGCAGAGATTCAAAATCTCCCTTATCCTCTAGTCACTTTGGTCACAGCTGTGCCATCGAGCCTGTCACACAGCGCTCAGATATCAGTGGGCCTCACACAATCCAAAAGTGTCCAGTGTCCAAAAGTGTGTGCAGAGATTCAAAATTTCCCTTATCCTCTAGTCACTTTGGTCACAGCTGTGCCATCGAGCCTGTCACATAGTGCACAGATATTCATTGGGCCTCACACAATCCAAAAGTGTCCAGTGTCCAAAAGTGTGTGCAGAGATTCAAAATCTCCCTTATCCTCTAGTCACTTTGGTCACAGCTGTGCCATCGAGCCTGTCACATAGCGCTCAGATATCAGTGGGCCTCACACAATCCAAAAGTGTCCAGTGTCCAAAAGTTTGTGCAGAGATTCAAAATCTCCCTTATCCTCTAGTCACTTTGGTCACAGCTGTGCCATCGAGCGTGTCACATAGCGCTCAGATATTCATTGGGCCTCACACAATCCAAAAGTGTCCAGTGTCCAAAAGTGTGTGCAGAGATTCAAAATCTCCCTTATCCTCTAGTCACTTTGGTCACAGCTGTGCCATCGAGCCTGTCACATAGCGCTCAGATATTCATTGGGCCTCACACAATCCAAAAGTGTCCAGTGTCCAAAAGTGTGTGCAGAGATTCAAAATCTCCCTTATCCTTTAGTCACTTTGGTCACAGCTGTGCCATCGAGCCTGTGACATAGCGCTCAGATATCAGTGGGCCTCACACAATCCAAAAGTGTCCAGTGTCCAAAAGTGTGTGCAGAGATTCAAAATCTCCCTTATCCTCTAGTCACTTTGGTCACAGCTGTGCCATCGAGCCTGTGACATAGCGCTCAAATATCAGTGGGCCTCACACAATCCAAAAGTGTCCAGTGTCCAAAAGTGTGTGCAGAGATTCAAAATCTCCCTTATCCTCTAGTCACTTTGGTCACAGCTGTGCCATCGAGCCTGTCACATAGCGCTCAGATATCAGTGGGCCTCACACAATCCAAAAGTGTCCAGTGTCCAAAAGTGTGTGCAGAGATTCAAAATCTCCCTTATCTTCTAGTCACTTTGGTCACAGCTGTGCCATCGAGCCTGTCACATAGCGCTCAGATATCAGTGGGCCTCACACAATCCAAAAGTGTCCAGTGTCCAAAAGTGTGTGCAGAGATTCAAAATCTCCCTTATCCTCTAGTCACTTTGGTCACAGCTGTGTCATCGAGCCTGTCACATAGCGCTCAGATATTCATTGGGACTCACACAATCCAAAAGTGTCCAGTGTCCAAAAGTGTGTGTAGAGATTCAAAATCTCCCTTATCCTCTAGTCACTTTGGTCACAGCTGTGCCATCGAGCCTGTCACATAGCGCTCAGATATCAGTGGGCCTCACACAATCCAAAAGTGTCCAGTGTCCAAAAGTGTGTGCAGAGATTCAAAATCTCCCTTATCCTCTAGTCACTTTGTTCACAGCTGTGCCATCGAGCCTGTCACATAGCGCTCAGATATTCATTGGGCCTCACACAATCCAAAAGTGTCCAGTGTCCAAAAGTGTGTGCAGAGATTCAAAATCTCCCTTATCCTCTAGTAACTTTGGTCACAGCTGTGCCATCGAGCCTGTGACATAGCGCTCAGATATCAGTGGGCCTCACACAATCCAAAAGTGTCCAGTGTCCAAAAGTGTGTGCAGAGATTCAAAATCTCCCTTATCCTCTAGTCACTTTGGTCACAGCTGTGCCATCGAGCCTGTCACATAGCGCTCAGATATCAGTGGGCCTCACACAATCCAAAAGTGTCCAGTGTCCAAAAGTGTGTGCAGAGTTTCAAAATCTCCCATATCCTCTAGTCACTTTGGTCACAGCTGTGCCATCGAGCCTGTCACATAGCGCTCAGATATCAGTGGGCCTCACACAATCCAAAAGTGTCCAGTGTCCAAAAGTGTGTGCAGAGATTCAAAATCTCCCTTATCCTCTAGTCACTTTGGTCACAGCTGTGCCATCGAGCCTGTCACATAGCGCTCAGATATCAGTGGGCCTCACACAATCCAAAAGTGTCCAGTGTCCAAAAGTGTGTGCAGAGATTCAAAATCTCCCTTATCCTCTAGTCAATTTGGTCACAGCTGTGCCATCGAGCCTGTGACATAGAACTCAGATATCAGTGGGCCTCACACAATCCAAAAGTGTCCAGTGTCCAAAAGTGTGTGCAGAGATTCAAAATCTCCCTTATCCTCTAGTCACTTTGGTCACAGCTGTGCCATCGAGCCTGTCACATAGTGCACAGATATTCATTGGGCCTCACACAATCCAAAAGTGTCCAGTGTCCAAAAGTGTGTGCAGAGATTCAAAATCTCCCTTATCCTCTAGTCACTTTGGTCACAGCTGTGCCATCGAGCCTGTCACATAGCGCTCAGATATCAGTGGGCCTCACACAATCCAAAAGTGTCCAGTGTCCAAAAGTGTGTGCAGAGTTTCAAAATCTCCCTTATCCTCTAGTCACTTTGGTCACAGCTGTGCCATCGAGCCTGTCACATAGCGCTCAGATATTCATTGGGCCTCACACAATCCAAAAGTGTCCAGTGTCCAAAAGTGTGTGCAGAGTTTCAAAATCTCCCTTATCCTCTAGTCACTTTGGTCACAGCTGTGCCATCGAGCCTGTGACATAGCGCTCAGATATCAGTGGGCCTCACACAATCCAAAAGTGTCCAGTGTCCAAAAGTGTGTGCAGAGATTCAAAATCTCCCTTATCCTCTAGTCACTTTGGTCACAGCTGTGCCATCAAGCCTGTGACATAGCGCTCAGATATCAGTGGGCCTCACACAATCCAAAAGTGTCCAGTGTCCAAAAGTGTGTGCAGAGATTCAAAATCTCCCTTATCCTCTTGTCACTTTGGTCACAGCTGTGCCATCGAGCCTGTCACATAGCGCTCAGATATTCATTGGGCCTCACACAATCCAAAAGTGTCCAGTGTCCAAAAGTGTGTGCAGAGATTCAAAATCTCCCTTATCCTCTAGTCACTTTGGTCACAGCTGTGCCATCGAGCCTGTCACATAGCGCTCAGATATCAGTGGGCCTCACACAATCCAAAAGTGTCCAGTGTACAAAAGTGTGTGCAGAGATTCAAAATCTCCCTTATCCTCTAGTCACTTTGGTCACAGCTGTGCCATCGAGCCTGTCACATAGCGCTCAGATATCAGTGGGCCTCACATAATCCAAAAGTGTCCAGTGTCCAAAAGTGTGTGCAGAGATTCAAAATCTCCCTTATCCTCTAGTCACTTTGGCCACAGCTGTGCCATCGAGCCTGTCACATAGCGCTCAGATATTCATTGGGCCTCACACAATCCAAAAGTGTCCAGTGTCCATAAGTGTGTGCAGAGATTCAAAATCTCCCTTATCCTCTAGTCACTTTTGTCACAGCTGTGCCATCGAGCCTGTGACATAGCGCTCAGATATCAGTGGGCCTCACACAATCCAAAAGTGTCCAGTGTCCAAAAGTGTGTGCAGAGATTCAAAATCTCCCTTATCCTCTAGTCACTTTGGTCACAGCTGTGCCATCGAGCCTGTCACATAGCGCTCAGATATTCATTGGGCCTCACACAATCCAAAAGTGTCCAGTGTCCAAAAGTGTGTGCAGAGATTCAAAATCTCCCTTATCCTCTAGTCACTTTGGTCACAGCTGTGCCATCGAGCCTGTCACATAGCGCTCAGATATTCATTGGGCCTCACACAATCCAAAAGTGTCCAGTGTCCAAAAGTGTGTGCAGAGATTCAAAATCTCCCTTATCCTCTAGTCACTTTGGTCACAGCTGTGCCATCGAGCCTGTGACATAGCGCACAGATATCAGTGGGCCTCACACAATCCAAAAGTGTCCAGTGTCCAAACGTGTGTGCAGAGATTCAAAATCTCCCTTATCCTCTAGTCACTTTGGTCACAGCTGTGCCATCGAGCCTGTCACATAGCGATCAGATATCAGTGGGCCTCACACAATCCAAAAGTGTCCAGTGTCCAAAAGTGTGTGCAAAGATTCAAAATCTCCCTTATCCTCTAGTCACTTTGGTCACAGCTGTGCCATCGAGCCTGTCACAAAGCGCTCAGATATTCATTGGGCCTCACAGAATCCAAAAGTGTCCAGTGTCCAAAAGTGTGTGCAGAGATTCAAAATCTCCCTTATCCTCTAGTCACTTTGGTCACAGCTGTGTCATCGAGCCTGTGACATAGCGCTCAGATATCAGTGGGCCTCACACAATCCAAAAGTGTCCAGTGTCCAAAAGTGTGTGCAGAGATTCAAAATCTGCCTTATCCTCTAGTCACTTTGGTCACAGCTGTGCCATCGAGCCTGTCACATAGCGCTCAGATATTCATTGGGCCTCACACAATCGAAAAGTGTCCAGTGTCCAAAAGTGTGTGCAGAGATTCAAAATCTCCCTTATCCTCTAGTCACTTTGGTCACAGCTGTGTCATCGAGCCTGTGACATAGCGCTCAGATATCAGTGGGCCTCACACAATCCAAAGTGTCCAGTGTCCAAAAGTGTGTGCAGAGATTCAAAATCTCCCTTATCCTCTAGTCACTTTGGTCACAGCTGTGCCATCGAGCTTGTGACATAGCGCTCAGATATCAGTGGGCCTCACACAATCCAAAAGTGTCCAGTGTCCAAAAGTGTATGCAGAGATTCAAAATCTCCCTTATCCTCTAGTCACTTTGGTCACAGCTGTGCCATCGAGCCTGTCACATAGCGCTCAGATATCAGTGGGCCTCACACAATCCAAAAGTGTCCAGTGTCCAAAAGTGTGTGCAGAGATTCAAAATCTCCCTTATCCTCTAGTCACTTAGGTCACAGCTGTGCCATCGAGCCTGTCACATAGTGCACAGATATTCATTGGGCCTCACACAATCCAAAAGTGTCCAGTGTCCAAAAGTGTGTGCAGAGATTCAAAATCTCCCTTATCCTCTAGTCACTTTGGTCACAGCTGTGCCATCGAGCCTGTGACATAGCGCTCAGATATCAGTGGGCCTCACACAATCCAAAAGTGTCCAGTGTCCAAAAGTGTGTGCAGAGATTCAAAATCTCCCTTATCCTCTAGTCACTTTGGTCACAGCTGTGCCATCGAGCCTGTCACATAGCGCTCAGATATTCATTGGGCCTCACACAATCCAAAAGTGTCCAGTGTCCAAAAGTGTATGCAGAGATTCAAAATCTCCCTTATCCTCTAGTCACTTTGGTCACAGCTGTGCCATCGAGCCTGTCACATAGCGCTAAGATATCAGTGGGCCTCACACAATCCAAAAGTGTCCAGTGTCCAAAAGTGTGTGCAGAGATTCAAAATCTCCCTTATCCTCTAGTCACTTTGGTCACAGCTGTGCCATCGAGCCTGTCACATAGTGCACAGATATTCATTGGGCCTCACACAATCCAAAAGTGTCCAGTGTCCAAAAGTGTGTGCAGAGATTCAAAATCTTCCTTAGTCACTTTGGTCACAGCTGTGCCATCGAGCCTGTGACATAGCGCTCAGATATCAGTGGGCCTCACACAATCCAAAAGTGTCCAGTGCCGAAAAGTGTGTGCAGAGATTCAAAATCTCCCTTATCCTCTAGTCACTTTGGTCACAGCTGTGCCATCGAGCCTGTCACATAGCGCTCAGATATCAGTGGGCCTCACACAATCCAAAAGTGTCCAGTGTCCAAAAGTGTGTGCAGAGTTTCAAAATCTCCCTTATCCTCTAGTCACTTTGGTCACAGCTGTGCCATCGAGCCTGTCACATAGCGCTCAGATATTCATTGGGCCTCACACAATCCAAAAGTGTCCAGTGTCCAAAAGTGTGTGCAGAGATTCAAAATCTCCCTTATCCTCTAGTCACTTTGGTCACAGCTGTGCCATCGAGCCTGTCACATAGCGCTCAGATATCAGTGGGCCTCACACAATCCAAAAGTGTCCAGTGTCCAAAAGTGTGTGCAGAGATTCAAAATCTCCCTTATACTCTATTCACTTTGGTCACAGATGTGCCATCGAGCCTTTCACATAGCGCTCAGATATTCATTGGGCCTCACACAATCCAAAAGTGTCCAGTGTCCAAAAGTGTGTGCAGAGATTCAAAATCTCCCTTATCCTCTAGTCACTTTGGTCACAGCTGTGCCATCGAGCCTGTCACATAGCGCTCAGATATTCATTGGGCCTCACACAATCCAAAAGTGTCCAGTGTCCAAAAGTGTGTGCAGAGATTCAAAATCTCCCTTATCCTCTAGTCACTTTGGTCACAGCTGTGCCATCGAGCCTGTCACATAGCGCTCAGATATCAGTGGGCCTCACACAATCCAAAAGTGTCCAGTGTCCAAAAGTGTGTGCAGAGATTCAAAATCTCCCTTATCCTCTATTCACTTTGGTCACAGATGTGCCATCGAGCCTTTCACATAGCGCTCAGATATTCATTGGGCCTCGCACAATCCAAAAGTGTCCAGTGTCCAAAAGTGTGTGCAGAGATTCAAAATCTCCCTTACCCTCTAGTCACTTTGGTCACAGCTGTGCCATCGAGCCTGTGACATAGCGCTCAGATATCAGTGGGCCTCACAAAATCCAAAAGTGTCCAGTGTCCAAAAGTGTGTGCAGAGATTCAAAATCTCCCTTATCCTCTAGTCAATTTGGTCACAGCTGTGCCATCGAGCCTGTGACATAGCGCTCAGATATCAGTGGGCCTCACTCAATCCAAAAGTGTCCAGTGTCCAAAAGTGTATGCAGAGATTCAAAATCTCCCTTATCCTCTAGTCACTTTGGTCACAGCTGTGCCATCGAGCCTGTCACATAGCGCTCAGATGTCCGTGGGCCTCACACAATCCAAAAGTGTCCAGTGTCCAAAAGTGTGTGCAGAGATTCAAAATCTCCCTTATCCTCTAGTCACTTTGGTCACAGCTGTGCCATCGAGCCTGTGACATAGCGCTCAGATATCAGTGGGCCTCACACAATCCAAAAGTGTCCAGTGTCCAAAAGTGTGTGCAGAGATTCAAAATCTCCCTTATCCTCTAGTCACTTTGGTCACAGCTGTGCCATCAAGCCTGTGACATAGCGCTCAGATATCAGTGGGCCTCACACAATCCAAAAGTGTCCAGTGTCCAAAAGTGTGTGCAGAGATTCAAAATCTCCCTTATCCTCTAGTCACTTTGGTCACAGCTGTGCCATCGAGCCTGTCACATAGCGCTCAGATATTCATTGGGCCTCACACAATCCAAAAGTGTCCAGTGTCCAAAAGTGTGTGCAGAGATTCAAAATCTCCCTTATCCTCTAGTCACTTTGGTCACAGCTGTGCCATCGAGCCTGTCACATAGCGCTCAGATATCAGTGGGCCTCACACAATCCAAAAGTGTCCAGTGTACAAAAGTGTGTGCAGAGATTCAAAATCTCCCTTATCCTCTAGTCACTTTGGTCACAGCTGTGCCATCGAGCCTGTCACATAGCGCTCAGATATCAGTGGGCCTCACACAATCCAAAAGTGTCCAGTGTCCAAAAGTGTGTGCAGAGATTCAAAATCTCCCTTATCCTCTAGTCACTTTGGCCACAGCTGTGCCATCGAGCATGTCACATAGCGCTCAGATATTCAATGGGCCTCACACAATCCAAAAGTGTCCAGTGTCCAAAAGTGTGTGCAGAGATTCAAAATCTCCCTTATCCTCTAGTCACTTTGGTCACAGCTGTGCCATCGAGCCTGTGACATAGCGCTCAGATATCAGTGGGCCTCACACAATCCAAAAGTGTCCAGTGTCCAAAAGTGTGTGCAGAGATTCAAAATCTCCCTTATCCTCTAGTCACTTTTGTCACAGCTGTGCCATCGAGCCTGTGACATAGCGCTCAGATATCAGTGGGCCTCACACAATCCAAAAGTGTCCAGTGTCCAAAAGTGTGTGCAGAGATTCAAAATCTCCCTTATCCTCTAGTCACTTTGGTCACAGCTGTGCCATCGAGCCTGTCACATAGCGCTCAGATATTCATTGGGCCTCACACAATCCAAAAGTGTCCAGTGTCCAAAAGTGTGTGCAGAGATTCAAAATCTCCCTTATCCTCTAGTCACTTTGGTCACAGCTGTGCCATCGAGCATGTGACATAGCGCTCAGATACCAGTGGGCCTCACACAATCCAAAAGTGTCCAGTGTCCAAAAGTGTGTGCAGAGATTCAAAATCTCCCTTATCCTCTAGTCACTTTGGTCACAGCTGTGCCATCGAGCCTGTGACATAGCGCACAGATATCAGTGGGCCTCACACAATCCAAAAGTGTCCAGTGTCCAAACGTGTGTGCAGAGATTCAAAATCTCCCTTATCCTCTAGTCACTTTGGTCACAGCTGTGCCATCGAGCCTGTCACATAGCGATCAGATATCAGTGGGCCTCACACAATCCAAAAGTGTCCAGTGTCCAAAAGTGTGTGCAGAGATTCAAAATCTCCCTTATCCTCTAGTCACTTTGGTCACAGCTGTGCCATTGAGCCTGTCACATAGCGCTCAGATATTCATTGGGCCTCACACAATCCAAAAGTGTCCAGTGTCCAAAAGTGTGTGCAGAGATTCAAAATCTCCCTTATCCTCTAGTCACTTTGGTCACAGCTGTGTCATCGAGCCTGTGACATAGCGCTCAGATATCAGTGGGCCTCACACAATCCAAAAGTGTCCAGTGTCCAAAAGTGTGTGCAGAGATTCAAAATCTGCCTTATCCTCTAGTCACTTTGGTCACAGCTGTGCCATCGAGCCTGTCACATAGCGCTCAGATATTCATTGGGCCTCACACAATCGAAAAGTGTCCAGTGTCCAAAAGTGTGTGCAGAGATTCAAAATCTCCCTTATCCTCTAGTCACTTTGGTCACAGCTGTGCCATCGAGCCTGTGACATAGCGCTCAGATATCAGTGGGCCTCACACAATCCAAAAGTGTCCAGTGTCCAAAAGTGTGTGCAGAGATTCAAAATCTCCCTTATCCTCTAGTCACTTTGGTCACAGCTGTGCCATCGAGCCTGTGACATAGCGCTCAGATATCAGTGGGCCTCACACAATCCAAAAGTGTCCAGTGTCCAAAAGTGTATGCAGAGATTCAAAATCTCCCTTATCCTCTAGTCACTTTGGTCACAGCTGTGCCATCGAGCCTGTCACATAGCGCTCAGATATCAGTGGGCCTCACACAATCCAAAAGTGTCCAGTGTCCAAAAGTATGTGCAGAGATTCAAAATCTCCCTTATCCTCTAGTCACTTAGGTCACAGCTGTGCCATCGAGCCTGTCACATAGTGCACAGATATTCATTGGGCCTCACACAATCCAAAAGTGTCCAGTGTCCAAAAGTGTGTGCAGAGATTCAAAATCTCCCTTATCCTCTAGTCACTTTGGTCACAGCTGTGCCATCGAGCCTGTGACATAGCGCTCAGATATCAGTGGGCCTCACACAATCCAAAAGTGTCCAGTGTCCAAAAGTGTGTGCAGAGATTCAAAATCTCCCTTATCCTCTAGTCACTTTGGTCACAGCTGTGCCATCGAGCCTGTCACATAGCGCTCAGATATTCATTGGGCCTCACACAATCCAAAAGTGTCCAGTGTCCAAAAGTGTGTGCAGAGATTCAAAATCTCCCTTGTCCTCTAGTCACTTTGGTCACAGCTGTGCCATCGAGCCTGTCACATAGCGCTCAGATATTCATTGGGCCTCACACAATCCAAAAGTGTCCAGTGTCCAAAAGTGTGTGCAGAGATTCAAAATCTCCCTTATCCTCTAGTCACTTTGGTCACAGCTGTGCCATCGAGCCTGTGACATATCGCTCAGATATCAGTGGGCCTCACACAATCCAAAAGTGTCCAGTGTCCAAAAGTGTGTGCAGAGATTCAAAATCTCCCTTATCCTCTAGTCACTTTGGTCACAGCTGTGCCATCGAGCCTGTGACATAGCGCTCAGATATCAGTGGGCCTCACACAATCCAAAAGTGTCCAGTGTCCAAAAGTGTGTGCAGAGTTTCAAAATCTCCCTTATCCTCTAGTCACTTTGGTCACAGCTTTGCCATCGAGCCTGTCACATAGCACTCAGATATTCATTGGGCCTCACACAATCCAAAAGTGTCCAGTGTCCAAAAGTGTGTGCAGAGATTCAAAATCTCCGTTATCCTCTAGTCACTTTGGTCACAGCTGTGCCATCGAGCCTGTCACATAGCGCTCAGATATTCATTGGGCCTCACACAATCCAAAAGTGTCCAGTGTCCAAAAGTGTGTGCAGAGATTCAAAATCTCCCTTATCCTCTAGTCACTTTGGTCACAGCTGTGCCATCGAGCCTGTGACATAGCGCTCAGATATCAGTGGGCCTCACACAATCCAAAAGTGTCCAGTGTCCAAAAGTGTGTGCAGAGATTCAAAATCTCCCTTATCCTCTAGTCACTTTGGTCACAGCTGTGCCATCGAGCCTGTCACATAGCGCTCAGATATCAGTGGGCCTCACACAATCCAAAAGTGTCCAGTGTCCAAAAGTGTGTGCAGAGATTCAAAATCTCCCTTATCCTCTAGTCACTTTGGTCACAGCTGTGCCATCGAGCCTGTCACATAGCGCTCAGATATTCATTGGGCCTCACACAATCCAAAAGTGTCCAGTGTCCAAAAGTGTGTGCAGAGATTCAAAATCTCCCTTATCCTCTAGTCACTTTGGTCACAGCTGTGCCATCGAGCCTGTCACATAGCGCTCAGATATCAGTGGGCCTCACACAATCCAAAAGTGTCCAGTGTCCAAAAGTGTGTGCAGAGATTCAAAATCTCCCTTATCCTCTAGTCACTTTGGTCACAGCTGTGCCATCGAGCCTGTCACATAGCGCTCAGATATTCATTGGGCCTCACACAATCCAAAAGTGTCCAGTGTCCAAAATTGTGTGCAGAGATTCAAAATCTCCCTTATCCTCTAGTCACTTTGGTCACAGCTGTGCCATCGAGCCTGTGACATAGCGCTCAGATATCAGTGGGCCTCACACAATCCAAAAGTGTCCAGTGTCCAAAAGTGTGTGCAGAGATTCAAAATCTCCCTTATCCTCTAGTCACTTTGGTCACAGCTGTGCCATCGAGCCTGTGACATAGCGCTCAGATATCAGTGGGCCTCACGCAATCCAAAAGTGTCCAGTGTCCGAAAGTGTGTGCAGAGATTCAAAATCTCCCTTATCCTCTAGTCACTTTGGTCACAGCTGTGCCATCGAGCCTGTCACAGAGCGCTCAGATATTCATTGGGCCTCACACAATCCAAAAGTGTCCAGTGTCCAAAAGTGTGTGCAGAGATTCAAAATCTCCCTTATCCTCTAGTCACTTTGGTCACAGCTGTGCCATCGAGCCTGTGACATAGCGCTCAGATATCAGTGGGCCTCACACAATCTAAAAGTGTCCAGTGTCCAAAAGTGTGTGCAGAGATTCAAAATCTCCCTTATCCTCTAGTCACTTTGGTCACAGCTGTGCCATCGAGCCTGTGACATTGCGCTCAGATATCAGTGGGCCTCACACAATCCAAAAGTGTCCAGTGTCCAAAAGTGTATGCAGAGATTCAAAATCTCCCTTATCCTCTAGTCACTTTGGTCACAGCTGTGCCATCGAGCCTGTCACATAGCACTCAGATATCTGTGGGCCTCACACAATCCAAAAGTGTCCAGTGTCCAAAAGTGTGTGTAGAGATTCAAAATCTCCCTTATCCTCTAGTCACTTTGGTCACAGCTGTGCCATCGAGCCTGTCACATAGTGCACAGATATTCATTGGGCCTCACACAATCCAAAAGTGTCCAGTGTCCAAATGTGTGTGCAGAGATTCAAAATCTCCCTTATCCTCTAGTCACTTTGGTCACAGCTGTGCCATCGAGCCTGTGACATAGCGCTCAGATATCAGTTGGCCTCACACAATCCAAAAGTGTCCAGTGTCCAAAAGTGTGTGCAGAGATTCAAAATCTCCCTTATCCTCTAGTCACTTTGGTCACAGCTGTGCCATCGAGCCTGTCACATAGCGCTCAGATATCAGTGGGCCTCACACAATCCAAAAGTGTCCAGTGTCCAAAAGTGTATGCAGAGATTCAAAATCTCCCTTATCCTCTAGTCACTTTGGTCACAGCTGTGCCATCGAGCCTGTGACATAGCGCTCAGATAACAGTGGGCCTCACACAATCCAAAAGTGTCCAGTGTCCAAAAGTGTGTGCAGAGTTTCAAAATCTCCCTTATCTTCTAGTCACTTTGGTCACAGCTGTGCCATCGAGCCTGTCACATAGCGCTCAGATATTCATTGGGCCTCACACAATCCAAATGTGTCCAGTGTCTAAAAGTGTGTGCAGAGATTCAAAATCTCCCTTATCCTCTAGTCACTTTGGTCACAGCTGTGCCATCGAGCCTGTCACATAGCGCTCAGATATTCATTGGGCCTCACACAATCCAAAAGTGTCCAGTGTCCAAAAGTGTGTGCAGAGATTCAAAATCTCCCTTATCTTCTAGTCACTTTGGTCACAGCTGTGCCATCGAGCCTGTCACATAGCGCTCAGATATCAGTGGGCCTCACACAATCCAAAAGTGTCCAGTGTCCAAAAGTGTGTGCAGAGATTCAAAATCAACCTTATCCTCTAGTCACTTTGGTCACAGCTGTGCCATCGAGCCTGTCACATAGCGCTCAGAAATTCATTGGGCCTCACACAATCCAAAAGTGTCCAGTGTCCAAAAGTGTGTGCACAGATTCAAAATCTCCCTTATCCTCTAGTCACTTTGGTCACAGCTGTGCCATCGAGCCTGTGACATAGCGCTCAGATATCAGTGGGCCTCACACAATCCAAAAGTGTCCAGTGTCCAAAAGTGTGTGCAGAGATTCAAAATCTCCCTTATCCTCTAGTCACTTTGGTCACAGCTGTGCCATCGAGCCTGTGACATAGCGCTCAGATATCAGTGGGCCTCACACAATCCAAAAGTGTCCAGTGTCCAAAAGTGTATGCAGAGATTCAAAATCTCCCTTATCCTCTAGTCACTTTGGTCACAGCTGTGCCATCGAGCCTGTCACATAGCGCTCAGATATCAGTGGGCCTCACACAATCCAAAAGTGTCCAGTGTCCAAAAGTGTGTGCAGAGATTCAAAATCTCCCTTATCCTCTAGTCACTTTGGTCACAGCTGTGCCATCGAGCCTGTCACATATTGCACAGATATTCATTGGGCCTCACACAATCCAAAAGTGTCCAGTGTCCAAAAGTGTGTGCAGATATTCAAAATCTCCCTTAGTCACTTTGGTCACAGCTGTCCCATCGAGCCTGTGACATAGCGCTCAGATATCAGTGGGCCTCACACAATCCAAAAGTGTCCAGTGCCCAAAAGTGTGTGCAGAGATTCAAAATCTCCCTTATCCTCTAGTCACTTTGGTCACAGCTGTGCCATCGAGCCTGTCACATAGCGCTCAGATATTCATTGGGCCTCACACAATCCAAAAGTGTCCAGTGTCCAAAAGTGTGTGCAGAGCTTCAAAATCTCCCTTATCCTCTAGTCACTTTGGTCACAGCTGTGCCATCGAGCCTGTCACATAGCGCTCAGAAATTCATTGGGCCTCACACAATCCAAAAGTGTCCAGTGTCCAAAAGTGTGTGCAGAGATTCAAAATCTCCCTTATCCTCTAGTCACTTTGGTCACAGCTGTGCCATCGAGCCTGTCACATAGCGCTCAGATATCAGTGGGCCTCACACAATCCAAAAGTGTCCAGTGTCCAAAAGTGTGTGCAGAGATTCAAAATCTCCATTATCCTCTAGTCACTTTGGTCACAGCTGTGCCATCGAGCCTGTGACATAGCGCTCAGATATCAGTTGGCCTCACACAATCCAAAAGTGTCCAGTGTCCAAAAGTGTGTGCAGAGATTCAAAATCTCCCTTATCCTCTAGTCACTTTGGTCACAGCTGTGCCATCGAGCCTGTCACATAGCGCTCAGATATCAGTGGGCCTCACACAATCCAAAAGTGTCCAGTGTCCAAAAGTGTATGCAGAGATTCAAAATCTCCCTTATCCTCTAGTCACTTTGGTCACAGCTGTGCCATCGAGCCTGTGACATAGCGCTCAGATATCAGTGGGCCTCACACAATCCAAAAGTGTCCAGTGTCCAAAAGTGTGTGCAGTGTTTCAAAATCTCCCTTATCCTCTAGTCACTTTGGTCACAGCTGTGCCATCGAGCCTGTCACATAGCGCTCAGATATTCATTGGGCCTCACACAATCCAAATGTGTCCAGTGTCCAAAAGTGTGTGCAGAGATTCAAAATCTCCCTTATCCTCTAGTCACTTTGGTCACAGCTGTGCCATCGAGCCTGTCACATAGCGCTCAGATATTCATTGGGCCTCACACAATCCAAAAGTGTCCAGTGTCCAAAAGTGTGTGCAGAGATTCAAAATCTCCCTTATCTTCTAGTCACTTTGGTCACAGCTGTGCCATCGAGCCTGTCACATAGCGCTCAGATATCAGTGGGCCTCACACAATCCAAAAGTGTCCAGTGTCCAAAAGTGTGTGCAGAGATTCAAAATCTCCCTTAGTCACTTTGGTCACAGCTGTGCCATCGAGCCTGTGACATAGCGCTCAGATATCAGTGGGCCTCACACAATCCAAAAGTGTCCAGTGCCCAAAAGTGTGTGCAGAGATTCAAAATCTCCCTTATCCTCTAGTCACTTTGGTCACAGCTGTGCCATCGAGCCTGTCACATAGCGCTCAGATATTCATTGGGCCTCACACAATCCAAAAGTGTCCAGTGTCCAAAAGTGTGTGCAGAGATTCAAAATCTCCCTTATCCTCTAGTCACTTTGGTCACAGCTGTGCCATCGAGCCTGTGACATTGCGCTCAGATATCAGTGGGCCTCACACAATCCAAAAGTGTCCAGTGTCCAAAAGTGTATGCAGAGATTCAAAATCTCCCTTATCCTCTAGTCACTTTGGTCACAGCTGTGCCATCGAGCCTGTCACATAGCGCTCAGATATCTGTGGGCCTCACACAATCCAAAAGTGTCCAGTGTCCAAAAGTGTGTGTAGAGATTCAAAATCTCCCTTATCCTCTAGTCACTTTGGTCACAGCTGTGCCATCGAGCCTGTCACATAGTGCACAGATATTCATTGGGCCTCACACAATCCAAAAGTGTCCAGTGTCCAAAAGTGTGTGCAGAGATTCAAAATCTCCCTTATCCTCTAGTCACTTTGGTCACAGCTGTGCCATCGAGCCTGTGACATAGCGCTCAGATATCAGTTGGCCTCACACAATCCAAAAGTGTCCAGTGTCCAAAAGTGTGTGCAGAGATTCAAAATCTCCCTTATCCTCCAGTCACTTTGGTCACAGCTGTGCCATCGAGCCTGTCACATAGCGCTCAGATATCAGTGGGCCTCACACAATCCAAAAGTGTCCAGTGTCCAAAAGTGTATGCAGAGATTCAAAATCTCCCTTATCCTCTAGTCACTTTGGTCACAGCTGTGCCATCGAGCCTGTGACATAGCGCTCAGATATCAGTGGGCCTCACACAATCCAAAAGTGTCCAGTGTCCAAAAGTGTGTGCAGAGTTTCAAAATCTCCCTTATCTTCTAGTCACTTTGGTCACAGCTGTGCCATCGAGCCTGTCACATAGCGCTCAGATATTCATTGGGCCTCACACAATCCAAATGTGTCCAGTGTCTAAAAGTGTGTGCAGAGATTCAAAATCTCCCTTATCCTCTAGTCACTTTGGTCACAGCTGTGCCATCGAGCCTGTCACATAGCGCTCAGATATTCATTGGGCCTCACACAATCCAAAAGTGTCCAGTGTCCAAAAGTGTGTGCAGAGATTCAAAATCTCCCTTATCTTCTAGTCACTTTGGTCACAGCTGTGCCATCGAGCCTGTCACATAGCGCTCAGATATCAGTGGGCCTCACACAATCCAAAAGTGTCCAGTGTCCAAAAGTGTGTGCAGAGATTCAAAATCAACCTTATCCTCTAGTCACTTTGGTCACAGCTGTGCCATCGAGCCTGTCACATAGCGCTCAGAAATTCATTGGGCCTCACACAATCCAAAAGTGTCCAGTGTCCAAAAGTGTGTGCACAGATTCAAAATCTCCCTTATCCTCTAGTCACTTTGGTCACAGCTGTGCCATCGAGCCTGTGACATAGCGCTCAGATATCAGTGGGCCTCACACAATCCGAAAGTGTCCAGTGTCCAAAAGTGTGTGCAGAGATTCAAAATCTCCCTTATCCTCTAGTCACTTTGGTCACAGCTGTGCCATCGAGCCTGTGACATAGCGCTCAGATATCAGTGGGCCTCACACAATCCAAAAGTGTCCAGTGTCCAAAAGTGTATGCAGAGATTCAAAATCTCCCTTATCCTCTAGTCACTTTGGTCACAGCTGTGCCATCGAGCCTGTCACATAGCGCTCAGATATCAGTGGGCCTCACACAATCCAAAAGTGTCCAGTGTCCAAAAGTGTGTGCAGAGATTCAAAATCTCCCTTATCCTCTAGTCACTTTGGTCACAGCTGTGCCATCGAGCCTGTCACATATTGCACAGATATTCATTGGGCCTCACACAATCCAAAAGTGTCCAGTGTCCAAAAGTGTGTGCAGATATTCAAAATCTCCCTTAGTCACTTTGGTCACAGCTGTCCCATCGAGCCTGTGACATAGCGCTCAGATATCAGTGGGCCTCACACAATCCAAAAGTGTCCAGTGCCCAAAAGTGTGTGCAGAGATTCAAAATCTCCCTTATCCTCTAGTCACTTTGGTCACAGCTGTGCCATCGAGCCTGTCACATAGCGCTCAGATATTCATTGGGCCTCACACAATCCAAAAGTGTCCAGTGTCCAAAAGTGTGTGCAGAGCTTCAAAATCTCCCTTATCCTCTAGTCACTTTGGTCACAGCTGTGCCATCGAGCCTGTCACATAGCGCTCAGAAATTCATTGGGCCTCACACAATCCAAAAGTGTCCAGTGTCCAAAAGTGTGTGCAGAGATTCAAAATCTCCCTTATCCTCTAGTCACTTTGGTCACAGCTGTGCCATCGAGCCTGTCACATAGCGCTCAGATATCAGTGGGCCTCACACAATCCAAAAGTGTCCAGTGTCCAAAAGTGTGTGCAGAGATTCAAAATCTCCATTATCCTCTAGTCACTTTGGTCACAGCTGTGCCATCGAGCCTGTGACATAGCGCTCAGATATCAGTTGGCCTCACACAATCCAAAAGTGTCCAGTGTCCAAAAGTGTGTGCAGAGATTCAAAATCTCCCTTATCCTCTAGTCACTTTGGTCACAGCTGTGCCATCGAGCCTGTCACATAGCGCTCAGATATCAGTGGGCCTCACACAATCCAAAAGTGTCCAGTGTCCAAAAGTGTATGCAGAGATTCAAAATCTCCCTTATCCTCTAGTCACTTTGGTCACAGCTGTGCCATCGAGCCTGTGACATAGCGCTCAGATATCAGTGGGCCTCACACAATCCAAAAGTGTCCAGTGTCCAAAAGTGTGTGCAGTGTTTCAAAATCTCCCTTATCCTCTAGTCACTTTGGTCACAGCTGTGCCATCGAGCCTGTCACATAGCGCTCAGATATTCATTGGGCCTCACACAATCCAAATGTGTCCAGTGTCCAAAAGTGTGTGCAGAGATTCAAAATCTCCCTTATCCTCTAGTCACTTTGGTCACAGCTGTGCCATCGAGCCTGTCACATAGCGCTCAGATATTCATTGGGCCTCACACAATCCAAAAGTGTCCAGTGTCCAAAAGTGTGTGCAGAGATTCAAAATCTCCCTTATCTTCTAGTCACTTTGGTCACAGCTGTGCCATCGAGCCTGTCACATAGCGCTCAGATATCAGTGGGCCTCACACAATCCAAAAGTGTCCAGTGTCCAAAAGTGTGTGCAGAGATTCAAAATCTCCCTTAGTCACTTTGGTCACAGCTGTGCCATCGAGCCTGTGACATAGCGCTCAGATATCAGTGGGCCTCACACAATCCAAAAGTGTCCAGTGCCCAAAAGTGTGTGCAGAGATTCAAAATCTCCCTTATCCTCTAGTCACTTTGGTCACAGCTGTGCCATCGAGCCTGTCACATAGCGCTCAGATATTCATTGGGCCTCACACAATCCAAAAGTGTCCAGTGTCCAAAAGTGTGTGCAGAGATTCAAAATCTCCCTTATCCTCTAGTCACTTTGGTCACAGCTGTGCCATCGAGCCTGTCACATAGCGCTCAGATATTCATTGGGCCTCACACAATCCAAAAGTGTCCAGTGTCCAAAAGTGTGTGCAGAGATTCAAAATCTCCCTTATCCTCTAGTCACTTTGGTCACAGCTGTGCCATCGAGCCTGTGACATAGCGCTCAGATATCAGTGGGCCTCACACAATCCAAAAGTGTCCAGTGTCCAAAAGTGTGCGCAGAGATTCAAAATCTCCCTTATCCTCTAGTCACTTTGGTCACAGCTGTGCCATCGAGCCTGTCACATAGCGCTCAGATATCAGTGGTCCTCACACAATCCAAAAGTGTCCAGTGTCCAAAAGTGTGTGCAGAGTTTCAAAATCTCCCTTATCCTCTAGTCACTTTGGTCACAGCTGTGCCATCGAGCCTGTCACATAGCGCTCAGATATTCATTGGGCCTCACACAATCCAAAAGTGTCCAGTGTCCAAAAGTGTGTGCAGAGATTCAAAATCTCCCTTGTCCTCTAGTCACTTTGGTCACAGCTGTGCCATCGAGCCTGTCACATAGCGCTCAGATATCAGTGGGCCTCACACAATCCAAAAGTGTCCAGTGTCCAAAAGTGTGTGCAGAGATTCAAAATCTCCCTTATCCTCTAGTCACTTTGGTCACAGATGTGCCATCGAGCCTTTCACATAGCGCTGAGATATTCATTGGGCCTCACACAATCCAAAAGTGTCCAGTGTCCAAAAGTGTGTGCAGAGATTCAAAATCTCCCTTATCCTCTAGTCACTTTGGTCACAGCTGTGCCATCGAGCCTGTGACATAGCGCTCAGATATCAGTGGGCCTCACACAATCCAAAAGTGTCCAGTGTCCAAAAGTGTGTGCAGAGATTCAAAATCTCCCTTATCCTCTATGTCAATTTGGTTACAGCTGTGCCATCGAGCCTGTGACATAGCGCTCAGATATCAGTGGGCCTCACACAATCCAAAAGTGTCCAGTGTCCAAAAGTGTATGCAGAGTTTCAAAATCTCCCTTATCCTCTAGTCACTTTGGTCACAGCTGTGCCATCGAGCCTGTCACATAGCGCTCAGATGTCCGTGGGCCTCACACAATCCAAAAGTGTCCAGTGTCCAAAAGTGTGTGCAGAGATTCAAAATCTCCCTTATCCTCTAGTCACTTTGGTCACAGCTGTGCCATCGAGTCTGTCACATAGTGCACAGATATTCATTGGCCCTCACACAATCCAAAAGTGTCCAGTGTCCAAAAGTGTGTGCAGAGATTCAAAATCTCCCTTATCCTCTAGTCACTTTGGTCACAGCTGTGCCATCGAGCCTGTGACATAGCGCTCAGATATCACTGGGCCTCACACAATCCAAAAGTGTCCAGTGTCCAAAAGTGTGTGCAGAGTTTCAAAATCTCCCTTATCCTCTAGTCACTTTGGTCACAGCTGTGCCATCGAGCCTGTCACATAGCGCTCAGATATTCATTGGGCCTCACACAATCCAAAAGTGTCCAGTGTCCAAAAGTGTGTGCTGAGTTTCAAAATCTCCCTTATCCTCTAGTCACTTTGGTCACAGCTGTGCCATCGAGCCTGTGACATAGCGCTCAGATATCAGTGGGCCTCACACAATCCAAAAGTGTCCAGTGTCCAAAAGTGTGTGCAGAGATTCAAAATCTCCCTTATCCTCTAGTCACTTTGGTCACAGCTGTGCCATCAAGCCTGTGACATAGCGCTCAGATATCAGTGGGCCTCACACAATCCAAAAGTGTCCAGTGTCCAAAAGTGTGTGCAGAGATTCAAAATCTCCCTTATCCTCTAGTCACTTTGGTCACAGCTGTGCCATCGAGCCTGTCACATAGCGCTCAGATATTCATTGGGCCTCACACAATCCAAAAGTGTCCAGTGTCCAAAAGTGTGTGCAGAGATTCAAAATCTCCCTTATCCTCTAGTCACTTTGGTCACAGCTGTGCCATCGAGCCTGTCACATAGCGCTTAGATATCAGTGGGCCTCACACAATCCAAAAGTGTCCAGTGTACAAAAGTGTGTGCAGAGATTCAAAATCTCCCTTATCCTCTAGTCACTTTGGTCACAGCTGTGCCATCGAGCCTGTCACATAGCGCTCAGATATCAGTGGGCCTCACACAATCCAAAAGTGTCCAGTGTCCAAAAGTGTGTGCAGAGATTCAAAATCTCCCTTATCCTCTAGTCACTTTGTACACAGCTGTGAAATCGAGCCTGTCACATAGCGCTCAGATATTCATTGGGCCTCACACAATCCAAAAGTGTCCAGTGTCCAAAAGTGTGTGCAGAGATTCAAAATCTCCCTTATCCTCTAGTCACTTTGGTCACAGCTGTGCCATCGAGCCTGTGACATAGCGCTCAGATATCAGTGGGCCTCACACAATCCAAAAGTGTCCAGTGTCCAAAAGTGTGTGCAGAGATTCAAAATCTCCCTTATCCTCTAGTCACTTTTGTCACAGCTGTGCCATCGAGCCTGTGACATAGCGCTCAGATATCAGTGGGCCTCACACAATCCAAAAGTGTCCAGTGTCCAAAAGTGTGTGCAGAGATTCAAAATCTCCCTTATCCTCTAGTCACTTTGGTCACAGCTGTGCCATCGAGCCTGTCACATAGCGCTCAGATATTCATTGGGCCTCACACAATCCAAAAGTGTCCAGTGTCCAAAAGTGTGTGCAGAGATTCAAAATCTCCCTTATCCTCTAGTCACTTTGGTCACAGCTGTGCCATCGAGCATGTGACATAGCGCTCAGATACCAGTGGGCCTCACACAATCCAAAAGTGTCCAGTGTCCAAAAGTGTGTGCAGAGATTCAAAATCTCCCTTATCCTCTAGTCACTTTGGTCACAGCTGTGCCATCGAGCCTGTGACATAGCGCACAGATATCAGTGGGCCTCACACAATCCAAAAGTGTCCAGTGTCCAAACGTGTGTGCAGAGATTCAAAATCTCCCTTATCCTCTAGTCACTTTGGTCACAGCTGTGCCATCGAGCCTGTCACATAGCGATCAGATATCAGTGGGACTCACACAATCCAAAAGTGTCCAGTGTCCAAAAGTGTGTGCAGAGATTCAAAATCTCCCTTATCCTCTAGTCACTTTGGTCACAGCTGTGCCATTGAGCCTGTCACATAGCGCTCAGATATTCATTGGGCCTCACACAATCCAAAAGTGTCCAGTGTCCAAAAGTGTGTGCAGAGATTCAAAATCTCCCTTATCCTCTAGTCACTTTGGTCACAGCTGTGTCATCGAGCCTGTGACATAGCGCTCAGATATCAGTGGGCCTCACACAATCCAAAAGTGTCCAGTGTCCAAAAGTGTGTGCAGAGATTCAAAATCTGCCTTATCCTCTAGTCACTTTGGTCACAGCTGTGCCATCGAGCCTGTCACATAGCGCTCAGATATTCATTGGGCCTCACACAATCGAAAAGTGTCCAGTGTCCAAAAGTGTGTGCAGAGATTCAAAATCTCCCTTATCCTCTAGTCACTTTGGTCACAGCTGTGCCATCGAGCCTGTGACATAGCGCTCAGATATCAGTGGGCCTCACACAATCCAAAAGTGTCCAGTGTCCAAAAGTGTGTGCAGAGATTCAAAATCTCCCTTATCCTCTAGTCACTTTGGTCACAGCTGTGCCATCGAGCCTGTGACATAGCGCTCAGATATCAGTGGGCCTCACACAATCCAAAAGTGTCCACTGTCCAAAAGTGTGTGCAGAGATTCAAAATCTCCCTTATCCTCTAGTCACTTTGGTCACAGCTGTGCCATCGAGCCTGTCACATAGCGCTCAGATATTCATTGGGCCTCACACAATCCAAAAGTGTCCAGTGTCCAAAAGTGTGTGCAGAGATTCAAAATCTCCCTTATCCTCTAGTCACTTTGGTCACAGCTGTGCCATCGAGCCTGTCAAATAGCGCTCAGATATCAGTGGGCCTCACACAATCCAAAAGTGTCCAGTGTCCAAAAGTGTGTGCAGAGATTCAAAATCTCCCTTATCCTCTAGTCACTTTGGTCACAGCTGTGCCATCGAGCCTGTCACATAGCGCTCAGATATTCATTGGGCCTCACACAATCCAAAAGTGTCCAGTGTCCAAAAGTGTGTGCAGAGATTCAAAATCTCCCTTATCCTCTAGTCACTTTGTTCACAGTTGTGCCATCGAGCCTGTCACATAGCGCTCAGATATTCATTGGGCCTCACACAATCCAAAAGTGTCCAGTGTCCAAAAGTGTGTGCAGAGATTCAAAATCTCCCTTAGTCACTTTGGTCACAGCTGTGCCATCGAGCCTGTGACATAGCGCTCAGATATCAGTGGGCCTCACACAATCCAAAAGTGTCCAGTGCCCAAAAGTGTGTGCAGAGATTCAAAATCTCCCTTATCCTCTAGTCACTTTGGTCACAGCTGTGCCATCGAGCCTGTCACATAGCGCTCAGATATTCATTGGGCCTCACACAATCCAAAAGTGTCCAGTGTCCAACAGTGTGTGCAGAGATTCAAAATCTCCCTTATCCTCTAGTCACTTTGGTCACAGCTGTGCCATCGAGCCTGTCACATAGCGCTCAGATATTCATTGGGCCTCACACAATCCAAAAGTGTCCAGTGTCCAAAAGTGTGTGCAGAGATTCAAAATCTCCCGTATCCTCTAGTCACTTTGGTCACAGCTGTGCCATCGAGCCTGTGACATAGCGCTCAGATATCAGTGGGCCTCACACAATCCAAAAGTGTCCAGTGTCCAAAAGTGTGTGCAGAGATTCAAAATCTCCCTTATCTTCTAGTCACTTTGGTCACAGCTGTGCCATCGAGCCTGTCACATAGCGCTCAGATATCAGTGGGCCTCACACAATCCAAAAGTGTCCAGTGTCCAAAAGTGTGTGCAGAGTTTCAAAATCTCCCTTATCCTCTAGTCACTTTGGTCACAGCTGTGCCATCGAGCCTGTCACATAGCGCTCAGATATTCATTGGGCCTCACACAATCCAAAAGTGTCCAGTGTCCAAAAGTGTGTGCAGAGATTCAAAATCTCCCTTATCCTCTAGTCACTTTGGTCACAGCTGTGTCATCGAGCCTGTCACATAGCGCTCAGATATCAGTGGGCCTCACACAATCCAAAAGTGTCCAGTGTCCAAAAGTGTGTGCAGAGATTCAAAATCTCCCTTATCCTCTAGTCACTTTGGTCACAGATGTGCCATCGAGCCTTTCACATAGCGCTCAGATATTCATTGGGCCTCACACAATCCAAAAGTGTCCAGTGTCCAAACGTGTGTGCAGAGATTCAAAATCTCCCTTATCCTCTAGTCACTTTGGTCACAGCTGTGCCATCGAGCCTGTGACATAGCGCTCAGATATCAGTGGGCCTCACACAATCCAAAAGTGTCCAGTGTCCAAAAGTGTGTGCAGAGATTCAAAATCTCCCTTATCCTCTAGTCAATTTGGTTACAGCTGTGCCATCGAGCCTGTGACATAGCGCTCAGATATCAGTGGGCCTCACACAATCCAAAAGTGTCCAGTGTCCAAAAGTGTATGCAGAGTTTCAAAATCTCCCTTATCCTCTAGTCACTTTGGTCACAGCTGTGCCATCGAGCCTGTCACATAGCGCTCAGATGTCCGTGGGCCTCACACAATCCAAAAGTGTCCAGTGTCCAAAAGTGTGTGCAGAGATTCAAAATCTCCCTTATCCTCTAGTCACTTTGGTCACAGCTGTGCCATCGAGTCTGTCACATAGTGCACAGATATTCATTGGGCCTCACACAATCCAAAAGTGTCCAGTGTCCAAAAGTGTGTGCAGAGATTCAAAATCTCCCTTATCCTCTAGTCACTTTGGTCACAGCTGTGCCATCGAGCCTGTGACATAGCGCTCAGATATCAGTGGGCCTCACACAATCCAAAAGTGTACAGTGTCCAAAAGTGTGTGCAGAGTTTCAAAATCTCCCTTATCCTCTAGTCACTTTGGTCACAGCTGTGCCATCGAGCCTGTCACATAGCGCTCAGATATTCATTGGGCCTCACACAATCCAAAAGTGTCCAGTGTCCAAAAGTGTGTGCAGAGTTTCAAAATCTCCCTTATCCTCTAGTCACTTTGGTCACAGCTGTGCCATCGAGCCTGTGACATAGCGCTCAGATATCAGTGGGCCTCACACAATCCAAAAGTGTCCAGTGTCCAAAAGTGTGTGCAGAGATTCAAAATCTCCCTTATCCTCTAGTCACTTTGGTCACAGCTGTGCCATCAAGCCTGTGACATAGCGCTCAGATATCAGTGGGCCTCACACAATCCAAAAGTGTCCAGTGTCCAAAAGTGTGTGCAGAGATTCAAAATCTCCCTTATCCTCTAGTCACTTTGGTCACAGCTGTGCCATCGAGCCTGTCACATAGCGCTCAGATATTCATTGGGCCTCACACAATCCAAAAGTGTCCAGTGTCCAAAAGTGTGTGCAGAGATTCAAAATCTCCCTTATCCTCTAGTCACTTTGGTCACAGCTGTGCCATCGAGCCTGTCACATAGCGCTCAGATATCAGTGGGCCTCACACAATCCAAAAGTGTCCAGTGTACAAAAGTGTGTGCAGAGATTGAAAATCTCCCTTATCCTCTAGTCATTTTGGTCACAGCTGTGCCATCGAGCCTGTCACATAGCGCTTTGATATCAGTGGGCCTCACACAATCCAAAAGTGTCCAGTGTCCAAAAGTGTGTGCAGAGATTCAAAATCTCCCTTATCCTCTAGTCACTTTGGCCACAGCTGTGCCATCGAGCCTGTCACATAGCGCTCAGATATTCATTGGGCCTCACACAATCCAAAAGTGTCCAGTGTCCAAAAGTGTGTGCAGAGATTCAAAATCTCCCTTATCCTCTAGTCACTTTGGTCACAGCTGTGCCATCGAGCCTGTGACATAGCGCTCAGATATCAGTGGGCCTCACACAATCCAAAAGTGTCCAGTGTCCAAAAGTGTGTGCAGAGATTCAAAATCTCCCTTATCCTCTAGTCACTTTTGTCACAGCTGTGCCATCGAGCCTGTGACATAGCGCTCAGATATCAGTGGGCCTCACACAATCCAAAAGTGTCCAGTGTCCAAAAGTGTGTGCAGAGATTCAAAATCTCCCTTATCCTCTAGTCACTTTGGTCACAGCTGTGCCATCGAGCCTGTCACATAGCTCTCAGATATTCATTGGGCCTCACACAATCCAAAAGTGTCCAGTGTCCAAAAGTGTGTGCAGAGATTCAAAATCTCCCTTATCCTCTAGTCACTTTGGTCACAGCTGTGCCATCGAGCATGTGACATAGCGCTCAGATACCAGTGGGCCTCACACAATCCAAAAGTGTCCAGTGTCCAAACGTGTGTGCAGAGATTCAAAATCTCCCTTATCCTCTAGTCACTTTGGTCACAGCTGTGCCATCGAGCCTGTCACATAGCGATCAGATATCAGTGGGCCTCACACAATCCAAAAGTGTCCAGTGTCCAAAAGTGTGTGCAGAGATTCAAAATCTCCCTTATCCTCTAGTCACTTTGGTCACAGCTGTGCCATTGAGCCTGTCACATAGCGCTCAGATATTCATTGGGCCTCACACAATCCAAAAGTGTCCAGTGTCCAAAAGTGTGTGCAGAGATTCAAAATCTCCCTTATCCTCTAGTCACTTTGGTCACAGCTGTGTCATCGAGCCTGTGACATAGCGCTCAGATATCAGTGGGCCTCACACAATCCAAAAGTGTCCAGTGTCCAAAAGTGTGTGCAGAGATTCAAAATCTGCCTCATCCTCTAGTCACTTTGGTCACAGCTGTGCCATCGAGCCTGTCACATAGCGCTCAGATATTCATTGGGCCTCACACAATCGAAAAGTGTCCAGTGTCCAAAAGTGTGTGCAGAGATTCAAAATCTCCCTTATCCTCTAGTCACTTTGGTCACAGCTGTGCCATCGAGCCTGTGACATAGCGCTCAGATATCAGTGGGCCTCACACAATCCAAAAGTGTCCAGTGTCCAAAAGTGTGTGCAGAGATTCAAAATCTCCCTTATCCTCTAGTCACTTTGGTCACAGCTGTGCCATCGAGCCTGTGACATAGCGCTCAGATATCAGTGGGCCTCACACAATCCAAAAGTGTCCAGTGTCCAAAAGTGTGTGCAGAGATTCAAAATCTCCCTTATCCTCTAGTCACTTTGGTCACAGCTGTGCCATCGAGCCTGTCACATAGCGCTCAGATATTCATTGGGCCTCACACAATCCAAAAGTGTCCAGTGTCCAAAAGTGTGTGCAGAGATTCAAAATCTCCCTTATCCTCTAGTCACTTTGGTCACAGCTGTGCCATCGAGCCTGTCAAATAGCGCTCAGATATTCATTGGGCCTCACACAATCCAAAAGTGTCCAGTGTCCAAAAGTGTGTGCAGAGATTCAAAATCTCCCTTATCCTCTAGTCACTTTGGTCACAGCTGTGCCATCGAGCCTGTCACATAGCGCTCAGATATTCATTGGGCCTCACACAATCCAAAAGTGTCCAGTGTCCAAAAGTGTGTGCAGAGATTCAAAATCTCCCTTATCCTCTAGTCACTTTGGTCACAGCTGTGCCATCGAGCCTGTCACATAGCGCTCAGATATTCATTGGGCCTCACACAATCCAAAAGTGTCCAGTGTCCAAAAGTGTGTGCAGAGATTCAAAATCTCCCTTATCCTCTAGTCACTTTGGTCACAGTTGTGCCATCGAGCCTGTCACATAGCGCTCAGATATTCATTGGGCCTCACACAATCCAAAAGTGTCCAGTGTCCAAAAGTGTGTGCAGAGATTCAAAATCTCCCTTAGTCACTTTGGTCACAGCTGTGCCATCGAGCCTGTGACATAGCGCTCAGATATCAGTGGGCCTCACACAATCCAAAAGTGTCCAGTGCCCAAAAGTGTGTGCAGAGATTCAAAATCTCCCTTATCCTCTAGTCACTTTGGTCACAGCTGTGCCATCGAGCCTGTCACATAGCGCTCAGATATTCATTGGGCCTCACACAATCCAAAAGTGTCCAGTGTCCAAAAGTGTGTGCAGAGATTCAAAATCTCCCTTATCCTCTAGTCACTTTGGTCACAGCTGTGCCATCGAGCCTGTCACATAGCGCTCAGATATTCATTGGGCCTCACACAATCCAAAAGTGTCCAGTGTCCAAAAGTGTGTGCAGAGATTCAAAATCTCCCTTATCCTCTAGTCACTTTGGTCACAGCTGTGCCATCGAGCCTGTGACATAGCGCACAGATATCAGTGGGCCTCACACAATCCAAAAGTGTCCAGTGTCCAAAAGTGTGTGCAGAGATTCAAAATCTCCCTTATCCTCTAGTCACTTTGGTCACAGCTGTGCCATCGAGCCTGTCACATAGCGCTCAGATATCAGTGGGCCTCACACAATCCAAAAGTGTCCAGTGTCCAAAAGTGTGTGCAGAGTTTCAAAATCTCCCTTATCCTCTAGTCACTTTGGTCACAGCTGTGCCATCGAGCCTGTCACATAGCGCTCAGATATTCATTGGGCCTCACACAATCCAAAAGTGTCCAGTGTCCAAAAGTGTGTGCAGAGATTCAAAATCTCCCTTATCCTCTAGTCACTTTGGTCACAGCTGTGCCATCGAGCCTGTCACATAGCGCTCAGATATCAGTGGGCCTCACACAATCCAAAAGTGTCCAGTGTCCAAAAGTGTGTGCAGAGATTCAAAATCTCCCTTATCCTCTAGTCCCTTTGGTCACAGATGTGCCATCGAGCCTTTCACATAGCGCTCAGATATTCATTGGGCCTCACACAATCCAAAAGTGTCCAGTGTCCAAAAGTGTGTGCAGAGATTCAAAATCTCCCTTATCCTCTAGTCACTTTGGTCACAGCTGTGCCATCGAGCCTGTCACATAGCGCTCAGATATCAGTGGGCCTCACACAATCCAAAAGTGTCCAGTGTCCAAAAGTGTGTGCAGAGATTCAAAATCTCCCTTATCCTCTAGTCAATTTGGTCACAGCTGTGCCATCGAGCCTGTGACATAGCGCTCAGATATCAGTGGGCCTCACACAATCCAAAAGTGTCCAGTGTCCAAAAGTGTATGCAGAGATTCAAAATCTCCCTTATCCTCTAGTCACTTTGGTCACAGCTGTGCCATCGAGCCTGTCACATAGCGCTCAGATGTCCGTGGGCCTCACACAATCCAAAAGTGTCCAGTGTCCAAAAGTGTGTGCAGAGATTCAAAATCTCCCTTATCCTCTAGTCACTTTGGTCACAGCTGTGCCATCGAGCCTGTGACATAGCGCTCAGATATCAGTGGGCCTCACACAATCCAAAAGTGTCCAGTGTCCAAAAGTGTGTGCAGAGATTCAAAATCTCCCTTATCCTCTAGTCACTTTGGTCACAGCTGTGCCATCGAGCCTGTCACATAGCGCTCAGATATTCATTGGGCCTCACACAATCCAAAAGTGTCCAGTGTCCAAAAGTGTGTGCAGAGATTCAAAATCTCCCTTATCCTCTAGTCACTTTGGTCACAGCTGTGCCATCGAGCATGTGACATAGCCCTCAGATACCAGTGGGCCTCACACAATCCAAAAGTGTCCAGAGTCCAAAAGTGTGTGCAGAGATTCAAAATCTCCCTTATCCTCTAGTCACTTTGGTCACAGCTGTGCCATCGAGCCTGTGACATAGCGCACAGATATCAGTGGGCCTCACACAATCCAAAAGTGTCCAGTGTCCAAACATGTGTGCAGAGATTCAAAATCTCCCTTATCCTCTAGTCACTTTGGTCACAGCTGTGCCATCGAGCCTGTCACATAGCGATCAGATATCAGTGGGCCTCACACAATCCAAAAGTGTCCAGTGTCCAAAAGTGTGTGCAGAGATTCAAAATCTCCCTTATACTCTAGTCACTTTGGTCACAGCTGTGCCATTGAGCCTGTCACTTAGCGCTCAGATATTCATTGGGCCTCACACAATCCAAAACTGTCCAGTGTCCAAAAGTGTGTGCAGAGATTCAAAATCTCCCTTATCCTCTAGTCACTTTGGTCACAGCTGTGTCATCGAGCCTGTGACATAGCGCTCAGATATCAGTGGGCCTCACACAATCCAAAAGTGTCCAGTGTCCAAAAGTGTGTGCAGAGATTCAAAATCTGCCTTATCCTCTAGTCACTTTGGTCACAGCTGTGCCATCGAGCCTGTCACATAGCGCTCAGATATTCATTGGGCCTCACACAATCCAAAAGTGTCCAGTGTCCAAAAGTGTGTGCAGAGATTCAAAATCTCCCTTATCCTCTAGTCACTTTGGTCACAGCTGTGCCATCGAGCCTGTCACATAGCGCTCAGATATCAGTGGGCCTCACACAATCCAAAAGTGTCCAGTGTCCAAAAGTGTGTGCAGAGATTCAAAATCTCCCTTATCCTCTAGTCACTTTGGTCACAGCTGTGCCATCGAGCCTGTCACATAGCGCTCAGATATTCATTGGGCCTCAAACAATCCAAAAGTGTCCAGTGTCCAAAAGTGTGTGCAGAGATTCAAAATCTCCCTTATCCTCTAGTCACTTTGGTCACAGCTGTGCCATCGAGCCTGTCACATAGTGCTCAGATATTCATTGGGCCTCACAAAATCCAAAAGTGTCCAGTGTCCAAAAGTGTGTGCAGAGATTCAAAATCTCCCTTATCCTCTAGTCACTTTGGTCACAGCTGTGCCATCGAGCCTGTCAAATAGCGCTCAGATATCAGTGGGCCTCACACAATCCAAAAGTGTCCAGTGTCCAAAAGTGTGTGCAGAGATTCAAAATCTCCCTTATCCTCTAGTCACTTTGGTCACAGCTGTGCCATCGAGCCTGTCACATAGCGCTCAGATATTCATTGGGCCTCACACAATCCAAAAGTGTCCAGTGTCCAAAAGTGTGTGCAGAGATTCAAAATCTCCCTTATCCTCTAGTCACTTTGGTCACAGCTGTGCCATCGAGCCTGTCACATAGCGCTCAGATATTCATTGGGCCTCACACAATCCAAAAGTGTCCAGTGTCCAAAAGTGTGTGCAGAGATTCAAAATCTCCCTTATCCTCTAGTCACTTTGGTCACAGTTGTGCCATCGAGCCTGTCACATAGCGCTCAGATATTCATTGGGCCTCACACAATCCAAAAGTGTCCAGTGTCCAAAAGTGTGTGCAGAGATTCAAAATCTCCCTTAGTCACTTTGGTCACAGCTGTGCCATCGAGCCTGTGACATAGCGCTCAGATATCAGTGGGCCTCACACAATCCAAAAGTGTCCAGTGCCCAAAAGTGTGTGCAGAGATTCAAAATCTCCCTTATCCTCTAGTCACTTTGGTCACAGCTGTGCCATCGAGCCTGTCACATAGCGCTCAGATATTCATTGGGCCTCACACAATCCAAAAGTGTCCAGTGTCCCAAAGTGTGTGCAGAGATTCAAAATCTCCCTTATCCTCTAGTCACTTTGGTCACAGCTGTGCCATCGAGCCTGTCACATAGCGCTCAGATATTCATTGGGCCTCACACAATCCAAAAGTGTCCAGTGTCCAAAAGTGTGTGCAGAGATTCAAAATCTCCCTTATCCTCTAGTCACTTTGGTCACAGCTGTGCCATCGAGCCTGTGACATAGCGCACAGATATCAGTGGGCCTCACACAATCCAAAAGTGTCCAGTGTCCAAAAGTGTGTGCAGAGATTCAAAATCTCCCTTATCCTCTAGTCACTTTGGTCACAGCTGTGCCATCGAGCCTGTCACATAGCGCTCAGATATCAGTGGGCCTCACACAATCCAAAAGTGTCCAGTGTCCAAAAGTGTGTGCAGAGTTTCAAAATCTCCCTTATCCTCTAGTCACTTTGGTCACAGCTGTGCCATCGAGCCTGTCACATAGCGCTCAGATATTCATTGGGCCTCACACAATCCAAAAGTGTCCATTGTCCAAAAGTGTGTGCAGAGATTCAAAATCTCCCTTATCCTCTAGTCACTTTGGTCACAGCTGTGCCATCGAGCCTGTCACATAGCGCTCAGATATCAGTGGGCCTCACACAATCCAAAAGTGTCCAGTGTCCAAAAGTGTGTGCAGAGATTCAAAATCTCCCTTATCCTCTAGTCACTTTGGTCACAGATGTGCCATCGAGCCTTTCACATAGCGCTCAGATATTCATTGGGCCTCACACAATCCAAAAGTGTCCAGTGTCCAAAAGTGTGTGCAGAGATTCAAAATCTCCCTTTTCCTCTAGTCACTTTGGTCACAGCTGTGCCATCGAGCCTGTCACATAGCGCTCAGATATCAGTGGGCCTCACACAATCCAAAAGTGTCCAGTGTCCAAAAGTGTGTGCAGAGATTCAAAATCTCCCTTATCCTCTAGTCAATTTGGTCACAGCTGTGCCATCGAGCCTGTGACATAGCGCTCAGATATCAGTGGGCCTCACACAATCCAAAAGTGTCCAGTGTCCAAAAGTGTATGCAGAGATTCAAAATCTCCCTTATCCTCTAGTCACTTTGGTCACAGCTGTGCCATCGAGCCTGTCACATAGCGCTCAGATGTCCGTGGGCCTCACACAATCCAAAAGTGTCCAGTGTCCAAAAGTGTGTGCAGAGATTCAAAATCTCCCTTATCCTCTAGTCACTTTGGTCACAGCTGTGCCATCGAGCCTGTGACATAGCGCTCAGATATCAGTGGGCCTCACACAATCCAAAAGTGTCCAGTGTCCAAAAGTGTGTGCAGAGATTCAAAATCTCCCTTATCCTCTAGTCACTTTGGTCACAGCTGTGCCATCGAGCCTGTCACATAGCGCTCAGATATTCATTGGGCCTCACACAATCCAAAAGTGTCCAGTGTCCAAAAGTGTGTGCAGAGATTCAAAATCTCCCATATCCTCTAGTCACTTTGGTCACAGCTGTGCCATCGAGCATGTGACATAGCGCTCAGATACCAGTGGGCCTCACACAATCCAAAAGTGTCCAGAGTCCAAAAGTGTGTGCAGAGATTCAAAATCTCCCTTATCCTCTAGTCACTTTGGTCACAGCTGTGCCATCGAGCCTGTGACATAGCGCACAGATATCAGTGGGCCTCACACAATCCAAAAGTGTCCAGTGTCCAAACGTGTGTGCAAAGATTCAAAATCTCCCTTATCCTCTAGTCACTTTGGTCACAGCTGTGCCATCGAGCCTGTCACATAGCGATCAGATATCAGTGGGCCTCACACAATCCAAAAGTGTCCAGTGTCCAAAAGTGTGTGCAGAGATTCAAAATCTCCCTTATCCTCTAGTCACTTTGGTCACAGCTGTGCCATTGAGCCTGTCACTTAGCGCTCAGATATTCATTGGGCCTCACACAATCCAAAACTGTCCAGTGTCCAAAAGTGTGTGCAGAGATTCAAAATCTCCCTTATCCTCTAGTCACTTTGGTCACAGCTGTGTCATCGAGCCTGTGACATAGCGCTCAGATATCAGTGGGCCTCACACAATCCAAAAGTGTCCAGTGTCCAAAAGTGTGTGCAGAGATTCAAAATCTGCCTTATCCTCTAGTCACTTTGGTCACAGCTGTGCCATCGAGCCTGTCACATAGCGCTCAGATATTCATTGGGCCTCACACAATCGAAAAGTGTCCAGTGTCCAAAAGTGTGTGCAGAGATTCAATATCTCCCTTATCCTCTAGTCACTTTGGTCACAGCTGTGCCATCGAGCCTGTGACATAGCGCTCAGATATCAGTGGGCCTCACACAATCCAAAAGTGTCCAGTGTCCAAAAGTGTGTGCAGAGATTCAAAATCTCCCTTATCCTCTAGTCACTTTGGTCACAGCTGTGCCATCGAGCCTGTCACATAGCGCTCAGATATTCATTGGGCCTCACACAATCCAAAAGTGTCCAGTGTCCAAAAGTGTGTGCAGAGATTCAAAATCTCCCTTATCCTCTAGTCACTTTGGTCACAGCTGTGCCATCGAGCCTGTCACATAGCGCTCAGATATCAGTGGGCCTCACACAATCCAAAAGTGTCCAGTGTCCAAAAGTGTGTGCAGAGATTCAAAATCTCCCTTATCCTCTAGTCACTTTGGTCACAGATGTGCCATCGAGCCTTTCACATAGCACTCAGATATTCATTGGGCCTCACACAATCCAAAAGTGTCCAGTGTCCAAAAGTGTGTGCAGAGATTCAAAATCTCCCTTATCCTCTAGTCACTTTGGTCACAGCTGTGCCATCGAGCCTGTCACATAGCGCTCAGATATCAGTGGGCCTCACACAATCCAAAAGTGTCCAGTGTCCAAAAGTGTGTGCAGAGATTCAAAATCTCCCTTATCCTCTAGTCAATTTGGTCACAGCTGTGCCATCGAGCCTGTGACATAGCGCTCAGATATCAGTGGGCCTCACACAATCCAAAAGTGTCCAGTGTCCAAAAGTGTATGCAGAGATTCAAAATCTCCCTTATCCTCTAGTCACTTTGGTCACAGCTGTGCCATCGAGCCTGTCACATAGCGCTCAGATGTCCGTGGGCCTCACACAATCCAAAAGTGTCCAGTGTCCAAAAGTGTGTGCAGAGATTCAAAATCTCCCTTATCCTCTAGTCACATTGGTCACAGCTGTGCCATCGAGCCTGTCACATAGTGCACAGATATTCATTGGGCCTCACACAATCCAAAAGTGTCCAGTGTCCAAAAGTGTGTGCAGAGATTCAAAATCTCCCTTATCCTCTAGTCACTTTGGTCACAGCTGTGCCATCGAGCCTGTGACATAGCGCTCAGATATCAGTGGGCCTCACACAATCCAAAAGTGTCCAGTGTCCAAAAGTGTGTGCAGAGTTTCAAAATCTCCCTTATCCTCTAGTCACTTTGGTCACAGCTGTGCCATCGAGCCTGTCACATAGCGCTCAGATATTCATTGGGCCTCACACAATCCAAAAGTGTCCAGTGTCCAAAAGTGTGTGCAGAGATTCAAAATCTCCCTTATCCTCTAGTCACTTTGGTCACAGCTGTGCCATCGAGCCTGTGACATAGCGCTCAGATATCAGTGGGCCTCACACAATCCAAAAGTGTCCAGTGTCCAAAAGTGTGTGCAGAGATTCAAAATCTCCCTTATCCTCTAGTCACTTTGGTCACAGCTGTGCCATCGAGCCTGTCACACAGCGCTCAGATATCAGTGGGCCTCACACAATCCAAAAGTGTCCAGTGTCCAAAAGTGTGTGCAGAGATTCAAAATTTCCCTTATCCTTTAGTCACTTTGGTCACAGCTGTGCCATCGAGCCTGTCACATAGTGCACAGATATTCATTGGGCCTCACACAATCCAAAAGTGTCCAGTGTCCAAAAGTGTGTGCAGAGATTCAAAATCTCCCTTATCCTCTAGTCACTTTGGTCACAGCTGTGCCATCGAGCCTGTCACATAGCGCTCAGATATCAGTGGGCCTCACACAATCCAAAAGTGTCCAGTGTCCAAAAGTTTGTGCAGAGATTCAAAATCTCCCTTATCCTCTAGTCACTTTGGTCACAGCTGTGCCATCGAGCGTGTCACATAGCGCTCAGATATTCATTGGGCCTCACACAATCCAAAAGTGTCCAGTGTCCAAAAGTGTGTGCAGAGATTCAAAATCTCCCTTATCCTCTAGTCACTTTGGTCACAGCTGTGCCATCGAGCCTGTCACATAGCGCTCAGATATTCATTGGGCCTCACACAATCCAAAAGTGTCCAGTGTCCAAAAGTGTGTGCAGAGATTCAAAATCTCCCTTATCCTTTAGTCACTTTGGTCACAGCTGTGCCATCGAGCCTGTGACATAGCGCTCAGATATCAGTGGGCCTCACACAATCCAAAAGTGTCCAGTGTCCAAAAGTGTGTGCAGAGATTCAAAATCTCCCTTATCCTCTAGTCACTTTGGTCACAGCTGTGCCATCGAGCCTGTGACATAGCGCTCAGATATCAGTGGGCCTCACACAATCCAAAAGTGTCCAGTGTCCAAAAGTGTGTGCAGAGATTCAAAATCTCCCTTATCCTCTAGTCACTTTGGTCACAGCTGTGCCATCGAGCCTGTCACATAGCGCTCAGATATCAGTGGGCCTCACACAATCCAAAAGTGTCCAGTGTCCAAAAGTGTGTGCAGAGATTCAAAATCTCCCTTATCTTCTAGTCACTTTGGTCACAGCTGTGCCATCGAGCCTGTCACATAGCGCTCAGATATCAGTGGGCCTCACACAATCCAAAAGTGTCCAGTGTCCAAAAGTGTGTGCAGAGATTCAAAATCTCCCTTATCCTCTAGTCACTTTGGTCACAGCTGTGTCATCGAGCCTGTCACATAGCGCTCAGATATTCATTGGGCCTCACACAATCCAAAAGTGTCCAGTGTCCAAAAGTGTGTGCAGAGATTCAAAATCTCCCTTATCCTCTAGTCACTTTGGTCACAGCTGTGCCATCGAGCCTGTCACATAGCGCTGAGATATTCATTGGGCCTCACACAATCCAAAAGTGTCCAGTGTCCAAAAGTGTGTGCAGAGATTCAAAATCTCCCTTATCCTTTAGTCACATTGGTCACAGCTGTGCCATCGAGCCTGTGACATAGCGCTCAGATATCAGTGGGCCTCACACAATCCAAAAGTGTCCAGTGTCCAAAAGTGTGTGCAGAGATTCAAAATCTCCCTTATCCTCTAGTCACTTTGGTCACAGCTGTGCCATCGAGCCTGTGACATAGCGCTCAGATATCAGTGGGCCTCACACAATTCAAAAGTGTCCAGTGTCCAAAAGTTTGTGCAGAGATTCAAAATCTCCCTTATCCTCTAGTCACTTTGGTCACAGCTGTGCCATCGAGCCTGTCACATAGCGCTCAGATATCAGTGGGCCTCACACAATCCAAAAGTGTCCAGTGTCCAAAAGTGTGTGCAGAGATTCAAAATCTCCCTTATCCTCTAGTGACTTTGGTCACAGCTGTGCCTTCGAGCCTGTGACATAGCGCTCAGATATAAGTGGGCCTCACACAATCCAAAAGTGTCCAGTGTCCAAAAGTGTATGCAGAGATTCAAAATCTCCCTTATCCTCTAGTCACTTTGGTCACAGCTGTGCCATCGAGCCTGTCACATAGCGCTCAGATATCAGTGGGCCTCACACAATCCAAAAGTGTCCAGTGTCCAAAAGTGTGTGCAGAGATTCAAAATCTCCCTTATCCTCTAGTCACTTTGGTCACAGCTGTGCCATCGAGCCTGTCACATAGCGCTCAGATATTCATTGGGCCTCACACAATCCAAAAGTGTCCAGTGTCCAAAAGTGTGTGCAGAGATTCAAAATCTCCCTTATCCTCTAGTAACTTTGGTCACAGCTGTGCCATCGAGCCTGTGACATAGCGCTCAGATATCAGTGGGCCTCACACAATCCAAAAGTGTCCAGTGTCCAAAAGTGTGTGCAGAGATTCAAAATCTCCCTTATCCTCTAGTCACTTTGGTCACAGCTGTGCCATCGAGCCTGTCACATAGCACTCAGATATCAGTGGGCCTCACACAATCCAAAAGTGTCCAGTGTCCAAAAGTGTGTGCAGAGTTTCAAAATCTCCCTTATCCTCTAGTCACTTTGGTCACAGCTGTGCCATCGAGCCTGTCACATAGCGCTCAGATATTCATTGGGCCTCACACAATCCAAAAGTGTCCAGTGTCCAAAAGTGTGTGCAGAGATTCAAAATCTCCCTTATCCTCTAGTCACTTTGGTCACAGCTGTGCCATCGAGCCTGTGACATAGCGCTCAGATATCAGTGGGCCTCACACAATCCAAAAGTGTCCAGTGTCCAAAAGTGTGTGCAGAGATTCAAAATCTCCCTTATCCTCTAGTCACTTTGGTCACAGATGTGCCATCGAGCCTTTCACATAGCGCTCAGATATTCATTGGGCCTCACACAATCCAAAAGTGTCCAGTGTCCAAAAGTGTGTGCAGAGATTCAAAATCTCCCTTATCCTCTAGTCACTTTGGTCACAGCTGTGCCATCGAGCCTGTGACATAGCGCTCAGATATCAGTGGGCCTCACACAATCCAAAAGTGTCCAGTGTCCAAAAGTGTGTGCAGAGATTCAAAATCTCCCTTATCCTCTAGTCAATTTGGTCACAGCTGTGCCATCGAGCCTGTGACATAGCGCTCAGATATCAGTGGGCCTCACACAATCCAAAAGTGTCCAGTGTCCAAAAGTTTATGCAGAGGTTCAAAATCTCCCTTATCCTCTAGTCACTTTGGTCACAGCTGTGCCATCGAGCCTGTCACATAGCGCTCAGATGTCCGTGGGCCTCACACAATCCAAAAGTGTCCAGTGTCCAAAAGTGTGTGCAGAGATTCAAAATCTCCCTTATCCTCTAGTCACTTTGGTCACAGCTGTGCCATCGAGCCTGTCACATAGTGCACAGATATTTATTGGGCCTCACACAATCCAAAAGTGTCCAGTGTCCAAAAGTGTGTGCAGAGATTCAAAATCTCCCTTATCCTCTAGTCACTTTGGTCACAGCTGTGCCATCGAGCCTGTGACATAGCGCTCAGATATCAGTGGGCCTCACACAATCCAAAAGTGTCCAGTGTCCAAAAGTGTGTGCAGAGTTTCAAAATCTCCCTTATCCTCTAGTCACTTTGGTCACAGCTGTGCCATCGAGCCTGTCACATAGCGCTCAGATATTCATTGGGCCTCACACAATCCAAAAGTGTCCAGTGTCCAAAAGTGTGTGCAGAGTTTCAAAATCTCCCTTATCCTCTAGTCACTTTGGTCACAGCTGTGCCATCGAGCCTGTGACATAGCGCTCAGATATCAGTGGGCCTCACACAATCCAAAAGTGTCCAGTGTCCAAAAGTGTGTGCAGAGATTCAAAATCTCCCTTATCCTCTAGTCACTTTGGTCACAGCTGTGCCATCAAGCCTGTGACATAGCGCTCAGATATCAGTGGGCCTCACACAATCCAAAAGTGTCCAGTGTCCAAAAGTGTGTGCAGAGATTCAAAATCTCCCTTATCCTCTTGTCACTTTGGTCACAGCTGTGCCATCGAGCCTGTCACATAGCGCTCAGATATTCATTGGGCCTCACACAATCCAAAAGTGTCCAGTGTCCAAAAGTGTGTGCAGAGATTCAAAATCTCCCTTATCCTCTAGTCACTTTGGTCACAGCTGTGCCATCGAGCCTGTCACATAGCGCTCAGATATCAGTGGGCCTCACACAATCCAAAAGTGTCCAGTGTACAAAAGTGTGTGCAGAGATTCAAAATCTCCCTTATCCTCTAGTCACTTTGGTCACAGCTGTGCCATCGAGCCTGTCACATAGCGCTCAGATATCAGTGGGCCTCACATAATCCAAAAGTGTCCAGTGTCCAAAAGTGTGTGCAGAGATTCAAAATCTCCCTTATCCTCTAGTCACTTTGGCCACAGCTGTGCCATCGAGCCTGTCACATAGCGCTCAGATATTCATTGGGCCTCACACAATCCAAAAGTGTCCAGTGTCCAAAAGTGTGTGCAGAGATTCAAAATCTCCCTTATCCTCTAGTCACTTTGGTCACAGCTGTGCCATCGAGCCTGTGACATAGCGCTCAGATATCAGTGGGCCTCACACAATCCAAAAGTGTCCAGTGTCCATAAGTGTGTGCAGAGATTCAAAATCTCCCTTATCCTCTAGTCACTTTTGTCACAGCTGTGCCATCGAGCCTGTGACATAGCGCTCAGATATCAGTGGGCCTCACACAATCCAAAAGTGTCCAGTGTCCAAAAGTGTGTGCAGAGATTCAAAATCTCCCTTATCCTCTAGTCACTTTGGTCACAGCTGTGCCATCGAGCCTGTCACATAGCGCTCAGATATTCATTGGGCCTCACACAATCCAAAAGTGTCCAGTGTCCAAAAGTGTGTGCAGAGATTCAAAATCTCCCTTATCCTCTAGTCACTTTGGTCACAGCTGTGCCATCGAGCATGTGACATAGCGCTCAGATACCAGTGGGCCTCACACAATCCAAAAGTGTCCAGTGTCCAAAAGTGTGTGCAGAGATTCAAAATCTCCCTTATCCTCTAGTCACTTTGGTCACAGCTGTGCCATCGAGCCTGTGACATAGCGCACAGATATCAGTGGGCCTCACACAATCCAAAAGTGTCCAGTGTCCAAACGTGTGTGCAGAGATTCAAAATCTCCCTTATCCTCTAGTCACTTTGGTCACAGCTGTGCCATCGAGCCTGTCACATAGTGATCAGATATCAGTGGGCCTCACACAATCCAAAAGTGTCCAGTGTCCAAAAGTGTGTGCAGAGATTCAAAATCTCCCTTATCCTCTAGTCACTTTGGTCACAGCTGTGCCATTGAGCCTGTCACAAAGCGCTCAGATATTCATTGGGCCTCACAGAATCCAAAAGTGTCCAGTGTCCAAAAGTGTGTGCAGAGATTCAAAATCTCCCTTATCCTCTAGTCACTTTGGTCACAGCTGTGACATCGAGCCTGTGACATAGCGCTCAGATATCAGTGGGCCTCACACAATCCAAAAGTGTCCAGTGTCCAAAAGTGTGTGCAGAGATTCAAAATCTGCCTTATCCTCTAGTCACTTTGGTCACAGCTGTGCCATCGAGCCTGTCACATAGCGCTCAGATATTCATTGGGCCTCACACAATCGAAAAGTGTCCAGTGTCCAAAAGTGTGTGCAGAGATTCAAAATCTCCCTTATCCTCTAGTCACTTTGGTCACAGCTGTGTCATCGAGCCTGTGACATAGCGCTCAGATATCAGTGGGCCTCACACAATCCAAAGTGTCCAGTGTCCAAAAGTGTGTGCAGAGATTCAAAATCTCCCTTATCCTCTAGTCACTTTGGTCACAGCTGTGCCATCGAGCCTGTGACATAGCGCTCAGATATCAGTGGGCCTCACACAATCCAAAAGTGTCCAGTGTCCAAAAGTGTATGCAGAGATTCAAAATCTCCCTTATCCTCTAGTCACTTTGGTCACAGCTGTGCCATCGAGCCTGTCACATAGCGCTCAGATATCAGTGGGCCTCACACAATCCAAAAGTGTCCAGTGTCCAAAAGTGTGTGCAGAGATTCAAAATCTCCCTTATCCTCTAGTCACTTAGGTCACAGCTGTGCCATCGAGCCTGTCACATAGTGCACAGATATTCATTGGGCCTCACACAATCCAAAAGTGTCCAGTGTCCAAAAGTGTGTGCAGAGATTCAAAATCTCCCTTATCCTCTAGTCACTTTGGTCACAGCTGTGCCATCGAGCCTGTGACATAGCGCTCAGATATCAGTGGGCCTCACACAATCCAAAAGTGTCCAGTGTCCAAAAGTGTGTGCAGAGATTCAAAATCTCCCTTATCCTCTAGTCACTTTGGTCACAGCTGTGCCATCGAGCCTGTCACATAGCGCTCAGATATTCATTGGGCCTCACACAATCCAAAAGTGTCCAGTGTCCAAAAGTGTATGCAGAGATTCAAAATCTCCCTTATCCTCTAGTCACTTTGGTCACAGCTGTGCCATCGAGCCTGTCACATAGCGCTAAGATATCAGTGGGCCTCACACAATCCAAAAGTGTCCAGTGTCCAAAAGTGTGTGCAGAGATTCAAAATCTCCCTTAGTCACTTTGGTCACAGCTGTGCCATCGAGCCTGTGACATAGCGCCCAGATATCAGTGGGCCTCACACAATCCAAAAGTGTCCAGTGCCCAAAAGTGTGTGCAGAGATTCAAAATCTCCCTTATCCTCTAGTCACTTTGGTCACAGCTGTGCCATCGAGCCTGTCACATAGCGCTCAGATATTCATTGGGCCTCACACAATCCAAAAGTGTCCAGTGTCCAAAAGTGTGTGCAGAGATTCAAAATCTCCCTTATCCTCTAGTCACTTTGGTCACAGCTGTGCCATCGAGCCTGCCACATAGCGCTCAGATATTCATTGGGCCTCACACAATCCAAAAGTGTCCAGTGTCCAAAAGTGTGTGCAGAGATTCAAAATCTCCCTTATCCTCTAGTCACTTTGGTCACAGCTGTGCCATCGAGCCTGTGACATAGCGCTCAGATATCAGTGGGCCTCACACAATCCAAAAGTGTCCAGTGTCCAAAAGTGTGTGCAGAGTTTCAAAATCTCCCTTATCCTCTAGTCACTTTGGTCACAGCTGTGCCATCGAGCCTGTCACATAGCGCTCAGATATTCATTGGGCCTCACACAATCCAAAAGTGTCCAGTGTCCAAAAGTGTGTGCAGAGATTCAAAATCTCCCTTATCCTCTAGTCACTTTGGTCACAGCTGTGCCATCGAGCCTGTGACATAGCGCTCAGATATCAGTGGGCCTCACACAATCCAAAAGTGTCCAGTGTCCAAAAGTGTGTGCAGAGTTTCAAAATCTCCCTTATCCTCTAGTCACTTTGGTCACAGCTGTGCCATCGAGCCTGTCACATAGCGCTCAGATATTCATTGGGCCTCACACAATCCAAAAGTGTCCAGTGTCCAAAAGTGTGTGCAGAGTTTCAAAATCTCCCTTATCCTCTAGTCACTTTGGTCACAGCTGTGCCATCGAGCCTGTGACATAGCGCTCAGATATCAGTGGGCCTCACACAATCCAAAAGTGTCCAGTGTCCAAAAGTGTGTGCAGAGATTCAAAATCTCCCTTATCCTCTAGTCACTTTGGTCACAGCTGTGCCATCAAGCCTGTGACATAGCGCTCAGATATCAGTGGGCCTCACACAATCCAAAAGTGTCCAGTGTCCAAAAGTGTGTGCAGAGATTCAAAATCTCCCTTATCCTCTTGTCACTTTGGTCACAGCTGTGCCATCGAGCCTGTCACATAGCGCTCAGATATTCATTGGGCCTCACACAATCCAAAAGTGTCCAGTGTCCAAAAGTGTGTGCAGAGATTCAAAATCTCCCTTATCCTCTAGTCACTTTGGTCACAGCTGTGCCATCGAGCCTGTCACATAGCGCTCAGATATCAGTGGGCCTCACACAATCCAAAAGTGTCCAGTGTACAAAAGTGTGTGCAGAGATTCAAAATCTCCCTTATCCTCTAGTCACTTTGGTCACAGCTGTGCCATCGAGCCTGTCACATAGCGCTCAGATATCAGTGGGCCTCACATAATCCAAAAGTGTCCAGTGTCCAAAAGTGTGTGCAGAGATTCAAAATCTCCCTTATCCTCTAGTCACTTTGGCCACAGCTGTGCCATCGAGCCTGTCACATAGCGCTCAGATATTCATTGGGCCTCACACAATCCAAAAGTGTCCAGTGTCCAAAAGTGTGTGCAGAGATTCAAAATCTCCCTTATCCTCTAGTCACTTTGGTCACAGCTGTGCCATCGAGCCTGTGACATAGCGCTCAGATATCAGTGGGCCTCACACAATCCAAAAGTGTCCAGTGTCCAAAAGTGTGTGCAGAGATTCAAAATCTCCCTTATCCTCTAGTCACTTTTGTCACAGCTGTGCCATCGAGCCTGTGACATAGCGCTCAGATATCAGTGGGCCTCACACAATCCAAAAGTGTCCAGTGTCCAAAAGTGTGTGCAGAGATTCAAAATCTCCCTTATCCTCTAGTCACTTTGGTCACAGCTGTGCCATCGAGCCTGTCACATAGCGCTCAGATATTCATTGGGCCTCACACAATCCAAAAGTGTCCAGTGTCCAAAAGTGTGTGCAGAGATTCAAAATCTCCCTTATCCTCTAGTCACTTTGGTCACAGCTGTGCCATCGAGCATGTGACATAGCGCTCAGATACCAGTGGGCCTCACACAATCCAAAAGTGTCCAGTGTCCAAAAGTGTGTGCAGAGATTCAAAATCTCCCTTATCCTCTAGTCACTTTGGTCACAGCTGTGCCATCGAGCCTGTGACATAGCGCACAGATATCAGTGGGCCTCACACAATCCAAAAGTGTCCAGTGTCCAAACGTGTGTGCAGAGATTCAAAATCTCCCTTATCCTCTAGTCACTTTGGTCACAGCTGTGCCATCGAGCCTGTCACATAGTGATCAGATATCAGTGGGCCTCACACAATCCAAAAGTGTCCAGTGTCCAAAAGTGTGTGCAGAGATTCAAAATCTCCCTTATCCTCTAGTCACTTTGGTCACAGCTGTGCCATTGAGCCTGTCACAAAGCGCTCAGATATTCATTGGGCCTCACAGAATCCAAAAGTGTCCAGTGTCCAAAAGTGTGTGCAGAGATTCAAAATCTCCCTTATCCTCTAGTCACTTTGGTCACAGCTGTGACATCGAGCCTGTGACATAGCGCTCAGATATCAGTGGGCCTCACACAATCCAAAAGTGTCCAGTGTCCAAAAGTGTGTGCAGAGATTCAAAATCTGCCTTATCCTCTAGTCACTTTGGTCACAGCTGTGCCATCGAGCCTGTCACATAGCGCTCAGATATTCATTGGGCCTCACACAATCGAAAAGTGTCCAGTGTCCAAAAGTGTGTGCAGAGATTCAAAATCTCCCTTATCCTCTAGTCACTTTGGTCACAGCTGTGTCATCGAGCCTGTGACATAGCGCTCAGATATCAGTGGGCCTCACACAATCCAAAGTGTCCAGTGTCCAAAAGTGTGTGCAGAGATTCAAAATCTCCCTTATCCTCTAGTCACTTTGGTCACAGCTGTGCCATCGAGCCTGTGACATAGCGCTCAGATATCAGTGGGCCTCACACAATCCAAAAGTGTCCAGTGTCCAAAAGTGTATGCAGAGATTCAAAATCTCCCTTATCCTCTAGTCACTTTGGTCACAGCTGTGCCATCGAGCCTGTCACATAGCGCTCAGATATCAGTGGGCCTCACACAATCCAAAAGTGTCCAGTGTCCAAAAGTGTGTGCAGAGATTCAAAATCTCCCTTATCCTCTAGTCACTTAGGTCACAGCTGTGCCATCGAGCCTGTCACATAGTGCACAGATATTCATTGGGCCTCACACAATCCAAAAGTGTCCAGTGTCCAAAAGTGTGTGCAGAGATTCAAAATCTCCCTTATCCTCTAGTCACTTTGGTCACAGCTGTGCCATCGAGCCTGTGACATAGCGCTCAGATATCAGTGGGCCTCACACAATCCAAAAGTGTCCAGTGTCCAAAAGTGTGTGCAGAGATTCAAAATCTCCCTTATCCTCTAGTCACTTTGGTCACAGCTGTGCCATCGAGCCTGTCACATAGCGCTCAGATATTCATTGGGCCTCACACAATCCAAAAGTGTCCAGTGTCCAAAAGTGTATGCAGAGATTCAAAATCTCCCTTATCCTCTAGTCACTTTGGTCACAGCTGTGCCATCGAGCCTGTCACATAGCGCTAAGATATCAGTGGGCCTCACACAATCCAAAAGTGTCCAGTGTCCAAAAGTGTGTGCAGAGATTCAAAATCTCCCTTAGTCACTTTGGTCACAGCTGTGCCATCGAGCCTGTGACATAGCGCCCAGATATCAGTGGGCCTCACACAATCCAAAAGTGTCCAGTGCCCAAAAGTGTGTGCAGAGATTCAAAATCTCCCTTATCCTCTAGTCACTTTGGTCACAGCTGTGCCATCGAGCCTGTCACATAGCGCTCAGATATTCATTGGGCCTCACACAATCCAAAAGTGTCCAGTGTCCAAAAGTGTGTGCAGAGATTCAAAATCTCCCTTATCCTCTAGTCACTTTGGTCACAGCTGTGCCATCGAGCCTGCCACATAGCGCTCAGATATTCATTGGGCCTCACACAATCCAAAAGTGTCCAGTGTCCAAAAGTGTGTGCAGAGATTCAAAATCTCCCTTATCCTCTAGTCACTTTGGTCACAGCTGTGCCATCGAGCCTGTGACATAGCGCTCAGATATCAGTGGGCCTCACACAATCCAAAAGTGTCCAGTGTCCAAAAGTGTGTGCAGAGTTTCAAAATCTCCCTTATCCTCTAGTCACTTTGGTCACAGCTGTGCCATCGAGCCTGTCACATAGCGCTCAGATATTCATTGGGCCTCACACAATCCAAAAGTGTCCAGTGTCCAAAAGTGTGTGCAGAGATTCAAAATCTCCCTTATCCTCTAGTCACTTTGGTCACAGCTGTGCCATCGAGCCTGTCACATAGCGCTCAGATATCAGTGGGCCTCACACAATCCAAAAGTGTCCAGTGTCCAAAAGTGTGTGCAGAGATTCAAAATCTCCCTTATCCTCTATTCACTTTGGTCACAGATGTGCCATCGAGCCTTTCACATAGCGCTCAGATATTCATTGGGCCTCACACAATCCAAAAGTGTCCAGTGTCCAAAAGTGTGTGCAGAGATTCAAAATCTCCCTTATCCTCTAGTCACTTTGGTCACAGCTGTGCCATCGAGCCTGTCACATAGCGCTCAGATATTCATTGGGCCTCACACAATCCAAAAGTGTCCAGTGTCCAAAAGTGTGTGAAGAGATTCAAAATCTCCCTTATCCTCTAGTCACTTTGGTCACAGCTGTGCCATCGAGCCTGTCACATAGCGCTCAGATATCAGTGGGCCTCACACAATCCAAAAGTGTCCAGTGTCCAAAAGTGTGTGCAGAGATTCAAAATCTCCCTTATCCTCTATTCACTTTGGTCACAGATGTGCCATCGAGCCTTTCACATAGCGCTCAGATATTCATTGGGCCTCACACAATCCAAAAGTGTCCAGTGTCCAAAAGTGTGTGCAGAGATTCAAAATCTCCCTTACCCTCTAGTCACTTTGGTCACAGCTGTGCCATCGAGCCTGTGACATAGCGCTCAGATATCAGTGGGCCTCACAAAATCCAAAAGTGTCCAGTGTCCAAAAGTGTATGCAGAGATTCAAAATCTCCCTTATCCTCTAGTCACTTTGGTCACAGCTGTGCCATCGAGCCTGTCACATAGCGCTCAGATGTCCGTGGGCCTCACACAATCCAAAAGTGTCCAGTGTCCAAAAGTGTGTGCAGAGATTCAAAATCTCCCTTATCCTCTAGTCACTTTGGTCACAGCTGTGCCATCGAGCCTGTCACATAGTGCACAGATATTCATTGGGCCTCACACAATCCAAAAGTGTCCAGTGTCCAAAAGTGTGTGCAGAGATTCAAAATCTCCCTTATCCTCTAGTCAATTTGGTCACAGCTGTGCCATCGAGCCTGTGACATAGCGCTCAGATATCAGTGGGCCTCACACAATCCAAAAGTGTCCAGTGTCCAAAAGTGTGTGCAGAGTTTCAAAATCTCCCTTATCCTCTAGTCACTTTGGTCACAGCTGTGCCATCGAGCCTGTCACATAGCGCTCAGATATTCATTGGGCCTCACACAATCCAAAAGTGTCCAGTGTCCAAAAGTGTGTGCAGAGTTTCAAAATCTCCCTTATCCTCTAGTCACTTTGGTCACAGCTGTGCCATCGAGCCTGTGACATAGCGCTCAGATATCAGTGGGCCTCACACAATCCAAAAGTGTCCAGTGTCCAAAAGTGTGTGCAGAGATTCAAAATCTCCCTTATCCTCTAGTCACTTTGGTCACAGCTGTGCCATCAAGCCTGTGACATAGCGCTCAGATATCAGTGGGCCTCACACAATCCAAAAGTGTCCAGTGTCCAAAAGTGTGTGCAGAGATTCAAAATCTCCCTTATCCTCTAGTCACTTTGGTCACAGCTGTGCCATCGAGCCTGTCACATAGCGCTCAGATATTCATTGGGCCTCACACAATCCAAAAGTGTCCAGTGTCCAAAAGTGTGTGCAGAGATTCAAAATCTCCCTTATCCTCTAGTCACTTTGGTCACAGCTGTGCCATCGAGCCTGTCACATAGCGCTCAGATATCAGTGGGCCTCACACAATCCAAAAGTGTCCAGTGTACAAAAGTGTGTGCAGAGATTCAAAATCTCCCTTATCCTCTAGTCACTTTGGTCACAGCTGTGCCATCGAGCCTGTCACATAGCGCTCAGATATCAGTGGGCCTCACACAATCCAAAAGTGTCCAGTGTCCAAAAGTGTGTGCAGAGATTCAAAATCTCCCTTATCCTCTAGTCACTTTGGCCACAGCTGTGCCATCGAGCCTGTCACATAGCGCTCAGATATTCATTGGGCCTCACACAATCCAAAAGTGTCCAGTGTCCAAAAGTGTGTGCAGAGATTCAAAATCTCCCTTATCCTCTAGTCACTTTGGTCACAGCTGTGCCATCGAGCCTGTGACATAGCGCTCAGATATCAGTGGGCCTCACACAATCCAAAAGTGTCCAGTGTCCAAAAGTGTGTGCAGAGATTCAAAATCTCCCTTATCCTCTAGTCACTTTTGTCACAGCTGTGCCATCGAGCCTGTGACATAGCGCTCAGATATCAGTGGGCCTCACACAATCCAAAAGTGTCCAGTGTCCAAAAGTGTGTGCAGAGATTCAAAATCTCCCTTATCCTCTAGTCACTTTGGTCACAGCTGTGCCATCGAGCCTGTCACATAGCGCTCAGATATTCATTGGGCCTCACACAATCCAAAAGTGTCCAGTGTCCAAAAGTGTGTGCAGAGATTCAAAATCTCCCTTATCCTCTAGTCACTTTGGTCACAGCTGTGCCATCGAGCATGTGACATAGCGCTCAGATACCAGTGGGCCTCACACAATCCAAAAGTGTCCAGTGTCCAAAAGTGTGTGCAGAGATTCAAAATCTCCCTTATCCTCTAGTCACTTTGGTCACAGCTGTGCCATCGAGCCTGTGACATAGCGCACAGATATCAGTGGGCCTCACACAATCCAAAAGTGTCCAGTGTCCAAACGTGTGTGCAGAGATTCAAAATCTCCCTTATCCTCTAGTCACTTTGGTCACAGCTGTGCCATCGAGCCTGTCACATAGCGATCAGATATCAGTGGGCCTCACACAATCCAAAAGTGTCCAGTGTCCAAAAGTGTGTGCAGAGATTCAAAATCTCCCTTATCCTCTAGTCACTTTGGTCACAGCTGTGCCATTGAGCCTGTCACATAGCGCTCAGATATTCATTGGGCCTCACACAATCCAAAAGTGTCCAGTGTCCAAAAGTGTGTGCAGAGATTCAAAATCTCCCTTATCCTCTAGTCACTTTGGTCACAGCTGTGTCATCGAGCCTGTGACATAGCGCTCAGATATCAGTGGGCCTCACACAATCCAAAAGTGTCCAGTGTCCAAAAGTGTGTGCAGAGATTCAAAATCTGCCTTATCCTCTAGTCACTTTGGTCACAGCTGTGCCATCGAGCCTGTCACATAGCGCTCAGATATTTATTGGGCCTCACACAATCGAAAAGTGTCCAGTGTCCAAAAGTGTGTGCAGAGATTCAAAATCTCCCTTATCCTCTAGTCACTTTGGTCACAGCTGTGCCATCGAGCCTGTGACATAGCGCTCAGATATCAGTGGGCCTCACACAATCCAAAAGTGTCCAGTGTCCAAAAGTGTGTGCAGAGATTCAAAATCTCCCTTATCCTCTAGTCACTTTGGTCACAGCTGTGCCATCGAGCCTGTGACATAGCGCTCAGATATCAGTGGGCCTCACACAATCCAAAAGTGTCCAGTGTCCAAAAGTGTATGCAGAGATTCAAAATCTTCCTTATCCTCTAGTCACTTTGGTCACAGCTGTGCCAACGAGCCTGTCACATAGCGCTCAGATATCAGTGGGCCTCACACAATCCAAAAGTGTCCAGTGTCCAAAAGTATGTGCAGAGATTCAAAATCTCCCTTATCCTCTAGTCACTTAGGTCACAGCTGTGCCATCGAGCCTGTCACATAGTGCACAGATATTCATTGGGCCTCACACAATCCAAAAGTGTCCAGTGTCCAAAAGTGTGTGCAGAGATTCAAAATCTCCCTTATGCTCTAGTCACTTTGGTCACAGCTGTGCCATCGAGCCTGTGACATAGCGCTCAGATATCAGTGGGCCTCACACAATCCAAAAGTGTCCAGTGTCCAAAAGTGTGTGCAGAGATTCAAAATCTCCCTTATCCTCTAGTCACTTTGGTCACAGCTGTGCCATCGAGCCTGTCACATAGCGCTCAGATATTCATTGGGCCTCACACAATCCAAAAGTGTCCAGTGTCCAAAAGTGTGTGCAGAGATTCAAAATCTCCCTTGTCCTCTAGTCACTTTGGTCACAGCTGTGCCATCGAGCCTGTCACATAGCGCTCAGATATTCATTGGGCCTCACACAATCCAAAAGTGTCCAGTGTCCAAAAGTGTGTGCAGAGATTCAAAATCTCCCTTATCCTCTAGTCACTTTGGTCACAGCTGTGCCATCGAGCCTGTGACATATCGCTCAGATATCAGTGGGCCTCACACAATCCAAAAGTGTCCAGTGTCCAAAAGTGTGTGCAGAGATTCAAAATCTCCCTTATCCTCTAGTCACTTTGGTCACAGCTGTGCCATCGAGCCTGTGACATAGCGCTCAGATATCAGTGGGCCTCACACAATCCAAAAGTGTCCAGTGTCCAAAAGTGTGTGCAGAGTTTCAAAATCTCCCTTATCCTCTAGTCACTTTGGTCACAGCTGTGCCATCGAGCCTGTCACATAGCGCTCAGATATTCATTGGGCCTCACACAATCCAAAAGTGTCCAGTGTCCAAAAGAGTGTGCAGAGATTCAAAATCTCCGTTATCCTCTAGTCACTTTGGTCACAGCTGTGCCATCGAGCCTGTCACATAGCGCTCAGATATTCATTGGGCCTCACACAATCCAAAAGTGTCCAGTGTCCAAAAGTGTGTGCAGAGATTGAAAATCTCCCTTATCCTCTAGTCACTTTGGTCACAGCTGTGCCATCGAGCCTGTGACATAGCGCTCAGATATCAGTGGGCCTCACACAATCCAAAAGTGTCCAGTGTCCAAAAGTGTGTGCAGAGATTCAAAATCTCCCTTATCCTCTAGTCACTTTGGTCACAGCTGTGCCATCGAGCCTGTCACATAGCGCTCAGATATCAGTGGGCCTCACACAATCCAAAAGTGTCCAGTGTCCAAAAGTGTGTGCAGAGATTCAAAATCTCCCTTATCCTCTAGTCACTTTGGTCACAGCTGTGCCATCGAGCCTGTCACATAGCGCTCAGATATTCATTGGGCCTCACACAATCCAAAAGTGTCCAGTGTCCAAAAGTGTGTGCAGAGATTCAAAATCTCCCTTATCCTCTAGTCACTTTTGTCACAGCTGTGCCATCGAGCCTGTCACATAGCGCTCAGATATCAGTGGGCCTCACACAATCCAAAAGTGTCCAGTGTCCAAAAGTGTGTGCAGAGATTCAAAATCTCCCTTATCCTCTAGTCACTTTGGTCACAGCTGTGCCATCGAGCCTGTCACATAGCGCTCAGATATTCATTGGGCCTCTCACAATCCAAAAGTGTCCAGTGTCCAAAATTGTGTGCAGAGATTCAAAATCTCCCTTATCCTCTAGTCACTTTGGTCACAGCTGTGCCATCGAGCCTGTGACATAGCGCTCAGATATCAGTGGGCCTCACACAATCCAAAAGTGTCCAGTGTCCAAAAGTGTGTGCAGAGATTCAAAATCTCCCTTATCCTCTAGTCACTTTGGTCACAGCTGTGCCATCGAGCCTGTGACATAGCGCTCAGATATCAGTGGGCCTCACGCAATCCAAAAGTGTCCAGTGTCCAAAAGTGTGTGCAGAGATTCAAAATCTCCCTTATCCTCTAGTCACTTTGGTCACAGCTGTGCCATCGAGCCTGTCACAGAGCGCTCAGATATTCATTGGGCCTCACACAATCCAAAAGTGTCCAGTGTCCAAAAGTGTGTGCAGAGATTCAAAATCTCCCTTATCCTCTAGTCACTTTGGTCACAGCTGTGCCATCGAGCCTGTGACATAGCGCTCAGATATCAGTGGGCCTCACACAATCTAAAAGTGTCCAGTGTCCAAAAGTGTGTGCAGAGATTCAAAATCTCCCTTATCCTCTAGTCACTTTGGTCACAGCTGTGCCATCGAGCCTGTGACATTGCGCTCAGATATCAGTGGGCCTCACACAATCCAAAAGTGTCCAGTGTCCAAAAGTGTATGCAGAGATTCAAAATCTCCCTTATCCTCTAGTCACTTTGGTCACAGATGTGCCATCGAGCCTGTCACATAGCGCTCAGATATCTGTGGGCCTCACACAATCCAAAAGTGTCCAGTGTCCAAAAGTGTGTGTAGAGATTCAAAATCTCCCTTATCCTCTAGTCACTTTGGTCACAGCTGTGCCATCGAGCCTGTCACATAGTGCACAGATATTCATTGGGCCTCACACAATCCAAAAGTGTCCAGTGTCCAAAAGTGTGTGCAGAGATTCAAAATCTCCCTTATCCTCTAGTCACTTTGGTCACAGCTGTGCCATCGAGCCTGTCACATAGCGCTCAGATATTCATTGGGCCTCACACAATCCAAAAGTGTCCAGTGTCCAAAAGTGTGTGCAGAGATTCAAAATCTCCCTTATCCTCTAGTCACTTTGGTCACAGCTGTGCCATCGAGCCTGTCACATAGCGCTCAGATATTCATTGGGCCTCACACAATCCAAAAGTGTCCAGTGTCCAAAAGTGTGTGCAGAGATTCAAAATCTCCCTTACCCTCTAGTCACTTTGGTCACAGCTGTGCCATCGAGCCTGTGACATAGCGCTCAGATATCAGTGGGCCTCACACAATCCAAAAGTGTCCAGTGTCCAAAAGTGTGTGCAGAGATTCAAAATCTCCCTTATCCTCTATTCACTTTGGTCACAGATGTGCCATCGAGCCTTTCACATAGCGATCAGATATTCATTGGGCCTCACACAATCCAAAAGTGTCCAGTGTCCAAAAGTGTGTGCAGAGATTCAAAATCTCCCTTACCCTCTAGTCACTTTGGTCACAGCTGTGCCATCGAGCCTGTGACATAGCGCTCAGATATCAGTGGGCCTCACAAAATCCAAAAGTGTCCAGTGTCCAAAAGTGTGTGCAGAGATTCAAAATCTCCCTTATCCTCTAGTCACTTTGGTCACAGCTGTGCCATCGAGCCTGTCACATAGCGCTCAGATGTCCGTGGGCCTCACACAATCCAAAAGTGTCCAGTGTCCAAAAGTGTGTGCAGAGATTCAAAATCTCCCTTATCCTCTAGTCACTTTGGTCACAGCTGTGCCATCGAGCCTGTCACATAGTGCACAGATATTCATTGGGCCTCACACAATCCAAAAGTGTCCAGTGTCCAAAAGTGTGTGCAGAGATTCAAAATCTCCCTTATCCTCTAGTCACTTTGGTCACAGCTGTGCCATCGAGCCTGTGACATAGCGCTCAGATATCAGTGGGCCTCACACAATCCAAAAGTGTCCAGTGTCCAAAAGTGTGTGCAGAGTTTCAAAATGTCCCTTATCCTCTAGTCACTTTGGTCACAGCTGTGCCATCGAGCCTGTCACATAGCGCTCAGATATTCATTGGGCCTCACACAATCCAAAAGTGTCCAGTGTCCAAAAGTGTGTGCAGAGTTTCAATATCTCCCTTATCCTCTAGTCACTTTGGTCACAGCTGTGCCATCGAGCCTGTGACATAGCGCTCAGATATCAGTGGGCTTAACACAATCCAAAAGTGTCCAGTGTCCAAAAGTGTGTGCAGAGATTCAAAATCTCCCTTATCCTCTAGTCACTTTGGTCACAGCTGTGCCATCAAGCCTGTGACATAGCGCTCAGATATCAGTGGGCCTCACACAATCCAAAAGTGTCCAGTGTCCAAAAGTGTGTGCAGAGATTCAAAATCTCCCTTATCCTCTAGTCACTTTGGTCACAGCTGTGCCATCGAGCCTGTCACATAGCGCTCAGATATTCATTGGGCCTCACACAATCCAAAAGTGTCCAGTGTCCAAAAGTGTGTGCAGAGATTCAAAATCTCCCTTATCCTCTAGTCACTTTGGTCACAGCTGTGCCATCGAGCCTGTCACATAGCGCTCAGATATCAGTGGGCCTCACACAATCCAAAAGTGTCCAGTGTACAAAAGTGTGTGCAGAGATTCAAAATCTCCCTTATCCTCTAGTCACTTTGGTCACAGCTGTGCCATCGAGCCTGTCACATAGCGCTCAGATATCAGTGGGCCTCACACAATCCAAAAGTGTCCAGTGTCCAAAAGTGTGTGCAGAGATTCAAAATCTCCCTTATCCTCTAGTCACTTTGGCCACAGCTGTGCCATCGAGCCTGTCACATAGCGCTCAGATATTCATTGGGCCTCACACAATCCAAAAGTGTCCAGTGTCCAAAAGTGTGTGCAGAGATTCAAAATCTCCCTTATCCTCTAGTCACTTTGGTCACAGCTGTGCCATCGAGCCTGTGACATAGCGCTCAGATATCAGTGGGCCTCACACAATCCAAAAGTGTCCAGTGTCCAAAAGTGTGTGCAGAGATTCAAAATCTCCCTTATCCTCTAGTCACTTTTGTCACAGCTGTGCCATCGAGCCTGTGACATAGCGCTCAGATATCAGTGGGCCTCACACAATCCAAAAGTGTCCAGTGTCCAAAAGTGTGTGCAGAGATTCAAAATCTCCCTTATCCTCTAGTCACTTTGGTCACAGCTGTGCCATCGAGCCTGTCACATAGCGCTCAGATATTCATTGGGCCTCACACAATCCAAAAGTGTCCAGTGTCCAAAAGTGTGTGCAGAGATTCAAAATCTCCCTTATCCTCTAGTCACTTTGGTCACAGCTGTGCCATCGAGCATGTGACATAGCGCTCAGATACCAGTGGGCCTCACACAATCCAAAAGTGTCCAGTGTCCAAAAGTGTGTGCAGAGATTCAAAATCTTCCTTATCCTCTAGTCACTTTGGTCACAGCTGTGCCATCGAGCCTGTGACATAGCGCACAGATATCAGTGGGCCTCACACAATCCAAAAGTGTCCAGTGTCCAAACGTGTGTGCAGAGATTCAAAATCTCCCTTATCCTCTAGTCACTTTGGTCACAGCTGTGCCATCGAGCCTGTCACATAGCGATCAGATATCAGTGGGCCTCACACAATCCAAAAGTGTCCAGTGTCCAAAAGTGTGTGCAGAGATTCAAAATCTCCCTTATCCTCTAGTCACTTTGGTCACAGCTGTGCCATTGAGCCTGTCACATAGCGCTCAGATATTCATTGGGCCTCACACAATCCAAAAGTGTCCAGTGTCCAAAAGTGTGTGCAGAGATTCAAAATCTCCCTTATCCTCTAGTCACTTTGGTCACAGCTGTGTCATCGAGCCTGTGACATAGCGCTCAGATATCAGTGGGCCTCACACAATCCAAAAGTGTCCAGTGTCCAAAAGTGTGTGCAGAGATTCAAAATCTGCCTTATCCTCTAGTCACTTTGGTCACAGCTGTGCCATCGAGCCTGTCACATAGCGCTCAGATATTTATTGGGCCTCACACAATCGAAAAGTGTCCAGTGTCCAAAAGTGTGTGCAGAGATTCAAAATCTCCCTTATCCTCTAGTCACTTTGGTCACAGCTGTGCCATCGAGCCTGTGACATAGCGCTCAGATATCAGTGGGCCTCACACAATCCAAAAGTGTCCAGTGTCCAAAAGTGTGTGCAGAGATTCAAAATCTCCCTTATCCTCTAGTCACTTTGGTCACAGCTGTGCCATCGAGCCTGTGACATAGCGCTCAGATATCAGTGGGCCTCACACAATCCAAAAGTGTCCAGTGTCCAAAAGTGTATGCAGAGATTCAAAATCTTCCTTATCCTCTAGTCACTTTGGTCACAGCTGTGCCAACGAGCCTGTCACATAGCGCTCAGATATCAGTGGGCCTCACACAATCCAAAAGTGTCCAGTGTCCAAAAGTATGTGCAGAGATTCAAAATCTCCCTTATCCTCTAGTCACTTAGGTCACAGCTGTGCCATCGAGCCTGTCACATAGTGCACAGATATTCATTGGGCCTCACACAATCCAAAAGTGTCCAGTGTCCAAAAGTGTGTGCAGAGATTCAAAATCTCCCTTATGCTCTAGTCACTTTGGTCACAGCTGTGCCATCGAGCCTGTGACATAGCGCTCAGATATCAGTGGGCCTCACACAATCCAAAAGTGTCCAGTGTCCAAAAGTGTGTGCAGAGATTCAAAATCTCCCTTATCCTCTAGTCACTTTGGTCACAGCTGTGCCATCGAGCCTGTCACATAGCGCTCAGATATTCATTGGGCCTCACACAATCCAAAAGTGTCCAGTGTCCAAAAGTGTGTGCAGAGATTCAAAATCTCCCTTGTCCTCTAGTCACTTTGGTCACAGCTGTGCCATCGAGCCTGTCACATAGCGCTCAGATATTCATTGGGCCTCACACAATCCAAAAGTGTCCAGTGTCCAAAAGTGTGTGCAGAGATTCAAAATCTCCCTTATCCTCTAGTCACTTTGGTCACAGCTGTGCCATCGAGCCTGTGACATATCGCTCAGATATCAGTGGGCCTCACACAATCCAAAAGTGTCCAGTGTCCAAAAGTGTGTGCAGAGATTCAAAATCTCCCTTATCCTCTAGTCACTTTGGTCACAGCTGTGCCATCGAGCCTGTGACATAGCGCTCAGATATCAGTGGGCCTCACACAATCCAAAAGTGTCCAGTGTCCAAAAGTGTGTGCAGAGTTTCAAAATCTCCCTTATCCTCTAGTCACTTTGGTCACAGCTGTGCCATCGAGCCTGTCACATAGCGCTCAGATATTCATTGGGCCTCACACAATCCAAAAGTGTCCAGTGTCCAAAAGTGTGTGCAGAGATTCAAAATCTCCGTTATCCTCTAGTCACTTTGGTCACAGCTGTGCCATCGAGCCTGTCACATAGCGCTCAGATATTCATTGGGCCTCACACAATCCAAAAGTGTCCAGTGTCCAAAAGTGTGTGCAGAGATTGAAAATCTCCCTTATCCTCTAGTCACTTTGGTCACAGCTGTGCCATCGAGCCTGTGACATAGCGCTCAGATATCAGTGGGCCTCACACAATCCAAAAGTGTCCAGTGTCCAAAAGTGTGTGCAGAGATTCAAAATCTCCCTTATCCTCTAGTCACTTTGGTCACAGCTGTGCCATCGAGCCTGTCACATAGCGCTCAGATATCAGTGGGCCTCACACAATCCAAAAGTGTCCAGTGTCCAAAAGTGTGTGCAGAGATTCAAAATCTCCCTTATCCTCTAGTCACTTTGGTCACAGCTGTGCCATCGAGCCTGTCACATAGCGCTCAGATATTCATTGGGCCTCACACAATCCAAAAGTGTCCAGTGTCCAAAAGTGTGTGCAGAGATTCAAAATCTCCCTTATCCTCTAGTCACTTTTGTCACAGCTGTGCCATCGAGCCTGTCACATAGCGCTCAGATATCAGTGGGCCTCACACAATCCAAAAGTGTCCAGTGTCCAAAAGTGTGTGCAGAGATTCAAAATCTCCCTTATCCTCTAGTCACTTTGGTCACAGCTGTGCCATCGAGCCTGTCACATAGCGCTCAGATATTCATTGGGCCTCTCACAATCCAAAAGTGTCCAGTGTCCAAAATTGTGTGCAGAGATTCAAAATCTCCCTTATCCTCTAGTCACTTTGGTCACAGCTGTGCCATCGAGCCTGTGACATAGCGCTCAGATATCAGTGGGCCTCACACAATCCAAAAGTGTCCAGTGTCCAAAAGTGTGTGCAGAGATTCAAAATCTCCCTTATCCTCTAGTCACTTTGGTCACAGCTGTGCCATCGAGCCTGTGACATAGCGCTCAGATATCAGTGGGCCTCACGCAATCCAAAAGTGTCCAGTGTCCAAAAGTGTGTGCAGAGATTCAAAATCTCCCTTATCCTCTAGTCACTTTGGTCACAGCTGTGCCATCGAGCCTGTCACAGAGCGCTCAGATATTCATTGGGCCTCACACAATCCAAAAGTGTCCAGTGTCCAAAAGTGTGTGCAGAGATTCAAAATCTCCCTTATCCTCTAGTCACTTTGGTCACAGCTGTGCCATCGAGCCTGTGACATAGCGCTCAGATATCAGTGGGCCTCACACAATCTAAAAGTGTCCAGTGTCCAAAAGTGTGTGCAGAGATTCAAAATCTCCCTTATCCTCTAGTCACTTTGGTCACAGCTGTGCCATCGAGCCTGTGACATTGCGCTCAGATATCAGTGGGCCTCACACAATCCAAAAGTGTCCAGTGTCCAAAAGTGTATGCAGAGATTCAAAATCTCCCTTATCCTCTAGTCACTTTGGTCACAGCTGTGCCATCGAGCCTGTCACATAGCGCTCAGATATCTGTGGGCCTCACACAATCCAAAAGTGTCCAGTGTCCAAAAGTGTGTGTAGAGATTCAAAATCTCCCTTATCCTCTAGTCACTTTGGTCACAGCTGTGCCATCGAGCCTGTCACATAGTGCACAGATATTCATTGGGCCTCACACAATCCAAAAGTGTCCAGTGTCCAAAAGTGTGTGCAGAGATTCAAAATCTCCCTTATCCTCTAGTCACTTTGGTCACAGCTGTGCCATCGAGCCTGTCACATAGCGCTCAGATATTCATTGGGCCTCACACAATCCAAAAGTGTCCAGTGTCCAAAAGTGTGTGCAGAGATTCAAAATCTCCCTTATCCTCTAGTCACTTTGGTCACAGCTGTGCCATCGAGCCTGTCACATAGCGCTCAGATATTCATTGGGCCTCACACAATCCAAAAGTGTCCAGTGTCCAAAAGTGTGTGCAGAGATTCAAAATCTCCCTTATCCTCTAGTCACTTTGGTAACAGCTGTGCCATCGAGCCTGTCACATAGCGCTCAGATATCAGTGGGCCTCACACAATCCAAAAGTGTCCAGTGTCCAAAAGTGTGTGCAGAGATTCAAAATCTCCCTTATCCTCTATTCACTTTGGTCACAGATGTGCCATCGAGCCTTTCACATAGCGCTCAGATATTCATTGGGCCTCACACAATCCAAAAGTGTCCAGTGTCCAAAAGTGTGTGCAGAGATTCAAAATCTCCCTTACCCTCTAGTCACTTTGGTCACAGCTGTGCCATCGAGCCTGTGACATAGCGCTCAGATATCAGTGGGCCTCACACAATCCAAAAGTGTCCAGTGTCCAAAAGTGTGTGCAGAGATTCAAAATCTCCCTTATCCTTATCCTCTATTCACTTTGGTCACAGATGTGCCATCGAGCCTTTCACATAGCGCTCAGATATTCATTGGGCCTCACACAATCCAAAAGTGTCCAGTGTCCAAAAGTGTGTGCAGAGATTCAAAATCTCCCTTACCCTCTAGTCACTTTGGTCACAGCTGTGCCATCGAGCCTGTGACATAGCGCTCAGATATCAGTGGGCCTCACAAAATCCAAAAGTGTCCAGTGTCCAAAAGTGTATGCAGAGATTCAAAATCTCCCTTATCCTCTAGTCACTTTGGTCACAGCTGTGCCATCGAGCCTGTCACATAGCGCTCAGATGTCCGTGGGCCTCACACAATCCAAAAGTGTCCAGTGTCCAAAAGTGTGTGCAGAGATTCAAAATCTCCCTTATCCTCTAGTCACTTTGGTCACAGCTGTGCCATCGAGCCTGTCACATAGTGCACAGATATTCATTGGGCCTCACACAATCCAAAAGTGTCCAGTGTCCAAAAGTGTGTGCAGAGATTCAAAATCTCCCTTATCCTCTAGTCACTTTGGTCACAGCTGTGCCATCGAGCCTGTGACATAGCGCTCAGATATCAGTGGGCCTCACACAATCCAAAAGTGTCCAGTGTCCAAAAGTGTGTGCAGAGTTTCAAAATCTCCCTTATCCTCTAGTCACTTTGGTCACAGCTGTGCCATCGAGCCTGTCACATAGCGCTCAGATATTCATTGGGCCTCACACAATCCAAAAGTGTCCAGTGTCCAAAAGTGTGTGCAGAGTTTCAATATCTCCCTTATCCTCTAGTCACTTTGGTCACAGCTGTGCCATCGAGCCTGTGACATAGCGCTCAGATATCAGTGGGCTTCACACAATCCAAAAGTGTCCAGTGTCCAAAAGTGTGTGCAGAGATTCAAAATCTCCCTTATCCTCTAGTCACTTTGGTCACAGCTGTGCCATCAAGCCTGTGACATAGCGCTCAGATATCAGTGGGCCTCACACAATCCAAAAGTGTCCAGTGTCCAAAAGTGTGTGCAGAGATTCAAAATCTCCCTTATCCTCTAGTCACTTTGGTCACAGCTGTGCCATCGAGCCTGTCACATAGCGCTCAGATATTCATTGGGCCTCACACAATCCAAAAGTGTCCAGTGTCCAAAAGTGTGTGCAGAGATTCAAAATCTCCCTTATCCTCTAGTCACTTTGGTCACAGCTGTGCCATCGAGCCTGTCACATAGCGCTCAGATATCAGTGGGCCTCACACAATCCAAAAGTGTCCAGTGTACAAAAGTGTGTGCAGAGATTCAAAATCTCCCTTATCCTCTAGTCACTTTGGTCACAGCTGTGCCATCGAGCCTGACACATAGCGCTCAGATATCAGTGGGCCTCACACAATCCAAAAGTGTCCAGTGTCCAAAAGTGTGTGCAGAGATTCAAAATCTCCCTTATCCTCTAGTCACTTTGGCCACAGCTGTGCCATCGAGCCTGTCACATAGCGCTCAGATATTCATTGGGCCTCACACAATCCAAAAGTGTCCAGTGTCCAAAAGTGTGTGCAGAGATTCAAAATCTCCCTTATCCTCTAGTCACTTTGGTCACAGCTGTGCCATCGAGCCTGTGACATAGCGCTCAGATATCAGTGGGCCTCACACAATCCAAAAGTGTCCAGTGTCCAAAAGTGTGTGCAGAGATTCAAAATCTCCCTTATCCTCTAGTCACTTTTGTCACAGCTGTGCCATCGAGCCTGTGACATAGCGCTCAGATATCAGTGGGCCTCACACAATCCAAAAGTGTCCAGTGTCCAAAAGTGTGTGCAGAGATTCAAAATCTCCCTTATCCTCTAGTCACTTTGGTCACAGCTGTGCCATCGAGCCTGTCACATAGCGCTCAGATATTCATTGGGCCTCACACAATCCAAAAGTGTCCAGTGTCCAAAAGTGTGTGCAGAGATTCAAAATCTCCCTTATCCTCTAGTCACTTTGGTCACAGCTGTGCCATCGAGCATGTGACATAGCGCTCAGATACCAGTGGGCCTCACACAATCCAAAAGTGTCCAGTGTCCAAAAGTGTGTGCAGAGATTCAAAATCTCCCTTATCCTCTAGTCACTTTGGTCACAGCTGTGCCATCGAGCCTGTGACATAGCGCACAGATATCAGTGGGCCTCACACAATCCAAAAGTGTCCAGTGTCCAAACGTGTGTGCAGAGATTCAAAATCTCCCTTATCCTCTAGTCACTTTGGTCACAGCTGTGCCATCGAGCCTGTCACATAGCGATCAGATATCAGTGGGCCTCACACAATCCAAAAGTGTCCAGTGTCCAAAAGTGTGTGCAGAGATTCAAAATCTCCCTTATCCTCTAGTCACTTTGGTCACAGCTGTGCCATTGAGCCTGTCACATAGCGCTCAGATATTCATTGGGCCTCACACAATCCAAAAGTGTCCAGTGTCCAAAAGTGTGTGCAGAGATTCAAAATCTCCCTTATCCTCTAGTCACTTTGGTCACAGCTGTGTCATCGAGCCTGTGACATAGCGCTCAGATATCAGTGGGCCTCACACAATCCAAAAGTGTCCAGTGTCCAAAAGTGTGTGCAGAGATTCAAAATCTGCCTTATCCTCTAGTCACTTTGGTCACAGCTGTGCCATCGAGCCTGTCACATAGCGCTCAGATATTTATTGGGCCTCACACAATCGAAAAGTGTCCAGTGTCCAAAAGTGTGTGCAGAGATTCAAAATCTCCCTTATCCTCTAGTCACTTTGGTCACAGCTGTGCCATCGAGCCTGTGACATAGCGCTCAGATATCAGTGGGCCTCACACAATCCAAAAGTGTCCAGTGTCCAAAAGTGTGTGCAGAGATTCAAAATCTCCCTTATCCTCTAGTCACTTTGGTCACAGCTGTGCCATCGAGCCTGTGACATAGCGCTCAGATATCAGTGGGCCTCACACAATCCAAAAGTGTCCAGTGTCCAAAAGTGTATGCAGAGATTCAAAATCTTCCTTATCCTCTAGTCACTTTGGTCACAGCTGTGCCAACGAGCCTGTCACATAGCGCTCAGATATCAGTGGGCCTCACACAATCCAAAAGTGTCCAGTGTCCAAAAGTATGTGCAGAGATTCAAAATCTCCCTTATCCTCTAGTCACTTAGGTCACAGCTGTGCCATCGAGCCTGTCACATAGTGCACAGATATTCATTGGGCCTCACACAATCCAAAAGTGTCCAGTGTCCAAAAGTGTGTGCAGAGATTCAAAATCTCCCTTATGCTCTAGTCACTTTGGTCACAGCTGTGCCATCGAGCCTGTGACATAGCGCTCAGATATCAGTGGGCCTCACACAATCCAAAAGTGTCCAGTGTCCAAAAGTGTGTGCAGAGATTCAAAATCTCCCTTATCCTCTAGTCACTTTGGTCACAGCTGTGCCATCGAGCCTGTCACATAGCGCTCAGATATTCATTGGGCCTCACACAATCCAAAAGTGTCCAGTGTCCAAAAGTGTGTGCAGAGATTCAAAATCTCCCTTGTCCTCTAGTCACTTTGGTCACAGCTGTGCCATCGAGCCTGTCACATAGCGCTCAGATATTCATTGGGCCTCACACAATCCAAAAGTGTCCAGTGTCCAAAAGTGTGTGCAGAGATTCAAAATCTCCCTTATCCTCTAGTCACTTTGGTCACAGCTGTGCCATCGAGCCTGTGACATATCGCTCAGATATCAGTGGGCCTCACACAATCCAAAAGTGTCCAGTGTCCAAAAGTGTGTGCAGAGATTCAAAATCTCCCTTATCCTCTAGTCACTTTGGTCACAGCTGTGCCATCGAGCCTGTGACATAGCGCTCAGATATCAGTGGGCCTCACACAATCCAAAAGTGTCCAGTGTCCAAAAGTGTGTGCAGAGTTTCAAAATCTCCCTTATCCTCTAGTCACTTTGGTCACAGCTGTGCCATCGAGCCTGTCACATAGCGCTCAGATATTCATTGGGCCTCACACAATCCAAAAGTGTCCAGTGTCCAAAAGTGTGTGCAGAGATTCAAAATCTCCGTTATCCTCTAGTCACTTTGGTCACAGCTGTGCCATCGAGCCTGTCACATAGCGCTCAGATATTCATTGGGCCTCACACAATCCAAAAGTGTCCAGTGTCCAAAAGTGTGTGCAGAGATTGAAAATCTCCCTTATCCTCTAGTCACTTTGGTCACAGCTGTGCCATCGAGCCTGTGACATAGCGCTCAGATATCAGTGGGCCTCACACAATCCAAAAGTGTCCAGTGTCCAAAAGTGTGTGCAGAGATTCAAAATCTCCCTTATCCTCTAGTCACTTTGGTCACAGCTGTGCCATCGAGCCTGTCACATAGCGCTCAGATATCAGTGGGCCTCACACAATCCAAAAGTGTCCAGTGTCCAAAAGTGTGTGCAGAGATTCAAAATCTCCCTTATCCTCTAGCCACTTTGGTCACAGCTGTGCCATCGAGCCTGTCACATAGCGCTCAGATATTCATTGGGCCTCACACAATCCAAAAGTGTCCAGTGTCCAAAAGTGTGTGCAGAGATTCAAAATCTCCCTTATCCTCTAGTCACTTTTGTCACAGCTGTGCCATCGAGCCTGTCACATAGCGCTCAGATATCAGTGGGCCTCACACAATCCAAAAGTGTCCAGTGTCCAAAAGTGTGTGCAGAGATTCAAAATCTCCCTTATCCTCTAGTCACTTTGGTCACAGCTGTGCCATCGAGCCTGTCACATAGCGCTCAGATATTCATTGGGCCTCTCACAATCCAAAAGTGTCCAGTGTCCAAAATTGTGTGCAGAGATTCAAAATCTCCCTTATCCTCTAGTCACTTTGGTCACAGCTGTGCCATCGAGCCTGTGACATAGCGCTCAGATATCAGTGGGCCTCACACAATCCAAAAGTGTCCAGTGTCCAAAAGTGTGTGCAGAGATTCAAAATCTCCCTTATCCTCTAGTCACTTTGGTCACAGCTGTGCCATCGAGCCTGTGACATAGCGCTCAGATATCAGTGGGCCTCACGCAATCCAAAAGTGTCCAGTGTCCAAAAGTGTGTGCAGAGATTCAAAATCTCCCTTATCCTCTAGTCACTTTGGTCACAGCTGTGCCATCGAGCCTGTCACAGAGCGCTCAGATATTCATTGGGCCTCACACAATCCAAAAGTGTCCAGTGTCCAAAAGTGTGTGCAGAGATTCAAAATCTCCCTTATCCTCTAGTCACTTTGGTCACAGCTGTGCCATCGAGCCTGTGACATAGCGCTCAGATATCAGTGGGCCTCACACAATCTAAAAGTGTCCAGTGTCCAAAAGTGTGTGCAGAGATTCAAAATCTCCCTTATCCTCTAGTCACTTTGGTCACAGCTGTGCCATCGAGCCTGTGACATTGCGCTCAGATATCAGTGGGCCTCACACAATCCAAAAGTGTCCAGTGTCCAAAAGTGTATGCAGAGATTCAAAATCTCCCTTATCCTCTAGTCACTTTGGTCACAGCTGTGCCATCGAGCCTGTCACATAGCGCTCAGATATCTGTGGGCCTCACACAATCCAAAAGTGTCCAGTGTCCAAAAGTGTGTGTAGAGATTCAAAATCTCCCTTATCCTCTAGTCACTTTGGTCACAGCTGTGCCATCGAGCCTGTCACATAGTGCACAGATATTCATTGGGCCTCACACAATCCAAAAGTGTCCAGTGTCCAAAAGTGTGTGCAGAGATTCAAAATCTCCCTTATCCTCTAGTCACTTTGGTCACAGCTGTGCCATCGAGCCTGTCACATAGCGCTCAGATATTCATTGGGCCTCACACAATCCAAAAGTGTCCAGTGTCCAAAAGTGTGTGCAGAGATTCAAAATCTCCCTTATCCTCTAGTCACTTTGGTCACAGCTGTGCCATCGAGCCTGTCACATAGCGCTCAGATATTCATTGGGCCTCACACAATCCAAAAGTGTCCAGTGTCCAAAAGTGTGTGCAGAGATTCAAAATCTCCCTTATCCTCTAGTCACTTTGGTAACAGCTGTGCCATCGAGCCTGTCACATAGCGCTCAGATATCAGTGGGCCTCACACAATCCAAAAGTGTCCAGTGTCCAAAAGTGTGTGCAGAGATTCAAAATCTCCCTTATCCTCTATTCACTTTGGTCACAGATGTGCCATCGAGCCTTTCACATAGCGCTCAGATATTCATTGGGCCTCACACAATCCAAAAGTGTCCAGTGTCCAAAAGTGTGTGCAGAGATTCAAAATCTCCCTTACCCTCTAGTCACTTTGGTCACAGCTGTGCCATCGAGCCTGTGACATAGCGCTCAGATATCAGTGGGCCTCACACAATCCAAAAGTGTCCAGTGTCCAAAAGTGTGTGCAGAGATTCAAAATCTCCCTTATCCTTATCCTCTATTCACTTTGGTCACAGATGTGCCATCGAGCCTTTCACATAGCGCTCAGATATTCATTGGGCCTCACACAATCCAAAAGTGTCCAGTGTCCAAAAGTGTGTGCAGAGATTCAAAATCTCCCTTACCCTCTAGTCACTTTGGTCACAGCTGTGCCATCGAGCCTGTGACATAGCGCTCAGATATCAGTGGGCCTCACAAAATCCAAAAGTGTCCAGTGTCCAAAAGTGTATGCAGAGATTCAAAATCTCCCTTATCCTCTAGTCACTTTGGTCACAGCTGTGCCATCGAGCCTGTCACATAGCGCTCAGATGTCCGTGGGCCTCACACAATCCAAAAGTGTCCAGTGTCCAAAAGTGTGTGCAGAGATTCAAAATCTCCCTTATCCTCTAGTCACTTTGGTCACAGCTGTGCCATCGAGCCTGTCACATAGTGCACAGATATTCATTGGGCCTCACACAATCCAAAAGTGTCCAGTGTCCAAAAGTGTGTGCAGAGATTCAAAATCTCCCTTATCCTCTAGTCACTTTGGTCACAGCTGTGCCATCGAGCCTGTGACATAGCGCTCAGATATCAGTGGGCCTCACACAATCCAAAAGTGTCCAGTGTCCAAAAGTGTGTGCAGAGTTTCAAAATCTCCCTTATCCTCTAGTCACTTTGGTCACAGCTGTGCCATCGAGCCTGTCACATAGCGCTCAGATATTCATTGGGCCTCACACAATCCAAAAGTGTCCAGTGTCCAAAAGTGTGTGCAGAGTTTCAATATCTCCCTTATCCTCTAGTCACTTTGGTCACAGCTGTGCCATCGAGCCTGTGACATAGCGCTCAGATATCAGTGGGCTTCACACAATCCAAAAGTGTCCAGTGTCCAAAAGTGTGTGCAGAGATTCAAAATCTCCCTTATCCTCTAGTCACTTTGGTCACAGCTGTGCCATCAAGCCTGTGACATAGCGCTCAGATATCAGTGGGCCTCACACAATCCAAAAGTGTCCAGTGTCCAAAAGTGTGTGCAGAGATTCAAAATCTCCCTTATCCTCTAGTCACTTTGGTCACAGCTGTGCCATCGAGCCTGTCACATAGCGCTCAGATATTCATTGGGCCTCACACAATCCAAAAGTGTCCAGTGTCCAAAAGTGTGTGCAGAGATTCAAAATCTCCCTTATCCTCTAGTCACTTTGGTCACAGCTGTGCCATCGAGCCTGTCACATAGCGCTCAGATATCAGTGGGCCTCACACAATCCAAAAGTGTCCAGTGTACAAAAGTGTGTGCAGAGATTCAAAATCTCCCTTATCCTCTAGTCACTTTGGTCACAGCTGTGCCATCGAGCCTGACACATAGCGCTCAGATATCAGTGGGCCTCACACAATCCAAAAGTGTCCAGTGTCCAAAAGTGTGTGCAGAGATTCAAAATCTCCCTTATCCTCTAGTCACTTTGGCCACAGCTGTGCCATCGAGCCTGTCACATAGCGCTCAGATATTCATTGGGCCTCACACAATCCAAAAGTGTCCAGTGTCCAAAAGTGTGTGCAGAGATTCAAAATCTCCCTTATCCTCTAGTCACTTTGGTCACAGCTGTGCCATCGAGCCTGTGACATAGCGCTCAGATATCAGTGGGCCTCACACAATCCAAAAGTGTCCAGTGTCCAAAAGTGTGTGCAGAGATTCAAAATCTCCCTTATCCTCTAGTCACTTTTGTCACAGCTGTGCCATCGAGCCTGTGACATAGCGCTCAGATATCAGTGGGCCTCACACAATCCAAAAGTGTCCAGTGTCCAAAAGTGTGTGCAGAGATTCAAAATCTCCCTTATCCTCTAGTCACTTTGGTCACAGCTGTGCCATCGAGCCTGTCACATAGCGCTCAGATATTCATTGGGCCTCACACAATCCAAAAGTGTCCAGTGTCCAAAAGTGTGTGCAGAGATTCAAAATCTCCCTTATCCTCTAGTCACTTTGGTCACAGCTGTGCCATCGAGCATGTGACATAGCGCTCAGATACCAGTGGGCCTCACACAATCCAAAAGTGTCCAGTGTCCAAAAGTGTGTGCAGAGATTCAAAATCTCCCTTATCCTCTAGTCACTTTGGTCACAGCTGTGCCATCGAGCCTGTGACATAGCGCACAGATATCAGTGGGCCTCACACAATCCAAAAGTGTCCAGTGTCCAAACGTGTGTGCAGAGATTCAAAATCTCCCTTATCCTCTAGTCACTTTGGTCACAGCTGTGCCATCGAGCCTGTCACATAGCGATCAGATATCAGTGGGCCTCACACAATCCAAAAGTGTCCAGTGTCCAAAAGTGTGTGCAGAGATTCAAAATCTCCCTTATCCTCTAGTCACTTTGGTCACAGCTGTGCCATTGAGCCTGTCACATAGCGCTCAGATATTCATTGGGCCTCACACAATCCAAAAGTGTCCAGTGTCCAAAAGTGTGTGCAGAGATTCAAAATCTCCCTTATCCTCTAGTCACTTTGGTCACAGCTGTGTCATCGAGCCTGTGACATAGCGCTCAGATATCAGTGGGCCTCACACAATCCAAAAGTGTCCAGTGTCCAAAAGTGTGTGCAGAGATTCAAAATCTGCCTTATCCTCTAGTCACTTTGGTCACAGCTGTGCCATCGAGCCTGTCACATAGCGCTCAGATATTTATTGGGCCTCACACAATCGAAAAGTGTCCAGTGTCCAAAAGTGTGTGCAGAGATTCAAAATCTCCCTTATCCTCTAGTCACTTTGGTCACAGCTGTGCCATCGAGCCTGTGACATAGCGCTCAGATATCAGTGGGCCTCACACAATCCAAAAGTGTCCAGTGTCCAAAAGTGTGTGCAGAGATTCAAAATCTCCCTTATCCTCTAGTCACTTTGGTCACAGCTGTGCCATCGAGCCTGTGACATAGCGCTCAGATATCAGTGGGCCTCACACAATCCAAAAGTGTCCAGTGTCCAAAAGTGTATGCAGAGATTCAAAATCTTCCTTATCCTCTAGTCACTTTGGTCACAGCTGTGCCAACGAGCCTGTCACATAGCGCTCAGATATCAGTGGGCCTCACACAATCCAAAAGTGTCCAGTGTCCAAAAGTATGTGCAGAGATTCAAAATCTCCCTTATCCTCTAGTCACTTAGGTCACAGCTGTGCCATCGAGCCTGTCACATAGTGCACAGATATTCATTGGGCCTCACACAATCCAAAAGTGTCCAGTGTCCAAAAGTGTGTGCAGAGATTCAAAATCTCCCTTATGCTCTAGTCACTTTGGTCACAGCTGTGCCATCGAGCCTGTGACATAGCGCTCAGATATCAGTGGGCCTCACACAATCCAAAAGTGTCCAGTGTCCAAAAGTGTGTGCAGAGATTCAAAATCTCCCTTATCCTCTAGTCACTTTGGTCACAGCTGTGCCATCGAGCCTGTCACATAGCGCTCAGATATTCATTGGGCCTCACACAATCCAAAAGTGTCCAGTGTCCAAAAGTGTGTGCAGAGATTCAAAATCTCCCTTGTCCTCTAGTCACTTTGGTCACAGCTGTGCCATCGAGCCTGTCACATAGCGCTCAGATATTCATTGGGCCTCACACAATCCAAAAGTGTCCAGTGTCCAAAAGTGTGTGCAGAGATTCAAAATCTCCCTTATCCTCTAGTCACTTTGGTCACAGCTGTGCCATCGAGCCTGTGACATATCGCTCAGATATCAGTGGGCCTCACACAATCCAAAAGTGTCCAGTGTCCAAAAGTGTGTGCAGAGATTCAAAATCTCCCTTATCCTCTAGTCACTTTGGTCACAGCTGTGCCATCGAGCCTGTGACATAGCGCTCAGATATCAGTGGGCCTCACACAATCCAAAAGTGTCCAGTGTCCAAAAGTGTGTGCAGAGTTTCAAAATCTCCCTTATCCTCTAGTCACTTTGGTCACAGCTGTGCCATCGAGCCTGTCACATAGCGCTCAGATATTCATTGGGCCTCACACAATCCAAAAGTGTCCAGTGTCCAAAAGTGTGTGCAGAGATTCAAAATCTCCGTTATCCTCTAGTCACTTTGGTCACAGCTGTGCCATCGAGCCTGTCACATAGCGCTCAGATATTCATTGGGCCTCACACAATCCAAAAGTGTCCAGTGTCCAAAAGTGTGTGCAGAGATTGAAAATCTCCCTTATCCTCTAGTCACTTTGGTCACAGCTGTGCCATCGAGCCTGTGACATAGCGCTCAGATATCAGTGGGCCTCACACAATCCAAAAGTGTCCAGTGTCCAAAAGTGTGTGCAGAGATTCAAAATCTCCCTTATCCTCTAGTCACTTTGGTCACAGCTGTGCCATCGAGCCTGTCACATAGCGCTCAGATATCAGTGGGCCTCACACAATCCAAAAGTGTCCAGTGTCCAAAAGTGTGTGCAGAGATTCAAAATCTCCCTTATCCTCTAGCCACTTTGGTCACAGCTGTGCCATCGAGCCTGTCACATAGCGCTCAGATATTCATTGGGCCTCACACAATCCAAAAGTGTCCAGTGTCCAAAAGTGTGTGCAGAGATTCAAAATCTCCCTTATCCTCTAGTCACTTTTGTCACAGCTGTGCCATCGAGCCTGTCACATAGCGCTCAGATATCAGTGGGCCTCACACAATCCAAAAGTGTCCAGTGTCCAAAAGTGTGTGCAGAGATTCAAAATCTCCCTTATCCTCTAGTCACTTTGGTCACAGCTGTGCCATCGAGCCTGTCACATAGCGCTCAGATATTCATTGGGCCTCTCACAATCCAAAAGTGTCCAGTGTCCAAAATTGTGTGCAGAGATTCAAAATCTCCCTTATCCTCTAGTCACTTTGGTCACAGCTGTGCCATCGAGCCTGTGACATAGCGCTCAGATATCAGTGGGCCTCACACAATCCAAAAGTGTCCAGTGTCCAAAAGTGTGTGCAGAGATTCAAAATCTCCCTTATCCTCTAGTCACTTTGGTCACAGCTGTGCCATCGAGCCTGTGACATAGCGCTCAGATATCAGTGGGCCTCACGCAATCCAAAAGTGTCCAGTGTCCAAAAGTGTGTGCAGAGATTCAAAATCTCCCTTATCCTCTAGTCACTTTGGTCACAGCTGTGCCATCGAGCCTGTCACAGAGCGCTCAGATATTCATTGGGCCTCACACAATCCAAAAGTGTCCAGTGTCCAAAAGTGTGTGCAGAGATTCAAAATCTCCCTTATCCTCTAGTCACTTTGGTCACAGCTGTGCCATCGAGCCTGTGACATAGCGCTCAGATATCAGTGGGCCTCACACAATCTAAAAGTGTCCAGTGTCCAAAAGTGTGTGCAGAGATTCAAAATCTCCCTTATCCTCTAGTCACTTTGGTCACAGCTGTGCCATCGAGCCTGTGACATTGCGCTCAGATATCAGTGGGCCTCACACAATCCAAAAGTGTCCAGTGTCCAAAAGTGTATGCAGAGATTCAAAATCTCCCTTATCCTCTAGTCACTTTGGTCACAGCTGTGCCATCGAGCCTGTCACATAGCGCTCAGATATCTGTGGGCCTCACACAATCCAAAAGTGTCCAGTGTCCAAAAGTGTGTGTAGAGATTCAAAATCTCCCTTATCCTCTAGTCACTTTGGTCACAGCTGTGCCATCGAGCCTGTCACATAGTGCACAGATATTCATTGGGCCTCACACAATCCAAAAGTGTCCAGTGTCCAAAAGTGTGTGCAGAGATTCAAAATCTCCCTTATCCTCTAGTCACTTTGGTCACAGCTGTGCCATCGAGCCTGTCACATAGCGCTCAGATATTCATTGGGCCTCACACAATCCAAAAGTGTCCAGTGTCCAAAAGTGTGTGCAGAGATTCAAAATCTCCCTTATCCTCTAGTCACTTTGGTCACAGCTGTGCCATCGAGCCTGTCACATAGCGCTCAGATATTCATTGGGCCTCACACAATCCAAAAGTGTCCAGTGTCCAAAAGTGTGTGCAGAGATTCAAAATCTCCCTTATCCTCTAGTCACTTTGGTAACAGCTGTGCCATCGAGCCTGTCACATAGCGCTCAGATATCAGTGGGCCTCACACAATCCAAAAGTGTCCAGTGTCCAAAAGTGTGTGCAGAGATTCAAAATCTTCCTTATCCTCTATTCACTTTGGTCACAGATGTGCCATCGAGCCTTTCACATAGCGCTCAGATATTCATTGGGCCTCACACAATCCAAAAGTGTCCAGTGTCCAAAAGTGTGTGCAGAGATTCAAAATCTCCCTTACCCTCTAGTCACTTTGGTCACAGCTGTGCCATCGAGCCTGTGACATAGCGCTCAGATATCAGTGGGCCTCACACAATCCAAAAGTGTCCAGTGTCCAAAAGTGTGTGCAGAGATTCAAAATCTCCCTTATCCTTATCCTCTATTCACTTTGGTCACAGATGTGCCATCGAGCCTTTCACATAGCGCTCAGATATTCATTGGGCCTCACACAATCCAAAAGTGTCCAGTGTCCAAAAGTGTGTGCAGAGATTCAAAATCTCCCTTACCCTCTAGTCACTTTGGTCACAGCTGTGCCATCGAGCCTGTGACATAGCGCTCAGATATCAGTGGGCCTCACAAAATCCAAAAGTGTCCAGTGTCCAAAAGTGTATGCAGAGATTCAAAATCTCCCTTATCCTCTAGTCACTTTGGTCACAGCTGTGCCATCGAGCCTGTCACATAGCGCTCAGATGTCCGTGGGCCTCACACAATCCAAAAGTGTCCAGTGTCCAAAAGTGTGTGCAGAGATTCAAAATCTCCCTTATCCTCTAGTCACTTTGGTCACAGCTGTGCCATCGAGCCTGTCACATAGTGCACAGATATTCATTGGGCCTCACACAATCCAAAAGTGTCCAGTGTCCAAAAGTGTGTGCAGAGATTCAAAATCTCCCTTATCCTCTAGTCACTTTGGTCACAGCTGTGCCATCGAGCCTGTGACATAGCGCTCAGATATCAGTGGGCCTCACACAATCCAAAAGTGTCCAGTGTCCAAAAGTGTGTGCAGAGTTTCAAAATCTCCCTTATCCTCTAGTCACTTTGGTCACAGCTGTGCCATCGAGCCTGTCACATAGCGCTCAGATATTCATTGGGCCTCACACAATCCAAAAGTGTCCAGTGTCCAAAAGTGTGTGCAGAGTTTCAATATCTCCCTTATCCTCTAGTCACTTTGGTCACAGCTGTGCCATCGAGCCTGTGACATAGCGCTCAGATATCAGTGGGCTTCACACAATCCAAAAGTGTCCAGTGTCCAAAAGTGTGTGCAGAGATTCAAAATCTCCCTTATCCTCTAGTCACTTTGGTCACAGCTGTGCCATCAAGCCTGTGACATAGCGCTCAGATATCAGTGGGCCTCACACAATCCAAAAGTGTCCAGTGTCCAAAAGTGTGTGCAGAGATTCAAAATCTCCCTTATCCTCTAGTCACTTTGGTCACAGCTGTGCCATCGAGCCTGTCACATAGCGCTCAGATATTCATTGGGCCTCACACAATCCAAAAGTGTCCAGTGTCCAAAAGTGTGTGCAGAGATTCAAAATCTCCCTTATCCTCTAGTCACTTTGGTCACAGCTGTGCCATCGAGCCTGTCACATAGCGCTCAGATATCAGTGGGCCTCACACAATCCAAAAGTGTCCAGTGTACAAAAGTGTGTGCAGAGATTCAAAATCTCCCTTATCCTCTAGTCACTTTGGTCACAGCTGTGCCATCGAGCCTGTCACATAGCGCTCAGATATCAGTGGGCCTCACACAATCCAAAAGTGTCCAGTGTCCAAAAGTGTGTGCAGAGATTCAAAATCTCCCTTATCCTCTAGTCACTTTGGCCACAGCTGTGCCATCGAGCCTGTCACATAGCGCTCAGATATTCATTGGGCCTCACACAATCCAAAAGTGTCCAGTGTCCAAAAGTGTGTGCAGAGATTCAAAATCTCCCTTATCCTCTAGTCACTTTGGTCACAGCTGTGCCATCGAGCCTGTGACATAGCGCTCAGATATCAGTGGGCCTCACACAATCCAAAAGTGTCCAGTGTCCAAAAGTGTGTGCAGAGATTCAAAATCTCCCTTATCCTCTAGTCACTTTTGTCACAGCTGTGCCATCGAGCCTGTGACATAGCGCTCAGATATCAGTGGGCCTCACACAATCCAAAAGTGTCCAGTGTCCAAAAGTGTGTGCAGAGATTCAAAATCTCCCTTATCCTCTAGTCACTTTGGTCACAGCTGTGCCATCGAGCCTGTCACATAGCGCTCAGATATTCATTGGGCCTCACACAATCCAAAAGTGTCCAGTGTCCAAAAGTGTGTGCAGAGATTCAAAATCTCCCTTATCCTCTAGTCACTTTGGTCACAGCTGTGCCATCGAGCATGTGACATAGCGCTCAGATACCAGTGGGCCTCACACAATCCAAAAGTGTCCAGTGTCCAAAAGTGTGTGCAGAGATTCAAAATCTCCCTTATCCTCTAGTCACTTTGGTCACAGCTGTGCCATCGAGCCTGTGACATAGCGCACAGATATCAGTGGGCCTCACACAATCCAAAAGTGTCCAGTGTCCAAACGTGTGTGCAGAGATTCAAAATCTCCCTTATCCTCTAGTCACTTTGGTCACAGCTGTGCCATCGAGCCTGTCACATAGCGATCAGATATCAGTGGGCCTCACACAATCCAAAAGTGTCCAGTGTCCAAAAGTGTGTGCAGAGATTCAAAATCTCCCTTATCCTCTAGTCACTTTGGTCACAGCTGTGCCATTGAGCCTGTCACATAGCGCTCAGATATTCATTGGGCCTCACACAATCCAAAAGTGTCCAGTGTCCAAAAGTGTGTGCAGAGATTCAAAATCTCCCTTATCCTCTAGTCACTTTGGTCACAGCTGTGCCATCGAGCCTGTCACATAGTGCACAGATATTCATTGGGCCTCACACAATCCAAAAGTGTCCAGTGTCCAAAAGTGTGTGCAGAGATTCAAAATCTCCCTTATGCTCTAGTCACTTTGGTCACAGCTGTGCCATCGAGCCTGTGACATAGCGCTCAGATATCAGTGGGCCTCACACAATCCAAAAGTGTCCAGTGTCCAAAAGTGTGTGCAGAGATTCAAAATCTCCCTTATCCTCTAGTCACTTTGGTCACAGCTGTGCCATCGAGCCTGTCACATAGCGCTCAGATATTCATTGGGCCTCACACAATCCAAAAGTGTCCAGTGTCCAAAAGTGTGTGCAGAGATTCAAAATCTCCCTTGTCCTCTAGTCACTTTGGTCACAGCTGTGCCATCGAGCCTGTCACATAGCGCTCAGATATTCATTGGGCCTCACACAATCCAAAAGTGTCCAGTGTCCAAAAGTGTGTGCAGAGATTCAAAATCACCCTTATCCTCTAGTCACTTTGGTCACAGCTGTGCCATCGAGCCTGTCACATAGCGCTCAGATATTCATTGGGCCGCTCACAATCCAAAAGTGTCCAGTGTCCAAAATTGTGTGCAGAGATTCAAAATCTCCCTTATCCTCTAGTCACTTTGGTCACAGCTGTGCCATCGAGCCTGTGACATAGCGCTCAGATATCAGTGGGCCTCACACAATCCAAAAGTGTCCAGTGTCCAAAAGTGTGTGCAGAGATTCAAAATCTCCCTTATCCTCTAGTCACTTTGGTCACAGCTGTGCCATCGAGCCTGTGACATAGCGCTCAGATATCAGTGGGCCTCACGCAATCCAAAAGTGTCCAGTGTCCAAAAGTGTGTGCAGAGATTCAAAATCTCCCTTATCCTCTAGTCACTTTGGTCACAGCTGTGCCATCGAGCCTGTCACAGAGCGCTCAGATATTCATTGGGCCTCACACAATCCAAAAGTGTCCAGTGTCCAAAAGTGTGTGCAGAGATTCAAAATCTCCCTTATCCTCTAGTCACTTTGGTCACAGCTGTGCCATCGAGCCTGTGACATAGCGCTCAGATATCAGTGGGCCTCACACAATCTAAAAGTGTCCAGTGTCCAAAAGTGTGTGCAGAGATTCAAAATCTCCCTTATCCTCTAGTCACTTTGGTCACAGCTGTGCCATCGAGCCTGTGACATTGCGCTCAGATATCAGTGGGCCTCACACAATCCAAAAGTGTCCAGTGTCCAAAAGTGTATGCAGAGATTCAAAATCTCCCTTATCCTCTAGTCACTTTGGTCACAGCTGTGCCATCGAGCCTGTCACATAGCGCTCAGATATCTGTGGGCCTCACACAATCCAAAAGTGTCCAGTGTCCAAAAGTGTGTGTAGAGATTCAAAATCTCCCTTATCCTCTAGTCACTTTGGTCACAGCTGTGCCATCGAGCCTGTCACATAGTGCACAGATATTCATTGGGCCTCACACAATCCAAAAGTGTCCAGTGTCCAAAAGTGTGTGCAGAGATTCAAAATCTCCCTTATCCTCTAGTCACTTTGGTCACAGCTGTGCCATCGAGCCTGTCACATAGCGCTCAGATATTCATTGGGCCTCACACAATCCAAAAGTGTCCAGTGTCCAAAAGTGTGTGCAGAGATTCAAAATCTCCCTTATCCTCTAGTCACTTTGGTCACAGCTGTGCCATCGAGCCTGTCACATAGCGCTCAGATATTCATTGGGCCTCACACAATCCAAAAGTGTCCAGTGTCCAAAAGTGTGTGCAGAGATTCAAAATCTCCCTTATCCTCTAGTCACTTTGGTAACAGCTGTGCCATCGAGCCTGTCACATAGCGCTCAGATATCAGTGGGCCTCACACAATCCAAAAGTGTCCAGTGTCCAAAAGTGTGTGCAGAGATTCAAAATCTCCCTTATCCTCTATTCACTTTGGTCACAGATGTGCCATCGAGCCTTTCACATAGCGCTCAGATATTCATTGGGCCTCACACAATCCAAAAGTGTCCAGTGTCCAAAAGTGTGTGCAGAGATTCAAAATCTCCCTTACCCTCTAGTCACTTTGGTCACAGCTGTGCCATCGAGCCTGTGACATAGCGCTCAGATATCAGTGGGCCTCACAAAATCCAAAAGTGTCCAGTGTCCAAAAGTGTGTGCAGAGATTCAAAATCTCCCTTATCCTCTAGTCAATTTGGTCACAGCTGTGCCATCGAGCCTGTGACATAGCGCTCAGATATCAGTGGGCCTCACTCAATCCAAAAGTGTCCAGTGTCCAAAAGTGTATGCAGAGATTCAAAATCTCCCTTATCCTCTAGTCACTTTGGTCACAGCTGTGCCATCGAGCCTGTCACATAGCGCTCAGATGTCCGTGGGCCTCACACAATCCAAAAGTGTCCAGTGTCCAAAAGTGTGTGCAGAGATTCAAAATCTCCCTTATCCTCTAGTCACTTTGGTCACAGCTGTGCCATCGAGCCTGTCACATAGTGCACAGATATTCATTGGGCCTCACACAATCCAAAAGTGTCCAGTGTCCAAAAGTGTGTGCAGAGATTCAAAATCTCCCTTATCCTCTAGTCACTTTGGTCACAGCTGTGCCATCGAGCCTGTGACATAGCGCTCAGATATCAGTGGGCCTCACACAATCCAAAAGTGTCCAGTGTCTAAAAGTGTGTGCAGAGTTTCAAAATCTCCCTTATCCTCTAGTCACTTTGGTCACAGCTGTGCCATCGAGCCTGTCACATAGCGCTCAGATATTCATTGGGCCTCACACAATCCAAAAGTGTCCAGTGTCCAAAAGTGTGTGCAGAGTTTCAAAATCTCCCTTATCCTCTAGTCACTTTGGTCACAGCTGTGCCATCGAGCCTGTGACATAGCGCTCAGATATCAGTGGGCCTCACACAATCCAAAAGTGTCCAGTGTCCAAAAGTGTGTGCAGAGATTCAAAATCTCCCTTATCCTCTAGTCACTTTGGTCACAGCTGTGCCATCAAGCCTGTGACATAGCGCTCAGATATCAGTGGGCCTCACACAATCCAAAAGTGTCCAGTGTCCAAAAGTGTGTGCAGAGATTCAAAATCTCCCTTATCCTCTAGTCACTTTGGTCACAGCTGTGCCATCGAGCCTGTCACATAGCGCTCAGATATTCATTGGGCCTCACACAATCCAAAAGTGTCCAGTGTCCAAAAGTGTGTGCAGAGATTCAAAATCTCCCTTATCCTCTAGTCACTTTGGTCACAGCTGTGCCATCGAGCCTGTCACATAGCGCTCAGATATCAGTGGGCCTCACACAATCCAAAAGTGTCCAGTGTACAAAAGTGTGTGCAGAGATTCAAAATCTCCCTTATCCTCTAGTCACTTTGGTCACAGCTGTGCCATCGAGCCTGTCACATAGCGCTCAGATATCAGTGGGCCTCACACAATCCAAAAGTGTCCAGTGTCCAAAAGTGTGTGCAGAGATTCAAAATCTCCCTTATCCTCTAGTCACTTTGGCCACAGCTGTGCCATCGAGCCTGTCACATAGCGCTCAGATATTCATTGGGCCTCACACAATCCAAAAGTGTCCAGTGTCCAAAAGTGTGTGCAGAGATTCAAAATCTCCCTTATCCTCTAGTCACTTTGGTCACAGCTGTGCCATCGAGCCTGTGACATAGCGCTCAGATATCAGTGGGCCTCACACAATCCAAAAGTGTCCAGTGTCCAAAAGTGTGTGCAGAGATTCAAAATCTCCCTTATCCTCTAGTCACTTTTGTCACAGCTGTGCCATCGAGCCTGTGACATAGCGCTCAGATATCAGTGGGCCTCACACAATCCAAAAGTGTCCAGTGTCCAAAAGTGTGTGCAGAGATTCAAAATCTCCCTTATCCTCTAGTCACTTTGGTCACAGCTGTGTCATCGAGCCTGTGACATAGCGCTCAGATATCAGTGGGCCTCACACAATTCAAAAGTGTCCAGTGTCCAAAAGTGTGTGCAGAGATTCAAAATCTGCCTTATCCTCTAGTCACTTTGGTCACAGCTGTGCCATCGAGCCTGTCACATAGCGCTCAGATATTCATTGGGCCTCACACAATCGAAAAGTGTCCAGTGTCCAAAAGTGTGTGCAGAGATTCAAAATCTCCCTTATCCTCTAGTCACTTTGGTCACAGCTGTGCCATCGAGCCTGTGACATAGCGCTCAGATATCAGTGGGCCTCACACAATCCAAAAGTGTCCAGTGTCCAAAAGTGTGTGCAGAGATTCAAAATCTCCCTTATCCTCTAGTCACTTTGGTCACAGCTGTGCCATCGAGCCTGTGACATAGCGCTCAGATATCAGTGGGCCTCACACAATCCAAAAGTGTCCAGTGTCCAAAAGTGTATGCAGAGATTCAAAATCTCCCTTATCCTCTAGTCACTTTGGTCACAGCTGTGCCATCGAGCCTGTCACATAGCGCTCAGATATCAGTGGGCCTCACACAATCCAAAAGTGTCCAGTGTCCAAAAGTATGTGCAGAGATTCAAAATCTCCCTTATCCTCTAGTCACTTAGGTCACAGCTGTGCCATCGAGCCTGTCACATAGTGCACAGATATTCATTGGGCCTCACACAATCCAAAAGTGTCCAGTGTCCAAAAGTGTGTGCAGAGATTCAAAATCTCCCTTATCCTCTAGTCACTTTGGTCACAGCTGTGCCATCGAGCCTGTGACATAGCGCTCAGATATCAGTGGGCCTCACACAATCCAAAAGTGTCCAGTGTCCAAAAGTGTGTGCAGAGATTCAAAATCTCCCTTATCCTCTAGTCACTTTGGTCACAGCTGTGCCATCGAGCCTGTCACATAGCGCTCAGATATTCATTGGGCCTCACACAATCCAAAAGTGTCCAGTGTCCAAAAGTGTGTGCAGAGATTCAAAATCTCCCTTGTCCTCTAGTCACTTTGGTCACAGCTGTGCCATCGAGCCTGTCACATAGCGCTCAGATATTCATTGGGCCTCACACAATCCAAAAGTGTCCAGTGTCCAAAAGTGTGTGCAGAGATTCAAAATCTCCCTTATCCTCTAGTCACTTTGGTCACAGCTGTGCCATCGAGCCTGTGACATATCGCTCAGATATCAGTGGGCCTCACACAATCCAAAAGTGTCCAGTGTCCAAAAGTGTGTGCAGAGATTCAAAATCTCCCTTATCCTCTAGTCACTTTGGTCACAGCTGTGCCATCGAGCCTGTGACATAGCGCTCAGATATCAGTGGGCCTCACACAATCCAAAAGTGTCCAGTGTCCAAAAGTGTGTGCAGAGTTTCAAAATCTCCCTTATCCTCTAGTCACTTTGGTCACAGCTGTGCCATCGAGCCTGTCACATAGCGCTCAGATATTCATTGGGCCTCACACAATCCAAAAGTGTCCAGTGTCCAAAAGTGTGTGCAGAGATTCAAAATCTCCGTTATCCTCTAGTCACTTTGGTCACAGCTGTGCCATCGAGCCTGTCACATAGCGCTCAGATATTCATTGGGCCTCACACAATCCAAAAGTGTCCAGTGTCCAAAAGTGTGTGCAGAGATTGAAAATCTCCCTTATCCTCTAGTCACTTTGGTCACAGCTGTGCCATCGAGCCTGTGACATAGCGCTCAGATATCAGTGGGCCTCACACAATCCAAAAGTGTCCAGTGTCCAAAAGTGTGTGCAGAGATTCAAAATCTCCCTTATCCTCTAGTCACTTTGGTCACAGCTGTGCCATCGAGCCTGTCACATAGCGCTCAGATATCAGTGGGCCTCACACAATCCAAAAGTGTCCAGTGTCCAAAAGTGTGTGCAGAGATTCAAAATCTCCCTTATCCTCTAGTCACTTTGGTCACAGCTGTGCCATCGAGCCTGTCACATAGCGCTCAGATATTCATTGGGCCTCACACAATCCAAAAGTGTCCAGTGTCCAAAAGTGTGTGCAGAGATTCAAAATCTCCCTTATCCTCTAGTCACTTTTGTCACAGCTGTGCCATCGAGCCTGTCACATAGCGCTCAGATATCAGTGGGCCTCACACAATCCAAAAGTGTCCAGTGTCCAAAAGTGTGTGCAGAGATTCAAAATCTCCCTTATCCTCTAGTCACTTTGGTCACAGCTGTGCCATCGAGCCTGTCACATAGCGCTCAGATATTCATTGGGCCTCTCACAATCCAAAAGTGTCCAGTGTCCAAAATTGTGTGCAGAGATTCAAAATCTCCCTTATCCTCTAGTCACTTTGGTCACAGCTGTGCCATCGAGCCTGTGACATAGCGCTCAGATATCAGTGGGCCTCACACAATCCAAAAGTGTCCAGTGTCCAAAAGTGTGTGCAGAGATTCAAAATCTCCCTTATCCTCTAGTCACTTTGGTCACAGCTGTGCCATCGAGCCTGTGACATAGCGCTCAGATATCAGTGGGCCTCACGCAATCCAAAAGTGTCCAGTGTCCAAAAGTGTGTGCAGAGATTCAAAATCTCCCTTATCCTCTAGTCACTTTGGTCACAGCTGTGCCATCGAGCCTGTCACAGAGCGCTCAGATATTCATTGGGCCTCACACAATCCAAAAGTGTCCAGTGTCCAAAAGTGTGTGCAGAGATTCAAAATCTCCCTTATCCTCTAGTCACTTTGGTCACAGCTGTGCCATCGAGTCTGTGACATAGCGCTCAGATATCAGTGGGCCTCACACAATCTAAAAGTGTCCAGTGTCCAAAAGTGTGTGCAGAGATTCAAAATCTCCCTTATCCTCTAGTCACTTTGGTCACAGCTGTGCCATCGAGCCTGTGACATTGCGCTCAGATATCAGTGGGCCTCACACAATCCAAAAGTGTCCAGTGTCCAAAAGTGTATGCAGAGATTCAAAATCTCCCTTATCCTCTAGTCACTTTGGTCACAGCTGTGCCATCGAGCCTGTCACATAGCGCTCAGATATCTGTGGGCCTCACACAATCCAAAAGTGTCCAGTGTCCAAAAGTGTGTGTAGAGATTCAAAATCTCCCTTATCCTCTAGTCACTTTGGTCACAGCTGTGCCATTGAGCCTGTCACATAGTGCACAGATATTCATTGGGCCTCACACAATCCAAAAGTGTCCAGTGTCCAAAAGTGTGTGCAGAGATTCAAAATCTCCCTTATCCTCTAGTCACTTTGGTCACAGCTGTGCCATCGAGCCTGTGACATAGCGCTCAGATATCAGTTGGCCTCACACAATCCAAAAGTGTCCAGTGTCCAAAAGTGTGTGCAGAGATTCAAAATCTCCCTTATCCTCTAGTCACTTTGGTCACAGCTGTGCCATCGAGCCTGTCACATAGCGCTCAGATATCAGTGGGCCTCACACAATCCAAAAGTGTCCAGTGTCCAAAAGTGTATGCAGAGATTCAAAATCTCCCTTATCCTCTAGTCACTTTGGTCACAGCTGTGCCATCGAGCCTGTGACATCAGATATCAGTGGGCCTCACACAATCCAAAAGTGTCCAGTGTCCAAAAGTGTGTGCACAGTTTCAAAATCTCCCTTATCCTCTAGTCACTTTGGTCACAGCTGTGCCATCGAGCCTGTCACATAGCGCTCAGATATTCATTGGGCCTCACACAATCCAAATGTGTCCAGTGTCCAAAAGTGTGTGCAGAGATTCAAAATCTCCCTTATCCTCTAGTCACTTTGGTCACAGCTGTGCCATCGAGCCTGTCACATAGCGCTCAGATATTCATTGGGCCTCACACAATCCAAAAGTGTCCAGTGTCCAAAAGTGTGTGCAGAGATTCAAAATCTCCCTTATCTTCTAGTCACTTTGGTCACAGCTGTGCCATCGAGCCTGTCACATAGCGCTCAGATATCAGTGGGCCTCACACAATCCAAAAGTGTCCAGTGTCCAAAAGTGTGTGCAGAGATTCAAAATCAACCTTATCCTCTAGTCACTTTGGTCACAGCTGTGCCATCGAGCCTGTCACATAGCGCTCAGAAATTCATTGGGCCTCACACAATCCAAAAGTGTCCAGTGTCCAAAAGTGTGTGCAGAGATTCAAAATCTCCCTTGTCCTCTAGTCACTTTGGTCACAGCTGTGCCATCGAGCCTGTGACATAGCGCTCAGATATCAGTGGGCCTCACACAATCCAAAAGTGTCCAGTGTCCAAAAGTGTGTGCAGAGATTCAAAATCTCCCTTATCCTCTAGTCACTTTGGTCACAGCTGTGCCATCGAGCCTGTGACATAGCGCTCAGATATCAGTGGGCCTCACACAATCCAAAAGTGTCCAGTGTCCAAAAGTGTATGCAGAGATTCAAAATCTCCCTTATCCTCTAGTCACTTTGGTCACAGCTGTGCCATCGAGCCTGTGACATAGCGCTCAGATATCAGTGGGCCTCACACAATCCAAAAGTGTCCAGTGTCCAAAAGTGTGTGCAGAGATTCAAAATCTCCCTTATCCTCTAGTCACTTTGGTCACAGCTGTGCCATCGAGCCTGTCACATATTGCACAGATATTCATTGGGCCTCACACAATCCAAAAGTGTCCAGTGTCCAAAAGTGTGTGCAGAGATTCAAAATCTCCCTTAGTCACTTTGGTCACAGCTGTCCCATCGAGCCTGTGACATAGCGCTCAGATATCAGTGGGCCTCACACAATCCAAAAGTGTCCAGTGCCCAAAAGTGTGTGCAGAGATTCAAAATCTCCCTTATCCTCTAGTCACTTTGGTCACAGCTGTGCCATCGAGCCTGTCACATAGCGCTCAGATATTCATTGGGCCTCACACAATCCAAAAGTGTCCAGTGTCCAAAAGTGTGTGCAGAGCTTCAAAATCTCCCTTATCCTCTAGTCACTTTGGTCACAGCTGTGCCATCGAGCATGTCACATAGCGCTCAGAAATTCATTGGGCCTCACACAATCCAAAAGTGTCCAGTGTCCAAAAGTGTGTGCAGAGATTCAAAATCTCCCTTATCCTCTAGTCACTTTGGTCACAGCTGTGCCATCGAGCCTGTCACATAGCGCTCAGATATCAGTGGGCCTCACACAATCCAAAAGTGTCCAGTGTCCAAAAGTGTGTGCAGAGATTCAAAATCTCCATTATCCTCTAGTCACTTTGGTCACAGCTGTGCCATCGAGCCTGTGACATAGCGCTCAGATATCAGTTGGCCTCACACAATCCAAAAGTGTCCAGTGTCCAAAAGTGTGTGCAGAGATTCAAAATCTCCCTTATCCTCTAGTCACTTTGGTCACAGCTGTGCCATCGAGCCTGTCACATAGCGCTCAGATATCAGTGGGCCTCACACAATCCAAAAGTGTCCAGTGTCCAAAAGTGTATGCAGAGATTCAAAATCTCCCTTATCCTCTAGTCACTTTGGTCACAGCTGTGCCATCGAGCCTGTGACATAGCGCTCAGATATCAGTGGGCCTCACACAATCCAAAAGTGTCCAGTGTCCAAAAGTGTGTGCAGTGTTTCAAAATCTCCCTTATCCTCTAGTCACTTTGGTCACAGCTGTGCCATCGAGCCTGTCACATAGCGCTCAGATATTCATTGGGCCTCACACAATCCAAATGTGTCCAGTGTCCAAAAGTGTGTGCAGAGATTCAAAATCTCCCTTATCCTCTAGTCACTTTGGTCACAGCTGTGCCATCGAGCCTGTCACATAGCGCTCAGATATTCATTGGGCCTCACACAATCCAAAAGTGTCCAGTGTCCAAAAGTGTGTGCAGAGATTCAAAATCTCCCTTATCTTCTAGTCACTTTGGTCACAGCTGTGCCATCGAGCCTGTCACATAGCGCTGAGATATCAGTGGGCCTCACACAATCCAAAAGTGTCCAGTGTCCAAAAGTGTGTGCAGAGATTCAAAATCTCCCTTATCCTCTAGTCACTTTGGCCACAGCTGTGCCATCGAGCCTGTCACATAGCGCTCAGATATTCATTGGGCCTCACACAATCCAAAAGTGTCCAGTGTCCAAAAGTGTGTGCAGAGATTCAAAATCTCCCTTATCCTCTAGTCACTTTGGTCACAGCTGTGCCATCGAGCCTGTGACATAGCGCTCAGATATCAGTGGGCCTCACACAATCCAAAAGTGTCCAGTGTCCAAAAGTGTGTGCAGAGATTCAAAATCTCCCTTATCCTCTAGTCACTTTTGTCACAGCTGTGCCATCGAGCCTGTGACATAGCGCTCAGATATCAGTGGGCCTCACACAATCCAAAAGTGTCCAGTGTCCAAAAGTGTGTGCAGAGATTCAAAATCTCCCTTATCCTCTAGTCACTTTGGTCACAGCTGTGCCATCGAGCCTGTCACATAGCGCTCAGATATTCATTGGGCCTCACACAATCCAAAAGTGTCCAGTGTCCAAAAGTGTGTGCAGAGATTCAAAATCTCCCTTATCCTCTAGTCACTTTGGTCACAGCTGTGCCATCGAGCATGTGACATAGCGCTCAGATACCAGTGGGCCTCACACAATCCAAAAGTGTCCAGTGTCCAAAAGTGTGTGCAGAGATTCAAAATCTCCCTTATCCTCTAGTCACTTTGGTAACAGCTGTGCCATCGAGCCTGTGACATAGCGCACAGATATCAGTGGGCCTCACACAATCCAAAAGTGTCCAGTGTCCAAACGTGTGTGCAGAGATTCAAAATCTCCCTTATCCTCTAGTCACTTTGGTCACAGCTGTGCCATCGAGCCTGTCACATAGCGATCAGATATCAGTGGGCCTCACACAATCCAAAAGTGTCCAGTGTCCAAAAGTGTGTGCAGAGATTCAAAATCTCCCTTATCCTCTAGTCACTTTGGTCACAGCTGTGCCATTGAGCCTGTCACATAGCGCTCAGATATTCATTGGGCCTCACACAATCCAAAAGTGTCCAGTGTCCAAAAGTGTGTGCAGAGATTCAAAATCTCCCTTATCCTCTAGTCACTTTGGTCACAGCTGTGTCATCGAGCCTGTGACATAGCGCTCAGATATCAGTGGGCCTCACACAATCCAAAAGTGTCCAGTGTCCAAAAGTGTGTGCAGAGATTCAAAATCTGCCTTATCCTCTAGTCACTTTGGTCACAGCTGTGCCATCGAGCCTGTCACATAGCGCTCAGATATTCATTGGGCCTCACACAATCGAAAAGTGTCCAGTGTCCAAAAGTGTGTGCAGAGATTCAAAATCTCCCTTATCCTCTAGTCACTTTGGTCACAGCTGTGCCATCGAGCCTGTGACATAGCGCTCAGATATCAGTGGGCCTCACACAATCCAAAAGTGTCCAGTGTCCAAAAGTGTGTGCAGAGATTCAAAATCTCCCTTATCCTCTAGTCACTTTGGTCACAGCTGTGCCATCGAGCCTGTGACATAGCGCTCAGATATCAGTGGGCCTCACACAATCCAAAAGTGTCCAGTGTCCAAAAGTGTATGCAGAGATTCAAAATCTCCCTTATCCTCTAGTCACTTTGGTCACAGCTGTGCCATCGAGCCTGTCACATAGCGCTCAGATATCAGTGGGCCTCACACAATCCAAAAGTGTCCAGTGTCCAAAAGTGTGTGCAGAGATTCAAAATCTCCCTTATCCTCTAGTCACTTAGGTCACAGCTGTGCCATCGAGCCTGTCACATAGTGCACAGATATTCATAGGGCCTCACACAATCCAAAAGTGTCCAGTGTCCGAAAGTGTGTGCAGAGATTCAAAATCTCCCTTATCCTCTAGTCACTTTGGTCACAGCTGTGCCATCGAGCCTGTGACATAGCGCTCAGATATCAGTGGGCCTCACACAATCCAAAAGTGTCCAGTGTCCAAAAGTGTGTGCAGTGATTCAAAATCTCCCTTATCCTCTAGTCACTTTGGTCACAGCTGTGCCATCGAGCCTGTCACATAGCGCTCAGATATTCATTGGGCCTCACACAATCCAAAAGTGTCCAGTGTCCAAAAGTGTTTGCAGAGATTCAAAATCTCCCTTATCCTCTAGTCACTTTGGTCACAGCTGTGCCATCGAGCCTGTCACATAGCGCTCAGATATCAGTGGGCCTCACACAATCCAAAAGTGTCCAGTGTCCAAAAGTGTGTGCAGAGATTCAAAATCTCCCTTATCCTCTAGTCACTTTGGTCACAGCTGTGCCATCGAGCCTGTCACATAGTGCACAGATATTCATTGGGCCTCACACAATCCAAAAGTGTCCAGTGTCCAAAAGTGTGTGCAGAGATTCAAAATCTCCCTTAGTCACTTTGGTCACAGCTGTGCCATCGAGCCTGTGACATAGCGCTCAGATATCAGTGGGCCTCACACAATCCAAAAGTGTCCAGTGCCCAAAAGTGTGTGCAGAGATTCAAAATCTCCCTTATCCTCTAGTCACTTTGGTCACAGCTGTGCCATCGAGCCTGTCACATAGCGCTCAGATATTCATTGGGCCTCACACAATCCAAAAGTGTCCAGTGTCCAAAAGTGTGTGCAGAGATTCAAAATCTCCCTTATCCTCTAGTCACTTTGGTCACAGCTGTGCCATCGAGCCTGTCACATAGCGCTCAGATATTCATTGGGCCTCACACAATCCAAAAGTGTCCAGTGTCCAAAAGTGTGTGCAGAGATTCAAAATCTCCCTTATCCTCTAGTCACTTTGGTCACAGCTGTGCCATCGAGCCTGTGACATAGCGCTCAGATATCAGTGGGACTCACACAATCCAAAAGTGTCCAGTGTCCAAAAGTGTGTGCAGAGTTTCAAAATCTCCCTTATCCTCTAGTCACTTTGGTCACAGCTGTGCCATCGAGCCTGTCACATAGCGCTCAGATATTCATTGGGCCTCACACAATCCAAAAGTGTCCAGTGTCCAAAAGTGTGTGCAGAGATTCAAAATCTCCCTTATCCTCTAGTCACTTTGGTCACAGCTGTGCCATCGAGCCTGTCACATAGCGCTCAGATATCAGTGGGCCTCACACAATCCAAAAGTGTCCAGTGTCCAAAAGTGTGTGCAGAGATTCAAAATCTCCCTTATCCTCTAGTCACTTTGGTCACAGACGTGCCATCGAGCCTTTCACATAGCGCTCAGATATTCATTGGGCCTCACACAATCCAAAAGTGTCCAGTGTCCAAAAGTGTGTGCAGAGATTCAAAATCTCCCTTATCCTCTAGTCACTTTGGTCACAGCTGTGCCATCGAGCCTGTGACATAGCGCTCAGATATCAGTGGGCCTCACACAATCCAAAAGTGTCCAGTGTCCAAAAGTGTGTGCAGAGATTCAAAATCTCCCTTATCCTCTAGTCACTTTGGTCACAGCTGTGCCATCGAGCCTGTCACATAGCGCTCAGATATCAGTGGGCCTCACACAATCCAAAAGTGTCCAGTGTCCAAAAGTGTGTGCAGAGTTTCAAAATCTCCCTTATCCTCTAGTCACTTTGGTCACAGCTGTGCCATTGAGCCTGTCACATAGCGCTCAGATATTCATTGGGCCTCACACAATCCAAAAGTGTCCAGTGTCCAAAAGTGTGTGCAGAGATTCAAAATCTCCCTTATCCTCTAGTCACTTTGGTCACAGCTGTGCCAGCGAGCCTGTCACATAGCGCTCAGATATCAGTGGGCCTCACACAATCCAAAAGTGTCCAGTGTCCAAAAGTGTGTGCAGAGATTCAAAATCTCCCTTATCCTCTAGTCTCTTTGGTCACAGACGTGCCATTGAGCCTTTCACATAGCGCTCAGATATTCATTGGGCCTCACACAATCCAAAAGTGTCCAGTGTCCAAAAGTGTGTGCAGAGATTCAAAATCTCCCTTATCCTCTAGTCACTTTGGTCACAGCTGTGCCATCGAGCCTGTGACATAGCGCTCAGATATCAGTGGGCCTCACACAATCCAAAAGTGTCCAGTGTCCAAAAGTGTGTGCAGAGATTCAAAATCTCCCTTATCCTCTAGTCAATTTGGTCACAACTGTGCCATCGAGCCTGTGAAATAGCGCTCAGATATCAGTGGGCCTCACACAATCCAAAAGTGTCCAGTGTCCAAAAGTGTATGCAGAGATTCAAAATCTCCCTTATCCTCTAGTCACTTTGGTCACAGCTGTGCCATCGAGCCTGTCACATATTGCACAGATATTCATTGGGCCTCACACAATCCAAAAGTGTCCAGTGTCCAAAAGTGTGTGCAGAGATTCAAAATCTCCCTTAGTCACTTTGGTCACAGCTGTCCCATCGAGCCTGTGACATAGCGCTCAGATATCAGTGGGCCTCACACAATCCAAAAGTGTCCAGTGCCCAAAAGTGTGTGCAGAGATTCAAAATCTCCCTTATCCTCTAGTCACTTTGGTCACAGCTGTGCCATCGAGCCTGTCACATAGCGCTCAGATATTCATTGGGCCTCACACAATCCAAAAGTGTCCAGTGTCCAAAAGTGTGTGCAGAGCTTCAAAATCTCCCTTATCCTCTAGTCACTTTGGTCACAGCTGTGCCATCGAGCATGTCACATAGCGCTCAGAAATTCATTGGGCCTCACACAATCCAAAAGTGTCCAGTGTCCAAAAGTGTGTGCAGAGATTCAAAATCTCCCTTATCCTCTAGTCACTTTGGTCACAGCTGTGCCATCGAGCCTGTCACATAGCGCTCAGATATCAGTGGGCCTCACACAATCCAAAAGTGTCCAGTGTCCAAAAGTGTGTGCAGAGATTCAAAATCTACATTATCCTCTAGTCACTTTGGTCACAGCTGTGCCATCGAGCCTGTGACATAGCGCTCAGATATCAGTTGGCCTCACACAATCCAAAAGTGTCCAGTGTCCAAAAGTGTGTGCAGAGATTTAAAATCTCCCTTATCCTCTAGTCACTTTGGTCACAGCTGTGCCATCGAGCCTGTCACATAGCGCTCAGATATCAGTGGGCCTCACACAATCCAAAAGTGTCCAGTGTCCAAAAGTGTATGCAGAGATTCAAAATCTCCCTTATTCTCTAGTCACTTTGGTCACAGCTGTGCCATCGAGCCTGTGACATAGCGCTCAGATATCAGTGGGCCTCACACAATCCAAAAGTGTCCAGTGTCCAAAAGTGTGTGCAGTGTTTCAAAATCTCCCTTATCCTCTAGTCACTTTGGTCACAGCTGTGCCATCGAGCCTGTCACATAGCGCTCAGATATTCATTGGGCCTCACACAATCCAAATGTGTCCAGTGTCCAAAAGTGTGTGCAGAGATTCAAAATCTCCCTTATCCTCTAGTCACTTTGGTCACAGCTGTGCCATCGAGCCTGTCACATAGCGCTCAGATATTCATTGGGCCTCACACAATCCAAAAGTGTCCAGTGTCCAAAAGTGTGTGCAGAGATTCAAAATCTCCCTTATCTTCTAGTCACTTTGGTCACAGCTGTGCCATCGAGCCTGTCACATAGCGCTGAGATATCAGTGGGCCTCACACAATCCAAAAGTGTCCAGTGTCCAAAAGTGTGTGCAGAGATTCAAAATCTCCCTTATCCTCTAGTCACTTTGGCCACAGCTGTGCCATCGAGCCTGTCACATAGCGCTCAGATATTCATTGGGCCTCACACAATCCAAAAGTGTCCAGTGTCCAAAAGTGTGTGCAGAGATTCAAAATCTCCCTTATCCTCTAGTCACTTTGGTCACAGCTGTGCCATCGAGCCTGTGACATAGCGCTCAGATATCAGTGGGCCTCACACAATCCAAAAGTGTCCAGTGTCCAAAAGTGTGTGCAGAGATTCAAAATCTCCCTTATCCTCTAGTCACTTTTGTCACAGCTGTGCCATCGAGCCTGTGACATAGCGCTCAGATATCAGTGGGCCTCACACAATCCAAAAGTGTCCAGTGTCCAAAAGTGTGTGCAGAGATTCAAAATCTCCCTTATCCTCTAGTCACTTTGGTCACAGCTGTGCCATCGAGCCTGTCACATAGCGCTCAGATATTCATTGGGCCTCACACAATCCAAAAGTGTCCAGTGTCCAAAAGTGTGTGCAGAGATTCAAAATCTCCCTTATCCTCTAGTCACTTTGGTCACAGCTGTGCCATCGAGCATGTGACATAGCGCTCAGATAACAGTGGGCCTCACACAATCCAAAAGTGTCCAGTGTCCAAAAGTGTGTGCAGAGATTCAAAATCTCCCTTATCCTCTAGTCACTTTGGTCACAGCTGTGCCATCGAGCCTGTGACATAGCGCACAGATATCAGTGGGCCTCACACAATCCAAAAGTGTCCAGTGTCCAAACGTGTGTGCAGAGATTCAAAATCTCACTTATCCTCTAGTCACTTTGGTCACAGCTGTGCCATCGAGCCTGTCACATAGCGATCAGATATCAGTGGGCCTCACACAATCCAAAAGTGTCCAGTGTCCAAAAGTGTGTGCAGAGATTCAAAATCTCAATTATCCTCTAGTCACTTTGGTCACAGCTGTGCCATTGAGCCTGTCACATAGCGCTCAGATATTCATTGGGCCTCACACAATCCAAAAGTGTCCAGTGTCCAAAAGTGTGTGCAGAGATTCAAAATCTCCCTTATCCTCTAGTCACTTTGGTCACAGCTGTGTCATCGAGCCTGTGACATAGCGCTCAGATATCAGTGGGCCTCACACAATCCAAAAGTGTCCAGTGTCCAAAAGTGTGTGCAGAGATTCAAAATCTGCCTTATCCTCTAGTCACTTTGGTCACAGCTGTGCCATCGAGCCTGTCACATAGCGCTCAGATATTCATTGGGCCTCACACAATCGAAAAGTGTCCAGTGTCCAAAAGTGTGTGCAGAGATTCAAAATCTCCCTTATCCTCTAGTCACTTTGGTCACAGCTGTGCCATCGAGCCTGTGACATAGCGCTCAGATATCAGTGGGCCTCACACAATCCAAAAGTGTCCAGTGTCCAAAAGTGTTTGCAGAGATTCAAAATCTCCCTTATCCTCTAGTCACTTTGGTCACAGCTGTGCCATCGAGCCTGTGACATAGCGCTCAGATATCAGTGGGCCTCACACAATCCAAAAGTGTCCAGTGTCCAAAAGTGTATGCAGAGATTCAAAATCTCCCTTATCCTCTAGTCACTTTGGTCACAGCTGTGCCATCGAGCCTGTCACATAGCGCTCAGATATCAGTGGGCCTCACACAATCCAAAAGTGTCCAGTGTCCAAAAGTGTGTGCAGAGATTCAAAATCTCCCTTATCCTCTAGTCACTTAGGTCACAGCTGTGCCATCGAGCCTGTCACATAGTGCACAGATATTCATAGGGCCTCACACAATCCAAAAGTGTCCAGTGTCCGAAAGTGTGTGCAGAGATTCAAAATCTCCCTTATCCTCTAGTCACTTTGGTCACAGCTGTGCCATCGAGCCTGTGACATAGCGCTCAGATATCAGTGGGCCTCACACAATCCAAAAGTGTCCAGTGTCCAAAAGTGTGTGCAGTTATTCAAAATCTCCCTTATCCTCTAGTCACTTTGGTCACAGCTGTGCCATCGAGCCTGTCACATAGCGCTCAGATATTCATTGGGCCTCACACAATCCAAAAGTGTCCAGTGTCCAAAAGTGTTTGCAGAGATTCAAAATCTCCCTTATCCTCTAGTCACTTTGGTCACAGCTGTGCCATCGAGCCTGTCACATAGCGCTCAGATATCAGTGGGCCTCACACAATCCAAAAGTGTCCAGTGTCCAAAAGTGTGTGCAGAGATTCAAAATCTCCCTTATCCTCTAGTCACTTTGGTCACAGCTGTGCCATCGAGCCTGTCACATAGTGCACAGATATTCATTGGGCCTCACACAATCCAAAAGTGTCCAGTGTCCAAAAGTGTGTGCAGAGATTCAAAATCTCCCTTAGTCACTTTGGTCACAGCTGTGCCATCGAGCCTGTGACATAGCGCTCAGATATCAGTGGGCCTCACACAATCCAAAAGTGTCCAGTGCCCAAATGTGTGTGCAGAGATTCAAAATCTCCCTTATCCTCTAGTCACTTTGGTCACAGCTGTGCCATCGAGCCTGTCACATAGCGCTCAGATATTCATTGGGCCTCACACAATCCAAAAGTGTCCAGTGTCCAAAAGTGTGTGCAGAGATTCAAAATCTCCCTTATCCTCTAGTCACTTTGGTCACAGCTGTGCCATCGAGCCTGTCACATAGCGCTCAGATATTCATTGGGCCTCACACAATCCAAAAGTGTACAGTGTCCAAAAGTGTGTGCAGAGATTCAAAATCTCCCTTATCCTCTAGTCACTTTGGTCACAGCTGTGCCATCGAGCCTGTGACATAGCGCTCAGATATCAGTGGGCCTCACACAATCCAAAAGTGTCCAGTGTCCAAAAGTGTGTGCAGAGATTCAAAATCTCCCTTATCCTCTAGTCACTTTGGTCACAGCTGTGCCATCGAGCCTGTCACATAGCGCTCAGATATCAGTGGGCCTCACACAATCCAAAAGTGTCCAGTGTCCAAAAGTGTGTGCAGAGTTTCAAAATCTCCCTTATCCTCTAGTCACTTTGGTCACAGCTGTGCCATAGAGCCTGTCACATAGCGCTCAGATATTCATTGGGCCTCACACAATCCAAAAGTGTCCAGTGTCCAAAAGTGTGTGCAGAGATTCAAAATCTCCCTTATCCTCTAGTCACTTTGGTCACAGCTGTGCCATCGAGCCTGTCACATAGCGCTCAGATATCAGTGGGCCTCACACAATCCAAAAGTGTCCAGTGTCCAAAAGTGTGTGCAGAGATTCAAAATCTCCCTTATCCTCTAGTCACTTTGGTCACAGACGTGCCATCGAGCCTTTCACATAGCGCTCAGATATTCATTGGGCCTCACACAATCCAAAAGTGTCCAGTGTCCAAAAGTGTGTGCAGAGATTCAAAATCTCCCTTATCCTCTAGTCACTTTGGTCACAGCTGTGCCATCGAGCCTGTGACATAGCGCTCAGATATCAGTGGGCCTCACACAATCCAAAAGTGTCCAGTGTCCAAAAGTGTGTGCAGAGATTCAAAATCTCCCTTATCCTCTAGTCACTTTGGTCACAGCTGTGCCATCGAGCCTGTCACATAGCGCTCAGATATCAGTGGGCCTCACACAATCCAAAAGTGTCCAGTGTCCAAAAGTGTGTGCAGAGTTTCAAAATCTCCCTTATCCTCTAGTCACTTTGGTCACAGCTGTGCCATCGAGCCTGTCACATAGCGCTCAGATATTCATTGGGCCTCACACAATCCAAAAGTGTCCAGTGTCCAAAAGTGTGTGCAGAGATTCAAAATCTCCCTTATCCTCTAGTCACTTTGGTCACAGCTGTGCCATCGAGCCTGTCACATAGCGCTCAGATATCAGTGGGCCTCACACAATCCAAAAGTGTCCAGTGTCCAAAAGTGTGTGCAGAGATTCAAAATCTCCCTTATCCTCTAGTCTCTTTGGTCACAGACGTGCCATCGAGCCTTTCACATAGCGCTCAGATATTCATTGGGCCTCACACAATCCAAAAGTGTCCAGTGTCCAAAAGTGTGTGCAGAGATTCAAAATCTCCCTTATCCTCTAGTCACTTTGGTCACAGCTGTTCTATCGAGCCTGTGACATAGCGCTCAGATATCAGTGGGCCTCACACAATCCAAAAGTGTCCAGTGTCCAAAAGTGTGTGCAGAGATTCAAAATCTCCCTTATCCTCTAGTCAATTTGGTCACAACTGTGCCATCGAGCCTGTGACATAGCGCTCAGATATCAGTGGGCCTCACACAATCCAAAAGTGTCCAGTGTCCAAAAGTGTATGCAGAGATTCAAAATCTCCCTTATCCTCTAGTCACTTTGGTCACAGCTGTGCCATCGAGCCTGTCACATAGCGCTCAGATGTCCGTGGGCCTCACACAATCCAAAAGTGTCCAGTGTCCAAAAGTGTGTGCAGAGTTTCAAAATCTCCCTTATCCTCTAGTCACTTTGGTCACAGCTGTTCCATCAAGCCTGTCACATAGCGCTCAGATATTCATTGGGCCTCACACAATCCAAAAGTGTCCAGTGTCCAAAAGTGTGTGCAGAGTTTCAAAATCTTCCTTATCCTCTAGTCACTTTGGTCACAGCTGTGCCATCGAGCCTGTGACATAGCGCTCAGATATCAGTGGGCCTCACACAATCCAAAAGTGTCCAGTGTCCAAAAGTGTGTGCAGAGATTCAAAATCTCCCTTATCCTCTAGTCACTTTGGTCACAGCTGTGCCATCGAGCCTGTGACATAGCGCTCAGATATCAGTGGGCCTCACACAATCCAAAAGTGTCCAGTGTCCAAAAGTGTGTGCAGAGATTCAAAATCTCCCTTATCCTCTAGTCACTTTGGTCACAGCTGTGCCATCGAGCCTGTGACATAGCGCTCAGATATCAGTGGGCCTCACACAATCCAAAAGTGTCCAGTGTCCAAAAGTGTATGCAGAGATTCAAAATCTCCCTTATCCTCTAGTCACTTTGGTCACAGCTGTGCCATCGAGCCTGTCACATAGCGCTCAGATATCAGTGGGCCTCACACAATCCAAAAGTGTCCAGTGTCCAAAAGTGTGTGCAGAGATTCAAAATCTCCCTTATCCTCTAGTCACTTAGGTCACAGCTGTGCCATCGAGCCTGTCACATAGTGCACAGATATTCATAGGGCCTCACACAATCCAAAAGTGTCCAGTGTCCGAAAGTGTGTGCAGAGATTCAAAATCTCCCTTATCCTCTAGTCACTTTGGTCACAGCTGTGCCATCGAGCCTGTGACATAGCGCTCAGATATCAGTGGGCCTCACACAATCCAAAAGTGTCCAGTGTCCAAAAGTGTGTGCAGTGATTCAAAATCTCCCTTATCCTCTAGTCACTTTGGTCACAGCTGTGCCATCGAGCCTGTCACATAGCGCTCAGATATTCATTGGGCCTCACACAATCCAAAAGTTTCCAGTGTCCAAAAGTGTTTGCAGAGATTCAAAATCTCCCTTATCCTCTAGTCACTTTGGTCACAGCTGTGCCATCGAGCCTGTCACATAGCGCTCAGATATCAGTGGGCCTCACACAATCCAAAAGTGTCCAGTGTCCAAAAGTGTGTGCAGAGATTCAAAATCTCCCTTATCCTCTAGTCACTTTGGTCACAGCTGTGCCATCGAGCCTGTCACATAGTGCACAGATATTCATTGGGCCTCACACAATCCAAAAGTGTCCAGTGTCCAAAAGTGTGTGCAGAGATTCAAAATCTCCCTTAGTCACTTTGGTCACAGCTGTGCCATCGAGCCTGTGACATAGCGCTCAGATATCAGTGGGCCTCACACAATCCAAAAGTGTCCAGTGCCCAAAAGTGTGTGCAGAGATTCAAAATCTCCCTTATCCTCTAGTCACTTTGGTCACAGCTGTGCCATCGAGCCTGTCACATAGCGCTCAGATATTCATTGGGCCTCACACAATCCAAAAGTGTCCAGTGTCCAAAAGTGTGTGCAGAGATTCAAAATCTCCCTTATCCTCTAGTCACTTTGGTCACAGCTGTGCCATCGAGCCTGTCACATAGCGCTCAGATATTCATTGGGCCTCACACAATCCAAAAGTGTCCAGTGTCCAAAAGTGTGTGCAGAGATTCAAAATCTCCCTTATCCTCTAGTCACTTTGGTCACAGCTGTGCCATCGAGCCTGTGACATAGCGCTCAGATATCAGTGGGCCTCACACAATCCAAAAGTGTCCAGTGTCCAAAAGTGTGTGCAGAGTTTCAAAATCTCCCTTATCCTCTAGTCACTTTGGTCACAGCTGTGCCATCGAGCCTGTCACATAGCGCTCAGATATTCATTGGGCCTCACACAATCCAAAAGTGTCCAGTGTCCAAAAGTGTGTGCAGAGATTCAAAATCTCCCTTATCCTCTAGTCACTTTGGTCACAGCTGTGCCATCGAGCCTGTCACATAGCGCTCAGATATCAGTGGGCCTCACACAATCCAAAAGTGTCCAGTGTCCAAAAGTGTGTGCAGAGATTCAAAATCTCCCTTATCCTCTAGTCACTTTGGTCACAGACGTGCCATCGAGCCTTTCACATAGCGCTCAGATATTCATTGGGCCTCACACAATCCAAAAGTGTCCAGTGTCCAAAAGTGTGTGCAGAGATTCAAAATCTCCCTTATCCTCTAGTCACTTTGGTCACAGCTGTGCCATCGAGCCTGTGACATAGCGCTCAGATATCAGTGGGCCTCACACAATCCAAAAGTGTCCAGTGTCCAAAAGTGTGTGCAGAGATTCAAAATCTCCCTTATCCTCTAGTCACTTTGGTCACAGCTGTGCCATCGAGCCTGTCACATAGCGCTCAGATATCAGTGGGCCTCACACAATCCAAAAGTGTCCAGTGTCCAAAAGTGTGTGCAGAGTTTCAAAATCTCCCTTATCCTCTAGTCACTTTGGTCACAGCTGTGCCATTGAGCCTGTCACATAGCGCTCAGATATTCATTGGGCCTCACACAATCCAAAAGTGTCCAGTGTCCAAAAGTGTGTGCAGAGATTCAAAATCTCCCTTATCCTCTAGTCACTTTGGTCACAGCTGTGCCAGCGAGCCTGTCACATAGCGCTCAGATATCAGTGGGCCTCACACAATCCAAAAGTGTCCAGTGTCCAAAAGTGTGTGCAGAGATTCAAAATCTCCCTTATCCTCTAGTCTCTTTGGTCACAGACGTGCCATTGAGCCTTTCACATAGCGCTCAGATATTCATTGGGCCTCACACAATCCAAAAGTGTCCAGTGTCCAAAAGTGTGTGCAGAGATTCAAAATCTCCCTTATCCTCTAGTCACTTTGGTCACAGCTGTGCCATCGAGCCTGTGACATAGCGCTCAGATATCAGTGGGCCTCACACAATCCAAAAGTGTCCAGTGTCCAAAAGTGTGTGCAGAGATTCAAAATCTCCCTTATCCTCTAGTCAATTTGGTCACAACTGTGCCATCGAGCCTGTGAAATAGCGCTCAGATATCAGTGGGCCTCACACAATCCAAAAGTGTCCAGTGTCCAAAAGTGTATGCAGAGATTCAAAATCTCCCTTATCCTCTAGTCACTTTGGTCACAGCTGTGCCATCGAGCCTGTCACATATTGCACAGATATTCATTGGGCCTCACACAATCCAAAAGTGTCCAGTGTCCAAAAGTGTGTGCAGAGATTCAAAATCTCCCTTAGTCACTTTGGTCACAGCTGTCCCATCGAGCCTGTGACATAGCGCTCAGATATCAGTGGGCCTCACACAATCCAAAAGTGTCCAGTGCCCAAAAGTGTGTGCAGAGATTCAAAATCTCCCTTATCCTCTAGTCACTTTGGTCACAGCTGTGCCATCGAGCCTGTCACATAGCGCTCAGATATTCATTGGGCCTCACACAATCCAAAAGTGTCCAGTGTCCAAAAGTGTGTGCAGAGCTTCAAAATCTCCCTTATCCTCTAGTCACTTTGGTCACAGCTGTGCCATCGAGCATGTCACATAGCGCTCAGAAATTCATTGGGCCTCACACAATCCAAAAGTGTCCAGTGTCCAAAAGTGTGTGCAGAGATTCAAAATCTCCCTTATCCTCTAGTCACTTTGGTCACAGCTGTGCCATCGAGCCTGTCACATAGCGCTCAGATATCAGTGGGCCTCACACAATCCAAAAGTGTCCAGTGTCCAAAAGTGTGTGCAGAGATTCAAAATCTCCATTATCCTCTAGTCACTTTGGTCACAGCTGTGCCATCGAGCCTGTGACATAGCGCTCAGATATCAGTTGGCCTCACACAATCCAAAAGTGTCCAGTGTCCAAAAGTGTGTGCAGAGATTCAAAATCTCCCTTATCCTCTAGTCACTTTGGTCACAGCTGTGCCATCGAGCCTGTCACATAGCGCTCAGATATCAGTGGGCCTCACACAATCCAAAAGTGTCCAGTGTCCAAAAGTGTATGCAGAGATTCAAAATCTCCCTTATCCTCTAGTCACTTTGGTCACAGCTGTGCCATCGAGCCTGTGACATAGCGCTCAGATATCAGTGGGCCTCACACAATCCAAAAGTGTCCAGTGTCCAAAAGTGTGTGCAGTGTTTCAAAATCTCCCTTATCCTCTAGTCACTTTGGTCACAGCTGTGCCATCGAGCCTGTCACATAGCGCTCAGATATTCATTGGGCCTCACACAATCCAAATGTGTCCAGTGTCCAAAAGTGTGTGCAGAGATTCAAAATCTGCCTTATCCTCTAGTCACTTTGGTCACAGCTGTGCCATCGAGCCTGTCACATAGCGCTCAGATATTCATTGGGCCTCACACAATCGAAAAGTGTCCAGTGTCCAAAAGTGTGTGCAGAGATTCAAAATCTCCCTTATCCTCTAGTCACTTTGGTCACAGCTGTGCCATCGAGCCTGTGACATAGCGCTCAGATATCAGTGGGCCTCACACAATCCAAAAGTGTCCAGTGTCCAAAAGTGTTTGCAGAGATTCAAAATCTCCCTTATCCTCTAGTCACTTTGGTCACAGCTGTGCCATCGAGCCTGTGACATAGCGCTCAGATATCAGTGGGCCTCACACAATCCAAAAGTGTCCAGTGTCCAAAAGTGTATGCAGAGATTCAAAATCTCCCTTATCCTCTAGTCACTTTGGTCACAGCTGTGCCATCGAGCCTGTCACATAGCGCTCAGATATCAGTGGGCCTCACACAATCCAAAAGTGTCCAGTGTCCAAAAGTGTGTGCAGAGATTCAAAATCTCCCTTATCCTCTAGTCACTTAGGTCACAGCTGTGCCATCGAGCCTGTCACATAGTGCACAGATATTCATAGGGCCTCACACAATCCAAAAGTGTCCAGTGTCCGAAAGTGTGTGCAGAGATTCAAAATCTCCCTTATCCTCTAGTCACTTTGGTCACAGCTGTGCCATCGAGCCTGTGACATAGCGCTCAGATATCAGTGGGCCTCACACAATCCAAAAGTGTCCAGTGTCCAAAAGTGTGTGCAGTTATTCAAAATCTCCCTTATCCTCTAGTCACTTTGGTCACAGCTGTGCCATCGAGCCTGTCACATAGCGCTCAGATATTCATTGGGCCTCACACAATCCAAAAGTGTCCAGTGTCCAAAAGTGTTTGCAGAGATTCAAAATCTCCCTTATCCTCTAGTCACTTTGGTCACAGCTGTGCCATCGAGCCTGTCACATAGCGCTCAGATATCAGTGGGCCTCACACAATCCAAAAGTGTCCAGTGTCCAAAAGTGTGTGCAGAGATTCAAAATCTCCCTTATCCTCTAGTCACTTTGGTCACAGCTGTGCCATCGAGCCTGTCACATAGTGCACAGATATTCATTGGGCCTCACACAATCCAAAAGTGTCCAGTGTCCAAAAGTGTGTGCAGAGATTCAAAATCTCCCTTAGTCACTTTGGTCACAGCTGTGCCATCGAGCCTGTGACATAGCGCTCAGATATCAGTGGGCCTCACACAATCCAAAAGTGTCCAGTGCCCAAAAGTGTGTGCAGAGATTCAAAATCTCCCTTATCCTCTAGTCACTTTGGTCACAGCTGTGCCATCGAGCCTGTCACATAGCGCTCAGATATTCATTGGGCCTCACACAATCCAAAAGTGTCCAGTGTCCAAAAGTGTGTGCAGAGATTCAAAATCTCCCTTATCCTCTAGTCACTTTGGTCACAGCTGTGCCATCGAGCCTGTCACATAGCGCTCAGATATTCATTGGGCCTCACACAATCCAAAAGTGTACAGTGTCCAAAAGTGTGTGCAGAGATTCAAAATCTCCCTTATCCTCTAGTCACTTTGGTCACAGCTGTGCCATCGAGCCTGTGACATAGCGCTCAGATATCAGTGGGCCTCACACAATCCAAAAGTGTCCAGTGTCCAAAAGTGTGTGCAGAGATTCAAAATCTCCCTTATCCTCTAGTCACTTTGGTCACAGCTGTGCCATCGAGCCTGTCACATAGCGCTCAGATATCAGTGGGCCTCACACAATCCAAAAGTGTCCAGTGTCCAAAAGTGTGTGCAGAGTTTCAAAATCTCCCTTATCCTCTAGTCACTTTGGTCACAGCTGTGCCATAGAGCCTGTCACATAGCGCTCAGATATTCATTGGGCCTCACACAATCCAAAAGTGTCCAGTGTCCAAAAGTGTGTGCAGAGATTCAAAATCTCCCTTATCCTCTAGTCACTTTGGTCACAGCTGTGCCATCGAGCCTGTCACATAGCGCTCAGATATCAGTGGGCCTCACACAATCCAAAAGTGTCCAGTGTCCAAAAGTGTGTGCAGAGATTCAAAATCTCCCTTATCCTCTAGTCACTTTGGTCACAGACGTGCCATCGAGCCTTTCACATAGCGCTCAGATATTCATTGGGCCTCACACAATCCAAAAGTGTCCAGTGTCCAAAAGTGTGTGCAGAGATTCAAAATCTCCCTTATCCTCTAGTCACTTTGGTCACAGCTGTGCCATCGAGCCTGTGACATAGCGCTCAGATATCAGTGGGCCTCACACAATCCAAAAGTGTCCAGTGTCCAAAAGTGTGTGCAGAGATTCAAAATCTCCCTTATCCTCTAGTCACTTTGGTCACAGCTGTGCCATCGAGCCTGTCACATAGCGCTCAGATATCAGTGGGCCTCACACAATCCAAAAGTGTCCAGTGTCCAAAAGTGTGTGCAGAGTTTCAAAATCTCCCTTATCCTCTAGTCACTTTGGTCACAGCTGTGCCATCGAGCCTGTCACATAGCGCTCAGATATTCATTGGGCCTCACACAATCCAAAAGTGTCCAGTGTCCAAAAGTGTGTGCAGAGATTCAAAATCTCCCTTATCCTCTAGTCACTTTGGTCACAGCTGTGCCATCGAGCCTGTCACATAGCGCTCAGATATCAGTGGGCCTCACACAATCCAAAAGTGTCCAGTGTCCAAAAGTGTGTGCAGAGATTCAAAATCTCCCTTATCCTCTAGTCTCTTTGGTCACAGACGTGCCATCGAGCCTTTCACATAGCGCTCAGATATTCATTGGGCCTCACACAATCCAAAAGTGTCCAGTGTCCAAAAGTGTGTGCAGAGATTCAAAATCTCCCTTATCCTCTAGTCACTTTGGTCACAGCTGTTCTATCGAGCCTGTGACATAGCGCTCAGATATCAGTGGGCCTCACACAATCCAAAAGTGTCCAGTGTCCAAAAGTGTGTGCAGAGATTCAAAATCTCCCTTATCCTCTAGTCAATTTGGTCACAACTGTGCCATCGAGCCTGTGACATAGCGCTCAGATATCAGTGGGCCTCACACAATCCAAAAGTGTCCAGTGTCCAAAAGTGTATGCAGAGATTCAAAATCTCCCTTATCCTCTAGTCACTTTGGTCACAGCTGTGCCATCGAGCCTGTCACATAGCGCTCAGATGTCCGTGGGCCTCACACAATCCAAAAGTGTCCAGTGTCCAAAAGTGTGTGCAGAGTTTCAAAATCTCCCTTATCCTCTAGTCACTTTGGTCACAGCTGTTCCATCAAGCCTGTCACATAGCGCTCAGATATTCATTGGGCCTCACACAATCCAAAAGTGTCCAGTGTCCAAAAGTGTGTGCAGAGTTTCAAAATCTTCCTTATCCTCTAGTCACTTTGGTCACAGCTGTGCCATCGAGCCTGTGACATAGCGCTCAGATATCAGTGGGCCTCACACAATCCAAAAGTGTCCAGTGTCCAAAAGTGTGTGCAGAGATTCAAAATCTCCCTTATCCTCTAGTCACTTTGGTCACAGCTGTGCCATCGAGCCTGTGACATAGCGCTCAGATATCAGTGGGCCTCACACAATCCAAAAGTGTCCAGTGTCCAAAAGTGTGTGCAGAGATTCAAAATCTCCCTTATCCTCTAGTCACTTTGGTCACAGCTGTGCCATCGAGCCTGTGACATAGCGCTCAGATATCAGTGGGCCTCACACAATCCAAAAGTGTCCAGTGTCCAAAAGTGTATGCAGAGATTCAAAATCTCCCTTATCCTCTAGTCACTTTGGTCACAGCTGTGCCATCGAGCCTGTCACATAGCGCTCAGATATCAGTGGGCCTCACACAATCCAAAAGTGTCCAGTGTCCAAAAGTGTGTGCAGAGATTCAAAATCTCCCTTATCCTCTAGTCACTTAGGTCACAGCTGTGCCATCGAGCCTGTCACATAGTGCACAGATATTCATAGGGCCTCACACAATCCAAAAGTGTCCAGTGTCCGAAAGTGTGTGCAGAGATTCAAAATCTCCCTTATCCTCTAGTCACTTTGGTCACAGCTGTGCCATCGAGCCTGTGACATAGCGCTCAGATATCAGTGGGCCTCACACAATCCAAAAGTGTCCAGTGTCCAAAAGTGTGTGCAGTGATTCAAAATCTCCCTTATCCTCTAGTCACTTTGGTCACAGCTGTGCCATCGAGCCTGTCACATAGCGCTCAGATATTCATTGGGCCTCACACAATCCAAAAGTGTCCAGTGTCCAAAAGTGTTTGCAGAGATTCAAAATCTCCCTTATCCTCTAGTCACTTTGGTCACAGCTGTGCCATCGAGCCTGTCACATAGCGCTCAGATATCAGTGGGCCTCACACAATCCAAAAGTGTCCAGTGTCCAAAAGTGTGTGCAGAGATTCAAAATCTCCCTTATCCTCTAGTCACTTTGGTCACAGCTGTGCCATCGAGCCTGTCACATAGTGCACAGATATTCATTGGGCCTCACACAATCCAAAAGTGTCCAGTGTCCAAAAGTGTGTGCAGAGATTCAAAATCTCCCTTAGTCACTTTGGTCACAGCTGTGCCATCGAGCCTGTGACATAGCGCTCAGATATCAGTGGGCCTCACACAATCCAAAAGTGTCCAGTGCCCAAAAGTGTGTGCAGAGATTCAAAATCTCCCTTATCCTCTAGTCACTTTGGTCACAGCTGTGCCATCGAGCCTGTCACATAGCGCTCAGATATTCATTGGGCCTCACACAATCCAAAAGTGTCCAGTGTCCAAAAGTGTGTGCAGAGATTCAAAATCTCCCTTATCCTCTAGTCACTTTGGTCACAGCTGTGCCATCGAGCCTGTCACATAGCGCTCAGATATTCATTGGGCCTCACACAATCCAAAAGTGTCCAGTGTCCAAAAGTGTGTGCAGAGATTCAAAATCTCCCTTATCCTCTAGTCACTTTGGTCACAGCTGTGCCATCGAGCCTGTGACATAGCGCTCAGATATCAGTGGGCCTCACACAATCCAAAAGTGTCCAGTGTCCAAAAGTGTGTGCAGAGTTTCAAAATCTCCCTTATCCTCTAGTCACTTTGGTCACAGCTGTGCCATCGAGCCTGTCACATAGCGCTCAGATATTCATTGGGCCTCACACAATCCAAAAGTGTCCAGTGTCCAAAAGTGTGTGCAGAGATTCAAAATCTCCCTTATCCTCTAGTCACTTTGGTCACAGCTGTGCCATCGAGCCTGTCACATAGCGCTCAGATATCAGTGGGCCTCACACAATCCAAAAGTGTCCAGTGTCCAAAAGTGTGTGCAGAGATTCAAAATCTCCCTTATCCTCTAGTCACTTTGGTCACAGACGTGCCATCGAGCCTTTCACATAGCGCTCAGATATTCATTGGGCCTCACACAATCCAAAAGTGTCCAGTGTCCAAAAGTGTGTGCAGAGATTCAAAATCTCCCTTATCCTCTAGTCACTTTGGTCACAGCTGTGCCATCGAGCCTGTGACATAGCGCTCAGATATCAGTGGGCCTCACACAATCCAAAAGTGTCCAGTGTCCAAAAGTGTGTGCAGAGATTCAAAATCTCCCTTATCCTCTAGTCACTTTGGTCACAGCTGTGCCATCGAGCCTGTCACATAGCGCTCAGATATCAGTGGGCCTCACACAATCCAAAAGTGTCCAGTGTCCAAAAGTGTGTGCAGAGTTTCAAAATCTCCCTTATCCTCTAGTCACTTTGGTCACAGCTGTGCCATTGAGCCTGTCACATAGCGCTCAGATATTCATTGGGCCTCACACAATCCAAAAGTGTCCAGTGTCCAAAAGTGTGTGCAGAGATTCAAAATCTCCCTTATCCTCTAGTCACTTTGGTCACAGCTGTGCCAGCGAGCCTGTCACATAGCGCTCAGATATCAGTGGGCCTCACACAATCCAAAAGTGTCCAGTGTCCAAAAGTGTGTGCAGAGATTCAAAATCTCCCTTATCCTCTAGTCTCTTTGGTCACAGACGTGCCATTGAGCCTTTCACATAGCGCTCAGATATTCATTGGGCCTCACACAATCCAAAAGTGTCCAGTGTCCAAAAGTGTGTGCAGAGATTCAAAATCTCCCTTATCCTCTAGTCACTTTGGTCACAGCTGTGCCATCGAGCCTGTGACATAGCGCTCAGATATCAGTGGGCCTCACACAATCCAAAAGTGTCCAGTGTCCAAAAGTGTGTGCAGAGATTCAAAATCTCCCTTATCCTCTAGTCAATTTGGTCACAACTGTGCCATCGAGCCTGTGAAATAGCGCTCAGATATCAGTGGGCCTCACACAATCCAAAAGTGTCCAGTGTCCAAAAGTGTATGCAGAGATTCAAAATCTCCCTTATCCTCTAGTCACTTTGGTCACAGCTGTGCCATCGAGCCTGTCACATATTGCACAGATATTCATTGGGCCTCACACAATCCAAAAGTGTCCAGTGTCCAAAAGTGTGTGCAGAGATTCAAAATCTCCCTTAGTCACTTTGGTCACAGCTGTCCCATCGAGCCTGTGACATAGCGCTCAGATATCAGTGGGCCTCACACAATCCAAAAGTGTCCAGTGCCCAAAAGTGTGTGCAGAGATTCAAAATCTCCCTTATCCTCTAGTCACTTTGGTCACAGCTGTGCCATCGAGCCTGTCACATAGCGCTCAGATATTCATTGGGCCTCACACAATCCAAAAGTGTCCAGTGTCCAAAAGTGTGTGCAGAGCTTCAAAATCTCCCTTATCCTCTAGTCACTTTGGTCACAGCTGTGCCATCGAGCATGTCACATAGCGCTCAGAAATTCATTGGGCCTCACACAATCCAAAAGTGTCCAGTGTCCAAAAGTGTGTGCAGAGATTCAAAATCTCCCTTATCCTCTAGTCACTTTGGTCACAGCTGTGCCATCGAGCCTGTCACATAGCGCTCAGATATCAGTGGGCCTCACACAATCCAAAAGTGTCCAGTGTCCAAAAGTGTGTGCAGAGATTCAAAATCTCCATTATCCTCTAGTCACTTTGGTCACAGCTGTGCCATCGAGCCTGTGACATAGCGCTCAGATATCAGTTGGCCTCACACAATCCAAAAGTGTCCAGTGTCCAAAAGTGTGTGCAGAGATTCAAAATCTCCCTTATCCTCTAGTCACTTTGGTCACAGCTGTGCCATCGAGCCTGTCACATAGCGCTCAGATATCAGTGGGCCTCACACAATCCAAAAGTGTCCAGTGTCCAAAAGTGTATGCAGAGATTCAAAATCTCCCTTATCCTCTAGTCACTTTGGTCACAGCTGTGCCATCGAGCCTGTGACATAGCGCTCAGATATCAGTGGGCCTCACACAATCCAAAAGTGTCCAGTGTCCAAAAGTGTGTGCAGTGTTTCAAAATCTCCCTTATCCTCTAGTCACTTTGGTCACAGCTGTGCCATCGAGCCTGTCACATAGCGCTCAGATATTCATTGGGCCTCACACAATCCAAATGTGTCCAGTGTCCAAAAGTGTGTGCAGAGATTCAAAATCTCCCTTATCCTCTAGTCACTTTGGTCACAGCTGTGCCATCGAGCCTGTCACATAGCGCTCAGATATTCATTGGGCCTCACACAATCCAAAAGTGTCCAGTGTCCAAAAGTGTGTGCAGAGATTCAAAATCTCCCTTATCTTCTAGTCACTTTGGTCACAGCTGTGCCATCGAGCCTGTCACATAGCGCTGAGATATCAGTGGGCCTCACACAATCCAAAAGTGTCCAGTGTCCAAAAGTGTGTGCAGAGATTCAAAATCTCCCTTATCCTCTAGTCACTTTGGCCACAGCTGTGCCATCGAGCCTGTCACATAGCGCTCAGATATTCATTGGGCCTCACACAATCCAAAAGTGTCCAGTGTCCAAAAGTGTGTGCAGAGATTCAAAATCTCCCTTATCCTCTAGTCACTTTGGTCACAGCTGTGCCATCGAGCCTGTGACATAGCGCTCAGATATCAGTGGGCCTCACACAATCCAAAAGTGTCCAGTGTCCAAAAGTGTGTGCAGAGATTCAAAATCTCCCTTATCCTCTAGTCACTTTTGTCACAGCTGTGCCATCGAGCCTGTGACATAGCGCTCAGATATCAGTGGGCCTCACACAATCCAAAAGTGTCCAGTGTCCAAAAGTGTGTGCAGAGATTCAAAATCTCCCTTATCCTCTAGTCACTTTGGTCACAGCTGTGCCATCGAGCCTGTCACATAGCGCTCAGATATTCATTGGGCCTCACACAATCCAAAAGTGTCCAGTGTCCAAAAGTGTGTGCAGAGATTCAAAATCTCCCTTATCCTCTAGTCACTTTGGTCACAGCTGTGCCATCGAGCATGTGACATAGCGCTCAGATACCAGTGGGCCTCACACAATCCAAAAGTGTCCAGTGTCCAAAAGTGTGTGCAGAGATTCAAAATCTCCCTTATCCTCTAGTCACTTTGGTCACAGCTGTGCCATCGAGCCTGTGACATAGCGCACAGATATCAGTGGGCCTCACACAATCCAAAAGTGTCCAGTGTCCAAACGTGTGTGCAGAGATTCAAAATCTCCCTTATCCTCTAGTCACTTTGGTCACAGCTGTGCCATCGAGCCTGTCACATAGCGATCAGATATCAGTGGGCCTCACACAATCCAAAAGTGTCCAGTGTCCAAAAGTGTGTGCAGAGATTCAAAATCTCCCTTATCCTCTAGTCACTTTGGTCACAGCTGTGCCATTGAGCCTGTCACATAGCGCTCAGATATTCATTGGGCCTCACACAATCCAAAAGTGTCCAGTGTCCAAAAGTGTGTGCAGAGATTCAAAATCTCCCTTATCCTCTAGTCACTTTGGTCACAGCTGTGTCATCGAGCCTGTGACATAGCGCTCAGATATCAGTGGGCCTCACACAATCCAAAAGTGTCCAGTGTCCAAAAGTGTGTGCAGAGATTCAAAATCTGCCTTATCCTCTAGTCACTTTGGTCACAGCTGTGCCATCGAGCCTGTCACATAGCGCTCAGATATTCATTGGGCCTCACACAATCGAAAAGTGTCCAGTGTCCAAAAGTGTGTGCAGAGATTCAAAATCTCCCTTATCCTCTAGTCACTTTGGTCACAGCTGTGCCATCGAGCCTGTGACATAGCGCTCAGATATCAGTGGGCCTCACACAATCCAAAAGTGTCCAGTGTCCAAAAGTGTTTGCAGAGATTCAAAATCTCCCTTATCCTCTAGTCACTTTGGTCACAGCTGTGCCATCGAGCCTGTGACATAGCGCTCAGATATCAGTGGGCCTCACACAATCCAAAAGTGTCCAGTGTCCAAAAGTGTATGCAGAGATTCAAAATCTCCCTTATCCTCTAGTCACTTTGGTCACAGCTGTGCCATCGAGCCTGTCACATAGCGCTCAGATATCAGTGGGCCTCACACAATCCAAAAGAGTCCAGTGTCCAAAAGTGTGTGCAGAGATTCAAAATCTCCCTTATCCTCTAGTCACTTAGGTCACAGCTGTGCCATCGAGCCTGTCACATAGTGCACAGATATTCATTGGGCCTCACACAATCCAAAAGTGTCCAGTGTCCAAAAGTGTGTGCAGAGATTCAAAATCTCCCTTAGTCACTTTGGTCACAGCTGTGCCATCGAGCCTGTGACATAGCGCTCAGATATCAGTGGGCCTCACACAATCCAAAAGTGTCCAGTGCCCAAAAGTGTGTGCAGAGATTCAAAATCTCCCTTATCCTCTAGTCACTTTGGTCACAGCTGTGCCATCGAGCCTGTCACATAGCGCTCAGATATTCATTGGGCCTCACACAATCCAAAAGTGTCCAGTGTCCAAAAGTGTGTGCAGAGATTCAAAATCTCCCTTATCCTCTAGTCACTTTGGTCACAGCTGTGCCATCGAGCCTGTCACATAGCGCTCAGATATTCATTGGGCCTCACACAATCCAAAAGTGTCCAGTGTCCAAAAGTGTGTGCAGAGATTCAAAATCTCCCTTATCCTCTAGTCACTTTGGTCACAGCTGTGCCATCGAGCCTGTGACATAGCGCTCAGATATCAGTGGGCCTCACACAATCCAAAAGTGTCCAGTGTCCAAAAGTGTGTGCAGAGATTCAAAATCTCCCTTATCCTCTAGTCACTTTGGTCACAGCTGTGCCATCGAGCCTGTCACATAGCGCTCAGATATCAGTGGGCCTCACACAATCCAAAAGTGTCCAGTGTCCAAAAGTGTGTGCAGAGTTTCAAAATCTCCCTTATCCTCTAGTCACTTTGGTCACAGCTGTGCCATCGAGCCTGTCACATAGCGCTCAGATATTCATTGGGCCTCACACAATCCAAAAGTGTCCAGTGTCCAAAAGTGTGTGCAGAGATTCAAAATCTCCCTTATCCTCTAGTCACTTTGGTCACAGCTGTGCCATCGAGCCTGTCACATAGCGCTCAGATATCAGTGGGCCTCACACAATCCAAAAGTGTCCAGTGTCCAAAAGTGTGTGCAGAGATTCAAAATCTCCCTTATCCTCTAGTCACTTTGGTCACAGACGTGCCATCGAGCCTTTCACATAGCGCTCAGATATTCATTGGGCCTCACACAATCCAAAAGTGTCCAGTGTCCAAAAGTGTGTGCAGAGATTCAAAATCTCCCTTATCCTCTAGTCACTTTGGTCACAGCTGTGCCATCGAGCCTGTGACATAGCGCTCAGATATCAGTGGGCCTCACACAATCCAAAAGTGTCCAGTGTCCAAAAGTGTGTGCAGAGATTCAAAATCTCCCTTATCCTCTAGTCACTTTGGTCACAGCTGTGCCATCGAGCCTGTCACATAGCGCTCAGATATCAGTGGGCCTCACACAATCCAAAAGTGTCCAGTGTCCAAAAGTGTGTGCAGAGTTTCAAAATCTCCCTTATCCTCTAGTCACTTTGGTCACAGCTGTGCCATCGAGCCTGTCACATAGCGCTCAGATATTCATTGGGCCTCACACAATCCAAAAGTGTCCAGTGTCCAAAAGTGTGTGCAGAGATTCAAAATCTCCCTTATCCTCTAGTCACTTTGGTCACAGCTGTGCCATCGAGCCTGTCACATAGCGCTCAGATATCAGTGGGCCTCACACAATCCAAAAGTGTCCAGTGTCCAAAAGTGTGTGCAGAGATTCAAAATCTCCCTTATCCTCTAGTCTCTTTGGTCACAGACGTGCCATCGAGCCTTTCACATAGCGCTCAGATATTCATTGGGCCTCACACAATCCAAAAGTGTCCAGTGTCCAAAAGTGTGTGCAGAGATTCAAAATCTCCCTTATCCTCTAGTCACTTTGGTCACAGCTGTTCTATCGAGCCTGTGACATAGCGCTCAGATATCAGTGGGCCTCACACAATCCAAAAGTGTCCAGTGTCCAAAAGTGTGTGCAGAGATTCAAAATCTCCCTTATCCTCTAGTCAATTTGGTCACAACTGTGCCATCGAGCCTGTGACATAGCGCTCAGATATCAGTGGGCCTCACACAATCCAAAAGTGTCCAGTGTCCAAAAGTGTATGCAGAGATTCAAAATCTCCCTTATCCTCTAGTCACTTTGGTCACAGCTGTGCCATCGAGCCTGTCACATAGCGCTCAGATGTCCGTGGGCCTCACACAATCCAAAAGTGTCCAGTGTCCAAAAGTGTGTGCAGAGTTTCAAAATCTCCCTTATCCTCTAGTCACTTTGGTCACAGCTGTGCCATCAAGCCTGTCACATAGCGCTCAGATATTCATTGGGCCTCACACAATCCAAAAGTGTCCAGTGTCCAAAAGTGTGTGCAGAGTTTCAAAATCTTCCTTATCCTCTAGTCACTTTGGTCACAGCTGTGCCATCGAGCCTGTGACATAGCGCTCAGATATCAGTGGGCCTCACACAATCCAAAAGTGTCCAGTGTCCAAAAGTGTGTGCAGAGATTCAAAACCTCCCTTATCCTCTAGTCACTTTGGTCACAGCTGTGCCATCGAGCCTGTCACATAGCGCTCAGATATCAGTGGGCCTCACACAATCCAAAAGTGTCCAGTGTCCAAAAGTGTGTGCAGAGATTCAAAATCTCCCTTATCCTCTAGTCACTTTGGTCACAGACGTGCCATCGAGCCTTTCACATAGCGCTCAGATATTCATTGGGCCTCACACAATCCAAAAGTGTCCAGTGTCCAAAAGTGTGTGCAGAGATTCAAAATCTCCCTTATCCTCTAGTCACTTTGGTCACAGCTGTGCCATCGAACCTGTGACATAGCGCTCAGATATCAGTGGGCCTCACACAATCCAAAAGTGTCCAGTGTCCAAAAGTGTGTGCAGAGATTCAAAATCTCCCTTATCCTCTAGTCACTTTGGTCACAGCTGTGCCATCGAACCTGTGACATAGCGCTCAGATATCAGTGGGCCTCACACAATCCAAAAGTGTCCAGTGTCCAAAAGTGTATGCAGAGATTCAAAATCTCCCTTATCCTCTAGTCACTTTGGTCACAGCTGTGCCATCGGGCCTGTCACATAGCGCTCAGATGTCCGTGGGCCTCACACAATCCAAAAGTGTCCAGTGTCCAAAAGTGTGTGCAGAGTTTCAAAATCTCCCTTATCCTCTAGTCACTTTGGTCACAGCTGTGCCATCAAGCCTGTCACATAGCGCTCAGATATTCATTGGGCCTCACACAATCCAAAAGTGTCCAGTGTCCAAAAGTGTGTGCAGAGTTTCAAAATCTTCCTTATCCTCTAGTCACTTTGGTCACAGCTGTGCCATCGAGCCTGTGACATAGCGCTCAGATATCAGTGGGCCTCACACAATCCAAAAGTGTCCAGTGTCCAAAAGTGTGTGCAGAGATTCAAAATCTCCCTTATCCTCTAGTCACTTTGGTCACAGCTGTGCCATCAAGCCTGTGACATAGCGCTCAGATATCAGTGGGCCTCACACAATCCAAAAGTGTCCAGTGTCCAAAAGTGTGTGCAGAGATTCAAAATCTCCCTTATCCTCTAGTCACTTTGGTCACAGCTGTGCCATCGAGCCTGTCACATAGCGCTCAGATATTCATTGGGCCTCACACAATCCAAAAGTGTCCAGTGTCCAAAAGTGTGTGCAGAGATTCAAAATCTCCCTTATCCTCTAGTCACTTTGGTCACAGCTGTGCCATCGAGCCTGTCACATAGCGCTCAGATATCAGTGGGCCTCACACAATCCAAAAGTGTCCAGTGTCCAAAAGTGTGTGCAGAGATTCAAAATCTCCCTTATCCTCTAGTCACTTTGGTCACAGCTGTGCCATCGAGCCTGTCACATAGCGCTCAGATATCAGTGGGCCTCACACAATCCAAAAGTGTCCAGTGTCCAAAAGTGTGTGCAGAGATTCAAAATCTCCCTTATCCTCTAGTCACTTCTGCCACAGCTGTGCCATCGAGCCTGTCACATAGCGCTCAGATATTCATTGGGCCTCACACAATCCAAAAGTGTCCAGTGTCCAAAAGTGTGTGCAGAGATTCAAAATCTCCCTTATCCTCTAGTCACTTTGGTCACAGCTGTGCCATCGAGCCTGTGACATAGCGCTCAGATATCAGTGGGCCTCACACAATCCAAAAGTGTCCAGTGTCCAAAAGTGTGTGCAGAGATTCAAAATCTCCCTTATCCTCTAGTCACTTTTGTCACAGCTGTGCCATCGAGCCTGTGACATAGCGCTCAGATATCAGTGGGCCTCACACAATCCAAAAGTGTCCAGTGTCCAAAAGTGTGTGCAGAGATTCAAAATCTCCCTTATCCTCTAGTCACTTTGGTCACAGCTGTGCCATCGAGCCTGTCACATAGCGCTCAGATATTCATTGGGCCTCACACAATCCAAAAGTGTCCAGTGTCCAAAAGTGTGTGCAGAGATTCAAAATCTCCCTTATCCTCTAGTCACTTTGGTCACAGCTGTGCCATCGAGCATGTGATATAGCGCTCAGATACCAGTGGGCCTCACACAATCCAAAAGTGTCCAGTGTCCAAAAGTGTGTGCAGAGATTCAAAATCTCCCTTATCCTCTAGTCACTTTGGTCACAGCTGTGCCATCGAGCCTGTGACATAGCGCACAGATATCAGTGGGCCTCACACAATCCAAAAGTGTCCAGTGTCCAAACGTGTGTGCAGAGATTCAAAATCTCCCTTATCCTCTAGTCACTTTGGTCACAGCTGTGCCATCGAGCCTGTCACATAGCGATCAGATATCAGTGGGCCTCACACAATCCAAAAGTGTCCAGTGTCCAAAAGTATGTGCAGAGATTCAAAATCTCCCTTATCCTCTAGTCACTTTGGTCACAGCTGTGCCATTGAGCCTGTCACATAGCGCTCAGATATTCATTGGGCCTCACACAATCCAAAAGTGTCCAGTGTCCAAAAGTGTGTGCAGAGATTCAAAATCTCCCTTATCCTCTAGTCACTTTGGTCACAGCTGTGTCATCGAGCCTGTGACATAGCGCTCAGATATCAGTGGGCCTCACACAATCCAAAAGTGTCCAGTGTCCAAAAGTGTGTGCAGTGATTCAAAATCTCCCTTATCCTCTAGTCACTTTGGTCACAGCTGTGCCATCGAGCCTGTCACATAGCGCTCAGATATTCATTGGGCTTCACACAATCCAAAATTGTCCAGTGTCCAAAAGTGTTTGCAGAGATTCAAAATCTCCCTTATCCTCTAGTCACTTTGGTCACAGCTGTGCCATCGAGCCTGTCACATAGCGCTCAGATATCAGTGGGCCTCACACAATCCAAAAGTGTCCAGTGTCCAAAAGTGTGTGCAGAGATTCAAAATCTCCCTTATCCTCTAGTCACTTTGGTCACAGCTGTGCCATCGAGCCTGTCACATAGTGCACAGATATTCATTGGGCCTCACACAATCCAAAAGTGTCCAGTGTCCAAAAGTGTGTGCAGAGATTCAAAATCTCCCTTAGTCACTTTGGTCACAGCTGTGCCATCGAGCCTGTGACATAACGCTCAGATATCAGTGGGCCTCACACAATCCAAAAGTGTCCAGTGCCCAAAAGTGTGTGCAGAGATTCAAAATCTCCCTTATCCTCTAGTCACTTTGGTCACAGCTGTGCCATCGAGCCTGTCACATAGCGCTCAGATATTCATTGGGCCTCACACAATCCAAAAGTGTCCAGTGTCCAAAAGTGTGTGCAGAGATTCAAAATCTCCCTTATCCTCTAGTCACTTTGGTCACAGCTGTGCCATCGAGCCTGTCACATAGCGCTCAGATATTCATTGGGCCTCACACAATCCAAAAGTGTCCAGTGTCCAAAAGTGTGTGCAGAGATTCAAAATCTCCCTTATCCTCTAGTCACTTTGGTCACAGCTGTGCCATCGAGCCTGTGACATAGCGCTCAGATATCAGTGGGCCTCACACAATCCAAAAGTGTCCAGTGTCCAAAAGTGTGTGCAGAGATTCAAAATCTCCCTTATCCTCTAGTCACTTTGGTCACAGCTGTGCCATCGAGCCTGTCACATAGCGCTCAGATATCAGTGGGCCTCACACAATCCAAAAGTGTCCAGTGTCCAAAAGTGTGTGCAGAGTTTCAAAATCTCCCTTATCCTCTAGTCACTTTGGTCACAGCTGTGCCATCGAGCCTGTCACATAGCGCTCAGATATTCATTGGGCCTCACACAATCCAAAAGTGTCCAGTGTCCAAAAGTGTGTGCAGAGATTCAAAATCTCCCTTATCCTCTAGTCACTTTGGTCACAGCTGTGCCATCGAGCCTGTCACATAGCGCTCAGATATCAGTGGGCCTCACACAATCCAAAAGTGTCCAGTGTCCAAAAGTGTGTGCAGAGATTCAAAATCTCCCTTATTCTCTAGTCACTTTGGTCACAGACGTGCCATCGAGCCTTTCACATATCGCTCAGATATTCATTGGGCCTCACACAATCCAAAAGTGTCCAGTGTCCAAAAGTGTGTGCAGAGATTCAAAATCTCCCTTATCCTCTAGTCACTTTGGTCACAGCTGTGCCATCGAGCCTGTGACATAGCGCTCAGATATCAGTGGGCCTCACACAATCCAAAAGTGTCCAGTGTCCAAAAGTGTGTGCAGAGATTCAAAATCTCCCTTATCCTCTAGTCACTTTGGTCACAGCTGTGCCATCGAGCCTGTCACATAGCGCTCAGATATCAGTGGGCCTCACACAATCCAAAAGTGTCCAGTGTCCAAAAGTGTGTGCAGAGTTTCAAAATCTCCCTTATCCTCTAGTCACTTTGGTCACAGCTGTGCCATCGAGCCTGTCACATAGCGCTCAGATATTCATTGGGCCTCACACAATCCAAAAGTGTCCAGTGTCCAAAAGTGTGTGCAGAGATTCAAAATCTCCCTTATCCTCTAGTCACTTTGGTCACAGCTGTGCCATCGAGCCTGTCACATAGCGCTCAGATATCAGTGGGCCTCACACAATCCAAAAGTGTCCAGTGTCCAAAAGTGTGTGCAGAGATTCAAAATCTCCCTTATCCTCTAGTCTCTTTGGTCACAGACGTGCCATCGAGCCTTTCACATAGCGCTCAGATATTCATTGGGCCTCACACAATCCAAAAGTGTCCAGTGTCCAAAAGTGTGTGCAGAGATTCAAAATCTCCCTTATCCTCTAGTCACTTTGGTCACAGCTGTGCCATCGAGCCTGTGACATAGCGCTCAGATATCAGTGGGCCTCACACAATCCAAAAGTGTCCAGTGTCCAAAAGTGTGTGCAGAGATTCAAAATCTCCCTTATCCGCAAGTCAATTTGGTCACAACTGTGCCATCGAGCCTGTGACATAGCGCTCAGATATCAGTGGGCCTCACACAATCCAAAAGTGTCCAGTGTCCAAAAGTGTATGCAGAGATTCAAAATCTCCCTTATCCTCTAGTCACTTTGGTCACAGCTGTGCCATCGAGCCTGTCACATAGCGCTCAGATGTCCGTGGGCCTCACACAATCCAAAAGTGTCCAGTGTCCAAAAGTGTGTGCAGAGTTTCAAAATCTCCCTTATCCTCTAGTCACTTTGGTCACAGCTGTGCCATCAAGCCTGTCACATAGCGCTCAGATATTCATTGGGCCTCACACAATCCAAAAGTGTCCAGTGTCCAAAAGTGTGTGCAGAGTTTCAAAATCTTCCTTATCCTCTAGTCACTTTGGTCACAGCTGTGCCATCGAGCCTGTGACATAGCGCTCAGATATCAGTGGGCCTCACACATTCCAAAAGTGTCCAGTGTCCAAAAGTGTGTGCAGAGATTCAAAATCTCCCTTATCCTCTAGTCACTTTGGTCACAGCTGTGCCATCGAGCCTGTCACATAGCGCTCAGATATCAGTGGGCCTCACACAATCCAAAAGTGTCCAGTGTCCAAAAGTGTGTGCAGAGATTCAAAATCTCCCTTATCCTCTAGTCACTTTGGTCACAGACGTGCCATCGAGCCTTTCACATAGCGCTCAGATATTCATTGGGCCTCACACAATCCAAAAGTGTCCAGTGTCCAAAAGTGTGTGCAGAGATTCAAAATCTCCCTTATCCTCTAGTCACTTTGGTCACAGCTGTGCCATCGAGCCTGTGACATAGCGCTCAGATATCAGTGGGCCTCACACAATCCAAAAGTGTCCAGTGTCCAAAAGTGTGTGCAGAGATTCAAAATCTCCCTTATCCTCTAGTCAATTTGGTCACAGCTGTGCCATCGAGCCTGTGACATAGCGCTCAGATATCAGTGGGCCTCACACAATCCAAAAGTGTCCAGTGTCCAAAAGTGTATGCAGAGATTCAAAATCTCCCTTATCCTCTAGTCACTTTGGTCACAGCTGTGCCATCGGGCCTGTCACATAGCGCTCAGATGTCCGTGGGCCTCACACAATCCAAAAGTGTCCAGTGTCCAAAAGTGTGTGCAGAGTTTCAAAATCTCCCTTATCCTCTAGTCACTTTGGTCACAGCTGTGCCATCAAGCCTGTCACATAGCGCTCAGATATTCATTGGGCCTCACACAATCCAAAAGTGTCCAGTGTCCAAAAGTGTGTGCAGAGTTTCAAAATCTTCCTTATCCTCTAGTCACTTTGGTCACAGCTGTGCCATCGAGCCTGTGACATAGCGCTCAGATATCAGTGGGCCTCACACAATCCAAAAGTGTCCAGTGTCCAAAAGTGTGTGCAGAGATTCAAAATCTCCCTTATCCTCTAGTCACTTTGGTCACAGCTGTGCCATCAAGCCTGTGACATAGCGCTCAGATATCAGTGGGCCTCACACAATCCAAAAGTGTCCAGTGTCCAAAAGTGTGTGCAGAGATTCAAAATCTCCCTTATCCTCTAGTCACTTTGGTCACAGCTGTGCCATCGAGCCTGTCACATAGCGCTCAGATATTCATTGGGCCTCACACAATCCAAAAGTGTCCAGTGTCCAAAAGTGTGTGCAGAGATTCAAAATCTCCCTTATCCTCTAGTCACTTTGGTCACAGCTGTGCCATCGAGCCTGTCACATAGCGCTCAGATATCAGTGGGCCTCACACAATCCAAAAGTGTCCAGTGTACAAAAGTGTGTGCAGAGATTCAAAATCTCCCTTATCCTCTAGTCACTTTGGTCACAGCTGTGCCATCGAGCCTGTCACATAGCGCTCAGATATCAGTGGGCCTCACACAATCCAAAAGTGTCCAGTGTCCAAAAGTGTGTGCAGAGATTCAAAATCTCCCTTATCCTCTAGTCACTTCTGCCACAGCTGTGCCATCGAGCCTGTCACATAGCGCTCAGATATTCATTGGGCCTCACACAATCCAAAAGTGTCCAGTGTCCAAAAGTGTGTGCAGAGATTCAAAATCTCCCTTATCCTCTAGTCACTTTGGTCACAGCTGTGCCATCGAGCATGTGATATAGCGCTCAGATACCAGTGGGCCTCACACAATCCAAAAGTGTCCAGTGTCCAAAAGTGTGTGCAGAGATTCAAAATCTCCCTTATCCTCTAGTCACTTTGGTCACAGCTGTGCCATCGAGCCTGTGACATAGCGCACAGATATCAGTGGGCCTCACACAATCCAAAAGTGTCCAGTGTCCAAACGTGTGTGCAGAGATTCAAAATCTCCCTTATCCTCTAGTCACTTTGGTCACAGCTGTGCCATCGAGCCTGTCACATAGCGATCAGATATCAGTGGGCCTCACACAATCCAAAAGTGTCCAGTGTCCAAAAGTATGTGCAGAGATTCAAAATCTCCCTTATCCTCTAGTCACTTTGGTCACAGCTGTGCCATTGAGCCTGTCACATAGCGCTCAGATATTCATTGGGCCTCACACAATCCAAAAGTGTCCAGTGTCCAAAAGTGTGTGCAGAGATTCAAAATCTCCCTTATCCTCTAGTCACTTTGGTCACAGCTGTGTCATCGAGCCTGTGACATAGCGCTCAGATATCAGTGGGCCTCACACAATCCAAAAGTGTCCAGTGTCCAAAAGTGTGTGCAGTGATTCAAAATCTCCCTTATCCTCTAGTCACTTTGGTCACAGCTGTGCCATCGAGCCTGTCACATAGCGCTCAGATATTCATTGGGCCTCACACAATCCAAAAGTGTCCAGTGTCCAAAAGTGTTTGCAGAGATTCAAAATCTCCCTTATCCTCTAGTCACTTTGGTCACAGCTGTGCCATCGAGCCTGTCACATAGCGCTCAGATATCAGTGGGCCTCACACAATCCAAAAGTGTCCAGTGTCCAAAAGTGTGTGCAGAGATTCAAAATCTCCCTTATCCTCTAGTCACTTTGGTCACAGCTGTGCCATCGAGCCTGTCACATAGTGCACAGATATTCATTGGGCCTCACACAATCCAAAAGTGTCCAGTGTCCAAAAGTGTGTGCAGAGATTCAAAATCTCCCTTAGTCACTTTGGTCACAGCTGTGCCATCGAGCCTGTGACATAACGCTCAGATATCAGTGGGCCTCACACAATCCAAAAGTGTCCAGTGCCCAAAAGTGTGTGCAGAGATTCAAAATCTCCCTTATCCTCTAGTCACTTTGGTCACAGCTGTGCCATCGAGCCTGTCACATAGCGCTCAGATATTCATTGGGCCTCACACAATCCAAAAGTGTCCAGTGTCCAAAAGTGTGTGCAGAGATTCAAAATCTCCCTTATCCTCTAGTCACTTTGGTCACAGCTGTGCCATCGAGCCTGTCACATAGCGCTCAGATATTCATTGGGCCTCACACAATCCAAAAGTGTCCAGTGTCCAAAAGTGTGTGCAGAGATTCAAAATCTCCCTTATCCTCTAGTCACTTTGGTCACAGCTGTGCCATCGAGCCTGTGACATAGCGCTCAGATATCAGAGGGCCTCACACAATCCAAAAGTGTCCAGTGTCCAAAAGTGTGTGCAGAGATTCAAAATCTCCCTTATCCTCTAGTCACTTTGGTCACAGCTGTGCCATCGAGCCTGTCACATAGCGCTCAGATATCAGTGGGCCTCACACAATCCAAAAGTGTCCAGTGTCCAAAAGTGTGTGCAGAGTTTCAAAATCTCCCTTATCCTCTAGTCACTTTGGTCACAGCTGTGCCATCGAGCCTGTCACATAGCGCTCAGATATTCATTGGGCCTCACACAATCCAAAAGTGTCCAGTGTCCAAAAGTGTGTGCAGAGATTCAAAATCTCCCTTATCCTCTAGTCACTTTGGTCACAGCTGTGCCATCGAGCCTGTCACATAGCGCTCAGATATCAGTGGGCCTCACACAATCCAAAAATGTCCAGTGTCCAAAAGTGTGTGCAGAGATTCAAAATCTCCCTTATCCTCTAGTCACTTTGGTCACAGCTGTGCCATCGAGCCTGTGACATAGCGCTCAGATATCAGTGGGCCTCACACAATCCAAAAGTGTCCAGTGTCCAAAAGTGTGTGCAGAGATTCAAAATCTCCCTTATCCTCTAGTCACTTTTGTTACAGCTGTGCCATCGAGCCTGTGACATAGCGCTCAGATATCAGTGGGCCTCACACAATCCAAAAGTGTCCAGTGTCCAAAAGTGTATGCAGAGATTCAAAATCTCCCTTATCCTCTAGTCACTTTGGTCACAGCTGTGCCATCGAGCCTGTCACATAGCGCTCAGATGTCCGTGGGCCTCACACAATCCAAAAGTGTCCAGTGTCCAAAAGTGTGTGCAGAGTTTCAAAATCTCCCTTATCCTCTAGTCACTTTGGTCACAGCTGTGCCATCAAGCCTGTGACATAGCGCTCAGATATCAGTGGGCCTCACACAATCCAAAAGTGTCCAGTGTCCAAAAGTGTGTGCAGAGATTCAAAATCTCCCTTATCCTCTAGTCAATTTGGTCACAGCTGTGCCATCGAGCCTGTGACATAGCGCTCAGATATCAGTGGGCCTCACACAATCCAAAAGTGTCCAGTGTCCAAAAGTGTATGCAGAGATTCAAAATCTCCCTTATCCTCTAGTCACTTTGGTCACAGTTGTGCCATCGGGCCTGTCACATAGCGCTCAGATGTCCGTGGGCCTCACACAATCCAAAAGTGTCCAGTGTCCAAAAGTGTGTGCAGAGTTTCAAAATCTCCCTTATCCTCTAGTCACTTTGGTCACAGCTGTGCCATCAAGCCTGTCACATAGCGCTCAGATATTCATTGGGCCTCACACAATCCAAAAGTGTCCAGTGTCCAAAAGTGTGTGCAGAGTTTCAAAATCTTCCTTATCCTCTAGTCACTTTGGTCACAGCTGTGCCATCGAGCCTGTGACATAGCGCTCAGATATCAGTGGGCCTCACACAATCCAAAAGTGTCCAGTGTCCAAAAGTGTGTGCAGAGATTCAAAATCTCCCTTATCCTCTAGTCACTTTGGTCACAGCTGTGCCATCAAGCCTGTGACATAGCGCTCAGATATCAGTGGGCCTCACACAATCCAAAAGTGTCCAGTGTCCAAAAGTGTGTGCAGAGATTCAAAATCTCCCTTATCCTCTAGTCACTTTGGTCACAGCTGTGCCATCGAGCCTGTCACATAGCGCTCAGATATTCATTGGGCCTCACACAATCCAAAAGTGTCCAGTGTCCAAAAGTGTGTGCAGAGATTCAAAATCTCCCTTATCCTCTAGTCACTTTGGTCACAGCTGTGCCATCGAGCCTGTCACATAGCGCTCAGATATCAGTGGGCCTCACACAATCCAAAAGTGTCCAGTGTACAAAAGTGTGTGCAGAGATTCAAAATCTCCCTTATCCTCTAGTCACTTTGGTCACAGCTGTGCCATCGAGCCTGTCACATAGCGCTCAGATATCAGTGGGCCTCACACAATCCAAAAGTGTCCAGTGTCCAAAAGTGTGTGCAGAGATTCAAAATCTCCCTTATCCTCTAGTCACTTCTGCCACAGCTGTGCCATCGAGCCTGTCACATAGCGCTCAGATATTCATTGGGCCTCACACAATCCAAAAGTGTCCAGTGTCCAAAAGTGTGTGCAGAGATTCAAAATCTCCCTTATCCTCTAGTCACTTTGGTCACAGCTGTGCCATCGAGCCTGTGACATAGCGCTCAGATATCAGTGGGCCTCACACAATCCAAAAGTGTCCAGTGTCCAAAAGTGTATGCAGAGATTCAAAATCTCCCTTATCCTCTAGTCACTTTTGTCACAGCTGTGCCATCGAGCCTGTGACATAGCGCTCAGATATCAGTGGGCCTCACACAATCCAAAAGTGTCCAGTGTCCAAAAGTGTGTGCAGAGATTCAAAATCTCCCTTATCCTCTAGTCACTTTGGTCACAGCTGTGTCATCGAGCCTGTGACATAGCGCTCAGATATCAGTGGGCCTCACACAATCCAAAAGTGTCCAGTGTCCAAAAGTGTGTGCAGAGATTCAAAATCTGCCTTATCCTCTAGTCACTTTGGTCACAGCTGTGCCATCGAGCCTGTCACATAGCGCTCAGATATTCATTGGGCCTCACACAATCGAAAAGTGTCCAGTGTCCAAAAGTGTGTGCAGAGATTCAAAATCTCCCTTATCCTCTAGTCACTTTGGTCACAGCTGTGCCATCGAGCCTGTGACATAGCGCTCAGATATCAGTGGGCCTCACACAATCCAAAAGTGTCCAGTGTCCAAAAGTGTGTGCAGAGATTCAAAATCTCCCTTATCCTCTAGTCACTTTGGTCACAGCTGTGCCATCGAGCCTGTGACATAGCGCTCAGATATCAGTGGGCCTCACACAATCCAAAAGTGTCCAGTGTCCAAAAGTGTATGCAGAGATTCAAAATCTCCCTTATCCTCTAGTCACTTTGGTCACAGCTGTGCCATCGGGCCTGTCACATAGCGCTCAGATGTCCGTGGGCCTCACACAATCCAAAAGTGTCCAGTGTCCAAAAGTGTGTGCAGAGTTTCAAAATCTCCCTTATCCTCTAGTCACTTTGGTCACAGCTGTGCCATCAAGCCTGTCACATAGCGCTCAGATATTCATTGGGCCTCACACAATCCAAAAGTGTCCAGTGTCCAAAAGTGTGTGCAGAGTTTCAAAATCTTCCTTATCCTCTAGTCACTTTGGTCACAGCTGTGCCATCGAGCCTGTGACATAGCGCTCAGATATCAGTGGGCCTCACACAATCCAAAAGTGTCCAGTGTCCAAAAGTGTGTGCAGAGATTCAAAATCTCCCTTATCCTCTAGTCACTTTGGTCACAGCTGTGCCATCAAGCCTGTGACATAGCGCTCAGATATCAGTGGGCCTCACACAATCCAAAAGTGTCCAGTGTCCAAAAGTGTGTGCAGAGATTCAAAATCTCCCTTATCCTCTAGTCACTTTGGTCACAGCTGTGCCATCGAGCCTGTCACATAGCGCTCAGATATCAGTGGGCCTCACACAATCCAAAAGTGTCCAGTGTCCAAAAGTGTGTGCAGAGATTCAAAATCTCCCTTATCCTCTAGTCACTTTGGTCACAGCTGTGCCATCGAGCCTGTCACATAGCGCTCAGATATTCATTGGGCCTCACACAATCCAAAAGTGTCCAGTGTCCAAAAGTGTGTGCAGAGATTCAAAATCTCCCTTATCCTCTAGTCACTTTGGTCACAGCTGTGCCATCGAGCCTGTCACATAGCGCTCAGATATCAGTGGGCCTCACACAATCCAAAAGTGTCCAGTGTCCAAAAGTGTGTGCAGAGATTCAAAATCTCCCTTATCCTCTAGTCTCTTTGGTCACAGACGTGCCATCGAGCCTTTCACATAGCGCTCAGATATTCATTGGGCCTCACACAATCCAAAAGTGTCCAGTGTCCAAAAGTGTGTGCAGAGATTCAAAATCTCCCTTATCCTCTAGTCACTTTGGTCACAGCTGTGCCATCGAGCCTGTGACATAGCGCTCAGATATCAGTGGGCCTCACACAATCCAAAAGTGTCCAGTGTCCAAAAGTGTGTGCAGAGATTCAAAATCTCCCTTATCCTCTAGTCACTTTTGTTACAGCTGTGCCATCGAGCCTGTGACATAGCGCTCAGATATCAGTGGGCCTCACACAATCCAAAAGTGTCCAGTGTCCAAAAGTGTGTGCAGAGATTCAAAATCTCCCTTATCCTCTAGTCACTTTGGTCACAGCTGTGCCATCGAGCCTGTCACATAGCGCTCAGATATTCATTGGGCCTCACACAATCCAAAAGTGTCCAGTGTCCAAAAGTGTGTGCAGAGATTCAAAATCTCCCTTATCCTCTAGTCACTTTGGTCACAGCTGTGCCATCGAGCATGTGACATAGCGCTCAGATACCAGTGGGCCTCACACAATCCAAAAGTGTCCAGTGTCCAAAAGTGTGTGCAGAGATTCAAAATCTCCCTTATCCTCTAGTCACTTTGGTCACAGCTGTGCCATCGAGCCTGTGACATAGCGCACAGATATCAGTGGGCCTCACACAATCCAAAAGTGTCCAGTGTCCAAACGTGTGTGCAGAGATTCAAAATCTCCCTTATCCTCTAGTCACTTTGGTCACAGCTGTGCCATCGAGCCTGTGACATAGCGCTCAGATATCAGTGGGCCTCACACATTCCAAAAGTGTCCAGTGTCCAAAAGTGTGTGCAGAGATTCAAAATCTCCCTTATCCTCTAGTCACTTTGGTCACAGCTGTGCCATCGAGCCTGTCACATAGCGCTCAGATATCAGTGGGCCTCACACAATCCAAAAGTGTCCAGTGTCCAAAAGTGTGTGCAGAGATTCAAAATCTCCCTTATCCTCTAGTCACTTTGGTCACAGACGTGCCATCGAGCCTTTCACATAGCGCTCAGATATTCATTGGGCCTCACACAATCCAAAAGTGTCCAGTGTCCAAAAGTGTGTGCAGAGATTCAAAATCTCCCTTATCCTCTAGTCACTTTGGTCACAGCTGTGCCATCGAGCCTGTGACATAGCGCTCAGATATCAGTGGGCCTCACACAATCCAAAAGTGTCCAGTGTCCAAAAGTGTGTGCAGAGATTCAAAATCTCCCTTATCCTCTAGTCAATTTGGTCACAGCTGTGCCATCGAGCCTGTGACATAGCGCTCAGATATCAGTGGGCCTCACACAATCCAAAAGTGTCCAGTGTCCAAAAGTGTATGCAGAGATTCAAAATCTCCCTTATCCTCTAGTCACTTTGGTCACAGCTGTGCCATCGGGCCTGTCACATAGCGCTCAGATGTCCGTGGGCCTCACACAATCCAAAAGTGTCCAGTGTCCAAAAGTGTGTGCAGAGTTTCAAAATCTCCCTTATCCTCTAGTCACTTTGGTCACAGCTGTGCCATCAAGCCTGTCACATAGCGCTCAGATATTCATTGGGCCTCACACAATCCAAAAGTGTCCAGTGTCCAAAAGTGTGTGCAGAGTTTCAAAATCTTCCTTATCCTCTAGTCACTTTGGTCACAGCTGTGCCATCGAGCCTGTGACATAGCGCTCAGATATCAGTGGGCCTCACACAATCCAAAAGTGTCCAGTGTCCAAAAGTGTGTGCAGAGATTCAAAATCTCCCTTATCCTCTAGTCACTTTGGTCACAGCTGTGCCATCAAGCCTGTGACATAGCGCTCAGATATCAGTGGGCCTCACACAATCCAAAAGTGTCCAGTGTCCAAAAGTGTGTGCAGAGATTCAAAATCTCCCTTATCCTCTAGTCACTTTGGTCACAGCTGTGCCATCGAGCCTGTCACATAGCGCTCAGATATTCATTGGGCCTCACACAATCCAAAAGTGTCCAGTGTCCAAAAGTGTGTGCAGAGATTCAAAATCTCCCTTATCCTCTAGTCACTTTGGTCACAGCTGTGCCATCGAGCCTGTCACATAGCGCTCAGATATCAGTGGGCCTCACACAATCCAAAAGTGTCCAGTGTACAAAAGTGTGTGCAGAGATTCAAAATCTCCCTTATCCTCTAGTCACTTTGGTCACAGCTGTGCCATCGAGCCTGTCACATAGCGCTCAGATATCAGTGGGCCTCACACAATCCAAAAGTGTCCAGTGTCCAAAAGTGTGTGCAGAGATTCAAAATCTCCCTTATCCTCTAGTCACTTCTGCCACAGCTGTGCCATCGAGCCTGTCACATAGCGCTCAGATATTCATTGGGCCTCACACAATCCAAAAGTGTCCAGTGTCCAAAAGTGTGTGCAGAGATTCAAAATCTCCCTTATCCTCTAGTCACTTTGGTCACAGCTGTGCCATCGAGCATGTGATATAGCGCTCAGATACCAGTGGGCCTCACACAATCCAAAAGTGTCCAGTGTCCAAAAGTGTGTGCAGAGATTCAAAATCTCCCTTATCCTCTAGTCACTTTGGTCACAGCTGTGCCATCGAGCCTGTGACATAGCGCACAGATATCAGTGGGCCTCACACAATCCAAAAGTGTCCAGTGTCCAAACGTGTGTGCAGAGATTCAAAATCTCCCTTATCCTCTAGTCACTTTGGTCACAGCTGTGCCATCGAGCCTGTCACATAGCGATCAGATATCAGTGGGCCTCACACAATCCAAAAGTGTCCAGTGTCCAAAAGTATGTGCAGAGATTCAAAATCTCCCTTATCCTCTAGTCACTTTGGTCACAGCTGTGCCATTGAGCCTGTCACATAGCGCTCAGATATTCATTGGGCCTCACACAATCCAAAAGTGTCCAGTGTCCAAAAGTGTGTGCAGAGATTCAAAATCTCCCTTATCCTCTAGTCACTTTGGTCACAGCTGTGTCATCGAGCCTGTGACATAGCGCTCAGATATCAGTGGGCCTCACACAATCCAAAAGTGTCCAGTGTCCAAAAGTGTGTGCAGTGATTCAAAATCTCCCTTATCCTCTAGTCACTTTGGTCACAGCTGTGCCATCGAGCCTGTCACATAGCGCTCAGATATTCATTGGGCCTCACACAATCCAAAAGTGTCCAGTGTCCAAAAGTGTTTGCAGAGATTCAAAATCTCCCTTATCCTCTAGTCACTTTGGTCACAGCTGTGCCATCGAGCCTGTCACATAGCGCTCAGATATCAGTGGGCCTCACACAATCCAAAAGTGTCCAGTGTCCAAAAGTGTGTGCAGAGATTCAAAATCTCCCTTATCCTCTAGTCACTTTGGTCACAGCTGTGCCATCGAGCCTGTCACATAGTGCACAGATATTCATTGGGCCTCACACAATCCAAAAGTGTCCAGTGTCCAAAAGTGTGTGCAGAGATTCAAAATCTCCCTTAGTCACTTTGGTCACAGCTGTGCCATCGAGCCTGTGACATAACGCTCAGATATCAGTGGGCCTCACACAATCCAAAAGTGTCCAGTGCCCAAAAGTGTGTGCAGAGATTCAAAATCTCCCTTATCCTCTAGTCACTTTGGTCACAGCTGTGCCATCGAGCCTGTCACATAGCGCTCAGATATTCATTGGGCCTCACACAATCCAAAAGTGTCCAGTGTCCAAAAGTGTGTGCAGAGATTCAAAATCTCCCTTATCCTCTAGTCACTTTGGTCACAGCTGTGCCATCGAGCCTGTCACATAGCGCTCAGATATTCATTGGGCCTCACACAATCCAAAAGTGTCCAGTGTCCAAAAGTGTGTGCAGAGATTCAAAATCTCCCTTATCCTCTAGTCACTTTGGTCACAGCTGTGCCATCGAGCCTGTGACATAGCGCTCAGATATCAGAGGGCCTCACACAATCCAAAAGTGTCCAGTGTCCAAAAGTGTGTGCAGAGATTCAAAATCTCCCTTATCCTCTAGTCACTTTGGTCACAGCTGTGCCATCGAGCCTGTCACATAGCGCTCAGATATCAGTGGGCCTCACACAATCCAAAAGTGTCCAGTGTCCAAAAGTGTGTGCAGAGTTTCAAAATCTCCCTTATCCTCTAGTCACTTTGGTCACAGCTGTGCCATCGAGCCTGTCACATAGCGCTCAGATATTCATTGGGCCTCACACAATCCAAAAGTGTCCAGTGTCCAAAAGTGTGTGCAGAGATTCAAAATCTCCCTTATCCTCTAGTCACTTTGGTCACAGCTGTGCCATCGAGCCTGTCACATAGCGCTCAGATATCAGTGGGCCTCACACAATCCAAAAATGTCCAGTGTCCAAAAGTGTGTGCAGAGATTCAAAATCTCCCTTATCCTCTAGTCACTTTGGTCACAGCTGTGCCATCGAGCCTGTGACATAGCGCTCAGATATCAGTGGGCCTCACACAATCCAAAAGTGTCCAGTGTCCAAAAGTGTGTGCAGAGATTCAAAATCTCCCTTATCCTCTAGTCACTTTTGTTACAGCTGTGCCATCGAGCCTGTGACATAGCGCTCAGATATCAGTGGGCCTCACACAATCCAAAAGTGTCCAGTGTCCAAAAGTGTATGCAGAGATTCAAAATCTCCCTTATCCTCTAGTCACTTTGGTCACAGCTGTGCCATCGAGCCTGTCACATAGCGCTCAGATGTCCGTGGGCCTCACACAATCCAAAAGTGTCCAGTGTCCAAAAGTGTGTGCAGAGTTTCAAAATCTCCCTTATCCTCTAGTCACTTTGGTCACAGCTGTGCCATCAAGCCTGTGACATAGCGCTCAGATATCAGTGGGCCTCACACAATCCAAAAGTGTCCAGTGTCCAAAAGTGTGTGCAGAGATTCAAAATCTCCCTTATCCTCTAGTCAATTTGGTCACAGCTGTGCCATCGAGCCTGTGACATAGCGCTCAGATATCAGTGGGCCTCACACAATCCAAAAGTGTCCAGTGTCCAAAAGTGTATGCAGAGATTCAAAATCTCCCTTATCCTCTAGTCACTTTGGTCACAGTTGTGCCATCGGGCCTGTCACATAGCGCTCAGATGTCCGTGGGCCTCACACAATCCAAAAGTGTCCAGTGTCCAAAAGTGTGTGCAGAGTTTCAAAATCTCCCTTATCCTCTAGTCACTTTGGTCACAGCTGTGCCATCAAGCCTGTCACATAGCGCTCAGATATTCATTGGGCCTCACACAATCCAAAAGTGTCCAGTGTCCAAAAGTGTGTGCAGAGTTTCAAAATCTTCCTTATCCTCTAGTCACTTTGGTCACAGCTGTGCCATCGAGCCTGTGACATAGCGCTCAGATATCAGTGGGCCTCACACAATCCAAAAGTGTCCAGTGTCCAAAAGTGTGTGCAGAGATTCAAAATCTCCCTTATCCTCTAGTCACTTTGGTCAGAGCTGTGCCATCAAGCCTGTGACATAGCGCTCAGATATCAGTGGGCCTCACACAATCCAAAAGTGTCCAGTGTCCAAAAGTGTGTGCAGAGATTCAAAATCTCCCTTATCCTCTAGTCACTTTGGTCACAGCTGTGCCATCGAGCCTGTCACATAGCGCTCAGATATCAGTGGGCCTCACACAATCCAAAAGTGTCCAGTGTACAAAAGTGTGTGCAGAGATTCAAAATCTCCCTTATCCTCTAGTCACTTTGGTCACAGCTGTGCCATCGAGCCTGTCACATAGCGCTCAGATATCAGTGGGCCTCACACAATCCAAAAGTGTCCAGTGTCCAAAAGTGTGTGCAGAGATTCAAAATCTCCCTTATCCTCTAGTCACTTCTGCCACAGCTGTGCCATCGAGCCTGTCACATAGCGCTCAGATATTCATTGGGCCTCACACAATCCAAAAGTGTCCAGTGTCCAAAAGTGTGTGCAGAGATTCAAAATCTCCCTTATCCTCTAGTCACTTTGGTCACAGCTGTGCCATCGAGCCTGTCACATAGCGCTCAGATATCAGTGGGCCTCACACAATCCAAAAGTGTCCAGTGTACAAAAGTGTGTGCAGAGATTCAAAATCTCCCTTATCCTCTAGTCACTTTGGTCACAGCTGTGCCATCGAGCCTGTCACATAGCGCTCAGATATCAGTGGGCCTCACACAATCCAAAAGTGTCCAGTGTCCAAAAGTGTGTGCAGAGATTCAAAATCTCCCTTATCCTCTAGTCACTTCTGCCACAGCTGTGCCATCGAGCCTGTCACATAGCGCTCAGATATTCATTGGGCCTCACACAATCCAAAAGTGTCCAGTGTCCAAAAGTGTGTGCAGAGATTCAAAATCTCCCTTATCCTCTAGTCACTTTGGTCACAGCTGTGCCATCGAGCCTGTGACATAGCGCTCAGATATCAGTGGGCCTCACACAATCCAAAAGTGTCCAGTGTCCAAAAGTGTATGCAGAGATTCAAAATCTCCCTTATCCTCTAGTCACTTTTGTCACAGCTGTGCCATCGAGCCTGTGACATAGCGCTCAGATATCAGTGGGCCTCACACAATCCAAAAGTGTCCAGTGTCCAAAAGTGTGTGCAGAGATTCAAAATCTCCCTTATCCTCTAGTCACTTTGGTCACAGCTGTGTCATCGAGCCTGTGACATAGCGCTCAGATATCAGTGGGCCTCACACAATCCAAAAGTGTCCAGTGTCCAAAAGTGTGTGCAGAGATTCAAAATCTGCCTTATCCTCTAGTCACTTTGGTCACAGCTGTGCCATCGAGCCTGTCACATAGCGCTCAGATATTCATTGGGCCTCACACAATCGAAAAGTGTCCAGTGTCCAAAAGTGTGTGCAGAGATTCAAAATCTCCCTTATCCTCTAGTCACTTTGGTCACAGCTGTGCCATCGAGCCTGTGACATAGCGCTCAGATATCAGTGGGCCTCACACAATCCAAAAGTGTCCAGTGTCCAAAAGTGTGTGCAGAGATTCAAAATCTCCCTTATCCTCTAGTCACTTTGGTCACAGCTGTGCCATCGAGCCTGTGACATAGCGCTCAGATATCAGTGGGCCTCACACAATCCAAAAGTGTCCAGTGTCCAAAAGTGTATGCAGAGATTCAAAATCTCCCTTATCCTCTAGTCACTTTGGTCACAGCTGTGCCATCGGGCCTGTCACATAGCGCTCAGATGTCCGTGGGCCTCACACAATCCAAAAGTGTCCAGTGTCCAAAAGTGTGTGCAGAGTTTCAAAATCTCCCTTATCCTCTAGTCACTTTGGTCACAGCTGTGCCATCAAGCCTGTGACATAGCGCTCAGATATCAGTGGGCCTCACACAATCCAAAAGTGTCCAGTGTCCAAAAGTGTGTGCAGAGATTCAAAATCTCCCTTATCCTCTAGTCACTTTGGTCACAGCTGTGCCATCGAGCCTGTCACATAGCGCTCAGATATCAGTGGGCCTCACACAATCCAAAAGTGTCCAGTGTCCAAAAGTGTGTGCAGAGATTCAAAATCTCCCTTATCCTCTAGTCACTTTGGTCACAGCTGTGCCATCGAGCCTGTCACATAGCGCTCAGATATTCATTGGGCCTCACACAATCCAAAAGTGTCCAGTGTCCAAAAGTGTGTGCAGAGATTCAAAATCTCCCTTATCCTCTAGTCACTTTGGTCACAGCTGTGCCATCGAGCCTGTCACATAGCGCTCAGATATCAGTGGGCCTCACACAATCCAAAAGTGTCCAGTGTCCAAAAGTGTGTGCAGAGATTCAAAATCTCCCTTATCCTCTAGTCTCTTTGGTCACAGACGTGCCATCGAGCCTTTCACATAGCGCTCAGATATTCATTGGGCCTCACACAATCCAAAAGTGTCCAGTGTCCAAAAGTGTGTGCAGAGATTCAAAATCTCCCTTATCCTCTAGTCACTTTGGTCACAGCTGTGCCATCGAGCCTGTGACATAGCGCTCAGATATCAGTGGGCCTCACACAATCCAAAAGTGTCCAGTGTCCAAAAGTGTGTGCAGAGATTCAAAATCTCCCTTATCCTCTAGTCACTTTTGTTACAGCTGTGCCATCGAGCCTGTGACATAGCGCTCAGATATCAGTGGGCCTCACACAATCCAAAAGTGTCCAGTGTCCAAAAGTGTGTGCAGAGATTCAAAATCTCCCTTATCCTCTAGTCACTTTGGTCACAGCTGTGCCATCGAGCCTGTCACATAGCGCTCAGATATTCATTGGGCCTCACACAATCCAAAAGTGTCCAGTGTCCAAAAGTGTGTGCAGAGATTCAAAATCTCCCTTATCCTCTAGTCACTTTGGTCACAGCTGTGCCATCGAGCATGTGACATAGCGCTCAGATACCAGTGGGCCTCACACAATCCAAAAGTGTCCAGTGTCCAAAAGTGTGTGCAGAGATTCAAAATCTCCCTTATCCTCTAGTCACTTTGGTCACAGCTGTGCCATCGAGCCTGTGACATAGCGCACAGATATCAGTGGGCCTCACACAATCCAAAAGTGTCCAGTGTCCAAACGTGTGTGCAGAGATTCAAAATCTCCCTTATCCTCTAGTCACTTTGGTCACAGCTGTGCCATCGAGCCTGTCACATAGCGATCAGATATCAGTGGGCCTCACACAATCCAAAAGTGTCCAGTGTCCAAAAGTATGTGCAGAGATTCAAAATCTCCCTTATCCTCTAGTCACTTTGGTCACAGCTGTGCCATTGAGCCTGTCACATAGCGCTCAGATATTCATTGGGCCTCACACAATCCAAAAGTGTCCAGTGTCCAAAAGTGTGTGCAGAGATTCAAAATCTCCCTTATCCTCTAGTCACTTTGGTCACAGCTGTGCCATCGAGCCTGTCACATAGCGCTCAGATATCAGTGGGCCTCACACAATCCAAAAGTGTCCAGTGTCCAAAAGTGTGTGCAGAGATTCAAAATCTCCCTTATCCTCTAGTCACTTAGGTCACAGCTGTGCCATCGAGCCTGTCACATAGTGCACAGATATTCATTGGGCCTCACACAATCCAAAAGTGTCCAGTGTCCAAAAGTGTGTGCAGAGATTCAAAATCTCCCTTATCCTCTAGTCACTTTGGTCACAGCTGTGCCATCGAGCCTGTGACATAGCGCTCAGATATCAGTGGGCCTCACACAATCCAAAAGTGTCCAGTGTCCAAAAGTGTGTGCAGAGATTCAAAATCTCCCTTATCCTCTAGTCACTTTGGTCACAGCTGTGCCATCGAGCCTGTCACATAGCGCTCAGATATTCATTGGGCCTCACACAATCCAAAAGTGTCCAGTGTCCAAAAGTGTGTGCAGAGATTCAAAATCTCCCTTGTCCTCTAGTCACTTTGGTCACAGCTGTGCCATCGAGCCTGTCACATAGCGCTCAGATATTCATTGGGCCTCACACAATCCAAAAGTGTCCAGTGTCCAAAAGTGTGTGCAGAGATTCAAAATCTCCCTTATCCTCTAGTCACTTTGGTCACAGCTGTGCCATCGAGCCTGTGACATATCACTCAGATATCAGTGGGCCTCACACAATCCAAAAGTGTCCAGTGTCCAAAAGTGTGTGCAGAGATTCAAAATCTCCCTTATCCTCTAGTCACTTTGGTCACAGCTGTGCCATCGAGCCTGTGACATAGCGCTCAGATATCAGTGGGCCTCACACAATCCAAAAGTGTCCAGTGTCCAAAAGTGTGTGCAGAGTTTCAAAATCTCCCTTATCCTCTAGTCACTTTGGTCACAGCTGTGCCATCGAGCCTGTCACATAGCGCTCAGATATTCATTGGGCCTCACACAATCCATAAGTGTCCAGTGTCCAAAAGTGTGTGCAGAGATTCAAAATCTCCGTTATCCTCTAGTCACTTTGGTCACAGCTGTGCCATCGAGCCTGTCACATAGCACTCAGATATTCATTGGGCCTCACACAATCCAAAAGTGTCCAGTGTCCAAAAGTGTGTGCAGAGATTCAAAATCTCCCTTATCCTCTAGTCACTTTGGTCACAGCTGTGCCATCGAGCCTGTGACATAGCGCTCAGATATCAGTGGGCCTCACACAATCCAAAAGTGTCCAGTGTCCAAAAGTGTGTGCAGAGATTCAAAATCTCCCTTATCCTCTAGTCACTTTGGTCACAGCTGTGCCATCGAGCCTGTCACATAGCGCTCAGATATCAGTGGGCCTCACACAATCCAAAAGTGTCCAGTGTCCAAAAGTGTGTGCAGAGATTCAAAATCTCCCTTATCCTCTAGTCACTTTGGTCACAGCTGTGCCATCGAGCCTGTCACATAGCGCTCAGATATTCATTGGGCCTCACACAATCCAAAAGTGTCCAGTGTCCAAAAGTGTGTGCAGAGATTCAAAATCTCCCTTATCCTCTAGTCACTTTGGTCACAGCTGTGCCATCGAGCCTGTCACATAGCGCTCAGATATCAGTGGGCCTCACACAATCCAAAAGTGTCCAGTGTCCAAAAGTGTGTGCAGAGATTCAAAATCTCCCTTATCCTCTAGTCACTTTGGTCACAGCTGTGCCATCGAGCCTGTGACATAGCGCTCAGATATCAGTGGGCCTCACGCAATCCAAAAGTGTCCAGTGTCCAAAAGTGTGTGCAGAGATTCAAAATCTCCCTTATCCTCTAGTCACTTTGGTCACAGCTGTGCCATCGAGCCTGTCACAGAGCGCTCAGATATTCATTGGGCCTCACACAATCCAAAAGTGTCCAGTGTCCAAAAGTGTGTGCAGAGATTCAAAATCTCCCTTATCCTCTAGTCACTTTGGTCACAGCTGTGCCATCGAGCCTGTGACATAGCGCTCAGATATCAGTGGGCCTCACACAATCCAAAAGTGTCCAGTGTCCAAAAGTGTGTGCAGAGATTCAAAATCTCCCTTATCCTCTAGTCACTTTGGTCACAGCTGTGCCATCGAGCCTGTGACATTGCGCTCAGATATCAGTGGGCCTCACACAATCCAAAAGTGTCCAGTGTCCAAAAGTGTATGCAGAGATTCAAAATCTCCCTTATCCTCTAGTCACTTTGGTCACAGCTGTGCCATCGAGCCTGTCACATAGCGCTCAGATATCTGTGGGCCTCACACAATCCAAAAGTGTCCAGTGTCCAAAAGTATGTGTAGAGATTCAAAATCTCCCTTATCCTCTAGTCACTTTGGTCACAGCTGTGCCATCGAGCCTGTCACATAGTGCACAGATATTCATTGGGCCTCACACAATCCAAAAGTGTTCAGTGTCCAAAAGTGTGTGCAGAGATTCAAAATCTCCCTTATGCTCTAGTCACTTTGGTCACAGCTGTGCCATCGAGCCTGTGACATAGCGCTCAGATATCAGTGGGCCTCACACAATCCAAAAGTGTCCAGTGTCCAAAAGTGTGTGCAGAGTTTCAAAATCTCCCTTATCCTCTAGTCACTTTGGTCACAGCTGTGCCATCAAGCCTGTCACATAGCGCTCAGATATTCATTGGGCCTCACACAATCCAAAAGTGTCCAGTGTCCAAAAGTGTGTGCAGAGTTTCAAAATCTCCCTTATCCTCTAGTCACTTTGGTCACAGCTGTGCCATCGAGCCTGTGACATAGCGCTCAGATATCAGTTGGCCTCACACAATCCAAAAGTGTCAAGTGTCCAAAAGTGTGTGCAGAGATTCAAAATCTCCCTTATCCTCTAGTCACTTTGGTCACAGCTGTGCCATCGAGCCTGTCACATAGCGCTCAGATATCAGTGGGCCTCACACAATCCAAAAGTGTCCAGTGTCCAAAAGTGTATGCAGAGATTCAAAATCTCTCTTATCCTCTAGTCACTTTGGTCACAGCTGTGCCATCGAGCCTGTGACATAGCGCTCAGATATCAGTGGGCCTCACACAATCCAAAAGTGTCCAGTGTCCAAAAGTGTGTGCAGAGTTTCAAAATCTCCCTTATCCTCTAGTCACTTTGGTCACAGCTGTGCCATCGAGCCTGTCACATAGCGCTCAGATATTCATTGGGCCTCATACAATCCAAATGTGTCCAGTGTCCAAAAGTGTGTGCAGAGATTCAAAATCTCCCTTATCCTCTAGTCACTTTGGTCACAGCTGTGCCATCGAGCCTGTCACATAGCGCTCAGATATTCATTGGGCCTCACACAATCCAAAAGTGTCCAGTGTCCAAAAGTGTGTGCAGAGATTCAAAATCTCCCTTATCTTCTAGTCACTTTGGTCACAGCTGTGCCATCGAGCCTGTCACATAGCGCTCAGATATCAGTGGGCCTCACACAATCCAAAAGTGTCCAGTGTCCAAAAGTGTGTGCAGAGATTCAAAATCAACCTTATCCTCTAGTCACTTTGGTCACAGCTGTGCCATCGAGCCTGTCACATAGCGCTCAGATATTCATTGGGCCTCACACAATCCAAAAGTGTCCAGTGTCCAAAAGTGTGTGCAGAGATTCAAAATCTCCCTTATCCTCTAGTCACTTTGGTCACAGCTGTGCCATCGAGCCTGTGACATAGCGCTCAGATATCAGTGGGCCTCACACAATCCAAAAGTGTCTAGTGTCCAAAAGTGTGTGCAGAGATTCAAAATCTCCCTTATCCTCTAGTCACTTTGGTCACAGCTGTGCCATCGAGCCTGTGACATAGCGCTCAGATATCAGTGGGCCTCACACAATCCAAAAGTGTCCAGTGTCCAAAAGTGTATGCAGAGATTCAAAATCTCCCTTATCCTCTAGTCACTTTGGTCACAGCTGTGCCATCGAGCCTGTCACATAGCGCTCAGATATCAGTGGGCCTCACACAATCCAAAAGTGTCCAGTGTCCAAAAGTGTGTGCAGAGATTCAAAATCTCCCTTATCCTCTAGTCACTTTGGTCACAGCTGTGCCATCGAGCCTGTCACATATTGCACAGATATTCATTGGGCCTCACACAATCCAAAAGTGTCCAGTGTCCAAAAGTGTGTGCAGAGATTCAAAATCTCATTTAGTCACTTTGGTCACAGCTGTCCCATCGAGCCTGTGACATAGCGCTCAGATATCAGTGGGCCTCACACAATCCAAAAGTGTCCAGTGCCCAAAAGTGTGTGCAGAGATTCAAAATCTCCCTTATCCTCTAGTCACTTTGGTTACAGCTGTGCCATCGAGCCTGTCACATAGCGCTCAGATATTCATTGGGCCTCACACAATCCAAAAGTGTCCAGTGTCCAAAAGTGTGTGCAGAGATTCAAAATCTCCCTTATCCTCTAGTCACTTTGGTCACAGCTGTGCCATCGAGCCTGTCACATAGCGCTCAGATATCAGTGGGCCTCACACAATCCAAAAGTGTCCAGTGTCCAAAAGTGTGTGCAGAGATTCAAAATCTCCCTTATCCTCTAGTCACTTTGGTTACAGCTGTGCCATCGAGCCTGTGACATAGCGCTCAGATATCAGTTGGCCTCAAACAATCCAAAAGTGTCCAGTGTCCAAAAGTGTGTGCAGAGATTCAAAATCTCCCTTATCCTCTAGTCACTTTGGTCCCAGCTGTGCCATCGAGCCTGTCACATAGCGCTCAGATATCAGTGGGCCTCACACAATCCAAAAGTGTCCAGTGTCCAAAAGTGTATGCAGAGATTCAAAATCTCCCTTATCCTCTAGTCACTTTGGTCACAGCTGTGCCATCGAGCCTGTGACATAGCGATGAGATATCAGTGGGCCTCACACAATCCAAAAGTGTCCAGTGTCCAAAAGTGTGTGCAGAGTTTCAAAATCTCCCTTATCCTCTAGTCACTTTGGTCACAGCTGTGCCATCGAGCCTGTCACATAGCGCTCAGATATTCATTGGGCCTCACACAATCCAAAAGTGTCCAGTGTCCAAAAGTGTGTGCAGAGATTCAAAATCTCCCTTATCTTCTAGTCACTTTGGTCACAGCTGTGCCATCGAGCCTGTCACATAGCGCTCAGATATCAGTGGGCCTCACACAATCCAAAAGTGTCCAGTGTCCAAAAGTGTGTGCAGAGATTCAAAATCAACCTTATTCTCTAGTCACTTTGGTCACAGCTGTGCCATCGAACCTGTCACATAGCGCTCAGATATTCATTGGGCCTCACACAATCCAAAAGTGTCCAGTGTCCAAAAGTGTGTGCACAGATTCAAAATCTCCCTTATCCTCTAGTCACTTTGGTCACAGCTGTGCCATCGAGCCTGTGACATAGCGCTCAGATATCAGTGGGCCTCACACAATCCAAAAGTGTCCAGTGTCCAAAAGTGTGTGCAGAGATTCAAAATCTCCCTTATCCTCTAGTCACTTTGGTCACATCTGTGCCATCGAGCCTGTGACATAGCGCTCAGATATCAGTGGGCCTCACACAATCCAAAAGTGTCCAGTGTCCAAAAGTGTAAGCAGAGATTCAAAATCTCCCTTATCCTCTACTCACTTTGGTCACAGCTGTGCCATCGAGCCTGTCACATAGCGCTCAGATATCAGTGGGCCTCACACAATCCAAAAGTGTCCAGTGTCCAAAAGTGTGTGCAGAGATTCAAAATCTCCCTTATCCTCTAGTCACTTTGGTGACAGCTGTGCCATCGAGCCTGTCACATATTGCTCAGATATTCATTGGGCCTCACACAATCCAAAAGTGTCCAGTGTTCAAAAGTGTGTGCAGAGATTCAAAATCTCCCTTAGTCACTTTGGTCACAGCTGTCCCATCGAGCATGTGACATAGCGCTCAGATATCAGTGGGCCTCACACAATCCAAAAGTGTCCAGTGCCCAAAAGTGTGTGCAGAGATTCAAAATCTCCCTTATCCTCTAGTCACTTTGGTCACAGCTGTGCCATCGAGCCTGTCACATAGCGCTCAGATATTCATTGGGCCTCACACAATCCAAAAGTGTCCAGTGTCCAAAAGTGTGTGCAGAGATTCAAAATCTCCCTTATCCTCTAGTCACTTTGGTCACAGCTGTGCCATCGAGCCTGTCACATAGCTCTCAGATATTCATTGGGCCTCACACAATCCAAAAGTGTCCAGTGTCCAAAAGTGTGTGCAGAGATTCAAAATCTCCCTTATCCTCTAGTCACTTTGGTCACAGCTGTGCCATCGAGCCTGTCACATAGCGCTCAGATATCAGTGGGCCTCACACAATCCAAAAGTGTCCAGTGTCCAAAAGTGTGTGCAGAGATTCAAAATCTCCCTTATCCTCTAGTCACTTTGGTCACAGCTGTGCCATCGAGCCTGTCACATAGCGCTCAGATATCAGTGGGCCTCACACAATCCAAAAGTGTCCAGTGTCCAAAAGTGTGTGCAGAGTTTCAAAATCTCCCTTATCCTCTAGTCACTTTGGTCACAGCTGTGCCATCGAGCCTGTCACATAGCGCTCAGATATTCATTGGGCCTCACACAATCCAAAAGTGTCCAGTGTCCAAAAGTGTGTGCAGAGATTCAAAATCTCCCTTATCCTCTAGTCACTTTGGTCACAGCTGTGCCATCGAGCCTGTGACATAGCGCTCAGATATCAGTGGGCCTCACACAATCCAAAAGTGTCCAGTGTCCAAAAGTGTGTGCAGAGATTCAAAATCTCCCTTATCCTCTAGTCACTTTGGTCACAGATGTGCCATCGAGCCTGTCACATAGCGCTCAGATATTCATTGGGCCTCACACAATCCAAAAGTGTCCAATCTCCAAAAGTGTGTGCAGAGATTCAAAATCTCCCTTATCCTCTAGTCACTTTGGTCACAGCTGTGCCATCGAGCCTGTGACATAGCGCTCAGATATCAGTGGGCCTCACACAATCCAAAAGTGTCCAGTGTCCAAAAGTGTGTGCAGAGATTCAAAATCTCCCTTATCCTCTAGTCACTTTGGTCACAGCTGTGCCATCGAGCCTGTGATATAGCGCTCAGATATCAGTGGGCCTCACACAATCCAAAAGTGTCCAGTGTCCAAAAGTGTATGCAGAGATTCAAAATCTCCCTTATCCTCTAGTCACTTTGGTCACAGCTGTGCCATCGAGCCTGTCACATAGCACTCAGATGTCCGTGGGCCTCACACAATCCAAAAGTGTCCAGTGTCCAAAAGTGTGTGCAGAGATTCAAAATCTCCCTTATCCTCTAGTCACTTTGGTCACAGCTGTGCCATCGAGCCTGTCACATAGTGCACAGATATTCATTGGGCCTCACACAATCCAAAAGTGTCCAGTGTCCAAAAGTGTGTGCAGAGATTCAAAATCTCCCTTATCCTCTAGTCACTTTGGTCACAGCTGTGCCATCGAGCCTGTGACATAGCGGTCAGATATCAGTGGGCCTCACACAATCCAAAAGTGTCCAGTGTCCAAAAGTGTGTGCAGAGTTTCAAAATCTCCCTTATCCTCTAGTCACTTTGGTCACAGCTGTGCCATCGAGCCTGTCACATAGCGGTCAGATATTCATTGGGCCTCACACAATCCAAAAGTGTCCAGTGTCCAAAAGTGTGTGCAGAGTTTCAAAATCTCCCTTATCCTCTAGTCACTTTGGTCACAGCTGTGCCATCGAGCCTGTGACATAGCGCTCAGATATCAGTGGGCCTCACACAATCCAAAAGTGTCAAGTGTCCAAAAGTGTGTGCAGAGATTCAAAATCTCCCTTATCCTCTAGTCACTTTGGTCACAGCTGTGCCATCAAGCCTGTGACATAGCGCTCAGATATCAGTGGGCCTCACACAATCCAAAAGTGTCCAGTGTCCAAAAGTGTGTGCAGAGATTCAAAATCTCCCTTATCCTCTAGTCACTTTGGTCACAGCTGTGCCATCGAGCCTGTCACATAGCGCTCAGATATTCATTGGGCCTCACACAATCCAAAAGTGTCCAGTGTCCAAAAGTGTGTGCATTGATTCAAAATCTCCCTTATCCTCTAGTCACTTTGGTCACAGCTGTGCCATCGAGCATGTGACATAGCGCTTAGATACCAGTGGGCCTCACACAATCCAAAAGTGTCCAGTGTCCAAAAGTGTGTGCAGAGATTCAAAATCTCCCTTATCCTCTAGTCACTTTGGTCACAGCTGTGCCATCGAGCCTGTCACATAGCGATCAGATATCAGTGGGCCTCACACAATCCAAAAGTGTCCAGTGTCCAAAAGTGTGTGCAGAGATTCAAAATCTCCCTTATCCTCTAGTCACTTTGGTCACAGCTGTGCCATTGAGCCTGTCACATAGCGCTCAGATATTCATTGGGCCTCACACAATCCAAAAGTGTCCAGTGTCCAAAAGTGTGTGCAGAGATTCAAAATCTCCCTTATCCTCTAGTCACTTTGGTCACAGCTGTGTCATCGAGCCTGTGACATAGCGCTTAGATATCAGTGGGCCTCACACAATCCAAAAGTGTCCAGTGTCCAAAAGTGTGTGCAGAGATTCAAAATCTCCCTTATCCTCTAGTCACTTTGGTCACAGCTGTGCCATCGAGCCTGTCACATAGCGCTCAGATATCAGTGGGCCTCACACAATCCAAAAGTGTCCAGTGTCCAAAAGTGTGTGCAGAGTTTCAAAATCTCCCTTATCCTCTAGTCACTTTGGTCACAGCTGTGCCACCGAGCCTGTCACATAGCGCTCAGATATTCATTGGGCCTCACACAATCCAAAAGTGTCCAGTGTCCAAAAGTGTGTGCAGAGATTCAAAATCTCCCTTATCCTCTAGTCACTTTGGTCACAGCTGTGCCATCGAGCCTGTGACATAGCGCTCAGATATCAGTGGGCCTCACACAATCCAAAAGTGTCCAGTGTCCAAAAGTGTGTGCAGATATTCAAAATCTCCCTTATCCTCTAGTCACTTTGGTCACAGCTGTGCCATCGAGCCTGTCACATAGCGCTCAGATATTCATTGGGCCTCACACAATCCAAAAGTGTCCAATGTCCAAAAGTGTGTGCAGAGATTCAAAATCTCCCTTATCCTCTAGTCACTTTGGTCACAGCTGTGCCATCGAGCCTGTGACATAGCGCTCAGATATCAGTGGGCCTCACACAATCCAAAAGTGTCCAGTGTCCAAAAGTGTGTGCAGAGATTCAAAATCTCCCTTATCCTCTAGTCACTTTGGTCACAGCTGTGCCATCGAGCCTGTGACATAGCGCTCAGATATCAGTGGGCCTCACACAATCCAAAAGTGTCCAGTGTCCAAAAGTGTATGCAGAGATTCAAAATCTCCCTTATCCTCTAGTCACTTTGGTCACAGCTGTGCCATCGAGCCTGTCACATAGCACTCAGATGTCCGTGGGCCTCACACAATCCAAAAGTGTCCAGTGTCCAAAAGTGTGTGCAGAGATTCAAAATCTCCCTTATCCTCTAGTCACTTTGGTCACAGCTGTGCCATCGAGCCTGTCACATAGTGAACAGATATTCATTGGGCCTCACACAATCCAAAAGTGTCCAGTGTCCAAAAGTGTGTGCAGAGATTCAAAATCTCCCTTATCCTCTAGTCACTTTGGTCACAGCTGTGCCATCGAGCCTGTGACATAGCGCTCAGATATCAGTGGGCCTCACACAATCCAAAAGTGTCCAGTGTCCAAAAGTGTGTGCAGAGTTTCAAAATCTCCCTTATCCTCTAGTCACTTTGGTCACAGCTGTGCCATCGAGCCTGTCACATAGCGCTCAGATATTCATTGGGCCTCACACAATCCAAAAGTGTCCAGTGTCCAAAAGTGTGTGCAGAGTTTCAAAATCTCCCTTATCCTCTAGTCACTTTGGTCACAGCTGTGCCATCGAGCCTGTGACATAGCGCTCAGATATCAGTGGGCCTCACACAATCCAAAAGTGTCAAGTGTCCAAAAGTGTGTGCAGAGATTCAAAATCTCCCTTATCCTCTAGTCACTTTGGTCACAGCTGTGCCATCAAGCCTGTGACATAGCGCTCAGATATCAGTGGGCCTCACACAATCCAAAAGTGTCCAGTGTCCAAAAGTGTGTGCAGAGATTCAAAATCTCCCTTATCCTCTAGTCACTTTGGTCACAGCTGTGCCATCGAGCCTGTCACATAGCGCTCAGATATTCATTGGGCCTCACACAATCCAAAAGTGTCCAGTGTCCAAAAGTGTGTGCATTGATTCAAAATCTCCCTTATCCTCTAGTCACTTTGGTCACAGCTGTGCCATCGAGCATGTGACATAGCGCTCAGATACCAGTGGGCCTCACACAATCCAAAAGTGTCCAGTGTCCAAAAGTGTGTGCAGAGATTCAAAATCTCCCTTATCCTCTAGTCACTTTGGTCACAGCTGTGCCATCGAGCCTGTGACATAGCGCTCAGATATCAGTGGGCCTCACACAATCCAAAAGTGTCCAGTGTCCAAAAGTGTGTGCAGAGATTCAAAATCTCCCTTATCCTCTAGTCACTTTGGTCACAGCTGTGCCATCGAGCCTGTCACATAGCGATCAGATATCAGTGGGCCTCACACAATCCAAAAGTGTCCAGTGTCCAAAAGTGTGTGCAGAGATTCAAAATCTCCCTTATCCTCTAGTCACTTTGGTCACAGCTGTGCCATCGAGCCTGTGACATAGCGCTCAGATATCAGTGGGCCTCACACAATCCAAAAGTGTCCAGTGTCCAAAAGTGTGTGCAGAGATTCAAAATCTCCCTTATCCTCTAGTCACTTTGGTCACAGCTGTGCCATCGAGCCTGTCACATAGCGATCAGATAGCAGTGGGCCTCACACAATCCAAAAGTGTCCAGTGTCCAAAAGTGTGTGCAGAGATTCAAAATCTCCATTATCCTCTAGTCACTTTGGTCACAGCTGTGCCATTGAGCCTGTCACATAGCGCTCAGATATTCAATGGGCCTCACACAATCCAAAAGTGTCCAGTGTCCAAAAGTGTGTGCAGAGATTCAAAATCTCCCTTATCCTCTAGTCACTTTGGTCACAGCTGTGTCATCGAGCCTGCGACATAGCGCTCAGATATCAGTGGGCCTCACACAATCCAAAAGTGTCCAGTGTCCAAAAGTGTGTGCAGACATTCAAAATCTGCCTTATCCTCTAGTCACTTTGGTCACAGCTGTGCCATCGAGCCTGTCACACAGCGCTCAGATATTCATTGGGCCTCACACAATCCAAAAGTGTCCAGTGTCCAAAAGTGTGTGCATAGATTCAAAATCTCCCTTATCCTCTAGTCACTTTGGTCACAGCTGTGCCATCGAGCCTGTGACATAGCGCTCAGATATCAGTGGGCCTCACACAATCCAAAAGTGTCCAGTGTCCAAAAGTGTGTGCAGAGATTCAAAATCTCCCTTATCCTCTAGTCACTTTGGTCACAGCTGTGCCATCGAGCCTGTGACATAGCGCTCAGATATCAGTGGGCCTCACACAATCCAAAAGTGTCCAGTGTCCAAAAGTGTATGCAGAGATTCAAAATCTCCCTTATCCTCTAGTCACTTTGGTCACAGCTGTGCCATCGAGCCTGTCACATAGCGCTCAGATATCAGTGGGCCTCACAAAATCCAAAAGTGTCCAGTGTCCAAAAGTGTGTGCAGAGATTCAAAATCTCCCTTATCCTCTTGTCACTTTGGTCACAGCTGTGCCATCGAGCCTGTCACATAGTGCACAGATATTCATTGGGCCTCACACAATCCAAAAGTGTCCAGTGTCCAAAAGTGTGTGCAGAGATTCAAAATCTCCCTTATCCTCTAGTCACTTTGGTCAAAGCTGTGCCATCGAGCCTGTGACATAGCGCTCAGATATTCATTGGGCCTCACACAATCCAAAAGTGTCCAGTGTGCAAAAGTGTGTGCAGAGATTCAAAATCTCCCTTATCCTCTAGTCACTTTGTTCACAGCTGTGCCATCGAGCCTGTGACATAGCGCTCAGATATTCATTGGGCCTCACACAATCCAAAAGTGTCCAGTGTCCAAAAGTGTGTGCAGAGATTCAAAATCTCCCTTGTCCTCTAGTCACTTTGTACACAGCTGTGCCATCGAGCCTGTCACATAGCGCTCAGATATCAGTGGGCCTCACACAATCCAAAAGTGTCCAGTGTCCAAAAGTGTGTGCAGAGATTCAAAATCTCCCTTATCCTCTAGTCACTTTGGTCACAGCTGTGCCATCGAGCCTGTCACATAGCGCTCAGATATCAGTGGGCCTCACACAATCCAAAAGTGTCCAGTGTCCAAAAGTGTGTGCAGAGATTCAAAATCTCCCTTATCCTCTAGTCACTTTGGTCACAGCTGTGCCATCGAGCCTGTCACATAGCGCTCAGATATTCATTGGGCCTCACACAATCCAAAAGTGTCCAGTGTCCAAAAGTGTGTGCAGAGATTCAAAATCTCCCTTATCCTCTAGTCACTTTGGTCGCAGCTGTGCCATCGAGCCTGTGACATAGCGCTCAGATATCAGTGGGCCTCACACAATCCAAAAGTGTCCAGTGTCCAAAAGTGTGTGCAGAGATTCAAAATCTCCCTTATCCTCTAGTCACTTTGGTCACAGATGTGCCATCGAGCCTGTCACATAGCGCTCAGATATTCATTGGGCCTCACACAATCCAAAAGTGTCCAGTGTCCAAAAGTGTGTGCAGAGATTCAAAATCTCCCTTATCCTCTAGTCACTTTGGTCACAGCTGTGCCATCGAGCCTGTGACATAGCGCTCAGATATCAGTGGGCCTCACACAATCCAAAAGTGTCCAGTGTCCAAAAGTGTGTGCAGAGTTTCAAAATCTCCCTTATCCTCTAGTCACTTTGGTCACAGCTGTGCCATCGAGCCTGTCACATAGCGCTCAGATATTCATTGGGCCTCACACAATCCAAAAGTGTCCAGTGTCCAAAAGTGTGTGCAGAGTTTCAAAATCTCCCTTATCCTCTAGTCACTTTGGTCACAGCTGTGCCATCGAGCCTGTGACATAGCGCTCAGATATCAGTGGGCCTCACACAATCCAAAAGTGTCAAGTGTCCAAAAGTGTGTGCAGAGATTCAAAATCTCCCTTATCCTCTAGTCACTTTGGTCACAGCTGTGCCATCAAGCCTGTGACATAGCGCTCAGATATCAGTGGGCCTCACACAATCCAAAAGTGTCCAGTGTCCAAAAGTGTGTGCAGAGATTCAAAATCTCCCTTATCCTCTAGTCACTTTGGTCACAGCTGTGCCATCGAGCCTGTCACATAGCGCTCAGATATTCATTGGGCCTCACACAATCCAAAAGTGTCCAGTGTCCAAAAGTTTGTGCAGAGATTCAAAATCTCCCTTATCCTCTAGTCACTTTGGTCACAGCTGTGCCATCGAGCCTGTGACATAGCGCTCAGATATCAGTGGGCCTCACACAATCCAAAAGTGTCCAGTGTACAAAAGTGTGTGCAGAGATTCAAAATCTCCCTTATCCTCTAGTCACTTTGGTCACAGCTGTGCCATCGAGCCTGTCACATAGCGCTCAGATATCAGTGGGCCTCACACAATCCAAAAGTGTCCAGTGTCCAAAAGTGTGTGCAGAGATTCAAAATCTCCCTTATCCTCTAGTCACTTTGGTCACAGCTGTGCCATCGAGCCTGTCACATAGCGCTCAGATATTCATTGTGCCTCACACAATCCAAAAGTGTCCAGTGTCCAAAAGTGTGTGCAGAGATTCAAAATCTCCCTTATCCTCTAGTCACTTTGGTCACAGCTGTGCCATCGAGCCTGTGACATAGCGCTCAGATATCAGTGGGCCTCACACAATCCAAAAGTGTCCAGTGTCCAAAAGTGTGTGCAGAGATTCAAAATCTCCCTTATCCTCTAGTCACTTTTGTCACAGCTGTGCCATCGAGCCTGTGACATAGCGCTCAGATATCAGTGGGCCTCACACAATCCAAAAGTGTCCAGTGTCCAAAGTGTGTGCAGAGATTCAAAATCTCCCTTATCCTCTAGTCACTTTGGTCACAGCTGTGCCATCGAGCCTGTCACATAGCGCTCAGATATTCATTGGGCCTCACACAATCCAAAAGTGTCCAGTGTCCAAAAGTGTGTGCAGAGATTCAAAATCTCCCTTATCCTCTAGTCACTTTGGTCACAGCTGTGCCATCGAGCATGTGACATAGCGCTCAGATACCAGTGGGCCTCACACAATCCAAAAGTGTCCAGTGTCCAAAAGTGTGTGCAGAGATTCAAAATCTCCCTTATCCTCTAGTCACTTTGGTCACAGCTGTGCCATCGAGCCTGTGACATAGCGCGCAGATATCAGTGGGCCTCACACAATCCAAAAGTGTCCAGTGTCCAAAAGTGTGTGCAGAGATTCAAAATCTCCCTTATCCTCTAGTCACTTTGGTCACAGCTGTGCCATCGAGCCTGTCACATAGCGATCAGATATCAGTGGGCCTCACACAATCCAAAAGTGTCCAGTGTCCAAAAGTGTGTGCAGAGATTCAAAATCTCCCTTATCCTCTAGTCACTTTGGTCACAGCTGTGCCATTGAGCCTGTCACATAGCGCTCAGATATTCATTGGGCCTCACACAATCCAAAAGTGTCCAGTGTCCAAAAGTGTGTGCAGAGATTCAAAATCTCCCTTATCCTCTAGTCACTTTGGTCACAGCTGTGTCATCGAGCCTGTGACATAGCGCTCAGATATCAGTGGGCCTCACACAATCCAAAAGTGTCCAGTGTCCAAAAGTGTGTGCAGACATTCAAAATCTGCCTTATCCTCTAGTCACTTTGGTCACAGCTGTGCCATCGAGCCTGTCACATAGCGCTCAGATATTCATTGGGCCTCACACAAACCAAAATTGTCCTGTGTACAAAAGTGTGTGCAGAGATTCAAAATCTCCCTTATCCTCTAGTCACTTTGGTCACAGCTGTGCCATCGAGCCTGTGACATAGCGCTCAGATATCAGTGGGCCTCACACAATCCAAAAGTGTCCAGTGTCCAAAAGTGTGTGCAGAGATTCAAAATCTCCCTTATCCTCTAGTCACTTTGGTCACAGCTGTGCCATCGAGCCTGTGACATAGCGCTCAGATATCAGTGGGCCTCACACAATCCAAAAGTGTCCAGTGTCCAAAAGTGTATGCAGAGATTCAAAATCTCCCTTATCCTCTAGTCACTTTGGTCACAGCTGTGCCATCGAGCCTGTCACATAGCGCTCAGATATCAGTGGGCCTCACACAATCCAAAAGTGTCCAGTGTCCAAAAGTGTGTGCAGAGATTCAAAATCTCCCTTATCCTCTTGTCACTTTGGTCACAGCTATGCCATCGAGCCTGTCACATAGTGCACAGATATTCATTGGGCCTCACACAATCCAAATGTGTCCAGTGTCCAAAAGTGTGTGCAGAGATTCAAAATCTCCCTTATCCTCTAGTCACTTTGGTCACAGCTGTGCCATCGAGCCTGTCACATAGCGCTCAGATATTCATTGGGCCTCACACAATCCAAAAGTGTCCAGTGTCCAAAAGTGTGTGCAGAGATTCAAAATCTCCCTTGTCCTCTAGTCACTTTGGTCACAGCTGTGCCATCGAGCCTGTCACATAGCGCTCAGATATTCATTGGGCCTCACACAATCCAAAAGTGTCCAGTGTCCAAAAGTGTGTGCAGAGATTCAAAATCTCCCTTATCCTCTAGTCACTTTGGTCACAGCTGTGCCATCGAGCCTGTGACATAGCGCTCAGATATCAGTGGGCCTCACACAATCCAAAAGTGTCCAGTGTCCAAAAGTGTGTGCAGAGATTCAAAATCTCCCTTATCCTCTAGTCACTTTGGTCACAGCTGTGCCATCGAGCCTGTGACATAGCGATCAGATATCAGTGGGCCTCACACAATCCAAAAGTGTCCAGTGTCCAAAAGTGTGTGCAGAGTTTCAAAATCTCCCTTATCCTCTAGTCACTTTGGTCACAGCTGTGCCATCGAGCCTGTCACATAGCACTCAGATATTCATTGGGCCTCATACAATCCAAAAGTGTCCAGTGTCCAAAAGTGTGTGCAGAGATTCAAAATCTCCCTTATCCTCTAGTCACTTTGGTCACAGCTGTGCCATCGAGCCTGTCACATAGCGCTCAGATATTCATTGGGCCTCACACAATCCAAAAGTGTCCAGTGTCCAAAAGTGTGTGCAGATATTCAAAATCTCCCTTATCCTCTAGTCACTTTGGTCACAGCTGTGCCATCGAGCCTGTGACATAGCGCTCAGATATCAGTGGGCCTCACATAATCCAAAAGTGTCAAGTGTCCAAAAGTGTGTGCAGAGATTCAAAATCTCCCTTATCCTCTAGTCACTTTGGTCACAGCTGTGCCATCAAGCCTGTGACATAGCGCTCAGATATCAGTGGGCCTCACACAATCCAAAAGTGTCCAGTGTCCAAAAGTGTGTGCAGAGATTCAAAATCTCCCTTATCCTCTAGTCACTTTGGTCACAGCTGTGCCATCGAGCCTGTCACATAGCGCTCAGATATTCATTGGGCCTCACACAATCCAAAAGTGTCCAGTGTCCAAAAGTGTGTGCATTGATTCAAAATCTCCCTTATCCTCTAGTCACTTTGGTCACAGCTGTGCCATCGAGCATGTGACATAGCGCTCAGATACCAGTGGGCCTCACACAATCCAAAAGTGTCCAGTGTCCAAAAGTGTGTGCAGAGATTCAAAATCTCCCTTATCCTCTAGTCACTTTGGTCACAGCTGTGCCATCGAGCCTGTGACATAGCGCTCAGATATCAGTGGGCCTCACACAATCCAAAAGTGTCCAGTGTCCAAAAGTGTGTGCAGAGATTCAAAATCTCCCTTATCCTCTAGTCACTTTGGTCACAGCTGTGCCATCGAGCCTGTCACATAGCGATCAGATATCAGTGGGCCTCACACAATCCAAAAGTGTCCAGTGTCCAAAAGTGTGTGCAGAGATTCAAAATCTCCCTTATCCTCTAGTCACTTTGGTCACAGCTGTGCCATCGAGCCTGTGACATAGCGCTCAGATATCAGTGGGCCTCACACAATCCAAAAGTGTCCAGTGTCCAAAAGTGTGTGCAGAGATTCAAAATCTCCCTTATCCTCTAGTCACTTTGGTCACAGCTGTGCCATCGAGCCTGTCACATAGCGATCAGATAGCAGTGGGCCTCACACAATCCAAAAGTGTCCAGTGTCCAAAAGTGTGTGCAGAGATTCAAAATCTCCATTATCCTCTAGTCACTTTGGTCACAGCTGTGCCATTGAGCCTGTCACATAGCGCTCAGATATTCAATGGGCCTCACACAATCCAAAAGTGTCCAGTGTCCAAAAGTGTGTGCAGAGATTCAAAATCTCCCTTATCCTCTAGTCACTTTGGTCACAGCTGTGTCATCGAGCCTGCGACATAGCGCTCAGATATCAGTGGGCCTCACACAATCCAAAAGTGTCCAGTGTCCAAAAGTGTGTGCAGACATTCAAAATCTGCCTTATCCTCTAGTCACTTTGGTCACAGCTGTGCCATCGAGCCTGTCACACAGCGCTCAGATATTCATTGGGCCTCACACAATCCAAAAGTGTCCAGTGTCCAAAAGTGTGTGCATAGATTCAAAATCTCCCTTATCCTCTAGTCACTTTGGTCACAGCTGTGCCATCGAGCCTGTGACATAGCGCTCAGATATCAGTGGGCCTCACACAATCCAAAAGTGTCCAGTGTCCAAAAGTGTGTGCAGAGATTCAAAATCTCCCTTATCCTCTAGTCACTTTGGTCACAGCTGTGCCATCGAGCCTGTGACATAGCGCTCAGATATCAGTGGGCCTCACACAATCCAAAAGTGTCCAGTGTCCAAAAGTGTATGCAGAGATTCAAAATCTCCCTTATCCTCTAGTCACTTTGGTCACAGCTGTGCCATCGAGCCTGTCACATAGCGCTCAGATATCAGTGGGCCTCACAAAATCCAAAAGTGTCCAGTGTCCAAAAGTGTGTGCAGAGATTCAAAATCTCCCTTATCCTCTTGTCACTTTGGTCACAGCTGTGCCATCGAGCCTGTCACATAGTGCACAGATATTCATTGGGCCTCACACAATCCAAAAGTGTCCAGTGTCCAAAAGTGTGTGCAGAGATTCACAATCTCCCTTATCCTCTAGTCACTTTGGTCAAAGCTGTGCCATCGAGCCTGTGACATAGCGCTCAGATATTCATTGGGCCTCACACAATCCAAAAGTGTCCAGTGTGCAAAAGTGTGTGCAGAGATTCAAAATCTCCCTTATCCTCTAGTCACTTTGTTCACAGCTGTGCCATCGAGCCTGTGACATAGCGCTCAGATATTCATTGGGCCTCACACAATCCAAAAGTGTCCAGTGTCCAAAAGTGTGTGCAGAGATTCAAAATCTCCCTTGTCCTCTAGTCACTTTGTACACAGCTGTGCCATCGAGCCTGTCACATAGCGCTCAGATATCAGTGGGCCTCACACAATCCAAAAGTGTCCAGTGTCCAAAAGTGTGTGCAGAGATTCAAAATCTCCCTTATCCTCTAGTCACTTTGGTCACAGCTGTGCCATCGAGCCTGTCACATAGCGCTCAGATATCAGTGGGCCTCACACAATCCAAAAGTGTCCAGTGTCCAAAAGTGTGTGCAGAGATTCAAAATCTCCCTTATCCTCTAGTCACTTTGGTCACAGCTGTGCCATCGAGCCTGTCACATAGCGCTCAGATATTCATTGGGCCTCACACAATCCAAAAGTGTCCAGTGTCCAAAAGTGTGTGCAGAGATTCAAAATCTCCCTTATCTTCTAGTCACTTTGGTCACAGCTGTGCCATCGAGCCTGTGACATAGCGCTCAGATATCAGTGGGCCTCACACAATCCAAAAGTGTCCAGTGTCCAAAAGTGTGTGCAGAGATTCAAAATCTCCCTTATCCTCTAGTCACTTTGGTCACAGATGTGCCATCGAGCCTGTCACATAGCGCTCAGATATCAGTGGGCCTCACACAATCCAAAAGTGTCCAGTGTCCAAAAGTGTGTGCAGAGTTTCAAAATCTCCCTTATCCTCTAGTCACTTTGGTCACAGCTGTGCCATCGAGCCTGTCACATAGCGCTCAGATATTCATTGGGCCTCACACAATCCAAAAGTGTCCAGTGTCCAAAAGTGTGTGCAGAGTTTCAAAATCTCCCTTATCCTCTAGTCACTTTGGTCACAGCTGTGCCATCGAGCCTGTGACATAGCGCTCAGATATCAGTGGGCCTCACACAATCCAAAAGTGTCAAGTGTCCAAAAGTGTGTGCAGAGATTCAAAATCTCCCTTATCCTCTAGTCACTTTGGTCACAGCTGTGCCATCAAGCCTGTGACATAGCGCTCAGATATCAGTGGGCCTCACACAATCCAAAAGTGTCCAGTGTCCAAAAGTGTGTGCAGAGATTCAAAATCTCCCTTATCCTCTAGTCACTTTGGTCACAGCTGTGCCATCGAGCCTGTCACATAGCGCTCAGATATTCATTGGGCCTCACACAATCCAAAAGTGTCCAGTGTCCAAAAGTTTGTGCAGAGATTCAAAATCTCCCTTATCCTCTAGTCACTTTGGTCACAGCTGTGCCATCGAGCCTGTGACATAGCGCTCAGATATCAGTGGGCCTCACACAATCCAAAAGTGTCCAGTGTACAAAAGTGTGTGCAGAGATTCAAAATCTCCCTTATCCTCTAGTCACTTTGGTCACAGCTGTGCCATCGAGCCTGTCACATAGCGCTCAGATATCAGTGGGCCTCACACAATCCAAAAGTGTCCAGTGTCCAAAAGTGTGTGCAGAGATTCAAAATCTCCCTTATCCTCTAGTCACTTTGGTCACAGCTGTGCCATCGAGCCTGTCACATAGCGCTCAGATATTCATTGTGCCTCACACAATCCAAAAGTGTCCAGTGTCCAAAAGTGTGTGCAGAGATTCAAAATCTCCCTTATCCTCTAGTCACTTTGGTCACAGCTGTGCCATCGAGCCTGTGACATAGCGCTCAGATATCAGTGGGCCTCACACAATCCAAAAGTGTCCAGTGTCCAAAAGTGTGTGCAGAGATTCAAAATCTCCCTTATCCTCTAGTCACTTTTGTCACAGCTGTGCCATCGAGCCTGTGACATAGCGCTCAGATATCAGTGGGCCTCACACAATCCAAAAGTGTCCAGTGTCCAAAGTGTGTGCAGAGATTCAAAATCTCCCTTATCCTCTAGTCACTTTGGTCACAGCTGTGCCATCGAGCCTGTCACATAGCGCTCAGATATTCATTGGGCCTCACACAATCCAAAAGTGTCCAGTGTCCAAAAGTGTGTGCAGAGATTCAAAATCTCCCTTATCCTCTAGTCACTTTGGTCACAGCTGTGCCATCGAGCATGTGACATAGCGCTCAGATACCAGTGGGCCTCACACAATCCAAAAGTGTCCAGTGTCCAAAAGTGTGTGCAGAGATTCAAAATCTCCCTTATCCTCTAGTCACTTTGGTCACAGCTGTGCCATCGAGCCTGTGACATAGCGCGCAGATATCAGTGGGCCTCACACAATCCAAAAGTGTCCAGTGTCCAAAAGTGTGTGCAGAGATTCAAAATCTCCCTTATCCTCTAGTCACTTTGGTCACAGCTGTGCCATCGAGCCTGTCACATAGCGATCAGATATCAGTGGGCCTCACACAATCCAAAAGTGTCCAGTGTCCAAAAGTGTGTGCAGAGATTCAAAATCTCCCTTATCCTCTAGTCACTTTGGTCACAGCTGTGCCATTGAGCCTGTCACATAGCGCTCAGATATTCATTGGGCCTCACACAATCCAAAAGTGTCCAGTGTCCAAAAGTGTGTGCAGAGATTCAAAATCTCCCTTATCCTCTAGTCACTTTGGTCACAGCTGTGTCATCGAGCCTGTGACATAGCGCTCAGATATCAGTGGGCCTCACACAATCCAAAAGTGTCCAGTGTCCAAAAGTGTGTGCAGACATTCAAAATCTGCCTTATCCTCTAGTCACTTTGGTCACAGCTGTGCCATCGAGCCTGTCACATAGCGCTCAGATATTCATTGGGCCTCACACAAACCAAAAGTGTCCAGTGTACAAAAGTGTGTGCAGAGATTCAAAATCTCCCTTATCCTCTAGTCACTTTGGTCACAGCTGTGCCATCGAGCCTGTGACATAGCGCTCAGATATCAGTGGGCCTCACACAATCCAAAAGTGTCCAGTGTCCAAAAGTGTGTGCAGAGATTCAAAATCTCCCTTATCCTCTAGTCACTTTGGTCACAGCTGTGCCATCGAGCCTGTGACATAGCGCTCAGATATCAGTGGGCCTCACACAATCCAAAAGTGTCCAGTGTCCAAAAGTGTATGCAGAGATTCAAAATCTCCCTTATCCTCTAGTCACTTTGGTCACAGCTGTGCCATCGAGCCTGTCACATAGCGCTCAGATATCAGTGGGCCTCACACAATCCAAAAGTGTCCAGTGTCCAAAAGTGCGTGCAGAGATTCAAAATCTCCCTTATCCTCTTGTCACTTTGGTCACAGCTATGCCATCGAGCCTGTCACATAGTGCACAGATATTCATTGGGCCTCACACAATCCAAATGTGTCCAGTGTCCAAAAGTGTGTGCAGAGATTCAAAATCTCCCTTATCCTCTAGTCACTTTGGTCACAGCTGTGCCATCGAGCCTGTCACATAGCGCTCAGATATTCATTGGGCCTCACACAATCCAAAAGTGTCCAGTGTCCAAAAGTGTGTGCAGAGATTCAAAATCTCCCTTGTCCTCTAGTCACTTTGGTCACAGCTGTGCCATCGAGCCTGTCACATAGCGCTCAGATATTCATTGGGCCTCACACAATCCAAAAGTGTCCAGTGTCCAAAAGTGTGTGCAGAGATTCAAAATCTCCCTTATCCTCTAGTCACTTTGGTCACAGCTGTGCCATCGAGCCTGTGACATAGCGCTCAGATATCAGTGGGCCTCACACAATCCAAAAGTGTCCAGTGTCCAAAAGTGTGTGCAGAGATTCAAAATCTCCCTTATCCTCTAGTCACTTTGGTCACAGCTGTGCCATCGAGCCTGTGACATAGCGATCAGATATCAGTGGGCCTCACACAATCCAAAAGTGTCCAGTGTCCAAAAGTGTGTGCAGAGTTTCAAAATCTCCCTTATCCTCTAGTCACTTTGGTCACAGCTGTGCCATCGAGCCTGTCACATAGCGCTCAGATATTCATTGGGCCTCACACAATCCAAAAGTGTCCAGTGTCCAAAAGTGTGTGCAGAGATTCAAAATCTCCCTTATCCTCTAGTCACTTTGGTCACAGCTGTGCCATCGAGCCTGTCACATAGCGCTCAGATATTCATTGGGCCTCACACAATCCAAAAGTGTCCAGTGTCCAAAAGTGTGTGCAGATATTCAAAATCTCCCTTATCCTCTAGTCACTTTGGTCACAGCTGTGCCATCGAGCCTGTGACATAGCGCTCAGATATCAGTGGGCCTCACACAATCCAAAAGTGTCCAGTGTCCAAAAGTGTGTGCAGAGATTCAAAATCTCCCTTATCCTCTAGTCACTTTGGTCACAGCTGTGCCATCGAGCCTGTCACATAGCGCTCAGATATCAGTGGGCCTCACACAATCCAAAAGTGTCCAGTGTCCAAAAGTGTGTGCAGAGATTCAAAATCTCCCTTATCCTCTAGTCACTTTGGTCACAGCTGTGCCATCGAGCCTGTCACATAGCGCTCAGATATTCATTGGGCCTCACACAATCCAAAAGTGTCCAGTGTCCAAAAGTGTGTGCAGAGATTCAAAATCTCCCTTATCCTCTAGTCACTTTGGTCACAGCTGTGCCATCGAGCCTGTCACATAGCGCTCAGATATCAGTGGGCCTCACACAATCCAAAAGTGTCCAGTGTCCAAAAGTGTGTGCAGAGATTCAAAATCTCCCTTATCCTCTAGTCACTTTGGTCACAGCTGTGCCATCGAGCCTGTGACATAGCGCTCAGATATCAGTGGGCCTCACACAATCCAAAAGTGTCCAGTGTCCAAAAGTGTGTGCAGAGATTCAAAATCTCCCTTATCCTCTAGTCACTTTGGTCACAGCTGTGCCATCGAGCCTGTGACATAGCGCTCAGATATCAGTGGGCCTCACCCAATCCAAAAGTGTCCAGTGTCCAAAAGTGTGTGCAGAGATTCAAAATCTCCCTTATCCTCTAGTCACTTTGGTCACAGCTGTGCCATCGAGCCTGTCACAGAGCGCTCAGATATTCATTGGGCCTCACACAATCCAAAAGTGTCCAGTGTCCAAAAGTGTGTGCAGAGATTCAAAATCTCCCTTATCCTCTAGTCACTTTGGTCACAGCTGTGCCATCGAGCCTGTGACATAGCGATCAGATATCAGTGGGCCTCACACAATCCAAAAGTGTCCAGTGTCCAAAAGTGTGTGCAGAGATTCAAAATCTCCCTTATCCTCTAGTCACTTTGGTCACAGCTGTGCCATCGAGCCTGTCACATAGCGCTCAGATATCAGTGGGCCTCACACAATCCAAAAGTGTCCAGTGTCCAAAAGTGTATGCAGAGATTCAAAATCTCCCTTATCCACTAGTCACTTTGGTCACAGCTGTGCCATCGAGCCTGTCACATAGCGCTCAGATATCTGTGGGCCTCACACAATCCAAAAGTGTCCAGTGTCCAAAAGAGTGTGTAGAGATTCAAAATCTCCCTTATCCTCTAGTCACTTTGGTCACAGCTGTGCCATCGAGCCTGTCACATAGTGCACAGATATTCATTGGGCCTCACACAATCCAAAAGTGTCCAGTGTCCAAAAGTGTGTGCAGAGATTCAAAATCTCCCTTATCCTCTAGTCACTTTGGTCACAGCTGTGCCATCAAGCCTGTGACATAGCGCTCAGATATCAGTGGGCCTCACACAATCCAAAAGTGTCCAGTGTCCAAAAGTGTGTGCAGAGATTCAAAATCTCCCTTATCCTCTAGTCACTTTGGTCACAGCTGTGCCATCGAGCCTGTCACATAGCGCTCAGATATTCATTGGGCCTCACACAATCCAAAAGTGTCCAGTGTCCAAAAGTGTGTGCAGAGTTTCAAAATCTCCCTTATCCTCTAGTCAGTTTGGTCACAGCTGTGCCATCGAGCCTGTGACATAGCGCTCAGATATCAGTTGGCCTCACACAATCCAAAAGTGTCCAGTGTCCAAAAGTGTGTGCAGAGATTCAAAATCTCCCTTATCCTCTAGTCACTTTGGTCACAGCTGTGCCATCGAGCCTGTGACATAGCGCTCAGATATCAGTGGGCCTCACACAATCCAAAAGTGTCCAGTGTCCAAAAGTGTATGCAGAGATTCAAAATCTCCCTTATCCTCTAGTCACTTTGGTCACAGCTGTGCCATCGAGCATGTGACATAGCGCTCAGATATCAGTGGGCCTCACACAATCCAAAAGTGTCCAGTGTCCAAAAGTGTGTGCAGAGATTCAAAATCTCCCTTATCCTCTAGTCACTTTGGTCACAGCTGTGCCATCGAGCCTGTCACATAGCGCTCAGATATTCATTGGGCCTCACACAATCCAAAAGTGTCCAGTGTCCAAAAGTGTGTGCATAGATTCAAAATCTCCCTTATCCTCTAGTCACTTTGATCACAGCTGTGCCATCGAGCCTGTGACATAGCGCTCAGATATCAGTGGGCCTCACACAATCCAAAAGTGTCCAGTGTCCAAAAGTGTGTGCAGAGATTCAAAATCTCCCTTACCCTCTAGTCACTTTGGTCACAGCTGTGCCATTGAGCCTGTCACATAGCGCTCAGATATCAGTGGGCCTCACACAATCCAAAAGTGTCCAGTGTCCAAAAGTGTGTGCAGAGATTCAAAATCTCCCTTATCCTCTAGTCACTTTGGTCACAGCTGTGCCATCGAGCCTGTCACATATCGCTCAGATATTCATTGGGCCTCACACAATCCAAAAGTGTCCAGTGTCCAAAAGTGTGTGCAGAGATTCAAAATCTCCCTTATCCTCTAGTCACTTTGGTCACAGCTGTGCCATCGAGCCTGTGACATAGCGCTCAGATATCAGTGGGCCTCACACAATCCAAAAGTGTCCAGTGTCCAAAAGTGTGTGCAGAGATTCAAAATCTCCCTTATCCTCTAGTCACTTTGGTCACAGCTGTGCCATCGAGCCTGTCACAAAGCGCTCAGATATTCATTGGGCCTCACACAATCCAAAAGTGTCCAGTGTCCAAAAGTGTGTGCAGAGATTCAAAATCTACCTTATCCTCTAGTCACTTTGGTCACAGCTGTGCCATCGAGCCTGTGACATAGCGCTCAGATATCAGTGGGCCTCACACAATCCAAAAGTGTCCAGTGTCCAAAAGTGTGTGCAGAGATTCAAAATCTCCCTTATCCTCTAGTCACTTTGGTCACAGCTGTGCCATCGAGCCTGTGACATAGCGCTCAGATATCAGTGGGCCTCACACAATCCAAAAGTGTCCAGTGTCCAAAAGTGTGTGCAGAGATTCAAAATCTCCCTTATCTTCTAGTCACTTTGGTCACAGCTGTGCCATTGAGCCTGTCACATAGCGCTCAGATATCAGTGGGCCTCACACAATCCAAAAGTGTCCAGTGTCCAAAAGTGTGTGCAGAGATTCAAAATCTCCCTTATCCTCTAGTCACTTTGGTCACAGCTGTGCCATCGAGCCTGTCACATATCGCTCAGATATTCATTGGGCCTCACACAATCCAAAAGTGTCCAGTGTCCAAAAGTGTGTGCAGAGATTCAAAATCTCCCTTATCCTCTAGTCACTTTGGTCACAGCTGTGCCATCGAGCCTGTGACATAGCGCTCAGATATCAGTGGGCCTCACACAATCCAAAAGTGTCCAGTGTCCAAAAGTGTGTGCAGAGATTCAAAATCTCCCTTATCCTCTAGTCACTTTGGTCACAGCTGTGCCATCGAGCCTGTCACAAAGCGCTCAGATATTCATTGGGCCTCACACAATCCAAAAGTGTCCAGTGTCCAAAAGTGTGTGCAGAGATTCAAAATCTACCTTATCCTCTAGTCACTTTGGTCACAGCTGTGCCATCGAGCCTGTGACATAGCGCTCAGATATCAGTGGGCCTCACACAATCCAAAAGTGTCCAGTGTCCAAAAGTGTGTGCAGAGATTCAAAATCTCCCTTATCCTCTAGTCACTTTGGTCACAGCTGTGCCATCGAGCCTGTGACATAGCGCTCAGATATCAGTGGGCCTCACACAATCCAAAAGTGTCCAGTGTCCAAAAGTGTGTGCAGAGATTCAAAATCTCCCTTATCCTCTAGTCACTTTGGTCACAGCTGTGCCATTGAGCCTGTCACATAGCGCTCAGATATCAGTGGGCCTCACACAATCCAAAAGTGTCCAGTGTCCACAAGTGTCTGCAGAAATTCAAAATCTCCCCTGTCCTATAGACACCTTGTAGTTGTACCTTGTTTTACATTACTATATAGTTTGTTGGATTTTGTCTACATTTCTACCAAAAATGAGGAAGGCTGGTGGAAGAGGCCGTGGAATTGGGCAGGGGTTGGCAGCTGGTAATGATGGTGTTGGTGGTGGATCTGATGGTAGTGGCAAGAGCAAAATAGGACCGAATGCAGGAGGTGTTGAGCCTGCGTCATCGCCTGGCTACATAAGGCCTCGAACGCTTAGTTTTCTAGGAGTTGGCAAACCGCTTTTAAAGTCAGAGCATCAGGAAAAAGTTTTGTCTTACATTGCTGACTCAGCCTCCAGCTCTATCGCCTCCTCTTCTTCAGTTGTAAAAAGTAAAAGCACTGAGTCGTCATTGGAGGCTCATGTTCATGAACCACACCTTTCCTTGTGTCCTTCACCCCAACCAAGATTGAAGGATGACGCAGGCCATACTACTGATTACTCCATGGAGCTGTTTTCACATACCATGCCTGGATTATCAAGTCAAATGGTGAATTACCCAGGCCAAGATGAATCTGACATGGAGTGCACTGATGCACAGCCGCTGATGGATGATTCTGCTGGTACATTCACTCAGAGCACTACATTGTCCTCGCAGTGTACAGAGCCAGATTCTGACCCTGATGAGACTCAGGTGCCCCTTCCCGCACACTATACCACCATACACGGTGACACAGAGGAAGGTGCACATGACATAGAAGAGGAGGTGATGGATGACCCAGTTGTTGACCCAGATTGGCATCCATTGGGGGAAGAGGGTGCTGCTTCCAATAGCTCAGATGAGGAGCATCCACAGCAGACATCGACATCGCAACAGCTGTTATCTGGCAGGCCCATAGCACTCCAAAGACAAGTTCCAAACATCAAAAGAGTTGCTGGACAGCTTGTCCAGAGGGTCAAAAGATCACAGCGTGCTAGGCCGCAAAATGTCTGCCAAAGTAGGAAGAGTGCAGTGTGGCACTTTTTTGAACAAAATCCTCATGATCAGGCCAAGGTTATCTGTAAGAAGTGCGCAAAGACCTTTAGCCGAGGGAAAAATCTGAAAAATTTGAATACCAGTTGCATGCTTAGACATTTAACCAGCATGCACTTGCAAGCGTGGACACAACACCAAACCTCAAGTGCCACATGTGCAACTGATCACAACGAAGGTAGTCAGCAACGCTACATTGTTTCCCCCACTGTAAGCCCACCGGTTAGCACAGCAGCAAATGTTGAGGTGTTGTTGCAAGGCCACAGCAGTCAGGGAATCCCACTGTTATATCAACGAAAGACTGATTCTAAGCCATCAGAAAGAACACCAACTCCATCACCATCATCAACCCTCTCTCAGTCCACCCTGTCCACCGCTACTTCCACCATATGCAGCTCTCAAGTCCAGCTCACCCTCCCAGACACTATGAGTAGGTCAAGAAAGTACTCAGTCTCTCATCCGCGTACACTGGGTTTGAACGCCCACATTGCCAAACTAATCTCGTTTGAGATGATGCCCTTTCGGTTGGTGGAAAGCACAGCTTTCCGTGAACTCATGGCCTATGCAGTACCACGCTATGACCTACCCAGTCGCCACTTCTTCTCTCGCAAAGCCATCCCAGCCCTCCACCATCATGTGAAAGACCGCATTGTCCATGCACTCAAGCAGTCAGTGAGCGGAAAGGTGCACCTCACAACTGATGCATGGTCCAGTCGGCATGGCCAGGGCCGTTACGTGTCCATCACTGTGCACTGGGTTAATGTGGTGGATGCAGGGTCCACAGGGGACAGCGGTGGTGGGACAGTGCTGCCTAGCCCACGGTACAGGAAACAGTTGGCTGTAGGCGTTCGACCCTCCTCCTCCTCCTCCTCCTCCAGAAGCGAAAGCTCGTCCACAGAGCGCAGTCGTACGAGCACTCCATCTGCAGCTGCCACTGTTGCACATGATGTGTCCCCCTATCGAGCAGCTAGTGGAAAGCGTCAGCAGGCTGTGTTGCAGATGATGTGTTTGGGCAACAGACACACCGCCGAGGTGCTGGCCGAGTACTTGAAGCGACAAACTGAGTCATGGCTGGGCAGTGTACATCTTGAGGCAGGCAAGGTAGTTAGTGATAACGGCCGTAATTTTGTGGCAGCCATAGCCCTTTCAAAACTCAGCCACATACCTTGCTTGGCTCACACCTTGAACCTGGTGGTGCAGTGCTTCCTCAAAAATTATCCGGAGTTAACAGCCCTGCTCCAGAAGGTGCGAAGACTGTGCGCGCACATCCGCCGGTCGCCTGTACACTCCGTTCGTATGCAGAAGCTGCAGCGATTGCTCCACCTTCCCAACCACTGCCTCATTATCGACATTGCAACAAGGTGGAACTCCACCCTGCACATGGTGGAGCGGCTGTGCGAGCAGAGGCAGGCCATAATGCATTTGTGGGAGGATACACGGCCAGGCACTTTGAGAGCAGACATGGAGTTGACAGGTGTGCAGTGGTCGAAGCTGAAAGACCTCTGTAAAGTCCTTCAGTGTTTTGAGGAATGCACATGGATGGTAAGCGCAGACGACGCCATCCTAAGCATGAGCATCCCACTTATGCGTCTGCTCATGCAAACTTTGACGCACCTTAAGGAGCAGGCGTCTGCAGCCAATGTTGATGAGGAGGAAGAGGAGGAGGGAATCCTTGATGACATTCAGCCATTGTCTGCTCAGGGACCTCTCCTGGACGAGGTGGAGGAAGAAGAGGAGGAGGAGGATGATGATGGGGATGATTACTTAGGGGAGGAGGATGCATCTCGTGGGGCAAGTGAAAATGTTGGCGTGGCAAGGTCTGGTACAGGGTTTGTGCGTGACTGGAGGGATGTGGATTTGCCAGAAAGTGCTCCTCCACCCAGCACTCGCAGTGCATCATTGACACCGGGAACATTGGCCCACATGTCAGATTATGCCTTGCAAAATGATGAACGATGACGACTACTGGTTGGCCAGCATCCTGGATCCACGCTATAAAGGCAAATTACAAAACATCATGCCACAGGAGAACCTTGACCTAATATTGGCTAATAAACAAGCAACTCTGGTAAATCGGTTGCTTGAGGCATTCCCAGCACACAGCAGCGGTGATGGTTCTCACACGAGCCGTACGGGCCGGGGGCAGCTTGGCAGAGGTGTTCGTGGTGCACACAGCAGAAGTGGCGTTGGAGACAGGGGTTTCATGACAATGTTGTGGACTGATTTTTCAAATACCGCTCACACAACTGGTAATACTGCATCGATGGAAAGTGACAGGAGACAGCAGTTGTCAACTATGGTTACAAACTACTTTTCCTCCCATATCGATGTTCTCCCACACAGGTCATTCCCCTTTGACTATTGGGCCGCTAAACTGGACACCTGGCCTGAATTGGCCCAATATGCCTTACAGGAGCTCGCTTGCCCAGCTGCAAGTGTGCTATCGGAAAGAGTCTTCAGTGCAGCTGGATCAATCCTGACAGAAAAAAGGACCCGTCTGTCAAACCAAAATGTGGATAACCTAACCTTCATTAAAATGAACCATGCATGGGTTTCCAAGGATTTTGTCCCACCTTCCCCTGATGACACATAGGGTGACAGAAAAATGGCTTGCTTTGGTCCACCTCTTCCTGGGACTTCACCTATTTCGCCTTTTGCATCAGCTGAATGTCCAACATCAACATATGCCACTTTCTAAAACTCCCTAACTGTGCTGCCTCCCCCCCCATGGCCGGGGTCACCACCTAGCGCACGACACCGTGCGAGTGCCGTTGCCCTGGACAGGTGGGTAGGCCGACTCTTGGGCGCGGGCACTGGCACAGGGTCCCTCATAGTGCAATCAAGTGTCTCTGACGGTGGTGGTGCACATCCGCCGTCAGACACACCGTTATACTATGAGGGGCCCAGTGCCAGTACCGACGCCCACGAGTGGGCCCCCCTTGCTTGGGCAGGCCCCCAGCATTTGCAATCTTTACCTCTCCCTGCTCCTCCGCTGTGTAATCTGGGCCGTCAAATCCATACTGTGCCTGACACCGTCTGAGCCTGCCTCCTGATGTATAGACATATATTTTGAATGTGTACGCTATCCATACATGTTATCTGGGGATACGGTACCCTTTCTAACCTTTGTGCAATCACGTGCAATCCATACTGGGCCTAACACCGTCTGAGCCTGCCTACTGAGACATATATGTTGAATGTGTACGCTATCCATACATGTTATCTGGGGATACGGTACCCTTTCTAACCTTTGTGCAATCACGTGCAATCCATACTGGGCCTAACACCGTCTGAGCCTGCCTCCTGAGACATATATTTTGAATGTGTACGCTATCCATACATGTTATCCGGGGAAACGGTACCCTTTCTAACCTTTGTGCAATCACGTGCAATCCATACTGGGCCTAACACCGTCTGAGCCTTCCTCCTGATGTATAGACATATATTTTGAATGTGTAAACTATCCATACATGTTATCTGGGGATACGGTACCCTTTCTAACCTTTGTGCAATCACGTGCAATCCATACTGGGCATAACACCGTCTGAGCCTGCCTCCTGAGACATATATTTTGAATGTGTACGCTATCCATACATGTTATCTGTGGATACGGTTCCCTTTCTAACCTTTGTGCAATCACGTGCAATCCATACTGGGCCTAACACCGTCTGAGCCTGCCTCCTGAGACATATATTTTGAATGTGTACGCTATCCATACATGTTATCCGGGGATACGGTACCCTTTCTAACCTTTGTGCAATCACGTGCAATCCATACTGGGTCTAACACCGTCTGAGCCTGCCTCCTGAGACATATATTTTGAATGTGTACGCTATCCATACATGTTATCCGGGGAAACGGTACCCTTTCTAACCTTTGTGCAATCACGTGCAATCCATACTGGGCCTAACACCGTCTGAGCCTTCCTCCTGATGTATAGACATATATTTTGAATGTGTACGCTATCCATACATGTTATCTGGGGATACGGTACCCTTTCTAACCTTTGTGCAATCACGTGCAATCCATACTGGGCCTAACACCGTCTGAGCCTGCCTCCTGAGACATATATTTTGAATGTGTACGCTATCCATACATGTTATCTGGGGATACGGTACCCTTTCTAACCTTTGTGCAATCACGTGCAATCCATACTGGGCCTAACACCGTCTGAGCCTGCCTCCTGAGACATATATTTTGAATGTGTACGCTATCCATACATGTTATCCGGGGATACGGTACCCTTTCTAACCTTTGTGCAATCACGTGCAATCCATACTGGGCCTAACACCGTCTGAGCCTGCCTCCTGAGACATATATTTTGAATGTGTACGCTATCCATACATGTTATCCGGGGAAACGGTACCCTTTCTAACCTTTGTGCAATCACGTGCAATCCATACTGGGCCTAACACCGTCTGAGCCTGCCTCCTGATGTATAGACATATATTTTGAATGTGTACGCTATCCATACATGTTATCTGGGGATACGGTACCCTTTCTAACCTTTGTGCAATCACGTGCAATCCATACTGGGCCTAACACCGTCTGAGCCTGCCTCCTGAGACATATATTTTGAATGTGTACGCTATCCATACATGTTATCTGGGGATACGGTACCCTTTCTAACCTTTTTGCAATCACGTGCAATCCATACTGGGCCTAACACCGTCTGAGCCTGCCTCCTGAGACATATATTTTGAATGTGTACGCTATCCATACATTTTATCCGGGGAAACGGTACCCTTTCTAACCTTTGTGCAATCACGTGCAATCCATACTGGGCCTAACACCGTCTGAGCCTGCCTCCTGATGTATAGACATATATTTTTAATGTGTACGCTATCCATACATGTTATCCGGGGATACGGTACCCTTTCTAACCTTTGTGCATTCACGTGCAATCCATACTGGGCCTAACACCGTCTGAGCCTGCCTCCTGAGACATATATTTTGAATGTGTACGCTATCCATACATGTTATCCGGGGATACGGTACCCTTTCTCACCTTTGTGCAATCACGTGTAATCCATACTGGGCGTGAGAACGGCTGGCGAGCTGTTAAGCAAGCTACAGCACCTGTGGTTTGCACACGTAAGTTTTTCATTTTTTCAGGAATGACGGTTAGGCCTAATTCCGGAACTGCGGTTGACCTGCACTTACTGGGAAATCATTGTTCGCGGGTAATAATTGTAATCAGTGATCCCCATCACTAACGTTGTTCAGCGGGTTATCTGCACCTGTAAGCGATAAACACTGGCCTTTTCAGTGTAGCGCACATGCAGCCACGGACATGTAAGGGCATGACACACCAGTTATTGGCCAATCTCATGTGCCAGAGCCTCACGTGTCCCTCTAGTAAGCCGGACTCAGACCGCGTGGCATGACGGAGTCTCGTTCGTTAACAGAATTAAGCTTGCAATGTGTGCATCTGTTCTGTAGCTGGCATGGTTGAGGTTTCCCAGGTGGAGTCGAATTTAACCGTAGGCTCCACTCCTGGTGGTGCCCTTCTGGACATTCCTTTAAGGTTCAGCTTTGCAACCATACTGCCCACGTAAAACAAACACTTTGCCTTCATGAACGCTGTTTGGAGGGTCATGACTCGTGGGAATAACGCCGCCCAATCAGTTAACCTGCTAGAGAGATCCTTCGTTGCTCCCAAGCATGACATCACACTCCCTAGGAAGAAGGTAATGCCACTGTGGCGACCGTACTCCTGGGGGCGACACAAGTGCACTGATGCCCAGCCACTGCTCTATGAATCTGCTGGTACATTGACCCAGACCACTACATTCCCCTCGCATGCTACCCGGCCTGAATCTGACCCTGATGAAACTCAGGTTACCCTTCCCATATACAGTTCCATCTTACACGGTGACAAAGAGGAAGCTTCAGATGAAAGTGCAGGTTCGGCCCACCCGCCATCAGACACACCACCGTACTATCAGGGGCCCTGTGCCAGTGCCGTCGCCAACGAGTGGGCCCCCCCTGCTTGCCCAGGATCACAGCACTTGCAAAGTTGAAATACTGTGCAGTGAGATGGAAGATGGGGACGACGAGGAGTCTAGACTAGTACAGGGATTCCCTAGCGAGGAGACTTATTTGATTGTTTTCAATGTTGGGACAGCAATTTTTGGGGGGCACTATACTCTGGAGAATGATAGATGGGGCCCACCATACACTGGAACATTCCAAAGGTGGACATCAGACACTGGAGCAGCATTTACAGGGCCCATTATACACTAGAGCATTCGAAATTGGGCCCATTATGTTTGGAGCATTATTTGGGCCCATAAGACAGTGGAGCTTCATCCATGGGGACCAACATATACTGTAGCATTATGTGGAGCTCATCATATACTGTTTCAAACATTATATGGGACCAATGATTCTGTATGGAGAAATAGATGGGCCTCGTCATGAGATGTAAAAAGTGAGGTATTTTTCATTGTACTATACCGCTATTTCTCTGCCGTATCGGAGCATGATGAGTTGTGGTATGTGTTAAAGGGGCGCTCTTTCGCCCAGGGCACATGAAAACCTGCAGCCAGCCCTCCCCCCCACACCTTTAGCCAAATAACCCCCATTTTTCAGTGCGTAACTTGTATTATGAAGTTAATTAAGGTTGACAAGCTTAAGTAAGAAGAATTGATGCTTTTGGCATTCAAATGGGCACTGTAGGTGTGTTTCCTGTCCTCCTCTCACTGCCGACTTTTATTCCCCATTGACTTACATTGGGTTTCGTGTTTCGGGATGACCCCGACTTTTCCCTATAAGCGGACGATCTTGCTCGACCCGACTTTTGGAAAAGTCGGGTTTCACGAAACGAAACGCGACCCTAAAAAAACAAAAGTCTCTCAACTCTATTCTCTAATACAGCAAAAGGCTAATGGGGATAACAAGGAACAGGGACAAGTAAAGCCAACAATACAATAAAATATAACTTATCACTCAGGCACCGTCACGGTTGAACTACTGACTGTGGCTGGTGCTGCCTAGATTGCGTCGCAGTGGGGGTCTGTCACAATCCTGAGGTAAATGATGCAGTATCTTTTGACGTTGACGGTGTCCTTCTGTGGTCCTGACGATGACGGCGTCTCCTCGGGATCCTAATGCGGGTCTTGGGTCCAGCAGATGAAAATGGATACATCCTTATCCTCAGCGGTGAGTGTCCCAACACTACGGAGATTTGCAGCACTGCCTAACCACAGTTTACAATGGGCAGCCCGATTTGCTGTGTCGAATCGACACACGCCTAAGTCCCGTTCACAGACCTTGTCTCTCGCGGTCAGTACTGTCAGCGGGGGCAGCTGTGGCAGTGTTGTCGGCTGTGTCAACGATCTCAGCAAGGGCAGTGATATCGGCTGAGACAGCGGTGTCTGAGCGGTACTCAGTCGACGATCTTCTGTCAAATCGCTCTGCCGTCCCAGGCTCTGCTCTGCCTAGATGCCTCTCAGCTGATTTTATTTCAGAGGCGTCCTGCGTGCCAGAAGTTCCCGCCCAAACTGTCTGGTCACTCGCGCGCTGCAGCTCTGTCCGCTTAGCCATGCCCCCTTTTCTCAAACACAGAGTACGGTCTGGAGTCTCAAGCTTTCTACCCCGCAATATAGGTGACAGCCCCGATGGTTCTGGACCCTTTATGGAGGAGACATGCCTAGTTAGTTCCTTCCCCTTACAGGATCACCACCACCAGGAGCAAAACAGTAACAATGTAGTGACTTCACAAGACTCTGCATAACTAATCATATGCAAAAAAGATGCAAGTCAAATTTATTTATGAGATAACCAAGATGACTGCCTATAAAATGATGGTAGTCTCATCTTTGAAGCAGCAGTGGATGGCAAGATATGAAGCCTGAGAGTCAAAAGTTCAAAACATTGTTACCCTTTTGCTCCTCAGTGTAGTGCAGTCATCATATTATATAGGTCTGTGTACTTATAATTGCTCATTTTTTTCCTTCAACACAGTTAATTATTCTCTTTTCCATTAGGTCTATGACATCACATGATTAAAAACAAACTAGCTGAATCCTTCTAAGTTCTATGTAGAAATAGAAAGTCTCTTTTCCCTGCATGTGTCATCATTAGAACTACAATTGTATCTCACTGCAAAGTCCCTGACAAGGGGGAGGAGGGACTAGCTGGGTCAGGAACAGAAGAGTGGCATGATACATGCAGGGAAAATAGACTTGCTGTTTCTACATAGAGAAAAGAGAAGAATTAGCTGGGTCAAAAGGCAAAATGAGCAATTTTAAGTACACAGTGCTATATAATATGATGACTGCAATATATTAAGAGGATGAAAACTTTGCTGTGAGGAGGAGGAATGTTTCTTTAAAAATGATAAATAGAAATCTTGCAATTTTTACACTGGCCACTGGGAATTTTTTAGACTCTGTTGTTTCAGAAAAATCACATATTCATCGGTTTCAATAGTCAGATTTTATTTTTATATGGAAGCAGCTAATGAGCATGTGCAAAGGTCATCGTGAAAGGAGATGAATTGGGCCAGGTATGATAGGTGTGATATCAAATATTGGGATTGGTGGATCCTGTGTTTTTGTAGGAAGGAGGGCCCTCGCAGAGTGTCCGGGCCGGAACCAAGGGGACCGCCATCTAGGTTCCTAAGGGAACTGTACCCGGGGGGGCGGAGGAGGAAAGTAGATGGCTGAGAGTGACAGAACAGAAGGGGGAGGGGCGAGTATAAAAGGGGCAGGGAACGCGCAGTGGAGTGAGTCAACTGAACGGCAGAGACAGAGCAGGAGACTGTGGGAGTGTCAGAGAGCCGGAGCCACAAACTGACCAGACAGAAGGCCAGCAGCAGAGGGGAGACTTACAGAGGCCTGCTGGGAGAAGGCGCCGAGCTTACCGACAGGAGACTACCGCTTCACTCCAGTCTGGAGTCGCGGCCTTCCCACTGTCATCCGCGGCCATTGCCGCTGTACTTCATCCCGTTGCGTTTGTTTGTGCTGAGTCCCTGCGAGGACAATTGCTGTTACTTTGTTTTGGTTGCTTAGGATAGCCCAAGCAGCTTCCATTTATAAAAGTTACTGTCCAAAGCACAAATCAGTCTCGCGTCTCGTCACTGCATCCTGCGTACCTGCTTTTACCAAATTTGGCGTAGTCGGCAGGATGAAGTCTCCGAGCGTGGACAACGGCGCCCCAGAAAACGAGGGCCCCCAATCCAGCATTTCGTTGGGGGCTATGCTGAGCAACCCGATGACTCCTGACCTGGAAGCCGAAGTAGCATTCATGGCATTAGATGGGGAGGCTCGGGATTCAGTAATATTGAGGCACCCGGGACACCGCACCCCTTTGGTAGAGTTTTGCAGATTTTAGAACAGACCCATGGGAACCCAACCAACGTGGGACAGTTAAGGACCTGGTTGTTCAGTTGGATGCAGGGGGAGGGGGAGACCATCACCCAGTATATGAATGTCCTCCAAGAGTTACACACGGCCAACGAACGGAAGGACGGCGTAGGGGTAGGACCTATCGACATTACACTATGCGACCTGTTGGTGACTGGACTGCGGGACCCGTTAACAAAGCAGGCATTACGGGAGCAGGTCCAGAGTGAACCTACGTATGGACTTTTCAGAGGTGGGAAGTCAAGCACGTGCTCGAGAGCAGGAGCAGGGAATGGCGGTCCCTGTGGGCAAGGTTCGGAGTGTGGAGGCCTCAATGAATGCAGTCAAGGAGCCCCAATGGGTAGAGGAGATGAAACAAGAGTTGAAGAACATCAAGGGCGAGTTGGCCGAAGTGAAAAGAAGGACTGAGTCTGGGACTGGACGGCCTAGCTTCAATCCCGGTCCCTGGGGGCCTCTCCCTACCCAGGGTTGCCGGTCATCGCAGACCCGGTGCTATGAGTGCGGGGAGCCGAGCCACTTGGCTGAGAGTGTCAGCGGCGTTAGAGATACCCACCCCGGTGGCCATTAAACTAGAGGGCTTCGGGCTGGGGGGACGCCGCTCGGAGGCAGAAACCACGATTAGGGGTGGTAGAAGTCCCGAAGATTTGGTCGCAAAGTGTCCGGTGGTATGGGAAGAAGTCGAGGGCTGTGCCGTCCGGTGCCTAGTGGACACGGGGTCACAAGTAACAACTATACCTGCAACTTATTTCCGGCAGAACTTCCCCAAGGCAGCGAGACCCCAGTGGGGGTCCATGATCAGACTGGTAGCCGCCAATCAACTACCGGCCCCTGTTGCCGGAGTGAAGGTGACACTGTGTGGTAAATCCCTCGGCCACAGAGGAGTGGTTCTGACTCAAGGGGAAACCAATAAGTAGCATCCAGTCATTCTGGGCATGAACATACTGCGGGAGTTCGGCAATCTGCTCCTCAATGATCCCACGCATGAGACCCTGAAGCAGTGGGGTTCCCACACGGCCGAAGGACAGGTATTCCAGCAGTTGGTGCGGGAAGCGTGAGTACTCCAGGACTGCCGGGAGGACGAGGCTCTGGGCAAAGACATCACGCCAGCGGCTCCCCTGCTTGTGCTGCCCCCCTGGGCAGACAGTGGTGGCCCTGCCGATCCGAGCCTCGATACCATTGGAGGGCGTGGAAATGCAGGTGGAGCCATGCTACTCGGAGCGCTTGCCTCCTGGCATACTGGTGGCCCGCTCCCTGACCACAGTGCAGAAGGGGACCATCCTGGTGCGCTGCGCCAACCTTGAAGACCAAGACATCATCCTGAAGCCCCGGACCGAAATGGCCAAGCTAGTAAGGCCTTTGGAAGAAGTGCTGCCGGCCCTTGCAGTCCAATTGAGAGTGCAACCCGAGGACCCTTGGGCAGTGACTACCCAGACTCTACAGGCTGCCGAGGCCTCAACTCAGGAGAAGGGTCGAAACATCCTGGAACAAATGTGGGCCGAGCTCTCCGGCCAGACTGCAGCTCAACTTTCCCAGATAAAAACACTGCTCGGACAGTACCACAAGTCCACAAGGTATTTGCTAATCACGAGGATGATTTTGGATGCACCACCGCCATCACCCATGGAATTCCCACGGCAGGAGCGGCCCCCATCCGCGAACGGTATCGGCAGATTCCTCCACAGCTCTACCAAGAGGTGAAAACATTACTGGCTCAAATGCTGTGAAAGGGAGTCATCTGAGAAAGCAAAAGCCCCTGGGCAGCTCCCATCATGTTGGTCCGCAAAGAGGATGGCACCCTACGGTTCTATGTGGACTATCGAAAGCTGAACGCCTGTACCATCAAAGACTCGTACCCACTACCTCGTACAGAAGAATCCTTGTCCGCCTTGGGGAAGGCGACGTACTTCTCAACTTTGGATCTGGCTAGAGGGGACTGGCAGGTGCCCAAGTCGGAAGAAGACAGGGCTAAGATGGCGTTCATTCTTCCCATGGGACTTCTTGAGTTCAATCGGATGCCGTTCGGGCTGGCCAATGCCACGGAACCTTTCAGCGGTTGATGGAGCAGTGTCTGGGGATCTCAATTTCAAGGCCACGTTAATATACCTAGATGATATCATCATCTATGCTGCCACATTTGAGGACCACCTGAGGCGGTTGGGGCAGGTACTTGGCTGCCTGCAAAAGTACGGGTTGAAGGTAAAACCCCAGAAATGACACCTATTTCACATCCAGATCGAATATTTGGGGCATATCGTCTCGGTGGAAGGCGGAAGACCATCCCAGGAAAAGGTTGCTGCCATCCAGGGATGGCCTACCCCCGAGACGATAAAAGACGTGTGGGCCTTCCTGGGGTTGGCCGGATACTACCATCTTTTCGTAAAGAATTTTGCACATCGAGCCTGAATCCTGCACGACCTGCTGAAAGGGGCTCCCGCCAAGGCAAATGGGCAGAAAATCCAGTGGCAACAACCACAAGAAGAGGCCTTCCAAGACCTTAAGGCTGCGCTCTTGGGTGCCCCGGTGTTAGCTTATGCGGATTTCTCACAACCGTTCATCCTACACACTGACGGAAACCTCCACAGGCTAGGAGCTGTATTGTCACAGGTTCAAGACGGCCGGGAGAGAGTGATCGCGTATGGAAGCCGCTCACTTCATGATTCCAAGCGCAACCCTGACAATTACAGCGGACCGACAATAACCCGCTGGCCCATTTGGAGAACGCCAAACTGGGGGCTCTGGAACAAAGGTGGGTGGCCCGGATGGCTAAATTCAACTATAAGATCATCTATAAACGAGGGGCCGAAAATGTACACGCTGACGCCCTCTCCAGGATCTGACATACAACTCCTGGGAAGAGTCGAGACGACGAACTGGAAGGAAAAGAGATACCGTTCGCCCTCACTGCCGCCATGCTCACTGCTGCCACCCAGAAAGTATCCCCCTCGGAACCCCTAAGGGGCATGCTGGAGCAATCCCATGATAAATGGATACAACAGCAGCAAGAAGACGAAGAAATTGGGCTCCTACGGCAATGGGTAGCTGCTGGCAAACTACCCGCTGACTCCCAAAGACAGACTTTGACTCAAGATATGTCACTGATGTTACGACAATGGGAGAGACTGGTCATCAGAAGGGGACTATTGTATCATAAAACAACATCACGGACAACATCTAGGACGATTTGGCATGTAGTTGTGCCCGGAGCCCAACTCAACGAACTGGCCCGAGAAGCCCACGAAAAAGGGGCCCACTTCGGGGCTCAAAAGACCTTGCAATGGTTGCAGCAGATAATTTACCATCCACGCTTGCATGCTGCTGTGGACGAGACTTGCCGCTCCTGCCGCCTATGCGAATTAGCCAAATCGCCCGCACAGCGAGCCCCAGTGCAAACAATAGTGACCTCAGAGCCCCTCGAGCTTTTGATGGTAGATTACTTGACCATTTACCCCGCATTCCAGGGGTACGAACACTGCCTTGTCATGGTAGACCATTTCACTAAGTTCGCCGTGGTCACTCCCACCAGAGACCAAACCACAGAGTCGGCCGCCTCCGCAATCTGTAGAAACTTTATACAAGTGTACGGCTGCCATCAACATATACATTCCGACCAAGGAGCATGCTTTTTGGGAAAAATTATGGAGGAGCTACATCATCTCTATGGTATCGACAAATCCAGGACCATGCCATACCACCCGCAGGGAAACAGGGCCTGCGAACGATTTAATCGGACATTAATTCAATTGTTGCATACCCTGGAGAGTGACAGAAAGGCACGCTGGCCCAAATATGTCCCTGAACTAGTATCAGTCTATAACAACGGGTGCTCTGAGTTACCGGCTATACCCCCTACTCCCTGCTATTCGGGCGAGAAGGCAAAGGGATCACGGAGGTAGAGTTGGACCCAGAGGAGTCCCAGCCCTGGAGCGGAGTATCATCATGGTTACGAAATCACCCACACCGGCTGCAAACCCTCCACTGAATTGTCCATACCAAGCTCCAAGACTTAGAACACACAGGAAGGAATCTACCTCCACCCCCCAACCTCCAAATCAGAGACCGGGTACTCGTACTAGACCAACGCCTCCAGAACAAATTAGAACCACGCTGGGAAGAAAGTCCCTAACGAGTCTTATGCCGCATAAACCCCGATGGACCTGTATACGAAATACGACCCGAGAAAGACGGAACACTGTCCACTCGCATTGTGCACCGTAATATGTTACGCCCATGTACTTCCACCGACCCTGTACAACCTGAGCCGACCCCCCAGGTCTCTGAACCACTGCCAGTGGCCTGGGACCCGGATGACGAGGAAGACTTCCCCATGATATCCGTGGGCTCTCCACTCAATGACTACTCAACTGACCCAATTAGCCTGCCGGAACCAGCTAGCCCACCACCGTCCACCACCCCAGAAGACACCACCATAGTCGAACTTAGACGCTCCGAGCGCTCAACAGCTGGCAAACCCCCCAAACGATACGAACAGGACCAGTTCATATGGCAACAAAAACTGACATCTCCACAGGCCAACCCAAGCCTACTAAGGACCTCGCCTGAGGACTGGTGAGCATACACAATGGGGGAGTGTAGGAAGGAGGGCCCCAGCAGAGTGTCCGGGCCGGAACCAAGGCGACCGCCATATAGGTTCCTAAGGGAACTGTACCCGGGGGGCGGAGGAAGGTGGACGGCTGAGAGTGACAGAACAGCAGGAGGGGCGAGTATAAAAGCTGCAGGGAACGCGCAGGGGAGTGAGTCAGCAGAACGGCAGAGATGGAGCAGGAGACTGTGGGAGCGTCAGAGAACCGGAGCCACAAACAGTGACCAGAGAGGAGGTCAGCAGCAGAGGGGAGAGTTACAGAGGCCTGCTGGGAGGAGGCGCCGAGCTTACCGAGAGGAGACTGCCGCATCACTCCAGTCCGGAGTCGTGGCCTGCCCACTGTCGTCCGCGGTCGTTGCCGCTGTACTCCAGCCCGTTGCGACCTGTCCGCTGCCACTCGCGGCCGCTGCCGCCCCACTCCAGCCCGCGGTTGCGGCCTGCCCACTGCCGCCCGCGGACGATGCTGCTCCACTCCAGTCCGCGGCTGTGGCCTGTCCATTACCGCCCGCAGCTGCCATCACCCCGCTGCAGTCGGCAGTTGGGGCCTGCTCCTCGCTAACAGAGAAACTCTCTGCACAGCCCCAGGTCGTGCATGCAGCCTACCAACAGCCACTCCTCATAACTGCGACTCACCTCTGCTCGGGGGCTGGGGTCTCCCTTAACCCGCTAACCGGCAGAACCCCGCTGCCTTCACAGGGGGTTGCCTCATCAAAGGACTCGCCCAGGGCCTGTTGTGCCCCCACCCCACCTGGGCGTTGGAGCGCCCGAAGACTATGCCAGATCCTCAGCAGCTGGGTCCAGTGGCTGCGACGCCAAAGCAGCAGCATCCGGGATGCCGAGGGACGTCAGGACGGATAAGTGACACTATAGAAACTAAGGACCCGTAGTCGGCCATACTGCGGCCCTATAGTAACCGGCCTTTGCCGGGGTAGTGGTGTTCTCCTTAATAGTGTTTGTTTGTGCTGAGTCCCTGCGAGGACAATTGCTGTTACTTTGTTTTGGTTGCTTAGGATAGCCCTAGTGGCTTCCATTTATAAAAGTTACTGTCCAAAGCACAAATCAGTCTCGCGTCTCGTCACTGCATCCTGCGTACCTGCTATTACCACATTTTCACCTGTGTGTAGCGGTGTTATCTGTCACTGTAATCCTGTCTCTGATGGTAATGAAACTGCTGAAAACTATCCCTGAAAGGACCGGAATTATGAGTCTAAAAAAGCCCCCGTGGCCAGTGTGAAAACGTCAAGATTTCTAATTTTATTTTTCAGTGGCTATGTCTCCAGTGACAGCTACATATTGATTTTAAAATTAAAATTTTGATTCATTTGATCAAAAAAGATAGACAATCTGTCTGAAATGTAAAAAAATAAATAAATCGCTGTACACAGATGCGTAAACTATTTCTATCCCCAATCTGACCTTGATCAGGCAGTGGGAACATCAGCTCAGGCAAGAGGGGAAAAGTTACTAATGAAAGAATCATTTCTCAGTTTGTTTCTCTTAGGATTTGGAACAATGCCTATTCATGTTATCATTTACTTTCATAGTAGCAATCTCAGTGGAAAAGAGACGAATTGAATCTCACTTTGATAAAGACATGGAGAAAAAATATGTTATTATGGCTGAGATAAAAAGAGTATATAAAAAAGGAGCTGAAGGTTAATGGAAATAGCATATTTATTCACAGAGGTCCGAAGATTTAAAACACCAGGTCACAAGGGAAAACAGCAAACTGGACAATTTATAGTTTAGTGGCGGGATTCATTTAAACTAGATAGATAGATAGATAGATAGATAATAGATAGCTAGATAGATAATAGACAGATAGATAAATGATAGATAGATAGATAGATAGATAGATAGATAGATAGATAGATAGATAGATAGATAGATAGATAGACAGACAGACAGACAGACAGATGGTAGATAAAAAAAAATGTGTTATTATTAGTGTTGAGCGATACCTCGGATTGGATCGGACCGATACCCAAAGATATCGGATATCGCCGATTCCGATAGCGGAAACCAATGCAAGTCAATGGGACACAAATATCGGAATGAAAATAAACCCTTACTTTCCTTGTAGGTTAATTCTACATGAAGGAAAACAACTAAGAATAATGTAGAATGTATTGGGGGAGGTGGAGGAGACATTAAAGGCATAGAGGTTCAAATGGAATAGCAGGAATTATTATTTTTTTTTTTTCTAAGACGTTCGGAGTTACAAAGATATTGACTATGTTAAGCTTTTTTATATTTTGTCATATATTTATGTTTCACTATTTCCATGCTCTTCACCTTCTTTTTTACTTCTCCCACACTTTCTCCTTCATCATCCTCTTCAGGGTCATCTTCTTGGTCTTCTTCGGGGTGGTCTTCAGGGTCATCGTCTCTAGGGTCGTCGTCAGGGAGATCCAGAGTGATTACCAAAAACCATTTCAAAAACTTGAACTTGGAAAAGTAGCAGAAGGTACAAGAAGGCTGAGGAACTGCCGAGAACCAGCTGACGGTACTGGAACCTGGATGGGTAGCCGAAGATACAAGAGTCAATAGAACTACGGAGGACCAGCTGATGGTACTGGAACCCAGTTACTAAGCAGGAGGTACCTGTGCCAGAAAGCACTACCAAGGACCGGCAGACGTTGGTGGAACTCGGATACTGAGAAGGAGGCACCTATGCCAAAGGCTCTGCCTGGAGCCAGCTGACGTTACTGGAACCCAGGGGGACGTATTCAAGATTGACTTCCAAAGAACCAGCTAATGGTACTGAAACTCAGATAGGCAGCAGAAGGTACACATGAAAAAAAAAGATGCAAGGCCGCAAGCCGTCCGGAGTTACCGAAACCCACAGTCCTACAGGGGGAGTTTGTCCTATTGGCACTACGGAACCAGCCTTCATTGCCAGATCCCGCAGCCCACATAAGAAGCACCTAAACTGCAGGCACCATATAGTCGGCTAACCCGACCGCAACACGTCAGTACAACATACAAAGACACTTCTGAGCATCAACTGGGGTGTTGGAGCCCAGGGTAAATAATAGAAACAGAGTGGAGGCAGAGGCCTAATTGGAGCAAGTTTAATATCTGTAGTAGTGTGAATGTGGACAGAGCAGGAGAAATTGCCGGACACACAGCAGGGGATCAGCTGACGTTACTGAACCCCAATAACACTGGAGCATGTGTTGACTGTGCAGATGGCACTCCTGAGCAGCAACTGGCGTTGTTGGAGGCCAGGAGAAATAATAGAAACAGAGTGGAGGCAGAGGCATAATTGGAGCAAGTTTAATATCTGTAGTAGTGTGAATGTGGACAGAGCAGGAGAAATTGCCGGACACACAGCAGGGGATCAGCTGACGTTACTGAACCCCAATAACACTGGAGAATGTGTTGACTGTGCAGACGTCACTTATGAGCAGCAACTGGCGGTGTTGGATCCCATGGGTTACAGTTCAGGTGGTAGAAACATGAACACAGCAGGAGACCTGGATACTGTTGCCAACCAATTATTTAATCTGGAAGAGGACTGGCAAATTACTGCGAGATCCAGGCCTTGTTTATTTTCAGAAAAGTAAGCCGTTCAACGTTATCGGAGGATAGTCACATGCGACGGTCTGTTAGTACACCACCTGCGGCACTAAATACGCGTTCCGATAATACACTAGCAGCAGGGCAAGCCAGCACTTCCAATGCATACTGGCTAAGCTCTGGCCATGTATCCAGCTTAGAGACCCAAAACTTGAAGGGGGAAGAGCCGTGTGGGAGAACACTGAGAGGGCAAGACATGTAGTCTGTCACCATCTGACGGAAATGTTGCCTCCTGCTGACTGGAGTCGTCTGTGATCATGTAGACATTTGTGGCGGGGACACAAAACTTTGCCACATTTGGGCCATACTGGTCTTGCCTTGTGCTGAGGCGCTGCTTCTGCTCACTCTTTGTGCAGAGCTTCCTCCATTGCCTCGACGCACTGAGCTGCTTTGTAAAGCACTAGCAGCACTGCTCTTGGGTGGAATGGAGAACATGATGGAATGCACCAGTGTGTCTTGGTGCTCCTGCATTTTACACTCCCGGTTCAACGGTGTTATGAGGCTTTGTAAGTTGTCCCGGTAGCGAGGATCTAGGAGGGTGTACATCATCTGCACTCGCCATCCGCGTGGAATCATCGAAGGCACGCAAAACGTAGCAGATGTCCTTCATAGAGGCCCACTCAGTGGTGCTGAAGTGTGAACGGCATGCAGTGCGACTTGTTTGCGCCTGATGCAGCTGGTACTCCATTACTGCTGCCTGCTGCTCACACAACCTCTCCAACATATGTAACGTTGAATTCCACCTGGTGGGTAGGTCACATATGATGCGATGTTCCGGAAGGCGAAATCGGCGCTGCAGAGCTGTAATGCGCGATCTTGCCATGCTGGAACGCCGCAAGTGAGCGCACTCTATGTGGACCTTGTGCAGCAGTGCATCAAGATCCGGATAGTCCCTCAAAAAACTCTGCACGACCAAGTTGAGCACAAGTGCCAGACATGGGATGTGAGTGAGGTTGCCTAGGCCCAGAGCTGCCACCAGATTTCAGCCATTGTCACACACTACCATGCCTGGCTGGAGATTCGCTGGCACAAACCACACGTCGCTCTCCTGCTTGATGGCATTCCAGAGCTCCTGCGCTGTGTGGCTTCGATTCCCCAATGAAATTAATTTCAATACGGCCTGTTGACGTTTGGCCATGGCTGTGCTCATATCAGTCGTAACATTTAAGCGTTCACGGGTCCATGTGGAGGTAGACTGTGACGGCTCCTGCAGCGCTGATTCAGAGGAACTGGAGTATGAGGAGGAGTCAATGTGTACAGACTGGATTCCTGCAATCCTTGGAGTTGGCAGAACACGGACAGTACCACTCTCAAGATCTGTACCCGGCTCCACATTTACCCAATGGGCAGTGAGTGAAAGATATCGTCCCTGTCCATGGTTACTGGTCCATGCATCGGTGGACAGGTGGACCTTGCTACTGACGGCGTTTAGTAGCGCATGTTTAATTTTTCCCTCCACATGCTTTTTCAGGGCAGGGACGGCTTGCCTGCTGAAATAAAAGCGGCTGGGCACGTTGTATTGTGGGACTGCCAATGCCACGAAGTTACGGAAGGTGTCAGTCTCCACCAGCCTGAATGAGAGCATTTCAAGGGACAGTAGTTTTGCAATGCCAGCATTCAGAGCTTGTGCTCGGGGGTGGTTTGCCGAGTATGGGCGCCTTTTCTCCCATGCCTGTGCTACCGATGGCTGTAGACTGGCCAGGGAGTGTGAGGATGACAGGGAGCGTGGTGCTGTGGGTGGAATGAGTCTCTGTACAACAGTGCCAGAGGTTCTTCCATGGCGATCCTGTGAGGAAGCCGAACCAGCTGTGTGTGAGCTGGAGGAAGAGGCTACAACACGAGCTGAAGAGGTGGTAGGTGGCGCTGTAGGTTGGCCTAGGTCTTCAGTGTGTCTTTGTAACTCCACCATGTGCTTGGTCCACACATGTTTCCACATATTTGTGGTATTGAGGTTGCTGACACTTTTCCCTCTTTTCACTTTCTGATTACACAGATTGCATTTGACAAAGCAAATGTCATCTGCAAATGTGTTAAAAAAGGATCAGGCACTGCAAGTCTTAGGAGCGCCCGTTTTGGGTTTTGGAAGAGGCATGCTCCTAATGGGTGCCAAAGTGGAGGCTACAGGCAACCAAGTCTGCCCCTCCCTCTCCCTCCTTTTTTGGCCTTTCGGGGAATCTCTTCGTCAGAGCTGCTCCCACCACCTTCCTGTACCTCACGCCATGATGGGTCAAGGACCTCATCATCTACACTACCCTCTTCAAATGATTGCTTCTCCTGGGTAGTCTTGACAGTACAGTACGCACCAGAAAATGGCACCTGAGTCTCATCATCAGATGCGTACTGAGGTGTGCTGACCATAGGCACTGGCCCACCTGCCTCTTCAGATTCAGAGAGACAAAGCTGTTGCGCATCACTGCATACTACCTCTTCTTCAAATTCTCGAATGCTGCTTGGCTGGCCCCCTCTTTCCAAGCCAACAGATTCAGAGAACAGAAGTAGAGATGGCTCCTGTCCAGGGCTCTCTGACTGCCTGGGTAATTTGGCAGGTGGTGAAAAGACAGATGGGTGCTCTTCAGTGCTCTGTACCTGTGAGGATCTGGAACTAATTGAAGTTGATGCATTAGCAGCCATCCATCCGACAACGGCTTCAATTTGCAGCAGTGGGGTACGGCGAGCTCCTACAAAGCTGCGCATAAATGACTGTTCCCTGGGAAAACTGGGGGATGCTGAGTCACTGGTGCCCGCAGCAGGCACAGAATCCCCACGTCCTCTCCCTGCAGAAACTCCACGCCCACGAACACGTGCCTTACTCCCTGCCTTCTTCATCTTGGTAGACTGATAAAGATAGGCAGAAAAGTACTAAGGGCTTAGTGTGCTTACTCCTGAACAGCTGCTAACAGGTATAAGAAGCACTAATTTTATAAAGTGTGGACTAGACTTTAATATGAGCTAATGTGGCCTACACAACTGTAAAGTGGAGGCTTTGGTGAACAGTATTAACTTTTTTTTTCACAAAAAGTCACTGGATGTGCCCAAAGATGTAAAACCGACAGTATCACAAACTTATTGTAGCTATTACAATGCAGGAAGGTAACCTACAATGCAATAGATGAGGCTACAAAAAATAGGCTAATACTAATCTGGCTGGGGCTGCAGGGCACAAACCAGCAGAAAGGCTCCTCTATCTACTCCTATATAGTGTTTGCAACCAATCTAGCTGGATATGGATGGAACCACACTAATAGGAGAAATCAGGAAAAATGAGCAGCACTAATGCAAAAAAGGACAATGTATGAGGCAGTGACGCACACTGAGTGGACTACAACCGGAGGTGGCTGCAGAACACACTACAGCGTGAGCTGCACTCACACACAGAGACCTCACAGATAGCTGTGAACAGCGCTGCAAGGCAAAAGAAAGCTACAGCGGTTGATAAAGTAGCCTGGGTAAAGCACAATATAGCAAATCGCTAGGTCACACTGTCCCTCAAACAGCAGCCTGCCCCTAACTGAATTCACAGCAGAGTGAACCCAAAATGGCGGCGGCGGCTTTTATAGTGCATCATGACTTCATTTCAGCAGCCAATCACAGCCATGTCAGTAGTTACATGCCTAACATGCTCTAACAGGATGTGCCCACACTTCTTAGGATCCTCATTGGCTGAATAAAATCAAACTGGCTAATTGCATTATGGGAGCTTCCGATTCCGGTATTCGATATGCAAAAAGTATCGGAACTCAGTATCGGAATTCCGATACTGCGAATATCAGCCGATACCCGATATTTGCAGTATCGGAATGCTCAACACTAGTTATTATGGCTGAGATGAAAAGAGTATACAAAAAAGGAGCTGAAGGTTAATGGAAACAGCATATTTATTCACAGAGATCCGAAGATTTAAAACACCAGGTCACAAGGGAAAACAGCAAACTGTACAATTTATAGTTTAATTGCAGGATTCATTTAAACTAGATAGATAGATAGATAGATAATAGATAGATAGATAGATAGATAGAATCTCATATTCATATATTCCTCCCAGCAACCATTGGTCTTTTCTTTTCAAAGCTTCTCATTGTGATGCAGATGTCAGTTTGAGAAGGAGCAGAAAAGGGAAAATTAAAGTAGGTGACACTTGGCTTGTTAAAGGGGTTTTCCACTTTCAGAAAAATTTTGCCTGCCAGCTCAATTAGTTCTTTAACGACAAACCACACTTTACCTACCCTCCCCAGGTCCAACATTGTGTCTCTTGTGCAGCTCCAGTGATTATATACAGGTTGCAACTATGACTTCATAAGGACACCGCTGCAGCCGGTCACTGAGATCAGTAGCTTTGTCGATGTAGATAGCACGAGCTGCGATTGGCTGCAGTGCCGTTGAGTTGACATCACCACACATATCAGATACATATGCGGCTCTAAGTTGGAGTCAGGAGACCTGCTGCCGGGCCAGGATTTGTGGTCCATGTACGGACCAGGAATTAGGCTCGTGATAACTTGGCTTAACTTTTGTATCCTTAGGTCACAGTCCGAGCATGTATATATGATATCTTCTGACCCGAACCCAACATCCTCTTTCGGTGGACAGTGAGGTCCCTACTTGAGAAACTGGCGGAGGAGTCCTGGTACAACAGAGAAATGAAAGAGCCCAGATCCTTAGAGTAAATGTTTAAAATTTATATTAAAAGTACATTAATAAGAAGAAACAGAATGACCCAGAAATGATTTTCGAGCCGTTCCCCACACTGAGTGAGAGGGTTGCTTGTGATTAGAGCGCACAGTCATTATCAGCCATTAGAACATATTGATAGTTATGAAGCCTCTTTTAGAAAGGAGACCGTTTGATTGTAGACCTTTTTCTTTAGCCTTTATGTGTTTATCTATTTTTCCCTTGATTATTTAATTATCTTTATTCTTTCTGCAGCCTTAAGTGATGACCTTTCAAGAGAACCTTTTTAGCCACTATTAGAAATGGAGGTAAGAAAATAAAGTCTATTCCTTAAAGATGCATTTACGCCGGCTGATGTAACCGGGAACGCGCATTCTCATCTCCCAGTTATCGTCATATCTAAACAAAATGCTTGTTTGTTGGGTGAAATGTTTTTTTAGGTTTGTTTAAAAATCATCGTTCTCAGCAGCACATCATCCTATATGAACCTGACGTGTGCCCCATCAGAGGTGTGGGCATGGTCGGACTACCTGGCAGCAGGTTCACTAGTCCTCTGGTGACAATCTCCTGCCGATAAAACAGGGATTTTATCAAAACTGCAGCAAGCAGCCCAGTAAGAGACATATCACTGAAATCAGACTCTCTGCCTCTGCATCGTGTTGCTTTCAGATCAGGTGACAAAAATCTGGTGACAGATTCCCTTTAAGTCATGTGTCAGTCGTATTTTAGATCAGTAACAATGTTTTAGGGTACATGTCCTTCATTAGACTTTTCTGTCTTCTAATGAAGCTTGTTCATAATAAAACCAGCACACAACATGATCATAGTTTATGCTTGAGGGTGAGTGTGTCCTTAGAAGTCTATTTGGCTTAGGGAGGTATGTTATCTCATATAGTAAAGGGTTATTCCCATCTACAAGATCCTATCCCAATATGTAGAAAGTATATTAATAATAATATTAGCAAACACCTCCAATTATCAATGTAGTGTAGTTCTTCTGATTAGCTATGTTGCTTACCCCATGTAAAAGGCAAAGCAGTAACATAGATTTCAATGTTTACGGCCACTAACAACTAAATAACTAACTGTCACTATATGAGTGGTGATAACCATGGATACCTAAGCTATTGCAATGCCCAGAACATAGGGTAAGTGACATAGCTCATGAGAAGAACTATTCTACAGTTCTCATTGGAGGTATTTGCTAATATTATTATTAGATCTACTACATATTGGGAAAGGATCTTGGAGATGGGGATATCCCTTTAATTCCAGTAAATCTGAAGGACAAGATCAAACATAAATTTCTTAAGCCAAAATCTTTTAAACCGAAAAGTTTTGCTGCCAAGTCCCATGCCTAATTTGAGTTTTCATAGACATATATAACCTCTAAGATATCACTTTTGAATAAGGTACAGATGAATATCTAAGTTACTGCATTGCCCTGCCCATGAGGTAAGCGACATAACTAAGCAGAAGAACTACACTACATTTCTAATTGGAGGTATTTGTTAATATTATGAATATTACACCTACTCCATATTGGGATAGGATGTTGGAGATGGGAATACCACTTTAATCCATATAAATTTGGATAACCGATAATCCACCCATTTATAGTTCACAGCTTCTTTTCTAGTTTTTACAAAAAACTTTTATTGTCGCCTGCGAGCAAGAACTGAGTTTAGAAAAACAGTTCTAAGATGTTATAGTTCTAGGTCCGGGGAGAATAATCATACCATAGCAGCTCTTATCAATAAATTGGAGTGTGAAGTGTTGCAGAAAGTTGTACATAAGTATTGTGATTTTTCACTTTCCCTGGATAATTGGGATAAGTGTCCTATTACTGTTTCCACAAATCTATAGAAATCTATACAGCAGTGACTTGACAGTGATTATGTAACACAGAGGCACCTGTCCTAAGTCATGCTCCTGAAAACTGCAGTGTATGTGGCATGTCACCTGTCAGTTTATGTAAGATCATCATTTCTAGCTGTGATTAATAATGTTTAGGTCCAACGTAGAATCAGAATGTGATATCTGCTGCTGTCTCTTTTATACAGCACCTAGATAGAAACAAAGTGAGCATATACCCCACTGTGAGTAAACAGTAATAGTACATATAAATATCATAGCATGCTTAGTAGGGATGGGCGAACCCGAACGGTAAAGTTCGGGCTCTGTACCAAACACCTGCTGTCTCTATGATGACTGAGTTACTGGTTGGGTTCAGCAACCCAAACAAAGCTTGCTGAAAGGCTGTGGCACAGCCAATCAACAAGCTTTACTGTGTGGGCACTTCACACTCAATCACAGTCATGTGATTGGCCGGCGCACGTTTCATAAAAAAGAAAAACTATTTTTGAAAAACAGCACAGGCAAAACCGACAGCTGCGGGCTACAGCTGTTATGGATGGTTGTGTCGGACCTTCTGGGGTTAATTTCTGTGGCCTCACTCTGATGGGGGGAGGGCTTTTCATAGCTTCACTCAGGCATTCCCCGCTGTCAGTTATACTTTTGCCCTCGGCATAGTTAAGTGACCCCTGTAAGTAGTGCTGTGTGTCTGCTTTTCTGCCTGATTACCTGCTTTTGACCCAGTCTGTTGCCTGTTACATTCTTGCCTACTGATTCGGTACTGTGTGTTTGTTCTCTTGGTTTCTGACTTTGGCTACATTTCTGGATATCCTCCTGTCTATCCCCCTGGTACTTCTGCTGCCCATACGGTTGTGACCTTTGGCCTATCCCTGACTTCCCTCCTGTCTAGCGCTCATCGGTGCTTCTGTTTGTGCTATACCTGCTATACCTGCTGGTTAGGTCTTTACTTCAGGCCGGAATCTCTCTCTGCTCCTGCTCCCTCTGGGAGACCTGCGGCCAGCTCCACCTCTAGGTAGTCATGTGGTGCAGGTCCTGTTAGTGCACTGTCACTCGGATGTGCTCCTCTCCCTAGGGACTTCGGTAAGCCCCGGAAGCACCACAGATTTCTCAGGGTCCAGACAGTGATGTCAGTTCTGGATATCCTGATAACAGCCCCCAACTGTGAGCTTTATATTGGCTGGTTATCAAAAATAGAGGGGTCCTCACGCAGTTCTTTTAAATTATTTAAAAAACCTTAATGATATCACCACTTCTGTGGCTGTGAACTCTGGTAATCTTTAAGACTACCTGAGTTCACAACCACCGGGTCTCATGGTAGCTCGAGTGCCAGACTGATGAATATAGCAGTGCCGACTGTCAAACTTGTGGTCATTCATAAGTCTGGCACTGATGCTGCACAGCATGAAAACCAGCTGTTATGAACTCAGGGGTCCTTATAGTAAAGTTATTTGAGTTCACAGCAGCCCTGCCTTCATGACAACTGGGCACTGTGAACTGAAATAACCTTAAGGCTGTCACCTCAATTTCCAACAGCCAGGTCTCGCAGAGCACAACTCCGCAATATTTAAATACATAATTTAAAAGAAGGCATGGGGTCCCCCCCATTTTTGATAACCAGCCAAGCTAAAGCAGAAAGTTGGGCGCTGGAATTCAAAATCTGGTAAGCGGCCATAAATATTGGCCCACACCAACCTAAAAATAGCAGCCCTCAGTTGCACCAGAAAGGGCACATCTATTAGATGTGTCAATTCTGGCACTTTGCCAGACTCTTCGAACTTGCCCTGTTGCGGTGGCAAGTGGGGTAATAGCATTGGGGTTGATGTCAGCTTTGTATTGTCAGCTGACATCAAGCCCGGGGGTTAGTAACAGACAGGCGTCTATAAGATACCCCCATTACTAACCCCATAGTCAAATGTAATAAAGACAGAAACAGAGCAAAGTATTTCAATTGAAATCAACACACAGACTCCTTTATTTGAAATAAAATCTCCCCCACCGTCTTTTACTGATTTATTCATCAAAGAAATAAAAGAAAAAAGCAAAGTTATACTCACCTTTCCACTGATAATCCATTATTGGCCGTGTTCCATGACGAACAGATGGTTTGGAGGGTGGTCACATCAGTGATGAGACCACTCTCCACACCAGCCATCTCACACTGAGGAGAGCGTGAGAAGCTCTGCCTCTGATCAGCGGTGTCAGGAAAATATGAGTTATTGCATAAATAAATGACGCACCCAGCCAGGGCTGCCTGTTGTATCTATCTGTTTTGTGAATGACACCCCCACTTGTTTTGTGTAGTTAACACTGAGCTCCTCATGCTACATTCCCCCCTCGGCGCTGCCCCCTCCCTCTTTCTCCCTGTTTGAATGTCCACTCGCCCTTCCCTCCAGCTAAGCAAGCTTTGTATAATGTGAGACCATTGTCTACCCGGCTCAAGCAGGAAGTAAAGGTTTAACCCCTTTCTGCCATGTGATGTACTATCCCGTTCATGTGCCCTGGGACTTAATTCCCAGGGAGGGGATAGTACGTCACATCGATCAGCGGCGCCCACGTGGTGAGCGCCGCTGATCGCGGCCAGGTGTCAGCTGATTATCACAGCTGATACCCGGCACAATGTGTCAGGGGCGGTCACGGACCACCCCCGACACGTTAACCCCTTGCACACCGCGATCAAACACGATCGCGGTGTACCGGGGGTTAAAGGGAAGCATCGGCATGGAGGGGGCTCCCTCCATGCTTCCCTGAGCCCCCCACAGCAGCGCAATGTGCAGTGCTTCTGCGGGGGGCTCCTTCCCTGCAGGTCCCCGGATCTAAGATGGCGACGGGGACCTTCGGGGGCCTGCAGGGAGCTGGCTTCCTCAGTGCCTGCAGAGCGCAGGCAAGAGGAAGTCTGCATCAATGCCTGTGACAGATCGCTGATCTGTCACAGTGATCTGTCACAGTGATCTGTGATGTGACAAATCAGCGATCTGTCACAGGACAGTGATATCGCCCTCGGACAACCTAATAAAGTTAAAAAAAAAAAGTGTAAAAATAATTTTGAAAAAATCGCTAAATAAATTAAATTAAAAAAAAAATTCCCTAATAAATTCATTTTTTGGAAATAAAAAGAAAAAACAATAAAAGTACACATATTTGGTATTGCCGTGTCCGTAACGACCTGCCCTATAAAACTGTCCCATTAGTTAACCCCTTTAGCGAACCCCTTGAAAAATAAAAATAAAAACGAAGCAAAAAATAATGCTTTATTATCATACCACCGAACAAAAAGTGCAATAACGCGCAATCAAAAAGACACATATAAATATCCATGGTACTGTTGAAAACGTCATCTTGTCCAGCAACAAATGAGCTGCCAAACAGCATCATCAGAGAAAAAATAAAAAAGTTATAGCTCGCAGAATAAAGCGATGCAAAAATAATTATTTTTTATATAAAATTGTTTTTATTGCATAAAAGCACCAAAACATAAAAAAATGACATAAATGAGGTATTGCTGTAACCGTACTCACCCGCTTTATCAATTTTACTGCACCCAGAATGGTGTAAACGCACCACTCAAAAGAAATTCATGAAACACTGGTTTTTGTTCATTCTGCGTCCCAAAAATCGGATTAAAAAGCGATCAAAAAATGTCACGTGCCCGAACATGATATCAATAAAAATGTCAACTCGTCCCGCAATAAATAAGACCTCACATGACTCAGTGGATCAAAATATGGAAAAATTATAGCTCTCAATATGTGGTGATGCAAAAACTATTTTTACAATAAAAACGTCTTTTAGCGTGTGACAGCTGTCAAATATAAAAATCGCCATAAATAGTAAATCAAACGCCCCGTTATCACCCTCTTAGTTAGGGAAAAATAATAAAATTAAAAAGTGTTTATTTCCATTTTCCCATAAGAGTTAGGGCTAGGGCTAGGGTTTAGGGCTAGGGTTAGGACTGAGATTAGGGTAAGGGGGGTGTTGGGGTTAGGGTTGGAGTTAGAGTTGGGGGGTTTCCACTGTTTGGGCACATCAGGTGCTCTCCAAATGCAACATGGCATATGATCTCAATTCCAGCCAATTCTGCGTTGAAAAAGTCAAATGGTGCTCCTTCCCTTCCAAGCTCTGCTGTTTTGACCTCATTTTCGGGTTTGCCTCTGGCTTCTGGTGAGGGTTATGGAGCTGGCTGTGCTGACAGAGGAGTGGTGAGTTCTCTATCTGGACTCCCTCTGTTGGTGAAGGGAGGTAATGAAGCTGATCTAAATGGCAGACACCGGCCACCTGAGGAAGAGGACTGCGATTGGACATCAGGAGTTTCTGATTGGATTTAAAGCAGCCGACTTCCTAGTTTCTTGCTGGTGATTTTTCCTGACTGTGGCTTCTGGTTTCCAGTTTGGTTCCTGCCTTCCTAAAGCTAAGTTTTCTCTGCTATTGTTCATATGACTTTTGCCTGGTTTACTTAGTTTTTGTGTTCAGCCAGCCCTGGCTGGGACTGGGCTGAATCCCCATTTTGTCTCTGATCAGTTGATCTCTTTTGCTCTGTCTTCAGAATATACCTGAGTGCTGATATAGTGATTTGAAGTCTAGCGACTTCAGGGCCTTTTTCTATCAGACGTGTTGGACATTTTTTTTGGCAGGGTTTTTTGCGTGATTGCAGACAGCAGCTTTTCTTTCCTGTCCTTTCTAGTTAGTGAGGGCCCCATCGTTTGCTCAGCCTATCTTTCTATCTGTGTCTGTGTTTTCATCTTGTTTCACCGACAATACATGTTGGGAGCTGTCTATTGCTTTGGGGTCTGCTCTGGGGCAGTTTAGATTTTCCCTTTCTTTCTTTACGCTTATTTAGTTCTCCGACCGTGACGAGGCATCTAGGACCACCGTAGGCACGCTCCATGGCTACTGCTAGTTGTTGTGGATAGGATCAGGGGTCTGCAATCTGCTAGTTACCAACCTCTCCGGTTTTCTGGGCTTAGCTTGCTTTTTGTTTTTTCCTCCTCGGTGACTCATTCATAACACTCTGCCATGCGCCCAAACAGTGTTTTTCCCCCACATATGGGGTATCAGCCTACTCAGGACAAATAGCAAAACAACTTTTGTGGTCCTGTTTCTCCTGTTGCCCTTAGGAAAAAAAAAATTGGGGGCAAAAATATCATTTTTGTGGAAAAAAATATGACTTTTCTATTTTCACGCCTGGGCGTTATAAACTTCTGTGAAGCACTTGGGGGTTCAAAGTGCTCACCACACATCTAGATAAGTTCCATGGGGGGGTCTAGTTTCCAAAATTGGGTCACTTGTGGGGAGTTTCAATAGTTTAGGCACATCAGAGGCTCTCCAAATGCACATGACACCCGCAGACCATTCAATCAAAGTCTGCATTCCAAAACGTCACTACTTCCCTTCCGAGCCCCGACGTGTGCCCATACAGTAGTTTTCTCCCACATATGAGGTATCAGTGTACTCAGGACAAATTGGAACACAACTTTTGGGGTCCAATTTCTCCTGGTACACTTGGGAAAATAAAAAAATTGGGGACTAAATGATCATGTTTGTGGAAAACTACGATTTTTTTATTTTCACGCCCGGGCATTATAAACTTGTGTGAAGCCCTTGGGGGTTCAAAGTGCTCACCACACATCTAGATAAGTTCCTTAGGGGGTCTAGTTTCCAAAATGGTGTCATTTGTGGGGGTTTCCACTGTTTAGGCACATCAGGGGTTCTCCAAATGCAACATGAAACCCGCAGACCATTTCATCAAAGTCTGCATTCTAAAACGTCACTACTTCCCTTCCGAGCCCCTACGTGTGCCCATACAGTAGTTTTCTCCCACATATGAGGTACCAGCGTACTCAGGACAAATTGGACAACAACTTTTGGGTCCATTTTCTTCTGGTACCCTTGGGAAAATAAAAAAATGGGAACTAAATGATCATGTTTGTGGAAAAAATGCGATTTTTTTATTTTTACGCCCAGGCGTTATAAACTTCTGTGAAGCACAGAAAATGTCAAATGGCGCTGCTTCCCTTCCGAGCTCTGCCATGCGCCCAAATAGTCGTTTACACCCACATATGGGGTATCAGCGTACTCAAGACAAACTGCACAATAACTTTTAGGGTCCTGTTACCCTTGGAAAAGTAAGAATTGAGGGTGAAAAGATCATTTTTGTGGAAAAAATATGATTTTGTAATTGTACCGCTGTACGTTATAAACTTCTGTGAAGCCCTTGCGGGCTCAAAGTTCTCACCACATATCTAGATAAGTTCCTTGGGGGTCTAGTTTCCAAAATGGGGTCACTTGTGGGGGGTTTCCACTGTTTAGGTACATCAGGGGCTCTCCAAACGTGACATGGCGTCCGATCTGAATTCCAGCCAATTTTGCATTGAAAAAGTCAAACGGCCCTCCTTCCCTTCTGAGCTTTGTCATACGCCGAAACAGTGGCTCCCCCCACATATTAGGTATCAACGTACTCAGGACAAATTGCACAATAACTTTTCCAGTCCATCTTCTACTTTTACCCTTGGTAAAATAAAAAAAATTGAACCTAAAGTATTTTTTTGTGAAAAAAAAGTTAAATCTTCATTTTTTTTTTTTAAATATTCAAAAAATTCGTGTGAAGCACCTGAAGGGTTAATAAACTTCTTGAATGTGGTTTTGAGCACCTTAAGGGGTGCAGATTTTAGAATGGTGTCACTTTTGGGTATTTTCTATCATATAGACCCCTCAAAGTGGCTTCAAATGTGATGTGGTCCGTAAAAATAAAATGGTGTTGCAAAAATGAGAAATCGCTGGTCAACTTTTAACCCTTATAACTTCCAAACAATAAAAATTTTGGTTCCAAAATTGTGCTGATGTAAAGTAAACATGTGGGAAATGTTACTTATCAAGTTTCTTGTGTGCTGTATCTCTGTGATTTAAGGGCATAAAAATTCAAATTTGGAAAATTGCAAAATTTTCAACATTTTCACCAAATTTCCATTTTTTTCACAAATAAACGCAAGTTATATGAATGAAATTTTACCACTAACATGAAGTACAGTATGTCACGAGAAAACAGTGTCAGTATCACCGGGATCCATGGAAGTGTTTCAGAGTTATTACCTCATAAAGGGACAGTGGTCAGAGTTGTAAAAATTTGCCCGGTCAAGAATGTGCAAACGACCCTTGGGGGTTAAGGTGTTAAAGCATGTTTCTTTGTTCATTCAAACTCAAATTTAATAACGCAGAATAATAGGGACAGGACCAATATATTTCCAGAATCGGCATAATTGAAGCTATTCACAGCAGCATTTAGTGACTTTTGCAACCACCAGAAGCCAAGAAAAGGGTATATGCCTCCCAGTCATACATAGACATATGGTGTTCGATCTTAAATGAAAGTAAAATTTGTAAGCAAACATATGATACCCATGTCTTCTCTCTGTGAGCTTCCCAGCCCGAGATATGGCCCGCAGAAGTTTTTTAATAACTTTCTAAATGGGGCGTATCAGCAACCCTGTGAGGTCAGCGAGGGGGGACACCCTTGGTTTGGGCAAAGGTATAAAGCTAAGATGCTTAAACAAAGGGGGGTCATTTGCCCAGAGAAGCAGCTAGCAGGAGGCTGTGCTTATGTACCATTTTTCCTTGGGAAGATTCTCCTCCCCTCATACACACGTCATGCCAGTGACTGAGATGTAGTAAGTTCTTATCTTAATCCTCTTTTATTTGTAACTGTTTTGCATATACTGTATACTGTCTCCTTTTTGTAATATCTTTTGTATTTTTGTAAACACTCCCTATATTTTCAGGAGAAAATCTATAAAATGTACTAGTTTCATTTTCCTTGTCTATGAATGAATCGCCACATCCTCCACGCTAAACTACTGTATCGTGCAGGTGGGCTCCTGAACCCATATTGGTTTTAATGTCAAACGAGGAGCCCGTGGCAGCAAAGTGTTCAGGGGGATTTGGTAGACCCTGGCAGTGACAGAGCAGAGGTTTATGTGTGTATTTCCTGCCTGAGACTGGGGATATACACACTGCCATCACTGCAGAGTGCCCAATAGCCTGTACACAGCAAAGCAGCCTTTCTGGCAACTACTTATCCTAGGTGTAGTTCCCTGACTGACCTGAGGGTAAGGGGGTGCCAGAGAGCTGCCAGTTCTGAACCGGAACTGAGAGTGGGATACACAAGTAAATTCCTGTCAGGTGGTGACTTCATTAAGATTACCGAAGGTCACAGACAGAGCTAGACAAAAAAAACACCCATTTTCCCAGCCTGGGCAACACCGGATAACCCAGTAGTCCTAGTTTTAGAGCACCTGTACCATTGTAGGGAAGTGGACTGACCTATGGACCTGTCTGCAGCAGGAAGGTAAATGTAAAATGTGCCGTAAAAATGCTTGATGTGGACTGCTGTATATGTGTGAGGGGAGACAGCTAGAGACAGTAGAAGATGGTAAAATACTGGGTTTGGCCACTGGGGGGAGACCAAGAACAGCAGAACAGAGTCATGGGGCAGAGTTACAGGAGCTCTAGAGGGTAAGTTCCAGGGAGGGGAATATAAGAAGGCAGAGAGAGTTCTAGAAGCAAGCCAGCTCAGGAGAAGAGGAGACAGAAGGGAGAGACGGACAGAAGAAAAAGCTCCGGTAGGGACTGAGGAGAGAGATGGTCAGGGGGGTGGCCCTGACAGGAGAGCCGCAGGACAGAGAAAGCCCGGGGGTACCTGACGGACGGACTTGGACAGGGGAAGCGCTGTGTCCGTGGGCCTAATGGCAGCCACAGTGAAAGAACCATGAGGGACGTCACTGTAGAAGAAAAGAAAAGTGAAGGGTACCTGGGCCTGTGCGTAGAAGTTGTCGGGCAGCTGCTGTGTGGTTCTGCGGTCGTCGAGAGGACGGCCAATAAAGAAGACCTGTTGAACGCACATCAGTCTCTGTCTCAAGTTTGTTTGCGGCGGCGAAAAAGGACCACCCCCCAGTCGGCACACGTACCTACACAATCAGGAGATATCCACAATGTGGCCTCCTCCATTATCAGAGCTGCCCGCAGAGTAAATATGGCGGCACCTGTTGAAAGAAACAGACATTGCTGCCGTGCGTCCAGATAAAGATATTTTAAATGTTCATGTACCTGCAAATGTGTGTCTTGTGTTTGTACATTGTAGTGTCTATGTGTGAGTGTCTTGTGTGTATGTTTGTAATGTGTTTATGGGTGTCTGAGCGCCCCTAAATGGGGCTCTATGTAGCCATAACGGGAACTTCATAGCAAGCATTTAATCACAGAGAAACCTACAAGTACCACCACAGATGGCACAGCTGCTTGCAATAGATGAGTCCCGTGCACCACTCTGTTGTCCATGCAAACCTGGTGAAACTCTCCATAAGGTTATAGCAGTATAGCAAAATCCAGGAACTGGGGCACCAGATGTCCTCCTTTTGGTAACTGTATTAGTGTAAAAATTCACAATGTTTCAGCCGCACAGGGCCTTTATCAAGCCTTAACAGAGAGGGATAAGCATATCATTATATAGGCTTTAAAAAGGCCCTGCATGGCCGAAACGTTGTGTTTTTTGGTACTAATAAAGTTATCAAAAGGAGAACGTCTTGTGCCTGGCTCCTGGATTTCACAGATGGCATAGCTTTTACTTGCCCTGCATTTATAGGTATTCCACTGAAGGTGAATATAAAATAAAAATATACTGTATATAGGGTGGTGTATATATATATATATACTGTATATATATATATATATATATATACAGTATATACAATAGGGAAAAAAGTAGTCAGCCACCAATTGTGTAAATTCTCCCACTTAAAAAGATGAGAGAGGCCTATAATTGACATCATAGGTAGACCACAACTATGAGAGTCAAAATGAGAAAACAAATCCAAAAAATCCACTTGATTAGATCTTGCGTGGAGCCTCTGATCGAGGGAGATTATAAGTGGTCTTGCATGTCTTACATTTTATTTTTATTGCTCCCACAGTTGATTTCATCACACCAAGCTGCTTGCCTATTGCAGATTCAGTCTTCCCCGCCTGGTGCAGGGCTACAATTTTGTTTCTGGTGTCCTTCGACAGCTCTTTGGTCCTCACCATAGTGGAGTTTGGAGTGTGACTGTTTGAGGTTGTGGACAGTTGTCTTTTATACTGATAACAAGTTCAAACAGGTGCCATTACTACAGGTAATGAGTGGAGGACAGAGGAACCTCTTAAAGAAGAAGTTACAGGTCTGTGAGAGCCAGAAATCTTGCATGTTTTTAGGTGACCAAATACTTATTTCCAACCATAATTTGAAGAATAAATGTTGCCAAATCAGACAAGGTGATTTTTTGGATTTGTTGTCTCATTTTGACTCTCATAGTTGCGGTCTATCTACAGTATGATGTCAATTACAGACCTCTCATCTTTTTAAGTGGGAGGACCTGCACATTTGGTGGCTGACTAAATACTTTTTTTCCCCACTGTATATGCTATAGCATCGGGAGGGCGGTAATGTCATGATGAGGGCAGGCTTTGCAGCATTGAGAATCTTCCCCCCATGTGCTCACTCACCTATCCCACTCTCTCTTTCCGAACATGCTGACTTCTCCCATCTGTGCTCTCTTGTTTGACCTGTCTAGCCCATGTGCTATTCCCCTTGTCTGCTGTCTCTCTCCTTTCTGTGCTGTGTTCTCCCCTCATGTGCTGTCCCGTTTGAGCTTTCTCCCATTGTGATCTGTATGCCTCACCTCTGTGCACTTTCTCTCCCCCCCATGTGCTGTCATCTCCTCTCATGTCATTTCTTGTTTGACCTGTGTACCCCATCACTAAACAGTCAGTGCACAGCATGTCAGGAGGAATTTCTGTTTAAAGGGGTTTTCCCATGAATGAAAGTTCATTTTTAAAAATGTCTGTGTACAGAACATACCACAGTTCCTGAACAGGGAAGGAAGCAAAAGACAATACTGACATTACAGCAGGAGATCGCAGAGGATACATTTTGTGAGGTAAAATATTGTTTAAAAACAGTCAGTGAAATATTTTACCTCACAAAATGAATCCTCTGTGATCCCCTGCTGTAATGTCAGTATTGTCTTTTGCTTCCTCCCCTGCCCAGGAGATGTGGTATGCTCTGTACACGGTCAGACATAGACAATTTTTAAAATGAACTTTCATTCATGGGAAAACCCCTTGAATGTGACCAGCTTCCTCTGCCTGTAGACATGTAGTGCATCTGCCGCCGGGATCAGCCGAATGATTCACTGCGCCTGCGCAGAATTTGCACAGGCGCAGTGCGACGGTGTTCCACTGCTGGTACCTTGCAAGAGGCTGCGTGAGAGTATGAGTGTGAGTGAGTGAGAGTGTGAGAGTGAGTGTGAGAGTGTGTGAGTGTGATTGTGGTGCATATGGTGTATAGAGTGTGTGTGTGTGGTGCATACAGCGTGTAACAACCCTGCTGGCATCACTGCATGGCCTCCCATCCCCAGCGCACCAACTTACTTTCTCCTTCAAACCATGCTGTGAAATCTGTCTGTTGCCAGCCCTGAGCTCCATGTGCTATGCCTCTTGTTTTCCTGCTTGCTCTCCATGTTTCCTGACTGTGTGTATAGGGGGGCGGCGCCTGAACTCTCTGGTTCTTATGCGGTCTGGGTGCACCTGTGTAATCTGTCCCTGACCAACCACCTGGAGCCCTTGACTATTTAGTTTCGCCACTCCCACTGAAACATTGCCTGAGCAATGTCTATACTCAGTTAGTATTCCGCTGCTGAGCTAGCCAGGCCCTGTTCTGTTTGTCTCCTTCTCTGGAGGATTCTCTAGTCTTGCTTTGTACCCTGTCTGCCTGCCGGGAGGCTGAATATCCTGGCCCCTGAGTCTTTGTCCCTGTGCCTCTGTCTGAACTCAGTCTTACCTCTGTCTGTCAGTCTCCTTGTTTGTGGTTCCTTCCCTGCCGTGTCTTTCCTTGTGTCCTCTTTATCTGTGCATCTGCACGGCTCCCTAGCCGCTCTGTCTGCACGGCTCCCTAGCCGCTCTGTCTGCACGGCTCCCTAGCCGCTCTGTCTGCACGGCTCCCTAGCCGCTCTGTCTGCACGGCTCCCTAGCCGCTCTGTCTGCACGGCTCCCTAGCCGCTCTGTCTGCACGGCTCCCTAGCCACTCTGTCTGCCCCGCACTCCTGCGGCGCTGCCTGCTCCGCACTCCTGCGGCGCTGCCTGCTCCGCACTCCTGCGGCTCTGCCTGCTCCGCACTCCTGCGGCTCTGCCTGCTCCGCACTCCTGCGGCTCTGCCTGCTCCGCACTCTCATATACCACACCTTCCTGCCTAGATCCATACCTGCATCTCCTGTGTGAACAGGTCCAAACCGGTTCTCTCATATACCACTCCTGCTTGCCCTGTGTCTCCAAGCCGTGCCCATTTGCCCAGTGTCTCCAAGCCGTGTCTCCAAGCTGTGCCTGCCTGCCAGTGTACCAAGCCGTGCCTGCTTGCCCAGTGTCTCAGCCTGCTTGTCACTCGCACCTGTCCAGGTGTCCTGTTCCCGAGTGGGATCAGCAGCCACAGCCAGACACCACCCTGGAGTGGCACCCGGCAGCTACCTGCCGCACAAGCCTGACCTCACCATCAGAGGCTCCAGTGAAGACCAAGGTAGCTGTCGCAGTCACGCCCCTTCCAGGGTAGTCTGGTCTGTGGCACAGTGGGGCCACAACCCCCGGCTCGCGCCATTCAGCCAAGGCGCGAGCGTGACAGTTGCCTGCTTGCCCAGTGTCTCAGCCTGCTTGTCACTCGCACCTGTCCAGGTGTCCTGTTCCCGAGTGGGATCAGCAGCCACAGCCAGACACCACCCTGGAGTGGCACCCGGCAGCTACCTGCCGCACAAGCCTGACCTCACCATCAGAGGCTCCAGTGAAGACCAAGGTAGCTGTCGCAGTCACGCCCCTTCCAGGGTAGTCTGGTCTGTGGCACAGTGGGGCCACAACCCCCGGCTCGCGCCATTCAGCCAAGGCGCGAGCGTGACAGTTTGCTCAGGCCATGGTCCCCGCTGAGTCCCATGTCTTTCCGCTTGCGGAGCATGATGAACTTTCTCCCTGCCAGTATGAGCAACCAGAGGAATTTGTTCCGTCCTGCGTGGTACCGATCGTGGAGACCTCTGAACCAATCATCATCTCCAATGCTCTCTACAATCAGCTCCTGGCCTATGAAGAGCACAACCCAGCAGACCCGCCTAGGTTCTATGGGGACCCTAAAGAGTGCCAAGGGTTCCTGAAGAGATGCCTGCACTACATCCTGCAGAATGCAGCTTGTTTCCCCTCTGATCGGGTCAAGGTGGGATACATCATGTCCTACCTAGCTGGTGATGCCTTGATGTGGATCTGTCCCCTTTGGGAAGCAGGGGATCCTGTCGTCATGAGCCTGGGGGCCTTCCTGGTGGCCTTCCGTAAAGTGTTCGACATGCCTCGTCCAGCTGCTCTTGAAAAGTCTTCCCCTCCAAGCTTCCAGAGACAAGAGGAACCTGTGGGTGAATCGTCTCAACCTCCTATGACTGTCCAGCCATCACCCGTTCCACAGTCTGCCGATGCGGCCACCCATGCAAGATCCAAGAGGTCTAAGAAGAAGAAGCGGGCCAAGTTGCAGCCGGAATCTGGCCTCTGCCCTGTGAAGCTCGTACTCCAGAACCCTGGGCCAGTAGGAGAGGCTGCCCCTGGTGAGAGTCCTCCCTCTCCATTAAAGCCTATGACTGTTTCGTTGCCTTCTGGGAGCTTTGGGGTGTTCGAGCCACCAGCCACACAGAGTCGGTGTGTGGTCTCCATTCTTCAGCTCCAGAACCCGGCATGGGCATCATCTAAAGGTGGCCGAGCCCTCTTTGAGAATAGTCTAGCCCTGCAAGGACAACTACAGCTCCAGGTCGGAGCTTTATACACGAAGAAGTTCATCTTCCACCTGCTGACTGGTATGCCCATGGGTCATTGTGATCCAGAGATTCTAGCACCCATTTATGTCTGGAAACCTAGCAGGGCACCGTGCTTGAAACAATCAAGTGACAAGAGGTGTCTGGTTCCCTTGCGTCGCATTCAGTCAAGGTCGTCTTCTTCGCCTGGTTTGCTAGTCGCCGAGTCAAGGTGTGAGGGTGCCTCTGAAGAGGGGGAGGCGGTCTCAGTCTCCTCACACATCCCCAGTGACTATACCAGTGTTCTGCTCCCAAGAGCACCCCTGCCTCTTGATTGTCTTCCCCAGGATAAAGGGCTGAAGATGGATCCAGAGTGTATGCCTTCAGCTCCCCTGTGGCCTAGGGGTGAGGGTCCCAAGACAGAGCTTCTCTCATCCTCTAACCAGAAGGATGTGGTTCAGTTTTTTCAGGGTAACAGGCTGAAGTGGCTCCCTGTATGTATGCCTCCAGCTTCCATTTGGCAGGTGGGTGAAGAGGTTGGAACAGTGGCCTACGTATCTCCGTTCCTCACCAATCGGGAGGAGGAGGTCCAATTTTTCTGGCATGTTGGGCTGAAGTTAGACTCAGTGAGGGTGTCTGCTGTTTCTAGTTGGCCGGCTGATGTAGGGGTCAAGTCTGAGGCTTCCAGGTCCCTGCTTTCTTCCACTCTGGAGGAAGAGATCCAAGTCCTTATACCCTCGGTGTTGGAAGCTGACTCCATCGGGCACCAAGAAGCTTGGCACCCTGGGATTCCTGATGGCACACATATTCCACCCTACGTGAAGGATGTTGTGTCAACCTGGACTGTGTGTGGTCCCATACTCCTTCTTCAGGTCATTCTGGCAGGCTTGAGGAAGAGGGGCCGTAAAGGGGGGGTACTGTAACAACCCTGCTGGCATCACGGCATGGCCTCCCATCCCCAGCGCACCAACTTACTTTCTCCTTCAAACCATGCTGTGAAATCTGTCTGTTGCCAGCCCTGAGCTCCATGTGCTATGCCTCTTGTTTTCCTGCTTGCTCTCCATGTTTCCTGACTGTGTGTATAGGGGGGCGGCGCCTGAACTCTCTGGTTCTTATGCGGTCTGGGTGCACCTGTGTAATCTGTCCCTGACCAACCACCTGGAGCCCTTGACTATTTAGTTTCGCCACTCCCACTGAAACATTGCCTGAGCAATGTCTATACTCAGTTAGTATTCCGCTGCTGAGCTAGCCAGGCCCTGTTCTGTTTGTCTCCTTCTCTGGAGGATTCTCTAGTCTTGCTTTGTACCCTGTCTGCCTGCCGGGAGGCTGAATATCCTGGCCCCTGAGTCTTTGTCCCTGTGCCTCTGTCTGAACTCAGTCTTACCTCTGTCTGTCAGTCTCCTTGTTTGTGGTTCCTTCCCTGCCGTGTCTTTCCTTGTGTCCTCTTTATCTGTGCATCTGCACGGCTCCCTAGCCGCTCTGTCTGCACGGCTCCCTAGCCGCTCTGTCTGCACGGCTCCCTAGCCGCTCTGTCTGCACGGCTCCCTAGCCGCTCTGTTTGCACGGCTCCCTAGCCGCTCTGTCTGCACGGCTCCCTAGCCGCTCTGTCTGCACGGCTCCCTAGCCGCTCTGTCTGCACGGCTCCCTAGCCGCTCTGTCTGCACGGCTCCCTAGCCGCTCTGTCTGCCCCACACTCCTGCGGCGCTGCCTGCTCCGCACTCCTGCGGCTCTGCCTGCTCCGCACTCCTGCGGCTCTGCCTGCTCCGCACTCCTGCGGCTCTGCCTGCTCCGCACTCCTGCGGCTCTGCCTGCTCCGCACTCCTGCGGCTCTGCCTACCTACATCTCCTGTGTGAACAGGTCCAAACCTGTTCTCTCATATACCACACCTTCCTGCTTATATCCATACCTGCATCTCCTGTGTGAACAGGTCCAAACCTGTTCTCTCATATACCACACCTTCCTGCCTAGATCCATACCTGCATCTCCTGTGTGAACAGGTCCAAACCGGTTCTCTCATATACCACTCCTGCTTGCCCTGTGTCTCCAAGCCGTGCCCGTTTGCCCAGTGTCTCCAAGCCGTGTCTCCAAGCTGTGCCTGCCTGCCAGTGTACCAAGCCGTGCCTGCTTGCCCAGTGTCTCAGCCTGCTTGTCACTCGCACCTGTCCAGGTGTCCTGTTCCCGAGAGGGGTCAGCAGCCACAGCCAGACACCACCCTGGAGTGGCACCCGGCAGCTACCTGCCGCACAAGCCTGACCTCACCATCAGAGGCTCCAGTGAAGACCAAGGTAGCTGTCGCAGTCACGCCCCTTCCAGGGTAGTCTGGTCTGTGGCACAGTGGGGCCACAACCCCCGGCTCGCGCCATTCAGCCAAGGCGCGAGCGTGACACAGCGTATAGAGTATGTGTGTGTGTGGTGCAACGGTGTTCCGCTGGTGATACCGTGCAATAGATTGGTACCACTAGCAGTTTCCATATTGAGACACCCATCACTTGGGTATCCCAATATGGCGGTCCGTGAACTTCCTCCGCTTGGAATTCTGGGATACGGAGACATCTGAACAGAACAGGAAATGAAAACATTACAAGGCAATTATATATATATATATATATATATATGTTGTACATTACTGTAGACACAATGTCATCGAAATGTGGTTAAAGTGTATACAGATGGGCTGGCAAGAGACTCATTGTCCATATGTTCCAGACTTCTGGTACTCATCATCAGCTACAACTATTTGCATCATATACTGTGTCATATAAGCCACATATATTTATATACTTGCCTCTTGTCTTTCAATCTTTCAGACTTCGATCTGCAAATCATTTTATTTTGAGCCCAAAACACCTTCACTTCAAAATCCTCCGCAGTTACCAACTTCAAATTTCCTTTGTCATTATATTTTCAGATAATCACTCTGCCCACACAAGCTACAGAAAAGCAGTATTAAATCCATTCACAGGTGCGATTTGGATGTCACAAGAATTGAACAATTCTGTAACCTGAAATAAACTCAGATATTTTATTGATGCAGAGCAAAAAGAAAAAATATAATTAATGGCGAGCAATCAAAGCACAATATTCATATTTCGAAGAGACATCATGCACATTATCTCTATTTAACTCACCATTTACTTCCAGTGCAGGACGCTCAATAACTGCGACCCTTCAACACCGCAAAATACAATATATATAGCATGAACACTCCCACAAAATAGATACACTGCATTATACCTAGAGATAAGTGCAACTGACCAGGTTAAAATTCGCCATATCGCATCTGATTTTACCGGAAAATTTGTTTTTCAGAAAATGAACTCTCTGAAAATCGTATATCCCATATTATGATGGAATCTTTCACTCTACACTGTGAAGTATAGAGAGAGGGAGGCCCATGAGCAGAAGCCACTGTCACGTTCCACTGGAAGACCTGGAATTAGAAGGTCACATTGGGTAATGAATTGCAGATCTTCTTTAGAGATGGTGTGATTTATGTCCCATTTTAAGAGGATTTACTTTTTTCTGGTGCTGAAGAGGTTACGACTAGAGTTGAGCGACTTTTGGTTTTTTAGGGTCGCGTTTCGTTTCGTGAAACCCGACTTTTCCAAAAGTCGGGTCGAGCAAGATCGTCCGATTATAGGGAAAAGTCGGGGTCGTCCCGAAACACGAAACCCAATGTAAGTCAATGGGGAATAAAAGTCGGCAGTGAGAGGAGGACAGGAAACACACCTACAGTGCCCATTTGAATGCCAAAAGCATCAATTCTTCTTACTTAAGCTTGTCAACCTTAATTAACTTCATAATACAAGTTACGCACTGAAAAATAGGGGTTATTTGGCTAAAGTTGTGGGGGGGAGGGCTGGCTCCAGGTTTTCATGTGCCCTGGGCGAAAGAGCGCCCCTTTAACACATACCACAACTCATCATGCTCCGATACGGCAGAGAAATAGCGGTATAGTACAATGAAAAATACCTCACTTTTTACATCTCATGACGAGGCCCATCTATTTTTCCATACTGAATCATTGGTCCCATATAATGTTTGAAACAGTATATGATGAGCTCCACATAATGCTACAGTATATGTTGGTCCCCATGGATGAAGCTCCACTGTCTTATGGGCCCAAATAATGCTCCAAACATAATGGGCCCCATTTCTAATGCTCTAGTGTATAATGGGCCCTGTAAATGCTTCTCCAGTGTCTGATGTCCACCTTTGGAATGTTCTAGTGTATGGTGGGCCCTATCTATCATTCTCCAGAGTATAGTGCTCCCCAAAAATTGCTGTCCCAGCATTGAAAACAATCAAATATGTCTCCTCGCTAGGGAATCCCTGTACTTGTTCTGGATTCCTCGTCGTCCCCATCTTCCATCTCACTGCACAGTATTTCAACTTTGCAAGTGCTGTGATCCTGGGCAAGCAGGGGGGGCCCACTCGTTGGCGACGGCACTGGCACAGGGCCCCTGATAGTACGGTGGTGTGTCTGATGGCGGGTGGGCCAAACCTGCACTTTCATCTGCAGCTTCCTCTTTGTCACCGTGTAAGATGGAACTGTATATGGGAAGGGTAACCTGAGTTTCATCAGGGTCAGATTCAGGTCGGGTAGCGTGCGAGGGGAATGTAGTGGTCTGGGTCAATGTACCAGCAGATTCATCGAGCAGTGGCTGGGCATCAGTGCACTTGTGTCGCCCCCAGGAGTACGGTCGCCACAGTGGCATTACCTTCTTCCTAGGGAGTGTGATGTCATGCTTGGGAGCAACGAAGGATCTCTCTAGCAGGTTAACTGATTGGGCGGCGTTATTCCCACGAGTCATGACCCTCCAAACAGCGTTCATGAAGGCAAAGTGTTTGTTTTACGTGGGCAGTATGGTTGCAAAGCTGAACCTTAAAGGAATGTCCAGAAGGGCACCACCAGGAGTGGAGCCTACGGTTAAATTCGACTCCACCTGGGAAACCTCAACCATGCCAGCTACAGAACAGATGCACACATTGCAAGCTTAATTCCGTTAACGAACGAGACTCCGTCATGCCCCGCGGTCCGAGTCCGGCTTACTAGAGGGACACGTGAGGCTCTGGCACATGAGATTGGCCAATAACTGGTGTGTCATGCCCTTACATGTCCGTGGCTGCATGTGCGCTACACTGAAAAGGCCAGCGTTTGTCGCTTACAGGTGCAGATAACCCGCTGAACAACGTTAGTGATGGGGATCACTGATTACAATTATTACCCACGAACAATGATTTCCCAGTAAGTGCAGGTCAACCGCAGTTCCGGAATTAGGCCTAACCGTCATTCCTGAAAAAATGAAAAACTTACGTGTGCAAACCACAGGTGCTGTAGCTTGCTTAACAGCTCGCCAGCCATTCTCACGCCCAGTATGGATTACACGTGATTGCACAAAGGTGAGAAAGGGTACCGTATCCCCAGATAACATGTATGGATAGCGTACACATTCAAAATATATGTCTATACATCAGGAGGCAGGCTCAGACGGTGTTAGGCCCAGTATGGATTGCACGTGATTGCACAAAGGTTAGAAAGGGTACCGTATCCCCGGATAACATGTATGGATAGCGTACACATTCAAAATATATGTCTCAGGAGGCAGGCTCAGACGGTGTTAGGCCCAGTTTGGATTGCACATGATTGCACAAAGGTTAGAAAGGGTACCGTATCCCCGGATAACATGTATGGATAGCGTACACATTCAAAATATATGTCTATACAGTACATCAGGAGGCAGGCTCAGACGGTGTTAGGCCCAGTATGGATTGCACGTGATTGCACAAAGGTTAGAAAGGGTACCGTATCCCCGGATAACATGTATGGATAGCGTACACATTCAAAATATATGTCTCAGGAGGCAGGCTCAGACGGTGTTAGGCCCAGTATGGATTGCAAATGATTGCACAAAGGTTAGAAAGGGTACCGTTTCCCCGGATAACATGTATGGATAGCGTACACATTCAAAATATATGTCTCAGGAGGCAGGCTCAGACGGTGTTAGGCCCAGTATGGATTGCACGTGATTGCACAAAGGTTAGAAAGGGTACCGTATCCCCGGATAACATGTATGGATAGCGTACACATTCAAAATATATGTCTCAGGAGGCAGGCTCAGACGGTGTTAGGCCCAGTATGGATTGCACGTGATTGCACAAAGGTTAGAAAGGGTACCGTATCCCCAGATAACATGTATGGATAGCATACACATTCAAAATATATGTCTCAGGAGGCAGGCTCAGACGGTGTTAGGCCCAGTATGGATTGCACGTGATTGCACAAAGGTTAGAAAGGGTACCGTTTCCCCGGATAACATGTATGGATAGCGTACACATTCAAAATATATGTCTCAGGAGGCAGGCTCAGACGGTGTTAGGCCCAGTATAGATTGCACGTGATTGCACAAAGGTTAGAAAGGGTACAGTTTCCCCGGATAACATGTATGGATAGCGTACACATTCAAAATATATGTCTCAGGAGGCAGGCTCAGACGGTGTTAGGCCCAGTATGGATTGCACGTGATTGCACAAAGGTTAGAAAGGGTACCGTTTCCCCGGATAACATGTATGGATAGCGCACACATTCAAAATATATGTCTCAGGAGGCAGGCTCAGACGGTGTTAGGCCCAGTATGGATTGCACGTGATTGCACAAAGGTTAGAAAGGGTACCGTATCCCCAGATAACATGTATGGATAGCGTACACATTCAAAATATATGTCTCAGGACTCAGGAGGCAGGCTCAGATGGTGTTAGGCCCAGTATGGATTGCACGTGATTGCACAAAGGTTAGAAAGGGTACCGTATCCCCGGATAACATGTATGGATAGCGTACACATTCAAAATATATGTCTCAGGAGGCAGGCTCAGACGGTGTTAGGCCCAGTATGGATTGCACGTGATTGCACAAAGGTTAGAAAGGGTACCGTATCCCCAGATAACATGTATGGATAGCATACACATTCAAAATATATGTCTCAGGAGGCAGGCTCAGACGGTGTTAGGCCCAGTATGGATTGCACGTGATTGCACAAAGGTTAGAAAGGGTACCATATCCCCGGATAACATGTATGGATAGCGTACACATTCAAAATACATGTCTCAGGAGGCAGGCTCAGACGGTGTTAGGCCCAGTATGGATTGCACGTGATTGCACAAAGGTTAGAAAGGGTACCGTTTCCCCGGATAACATGTATGGATAGCGTACACATTCAAAATATATGTCTCAGGAGGCAGGCTCAGACGGTGTTAGGCCCAGTATGGATTGCACGTGATTGCACAAAGGTTAGAAAGGGTACCGTTTCCCCGGATAACATGTATGGATAGCGTACACATTCAAAATATATGTCTCAGGAGGCAGGCTCAGACGGTGTTAGGCCCAGTATGGATTGCACGTGATTGCACAAAGGTTAGAAAGGGTACCGTTTCCCCAGATAACATGTATGGATAGCGTACACATTCAAAATATATGTCTCAGGAGGCAGGCTCAGACAGTGTTAGACCCAGTATGGATTGCACGTGATTGCACAAAGGTTAGAAAGGGTACCGTTTCCCCGGATAACATGTATGGATAGCGTACACATTCAAAATATATGTCTCAGGAGGCAGGCTCAGACGGTGTTAGGCCCAGTATGGATTGCACGTGATTGCACAAAGGTTAGAAAGGGTACTGTTTCCCCGGATAACATGTATGGATAGCGTACACATTCAAAATATATGTCTCAGGAGGCAGGCTCAGACGGTGTTAGGCCCAGTATGGATTGCACGTGATTGCACAAAGGTTAGAAAGGGTACCGTTTCCCCGGATAACATGTATGGATAGCGTACACATTCAAAATATATGTCTCAGGAGGCAGGCTCAGACGGTGTTAGGCCCAGTATGGATTGCACGTGATTGCACAAAGGTTAGAAAGGGTACCGTTTCCCCGGATAACATGTATGGATAGCATACACATTCAAAATATATGTCTCAGGAGGCAGGCTCAGACGGTGTTAGGCCCAGTATGGATTGCACGTGATTGCACAAAGGTTAGAAAGGGTACCGTTTCCCCGGATAACATGTATGGATAGCGTACACATTCAAAATATATGTCTCAGGAGGCAGGCTCAGACGGTGTTAGGCCCAGTATGGATTGCACGTGATTGCACAAAGGTTAGAAAGGGTACTGTTTCCCCGGATAACATGTATGGATAGCGTACACATTCAAAATATATGTCTCAGGAGGCAGGCTCAGACGGTGTTAGGCCCAGTATGGATTGCACGTGATTGCACAAAGGTTAGAAAGGGTACCGTTTCCCCGGATAACATGTATGGATAGCGTACACATTCAAAATATATGTCTCAGGAGGCAGGCTCAGACGGTGTTAGGCCCAGTATGGATTGCACGTGATTGCACAAAGGTTAGAAAGGGTACCGTATCCCCGGATAACATGTATGGATAGCGTACACATTCAAAATATATGTCTCAGGAGGCAGGCTCAGACAGTGTTAGGCCCAGTATGGATTGCACGTGATTGCACAAAGGTTAGAAAGGGTACCGTTTCCCCGGATAACATGTATGGATAGCGTAAACATTCAAAATATATGTCTCAGGAGGAAGGCTCAGACGGTGTTAGGCCCAGTATGGATTGCACGTGATTGCACAAAGGTTAGAGAGGGTACCGTATCCCCGGATAACATGTATGGATAGCGTACACATTCAAAATATATGTCTCAGGAGGCAGGCTCAGACGGTGTTAGGCCCAGTATGGATTGCACGTGATTGCACAAAGGTTAGAAAGGGTACCGTTTCCCCGGATAACATGTATGGATAGCGTACACATTCAAAATATATGTCTCAGGAGGCAGGCTCAGACGGTGTTAGGCCCAGTATGGATTGCACGTGATTGCACAAAGGTTAGAAAGGGTACCGTTTCCCCAGATAACATGTATGGATAGCGTACACATTCAAAATATATGTCTCAGGAGGCAGGCTCAGACGGTGTTAGGCCCAGTATGGATTGCACGTGATTGCACAAAGGTTAGAAAGGGTACCGTTTCCCCGGATAACATGTATGGATAGCGTACACATTCAAAATATATGTCTCAGGAGGCAGGCTCAGACGGTGTTAGGCCCAGTATGGATTGCACGTGATTACACAAAGGTTAGAAAGGGTACTGTTTCCCCGGATAACATGTATGGATAGCGTACACATTCAAAATATATGTCTCAGGAGGCAGGCTCAGATGGTGTAAGGCCCAGTATGGATTGCACGTGATTGCACAAAGGTTAGAAAGGGTACCGTTTCCCCGGATAACATGTATGGATAGCGTACACATTCAAAATATATGTCTCAGGAGGCAGGCTCAGACGGTGTTAGGCCCAGTATGGATTGCACGTGATTGCACAAAGGTTAGAAAGGGTACCGTATCCCCGGATAACATGTATGGATAGCGTACACATTCAAAATATATGTCTCAGGAGGCAGGCTCAGACAGTGTTAGGCCCAGTATGGATTGCACGTGATTGCACAAAGGTTAGAAAGGGTACCGTTTCCCCGGATAACATGTATGGATAGCGTAAACATTCAAAATATATGTCTCAGGAGGAAGGCTCAGACGGTGTTAGGCCCAGTATGGATTGCACGTGATTGCACAAAGGTTAGAAAGGGTACCGTATCCCCGGATAACATGTATGGATAGCGTACACATTCAAAATATATGTCTCAGGAGGCAGGCTCAGACGGTGTTAGGCCCAGTATGGATTGCACGTGATTGCACAAAGGTTAGAAAGGGTACCGTTTCCCCGGATAACATGTATGGATAGCGTACACATTCAAAATATATGTCTCAGGAGGCAGGCTCAGACGGTGTTAGGCCCAGTATGGATTGCACGTGATTGCACAAAGGTTTGAAAGGGTACCGTATGCCCAGATAACATGTATGGATAGCGTACACATTCAAAATATATGTCTCAGGAGGCAGGCTCAGACGGTGTTAGGCCCAGTATGGATTGCACGTGATTGCACAAAGGTTAGAAAGGGTACCGTATCCCCGGATAACATGTATGGATAGCGTACACATTCAAAATATATGTCTCAGGAGGCAGGCTCAGACGGTGTTAGGCCCAGTATGGATTGCACGTGATTGCACAAAGGTTAGAAAGGGTACCGTTTCCACGGATAACATGTATGGATAGCGTACACATTCAAAATATATGTCTTAGGAGGCAGGCTCAGACGGTGTTAGGCCCAGTATGGATTGCACGTGATTGCACAAAGGTTAGAAAGGGTACCGTTTCCCCGGATAACATGTATGGATAGCGTACACATTCAAAATATATGTCTCAGGAGGCAGGCTCAGACGGTGTTAGGCCCAGTATGGATTGCACGTGATTGCACAAAGGTTAGAAAGGGTACCGTTTCCCCGGATAACATGTATGGATAGCGTACACATTCAAAATATATGTCTCAGGATGCAGGCTCAGACGGTGTTAGGCCCAGTATGGATTGAACGTGATTGCACAAAGGTTAGAAAGGGTACCGTTTCCCCGGATAACATGTATGGATAGCGTACACATTCAAAATATATGTCTCAGGAGGCAGGCTCAGACGGTGTTAGGCCCAGTATGGATTGCACGTGATTGCACAAAGGTTAGAAAGGGTACCGTTTCCCCTGATAACATGTATGGATAGCGTACACATTCAAAATATATGTCTCAGGAGGCAGGCTCAGACGGTGTTAGGCCCAGTATGGATTGCACGTGATTGCACAAAGGTTAGAAAGGGTACCGTTTCCCCGGATAACATGTATGGATAGCGTACACATTCAAAATATATGTCTCAGGAGGCAGGCTCAGATGGTGTTAGGCCCAGTATGGATTGCACGTGATTGCACAAAGGTTAGAAAGGGTACCGTATCCCCGGATAACATGTATGGATAGCGTACACATTCAAAATATATGTCTCAGGAGGCAGGCTCAGACGGTGTTAGGCCCAGTATGGATTGCACGTGATTGCACAAAGGTTAGAAAGGGTACCATATCCCCAGATAACATGTATGGATAGCGTACGCATTCAAAATATATGTCTCAGGAGGCAGGCTCAGACGGTGTTAGGCCCAGTATGGATTGCACGTGATTGCACAAAGGTTAGAAAGGGTACCGTATCCCCGGATAACATGTATGGATAGCGTACACATTCAAAATATATGTCTCAGGAGGCGGGCTCAGACGGTGTTAGGCCCAGTATGGATTGCACGTGATTGCACAAAGGTTAGAAAGGGTACCGTTTCCCCGGATAACATGTATGGATAGCGTACACATTCAAAATATATGTCTCAGGAGGCAGGCTCAGACGGTGTTAGGCCCAGTATGGATTGCACGTGATTGCACAAAGGTTAGAAAGGGTACCTTTTCCCCGGATAACATGTATGGATAGCGTACACATTCAAAATATATGTCTCAGGAGGCAGGCTCAGACGGTGTTAGGCCCAGTATGGATTGCACGTGATTGCACAAAGGTTAGAAAGGGTACCGTTTCCCCGGATAACATGTATGGATAGCGTACACATTCAAAATATATGTCTCAGGAGGAAGGCTCAGACGGTGTTAGGCCCAGTATGGATTGCACGTGATTGCACAAAGGTTAGAAAGGGTACCGTTTCCCCGGATAACATGTATGGATAGCGTACACATTCAAAATATATGTCTCAGGAGGCAGGCTCAGACGGTGTTAGGCCCAGTATGGATTGCACGTGATTGCACAAAGGTTAGAAAGGGTACCGTTTCCCCGGATAACATGTATGGATAGCGTACACATTCAAAATATATGTCTCAGGAGGAGGCTCAGACGGTGTTAGGCCCAGTATGGATTGCACGTGATTGCACAAAGGTTAGAAAGGGTACCGTTTCCCCGGATAACATGTATGGATAGCGTACACATTCAAAATATATGTCTCAGGAGGCAGGCTCAGATGGTGTTAGGCCCAGTATGGATTGCACGTGATTGCACAAAGGTTAGAAAGGGTACCGTATCCCCGGATAACATGTATGGATAGCGTACACATTCAAAATATATGTCTATACATCAGGAGGCAGGCTCAGACGGTGTTAGGCCCAGTATGGATTGCACGTGATTGCACAAAGGTTAGAAAGGGTACCGTTTCACCTGATAACATGTATGGATAGCGTACACATTCAAAATATATGTCTCAGGAGGCAGGCTCAGACGGTGTTAGGCCCAGTATGGATTGCACGTGATTGCACAAAGGTTAGAAAGGGTACCGTTTCCCCGGATAACATGTATGGATAGCGTACACATTCAAAATTTATGTCTCAGGAGGCAGGCTCAGACGGTGTTAGGCCCAGTATGGATTGCATGTGATTGCACAAAGGTTAGAAAGGGTATCGTATCCCCAGATAACATGTATGGATAGCGTACACATTCAAAATATATGTCTCAGGAGGCAGGCTCAGACGGTGTTAGGCCCAGTATGGATTGCACGTGATTGCACAAAGGTTAGAAAGGGTACCGTATCCCCGGATAACATGTATGGATAGAGTACACATTCAAAATATATGTCTCAGGAGGCAGGCTCAGACGGTGTTAGGCCCAGTATGGATTGCATGTGATTGCACAAAGGTTAGAAAGGGTACCGTTTCCTCGGATAACATGTATGGATAGCGTACACATTCAAAATATATGTCTCAGGAGGAGGCTCAGACGGTGTTAGGCCCAGTATGGATTGCACGTGATTGCACAAAGGTTAGAAAGGGTACCGTTTCCCCGGATAACATGTATGGATAGCGTACACATTCAAAATATATGTCTCAGGAGGCAGGCTCAGATGGTGTTAGGCCCAGTATGGATTGCACGTGATTGCACAAAGGTTAGAAAGGGTACCGTTTCCCCGGATAACATGTATGGATAGCGTACAAATTCAAAATATATGTCTCAGGAGGCAGGCTCAGATGGTGTTAGGCCCAGTATGGATTGCACGTGATTGCACAAAGGTTAGAAAGGGTACCGTATCCCCGGATAACATGTATGGATAGCGTACACATTCAAAATATATGTCTCAGGAGGCAGGCTCAGACGGTGTTAGGCCCAGTTTGGATTGCACATGATTGCACAAAGGTTAGAAAGGGTACCGTATCCCCGGATAACATGTATGGATAGCGTACACATTCAAAATATATGTCTCAGGAGGCAGGCTCAGACGGTGTTAGGCCCAATATGGATTGCACATGATTGCACAAAGGTTAGAAAGGGTACCGTTTCCCCGGATAACATGTATGGATAGCGTACACATTCAAAATATATGTCTCAGGAGGCAGGCTCAGACGGTGTTAGGCCCAGTATGGATTGCACGTGATTGCACAAAGGTTAGAAAGGGTACCGTATCCCCGGATAACATGTATGGATAGCGTACACATTCAAAATATATGTCTCAGGAGGCAGGCTCAGACGGTGTTAGGCCCAGTATGGATTGCACGTGATTGCACAAAGGTTAGAAAGGGTACCGTATCCCCAGATAACATGTATGGATAGCATACACATTCAAAATATATGTCTCAGGAGGCAGGCTCAGACGGTGTTAGGCCCAGTATGGATTGCACGTGATAGCACAAAGGTTAGAAAGGGTACCGTTTCCCCGGATAACATGTATGGATAGCGTACACATTCAAAATATATGTCTCAGGAGGCAGGCTCAGACGGTGTTAGGCCCAGTATGGATTGCACGTGATTGCACAAAGGTTAGAAAGGGTACAGTTTCCCCGGATAACATGTATGGATAGCGTACACATTCAAAATATATGTCTCAGGAGGCAGGCTCAGACGGTGTTAGGCCCAGTATGGATTGCACGTGATTGCACAAAGGTTAGAAAGGGTACCGTTTCCCCGGATAACATGTATGGATAGCGCACACATTCAAAATATATGTCTCAGGAGGCAGGCTCAGACGGTGTTAGGCCCAGTATGGATTGCACGTGATTGCACAAAGGTTAGAAAGGGTACCGTATCCCCAGATAACATGTATGGATAGCGTACACATTCAAAATATATGTCTCAGGACTCAGGAGGCAGGCTCAGATGGTGTTAGGCCCAGTATGGATTGCAAGTGATTGCACAAATGTTAGAAAGGGTACCGTATCCCCGGATAACATGTATGGATAGCGTACACATTCAAAATATATGTCTCAGGAGGCAGGCTCAGACGGTGTTAGGCCCAGTATGGATTGCACGTGATTGCACAAAGGTTAGAAAGGGTACCGTATCCCCAGATAACATGTATGGATAGCATACACATTCAAAATATATGTCTCAGGAGGCAGGCTCAGACGGTGTTAGGCCCAGTATGGATTGCACGTGATTGCACAAAGGTTAGAAAGGGTACCATATCCCCGGATAACATGTATGGATAGCGTACACATTCAAAATATATGTCTCAGGAGGCAGGCTCAGACGGTGTTAGGCCCAGTATGGATTGCACGTGATTGCACAAAGGTTAGAAAGGGTACCGTTTCCCCGGATAACATGTATGGATAGCGTACACATTCAAAATATATGTCTCAGGAGGCAGGCTCAGACGGTGTTAGGCCCAGTATGGATTGCACGTGATTGCACAAAGGTTAGAAAGGGTACCGTTTCCCCGGATAACATGTATGGATAGCGTACACATTCAAAATATATGTCTCAGGAGGCAGGCTCAGACGGTGTTAGGCCCAGTATGGATTGCACGTGATTGCACAAAGGTTAGAAAGGGTACCGTTTCCCCAGATAACATGTATGGATAGCGTACACATTCAAAATATATGTCTCAGGAGGCAGGCTCAGACAGTGTTAGGCCCAGTATGGATTGCACGTGATTGCACAAAGGTTAGAAAGGGTACCGTTTCCCCGGATAACATGTATGGATAGCGTACACATTCAAAATATATGTCTCAGGAGGCAGGCTCAGACGGTGTTAGGCCCAGTATGGATTGCACGTGATTGCACAAAGGTTAGAAAGGGTACTGTTTCCCCGTATAACATGTATGGATAGCGTACACATTCAAAATATATGTCTCAGGAGGCAGGCTCAGACGGTGTTAGGCCCAGTATGGATTGCACGTGATTGCACAAAGGTTAGAAAGGGTACCGTTTCCCCGGATAACATGTATGGATAGCGTACACATTCAAAATATATGTCTCAGGAGGCAGGCTCAGAAGGTGTTAGGCCCAGTATGGATTGCACGTGATTGCACAAAGGTTAGAAAGGGTACCGTTTCCCCGGATAACATGTATGGATAGCGTACACATTCAAAATATATGTCTCAGGAGGCAGGCTCAGACGGTGTTAGGCCCAGTATGGATTGCACGTGATTGCACAAAGGTTAGAAAGGGTACCGTTTCCCCAGATAACATGTATGGATAGCGTACACATTCAAAATATATGTCTCAGGAGGCAGGCTCAGACGGTGTTAGGCCCAGTATGGATTGCACGTGATTGCACAAAGGTTAGAAAGGGTACCGTTTCCCCGGATAACATGTATGGATAGCGTACACATTCAAAATATATGTCTCAGGAGGCAGGCTCAGACGGTGTTAGGCCCAGTATGGATTGCACGTGATTGCACAAAGGTTAGAAAGGGTACTGTTTCCCCGGATAACATGTATGGATAGCGTACACATTCAAAATATATGTCTCAGGAGGCAGGCTCAGACGGTGTTAGGCCCAGTATGGATTGCACGTGATTGCACAAAGGTTAGAAAGGGTACCGTTTCCCCGGATAACATGTATGGATAGCGTACACATTCAAAATATATGTCTCAGGAGGCAGGCTCAGACGGTGTTAGGCCCAGTATGGATTGCACGTGATTGCACAAAGGTTAGAAAGGGTACCGTTTCCCCGGATAACATGTATGGATAGCGTAAACATTCAAAATATATGTCTCAGGAGGAAGGCTCAGACGGTGTTAGGCCCAGTATGGATTGCACGTGATTGCACAAAGGTTAGAAAGGGTACCGTATCCCCGGATAACATGTATGGATAGCGTACACATTCAAAATATATGTCTCAGGAGGCAGGCTCAGACGGTGTTAGGCCCAGTATGGATTGCACGTGATTGCACAAAGGTTAGAAAGGGTACCGTTTCCCCGGATAACATGAATGGATAGCGTACACATTCAAAATATATGTCTCAGGAGGCAGGCTCAGACAGTGTTAGGCCCAGTATGGATTGCACGTGATTGCACAAAGGTTTGAAAGGGTACCGTATGCCCAGATAACATGTATGGATAGCGTACACATTCAAAATATATGTCTCAGGAGGCAGGCTCAGACGGTGTTAGGCCCAGTATGGATTGCACGTGATTGCACAAAGGTTAGAAAGGGTACCGTATCCACGGATAACATGTATGGATAGCGTACACATTCAAAATATATGTCTCAGGAGGCAGGCTCAGACGGTGTTAGGCCCAGTATGGATTGCACGTGATTGCACAAAGGTTAGAAAGGGTACCGTTTCCACGGATAACATGTATGGATAGCGTACACATTCAAAATATATGTCTCAGGAGGCAGGCTCAGACGGTGTTAGGCCCAGTATGGATTGCACGTGATTGCACAAAGGTTAGAAAGGGTACCGTTTCCCCAGATAACATGTATGGATAGCGTACACATTCAAAATATATGTCTCAGGAGGCAGGCTCAGACGGTGTTAGGCCCAGTATGGATTGCACGTGATTGCACAAAGGTTAGAAAGGGTACCGTTTCCCCGGATAACATGTATGGATAGCGTACACATTCAAAATATATGTCTCAGGAGGCAGGCTCAGACGGTGTTAGGCCCAGTATGGATTGAACGTGATTGCACAAAGGTTAGAAAGGGTACCGTTTCCCCGGATAACATGTATGGATAGCGTACACATTCAAAATATATGTCTCAGGAGGCAGGCTCAGACGGTGTTAGGCCCAGTATGGATTGCACGTGATTGCACAAAGGTTAGAAAGGGTACCGTTTCCCCTGATAACATGTATGGATAGCGTACACATTCAAAATATAAGTCTCAGGAGGCAGGCTCAGACGGTGTTAGGCCCAGTATGGATTGCACGTGATTGCACAAAGGTTAGAAAGGGTACCGTTTCCCCGGATAACATGTATGGATAGCGTACACATTCAAAATATATGTCTCAGGAGGCAGGCTCAGATGGTGTTAGGCCCAGTATGGATTGCACGTGATTGCACAAAGGTTAGAAAGGGTACCGTATCCCCGGATAACATGTATGGATAGCGTACACATTCAAAATATATGTCTCAGGAGGCAGGCTCAGACGGTGTTAGGCCCAGTTTGGATTGCACATGATTGCACAAAGGTTAGAAAGGGTACCGTATCCCCGGATAACATGTATGGATAGCGTACACATTCAAAATATATGTCTCAGGAGGCAGGCTCAGACGGTGTTAGGCCCAATATGGATTGCACATGATTGCACAAAGGTTAGAAAGGGTACCGTTTCCCCGGATAACATGTATGGATAGCGTACACATTCAAAATATATGTCTCAGGAGGCAGGCTCAGACGGTGTTAGGCCCAGTATGGATTGCACGTGATTGCACAAAGGTTAGAAAGGGTACCGTATCCCCGGATAACATGTATGGATAGCGTACACATTCAAAATATATGTCTCAGGAGGCAGGCTCAGACGGTGTTAGGCCCAGTATGGATTGCACGTGATTGCACAAAGGTTAGAAAGGGTACCGTATCCCCAGATAACATGTATGGATAGCATACACATTCAAAATATATGTCTCAGGAGGCAGGCTCAGACGGTGTTAGGCCCAGTATGGATTGCACGTGATAGCACAAAGGTTAGAAAGGGTACCGTTTCCCCGGATAACATGTATGGATAGCGTACACATTCAAAATATATGTCTCAGGAGGCAGGCTCAGACGGTGTTAGGCCCAGTATGGATTGCACGTGATTGCACAAAGGTTAGAAAGGGTACAGTTTCCCCGGATAACATGTATGGATAGCGTACACATTCAAAATATATGTCTCAGGAGGCAGGCTCAGACGGTGTTAGGCCCAGTATGGATTGCACGTGATTGCACAAAGGTTAGAAAGGGTACCGTTTCCCCGGATAACATGTATGGATAGCGCACACATTCAAAATATATGTCTCAGGAGGCAGGCTCAGACGGTGTTAGGCCCAGTATGGATTGCACGTGATTGCACAAAGGTTAGAAAGGGTACCGTATCCCCAGATAACATGTATGGATAGCGTACACATTCAAAATATATGTCTCAGGACTCAGGAGGCAGGCTCAGATGGTGTTAGGCCCAGTATGGATTGCAAGTGATTGCACAAATGTTAGAAAGGGTACCGTATCCCCGGATAACATGTATGGATAGCGTACACATTCAAAATATATGTCTCAGGAGGCAGGCTCAGACGGTGTTAGGCCCAGTATGGATTGCACGTGATTGCACAAAGGTTAGAAAGGGTACCGTATCCCCAGATAACATGTATGGATAGCATACACATTCAAAATATATGTCTCAGGAGGCAGGCTCAGATGGTGTTAGGCCCAGTATGGATTGCACGTGATTGCACAAAGGTTAGAAAGGGTACCATATCCCCGGATAACATGTATGGATAGCGTACACATTCAAAATATATGTCTCAGGAGGCAGGCTCAGACGGTGTTAGGCCCAGTATGGATTGCACGTGATTGCACAAAGGTTAGAAAGGGTACCGTTTCCCCAGATAACATGTATGGATAGCGTACACATTCAAAATATATGTCTCAGGAGGCAGGCTCAGACAGTGTTAGGCCCAGTATGGATTGCACGTGATTGCACAAAGGTTAGAAAGGGTACCGTTTCCCCGGATAACATGTATGGATAGCGTACACATTCAAAATATATGTCTCAGGAGGCAGGCTCAGACAGTGTTAGGCCCAGTATGGATTGCACGTGATTGCACAAAGGTTAGAAAGGGTACTGTTTCCCCGGATAACATGTATGGATAGCGTACACATTCAAAATATATGTCTCAGGAGGCAGGCTCAGACGGTGTTAGGCCCAGTATGGATTGCACGTGATTGCACAAAGGTTAGAAAGGGTACCGTTTCCCCGGATAACATGTATGGATAGCGTACACATTCAAAATATATGTCTCAGGAGGCAGGCTCAGACGGTGTTAGGCCCAGTATGGATTGCACGTGATTGCACAAAGGTTAGAAAGGGTACCGTTTCCCCGGATAACATGTATGGATAGCGTACACATTCAAAATATATGTCTCAGGAGGCAGGCTCAGACGGTGTTAGGCCCAGTATGGATTGCACGTGATTGCACAAAGGTTAGAAAGGGTACCGTTTCCCCAGATAACATGTATGGATAGCGTACACATTCAAAATATATGTCTCAGGAGGCAGGCTCAGACGGTGTTAGGCCCAGTATGGATTGCACGTGATTGCACAAAGGTTAGAAAGGGTACCGTTTCCCCGGATAACATGTATGGATAGCGTACACATTCAAAATATATGTCTCAGGAGGCAGGCTCAGACGGTGTTAGGCCCAGTATGGATTGCACGTGATTGCACAAAGGTTAGAAAGGGTACTGTTTCCCCGGATAACATGTATGGATAGCGTACACATTCAAAATATATGTCTCAGGAGGCAGGCTCAGACGGTGTTAGGCCCAGTATGGATTGCACGTGATTGCACAAAGGTTAGAAAGGGTACCGTTTCCCCGGATAACATGTATGGATAGCGTACACATTCAAAATATATGTCTCAGGAGGCAGGCTCAGACGGTTTTAGGCCCAGTATGGATTGCACGTGATTGCACAAAGGTTAGAAAGGGTACCGTTTCCCCGGATAACATGTATGGATAGCGTAAACATTCAAAATATATGTCTCAGGAGGAAGGCTCAGACGGTGTTAGGCCCAGTATGGATTGCACGTGATTGCACAAAGGTTAGAAAGGGTACCGTATCCCCGGATAACATGTATGGATAGCGTACACATTCAAAATATATGTCTCAGGAGGCAGGCTCAGACGGTGTTAGGCCCAGTATGGATTGCACGTGATTGCACAAAGGTTAGAAAGGGTACCGTTTCCCCGGATAACATGAATGGATAGCGTACACATTCAAAATATATGTCTCAGGAGGCAGGCTCAGACGGTGTTAGGCCCAGTATGGATTGCACGTGATTGCACAAAGGTTTGAAAGGGTACCGTATGCCCAGATAACATGTATGGATAGCGTACACATTCAAAATATATGTCTCAGGAGGCAGGCTCAGACGGTGTTAGGCCCAGTATGGATTGCACGTGATTGCACAAAGGTTAGAAAGGGTACCGTATCCCCGGATAACATGTATGGATAGCGTACACATTCAAAATATATGTCTCAGGAGGCAGGCTCAGACGGTGTTAGGCCCAGTATGGATTGCACGTGATTGCACAAAGGTTAGAAAGGGTACCGTTTCCACGGATAACATGTATGGATAGCGTACACATTCAAAATATATGTCTCAGGAGGCAGGCTCAGACGGTGTTAGGCCCAGTATGGATTGCACGTGATTGCACAAAGGTTTGAAAGGGTACCGTATGCCCAGATAACATGTATGGATAGCGTACACATTCAAAATATATGTCTCAGGAGGCAGGCTCAGACGGTGTTAGGCCCAGTATGGATTGCACGTGATTGCACAAAGGTTAGAAAGGGTACCGTATCCCCGGATAACATGTATGGATAGCGTACACATTCAAAATATATGTCTCAGGAGGCAGGCTCAGACGGTGTTAGGCCCAGTATGGATTGCACGTGATTGCACAAAGGTTAGAAAGGGTACCGTTTCCACGGATAACATGTATGGATAGCGTACACATTCAAAATATATGTCTCAGGAGGCAGGCTCAGACGGTGTTAGGCCCAGTATGGATTGCACGTGATTGCACAAAGGTTAGAAAGGGTACCGTTTCCCCAGATAACATGTATGGATAGCGTACACATTCAAAATATATGTCTCAGGAAGCAGGCTCAGACGGTGTTAGGCCCAGTATGGATTGCACGTGATTGCACAAAGGTTAGAAAGGGTACCGTTTCCCCGGATAACATGTATGGATAGCGTACACATTCAAAATATATGTCTCAGGAGGCAGGCTCAGACGGTGTTAGGCCCAGTATGGATTGAACGTGATTGCACAAAGGTTAGAAAGGGTACCGTTTCCCCGGATAACATGTATGGATAGCGTACACATTCAAAATATATGTCTCAGGAGGCAGGCTCAGACGGTGTTAGGCCCAGTATGGATTGCACGTGATTGCACAAAGGTTAGAAAGGGTACCGTTTCCCCTGATAACATGTATGGATAGCGTACACATTCAAAATATAAGTCTCAGGAGGCAGGCTCAAACGGTGTTAGGCCCAGTATGGATTGCACGTGATTGCACAAAGGTTAGAAAGGGTACCGTTTCCCCGGATAACATGTATGGATAGCGTACACATTCAAAATATATGTCTCAGGAGGCAGGCTCAGATGGTGTTAGGCCCAGTATGGATTGCACGTGATTGCACAAAGGTTAGAAAGGGTACCGTATCCCCGGATAACATGTATGGATAGCGTACACATTCAAAATATATGTCTCAGGAGGCAGGCTCAGACGGTGTTAGGCCCAGTATGGATTGCACGTGATTGCACAAAGGTTAGAAAGGGTACCATATCCCCAGATAACATGTATGGATAGCGTACGCATTCAAAATATATGTCTCAGGAGGCAGGCTCAGACGGTGTTAGGCCCAGTATGGATTGCACGTGATTGCACAAAGATTAGAAAGGGTACCGTATCCCCGGATAACATGTATGGATAGCGTACACATTCAAAATATATGTCTCAGGAGGCGGGCTCAGACGGTGTTAGGCCCAGTATGGATTGCACGTGATTGCACAAAGGTTAGAAAGGGTACCGTTTCCCCGGATAACATGTATGGATAGCGTACACATTCAAAATATATGTCTCAGGAGGCAGGCTCAGACGGTGTTAGGCCCAGTATGGATTGCACGTGATTGCACAAAGGTTAGAAAGGGTACCTTTTCCCCGGATAACATGTATGGATAGCGTACACATTCAAAATATATGTCTCAGGAGGCAGGCTCAGACGGTGTTAGGCCCAGTATGGATTGCACGTGATTGCACAAAGGTTAGAAAGGGTACCGTTTCCCCGGATAACATGTATGGATAGCGTACACATTCAAAATATATGTCTCAGGAGGCAGGCTCAGACGGTGTTAGGCCCAGTATGGATTGCACGTGATTGCACAAAGGTTAGAAAGGGTACTGTTTCCCCGGATAACATGTATGGATAGCGTACACATTCAAAATATATGTCTCAGGAGGCAGGCTCAGACGGTGTTAGGCCCAGTATGGATTGCACGTGATTGCACAAAGGTTAGAAAGGGTACCGTTTCCCCGGATAACATGTATGGATAGCGTACACATTCAAAATATATGTCTCAGGAGGAGGCTCAGACGGTGTTAGGCCCAGTATGGATTGCACGTGATTGCACAAAGGTTAGAAAGGGTACCGTTTCCCCGGATAACATGTATGGATAGCGTACACATTCAAAATATATGTCTCAGGAGGCAGGCTCAGATGGTGTTAGGCCCAGTATGGATTGCACGTGATTACACAAAGGTTAGGAAGGGTACCGTATCCACGGATAACATGTATGGATAGCGTACACATTCAAAATATATGTCTATACATCAGGAGGCAGGCTCAGACGGTGTTAGGCCCAGTATGGATTGCACGTGATTGCACAAAGGTTAGAAAGGGTACCGTTTCACCGGATAACATGTATGGATAGCATACACATTCAAAATATATGTCTCAGGAGGCAGGCTCAGACGGTGTTAGGCCCAGTATGGATTGCACGTGATTGCACAAAGGTTAGAAAGGGTACCGTTTCCCCGGATAACATGTATGGATAGCGTACACATTCAAAATTTATGTCTCAGGAGGCAGGCTCAGACGGTGTTAGGCCCAGTATGGATTGCATGTGATTGCACAAAGGTTAGAAAGGGTATCGTATCCCCAGATAACATGTATGGATAGCGTACACATTCAAAATATATGTCTCAGGAGGCAGGCTCAGACGGTGTTAGGCCCAGTATGGATTGCACGTGATTGCACAAAGGTTAGAAAGGGTACCGTATCCCCGGATAACATGTATGGATAGAGTACACATTCAAAATATATGTCTCAGGAGGCAGGCTCAGACGGTGTTAGGCCCAGTATGGATTGCATGTGATTGCACAAAGGTTAGAAAGGGTACCGTTTCCCCGGATAACATGTATGGATAGCGTACACATTCAAAATATATGTCTCAGGAGGAGGCTCAGACGGTGTTAGGCCCAGTATGGATTGCACGTGATTGCACAAAGGTTAGAAAGGGTACCGTTTCCCCGGATAACATGTATGGATAGCGTACACATTCAAAATATATGTCTCAGGAGGCAGGCTCAGATGGTGTTAGGCCCAGTATGGATTGCACGTGATTGCACAAAGGTTAGAAAGGGTACCGTATCCCCGGATAACATGTATGGATAGCGTACACATTCAAAATATATGTCTCAGGAGGCAGGCTCAGACGGTGTTAGGCCCAGTATGGATTGCATGTGATTGCACAAAGGTTAGAAAGGGTATCGTATCCCCAGATAACATGTATGGATAGCGTACACATTCAAAATATATGTCTCAGGAGGCAGGCTCAGACGGTGTTAGGCCCAGTATGGATTGCATGCGATTGCACAAAGGTTAGAAAGGGTACCGTTTCCCCAGATAACATGTATGGATAGCATACACATTCAAAATATATGTCTCAGGAGGCAGGCTCAGACGGTGTTAGGCCCAGTATGGATTGCACGTGATTGCACAAAGGTTAGAAAGGGTACCGTTTCCCCGGATAACATGTATGGATAGCGTACACATTCAAAATATATATCTCAGGAGGCAGGCTCAGACGGTGTTAGGCCCAGTATGGATTGCATGCGATTGCACAAAGGTTAGAAAGGGTACCGTATCCCCAGATAACATGTATGGATAGCATACACATTCAAAATATATGTCTCAGGAGGCAGGCTCAGACGGTGTTAGGCCCAGTATGGATTGCACGTGATTGCACAAAGGTTAGAAAGGGTACCGTTTCCCCGGATAACATGTATGGATAGCGTACACATTCAAAATATATGTCTATACATCAGGAGGCAGGCTCAGACGGTGTTAGGCCCAGTATGGATTGCAAGTGATTGCACAAAGGTTAGAAAGGATACCGTATCCCCGGATAACATGTATGGATAGCGTACACATTCAAAATATATAAAAAACAAATAAAAAACAAATCTGAACTGAGAAAAGTAAGTTAATGTGTATGCACAATGTAAGTGCATATTAACACATGACCATTAACCAGAGAAAACAAAAAGCAAAAAACACAAATATCCTGAACTAAAAGTAAAAAATATACTGCAAATAATGCATAAAGGTAATAATAATAATAATAATAAGGGTATTTAGTAAACATAATTTTGATCAAAATAATGAACAAGCCATCCCGCCACGTCACGGCAACCCTTGTGGGACAGTCCCTACTCTAGTATTTAAAACCTTTTCACTTGCCAAGTGGCGTGAATGTGAATAAGGGTCGAGCGGCTGAACCACTTGTAACAGCTTAGGCCAGACTGGATGGCTTTCCCAGCTCAGAAAGAGGGCGGTCACACCCATATATGCACTGAATGCACAATGAAATGAATAAAAAACAAATCTGAACTGAGAAAAGTAAGTTAATGTGTATGCACAATGTAAGTGCATATTAACACATGACCATTAACCAGAGAAAACAAAAAGCAAAAAACACAAATATCCTGAACTAAAAGTAAAAAATATACTGCAAATAATGCGTAAAGGTAATAATAATAATAATAATAAGGGTATTTAGTAAACATAATTTTGATCAAAATAATGAACAAGCCATCCCGCCACGTGACGGCAACCCTTGTGGGACAGTCCCTACTCTAGTATTTAAAACCTTTTCACTTGCCAAGTGGCGTGAATGTGAATAAGGGTCGAGCGGCTGAACCACTTGTAACAGCTTAGGCCAGACTGGATGGCTTTCCCAGCTCAGAAAGAGGGCGGTCACACCCATATATGCACTGAATGCACAATGAAATGAATAAAAAACAAATCTGAACTGAGAAAAGTAAGTTAATGTGTATGCACAATGTAAGTGCATATTAACACATGACCATTAACCAGAGAAAACAAAAAGCAAAAAACACAAATATCCTGAACTAAAAGTAAAAAATATACTGCAAATAATGCATAAAGGTAATAATAATAATAATAATAAGGGTATTTAGTAAACATAATTTTGATCAAAATAATGAACAAGCCATCCCGCCACGTCACGGCAACCCTTGTGGGACAGTCCCTACTCTAGTATTTAAAACCTTTTCACTTGCCAAGTGGCGTGAATGTGAATAAGGGTCGAGCGGCTGAACCACTTGTAACAGCTTAGGCCAGACTGGATGGCTTTCCCAGCTCAGAAAGAGGGCGGTCACACCCATATATGCACTGAATGCACAATGAAATGAATAAAAAAGAAATCTGAACTGAGAAAAGTAAGTTAATGTGTATGCACAATGTAAGTGCATATTAACACATGACCATTAACCAGAGAAAACAAAAAGCAAAAAACACAAATATCCTGAACTAAAAGTAAAAAATATACTGCAAATAATGCATAAAGGTAATAATAATAATAATAATAAGGGTATTTAGTAAACATTCAAAATATATGTCTCAGGAGGCAGGCTCAGACGGTGTTAGGCCCAGTATGGATTGCACGTGATTGCACAAAGGTTAGAAAGGGTACCGTATCCCCAGATAACATGTATGAATAGCGTACACATTCAAAATATATGTCTCAGGAGGCAGGCTCAGACGGTGTTAGGCCCAGTATGGATTGCACGTGATTGCACAAAGGTTAGAAAGGGTACCGTATCCCCGGATAACATGTATGGATAGCGTACACATTCAAAATATATGTCTCAGGAGGCAGGCTCAGACGGTGTTAGGCCCAGCATGGATTGCACGTGATTGCACAAAGGTTAGAAAGGGTACCGTATCCCCAGATAACATGTATGGATAGCGTACACATTCAAAATATATGTCTATACATCAGGAGGCAGGCTCAGACGGTGTTAGGCCCAGTATGGATTGCACGTGATTGCACAAAGGTTAGAAAGGGTACCGTTTCCCCGGATAACATGTATGGATAGCGTACACATTCAAAATATATGTCTCAGGAGGCAGGCTCAGACGGTGTTAGGCCCAGTATGGATTGCACGTGATTGCACAAAGGTTAGAAAGGGTACCGTTTCCCCGGATAACATGTATGGATAGCGTACACATTCAAAATATATGTCTCAGGAGGCAGGCTCAGACGGTGTTAGGCCCAGTATGGATTGCACGTGATTGCACAAAGGTTAGAAAGGGTACCGTTTCCCCGGATAACATGTATGGATAGCGTACACATTCAAAATATATGTCTCAGGAGGCAGGCTCAGACGGTGTTAGGCCCAGTATGGATTGCACGTGATTGCACAAAGGTTAGAAAGGGTACCGTTTCCCCGGATAACATGTATGGATAGCGTACACATTCAAAATATATGTCTCAGGAGGCAGGCTCAGACGGTGTTAGGCCCAGTATGGATTGCACGTGATTGCACAAAGGTTAGAAAGGGTACCGTTTCCCCGGATAACATGTATGGATAGCGTACACATTCAAAATATATGTCTCAGGAGGAGGCTCAGACGGTGTTAGGCCCAGTATGGATTGCACGTGATTGCACAAAGGTTAGAAAGGGTACCGTTTCCCCGGATAACATGTATGGATAGCGTACACATTCAAAATATATGTCTCAGGAGGCAGGCTCAGACGGTGTTAGGCCCAGTATGGATTGCAAGTGATTGCACAAAGGTTAGAAAGGGTACCGTATCCCCGGATAACATGTATGGATAGCGTACACATTCAAAATATATGTCTCAGGAGGCAGGCTCAGACGATGTTAGGCCCAGTATGGATTGCATGTGATTGCACAAAGGTTAGAAAGGGTACCGTATCCCCAGATAGCATGTATGAATAGCGTACACATTCAAAATATATGTCTCAGGAGGCAGGCTCAAACGGTGTTAGGCCCAGTATGGATTGCACGTGATTGCACAAAGGTTAGAAAGGGTACCGTATCCCTGGATAACATGTATGGATAGCGTACACATTCAAAATATATGTCTCAGGAGGCAGGCTCAGACGGTGTTAGGCCCAGTATGGATTGCACGTGATTGCACAAAGGTTAGAAAGGGTACCGTATGCTCAGATAACATGTATGGATAGCGTACACATTCAAAATATATGTCTATACATCAGGAGGCAGGCTCAGACGGTGTTAGGCCCAGTATGGATTGCACGTGATTGCACAAAGGTTAGAAAGGGTACCGTATCCCCGGATAACATGTATGGATAGCGTACTCATTCAAAATATATGTCTCAGGAGGCAGGCTCAGACGGTGTTAGGCCCAGTATGGATTGCACGTGATTGCACAAAGGTTAGAAAGGGTACCGTATCCCCAGATAACATGTATGGATAGCGTACACATTCAAAATATATGTATATACATCAGGAGGCAGGCTCAGACGGTGTAAGGCCCAGTATGGATTGCACGTGATTGCACAAAGGTTAGAAAGGGTACCGTATCCCCAGATAACATGTATGGATAGCGTACACATTCAAAATATATGTCTATACATCAGGAGGCAGGCTCAGACGGTGTTAGGCCCAGTATGGATTGCACGTGATTGCACAAAGGTTAGAAAGGGTACCGTATCCCCGGATAACATGTATGGATAGCGTACTCATTCAAAATATATGTCTCAGGAGGCAGGCTCAGACGGTGTTAGGCCCAGTATGGATTGCACGTGATTGCACAAAGGTTAGAAAGGGTACCGTATCCCCAGATAACATGTATGGATAGCGTACACATTCAAAATATATGTCTATACATCAGGAGGCAGGCTCAGACGGTGTTAGGCCCAGTATGGATTGCACGTGATTGCACAAAGGTTAGAAAGGGTACCGTATCCCCAGATAACATGTATGGATAGCGTACACATTCAAAATATATGTCTATACATCAGGAGGCAGGCTCAGACGGTGTCAGGCACAGTATGGATTTGACGGCCCAGACTACACAGCGGAGGAGCAGGGAGAGGTAAAGATTGCAAATGCTGGGGCCCTGCCCAAGCAAGGGGGGCCCACTCGTGGGCGTCGGTACTGGCACTGGGCCCCTCATAGTACGGCGGTGTGTCTGATGGCGGGTGTGCACCACCACCGTCAGAGACACTTGATTGCACTATGAAGGACCCTGTACCAGTGCCCGCGCCCAAGAGTCGGCCTACCCACCTGTCCAGGGCAACGGCACTCGCACGGTGTCGTGAGCTAGGTGGTGACCCCGGCCATGGGGGGGGAGGCAGCACAGTTAGGGAGTTTTAGAAAGTGGCATATGTTGATGTTGGACATTCAGCTGATGCAAAAGGTGAAATAGGTCAAGTCCCAGGAAGAGGTGGACCAAAGCAAGCCATTTTTCTGTCACCCTATGTGTCATCAGAGGAAGGTGGGACAAAATCCTTGGAAACCCATGCGTGGTTCATTTTAATGAAGGTTAGATCATCCACATTTTGGGTTGACAGACGGGTCCTTTTTTCTGTCAGGATTGATCCAGCTGCACTGAAGACTCTTTCCGATAGCACACTTGCAGCTGGGCAAGCGAGCTCCTGTAAGGCATATTGTGCCAATTCAGGCCAGGTGTCCAGTTTAGCGGCCCAATAGTCAAAGGGGAATGACCTGTGTGGGAGAACATCGATATGGGAGGAAAAGTAGTTTGTAACCATAGTTGACAACTGCTGTCTCCTGTCACTTTCCATCGATGCAGTATTACCAGTTGTGTGAGCGGTTCTTGAAAAATCAGTCCACAACATTGTCATGAAACCCCTGTCTCCAACGCCACTTCTGCTGTGTGCACCACGAACACCTCTGCCAAGCTGCCCCCAGCCCGTATGGCTCGTGTGAGAACCATCACCGCTGCTGTGTGCTGGGAATGCCTCAAGCAACCGATTTACCAGAGTTGCTTGTTTATTAGCCAATATTAGGTCAAGGTTCTCCTGTGGCATGATGTTTTGTAATTTGCCTTTATAGCGTGGATCCAGGATGCTGGCCAACCAGTAGTCGTCATCGTTCATCATTTTGGCAATGCGGGGGACCCTTTTTAGGATCAGCAAGGCACAATCTGACATGTGGGCCAATGTTCCCGGTGTCAATGATGCACTGCGAGTGCTGGTTGGAGGAGCACTTTCTGGCAAATCCACATCCCTCCAGTCACGCACAAACCCTGTACCAGACCTTGCCACGCCAACATTTTCACTTGCCCCACGAGATGCATCCTCCTCCCCTAAGTAATCATCCCCATTATCCTCCTCCTCTTCTTCCTCCACCTCGTCCAGGAGAGGTCCCTGAGCAGACAATGGCTGAATGTCATCAAGGATTCCCTCCTCCTCTTCCTCCTCATCAACATTGGCTGCAGACGCCTGCTCCTTAAGGTGCGTCAAAGTTTGCATGAGCAGACGCATAAGTGGGATGCTCATGCTTAGGATGGCGTCGTCTGCGCTTACCAGCCGTGTGCATTCCTCAAAACACTGAAGGACTTTACAGAGGTCTTTCAGCTTCGACCACTGCACACCTGTCAACTCCATGTCTGCTCTCAAAGTGCCTGGCCGTGTATCCTCCCACAAATGCATTATGGCCTGCCTCTGCTCGCACAGCCGCTCCACCATGTGCAGGGTGGAGTTCCACCTTGTTGCAATGTCGATAATGAGGCGGTGGTTGGGAAGGTGGAGCAATCGCTGCAGCTTCTGCATACGAACGGAGTGTACAGGCGACCGGCGGATGTGCGCGCACAGTCTTCGCACCTTCTGGAGCAGGGCTGTTAACTCCGGATAATTTTTGAGGAAGCACTGCACCACCAGGTTCAAGGTGTGAGCCAAGCAAGGTATATGGCTGAGTTTTGAAAGGGCTATGGCTGCCACAAAATTACGGCCGTTATCACTAACTACCTTGCCTGCCTCAAGATGTACACTGCCCAGCCATGACTCAGTTTGTTGCTTCAAGTACTCGGCCAGCACCTCGGCGGTGTGTCTGTTGCCCAAACACATCATCTGCAACACAGCCTGCTGACGCTTTCCACTAGCTGCTCGATAGGGGGACACATCGTGTGCATCAGTGGCAGCTGCAGATGGAGTGCTCGTACGACTGCGCTCTGTGGACGAGCTTTCGCTTCTGGAGGAGGAGGAGGAGGGTCGAACGCCTACAGCCAACTGTTTCCTATACCGTGGGCTAGGCAGCACTGTCCCACCACCGCTGTCCCCTGTGGACCCTGCATCCACCACATTAACCCAGTGCGCAGTGATGGACACGTAACGGCCCTGGCCATGCCGACTGGACCATGCATCAGTTGTGAGGTGCACCTTTCCGCTCACTGACTGCTTGAGTGCATGGACAATGCGGTCTTTCACATGATGGTGGTGAGCTGGGATGGCTTTGCGAGAGAAGAAGTGGCGATTGGGTAGGTCATAGCGTGGTACTGCATAGGCCATGAGTTCGCGGAAAGCTGTGCTTTCCACCAACCGAAAGGGCATCATCTCAAACGAGATTAGTTTGGCAATGTGGGCGTTCAAACCCAGTGTACGCGGATGAGAGACTGAGTACTTTCTTGACCTACTCATAGTGTCTGGGAGGGTGAGCTGGACTTGAGAGCTGCATATGGTGGAAGTAGCGGTGGACAGGGCGGACTGAGAGAGGTTTGATGATGGTGATGGAGTTGGTGTTCTTTCTGATGGCCTAGAATCAGTCTTTCGTTGATATAACAGTGGGATTCCCTGACTGCTGTGGCCTTGCAACGACACCTCAACATTTGCTGCTGTGCTAACCGGTGGGCTTACAGTGGGGGAAACAATGTAGCGTTGCTGACTACCTTCGTTGTGATCAGTTGCACATGTGGCACTTGAGGTTTGGTGTTGTGTCCACGCTTGCAAGTGCATGCTGGTTAAATGTCTAAGCATGCAACTGGTATTCAAATTTTTCAGATTTTTCCCTCGGCTAAAGGTCTTTGCGCACTTCTTACAGATAACCTTGGCCTGATCATGAGGATTTTGTTCAAAAAAGTGCCACACTGCACTCTTCCTACTTTGGCAGACATTTTGCGGCCTAGCACGCTGTGATCTTTTGACCCTCTGGACAAGCTGTCCAGCAACTCTTTTGATGTTTGGAACCTGTCTTTGGAGTGCTACGGGCCTGCCAGATAACAGCTGTTGCGATGTCGATGTCTGCTGTGGATGCTCCTCATCTGAGCTATTGGAAGCAGCACCCTCTTCCCCCAATGGATGCCAATCTGGGTCAACAACTGGGTCATCCATCACCTCCTCTTCTATGTCATGTGCACCTTCCTCTGTGTCACCGTGTACGGTGGTATAGTGTGCGGGAAGGGGCACCTGAGTCTCATCAGGGTCAGAATCTGGCTCTGTACACTGCGAGGACAATGTAGTGCTCTGAGTGAATGTACCAGCAGAATCATCCATCAGCGGCTGTGCATCAGTGCACTCCATGTCAGATTCATCTTGGCCTGGGTAATTCACCATTTCACTTGATAATCCAGGCATGGTATGTGAAAACAGCTCCATGGAGTAATCAGTAGTATGGCCTGCGTCATCCTTCAATCTTGGTTGGGGTGAAGGACACAAGGAAAGGTGTGGTTCATGAACATGAGCCTCAAATGACGACTCAGTGCTTTTACTTTTTACAACTGAAGAAGAGGAGGCGATAGAGCTGGAGGCTGAGTCAGCAATGTAAGACAAAACTTTTTCCTGATGCTCTGGCTTTAAAAGCGGTTTGCCAACTCCTAGAAAACTAAGCGTTCGAAGGCCTTATGTAGCCAGACGATGACGCAGGCTCAACACCTCCTGCATTCGGTCCTATTTTGCTCTTGCCACTACCATCAGATCCACCACCAACACCATCATTACCAGCTGCCAACCCCCGCCCAATTCCACGGCCTCTACCACCAGCCTTCCTCATTTTTGGAGAAATGTAGACAAAATCCAACAAACTATATAGTAATGTAAAACAAGGTACAAGGTGTCTATAGGACAGGGGAGATTTTGAATTTCTGCAGACACTTGTGGACACTGGACACTTTTGGATTGTGTGAGGCCCACTGATATCTGAGCGCTATGTGACAGGCTCGATGGCACAGTTGTGACCAAAGTGACTAGAGGATAAGGGAGATTTTGAATCTCTGCACACACTTTTGGACACTGGACACTTTTGGATTGTGTGAGGCCCAATGAATATCTGAGCGCTATGTGACAGGCTCGATGGCACAGTTGTGACCAAAGTGACTAGAGGATAAGGGAGATTTTGAATCTCTGCACACACTTTTGGACACTGGACACTTTTGGATTGTGTGAGGCCCAATGAATATCTGAGGGCTATGTGACAGGCTCGATGGCACAGCTGTGACCAAAGTGACTAGAGGATAAGGGAGATTTTGAATCTCTGCACACACTTTTGGACACTGGACACTTTTGGATTGTGTGAGGCCCAATGAATATCTGAGCGCTATGTGACAGGCTCGATGGCACAGCTGTGACCAAAGTGACTAGAGGATAAGGGAGATTTTGAATCTCTGCACACACTTTTGGACACTGGACACTTTTGGATTGTGTGAGGCCCAATGAATATCTGAGCGCTATGTGACAGGCTCGATGGCACAGTTGTGACCAAAGTGACTAGAGGATAAGGGAGATTTTGAATCTCTGCACACACTTTTGGACACTGGATACTTTTGGATTGTGTGAGGCCCAATGAATATCTGAGCGCTATGTGACAGGCTCGATGGCACAGCTGTGACCAAAGTGACTAGAGGATAAGGGAGATTTTGAATCTCTGCACACACTTTTGGACACTAGACACTTTTGGATTGTGTGAGGCCCAATGAATATCTGAGCGCTATGTGACAGGTTCGATGGCACAGCTGTGACCAAAGTGACTAGAGGATAAGGGAGATTTTGAATCTCTTCACACACTTTTGGACACTGGACACTTTTGGATTGTGTGAGGCCCAATGAATATCTGAGCGCTATGTGACAGGCTCGATGGCACAGCTGTGACCAAAGTGACTAGAGGATAAGGGAGATTTTGAATCTCTGCACACACTTTTGGACACTGGACACTTTTGGATTGTGTGAGGCCCAATGAATATCTGAGCGCTATGTGACAGGCTCGATGGCACAGCTGTGACCAAAGTGACTAGAGGATAAGGGAGATTTTGAATCTCTGCACACACTTTTGGACACTGGACACTTTTGGATTGTGTGAGGCCCACTGATATCTGAGCGCTATGTCACAGGCTCGATGGCACAGCTGTGACAAAAGTGACTAGAGGATAAGGGAGATTGGATTGCTTTTAAAAAAGCAGTTTGCAGAGCAGTGGGTAAACAGCAATGCCAGATTGTCAGGAAGCCTTAAAAGGCAGCCCAACAACCAACACCTCTGATAGACCACAATATAGCCTTCCCTTGCACTGCACACACAGTGACTGGTGTGTTGTGCAGGCCAAATTGCTAGCAGCAGAAGCAGTTTTTTTTTCTTCTCAGCAGGACAAAAAAAAAAATTGGGATTGCTTTTAAAAAAGCAGTTTGCGGACCAGTGGGTAAACAGCAATGCAGGAATGTCAGGAAGCCTTAGAAGGCAGCCCAACAACCAACACCACTGATACACCACTATATAGCCTCCCCTTGCACTGCACACACAGTGACTGGTGTGTTGTGCAGGCCAAATCGCTAGCAGCAGAAGCAGTTTTTCTGTCTTCTTCCCTGCCTAACGCTCTCCCTACAGAATCAGCAGCAACCTCTCCCTATACTGAGATCGGCAGAAGTAAGATGGCAGTCGGCGTGCACGCCCTTTTATACCCCCTGTGACGCCCACCAAAGCAAGCCAATCACTTGCATGCCCTTCTGAAAGATGGTGGTGACCCCTGCCTATGTCATCACGTTGCCCACAGTGTCCGTGGATCCTGATTGGCTGAAAAAGAGCGCAAAACAAACTTTTGAAACGCGACTTTGGCGCGTAAGTCGCCGACCTCGTGGCCGACCTCATCCTAGGGTCGGGTTTCGTTTCATGAAACCCGACTTTGCCAAAAGTTGGCGACTTTTGAAATTTTTCGACCCGTTTCGCTCAACTCTAGTTACGACCCTTTCTATGCTGGTCAGAAACATGCAGCTTCATTTCTCTTGCTTCTGGTCTGGTAATTACCTCTTTCTATATAAACTGGTCTGACCTTCTTGTCCCTGCTGGTGAAAGATTCGTCTTCCTGTGCTGTGTGCTAAAGCTATGCGGTTAGAGTAAAGTTGTTGTAGTGTTCTGTGGTTTGCTGTAGTATGTGTATGTTTATCTCCTGGTCCCTGCTCCCATTTAGTTTATTCCTCCCTATTCTCCTCACTATTGTTGATTAGTGCTTTTGCATCATAAAGGTTTTCTGCTATCCCTGTTTTATCTTAGTGTCTTCTTTACCTTATATTTCTGTCCTGTGCCTCATGGGGTGACGGAGGGGAAAGATCAGGGTTTAACAGGAGCATAGTAAGGTCGAAGACTCGGGCCCCTCTACCTTCAAGAGTACCCCCGGGTCAAGGATGGTTAATGTCCCAGATCCATGGACAGTTTGAGGCCCCCCCTCCTTAACTGAAAGCCATCACACAGCGTGACAGCCTCCTAAAGAATGAACATGTCACTTCTTTTTTACTGCTTGAGGATTTCCATACCTTTAGGTAGTTATAAGGAGTGACATAATACTGAACATGTGCACAGTAGTGGAGTTTGACCGTTGCTGCACATTATGTAAATCTGATAGAGCACTGTTTCAGGTGCCTTCTGGGTGGGATGCCCCTAAAAAAACTCCGGCCTAAAATAGAGACCATGTGCACATAGCCTTATACTCATCTCTCTGCTCACTTTCCCCTTTACGGTCCTCAGCACCTTTTCTTAAACTACCACCGTGGGGTGAAACTCAACGCATCTAAATTTCAAGAATGGACTTCTCACCACAATTAGTCCCAACCTAGCGTGCATGTCATGACTTCACAGAAACATACTTTACCGGCAGTCCAGAGACTAATAATAATAATTTTATTTCTATAGCGTCAACATATTCCGCAGCACTTTACATTATAGAGGGGACTTGTACAGACAATAGACATTACAGCATACCACTAAACACATAGATCAAAACAGATACCAAGAGGAATGAGAGCCCTGCTAACAAGCTTACAATCTATAAGGAAAAATGGGGACACGAAAGGTGGATTGTAACAATTGCTTTTATTGTTCGTACCAGCCATAGTGTAAGAATCGGATGTTCCTGTGATGCTGCATGAACCAGTTATCACTCTAAATATGTAACAGTACAGACACAGAGGGCTATTAAATGCATAAAGCATGTGAGAACATGATGTGAGGAACCTGGTTATGGTAAAAAATTTTTGAATGAGCTACATAGGGATATTTAGGTTAATGCGTTGAGGCGATAGATCAGTCTGAACAAACGTATTTTTAGGGCACGTTTAAAACTGTGGGGATTTTGGATTAATCGTATTAACTTGGGTAGGGCATTCCAAAGAATTGGCGCAGCACATGAAAAGTCTTGGAGATGGGAGTGGGAGGTTCTGAGTATTGAGGATGTAAACCTCAGGTCATTAGCAGAACGGAGGGCACAGGTAGGGTGGTAGGCTGAGACGAGGGAGGAGATGTAGGGTGGTGCTTAGCCATGGAGTGCTTTGTGGGAGAGGGTAATAAGTTTATACTGAATTCTGGAGTGGATGAGTAACCAGTGTAAGGACTGGCACAAGGTAGAGGCATCAGTATAATGATTGGTGAGGAATATTCAGGACATATTGGAGAGGGGAGAGTTTGGTAAGAGGGAGATCGATTAGTGGAGAGTTACAATAGTCCAGACGAGCATGAATAAGAGAAACAGTAATAGTTTTTGCAGATTTGAAAGTAAGAGAGGGTTGAATTCTAGAAATGTGTTTGAGTTGCAGATAACAAGAGCGAGCCAGTGATTGGATGTGGGTGGTGAATGAAAGCTTGGAATCAAGTATGACCCCAAGACAGTGGGAATGTTGCTGGGGAGTAATGGTGGAACTACACACGGAAATGGCAATGTCGGGCATAGGTAGGTTAGTAGAGGGAGGAAACAAGAGTTCAGTTTTTGACAGGTTCAGTTTCAGATAGAGGGAGGACATGATGTTAGAGACAGTGGTAAGACAATCACTGGTGTTTTCCAAAAAGGCAGGCGCGATATCAGGAGAAGTGTATAATTGGGTGTCATCAGCATAGAGATGGTACTGGAAGCCAAATCTACTCATTGCTTGACCAATAGGGGCAGTATACAAAGAGAAGAGTAGGGGGCCTAGAACCGATCTTGAGGAACCCCAACAGTAAGGGGAAGATGAGAGGAGGAGGAGTCAGCAAAAGATACAGTAAAGGAGCGGTCAGAGAGATAGGAGGAGAACCAGGAGAGAATGGTGTCCTTGAGACTGAAGGAATGCAGCATAGTGAGGAGGAGCTGATGATCCACAGTGTCGAATGCTGCAGAGAGATCCAAGAGAATTAACATGGAGTAGTGACCATTAGATTTAGCTGTTAGAAGATCATTAGAGACTTTAGTGAGGGAAGTTTCAGTAGAGTGTAGAGAGCGGAAACCGGATTGTAGAGGGTAGAGAAGAGAGTTATCTGAGAGATAGCGGATAAGTCGGGCGTGAACCAGGCGTTCCAGGAGTTTAGAGATAAAGGGAAGATTAGAGACAGGTCTATAGTTAGCGACACAGTTTTGGTTGAGGGAAGGTTTTTAAAGTAAAGGCTGCTTGATGGCATGCTTAAATGAGGAAGGAAAGATACCGGAAGAGAGAGATTGATTATTTTTGTTAGGTGAGTGGTGACAGCAGGGGAAAGGGACCGGAGGAGATGTGATGGAATGGGGTCACTGGTGCAAGTAGTATGGCGAGAAGATGCAAGGAGCTTGATTATGTCTTCTTCTATTACTAGTTCAAAATCAGAGAGTGAGCTAGATGCAGTGGGGGAGGGAGGACAGTGCATGGTATGAGGGGATTGGGAGATAATTTCCTGTCGGATATGGTCAATTTTTTCTTTGAAATAATTGGCCAGATCGTCAGCATGGAGATCCGTGGTTGGGGCCTGCACTCTTGGGTTGAGTAGGGAATGAAAAGTGTTAAAGAAACGTTTCGGGTTATTGGATAGTGAGGTGATGAGGGTGTTGTTTGTTTTGAGAGGTGAAGGGCAGTGTTGTATGCTTTAAGCATAAACTTATAATGGATGAAATCCACAAGAGAGGCTAGTCGGAAAGACCAGTCCTTGGTGACTTTTCCCCGCCAGCTCATCTGGAGTGACAGGTCTATTCCTCTGTGTGCATATATGGAGTGACCTGTCAGCTATTGAGACTCGGTCCCCAGCTGACCTCTAAAGTAACATACATGGCTGAAATCGTACATGCTGTCCATGGTTCAGGTAGCATGTATCCTCTGCATGGTTCCCTTTAACTCCTTCCCTACATAGCAATTTTACAGGGTATTTTTTTTAGTTTTCATTACTTCCACCCCATTTAAAAGGTTAACAGCTGTGGGCAAAGCTGAGTTGCACTTGCAGCTCTTAGAGGTAGATGATGGCTGAATAACACAGCCATCATCTGCTGGGAAAGATGCAGACTCCGCTTCTGAGCTTGCATCAAAGACTTTGTGATGAGTGCAGGGAAGGAGAGGAGGCGAACTGTGACATCATCGATTGTGAATGGTGGATCCTGTGTTATCCACTACATATAGAGATATAATCATTCATTGTACAAGAGGAGGAGTTGAGCTGTGACATCACCTATTGTGAATGGTGGATTATCTGTTATACACTGTATATAGAGGTGACATCAGTCATTGTAAAGGAGGAGGTGAGCTGTGACATCACCTATTGTGAATGGTGGATCCTGTGTTATCTCCTGTATATAGAGGTGTTATCAGTCATTGCACAGGAGGAGGAGGTGAGCTGTGATATCACCTATTGTGAATGTTGGATCCTGTGTTATCTACTATGTATAGAGGTGTTATTAGTCATTGTGCAGGAGGAGGTGAGCTGTGACATCACCTATTGTGAATGGTGGATCCTGCATTATCCACTGTGTAAAGAGGTGTTATCAGTCATTATCCAGGAGGAGGAGGTAAGCTGTGACATCACCTATTGTGAATGGTAGATCCTGTGCTATCCACTGTGTATAGAGGTGTTATCAGTCATTGTACAGGAGGAGGAGGTGAACTGTGACATCTCCTATTGTGAATGGTGGATCCTGTGCTATCTACTGTATATAGAGGTGTTATTAGTCATTGTACAGGAGGAGGTGAGCTGTGACATCACCTATTGTGAATGGTTGAATGGCGGATCCTGAGTTATCTACTGTGTATAGAGGTGTTATCAGTCATTGTACAAGAGGAGGAGTAGGTGAGCTGTGACATCACATATTGTGGATGGTGGATCCTGTGTTATCTACTGTATATAGAGGTATCAGTCATTGTACAGGAGGAGGAGGTGAGCTGTGAAATCATCTATTGCCAATGGTGGATCCTGTGTTATCTAATGTATAGATAGGTATTATCAGTCATTGTACAGGAGGAGGAGGTGAGCTGTGACATCACCTATTGTGAATGGTAGAGAACACGAAGTGTGAGTCTAATATTAGACTTAGTGATCAGTGTAAGAAATTGCAAGATTCCTTTTATTTGCAATATAGGCAGTAAGAGGGAGATTTTAAAAAATAGATTTCACATGAAAATTTTAAACAAATGATAATTTTCTGACAATATGTTAGCTTGTAAAGCCTGTGTACATACATTGGAATGGGGCAACTGGATACAGCTTCCATCTGAAACACACATTCTTGTATGCACACAATACAAACATTATTAATGCCAAAAATTGTAAAAAAGAAAGCAGAATAAAGCCTTTGGAAATAAGAGTAATAAAAGACAGACAGGTCCTGCATAAGGAATTGCTGAACTATACCATTATTTTCATCCAGACTCTCTCATCAGTGGCAGCTCCTGTATCTGTCATCAGCAAAATTTGAGCAGTTTTATGTGTTATGTGGCAGCAATGCTGATAGAGGCAGTGAATGAAGACTGATGGCTCACATACTCCAGTGGATTCACTTCTATGTTCATTTATTATTTACAAATCCATATGTGATGTATGAGTACAAACAGCAACAATTCAGACTTTTCTCCATCCCTTTCTCAAGCTGAATGTTTCAGCCAGGACAGAAATTCAAGTTGTGGTCATATTGTCCTGCATGCTCCATTCATTGCGAGGCAGGTCTGGAGCATAATCCAAAAAATTCCCCTCATTTTTTTTATTTAAATTGGGTAAAAATTCTGTGCTGGTTAATTTCTGTATGTAGTAAGTATTGGACTGAGAAGCATGTTCACTCTACTGAAATCCTCAGCATATGCTATTCACAGCTCTGGCAAAAATTAAGAGACCACTTTCAAATGTTCAGTTTGTCTGATTTTTCTCTTTATATTTTTGAGTAAAATGTAAATTGTTCTTTTATTCTATAAACTTTTGAAAACATGTCTCCGAATTTCCAAGCAATAAATTTTGTACTTTTTTTCTGACAAAGAAAAATGGACAAAAATTTTTAAAAAACTCAGTACTTTCAGACCTCAATTAATGCAAAGAAAACAAGTTCATAATCATTTAGAAACCACAGTACTGATGTTTTAACTCTGTGTCATGGTTTGAACAGGGTTCTTGCCCTGCACTCACAGTGTTAAGTGTTCGTGGCCTTTTTCTGGATCTGGGAGGGGTATTTATACTCACTCTTTACCAGGGTTCTCTGTCAGCTATACTGTTGTTCTGGTCTGTCTGACCCCTGGTGTGCGTGTATTCTGCGTTGCTTGTTTGCTTCTCATGTATGACCCAGTCTGTTCCCGCACTCTGTACTCCGTCTCTTGTTTTGGTACTATTGTCTTCTCCGATTCTGACCTCCTGACTTAGCTATCGTTACTCAATTACAGTTTGTCCCTATTGTACCAACTATTGCCCGTTCTGGTTTTCTGATCTATTGCTATGTCCTGATATCCATTCTGTCTAACCCTTTGGTACTGTATTGCTATCTTGTGCTTTGACCCTGGCTTCATCTGGTTTCTGTCCCAGTCTATGCCTCTTGGTAACATGTCCCGTAGTTACCTTTCTAGGAGTTTCCCTGCAGCTCCTAGATCTGTGGAGCTTAGGCCACGCCCCCAGCAGTCACGTGCTTCAGGTCCTGATACTCTGAAGCATGCATCATCACCACTGCTGCCCCGCTCCACAGGTATCTTTGAGCACTGTTTTGTACTCAGGACACCCGCATTGGCTCAGTGAGCAAGTGCAGTGCGGGGCTCCTGACACTCAGGAAGAGTGCACAAATCAATATTTTGTGGAATAACCGTGATTTTTAATCACAGCTTTCATGCGTCTTGGCATGCTTTCCACCAGCCTTTCACACTGCTTCTGGTGCAAAAATGTAAGCAGTTCTTCTTTGTTTGATGGCTTGTGCCTATCCATCATCCTCTTGATTACATTCCAGAGGTTTTCAGTGGGGTTCAGGTCTGGAGAATGGGCTGCCCATGATAAGGTTTTGATGTGGTGGTCTCTTAATTTGTGCCAGAGCTGTCTATATATACAGTGCTGTGCAAATTAATTGGGACAAATCATTTTTTTAAGTAAAATCATAAGCTTGTTACCAGTCTGTGATTCAAACCAGTTTTAACTGCTTTGAACAGGTGTGAGTGCCTGTTCAAAGCAGTTAGAACTGGTTTGAGTCACTGACTTGTAACCAACTTACAATTTTACTTAAAAAAATGCTTTGTCCCAATTAATTTGCACAGTATATATATATATATATATATATATATATATATATATATATATATATTATATTATTGTCTTCCTGTATTCACCACTAGAGGGATTTTAGAAGTGTAATGGATACTGCTTATACTTAAGAGCATAATAAATACACGGTACACAGTAATCTCCTAAGTCCCTCCTAGTGGTGTGACACCATGGATATGTAGGTGAAGCATAGCTTTGTGTAAGGTCACTACATCACACAACCACTATAAAAATAGAAGACATTGAGAGTGAACTTTAAAAAGAATACATGGTGAATAATGACTTTAAATCTGAATTCAGAAAGCCCTGATGTTGATGTGAACATTCCTGTAAACATTTTTTCCTCATTGAAGACAATAGTTCCCCTCTCTCTCTCTCTCTCTCTCTTTCTATATGCATATATACATTTTTTGCCATTTTTTACCTAAATATTTTTCCTTAATATATTATTATTATTATTATTATTATTTTCATTATATATAAGGAAAAAATAATAATAACATATATTACTAAATTTACATATATACACATGAAATTATTTATAGATGTATATATATATATTATCATAGCTTATAAAATTATATTACTATTATAGTATCATAAATGTATGTATATGTAATACATGCAGACAATGTATATATTTCATTATATATATAATTACATAGAAAATAATATAATTTATTATTAGATTATTATAACATTATATGTCTTATTACGGAAAAAAAAGCAACAATACAAAAATATATGTGCTACTATTAATAAAAAAAAAAAGCCAACAAACAAATATAATGAAACTGTATCCAGTGCATGGGTTTCCTCCATGAAGTGTAGCAGGCACAGCTGCCTCTCACCGTCTCCTGGCTCCTGAGGTTTGCATTGTGCAGAGCTGCTCTTGTCTTGATTTTAACCAGTTTCCTCTGTTTAGCCTCAAGAGTAATCTGGTCTGCTCCTGTGATTATGGATACAAGTCGACATCCCCCTCGCTTGATTTTATCCAGGGGGCTACACTGTCCAGCTCATGAAGGCTGAGGCTTTCTAACCTGTGATGTGCTGTGGATGGAGCACAGCAGCAGAGATAGCAGCAGCATTTCACTCTTCACTTACAATCTCCTCCTGTAAAATCACATTTATAAAATAACACAGGAAGTTTACAAAGCAAAGAAAAGTGCGAAACAAAAAAAAGCAACAATTCAAAGACCCCCAGGAGAACTGCTGTACTGCACATGTAAGAGAAAAAAATGACAAAGATTGCAAAGAGAAAGGTGGAGAATCTGCAGGGAGGTGTGGAGCGCTCCTAGGAGACAGGAGCAACTGCATGGATTGAGTATATTATGTCAGGGGTTGGGGTTTCTATTCTTCTAATCAATATTTGGGAAGAGAAGATTCAGACTGAACTCAGTGGTAAGTGGGGAAATGTGCTGGAAAGGGTGGACTGTATAAATGCAGGAATGATGTGAAAGGAGGGACTACAGCAGCAAATGAATGAGATAAGTAGGGGATCTGTGTGGACTCCTCCTCTGTACCTGAGAGCTCCAGGGAGCTGTCCGGATCCTAGTGCTGAATAGCCATTTCCCTGCAACTAGCAGAAGAAATTCCATCTCCTACAGAGGAGTTGTCCACATCCTAGTGCTGAATGGCCATTTCCCTGCAACTAGCAGAAGAAATCCCATCTCCTCCAGAGGAGTTGTCCAGATCCTAGTACTGAATGGCCATTTCCCTGCTCCTAGCAGAAGAGATCCCATCTCCTCCAGAGGAGTTGTCCAGATCCTAGTGCTGAATGGCCATTTCCCTGCAGCTAGCAGAAGAGATCCCATCTCCTCCAGAGGAGCTGTCCACATCCTAGTGCTGAATGGCCATTTCCCTGCAACTAGCAGAAGAGATCCCATCTCCTCCAGAGGAGTTGTCCAGATCCTAGTGCTGAATGGCCATTTCCCTGCAGCTAGCAGAAGAGATCCCATCTCCTCCAGAGGAGCTGTCCACATCCTAGTGCTGAATGGCCATTTCCCTGCAACTAGCAGAAGAGATCCCATCTCCTCCAGAGGAGTTGCCCAGATCCTAGTGCTGAATGGCCATTTCCCTGCTCCTAGCAGAAGAGATCCCATCTCCTCCAGAGGAGTTGTCCAGATCCCAGTGCTGAATGGCCATTTCCCTGCAACTAGCAGAAGAGATCCCATCTCCTCCAGAGGAGCTGTCCACAACTCACTGCTGAAGGTCTGCTGCCTTTGCTTGTAGTATAAGCCATCCCATCTGGTTTTCCTTTTTTCCTTCTTTTACTGGAAAATATTAAGACTTTTTTTATCTACAACAGAAAGAAAACATTTCCTTAAGAAGTGATTGCTGATCTCTATGGTGCAGGTGGATGTCCAAGAATAAAGTCAATTATTGAGAACTATTGAGCCTTAGGTTCTGCAATAAAATCCCAGAGGCTTCGTAAAGTTTTCTTTCCCAAATACTTTGGAAGAAGGAATCAACATTAGGTCAGTCCTGAATCCAGAGGCAAAGTTTGATGCTTTCAAGCTCCCTTGGTTTCCTATGAATACTTTGCATCCTGATGCTAATCTGATGGTCCTTCCCATTTATTCGTTGTAGATGGGACTTTTCTTCTACATGGGCTTCATCTCATTGATTATGGTAACTCCCTAAGACCTATGAGAACCCAAAAAGTCAGGAGGATCCAGCAGTCGCCAGGTTGTGATGCACCATTCCTGCTGAGTCTTATGGCTTGAAGGTAAGATATGCTCTATGATACTGACTACCCCAGGCAGGTTTATGCATGAAGGCTTTTTTCTAGGCAACAACCAGATCTTGACTTTTCTTGGGTAATTTTGATGAATTGCTTGTGGATGCATCTAGCAGCTTTGCTTGGTGGATGAGCTTTCCAGATATTAGTCTTGTGTTAATACGATGATGTGGACTGTTACTGATACAACTGGGCAGTATTCATTTTTCCTTTATGGACCTATTAGTAGACAATGTTTTTAAAACCTTTCCCAAAGACAACTAAGACTAAGTAAAAGAAATGTGTTCTCTTTATTGCTTAGCCTTATCTAGCATTTTAATTATTCTGAAGGTTCCTTGGAGGAATCTCCTTGGCACATTTGAGTAAATATTTGTATAAATTGTGGATCATAGTGCAAGATCTATGGAATAATAATGTACTGCAGACAGGACAGAGTTAAAAGCCAGACCATGATAAATGCATTCTGCAAGGTTGCGTTAGGGAACAGCTTAGCCCCCCATGCAGCATGTATAGCCATGTAATAACAGGCAGCGATTAACTCTTAAAGATCTAGAAATCTCTTTTTTAGAATGCTTGTATAGACGTAAAGAACATTGGATGATACTTGTAACTCTGAGAGAAAGCGATGTCGATGCCCTGTTACTAGACAGTTCTATGGAATTAAATGGTGCAAGGCAAGGATGGACGGTTGTTAAAGGAAAAGGTATCTTATCTTTTGCCATACCTGAAACAGTTTGAGTGTGCTGATAGGTGAGGTTTGCATTGACCTTTTTTAATGAAGAATTAGAATACATTGTAGCGTGAAATATAAAATTCCTGAAGAATACTAGTACTTCAATGGGCCATTGCAGTGTCTTATAATGCTCATTTTACAGATACAATAAAGTTGCCCCTGGATTTGCCTTTGATCAAAAGTTAGAAACAAATGAAAGGAGGTTGATATATATATATATATATATATATATATATATATATATATATGTGTGTGTGAGTATTGTAGGGATTGACTATATCAGGTAGGCATTGGCGGCATTCACACAGGCAATGCGGTTTGGTCCAAACATGTGCAGCTTTATTGCTTTCATAAAGCTCAAAGGTTTAAAACCAAAAACTTAGGCACAAATATATCACAGCGAATAAACAGTTCATTTATTTATGTCAGTGCGGGCTCACCCAACCAGATTACAGTCCTTTCCCCCTGAGTATCGTACTCACAGAAGAAGTACGATGCCACCAGTTACGGTATCACCCTGAGCCTGAGCTCCCACAGCCACCAGACAGAAATGTTTATCTCCATGTACGGTTCTCTGCATCTCCAACACACAGACTGCTCAGCTTTCCTAGCTGATCCGTGCAGTCTCCATTCAGAGACCCTGGCTTGTCTCTCTCCCTTCTACAGCTCATATTTTGGCTGGTCATTCACCAGCTCCAGCACATTCCACTCTGCACTACATCCTGCAGACTGACGCAGGGTGAACCCATCTCCTGGATCTTAGTCAAATCTAACCAGGTGCATCTAATTAAGACCTGCAGTGCTAGGATTTCACCTATTCCTATCTGTCTTTTTTATTATATATGTTTTGTAATCATGCAACAATGCAGTTATGGATCCTGGGAGTTTACATTGAATCAAGGACCTCAGGCTATCTTATCTTCTTGCACCTGAGACCTTCAACGTTCAGCTGTATACTGTGATAAAACCAGGCTAGCCAGTGTTCAATTCACCTACTGCGCCACCTCAGGGGACATAAGTTATTGCACGGTTTTGAAATTAATGAACTGTCCACAAAATACTCAGATTAGCCGAGGATTGTTCTTTGTGTTAAAGGGCTCTAAGTTGGATCCCAATAGGGGTCCTAAAAGGACCTCAATCTATTGAAGCAGAATACCCTTATAAGTGATATGAAATGTTTTTCTTACTTAGAAAAACTCTTTATTGATAACTTTTTCAGTCAGATTCGCTTTAAGCATATTATTGCCTTACATATAAATATAGGATTTGTGAATGTTTAATATCACTTTATTACTGATTGACGCTGATTTTTACAAGTTTATGTTGAAGTGTAAAAGCTCTGTAAATTCTCCTTTTTTCTTAATGGAATTTCTATATTGATAGGTAAACTAGCCCTAAAGGGTCTACTTGAGACAGAGATTTAGACTGTAAGCTTGTCAAGGACAGATAATGTCGTCAGTCTTTGTACAACGATATGGAATATGTTGGTGCTATCAACAGGCAGAAATAACTCTATGCAATTCTGTAATGTTTTATTATACATGTAGATTCACCAATGAAACCCTAGAATTCCATTACACTGATCTTACCCAAAGATAACACTAAGTAGCCATGGCCAGTACGTGATTCATAGCTATAGGGGTTGTCCACCTTTTAGGACATTTTTTGTTACTTAACTGAATGTAATTGGGGATAAAAATCATTTCCATTAAAATATCTCACCCTTTGTTTTCTAAAGTGTCAGCGATGCACTGTTTATTCAAGGTTGCAGAATTAGTTAACTGAGAATCTGTCAGTGAGCTCGCCATAATGGTCTGACAGGACGTTTGTAACTCATTTTTTAGCTTCCCTAAGCCAATTTATGGCCACAGACAACAACAAAGTTGAATGTGGAGGGAAACAGAGAGCCTGTAAAAGCCAAATGGTGCTAAATTGTTGATAAGACCCAATTACAAAATTGATTTTTGGTGCCAAATACATGCATTTAAGTTAAAAAAGAAACTCCCCAAAGGAGAAAAACCACTTTAATAGCATCACAGTTCGGTTATAAACTGATCATTAATATTTCTTGCAGGGAAAGCAAAGGTTCCATATTGTTGTGTTACTACTTGTCAGTTTCTCCAAAGAAAACCAGAGTGCATTGGATGAAAATGTCAGCGGTTGGATGGATCAGACTAATTCTTGTTCAATGACCCAATAAGGCTGTTAAAATTAAGAAAGTATAGGGGTCCTCCGCTCAGAACCTCTTCTAATAGCCACATCTGACGGTGGTGACAATCATGGCTCTTGGCTCTTGAGGATTGTCCAGTGAAATCTGTGAACAGTTATTGATTTCGATGGGTGTTGGGTAATGAACAATTACACAGTGTCATAATCAATAATGAAAAAAAAAAAAAATCATGGTTTTATATCCAGCAATCATTGACTGGTGGTTGTCGGTCCATGTTCTGGACTTGCAAACACGTATTCAGCGAGCGCTGATAAAGGAAGAGAGAATGAATCTCAAAATATGAAGATACGGAGTATTGTAAAAAAGTTCTTCCAAAGTTGCAGCAATGAAGGCACCATCAAGCCACTCTGCCTTACCCACTTAGCCATAGACTAGGAGTAAGAGCTTTACATTGCCTGGAGAACCATAAGTTCAAGAATACCCCTGGTACCTCGAGGGTGTGTTTTACCTTCCACTGGATCAAGCAGATATAATAAATGAAAACTAAAGAAATGAGCCGGAGCATAAGTTGCTATAAGTGCAATGCGTAGGAGCATGTTCACACTGTGGACATTTAACAAGCAAAACCCACAAAAAAAAAACAAAATGAGCAAATACCCTGTAGTAAGTAAATAAGTAAGTAAATAGTGCTTGTAAATAACATAGGGTATTTAGTTAACACTAATTTGATCAAAAAAGCATAAAAGCCATCCCACCGTGACAAGGTGTAGCTATCGGGACCCTTACCTTATGTCATCTGACCTGTAGGTAAGGGCAGAGCAGGAGAGGGGCTGACTGTTTAGACAGCCGTCCATGGGAAGCCATATAGATGAATATAGTATAGAGGGTGGGCCATTTATATGGATACACCTGGGTGGGCCATTTATAAAGATGCAATCCAAAATGGCCGACTTCAAAATGGCCGCCATGGTCACCACCCATCTTGAAAAGTTTTCCCCCTCCCATATACTAATGTGCCACAAACAGGAAGTTGATATCACCAGCCATTCCCATTTAATTTAGGTTTATTCATATACATGGCCCACCCTGTGTATTATTTATATGTTATTTATAATGCTCTGTTACATAATGTACATGTACCTTTCACAGCATTTCACACAACCCCTAACTCACACAACCTCAAACAAACTCAAATTTCATACAACTTTCACAGAATTAATGAAAGGTTGAACTTCTTGGATTATTAATCTTGTTTTATTCAACATATGAATAAATACTTGTAAAATTGATGCAATACTCAAAATTAGAGGTTAAAATGTATCTCCACCAGTTTCTCTGAATTAAAAAAATAGATATGCAGTGAATTGCAAGTACTGCAAAGCCCCCAATTGCCCTGACAATGTGTGTAACACTCTGAGGTCTCCTATGACTGTATCCAACCCCTTTGAAGCTTTTTAACATAAGCACAATGTTATTAATGTCAAGGTGAACTCAACATATGTGGCTATGGGTAAAAATATGGAAACTTTTCTTGACTGCAGTAATGTCACACACTATCTGATATGTTTATTCAGTGCTTTATGGTATTCTCTCCTTATCTCTATGGCTAAGCAGTGAGCTGTGACGTTTTCTCACTATCCAGATTCACCACATATTGGTTGTTGCATTCCCTACCTCTGCTTTTATACAGGTTATAATAGTCTATCCTCATTGGTTGCTCTTTCAGTGCTGTCGCACACTATGATGTTTATTCAGTGCTTTATGGCTTTCTCTTCTTACCTCCTTTGGCAAACTGTGAACTGTGACATTTTCTCACTATCCAGTTTCACCACATAATGACTAATGCATTCTCTGTTTCTGCTTTTATTATAGTCTATCCACATTGGTTGTTCTTTCACTGCTATCACATACTGTCTGTGATGTTTAGTCACTGCTTTATGGCTTTCTCTCTTTATATCCATGGGTACGCTGTGAGCTGTGATGTTTTCTCACTATCCAGATTTACCACATGATGGTTGCTACATTCCCTACCTCTGCTTTTATACAGGTTATAATTGTCTATCCTCATTGGCTGTTCTTTTACTGCTGTCACACACTATCTGTGATGTTTATTTAGTGCGTTAAGGCTTTCTCTCCTCATCACTATGGCTATACTGTGAGCAATGACATTTTCTCATTATCCAGATTCACTGCAAAATTGCTAATACTTTCTCTGTTTCTGCTTTTATACAAGTTATAATAGTCTATCCTTATTGATGGTTCTTTCACTGCTATCACACACTATCGGTGTTTATTCAGTGCTTTATGGCTTTCTCTCCTTTTGACTATGGCTAAACTGTGAGCAGTGACGTTTTCTCACTGCCCAGATTCACCACATAACGGCTAATGCTTTCTTTGTTTCTGCTTTTCTCCAGATTATAATAGTCTATCCTTATTGGCGGTTCTTTCGCTGCTATCACACACTATTTGTGGGTATTCAGTGCTTTATGGCTTTCTCTTCTTATTTCTGTGGCTAAACTGCGAGCTGTGACATTTTCACACTGTCTAGAGTTACTGTATTATCACATATTGTTTGCTGCATTCCCTGCCTCCATTTTTATACAGGCTATAATAGTCTCTCGTGATTGGCTGTTCTATACCATGTGATGTGATCGCTGAGAGGTATTATGGAGAATCCTGTGGGTCATATGCGCCTTCTCTGGATGGTGCAATTTGTTTAAAATGATGGCTTATTTTTGGCTATTCACACAAATCAAATCTCAAATTGTATAAAATTTCCTAAACTTTGATACATATTTGATTCACTCATCTCTATTCAGTACCCGTTAAAAAAAAAATAAAAAAACAGAACTTTTCTGCCCTATGCCCTGCCATATTTATATGGTTCTTTAGCAATAGCACAAATGAAAATATGTATATCGCCATTATATATTTTTTACCTCTTTCACACGAAAAAGTATTCATTTCTGTCTCTTTTTAACATTCGGTGACATGGTGATAGAGGGCTCATAAATGCTCATTTATATATTGTCATGGGAGTAAGAATTACCCAAGTTTTTATGGGATTTCAAATTTTAGTTTGTAATTTATTTCTTGTGTTCTTATCAGTTATTATCCTTTACTTGGACTCATAAAGTATTTTCCATACACTTGTTGATGTATATTCCCGCTTGATAGCAATCGTACATGATATAATACGATTACATTGGTGAGCTGTTACTAGTGGTGTAGTTTAAAACTTGAAACTATCAAGGATCTTGAACCCATTTATTTTTTAGTTTTTGCATTTTTATTTTTTCTCCACTTCTTCCAGTAGCCATATTTTTTTTGAGACAAATTGTAGTTCGGAATAACTCCAATTTACAGAAAATGGGGAAAAAAAATTCCAAGTGCAATAAAATTGCAAAATAAAAAAAAAACACCAAAAATTCTGCAATTTATTTTTAGGTTTTGCAAAGTATTTTTATGGCATTCATTGAGTAGTAAAAATGACGTGTCATTAAGATTCTCCAGGTCAGTAATATTGCGATAGTACCAAACTTGTAAAGTTTTTTTTTATTATTGACATAGTGAAAAAAATGCAATATTTTGTAAAAAAAAAAAAAAATCAATATGTCGCTATTTCTGAGACCTGCAATGTTTTCATCATTTCATTAAAGCATTTTACTATGTGAATTAATTAGTTTTATATTTGTTTTATACAACTTCCATGTATGCAACAATATCAAATATCTATTTAGTATTTATTTTCAATGGAGAAAAGGTGGGTGATTTGAATATTTATATTTTTTTTATATATTTTTTTCTTTTTTTAAGTTAGTTGTTTATTCTTTTTGGGAGACTTGAACTTGTGATTGTCTGGTCGCTTGTTCTACATATTGTAATATCATAGTGTTTCTGTAGACAGAGAAAATTATGGTTTCCTATGAAGCCCTGACACAAGCTGGTCTTCACAGTGGTATTGTCAAATTAGACATGGGGGCCTTCAGTAGAACCCTGGCTGCCTTGGCACTCCAACGGCATCACGTGATTGCGTTGCATTGTGTTCATATGATGTTCCGAACTGTGTCTTAGATGACACTTTCAGAGATTTTAGTAGTTAAGAGGGGTCAGCGATAACCTCTGCTCACCACTCTTAAAGGCAGATGCTGGTTGTGTAATACAGTCACCATCTCCCTGGTATGACGCATGCTCAGCTCTTGAGCCTGCATTATATACTGGGACCCAGTTTGTTCAATATTGGGAAGGTGATAAAAGTATCTGTCTTCTTGAATGAGCCAAAGGGAATATTTGCCTCCCTCCCTAGACAAAAGCACCATGTGTGTCTGCATCCCATATCCCAGTATACAGTATTTGCACCCTTTTGGGTACTTCTACTAATCATCTACCAAGTTGTATTTAAGCTTTTACTTACATAGAAATTCAGTTTGGTGCCTCTTTTTTTTCTTTACTCCATGGCATAGACAAAAATATTTGTTGGTGATGTCTTTTCACCCCTGGTGCACCCTCCCCTGTTTCACCCCAGGCTTTCTCGGTGAGCAATTCTTACATTAAGTGTCCATGTATTTGATATGCGGTACTCAGGGTAATGTTTCTCATTGTGTAGAGGGTCATACCTGACATACTGTACCATTGTAAAGAGACTTATTGACCATGCAATGATACTCTGGCAAATTAAACATGCAAATTGCCTCTTCAGAGAGGAATAGGACTAGAACTCTAGCGCCACCAACTGAAAGTAGCAATCCTAAAAGTCAATATCGACCCTTTAGTGATCTTTTCCTCATGACTTAGACTAAAAGCCAATCCACATACTCAGATTTCATGCATGTGTATTGGAGTGTTTGCTCCACTTTAGGGCAAAACAAGAGGCCTTTAGTGCAAAACAAAACATATGATATGGCTGGATAAGAGGCGTCTGACTGTGATCTAAGCGGTATTGTTTCTACTTGTGGATTCCTGACATGCCAGTGTAAGGATTCAGAAACATCTAGGGCATACAATGCTTCTCTGGGAAATTAATTATGCAAATTACCTGTTCAGAGAGAAAGAGGATTAGAACTCTCTGGAAGTAGCAATCCTAAAAGTCAATTTAGACCCCCTTAATGAGCCTTGCCACATGACGTAGGACAGAGGGCAAACCAGATACTGAATTTATAGACGTGTTTTGGGGTGTTTGCTCCTCCTCAGTGCAATGGAAGAGATCTGATTTAGCTGAATAAGAGGCCACTGACTGGAGTTTAAGTGGTAATGACTCCCTTTGTGGAGCGTGACATAGCTGACATGCTCCTTATACTGGTAAGGAGATATATAGGCCATGAAATGCTCTTATGGGACCACAATTGCCACTTATTGGAAGTAGCATTTGTAAAGGTCAATATTGACTCTATATACATATATATTATACATGCCAGTGTCAGGAGACTTATGAACACTGCTTCGTAGAAGAACGGCTGACTACAGATATCCTTTCCTGACTTCACACTCATACCCTGATCTACACCATAACATGTTCATTGGTTTGTAATGTGTCAAATGTCAATTTTTGAATCAAGTTATCTTAAAGAGATAAGCATGGTTTAGTTAACACGTTGTGTGTTCTGGTAAAAGATGTGACATCTAGATGTGATATATGTAACGGAAGAATTGCTAGGGAATACGGAGAGAGGAGTCTGCAAGTCTCCGATGTACATGTAAAATACAGCGTCTGTTTTGATGATGAATAAGAAATTCATTTATATTTATGTGAATATTTTTCTTTACTGAACAGATTGTGTCCACTCTTACCTCTTCACGAATTTCACTAGCGACTTCCTCAATTTTTCACAATACAAATTCAATACATTACGGCAATATGCTACCAGACCGTAATGCACAATATAACCACTAGGTGACATTATATAGACACATGCAGTATAAGCATCTCCCAACAGAGTATCACAAAATCAGGTTTTAAAAATTGTTTCTTTTCAAAGCTGGTTACAAGAAGCCACTAGATTCGTTGTAAGATGATCCAACAAGAGCGATAAGGCAGAAACACATGTAATGTTCTATGTCTAATATCTGTCATCCTAGGAAAGATACCCACAATGTCGGTTCTGACATCATATCTCACACAGATTAAACTGTACCTATTAAAGTGGTACAAGTCCATTAAAATGCAAGGCTTTGATCACACACAGAGTTTCTTCAACTTTTTTTTGTTGTTGCATTTTTTCTTATGAAAATAAGAAGCTAATTTATAGATTTCAGAAATCTCTTGCAAGTGCTTATTTTTTTCTCTTACCGACTGAATTGGAAAATTGCATCGTTTTTTAAAATATCTGCAGCATGTCAATTCTTGCAGTGCTTTTGCAGAGTTTTTTCTCCCACAGACACAATGAGAAAGTGAAAAAATGCTGAAAAAAATGCAACAGCGTTTTAAGCAGCATTTTTGGTCAATAGAACGAAGTTTATTAACCCCCTCATGACATATGACGTTTATTTACATCATATGTCTTGTCCCCGGCATTGAGCCCCACACATGACAGGTGGATGGTAGCTCCACCTGCGGCTGTTAACCAGTTAAATCCCTCCATCAATCTCTGACAGCGGTATTTAACACTCGCCACCTGGAAGCACATCACAAATCCCACCCATCGGCACCTATGTGATGTGATCGGGGAGCAGTGTCATGCGAGTACAATGTGACTTTTCTCACATAGAATCCCAATGACATGAGTATGCAATGTGTTTTTCTCTGCAACTATTATTCTACAATGATTTACAGGACCATTTACTGTTTCCGTAAAAATCGGTCAGCATACGGATGGTCCATGTGATGTTCGTTTTTTTCTTCCACCCATTGACTTGCATTGGTGAGTCTTGTCCGATATATACGGCGAGTTGCTGCATGCTGAGATTTTTTTCTCATCCAGATTCCACCTGATGAATAAATCGCCTTTGAGCATTGACACACTGAATAACATTGGTAGGAGTGCAATGAGATTTTTTTCTAGCATTGCAGTTGACGATTTAATACACAAGTGGGAGTGAGGCCTTAAGCCACATTCCCTCCTTCGGAATTTGGTCAGTATTTTACATCAGTATTGTTAGCCTGTAGTGGCTATTAACAAGGGGTGAGCTGTGACTGAGCTGAGCAAAAGAAATTTCTCACGATGCAAGTGGTGATGTCAGTAAGATGATCGGAGTTCATCCGCTATGAACTCCAGTCACTTCCTGATGTCAGCGCTCCACTCTGAAGCTGCATTCTCACACTCAGAATCTTCTGGATGCTGGGCTGAGCGGTAACATTTTATGTCACAGCTCAGCAATGCATCCAAATGTGGCAGATTTGAGTTTGTCGCAGGACATAAGGATTATCGGTGGACAGGTGAGGGTTTTTTTGTTTTTAATTTTTCTTTGGATATTACTAAATGTGTCAAAGGTGTTATTAGACTGGAAGGGGGCCTCTTTCTAGGCTATTAATATCAGCCCACAGCTGTTTGCCTAGCCTTTGCTGTTTATTAAAAATAGGAGGGAACCCATGTCATTTTTGGGAGGGTGACCCCTCGTTAATTACCATTAAAGGCTTTTCAGACAGCGGTGAGCTGATATCAGTAGCCTGGGAAGCTCCATGTTTATTACCCCCTTCCCAGACTATAAACTTCAACCCCCAGCTGTCAGCTTTACCTCAGCTGGTTAACAGAAATATGGGGGACCCCAGACCATTATTTTCTTTTATTCTATCTATATATCTATTATATTTTGATGGTTCACTTTGTGAATATAATGTAGTTGGCTGAATAAATGTCAAGTTTCCTATGAGATGTGTGCATAAAAAAACAAAGCACACACATGGGCCGTGTGCCGTGCAATTTTTTTTCTCACACTCAGACTTTCATTGGTGAGTCTCAGTTTTTTACGCAGCCATACCCAGAATGCTGAAAACTTTTTATCACCACAATTCAAGGGGAGGAAAAACTCTCAGCAGAGCACTGCCTAATTGACTAACATTGTGTAATGCGAGGTTTTCTTAAATTGCACTTGTCGAGTTTATAGGCAGATGGTACAGGTGTCATCAGTGTTTGGTCAATGTGTGCATTCCTTGGGATCATTAAGACATTCGATTTATACACATAATAGAAAAGCGGACCGATTTTTCTAATCATAGTTTGATCAATGTGTGGTACGAGTGTGATCCGATTTTCTTGTACATGGAGAAATTTAAAAAATAAAAGTCTCCACCTCCATTTTAACAGACCATGAAAATCGGAATGCACTCGGATGTCTTCCGAGTGGAGTATGATTTTTTTCAAAGACTCATTGACTTGCATTGACGATTTTGATATGACCCTTGGATCAAAATTGGAAATGTCTCCACAATTTTCTGAGGATCACGTGGTCTGAGGAAAAAGTTGGACTCAAGAATGACAAAATCTTAATTTGCAGACACTGTGTTTCAGCGTGTTGCCCCCTCATCAGTGCAAAGTATGAGTTCTGATTTGGCTAGGTGAGAGGCTCTGAACTCCGAAAAACCATGTTTGCAAATTGACATTCTGATTTGGATTTGATCCTAACTCATGTGGCAAGGCTTGTTAAAGGGTCGATAATGACTTGTAGGATCGCTGCTTCCAACAGGTGGCACTAAAGAGTTCAAGTCCTTGTCCTCTTTGAAGAGACAATTTACATATTTAATTTCCTAGAGGAGCATGCATGGCTAAGGGTATGTTCCCTCGGTCCGTACCGGCAGGGCTTTGGACGCAGCACATACCCGCTCCGTCTAAAGCACTGCCAGCTTTTGTACGCGCAGTAATTCCGCATGTGATCATTGAACACATGCATAATCACCGCATCCAATACATTGGACGCTGATATTTATCTTGCAGAGACTGAGCATCTCCGCAAGATACATAGACATGCTGCTGTCTAGAAAGACGCGACGCATGTCCGGTTATGCAGATTTGCCACCTGCTTCTTTAGACGCATAGTGGAGATGGGATTTCATAAAATCCCATCCACTATGCTGTAACATCTGGCCGCTGCGATCGGACACTGTGGCCGTGCGCAGCATCCAATCCGCAGCAAATACTGAACGTGGAAACCCTTATAAGTCTCCACACTCTGACATGCCAGTTTTGGCTTGTCACTCTCCTCAAAGATAAACGCTACCCCTTAGAATTGCATTGAATAAATTACAGGACAAATGTGAGGGAACCTGCTGAATTCAAATTTGTTCATCTCTAGTATTTTTATATAAGTTGTTTAATCCATTATAAAAGGCGATTTTTTTTGTTTTTCATTATTTTTTTCAAGGGGCTGATTTACAATACCAGACATGACCAGTGCACACTAGCAGCACTGTTTCTGAAAAAAACAGCAAAAAAAACGAACACAGCAGATGTCACTTCTTCGCAAGATTCTCTAAGACTAAGGGTGCGCGTCGGAGTGTTTTCTCAATCACCGTCATGTGGATCTTAATTGTTTGATATTTATGGAATCAAATTTAAAGATTTTATCTATTTTTTTGGGATGTGCTGATCAACTTTTAATTTCTTGCAACTACTTAAACTATATTTTAGTGTTCACATAAAAATCAATGTGTGTATAAAAATGTCAGACACATACTTTATATCAGAGATCTCTAATGCATTTCTTTACCAAAAGATCCTATGCTTCACGACATGCACCGTACTAGTACGGTACATGTCGTGTCTCCCCCTTTGATGTGGGCTCCGGCAGTGAGCCACTCGCAGCTGTTAACCTGTTAAATGCCGCTGTCAAACTCTGACAGTGACATTTAACATGTGCTTCCAGCAATCGCGCCAGAAATCCACCCATAGGTGAAACCGTCACATGATCGTGGGTCACTGATGAGTCGGCATGATAACCAGAGGGTTGTCAAAGTCAGATTGCTATGAGCGCTGCCCGGTGGACGGCGATCATAGCAAGTCAGCAATTCTGCTACATACAGGCGATCTGATCATCACCTGCATGTAGCAGAGCTGATCAGATTGTGGCAGCTTCTAGTCTCCCATGGAGACTATTGAACCATGCCAGAAGTAAAAAAAAAAAGTTTTTAAAAACATATAAAAAATATAAATGTTCAAATCCCCCCCCTTTCGCCCCACTCAAAATAAAACAATAAAAAGTCAAACATACACATACTTAGTATCGCCGCATTCAGAATCACCCGATTTATCAATATAAGAAAAGAGTTAACTCGATCGCTAAACGGCGTAATGAGAAAAAAATTAAAAACGCCACAATTACGTTTTTTTGGTTGCCGCAACATTTCATTAAAATGCAATAACCGGCCGTTTTTGAGTACAAGATATGGTAAAACCAATGGAGTCGTTCAAATGTACAACTTGTCCCACAAAAAACAAGCCCTCACATGGCCATATTGATCGAAAAATAAAAAAGTTATGACTCTGGGAAGAAGGGGAAGCGAAAAACAGAAACACAAAAACGAAAAAGGTCTTTGTCTTGAAGGGGTTAATAGATAGGGATAATATGTGTGATTTCATTCAAGAAACTAGAAACAAAAGTCTCCTATTATGAGCCCTTACAGTTATATGAAGCTGGATTCTACTGTAAATCTTGCTGTGAGGAGCAGGTATGATCTCTAGAATAATATAATTTCAGAATAAAGTACCAAAACTCCATAAAATTGCAGTAAATGTCAATGTCCTAATGACTAGATTTGTGTCTTGGACCCTTCATACTTCCACACTTCCACATTTTTAATGTTTGTCTTTATTGCTTCCATAAACAGCAGCTACATAAAAAGTGAAGAAACTTTGCTAAAAGTTTAGATTCAATGTTCCATATAAGCAATTTCTACTTAGAGTTTGTAACGAAACAGTATAATGGCAACTTGCAGTGATTTGTTGCTCTCTTCTCTCTGCTCTTTTTCTTGGAATAATCTCAGAGATCAGACACAAGGTCTGTAGACATTGAGACACATACAGCATATGGAGCAAAGTATTGGGATGCCGTCACCTGCTCATTGTACCCGAAGGAGCTTTTATGACATCACATCATAAATCAATAGACATAATATGGAGTTGACCCTGTTGCAGCTATACCAGCTCCCGATCTTCTGAGAAGAGTGTCTACTAAAGTTTGGAGGTGCCCATGGGAATTTTTGTTAGGTTGGGGAGAGGCCGAGCTCTCTCTGTTCTAACTCATCCCAAAGGTATTGGATGGGACTGATGTCTGAGCTCTGTGGGGTCGGTCATGTTCTTCCACCAAACTCCCCCAACCATGTTTGTATGGACCTTATGCACTGGGCACAGCCATTGGCCTTCCAAAATCTGTTCCCACAAAGCTGAAGCTAAAATGATCCACAATGTCTTTCCCTTCTCAAGAGTTGACTGCTTGAGAGTACAGTTGTGGCGGCTTTACACCACTCCGTCTGTCGCTTGGCACTGTGCTTGGTGATGTAAGGCTGCAAACAGTTTCTCAGCCATGTAGCTCCCAGCGGGGGTGCAGTGGTTTTGCTGATGTTACACCAGAGGAGGTCTGGACTCTGCAGTTATGGGGTCAGCAGAGCGTTGGTGACTTTTCAGTCCTCTGCTCCTCAGCACTCACCCCCCCTCTCTGTAACATTACAGGGTCTCCACTTCATGGCTGAATATCTACTGTTCCTTCCACTTCTCAGTAATATCACTCAGGTGATGGGAAAAAATCAGGAGGAAGAAATGTCATGATCGCACTGGTTACCCTGGTGGAGGCTATTGCGCTGGTATCAGTGAGCCCTGCAACACCAGCCAATCTGTCATGTTAGTTAAAGCAAACGGCATGGTGAGGGGGTGGAGGTTATACACTAGGGGTAAGGGTACGGATGTCATATACTGGGGGGCTGGATGTCATAAAACAGCAGCAATCAGGTGAGAATTATACATCGGAGGCAATGGGGCCATCTATTATACACCAGGGGCCAAGGGGCTGAATTTTATACACAGGATCGGGGGAGGATGCGGCCAGAAGTTATACACTTGGGGGGCAATGAGGCCAGATCTTATACACCAGGTGCAATGAGACTGAATGAAAAACCTGAATGCAATGATTAAAGATGTGTCCAATGCTTTTGTTCATATATTGTTTGTGTATTCATTACCCTATACACATATTTGGATGAACTAAGAAACTTGTAAGACTTTTCCGAAGTTCACTATTCTCGTGTGCCTTTGTAGTGGGGTGAATCTTAGATGAGGTCTCCCACTTCACCAGTCTTATGACTGACCATTGACATTTAGTAGTGATGGTTTGAGTTCTTCTACTTTGATATCTCTTTGGACTGGGGTTCATTAGATTCGCACCAAAATGCAAAGAAAAGATTTAATGAAGACAGATGGCATTTTATTTTTCCAGTTGAAAAGTTATATTAAGCAGTTTTGTTATAGCGACCCATTAATTTAGTCCATTAACCCCTATTAAGTCGCAGCAGACACATAATAGAGAGAATTGTCACTTGGTACAGTGCACACTGAGATTGGTATGGATTGTGCGCAGCTACACCTTAAAGTGACAAAACTCACATACAAGTATATTGTTAAAATGAGAAAAACCTTACTACAACCACTTTCATTATCAATTATGATGCTTAAAGTTATCTATCTAAACATCAACCTCACATCTATAAATCCATCTATTAGAGATGAGCATATTGGTTCAAAGCAAATGGAATTCACTTCTAATTCAGCCAATTTGTTTTATTATTCTTAATCTGTTTTCTAATAATTTTGCACAAATTCAATACAATGCTGATTTGTAGAGATCGAGGTAAAAGGTAAAAAAAAAACCTTGCAGTTCACCCTTCCCAACTATCACAGCCTTCTAGTCCGATACTCCGTGCAGCCTCTCATCTGGTCCTCCATGCAGCTCTACCAGGCAGTAGCTCTTCCCTCTGACCTATTCAGCAGGCTGGACAGGTCCTTGCTTAACCAGATACTAGTACCTGCGTGGTTCCTAATTTTCTCCAACCCAAGTTCCTGATTGGCTCAACACTGTGATCTCCTGATTGAACACCCTACTTAAACTTGGCACTGCACTTCCTTGAGAGATTATTGAGCTCCCAGCCTTTAGTCTAGCTTCTTTTCACCTGCTGCCTATCTTTAAGATTCTACTCCTGCTCCATGTACTTACCTCTGGCTATCTCCTGACTACGTTACCTGATTATCCTCCAAACTATACTACTGCTTGGTGTACTGACCTCTGGCTACTTCCTGATGATACTAGGTGTTGATGCTGCCCCTAGTGGCTGCAATATCACTACTCCAACTCAGGTCAGTCCATAATAGCAGCCCCCATCCAGTGCTCGATGCAGACCCTCATCCAGGTCCCCATGCAGCCTCTAGTCCGATCCTCTGTGCATCCCCTAATCCGATTTTCCATGCAGCCCCTAATTCGGTCTTCTGTGCTGCCCCTCATCTGGTCCTCTGTGCAGCCTTTCGTTTAGTCCTCTGTGCAGTCCCTTGTACGGTCCTCCATGCAGCTCACCAGGTTCTCCATGCAGCCCCTCATCTGCTCCTCTGTGCAGCCCCTCATCCGGTTTTTCATGGAGCCTCTCATCTCGCCCTCCATGCAGCCCCTTGTCCGGTCCTCCATGCAGCCCCTCATCCAATCCTACATGCAGCCCCTTATCCAGCTTTCCGTTCAGCCCCTCATCCGGTCTTCCGTGCAGCCCTCATCCGGTTCACCATGGCACACAACATACTCTTCCTCCATCTTATAGGCCTCTGACAGCAAAGGACAGACATTCAGGCACAAAGTGAAGATAGAGGATCAGAATGTCATGTGCCACAAATAAAGAAGAGGCCAGAGGGAGCTGTCGCAGGATAGCTGAGTGGTGAGTTAATTATAATTTTTTTTTTTCTTTACCCTATGTTTAATTTACTCTGGAGTCTGAAGACACCTCAGATCATAATAAGACACATTAAATTTACATCTAACAAATTTGAATGTCCCAGATGTCCTCGATGGGAGACAAGTCCAGAGGCATTGTAGCCATGGATGCATGTAACACGAGCGACATGCAGCCTTGTGTTGTTGAAATATCTGGAATACTTTAGAGAGATGGTTGAACCACATTGTTCCAAAATTGTTAGGTTCTTTAGAAGGACATAGATCTGGGGATTTATTCTGACAGAATTTTATAGGCTGAACTGGATGGACAAATGTCTTTTTTCGGCCTTACTAACTATGTTACTATGTTACGATGTTACTATCTATTCTGTACTGCAAGTGATCACGCATCAAACAGCAGGTACAGGAATCATTAGAAGGTGTTTGAGTGGCATTGGGCTACAAGAAAGATGCCCACTTGTCCCATTGACCTCATTTCACCACTCTAAAAGACTCTCATGATGCAAAACAAGATGATGACAATTGAGGCTGGAATGGAAGTCTATACTCTTCAGCAATGAGTTCTGCTCTTGTCTTTGAAACAGTAATAGCCATAATTGGTCAAGAGACCATTTGGGCAATGCCATGAATAGGCCTCCACAAGAAATCATCTCTACTAGTCCTTATTACATGATTTCTTTGTGTGGGAGGGCATAATGTGTTAGCCAGAGCACTCTAGTCTTAATTCCAGGTGCACAAACATCTTGATGCTACATTAATTTGATTGTGGAACCAGTGGTCTATTTCTTTAACAAGTCCCGAGAACCATTTTTCAACACCAGAATGCCAGGCCACCTGTGACTTGTATTGTAGACAGAGGCTTGCATGGCCTAACCGTGCAACTATAGTTTGCAGAGCCTCCTGACTTGTCTCCCATTGAGCTCATCTGAAGTGCCATTGGTTCACAATTGCAAAGTGAGCTGCCAGCAGCGGATCTTGATGATTTTCCCAAGTGCATTCTGTGTGGCAGAACATTCCTCAGACAACCATTAAAGAAGCCCTCCTATCAAACTTTTTGACCCTTAATATATTGCAGTCATATTACATGGCACTGTATACTTACAAATGCTCATTTTGCCTTTCTACATAACTCATTCTTGCCTTTTTTTCTGCCTTGTGTAGAAACAAGAAGTCTTTCATGACTCCATTTATCATTCACCTCTTTCAAATCCTGACCCAGCTGGACCCATAGACCTAATGAAAAAGAGAAACATTATCTGGGTAGAAAGTCAAAATGAGCAATTGTAAGTACACAGTGTTATATAATATGATGACTGCAATATATTAACCCCTTAGTGACAGAGCCAATTTGCAGCTTAATGACCATGCCAATTTTTACAATTCTGACCACTGTCACTTTATGAGTTTATAACTCTGGAACGCTTTAATGGATCCTGCTGATTCTTATTTTTCATGACATATTGTACTTCATGTTAATAGTAAAAATTCTTCTATATGACTTGCGTTTATTTATGAATATAATGGAAATATGGTGAAAATTTTTAAAATTTTGCAATTTTCAAACTTTTTTATGCCCTTAAATCAGAGAGATCTGTCACACAAACTACTTAATAAATAACATTTCCCACATGTCTACCTTACATCAACACAATTTCGGAAACAAATTTTTTTGTTAGGAACTTATAAGGCTTAAAAGTTGACCAGCGATTTCTCATTTTTACAACTAAATTTACAAAACCATTGTTTTAGGGACCATATCACATTTAAAGTCACTTTGAGGGGTGTACATGACAGAAAATACCCAAAAGTGACACCATTCTAAACTGCACCCATCCAGTTGCCCAAAACCACATTCAAGAAGTTTAATAACCCTTTACATGCTTCACTGGAACTGAAGCAATGTTTAAGGAAAAATTAACATTTAACTTTTTTTTACAAACATTTTACTTCAGAACCACAAAATTTGTTGTGCAATTTCTTCTGAATACACCGATACCCCATATGTGGGGGTAAATCACTGTTTGGGCGCACAGCAGAGCGCGGAAGGGAAGAAGGGCCGTTTGACTGTAATTGAGATTTGACGCCATGTCGCGTTTGGAGAGCCCCTGATTTGCCTAAACAATGGAAACCTCCCACAAGTGACACCATTTTGGAAACTAGACCCATTAAGGAACTTATATAGATGTGTGTTGAGCACTTTGAACCCCTAAGTGCTTCACAGAAGTTTATAACGCAGAGCCATGAAAATAAAAAAAATCATTTTTTCCTCTCAAAAATGTTTTTAGCCTGCAATTTTTTATTTTCACAAAGGTAACAGGAGAAATTGGACCCCAAAAATTGTTGTCCAGTTAGTCCTGACTACGATGGTACCCCATTTGTGGGGGTAACCACTGTTTTGGTACACTTGGGGGCTCAGAAGGGAAGTAATGATGTTTTGAAATGAAGACTTTGATGGAATGGTCTGCGGGCATCATGCTGCATTTGCAGAGCCCCTGATGTGCCTAAACAGTCGAAACCCCCCACAAGTGACCCCATTTTGGAAACTAGACTCCCCCAGGGAGCTTATCTAGATGTGTGGTGAGCACTTGAATCCCAAGTGCTTCACAGAAGTTTATAACCTAGAGCTGTGAAAATAAAAAGTCATATTTTTTCAGCAAAAATGATATTTTCACCACCAAATTTTCACTTTCACAAGGTTAACATGAGAAATTTGACTGCAAAAGTTGTTGTGCAATTTGTCCTGAGTACACTGATACCCCATATGTGAGGGGAAACCACTGTTTGGGAGCACAGCAGAGCTCAGGAAGGAGGGAGCACCGTTTGACTTTTTAAATGCAAAATTAGCTGGAATCAATCATGGCACCATGATGCGTTTGGAGACTCCCTGATGTACCTAAACTGTGGAAACCCCCCAATTCTAATTCCAACCCTAACCCAAACACACCCCTAACCTTAATCCCAGCTCTAACCATAATCCTAATCACAGCCCTAACCCCAACACACCCCTAACCCTAATCACAACCCTAATAATAACCCTAACCACAACTCTAACCCTAATCCCAGCAACCATAACCATAACACTAACCACAAACCTAACTCCAACACAACCCTAACCCTAATCCCAACCCTAACCCTAATCCTAACCTTTACCCTAACCATAATCCTAATGCTAACCCTAATCCCAACCCTAACCCTATCTTTAGCCCAACTCACTTTAGCCTAACTCTAGCCCTAATGGGAAAATGGAAATAAATATATTTTCTTTATTTCATTATTTTTCAATAACTAAGGGGGTGATAAAAGGGGGGATTATTTACTATTTTTTTTTATTTTGATCACTGTGATAGGGTCTATCACAGTGAACAAAATGAACCAATAGGAAAAATCTTCCTATTGTTGCCAGGTGCTGGCTGGCAGATCTCACTGCCCTTGCGTTCACCATTTTCTTACCGAAAGAAGATGCCGGTGGCCGTGGGTGGAAGCCAGGAGGAACCGGGGGAAACCTATTTCTCTCTCCTCTGATGTGCAATCACATCAGAGGAGAGGGAAATTAAATGACACATCAGACTTTTTTTGCGGTTGCCATTATACGGTTAATAACGGCGATTCGCAACACTGGAGTCGGTAAAAACTGACTCAAATCATGTTCTCTGGGGTCTCGGCTACCCCCGGCAGCAGAGAACCCGCAGAAATTCCGACTCTGGGGGCCGCTATACACTTCTTCCACAGTGCCGTGAATTCATTCACTCTGGTGTTACCTAAAACCAATTCCCCAGACCTGGATGCCTGAACCTGTACCTATCCCAGTACTTTGTTTTGTCCGGACTGTTATACCAGTCTCCGAATCCTGCCATGTGTGTGACTCCATGTCAGTGTCCGTTCTGCCCGAGAATCCAGGACCGAAGTAGCTCTGAACTGAGATCAAGTCCATGTTCGTGTCTGCGTAATTGACCGCTGGGGTCAGCAGCTGCAGTACTGGGAACTGCCTGGGAGGGGTACCTCTTAGCTACACCCCTCCTAGGCAAGCCCGGCCTGATGACACAGTTGGTCCATGGACCACGTGCGCCACCTGCATGCGTTACACCCTTACTCCAATTAGGATGTGAATTCCTTCAAATTAAAGCTGAGACTCTGCACTAAGCCCATATTGATTACATAACTTTATTTGTAATATGTTTTGATAAACATCTAGAATGCCAAAACTTGTGTCACTGTCCAAATATTTCTGGACCTAGCTGTATAAATGTTTTTCTGTTTATCTAATTATCTATTTACTGTATCTATCTTTTATCTCTCTAATGTGTTGATGCAGTATATACACGTGTCCTTATACAATATATATTCATTATTGCGGAGATTTAATGGTTTTAATTAATTAATGAAACCTTTTATTGCACAACTTACTTTAACAAAGTGCTCTTATGCTCATTTCTTTAGCACCTAAACATTCAAGGTCCATGTGTGTTACGTTCTGCAGCCTTTTATTCATCTTCATTAATAAGAAAATTTTATATGTATTCGGCCATGAGCTGTTTACTTACTCAAGCCCGGCAACTGAATACAAAAGCTAAAGCTTTTGGCTGGTGCCCCTCCAGTACCCCTCAGCGCTCTTTGGCCTTTAGCGGCGCATACGCACTACAGTTCTTTGCCTTGGATCCTACAAGCAAAAAAACGGAGCAAAAAGTCCAACTAGATATGTATGAAAAATGTCACATACATTTTATTAGTCACATGAAACATATATTGTACAAGCTCATAAAACAAAGTGTATCCCAAAGCTCATGTGTGAGGACACACAAAACACTGCAATAACAGCATGTGCAAAGCTCACAATCCTCTATAGGAAATTGCACAAAAATATTAATATTATATATCTATACCCAGTAGTAGCTGTCAGTGTATGTGCCCAGCACATTGGGGCTGCTGCTGGGCACATGCACGGTCAGCTACTAATGGGTAAGACTTGCACCTCCTTACTTATGACTCTCCATGTTTGGCATAGATGACAATCTTTTGGTGTTAATCTTCTAACAGGTGTGGAGTCCATTTTACAATGTGTTGCACTTTATATGCACTAGGCACTTTTTTCTAGCCTTTGGGATACACTTTGTTTTATGAGCTTGTACAATATATGTTTTATGTGACTAATAAAATTTATGTGTTATTTTTCATACATATCTAGTTGGACTTTTTGCTCCGTTTTTTTGCTTGTAGGATCTATATTTTGTGGCGTGTCCATGTTTACTGTTTGTCCTAAAAATAGATAATCTCATGAATTGACATGTATCAGTGGACCTATTTCTTAGTACCTTGCTCTGGGTAGAGAGGAGTGCGCCTGCGCAGGAGCGCGATGGAGGACACTATGTGGATAATATCACATGCACAGAAGGAGGACGGCGATCGTAAGAAGAGAGTAGGTGCCAAATCAAGACCAGAGATGCCCATCGGACTGGACATCGCTTTCTGTGACTATAATAAAAGGTCTTTTCTGTGCCATGCATAGGGGATTGAAGACAAACAAACAGCATACTAGAATTATGTTACAGAGAGCTTACAGGTGCTGGCTGTACTTTATGTGGCAAAAACCTGAGGACAGTTTACCTTTAATGATCTCCAAAACTAAGATGCAGAATATTGGAGATGATATTCATAACTAAGTTTCATGTACTCTGAAAGCCATCACATTAACCCCTTAATAACCGCCGATATGCCTTTTAAAGGCAGCAGTTAAGGTTACTTAAACCACAGCGCCATTAAGCTGAGGAATAAGGGTATAACGCCCCCAGAGTCGGAATTTCTCTGGGGTCTCGGCTACTGGGGGTAGCTGAGACCCCAAAGAACATGACTAGGGTAGGTTTTTACAAACCCCGATGTTGCGATCGCTTTTATTAAAGATATAACGGTGACCACAAAAAGTCAGATTTCCCATTTAATTTCTCTCTCCTCTGATGTGATTGCACATCAGAGGAGAGTGAAATAGGGTCCTCCGATCCCACCCTGATACCTCCATTGTCCCTTGATACTTGTGCATCCCCCTGTGAAGTCCCCCGGGCTGCCGGTATCTTCTTCCAGGAGAAAATGGTGTGTGCATGCACTTGGCAACAATAGGAAATTTTTCCTATTGGTTCATTTTGATCACTATGATAGACCCTATCAGAATGATCTAAATAAAAAAATAGTAAATCAACCCCCCTTTAATCACCCACTTAGTTAGGGAAAAATAATAAAGTAAAAAAAGGATTTATTTCAATTTTCCCATTAGGGTTAAAGTTTGGCTAAAGTTAGGGTTGGGGCTAATGTTAGGGTTAGGGTTGGGATTAAGGTTAAGGTTGGGATTAAGGTTAGAGGTGTGTAAGGGTTAGGTATGTGGTTAGGGTTAGGATTAGGGTTAAGGGTGTGTTGGGGATAGGGTTGTTGTTAGGGTTATGGTTAGGGTTGGGATTAAGGTTAGGGGTGTGTTGGGGCTGGGGTGGAGTTAGAATTGGGGGTTTCCACAGTTTTGGTACATCAGGGGGTCTCCAAACACAACATTTTTGAAAAAAGTAAAATGTTCATTTTTTCCTTCCACATTGCTTTAATTCTCGTGAAGCACCTGAAGGGTTAATAATGTTGTTTTGCACACCTTGAGGGGTGCAGTTTTTAGAATGGTGTCACTTTTGGGTATTTTCTGCTATATTGACCTCCCAAACTAACTCACTTCAAATGTGAGATGGTCCCTAAAAAAATGGTTTTGTAAATTTTGTTGGAAAAATGAGAAGTCGCTGGTCAATTTTAACCCTTTTAACATTCTAACAAAGAAAATTGTTTCCAAGATTGTGCTGATATAAAGTAGACATGTGGGAAATGTTATTTATTAACTATTTTGTGTGACACCACTCCTTGATTTAATGGTCCAAAAATTTAAAGTTTGAAAATTGCAAATAAATAAACACAAGTTATATCAAAGAAATTTTACTACTAACATGAAGTCCAATATGTCACAAAAAAAGCAATCCCAGAATCAGTGGAATATGTTGAAGCGTTCCAGAGCTATAGTCTCATAAACTGACAGTGGTCAGAATTGTAAAAATTGGCCTGGTCATTAAGTAGAAAATTGGCTCTGTCACTAAGGGGTTAAATAATGCAGAAAATTTACTTAACCCCTTAGTGACGGAGCCAATTTGCAGCTTAATGACCAGGCCAATTTTTACAATTCTGACCACTGTCAGTTTATGAGGTTATAACTCTGGAACGCTTTAACGGATCCCGCTGATTCTGAGATTGCTTTTTCATGACATATTTTCCTTCATGTTAAAGGTAAAATTTCTTCGATATGGCTTGTGTTTATTTATTAAAAAAGGAAATTAGGTGAAAATGTTTAAAATTTTGCAATTTTCAAACTTTTAATTTTTATGCCCTTAAATCAGAGAGATATGTCACACAAAATACTTAATTAATAACATTTCCCCATGTCTGCTTTACATCAGCACAATTTTGGAACCAAAATTTTTTTGTTAGGAAGTTATAAGGGTTAAAAGTTGACCAGCGATTTCCCATTTTTGCAACAAAATTTACAAAACCAATTTTTAGGGACCACCTCACATTTGAAGTCACATTAAGAGGTCAATATGACAGAAAATACACAAAAGTGACACCATTCTAAAAACTGCACCCCTCAGTGTGCTCAAAACCACATTCACGAAGTTTATTAACCCTTTATGTGCTTCACAGGAACTGAAGCAATGTCGAAGGAAAAAATTAACATTTAACTTTTTTCATACAAACATTCTACTTCAGAACCAATTTTATTTATTTTCACAAGTGTAAAAAGAGAAAATGAACCACAAAATTTGTTGTGCAATTTCTCCTGAATACGCCGATACTCCATATCTGGGGGTAAACCACTGTTTGGGTGCACGGCAGAGCCCAGAAGGGAAAGAGCACCGTTTGACTTATTCAATGCAGGAATTAAGATTGGACGCCATGTCGCGTTTGGAGAGCCTCTGATGTGCCTAAACAGTGAAAATCCCAAACAAGTGACACCATTTTGGAAACTAGACCCCTTAAGGAACTTATCTAGATGTGTGGTGAGCATTTTGAGCACTCAAGTGCTTCACAGAAGTTTATAACGCAGAGCAGTGAAAATAAAAAATCATTTTTTTTCCTCAAAAATTATTTTTTAGCCCACTATTTTTTATTTTCACAAGGCTAACATGAGAAATTGGACCACAAAAGTTGTTGAGCAATTTGTCCTGAGTACGCTGATACCCCATGTGTGGGGGGAACCATTGTTTGGGCACATGGGAGAGCTCAGAAGGGAAGGAGCGCTATTTTGGAATGCAGACTTTGATGGAATGTTCTGCGGGCGTCATGTTGCGTTGGCAGAGCACCTGATGTGCCTAAGTAGTGGAAACCCCTCAATTCTAGCTTCAACCCTAACCCCAACACATCCCTAACCCTAATCCCAACCCTAACCTTTATCCTAATCCCTAATCCTAACCCTAATCCCAACCTTAACCCTAATCCTAACCCCAATTCCAACCCTAACCCTAATTCCAACCCTAACCCTAATTCTAACCCTAACACTAACCCCGATGGAAAAATGAAAATAAATATATTTTCTTTATTTCATTATATTTCCCTAACTAAGTGGGTGATAAAGAGGGGGGTTGTTTACTATTTTTTTTATTTTGATCATTGTGATAGTGTTTATCACAATGATCAAAATGTACATTGAATGAATGAATGGAATCTGCCAGCCGGCAGTTTCGGCAGGCGCACTGCGCATGAGCTCCCCATTTTCTTCTCGGAAGAAGATGGTGGTGACCACCGAAGGATCCAGGGAGGTACCACGGGGGGGATCGGGGACCCTATTTCTCTCTTTTCTGAAGTGCAATCACATCAATCAGATGAAAGAGAAAATAAATACAAAATCACAGATTTTATTTTCCGGTAAAAACCGACCCGAATCATGTTCTATGGGGTCTCAGCTACCCGCGGCAGCCAAGATCCCTGAGAAAATCCAACTCTGGGTGGTACTATGCACTTTTCCCACAGCACCGTTAATTACCAGCGCTGTGGTTTAAGTAACCTTAACTACCGCTGTTAAAGGCGCATCGGCAGCCGTTAAGGGGTTAAATGGAATGCGTCAGACCAAACTGACAGTATAAATTAAGCATTGACTTGTAGAAGATATAGCTACTATAAAAAATTGCACTTTTCATGCTCTAATTACTTCCTCTGTTCTGCAGAAAGTGAAGTCTTAACAAGTATGTTAATTAAAGTATTCGATGTACACTTGGTGAGACTGAGAGGCTCAGTGTCACAGTTACGCCCACTGGTTATGCATTCCCCTGCTCCCTCACTGGTGACTGACAGCACTGGCTTGCTTGTAGCGAGCATTCTCTACAGAGTAAGCATCAATGAAGAAGGCAGGCAGAATTGTTGACCTAGCCTCTTGGCTACACCCAGGGTGCACCGAGAAGTCTAATTATAATATATGATTAAACTTTATTTTCTGCAGAATGGAGGCAGTAATTGGAAAACTAAATGTGCTATTTTTATAGGCTATATATCCCCGACAAAGCTGTGTGCTCTGTTTATACTGTCTACTTAGGCTGACTGCAACATCCCTGCTGGCATCACTGCATGGCTTCCCATCTCCCATCTTACTCATCACTCCGGGCCATGCTGTGAATTCTGTCCTCTGCCTGCTCCATGCTGTGGTCCTCTTGTCCTTGCTTGCTGCATACTTCCTGTTTGTTTGCTTAGGGGCATGGCACTTCCTGAGTTTTATAGAGAAAGCGTGCACGCCCCTAATTTGACCCCAGCCTATTCCCAAAAGGCATCAGGTACTTAAGGCATCTTCACCCATAGGGAGAGGCCTGAGCAAAAGACTATGTCAGTCTGTACCTTGCTGCTGAGTTGCCAGGTCCTGTCATGTTTTCCACCTCTCTGGGGGCTGCATACCCAGACCCATTTCTGTGCTTGTGGTGTCTTGTGTTCTGTCTCCCTGAGTGCTGCATACTCAGGCCTGAATCCAGTGTCCATCCTTGGCTGTACTAAGTCCATTTCTTATACCTGTTCGTGTCCTTGTCTGTTTCCTTCCCTACTCAGCCTTGTGTAGCCTTGTGTCTGCTCTTTGCTCTGCACCCTGCGGCTCTGCTCTATGCTCTGCACTCTGTGGCTCTGCTCCACTCTTTGCTCCACACCCTGTTGCTCTGCTTGGCTCTTTGCTCTGCACCCTTTGGCTCTGCTCTTTGCGCCTCAACCTGCAGCTCTGCTCTGCAATCTGCAGCTCTGCTCTGCTCTTTTCTCCACAACCTGCGGCTCTGCTCCACTCCCGTTTCGTACTTAGCGGTTCTGCTCCACTCCCATTCCACACCTTGTGGTTCTGCTCTGTTCCCATTCCACACCTTGCTGTTCTGCTCTGTTCCCGCTCCGCACCTTGCAGTTCTGCTCTCCTCCCATCCCACATCCTACGGTTCTGGTTCCTCCAATCTGAACTGGTTCCTACCTCTCTCCTATCTGACCCTTGCCTGCCTGGCTGCCAGTGTCCCAACTGTACCCGCCAGCCTGCCAGAATGCAGCCGTGCCCACCTGCCTGCCAGAGTGCCAGCTGTGCCCGCCTGCCTGCCAAAGTGCCAGCCGTGCCCGTCTGCCTGCCAGAGTGCCAGCCATGTCCACCTGCCTGACAGAGTGCCAGCCGCACCTGAGAGACTACCAGTCATGCCCGTCTGTACTTTCCGGCACCTGTCATTAGTGTTCCGTCCCCCAGTGGGATCAGCTGTTACAGCCAGACACCGCCCTGGAGTGGTACCTTGCAGCTACCTGCCGCACAAGTCTAACCTCACCATCAGAGGCTCTAGTGAACACCAAGGTAGCTGCTTAGTCACGCCCCTCCGAGGTAGTCTGGTTTGTGGCACAGTGGGGCCACAATCCACGCCATCCAGTCAGGGCGCGAGCGTTACACTGGCAAACTCCTTTTAAGTAGATATAGAAAAGTCAGACATATAGTTGAGTATATGATAAGCTTTAGGTGGTTTTGAGAAGATTTGATAACACTTTTTTTTTAAAGAAATTCACTAAAACCTGTATCTTTTCCACCTTCAATTAATTTCTGCAATCCCTTGTAATTGAGGGCAGCTCAGAAACCCTAGGGTCATGGTGGTAGTAGAACACAAACACAGGGCGATGAATACATATTGCACAAATCACATAATGCAGTGCCAGTAGGTGGCATCTCAGACCCGTGTAGTATTCATGACTAGCAGTGGTTCAGAGATACCAGATTGTTTGACGTGACATATTAGTATGTGTCCTTGATCGTCTTATGTATTTAATGAAATATTTTCCTTTACATAAAATTGCATCTGTTTTTATAACACTTGATAAAGTCAAGGACTCCACCAGGTCCGTGAGATACAAGAATTTTGACTACAACCTTGATAGTAAATGTAAAACATTCGACAGTATATGACTAGAGTTGAGCTATTCTCCTGAAATTAAATTCAAGCAGATTCACTCAATTCAGGATGGAAATTCAATGTTCATCAAATAAATATGAAGAAAATTAATTTGGCCAGGAAGGGATTAAAAAAACTCATATTCCTTTCATTGAAATTCCCACCTTCTCCGTATCTATATTGCTTTTGCTAGTCATCCAATCAGCTTTTCTTTCTTCTATCTCCCTTCCAACCAGGCTTACCATTCATTGGACCCCACTGGGCATCATGGATGTCATTGATGTGGGAGCTTGTGAATGGCAGACCCAGCTGGATGGAAGATAGAAGAGGCAAGACAGAAGAGCCAATCAGGACAAGAAGAGGGCGGGTTGAAGAGAGGTGAGTATAAGATTTAAAAAAAAACTCAATGTCACTGCCATGAGATTCCAATGCCTGGCATGCTGACGTAAGCTGACAGCCTTTGATTGGCAAGTGGCATGTATTGGAATGCAGGGAGTCGGAAGGTCAATGTACTACAATGTACATCACCTGGATATGCGCCAATAGATGCACATCCAGTTGTAGTAGATGCTGGGGTAAGCGATCCCCCCTCATGCACAAACCCATTCGCATTTGTACCTTCTGTGACAGCAATAGTTACACCCCTTATTGTAGCTGCATATGTTTCTGAATAAGTGTTGTCAAATCAATATTTGAGTTTTTGTGATATTAGGGTCTTTTCTGGCTCCTGGATGTTATGAAAGCATTGTAGCTGGAATTACATGGCAGCACTGCTCAATGGATGCACTGTATTTACTCTCAGGAAGAGCAAATAAATTCTCAAGACCCTGGTCCAGTGGTCAGCTCATTTCTGTGGCAGCTGAACTGGAGTCTTGCAAAGCGTCTCCTACCTTTCAGCATCTATAATTCCTCTTTCGATTAATTGGTTTGGCCCAGCGCCAAAACAAATCACCAACGTGCCAGGCCAACTAATCAAAAAAGGAGCCGCGGATAACATTATGTAAGAAGCAATTTGCAGGGCCTCTATCCAGGGACAGCAAAATATTGACCTAGCCACTGGACTGGACTAAAGAATACAACAAGCAATCCAAGAAACAATGGTTCCATGTTTCCTATGCTTGGTGGAGAGCTGTCTGCCTGTGCACAGTAACTCATCAGAACAATGAATGAGACATATCTGGAAGGGCTTTGGAATACATTTCTCAGTAATGCATTAGATAAAGAACATTATTCAATTAGCAATGTGCTTTTCTGTGAGGACACGAGAGACGTTAATTTCAGCCAATATCTTTTATAAAGACCATGTTGTGAAGGAACATTTATCCAACAAATACACAGAGTTGATGTATGGTAATTGAAAACGATAGCAAATATTTTCCACTTTTCTAATGCCCTTTTAGTGATTCTGTATCTATTTTGCATCTTGCCAATGTTCCAGCTTTCAATGATTCCTTTCTCTATTGCAATTGAATAAATTTTGTCTGGCGTCTCACAAATCCTGGGGTTTTATCTTTTTAATACCCATTTTGGATTTTGGCAGTTTAAGCCCAGTGGCTTCCATTGAATTTACTACACTCCACCTGCAGCCAAGCTAGCTTAAAAAAGTGTAAATGCTCGGGCTGCTGAATCTCTAATACATGCCTTATTATACGTTTTGTAAGAATAAAAGGGTTAAAGCATATTAAATGGCAGCGTCGAGCTTTATTCAGATTGAGTTCAGATACTTGACATTTGACAGCGAACTTTAAATGGAACACTTAACCTGATAGTACGTAACATTAAAACTTTTATAAATCTGTATTGTATTGCCAAAACAGCTCTGACTCATTGAGGCATGACTTCTGAAAGTATTTTGTTATAAAGGAGACCAAAATCTTAAGTTGAATAAAGTAAGAACTCAGTGATCAGACTTGTTTTTCCACCACCTTCCACAATTGGATTGAGAACTGGGGAATTTGGAGGCCAAGTCAACACCTTGAACTTTTTTGTTGTGTTCCTCTAACCATTCCTGAATAAGTGTTGCAGTGAGACATGAGGCATTATCCTTCTGAAAGAGGCTACTGCCATTAGAAAGTATCGTAAAGGTATATACTTGATCTGCAAAAAGTTTTAGGCTGATGGTGTGTGTCAAAGGAAATGTCAAGGCAATGTAGACAATTTTGGTGGTGTATAGGCATGAAAAAATCCCTTACGGGCAATAATGCACTGGGTATTCTGACACATTTCTATCAGCAATATGTACTATATTAACTGTTCTGTAACATTAGGTAAGCTTGTCTTTGTGTCTCTGTCATGCTGTAATGACCTTCAGTAAGGAAAGGGGGCCTCAAACTGTTTTTGGAACTGGGATCCTAACTATACCTGTCCTGGGGGTACTCTTGATGGTAAAGAGGCCCAAGTCAACAACGTTACTATGCTCCTGATATGCCCTAAGTTGCCCCCTCCCCTAGGAGGCCTGGGACAGATATGTTAGAGTATAAACACGTAAGACAAACAGGGGTAATGAAAAGCAACTCACATACAAAAACACTCAACAAGGTTAGGGAGGAATATAGGGAAAGATAGGAATGAAGTAATAAAATGGGAATAGAATAATGGAGAAATCATACACCCAAAAACAGCACACAAAAATCTCGAGCAGCAACTACGAACTCCAACTTCAGCACACCAACTCCAACAAGCCAGGAAGTAAACTTTCATGGGCAGAATTGAAAAGGTCTGGCCATTGGCCAAGGTTTATAGAGGGAGAAAATGAGCAGGTCAGGAGCAGCTGTGAGATGTATCTTCAGGCCTCCAACCAGCATACAAAGAGTTGTTAACCTCTTCAGGACCAAAGGAAACAAAGTCAATTTCATAAGAGTAGCAAAACACACAGGCTAAATGGAAGACCTGCGATTTCCAATACAAAAAGATTGCTTAATCACAGAACTCTCAGGTGATGTGACACACTCATGACATTCTCTTGGCATCAATGAGCCTTGAGCAACCATAAATCTGTGACTAGTCCTCTAGTTATCCTTTTATAGACCAATTTTTGCAGAAGCCAACTACTGTGTACCTTATGAACATCCCATGAAATCTGCCATTTGTAATTAGCCTACTATGTAACTCAATACATGCCAAGATGAACGCACAATTCTGTAGCTCCAAGACTACCAGCTGTCCTGTCCCAAGTTTAGGACTGACTTTGGACTGTAGATTAGGCTGGGTGATCCAGATGGGCAAAGAAGTCCTCCTGTGCAATTATAGCTTTAGCATTTTGTCTTTCTAAACAGGCTGCCCTGTTATTAACTTGTTTTGGTGAGATGAGATTTTAAGTAACTGGACCAACAAACTGTATAAAACTAAATGCTAAAACTAGGAAGAAATGTGACTCCCTGTTTGTAGAGTTTTGTGACTGCCAGTTTTGTGGGTGCAGAGTCATTGTTGATGAATGAGGTTAGATAAGAATGGATTCAGACAGCAAATGAAATATCCAAATCAGAGGTTTGCAGCACATCATCTTGAAATGCACGATATGTGGAACCTCAAAGTAGAGATGAGGAATTTTGTTGTGCACTCGGTCAATCCGAGCTGGAGAAGGACCTGAACACGTGACCTCCGATCTTCAATGAGAGATCGTCCCAAGGGCATGCTCAGTGGACCAAAAGGAGGACTTAGTCCCTGGAGTTGTTCGCTGCTGGCCAGCATGCGTTGCTATAGCTGGACCAGAGATGGCAGCAGCAACCAAACCTACAATGATGGTGTGAGCAGAGTGCAGGGATCGACGAGTCTGCTGAGCAGGCTCCACTGCGGCCGGAGAGGAATAGGAGACCGCCGGAAGCAAAGCTCGGGATTCCTGCTGTGCAGCGACAGGAACCCGATGCCTAACAGATAGTGTGCGGCGGACCCTCAAAGTGGACAGGTTGCAGAAGCCGAACACAATGCAAGGGTCCATTAATATCAGCAAAGGAAACTGAGGCTAAAAGGTGCATAATAAAAGTGGAAAAGTGAAGATTGAAACAATGTTGGGCAGTAGCACATATCTCCATTTTTGATTTGTAATGCACATACCAAATTTTAATGTAAAACCTTTAAAATCCATAGATCCATTGTATCTAGGGGCCAAACCAATAGTAATGTAATGGTGTTTTAAATTCTCTTGACAGAAATTAGGACTGTTGAAATTTTTTTTACACTATTTGTGCTCAGAAATGCCTTTGAGGTATCCTAAATTTGAGTCCTATGCCTCCGGTGCTAACGCACTGAATAGGCGTTCTGATTCAAAGAAGCAAACATCTCTGAGTCAGAAAACAAAAGGGCACCACCAATAAATCTTCTGATGTATCTAACTTACACAACTTAAAGATAATATGCAAAAGATAGACTAACTTAAGATACTGTCACACTAAGCGATATCGCTAGCAATATCGCTATAACTTGTGACATTATAGCGATATTGATAGCGACATCACTGTGTCTGATACTTACCTCCGACCGGCTCCCCCGCTGGTTATCGCTGATCGCGTGAGAACGTCCTGGACCGTTTCTCGTCGTCAGCTTCCTGCTGGGCTTCCTGCTGTGGAGACGAGCGACGCGTGGACGCGGGCGGGCGGACATCAGGATCGCCTCGTCTGACAGGTAAGTAGCGACCCCCGACTCCTGCGATGTCACTGGTGAGATCTGCCTGTGTGGCAGCTCACTAACGACCACTTAGCGATGCACCAGCAATACTGACCGCGTCATATCGCTGGTCGGGATCGCTGGTGCATCGCTAAGTGTGACAGTACCTTTATACAGAGAAATCCAGGACTCAGCACCAGACATTCTCCTTTTGATAACTTTAATAGTGCAGAAAAATCAGTCTAGTCTTAGGGTACTGTTACAGTGAGCAACGCACCAGCGATCCCGACAACGATATGACCTGGTAAGGATCGCTGGTGCGTCGCTACATGGTCGCTAGTAAGCCGTCAAACAGGCAGATCTACTCAACGACGCAGCAACAATGCGGCAATCCGTATAACGACCTCAGCGGTCATTGGGACCTTGTCACACAGCAGCTATTCTGACGACTCATGCCTGCGTCCATGAGTTGTGCATTGCTAACAAGACGAGGTCGCTCGTTGGTGTCAAACACAGCGATGCATGCTGGCCAGCGGAACACCAATGATCAAAAAATGGCCTGGGACATTCGAGCATGATCAGCAATATCCAGCGGGGGGCCGGTCGCCGCTATGTGTTACACATAGCGAGATCGCTAGCAAGTTCGCTGTTTTTTCAGTGATCTCGCTAACGATCTCGCTATGTGTAATATGGCTCTTAGACTTTATGCCAAGGTCTGGATGTTTGTCTTCAAGGCTTGGGTTGTCTGTTATGATTAGGTCACTGAGGAGGATAGCAGGGGAATAAGCTAGGCAACCAGAAAACCAGAAAGGTTGGTAACTAAGTGGATTGCAGACCCCTAAAACTAACAACACAACTAGAATTAGTACCTACGATGCCCTAGATGCCTAGGCACAGCCAAAGAGTTAACTAAGCCTAAAGCAAGAAAGCGGAAAGCTAAACTGCCCCGGAGTAGAACCACAAAGGAATATATAGCCCCCAAACATATATTGCCAGTGAGACAAGATTAGGCACAAACACAGGCAGAAAATAAAGTAAGCAAATTATGGGGCCCAAACTGTCTAGATAGAACAGGACAGGAAAGCATACTGTCTGCAATCACACAAAAAACCCTAAGAAAAATCCAACACGTCTGCTATGCAAAAATACTGAGGCCACACGACCTCTCCCTCACTAGATCAGCATTCTGGTGTGAACTGGAAGCAAAGCAAAAGATACTGATATAACAGTGGACTAGCAATACTGAACAGATTGACATAAGCTGTGGCATATGGAACGGGGTCCAGCACTGGTCCCAGCAGGGAACAATGCTGAACCCACACAGCAAAGCCGAAAGCAGAGAAAGGCAAAAACTGGATCAAATGCAAAAAGATTCCAGCAAACAAATAACTTATCTGAACGATGCAGGACCAAGCAGGGGGCAAGCAGACTTCAAAAAGCACAGGAAGAAAACCAAATCACCAGCAATAACTGAAGGAAGCTTGCTGACTTAAATCTACCCAGTCTGTAATACCTGACTTCCAATCATCCTCTTTAGGTGATTGACTTCTGTCAACCCGACTAGCTCCATTAACCACAGCATCCACCAGAGGGAGCCCAAACTCAGAAGTCAGGTCTAAAGTGTTCACAACAGGTGTGTGTCTTAGAAGCCCTTAAATAGTCCCAGACAGTTAATTACATGAAAGTACGTTAGGCCACTAGATATATTGATTTGCTTTAATTTTGCAAGAACTATTATTTTATTTTATGTTTATGGCACAGAAGATAGTATATTCTTCGCAGAGTTAGTACTAAAAGAAATGTTGTGGTAAAGTGTCATTCAACACTGCACGACACACAAATCAACACATTTTAATGACATCCATTGTTCCATTGTTGCCATCGCAGTCAACTCAACTTGTATTCACAAAGTCCTAACATCATTCTGCACAATACAGCCATGTCATTATGCTAAACAGGGGGTCATTAAAGATGGTGCTTTAACTTTAGAGCTGTTTCTTGTTTGACAGTAATATCATTGTTTTTGTGCAATTACCAAGAACTGTTTGTTCAATTAGAGCTTATTATTTGGAAGTTAACAAGTCTATTAAACTATACAATGCAAAAGTGCGCAAGTGAAATTAGAAAATAAAGCGCTTCATCAAATTGTATTAAAAAAAAGTTCCGAGGGTATAAATTATGACATGAATCGCTCTATGCGAGTCATTGTGATTTCTGTTGAACTTTAGTTTAACTGCTAATTACATCTAGACAAAGATATAGAATAATTGGCAGCTAAAGAGACATTTAGAGAGAAGTTGCAATAATTGTGCATATTACAGGCTGACCCTTGAAAATTCATTTCTGATTGCATATTATTCCAATACTCTATACGACCTGAGGTCCAAGAAGCTGAGATATTGGACACTGCTTGACGAATCTTCAAACTGAAGAGCGATTTACTTTGCTATCCTATAAAACTTTAGGTAAATGGGGGGAATGGGGGGATAGCCCCAAAAGGACAACCCCTGAAGTGATTGAAGCTGTGTTTACTGCAAACCTAACCCACTCAAAGACACGTGGATTAGATCAATGTCAGGATATCAATACAGTTCTCAGCTTCTGGCTACTTTCCTCCTGGAGAATGTTTCCTACACATTACTGTGAGTCAATCATGTATATGAAGGGGTCTGGCTGACATACTGATTTTAATAGGTAAGCCTGCCCCCCCATTGCATCACAGCCAAATTATAGACAGAGAATTTAAAGTTCTGGTTTAAAAATGTAATGGACTTCTTTTGTATTAATTTGAACGCATTCATGGCCAGGCAATTTTTTTTACTTTTGTGTGTTTTTTCCTCACTTTTTATTTTTTCAGCCATAGTTATACTTTTTAATGGCACCATTTATTTCCATATAATTTACTATAGGGAATAATTGGTCTACATAGATGGAAGATACAGAGGCACCGGTTGCCATTATAACCAACCAGCCTTCTCGGATTACAATGTTGGGAGGGAAATGTTGTAAAAGAAGGGTCCTACTCTCTCTGCCTTAAATAGGTTGTCTACTACTTTAGCCCAATGGCCTATCCTTAGGATAGGTCCTCAGTGTCTGATCAGTGAGGGTGCAATACCTGGCACCCCTGCCGATCAGCTGTTCCTCGTGTTTTTCCAGAACTGTCCAGATATCGAGCTGTAGAGCACAGCTGTATCTACTGTAGAATGCCCACTACTGTGTATTGCACATCTGCCTCCCATTGAATTCAATAGGCGACCAAAGCCACTCTTCCCTCGATGGAGCTGCGCTGTGAGGCTCTGTAACTGCGTAGTTCCGGCCAACACCAGGAACACCTGATCAGCATGGGTGACGGGTGTCAGACATTGATGACCTATCTTGAGGATAGACCATCCATGTTAATGTAGTGAACAACCTCTTTAACACTTAGCTGCCATAGTTGCCTTTGACTTATTAACTTGAATTAAAGAGATGAAATTGCATCATTTGGAGCCAGTTCCGATCTCTGTAGTCATAGTTTGGTGCCAGCTGTATAACACAGTTGTGTACCACCACTTATGGTGCAGACTCAGATATTGAGACCTCTCCATGTACCCCATTTGGGGTATACTTATGGTACATGGTCATGATGAGGTTATTTTTTCTGGTTTTAATAAACAAATTGTAAGATGAATTGGGATATGTTTTAAAATTTGGAATTGTGTTGATGGTGAAACCATGGCATCCCCATGTTCTGTCAGTTTCTGTACAAAACATTTGAAAAGATGTGCACTAGATATAGAGGATATGAGGATATTGCAATGGAAAATATTATTGATTGAACAACTTTAATATTCTTAATTATTGGAAGAGATGACTAGATCAAATTTGCTACTAATTTTTCCCAAAATTTTGATTCACTGGGAAAAGGTTTAGGAGCCAGAATAAGATAAAAAAATGGCAAAGATTATACACACCTATCCTACATGGCCTGCTGTTCTCTTAGTTTGGGATCAGTGATCAATCTTCAGTTTTCTTTCTCAGTTGAATATAATATTTTAGTATTTTTTCAAATTCCCTCCCCTCAGTTTACCCTTTGGGGTCTGGAGAGATCTTAGACCATAATAATTGGAAATCAAGGTACTTTGGAATTGAATCAGCTGGACAAATCTAAGCAAATCTGAATTTGAGTGAATCTGTCCATTGTGAATTTCAAAAAATGTGCTCATTTCCATTTGTAAAAAAAGAAAATAATAATATTAATGATTTAAAAGCTAATTATTTCTATATTAATCTATAAATGAACTCCTGATTGAACTATATAGAAACAAGCACATTTTATTGAACCAATTTCACTTTTTTATCGATCCCTAAGAATTAATTATATGATGCAAATTACCTAAAAGTGCCATCAAAATGACCAAGTTGCCTCTCACTCACTTTGATTTATGCATTTGTCTTGTTCATCTAGGTGATATTTCTTAATGTAAATTTATTGATACAGTTGAAACCAGAAATTTACATACACTATATAAAAAGACACATACCTTCAATGTTTTCTTGAGATTTTCCCATTAGGCTACACAAAGAAGCATTGTGTTTCAGGTCTGCATTAAAATACATCCACACGTGTGTCTCTAATTAACTCAGATGTTCCAAACACCTGACATCACCATATGGGCATAGAAAGAACACCGTGAGCGCAACTCAAGATGGTACTAAGGTTAGGTTCCCAAACCGTTAAAGCAACAAATATGAACCTAGCACTCAACTTAAAGGTATTTGTAAGGCGGTTTATTGTAGTACACGAAAAAAGACGTTTCGATCAATGTGACCTTCTTCAGTTACGTGTGGTATATATGTGGTATATGCCGGTGGACACCGCATCTGGAGGCACGTTTGCCCCTCTCCTATATACTGACAAGCTCATTACCTTAGAGAGATCATTCTCCTCAATGCCTAAAGCACCATCGTCCTTTCTGATAGATGCCTATAAGCTCTACACAATCTATATACCACACGTAACTGAAGAAGGTCACATTGACCGAAACGTCTTTTTTCGTGTACTACAATAAACTGCCTTACAAATACCTTTAAGTTGAGTGCTAGGTTTATATTTGTTGTATCATCATATGGGCAGTCCCGAATTGTTTAGGGATAGTAATCTTATTGTATGTAAAGTCTTGACTGTGCAGTAAGTAATAAAAATGTCTTGAAACATTCTCTCTCTCTCATTATTCTGGCATTTGGCAAATATTAATAATTATGGTAATCTTAATTGACCTAAAACGAGAAAGGTTTATTCTGATTTCATGTCAGATATTAAGAAAAACATGCAGATGTGTCTTTTTATGTAGTGGATCGAAACTTCTGGTTTCAATTGTAAGTATATCAAAGAAATATGCCTTCTTACCGTTGTGGTGTAATGACCACTGTGTCCGCTAGAGGGCACTGTGTGGACGTCCCGAGAGAGAGGATGAGTGGCAGAATATGGAAGGACCGTTATGTATCTCAAGGTGGGTGGCCTTGAGATGGAGACTGACGTGTGTGTTGAACAGCAGTGATACTGCTGAGGTGCTGTTTCAGTGTGTCAGGGAGAAGTCTCCTGGTAACTAGGGAGATGGGCGGACCCAGTTACCTACAAACCCACCCAGGGGTGTGTTTAGTGCACTATGGTAGTGTGTGTATGAGTGTGTGAAGGACCTGTGATGAGGTCATAGCCATGTGACCCTGTGGGCATGGCTACGGACCATATAAGGTGGCAAGGGAAGGTCACATGGGGTGAAAGCAGGGACCTGGTTGGTCCAGTGTGGAAGGTCCCACTGGGAGAAGTGTCTCCTGGCTAACAGCCTGTGGAGTGGCTGTGTGTCATGGCTGCCAGCGTCTGAGAGTCCCAGAGGAGAGAGTGGTTGTCTGCAGCGTGGAGAAACAGCCATGAGGAAACCCTGACGTGGGTGAGATAAATATGAGGCTGAAGAGCCTGGGTATGCCAACCTGTGTAATCACATGGATGACAGAAAGAAGCTCTGTCAAGGACACTATGCTGATATGAACTTTATGTTGCTTGCTTTGGTTTATGCTGCATAATGAACCGCATGGACTATACTGGTTTTATGGAAAACCCGTGCTAGATCTGGTTTTGTGGCGGCTAAGCGAGAATCCCCTATGTGAATGACAGCGCTACTTCACACCGTGTAGAGCAGACTGTGGATTGTGTGCTCCATTTACATACTTATTTATTGCATTTAGCCTTTATTTCCCCAGGGTGAGCTGCAAACATTGCACGTTTCCTTTGATATAACTGTTAGAAACTAATATGCTGCTGGCATTTTACTATGAAAATTTCCATCTGGATGTTAATAGATCTAAAGGAGTTTTCACCTCAACTACCTTGTTATTGCACATTTGGGTATATAAAGTTCTCTTTAAGATACTCAAACATAGATAATTAAATATCCCTCCATTCAATAATACTATGTTATGGTATGATGTTTAGGTTCAACCTTGATAAACTATTTTTGCTTTAGGACATTTACTGCTTATACAGTAAAGCATTTCTAACTTCACTGCTTGTACAGGAAAGAATCCATAGTCTCACTTCTTGTACAGTAAAGAATCCATAGTCTCACTTCTTGTACAGTAAAGAATCCATAGTTTTACTGCTTCTACAGTAAAGAATCTATAATCTCACTGTCTGTATAGTAAAGAAACCATATTCTCACTGCTCATACAGTAAATAATCTATAGTCTCACTGCTCTTACAGTAAAGAACCACATTCTACGATGATGATAAAGCAGTCTTTCATTCCTCCTTGTCCCCGTTGCAGGTCTAGGTCTAAAATGATTATTATACAGATCTATGTACTGTCCCGTCATATATTTGCACATTGTAATATGATCACCCCAAGCCTTTTTTTTGCTCAAACTGAATACACCAAAGTTTGATATTTTGTCTTATCATCACATTCCACCATTTCCCTTAATAACCTTGGTGCTCTTCTTTCTGCTTGCATTTAGCTCTGTCCTTCTTATACACTGGAAACCAAATCTACAATTATTGGATGACCATTCAAATGTATGGGAAAAGACATAATTAATGTATGATTTGGTCCCAAGTTGCTCTTTGCTCTGACAAATAGGGTGGTGTCCTATGGGTGGGATTTGCTAACTCTCCTGGAATGCCTGGAAGGCGCCTATAAAATCTCCTGGATTCCCATAGGATTTTACTAAACTCTCATGCGCCACCAAAGTCTTCTGAAACCTCATGGAAAGCAGATAGAGAGGTTTTGGAGGCGCCTTATTTGACATTTAAAGGGGCATGATCAAGTTGTGTTTGGGGCATGGCTAGGGTGTGTTTTTGAAAAAGGGCATGGCTGCGCACAAAAAAATAATAATTTGTTCCGGACGATGACCTTAACAATTTGTGATGTTTTTTTGCCCTCATGGTTCATATGGAGCGACAAGCCTTATTATTGTGTCAAAGACATACAATAGCTTCTCTTTATTTTGGACAATGATTAAGTTCCTTACCTTGGATTCTTGGACCATGGCGTGAATTACCTCTACGATGGATTTCTCGCAAGAGATGGGATACACCTCACAAAACCTGGGAAACACACATTCGCCAGAAGACTTACCACACTCATCAGGAGGGCTTTAAACTAGAAGAAGAGGGGATGGGAGGAAAAAAAGCAAGACAAGAACATGCAGAAAGGACAAACTAATCAAGGATACTAGATGTGGTAAAGAGGACCCAAGACAGGGTACTCAGAAGGAAGCTAAGAAAAAGGAAGCAAAACTTCTTTCCTGCATGCTGACCAACGCAAGAAGCCTGACCAATAAGATTGACGATCTGGAGTTGGTAATGTATGAGGAAAAATATGACATAGTAGGAATAAGTGAGACATGGCTAGACGACAGCTATGACTGGGCGGCTAACTTACAAGGATATGATTTGTTTAGGAGGGATCGTAAAAAAAGGAAAGGGGGTGGAGTCTGTCTATATATAAAGTCCACATTAAAGCCCACACTAGGAGAAGATATACAAGAGGGAAATGAAGAGGTGGAGTCTCTATTGGTGGAGATACAAGGAGGGAAAAGTAATAAAATCCTCATAGGGGTTTGTTATAAGCCACCAAATATAACAAAAACCACTGAATATGTATTATTGAAACAAATAGACAAAGCAACAAATCACAATGAGGTGATTATTGTGGGGGACTTCAACTACCCCGACATAGACTGGGAAACTGAAACCTGCGTATCTCAGAAAGGAAACCAATTTCAGTGACCAAGGATAATTATGTGTCACAACTTGTGCAGGGCCCAACTAGAGGGACAGCCCTTCTGGACTTAATTTTAAGCAACAGGCCAGATAGAATAACAGAAGTACGAGTCGAGGGGCACCTAGGGAACATTGACCACAATATAATACAATTCCACTTGTCCTTCAGTAACGTGCCCTGGAAGGGGGTTACGAAAACGCTGAATTTCAGGAAAGCAAAGTTTGATCAGCTTAGAGAAGACCTTCGCCGAATTGATTTTGACAATGTCCTCAAAAATAGGAGCACAGAAAATAAATGGGAAATATTTAAATCAGTTTTACACACCCACAGTGAGCTAGCCATACCATACAGAAATAAAAGGGCTAGGAACAGGAGAACACCAATGTGGCTAAGGATGTAAAAAGGGCAATAAATAACAAGAACAAGGCATTTAGGAAGCTAAAACAAGAAGGCGATGAAGAAGCATTAAAAAGTTACAGAGAAAAAAATAAAATGTGTAAAAACAAATACATTTAGCAAAAGTGGAAACTGAGAGACTCATTGCTAAGGAAAGTAAAACAAACCCCAAACTACTATTCTTTAATTATATAAACAGTAAAATTATTAAAATTGATGGTGTCGGCCCTTTAAAGAACAGTGAGGGTGAAATCATAGAGAGCGATGTGGGAAAAGCAAATGTTTTAAATACTTTTTTCTCAACAGTGTTCACACAGGAAAAGGATTTGCCAGGGGAAATGCAGAGTGGTAATGTAAACTCCCCATTAAGTATTACCTGCCTAACCCAGGAAGAAGTGCAGAACCACCTTAGTAAGATTAAAATTGACAAATCACCAGGCCCTGATGGCATTCACCCTCGGGTATTAAGGGAGTTAAGTAATGTGATAGACAGGCCTCTATTCCTTATATTTAAAGACTCTATAGAAACAGGGTCTGTTCCTTTTGATTGGGGGCAAGCAAATGTGGTACCAATATTCAAAAAGGGGTGTAAAAGGGAACCTGGAAACTATAGGCCGGTAAGCTTAACATCTGTTGTGGGTAAAATTTTTGAAGGGTTTCTAAGGGATACCATTATGGAATATCTCAATATTAATAAATGTTTAACTCCATATCAACATGGATTTATGAAGGATCGCTCCTGTCAAACTAACCTGATCAGCTTTTATGAGGATGTAAGCTCTCAAATGGACCAAGGAGAATCATTGGATGTCATTTATCTCGACTTCTCTAAAGCATTTGACACTGTCCCACATAAAAGATTGGTAAGTAAGATGAGAAAGCTTGGGCTAGGGGAAAATGTGTGTAGATGGGTAGATAGCTGGCTTAGTGATAGAAAACAAAGAGTGGTTATTAATGGTGCATACTCAGATTGGGCCAGGGTTACTAGTGAGGTACCACAGGGTTCTGTATTGGGCCCCCTACTATTTAATATATTTATTAATGATCTAGTGGATGGCTTACACAGTAAAATATCAGTATTTGCAGAAGATGCAAAACTATGTAAGGTGGCTAACACAAAGGAGGACAGTTTGCAACTACAGACAGAGTTTAACAGATAAGTGTAAGGTTATGCACATGGGAAGGAGAAACAGATGCTACAATTACTTACTAAATGGGAAACTGCTGTGGAAATCAGACATGGAAACTTAGGCAGTTTAGTCAATAAGAAGCTAAATTGGAGTGCCCAGTGTCAGGCAGCTGCCACCAAAGCAAATAGGGTCATGGGATGCATTAGAAGAGGTCTGGGGACACGAGATGAAAACATAATTCTCCCTCTGTACAAATCACTCGTCAGACCACACTTGGATATTGTGTGCAATTTTGGATGCCGGTGCTCAAGAAAGACATTACTGAACTTGAAAGGGTTCAAAGGCAGGCGACCAAAATGATAAATGGAGTTGGTTCACTACAATACCCAGAAAGGTTATCAAAATTAGGTCTATTTACTCTAGAAAAGAGAAGATTTAGGGGAGACTTAATATATATGTACAAGTATATCACAGGGCAATACAGAGATCTCTCCAATGAACTGTTTGTACCAAGGACTGTGACAAGAACAAGGGGGCATTCTCTTCGTTTGGAGGAAAGACAATTTCTGCCCCAGCATAGAAGATGGTTCTTCACAGTAAGAGCAGTGAGGCTCTGGAATTCTCTTCCTGAGGAAGTGGTGATGGCCAACTCACTGAATGAATTTAAGAAAGGAATGGATGCTTTTGTGAGTAACAGTTTAGAAGGTTACGAATAACATAATATTATAGGTAGATGGTTGACCCAGCTTAGGAGTCGGGAAGGAATTTTTTTCCCTATGGAGAATATTGGCTTCTGCTCTGTGGGTTTTTTGCCTTCCCCAGGATCAACAATGCAGAACAGCTGCACTAAAAATAGGCTGAACTAGATGGACATAAGGTCTTCCTTCAGCCTTCAAAACTATGTTACTATGTTACCTTAACCATGAATCAAAATATCCTGACTAAGGCAAAGTTGCTTATTAACACCCGCCTGGCACACGGCACTCGCGTCACATAGCTCATCCCCTACACTGTGCCCTTATTTTGGGGAATTCCTGGTTAGGTCGTCATTTAAAAAGCATGTTCCCCTGTACTTTATATTACATAAAATATATTTTTAGAAAAGCAATGTGCAATTTAGAGACATTAATAAAAGAAGCGACATCTCTGCTACTGGACATTGGCAAAATTCTGTAATAAAGTGTTATACAAATTATCTACCAGTTGTCCCTAGCGTGTTATATCGGAAGCTCTGAGCTTTATCGCCAGACTATACGGCTCCTGCTCCCTCACCTCCTTAACCACTATTCAACATGTTGTCAGCTTAGGGCTGCACTTTCCAATAATGTATTATGTTCAGGATAGCAGGGCACATTTCACTAGCCATGGACCATGACTTGGCTATACATTCCCTGCCAGTATCAAGAAAATGCACTACATATTTTATGAATAATACTCCCAAATGCTCACTATGTAATCATAGTAAGAGCCATGGAAACCGTATCTGCAAATACAAGGAAATAATGAATCAGATGGCAAGGATTAAGATATAGTACTATTTGGTAACAAAAGGGATGTCCCGAATTATATATGAGAAAAAAAAACATGGCCGCTTTCATCTTAAAATGGCACAAAAATTATCCACAGGTTGGTTATGATTGCAGCAAACAATTTCTCAAGAAAAGTACTAAATGCAACCCAAGGATAAGTGAGGAGCTGGAAGAAAGCAGCCATACTTCTATAACCCTATAACACCAATAATAGAATCATCACTCAATTACAAACTTTGCTTTAATACCATACTTGCCAACTTTTCAGGCCGGATTTTCGGGAGGTGAGATGATGTGGCAAGTCCCCTCTATTTGAAGCTACGACTCTTCACATCCAAGTTTACGCTCTCTAAAAACACAATTGGACATTGGGGACTTCCTTCCAGGAATACATCTGATGGATTAGCTGGTAAGTGGGAGATTTACCAACTCAAGTCCTTGAGGTCTCCTCTATTTCTGGATGATCGGCAAACTGCTCTCCAAAAATGCTCCTGGAGAGCAGTTTGAAGATAATCATTTACCATACTTGAAAGTAGAAGTCCGTATTTTGGAAAGTGCCATTGAAACAAATTACCTTAAAAAACTCTACAGCTCCAAATATATTGTTTTGCTATTATAGCACACATCGTGAGGTCCCCTATTTTTGGGATCCTCGAAGAATGCTGCAGTTTGGGAATCATCCTTGACAATTTTTATGAAAAAAGTCCATATTTTGGATGGCATTTTCGAAACACGAAACCTATAGCTACAAATACTTTGGCTTGCTATGATAGTGCCCTTATTGACCTTAATAAAAGATCTATTCGACGCTTCCAGTTTTTATGGTTGCACAAGGTTAAGGATGATGACAATATACTTAGACACCAAGAACAAAATTTAAGCAGGTACATTTCATGAGGATTCTCAAAATCCTCTCCTGGACATCTCTAAGAATGATGGATGCCCAAACAATTGACTGACTATCTTTTTTGGCACCAGCTAAAAATCCCGTTTTACACAAGTTTCTATAAAAAACGTATTCTGCTTTTTACTGAAATGGAAAGGTGCAGAAAAGTTGAGTATTTTGAATGTGCCTGATCACACTCATACACAACACTACTGCCCTCCGCGGAAAACCACAAGACCCCAGGAAGTGGTCTATAGAACACATTTGTTTCTTCCACTGCCATGGTAAAATAAAAACTGAGGTCCGATAAGCTTCATCCTGCACAAACCACACAAAATGAACATTGGGTCGTTCTTCGTGACCCACACCGTACGAGTTTTATGGTATCTAGTGTTCTTCATGCTGATTTTAACCTTTCATTCATTCTACCTAACATCATAAGTAATCATCAGTAATTGAAAAATTTACGTAGGTGTCTTATGCCATTAAGACTTCCAGTAGGATTACATTGTTTATTGAACGTACAAGCACCATCTGGTTCCAAACAAAAATAAAAAATAAAACTATTAAATGATTCCTTGAATGTTAGCCTAGTGCATTCATTGTAGATGGCTTCTGAATACTAATTACATGAGCCGGTATTGCTTTTATGTTATCACTTTCCCATTACTGTTGGTTACATTAGCGGGCTCCAATTTGAGGTTATTACGTCACATAAAGATTAGATTAGGAGGCACTTGGAAATGTTAAATATAAGAAGTAACTGGTAAGTCATGGACTTGATAATGGAGCAGACAACATTCATAATGCAGTGCACACATACTGTGGTCTTATCCTGTGCAAAATGTCCCTGGTAACATTTGTCTAGATGGTCACTATGCCCACATCAAAGGGAGTGAGTCCGACATCGGCGTACTATTACATCCGATGTCGTAAAGGGGTTAACAAGTTAAATGATGATGACAGGTTATAGCCCATAAATATGTACAAAAATACTTGGCACTCAAAAATGAAGTAGCAGTATATTCTTTATTTAGCATCCAGACAAACATAGACTCATATCGTATTGAACGTTTTCAGTCCAACAACGGACCTTCATCAGAAAGGTTTTTTTTAGTTTCTTTTGGTAGAAAACTGCAAAAGATACAGATAGGGTAATAGATGTCCTTAGGTAGTAGCAAAGTCTATGCTGCTGGTATTATATAGAGACTGGAGCACGAGTCTATCTGGTTGGAGTTGGATAAATGTGACTGGATAAAGCAGGGCTACAGGAATGGGTTAGCAGCGCTAGGGGTCAGGCTATGCAAACAGATACAGCGCTTAAGGCCCCGTCACACTAAGCGATCTCGGTAGCGAGATCGCTGCTGAGTCACAACTTTTGTGACGTAACAGCGATCTCACCAGCGAGATCGCTGTGTGTGACAGCGATCAGCGAGTGGCCCCCCTGCCGGTATCGCTGATCGCTGGAAGAAACCTCTGGACATTTCTTTGGTCGCTGGGCTTCCGCTGGCCAGCACGCATCTCTGTGTGTGACAGGTGGGAGACCAGCGATCAGGTGTAAAAAATAATAAAAAAAATAAAAAATATAGTTATTCTCACCTTCCGGGGTCCCGCGCAGCATTCCCGCCTCTCTCCACGCTCCGGTCCCAATGATCCTTTGCACGAATGACCGCGAGACTTTGTTATCCCTCGAGACTGTGACATCTCGCGGTCACTCTTGCAAAGGATTACTGGGACCACAGCGTGGAGAGAGGCCGGATGGCTGAACGGGACATCGGAAGGTGAGAATAACTATATTTTTATTTTGATTCTATTTTTGACAGCGATGGCCAGCGATGCCGGGCGCTCGGCATCGCTGTGCTGATCGCTGGTGAAGCTGTCTGTGTGACAGCTCACCAGCGATCACATAGCGACTTACCAGCGATCCTGACACCTTGATATCGGTGTCGGGATCGCTGGTAAGTCGCTTAGTGTGACGGGGCCTTTAGTGCCCGCAGGAGGAATCCAGGGTGCCTACTAGGTTATAGCCCATGATTAAGAGTATGTGCACACGTTAAGTATTGGGTGCAGAAATTTCTGCACCATTTCTGCATCTCTTGGCAGGAAAAACACAGCTTAAAATAGGTTCATTTTTGCCATGTTTTTAATACATTATTGTACCAATCTGCAGCAAAAATTCCTAAAAGAACTGACATGCTGCAGATTTAAACGTGCACCAAATCTGCAACGTGTGCACAGGTCTTAAGGGTTTTTCTATGTTTTTTATGTGCACGTACAATCGGGGAAGATATTGATCTGGCATATGTAATTTTGGACTGTCTGGCAGTGGTTCTCCCATAAAGAACGCAGGAGAGCTCCTGTGCATCGGATAGCCAGCTGTGATGGCTGCTGGCCGAATGCCCTGCCAAACAGTCGTTCAATTGACCATCTAATGCATATGGAGAACTAATATTTTTTTTACAGCATGCAAAATACATTCTTCTGTGCTCTTCCATAATTAAAAAAAATGGATGAAAGACTGATGTTCTTTTTAGAACATTGCAGGTATTGGACGAAGAATAATAACTTAGTGCCCCTCTTCCATCCTTTTTTCTATATTTTGATCCCAGATAATGTCACATGATCTCCTGACTCTATGCTTTAAAAAAGGATCATTTTTATTTTTCAAAAGGATTCAAATGGATGCAACATATATGTTTTGTTTTTTTTTTTTTTAAAAAAGCTGATCTTTTTGCTTTAATTTGCATTTTTACAAAAATTGCAAAAATGTGGTGATTAGAGTTGAGCGATACCGTCCGATACTTCAAAGTATCGTATCGGATGGTATCGGCCGATCTTTAAAAAAAGTATCGGTATCGCCGATTCCGATACCGGAAGTCCCATTCAAGTCTATGGGACTTCCGGTATCGGAATAAGAAAAATCCTTTCCTGCCCTTGTACAGCCTCTCTGGGGTCTGTACGGGCCTTTCGGGGGGCTGTGCCGGCCTGCCAGGGGGTCTGTGCAGGCTCCGGTGGTCTGTGCCGGCCTGCCGGTGGTCTGTGCAGGCTCCGGGGGGCTGTGCCGGCCTGCCGGGGGGCTGTGCAGGCTCCGGGGGTCTGTGCAGGCATCGTCCGATGGGACTACAAGTCCCATCGGGCGATGCCTGCTACCATGACAGTGATTGACACATTAGCCAATGATGGGACAATAGTAGTCCCATCATCCGGCTAATGTGTTAAATGTAAAAAAAAAAAAAAAAAAAAAAAATTACATGCTACATACATACAACATACATACTACATACATGCTACATTCATACTACATACTACATGCATGCTACATTCATACTACATAAATACTACATGCAACATACATACTACATATATACTACATGCATGCTACATACATACTGCATGCTACATACATACCACATATATACTACATACATACTACATGCATGCTACATGCATGCTACATGCTACATACATAACACATATATACTACATGCATGCTACATACATACTACATGCTACATACATACTACATATATACTACATGCATGCTACATTCATACTACATAAATACTACATGCAACATACATACTACATATATACTACATGCATGCTACATACATACTGCATGCTACATACATACCACATATATACTACATACATACTACATGCATGCTACATGCATGCTACATGCTACATACATAACACATATATACTACATGCATGCTACATACATACTACATGCTACATACATACTACATATATACTACATGCATGCTACATTCATACTACATAAATACTACATGCAACATACATACTACATATATACTACATGCATGCTACATACATACTGCATGCTACATACATACCACATATATACTACATACATACTACATGCATGCTACATGCATGCTACATGCTACATACATACTACATATATACTACATACATGCTACATTCATACTACATAAATACTACATGCAACATACATACTACATATATACTACATGCATGCTACATACATACTGCATGCTACATACATACTACATATATACTACATACATACTACATGCATGCTACATGCATGCTACATGCTACATACATAACACATATATACTACATGCATGCTACATACATACTACATGCTACATACATACTACATATATACTACATGCATGCTACATACATACTGCATGCTACATACATACCACATATATACTACATACATACTACATGCATGCTACATGCATGCTACATGCTACATACATAACACATATATACTACATGCATGCTACATACATACTACATGCTACATACATACTACATATATACTACATGCATGCTACATACTACATGCTACATACATACTACATATATACTACATTCATACTACATATATACTACATATATACTACATACATACTACATACATACTACATACATACTACATACATACTACATGCATGCTACATACATACTACATACATACTACATGCATACCACATATATACTACATACATACAATACATTCATACAATACATACATAGACATACAGTACATATAACATAGAGTAACATACTTACCAATACTTGTCACATTGTTCCCCGAAGCCATTGTCTTTTCCGGGATAAATATTAACATAACAAACCACAAAAATACTCACCCACGATCCGAAGCAGTCCACGAGTGTGTCCCACGACGATCTTGGGTAGAGAACTGCAGCATCAGATGATGCTGCCGTTCTCTACGGGCTGCAGGAATCCAATGACGGAAGGTAGGTATCCTTCCGCACTGTATTCCTCCGCCACTTAAAAAAAAAAAGTCCCTAGTCTCACTTTATGCCATTGCTGTGTGGGAAATTCCCACACAGCAATGGCATAAAGTGAGACTAGGGACTTTTTTTTTTTAAGTGGCGGAGGAATACAGTGCGGAAGGATACCTACCTTCCGTCATTGGATTCCTGCAGCCCGTAGAGAACGGCAGCATCATCTGATGCTGCAGTTCTCTACCCAAGATCGTCGTGGGACACACTCGTGGACTGCTTCGGATCTTGGGTGAGTATTTTTGTGGTTTGTTATGTTAATATTTATCCCGGAAAAGACAATGGCTTCGGGGAACAATGTGACAAGTATTGGTAAGTATGTTACTCTATGTTATATGTACTGTATGTCTATGTATGTATTGTATGAATGTATTGTATGTATGTAGTATATATGTGGTATGTATGTAGCATGTAGTATGTATGTGGTATGTATGTAGCATGCATGTAGTATGTATGTAGCATGCATGTAGTATGTATGTAGCATGCATGTAGTATGTATGTAGTATGTATGTAGTATGTATGTAGCATGTATGTAGCATGCAGTATGTATGTAGCATGTATGTAGTATGTATGTAGTATATATGTAGTATGTATGTAGCATGTAGTATGTATGTAGCATGCATGTAGTATATATGTAGTATGTATGTAGCATGCATGTAGCATGTATGTAGTATGTATGTAGCATGCAGCATGTATGTAGTATGTATGTAGTATATATGTAGTATGTATGTAGCATGCATGTAGTATGTATGTAGTATGTATGTAGCATGCAGTATGTATGTAGCATGTATGTAGTATGTATGTAGTATATATGTAGTATGTATGTAGCATGCATGTAGTATGTATGTAGTATGTATGTAGCATGCAGTATGTATGTAGCATGTATGTAGTATGTATGTAGTATATATGTAGTATGTATGTAGCATGCATGTAGTATGTATGTAGCATGCATGTAGTATTTTTTTTTTTTTTTTTTAACATTTAACACATTAGCCGGATGATGGGACTACTACTGTCCCATCATTGGCTAATGTGTCAATCACTGTCATGGTAGCAGGCATCGCCCGATGGGACTTGTAGTCCCATCGGACGATGCTTGCACAGACCCCCGGACATCAGCACAGCCCCCCGGCAGGCCGGCACAGCCCCCCGGCAGGCCGGTACAGACCCCCACAGGGTGCACAGACCACCGGCAGGCCGGCACAGCCCCCCGGCAGGCCGGTACAGACCCCGGGCAGTCCACACAGCCCCCCGGCAGGCCGGCACAGCCCCCCGGCAGGCCGGCAGAGACCCCCGGAAGGCCCGAAATGACGGCGCATCATGATGCGCACACACCGCGCATCATGATGACGTCAGGCCGTCAATCAACTGAACTTCCGATTCCGATGCCGAATTCCGATATTGAAAAAATATCGGAAGTCGGTATCGGAATTCCGATACAGCAAGTATCGGCCGATACCCGATACTTGCGGTATCGGAATGCTCAACACTAGTGGTGATAAATAGGTCTAAACTCTTGCTACACACCCTGATTCTGTGGTTATCATATTTCAAACATGGAAAATACAAGTGATGACTGTTATCTTAAAAATGAAGACTTACAACCGATTTGCTTCTCACTCCTGCACTGCTTCTCTAACAGTTGGACAATTAACAATGACGTTACAACCACCGGTGACCTGACCACAGTGGGGTTATTGATTATAGGGTCAAGTGACTGGTGTGGCTGGGATGTCATTGCTTCTGGTCCAGTAGAGATTGCCGGGTGGTAGCTCCGGAGAGAGCAGATTCTGGTGATACGCATGTCTTCTTTTAGGTCTCATTTTTACATCTGAACTGATTTTCATCAGTGTTTTGGATCAGATTTTCAACAGTTTTGGATTAGTTTTCAGTTTTTTCATTAACTTTTCAGAAGTTGTTTTGTTACTGTATGTGCCCCCCCCAAAAAAAAAAAATTGCAAGGCTATCCATTACAATGTTAAAAACGGACAGCATACTGGTTGCACACGGATGACATCATTCATAATTTTTATGGACCCGTTGACGTGTATACTGTATGCTATATTGATCAGTGATTCGAATCAAAAACAGATTTTCTCCATGATTTTTTTGCGGCCATAGGGTCCACAAAAAAATACAGAAATGTGAACAGCCCCAAAAAATAAAATGGGTACATGGTCCATCCATGAAAAATAGCAGTCTCAATGAGGTCTTAAAGAAATCTTAACGGATATATTAAAGGGAATCTGTCACCCCTTTTTTCGAAAATGAGCTTACGGCACCGACATCAGGGGCTTATCAACAGCATTCTGTAATGCTGTAGATAAGCCCCTGATGTAACCTGAAAGATAAGAAAAAAAAGTTAGATTATACTCACCCGGGGGGCAGTCCGGCCCGATGGGTGTCGCTGTCCGGTCCGGCGCCTCCCATCTTCATTCGATGCCGTCCTCTTCTTTCTTTCCTGTCGTGGCTCTGGCACAGGGGCACTGCTCTGCCCTGTTGAGACCAGACCTCTTCCGACTGTTGCGCACTGCAAGACTCTACGCTGCCCTCAATAGGGCAGAGAGTGTGCCTGTGCCGGAGCCATGACACGAAGGAAAGAAAAGGATGGCATCGTATGAAGATGGGAGGCGCCGGACTGCGACACCCATCCACCCGGACCACTCCCCCCCCCCCGGGAAGTATAATCTAACTCTTTTTTCTTATCTTTCAGGTTACATTGGGGGCTTATCTACAGCATTACAGAATGCTGCAGATAAGCCCCTGATGTCGGTGCCGGTAGCTCATATTCGAAAAAAGGGGTGACAGATTCCCTTTAAAGAGTTGTAACATTCTACCTTCCATGCGTTCAACTTCAGCACTTATTCAATAGCACTCATTCCATAAATAATGGAATTGGCAATTTTTTCAATGTGATGTGAAACGTTACAATATTTGGTAATTTTTCTGGTTATATTAGCAGGATTAGGTTTTTATTGCTCATTAGAGGCCTTAAGAGGATAATATGGTCATAGTTCATGAAAACCTTGTGTATGTTCAGTGCAGGAGAGGTGACGTACTGCTTAATAACATCTTTGGTCTTTCCCCAGCGCACAGTTATATCTCTTCCAATTATCCACGATACAGCGAGGCATCCATAATACTCCACAAACGGTTCACGTTGTTAATTAATGTGACCCTACTCTGCTCCCATTTTTTTGACCTTTATTCATACAGGATCTAATTAACTCACTAATACCCATCATTTATTAATCAGAAACATTAAAGAGGGTCAACGTCAACAAATCGTCAAATGTTACCATGGAAACCAATCTTCTAACCTTTGTTATCCATGAGTGCTGAAATATTGTTTCATTGGGATTCATTTATCGAATGTAAAAAATGTATAGAAAAATTGAGTAATTACCAAAAGAAGTAATTATTTTAGTGCACAAAACAATAGTATGCTGGTTGCCACCAAAATTGTAATTGCTTTCCTTTGTTTAAATAATCACATCCATGTAACCTAAGACCATGTTAAACACTCTGGAATTGGGCATTAAAACTGCTCATCTTGATTCTCATAGTCTTTAATGGAATAATAGGATCTAAAATAAAAACTGGATGAAGCAAAGCCCCTGACACTTCAACCCCTCTCGTTGCAGATCATAACCTTGCCCGTGTTATAGACCATGATCATGTCTCTCGTTGGCCTTTTTTTTTATCTCCCCCATCCCCTTTCCATAAAATTTTGAAGGCTCTGACTGTCATCTCCTATTTCAGTAATGGGAAAATCTGTATTCACTGAATACAGATTTTACCTACGAGTTAAAGATCAGTCTTGGGAAAAAAAGAGGAAACAAATTACTCTGATAAGGTATATTACAAAGTTTCTTATTTTCATATGTATTATTGATTTAAGAAAGAAAAATTAAAATGCTTATATATCTAAACTGAAACATATGAAAAATATCCTTTCCAAGGTTTTACATATATTTACTTGTACTGGTAGAAACACTGACATCCTACTAATAAAAAAAATTATAGTATCTGGCCTTGGTTCCTGTTACCAAGATCAGCATGGTATAATATTACAGAGTATATACACTAGTTTCCTTAATATTGCGTTGATCCAGGGCGCTAGTCTGATTGCCGTATGTGGAGTCGGGAAGGAATTTTTTTCCCCAATGTGAAGCTTACTGTTTGCCACATGGGTTTTTTTTGCCTTCCTCTGGATCAACATGTTAGGGCAAGTTAGGATAGGATATGGGTTGAACTAGATGACTTAAAGTCTCCTTTCAACCTTAATAACTATGTTACTATAGCATTAGGGTCTCGTCACACACAGCGATCTCGCTAGCGAGATCGCTGATTTTGTGACACATCAGCGATCTCACCAGCGAGATCGCTGTGTGTGACGGGGATCAGCGACCGGCCCCCCTGCCGGTTATTGCTGATCGCCCTTGAGTGGCCTGGGCCGTTTTTTGATCGCTGGTCTCCCACTGCCCAGCACGCATCGTTGCATGTGGCAGCGAGAGACCAGCGATGCTGGACACTGGTTTCTAATGTAAATGTCGGGTATCCAGGAGCAGCGCGACTCCTGGATACCCGCTGTTTACCGTGGAAACCGGCATACATGCTAGTTTGCAAGGTAAACGTCGGGTATCCAGGAGTCGCGCGGCTCCTAGATACCCGATGTGTTAGGCATTGAGTTCCTGCAGCTGCTCAGCGGGAATCCAGAGGCTTGCATCCAGCGGTCTCCCATTCTGCTCCGACCGCTCAGGAGCATGCACAGCAATCTCAGCATCTCAAACGCTCTGCTCAGACCAGCTCTGTAGGACTGGCTGCTGCTGCCACCTCTGGGTCAGCAATAGCAGCGCAGGCTCTCCTGCAGCAAGCCACTCCAGTGGTTAAGTCCTCTCATCGACCTACTGGGCATGCTCACGAGATGATCTCCCATTGGAGATCGGGAGTCACGTGCTCAGGTCCTCCTGATCTGATTGGTTCATCCCAGAGATCTGAAAGGTCCCGCATGGCTATAAAAGGTCTGCATGGCCACTCGGCCATGCTCTAGTATAGTCTCTAATTGCTACTGTGTGAATGATGATGGATGCATGTACCTGCGAATGACTCATTAAGATCCCCTCCCTCTGATAATATGTGTGTGGATAGGGACTTAGCCTTAGAGTCAGCGCCAGTCAGTGGCATGCTACAAGCCACAGTGCTCATCTCCACAGAGCTAGCATCTGACAGTGCCCCCCTCCTGGGCATTGTCATATAGCGGCTGAGTCAGTTGCCGTGCTGAAGTCAGCAGCACTTGTGGGCATCCGTGGTAGCGGTGCCGCATGCACGGTAGGTCTAGATGGACACCGACCCTGTGCCTTGGGCCTGAGTCCTGTGACCATATACCGTGCGTGCACACCGCTGAGACCGGTGAGGTCAACAGGCTCGGCATTTATGTTTATGCCTTAAGGCGCCTCTGTGAATATAACAGAGTACTCCCAGTGCACACCGGGTGACGTTCAACCCATGTGCAATATACCGCCATATTGTGCGTCTGCCATTATATAGCAGCAGTTTAACACCTCTGCACGGTGGACCCCGGGCGGCGAATGCACTTTCTATTATTTTATAATTAGTGCGTTCCACCATCCCTAACATTATTCTAGCACCAGGGTCTGGCTAGAAATAGCGGACCTGCAGCAGCTACAGCAGTACATTCGGCAGCTGGAGAGCAGGTTGGCGGTTATTGAGAGCTCCACCTCAGCTGCGAATGCTATGGCCGCTGCCCAGACAGTCGCAGAGGCTGTCTCGCATGTGCCCACATCGCCTGTGCCGACAATGTTCCACCTCCCATTGCCCGATAAATTTTTTTGGTGACAGCGCCACCTGCAGGGGTTTTGTGAGCCAGTGCTCTATTCAGCTTGAGTTACTGGCCGCGCAATGTCCTACAGAGCGGGTGAAAGTGGGGTTTATCGACTCCCTCTTGTTGGGCAGGGTGTTAGAATGGGCCACGCCGTTGTGGGAGCGTGGTGACCCCATGGTTCTGAGCGCTGCTCAGTTCCTAACCTCACTAAAACAGGTCTTTTTGGGACCACGGGTCACTCACGACACCTCTCTCCAGTCATTAGCTTTAATACAGGGCTCCCTCTCGGTTAGCCATTACGCCATCCATTTTCGGACACTGGCTTCCGAGTTTGAGTGGCCTGATAAGGCACTCGTCCCTGAGTTCTGGAGGGGTTTGGAGAGGCATGTCAAAGATGCCTTAGCTACAAGGGAGGTCCCTGTAACTCTGGAGGAGCTAATTGCTATCTCCACCCGCATTGATCTCCATTATACGGAGCACGGGTTGGAGCGAGCTCAATCCAGACAGAAGGTTAGGTTGGCTCCAACCTTCTCTTTACCTCTTGTACCCACAGAGGTGTCTCGCACCAGCTCCAAGTCGAGTTCAGCGTGAAGCGTTGCACGCTGTTACCAATGTCGACAGTTTGGTTATCCGACTAACAGGTGCCCGCAACGCTTGAAAAAACGAGCACGCACCATGGTAGTAGGTGGGGGGCTACCTGATATGAAACCCCTTTCCCCTAAACCAGTATTCCGAGGGACGTTAGGTAGCGGTGCTTCCACCTGGGAGGTAGGTGTCACGGTGGACTCCGGAGCAGAAGGAAACTTCATGTCCTCGTCCTTTGCCTAAAAGCACGCTATTTCGCTGATACTACTGCCCCGTCCCTTAACCATCCGGGTGGTTGACGGTGCGCCTTTACCATCTCAGGTTACACACCAGACAGCACCTCTTGGTTTCTCAATCTCACTGTCATGCCCGCCATGTCCGTTATGCCTATCATGTCCGTTATGCCTCTCATGCCCGCCATGTCTGTTAAGCCGCATGACTCCTGGAGCGGTGTGCACGTGCACTGAATTCTCATGCCCATTATGTCTCGTGCTGCAAGATGCCTGGAGTGGTGTGCACGTGCGCCTTACCTCATGGCTGCACGCCGTTGCTAGGTAACCATCCGTCTCTGCTCTGATTCTGCAATCCTCTGTATTCCTGGAAACCCTGATCATGTGACCTTTCCTAAGTTCCAGTGCTGTCTGATTCTGTAATCCTCTATGTATTCCTTGAACCCCTGATCTTGTGACCATTCCTATGCTCCAGCACTGTCTGATTCTGCAATTCTCTATGTAATCCTGGAACCCCTGATCATGTGACTTTCTCTATGGTTCGGCCCAGTCTGATCTAGCAACGCTCTCTATGATCCTGGAGGAACTGAACCGGAAGTCCTTCCCTGATCCTGACCCGGAAGTCCAGGTGCTATGGTGCTATATCAGACCGCCCCTTCCTATGGTCGGGGCCTGAGTAACGTGTTGCTTCCCTGCATGGCTGCTTGGTATGCTGGGTCGCTCCCTGTATTCTGTGCCCCTGCACTCTGCCCTGTAGTGCGTCTCTGCACATGGTCTGTGCTTGTACTCTGCCTCTTATCCCATGCCTTGTCTTGTGTTTTTCCTTTGTGCCATGCTTTGTCTCTGTCATGCTTGGACTTGTAGTCCTTCCTGTGTTCTCTGCCTTGCCTGTTTCGCCATGTCTGCCCTTTGCTATTCTTTGCCTTGTAGTACTTCCTTTGTTCTCTGCCTTGCCTGTTTCGCCATGTCTGGCCTTTGCTATTCTGAGCCTTGTAGTACTTCCACGTTCTCTGTCTCTGCCTGGTTTTCCGTACTCTGTCCTATTGTGCTCTCTTGCACATTTCCACACTAGTCTCAAGGTTCTCCCTTGACCCGGCTCTGGGCTTTGGCCTATGCTCCGCTGCTAGCTCTGTTCTCGCTCTGACCTGGCTCTGTGTTTCTGCCTATGTTCCACTACGTGTTCCGTACCCTGTCTTGCCTTGATTCTCACCTAGCCTTGCCTTGTTTCTTGGTTTGCATTGCCTTGTTTCTTCGTGTGCCCTTTGCTTGCGCCTGGCCTTCCTAGCCTCCTGCTTGTGCCTCAGCCGTGCCCGCCTGCTTGTGCCTCAGCCGTGCTCGTCGGTCAGTGACAGCTGTGTCGCCTGCTATGCCCCAGTCGGGTTCGCTGGAGTCTTACCCGCCTGTTTGTGCTGCAGCCCGTCCAGCTAGCCAGTGCAAAGCCGTGCTCTCTGTGCTCCCTTGCACCTACGCTGTCTCTGCACTGTGCTCTCCGTGCTTCTCTTAGCATGCGCAGGCCCTCACCTGCCCTGTGGCATACCTCCCCGTGCTTCTGTAAAAGTACGTGCAGGTCTCGCCATGTACCCTGTCATGCCCTCTCGCACGCACAGGTCCTAGCCTGTACTCTGTCCCTGACGTGCCCTCTGCACACGCAGGACTCTGCTTTTAACCCTGACCCTGGCGTGCCCCTCTGCACGCACAGGACTTTGTCTTGAACCCTGACCCTGGCATGTCTCTCTGCATGCGCAGGACTCTGCCTTGAACCCTGACCCTGGAGTGTCTCTCTGCACGCGCAGGACTCTGCCTTGAACCTTGACCCTGGCATGTCTCTCTGCACGCGCAGGTCTCTGCCTTGAACCCTGACCCTGGCGTGCCCCTCTGCACGTGCAGGACTCTGCCTTGAACCTGACCCTGGTGTGTCTCTCTGCACGTGCAGGATTCTGCTTTGAACCTGACCCTGGCGTGCCCCTCTGCACGCGCAGGACTCTGCCTTGAACTATGACCCTGGCGTGCCCTCTGCACACGCAGGACTCTGCCTTGTCCGTTGTGCCTTGGCGTGTCTCTACACACGCATCCTGTCTTGTATGTTGAACTTTGAACCCTGGCGTGTCCCCTACACAAACACCGTGTTTCACATCTTGAACCTGGCATGTCCCCTACTCACGCACCTTGCCTTGCACCTTGCTCTGGACCCTGGTGTGCCCCTAGCATGCACCCTGTCTGGAATCTTGCCTTGGATCTCGGCGTGTTCCCTAACACGCACCATGTCTGGAGATCTGTCATGCCTCCTTGCCTGTACCCTGGTTTGCCTGCTGGATTCCCAGAACCTGCCATCACTGCCAGAGATCATAAGCATGAAGTCTACAGCCTGATGCCCTGATCCCTGCCAGCTGTCTGGAGTCCGATGCCATCGTGTCCTTGCCTGTAACCAGGCTTGCCTTCTAGCACGTACTATTCCATGGACCTTGGCGTGCCCACAAACGCACCTTGCCATGTTTGCTTGTTCTCACGTTTTTGCACTGAATGTTTTCCTGAAGTTGTCTTAATGAAGATACCTTGAACTTACATTTTGTCTTGTCTTGCTTCCTGCTCGTCCTTGTCGTCAGACACTCGTACCTAGTGTCTACCTGAGCTGGCCGTCTGCTGCCAGCTGTCGTGGTGACTCACTCCCTTGGTCATGCCCCTGACACTCCCTGTATAGGGGTGGTTCCTCACAAGGTCAGCTCGCCCTAGGTGGGTGGGTGCCACGACCCAGAGGGTCCACTCTGAAAGAAAAACGACTCAGCGTAAGCTGATCTCGTCACACTCACCCTCTCATCACGAGACGTTGTCCCTGTTCGTTTTGCCAAATGGCATCGACCAGGTGCTTCTCCGACTTCCGTGGCTCCATTACCATTCGCCTCATATAGATTGGTCTTCGGGGAGTATACTGGGCTGGAGCAAGGACTGTGAGGGAAGGTGCATGAGGGGCAGTGTTCAAGTAGCATCAACGGAGGTGCCCGCTGATCTTTCCGCGCTCCCTGGACACTACCGGCAGTACGCAGTATGCGGACGTCTTCTCCAAAAAATCAGTGGAGATGCTTCTGCCGCAATGTCCTTATGATTGCCCGATAGACCTATTGCCAGGCGCGGAGCCTCCTAGAGGTCGCTACACGCGCCTCTGTCTCTCCCGGAGACAGAGGCCATGTCACAATATATCCGGGAGAACCTGGCAAGAGGGTTTATCAGAAAATCGGTGTCGCCGGCTGGTGCAGGGTTTTTCTTCGTGCAGAAGAGTGGGGAGTTGCGTCCCTGCATTGACTACAGAGGTCTCAATGCCATTACCGTAAAAAACAAATACCCTCTTCCTTTGATCTCTGAGTTATTGGACAGGTTGCGAGGGGCCTGGATCTTTACGAAATTAGATCTACGGGGGGCATACAACCTGATCCGCATACGCGAAGAAGATGAGTGGAAGACAGCAGTTAATACCAGGGATGGCCACTATGAGTATCTGGTCATGCCCTTCGGCCTCTGTAATGCTGTCCTGTCTTCCAGGACTTCGTAAATATTTTGCGATATGCTATCTACCTCGGTGGTGGTCTATCTGGATGACATCCTCATCTTTTCTCCAGATGTGGCTTCTCACCGGAGAGACGTCTGCAAGGTCTTCGACCGTTTGCGGGTGAATTCTCTCTTCGCCAAGCTGGAGAAGTGCCAGTTTGAGCAGGAGTCCTTGCCGTTCCTGGGCTATATCATCTCGGCCCAGGGGTTGGCTATGGATCCTGCCAAATTGCAAGCGGTGATGGACTGGCAGGAGCCCCATTCTCTAAAAGCGGTGCAGCGCTTTTTGGGGTTCGTTAACTATTACCGCCAGTTCATTCCTCACTTCTCCACACTGGTAGCTCCTTTGGTCGATTTCACCAAGAAAGGAGCCTATACAAAGGTTTGCTCAGAGCAGGTCTCTACGGCCTTTTCGTCTCTGAAAACCCATTTTGCTGGCGCTCCCATCCTCCACCATCCCGATGTGGATAAACCCTTTATCCTAGAGGTAGATGCCTCACCCATTGGTGCAGGAGCAGTCCTTTTCCAGAAGGATGCATAAGGTCGGAAGCATCTCTGCTTCTTCTTCTCAAAGACCTTCTCACCGGTGGAGAGAAACTACTCCATCGGGGACAGGGAGTTGCTGGCCAAGAAATTGGCCTTTTCTGAGTGGAAACATCTCCTGGAGGGAGCCCAGTTTCCCTTCCAGGTGTACACTGACCATAAAAACCTGGTCTATTTGCAAACAGCCTAGCGCTTGAACTCTCGTCAAGCTTGGCGGTTGCTCCTCTTCTCCCTCTTCCGCTTCACCTTGCATTACCTGTCTGGAGAGAAGAACGTCCATGCGGATGCTCTTTCTCGCTCGGTTGTCTCAGTGAGGAAGAGGATGCTGAGCCTCAGCTAATTGTCCCCACGGAGAGCCTGAGGACCGTGGCTCCGGTCGCGCTTGAAGCAGTTCCGCCGGGCAAGACCTTTGTCCCTCCTCGCCTGCGGCCGGAGGTCCTCGCGTGGGCACACATGTCCAGGGTGGGTGGTCACTTTGGCATTAAGCGGACCACAGAACTCCTGACAAGGTCTTATTGGTGGCCGCACATGGCTCGGGACACTAAAGAGTACATTCAAGCATGCGTATCTTGTGCTCGGAACAGGTCCTCTAGGCAGAGGGCGGCTGGGTTACTGTATCCCTTGCCGGTGGCAGACAGACCCTGGAAGATGGTCGGCAAGGACTTTGTGGTCGGCCTGCCCAAATCTGGTGGCAGCACAGTCATCTCGGTGGTCACCGATCATTTCTCTAAAATGGTGCATCTGGTGCCAATCGCGCGGTTGCCTTCCGCTCGTGGTCTCGCCGCACTGTTTATAAAGCACGTATTTCGTTTGCACGGTATGCCAGACAAAATAGTCAGTGACCGAGGTCCCCAGTTTGTGTCTCGATTTTGGAGGGAGCTCTGCAGTCTACTCAGTATCGAGCTCAATTTGTCCTCTGCATATCATCCCGAGACGAACGGGTTGGTTGAGAGAGCCAATCAAACTCTGGTCACATACCTGCGACATTTTGTCTCTGCCAGGTAGAATGACTGGGCATCCTTACTACCATGGGCTGAATTTGCCCTGAATAACGCAGTGGCTGAATCCACTGGTCAGACGCTGTTCCTTCTCAATTACGGCCAGCATCCACGCGTCCCTGTCCCGATGCCAGTGCCTTCCACTGATTCCAGGGTGGCAGACTGTGCAGTGGAGGCTCGCGACATTTGGGATCGCACTCAGGATGCTTTTCGAGCCTCTAAAGAGAGAATGAGAGCGTCAGCCAACACACATCGGCATCCCGCTCCATCATTTGCCCCTGGCGCCTTGGTGTGGCTCTCTGCACGTAATATCAAGCTGCGGGCCGGGTCCTCCAAGTTCTCGAGCGCATCAGCTCAGTGGTCTACCGTCTGGCTCTTCCACCACACTTGGCCTTTTCTGACGTCTTCCACGTGTCCCTTCTCAAGCCTGTTCACATGGCTTGGTTTTCCGAGTCATCTGCCGGGACATCAGACCTCTCCTCAGATGAGTTTGAGGTCAATGCCATTGTGGGACGCAGGATTGTGCGTGGCAAAAAATTTTATTTGGTGGACTGGAAGGGTCATGGTCCTGAGGCCTGGACCTGGGAGTCAGTGGAGATCATCAACACTCTGCTCCTGATCACGGTGTTTGAGCATACCATGGCTCAGTGGGGAGGGGGCCCTAGGAGGGGGGATAATGTTAGGCATCGGGTTCCTGCAGCTGCACAGCGGGAATCCAAAGCCTTGCATCCAGAGGTCTCCCATTCTCCTCCGACCACTCAGGAGCCTGCACAGCAATCTCAGTGTCTCAAACGCTTTGCTCAGACCAGCTCTGTAGGACTGGTTGCTGCTGCCACCTATGGGTCAGCAATAGCAGCAAGCCATTCCAGTGGTTAAGTACTCTCATCGCGCTACTGGGCATGCTCATCAGACGATCTCCCATTGGAGATTGGGATTCACGCGCTCAGGTCCTCCTGATCTGATTGGTCCATCCCAGAGATCTGGAAGGTCCCGCACGGCAATTAAAGGTCTGCACGGCCGCTCGGCCATGCGCTAGTATAGTCTCTAATTGCTACTGTGTGAATGATGATGGATGCATGTACCTGCGAATGACTCATTAAGATCCCCTCCCTCTGATATTTCATGTGTGGATAAGGACTTAGCCTTAGAGTCAGCGCCAGTCAGTGGCATGCTACAAGCCACAGTGCTAATCTCCACAGAGCTAGCGTCCGACAGTGCGCCCCTCCTGGGCATTGTTGTATAGCAGCTGAGTCAGTTGCCGTGGTGCAGTCAGCAGCACTTGTGGGCGTCCGCGGTCGCGACGCCGCATGCACGGCAGGTCTAGACGGACACCGACCCTGTGCCTTGGGCCTAAGTCCTGTGACCATATACCGTGCGTGCACACCGCTGAGACCTGTGAGGTCAACAGGCTCGGCATTTATGTTTATGCCTTAAGGCGCCTCTGTGAATATAACAGAGTACGCCCAGTGCACACCGGGTGACGTTCAACCCGTGTGCGATATACCGCCATATTGTGCATCTGCCATTATATTGCAGCAGTTTAACACCTCTGCACAGTGGAACCCGGGCGGCAAACGCACTTTCTATTATATTATATTTCTATTATATTTAGTTCGTTCCGCCGTCTCTAACGCGATGTTTACCTTGGAAACCAGCATGTACGCCGGTTTCCAAGGTAAACAGCGGGTATCCAGGAGTCGCACTGCTCCTGGATACCCGACATTTATGTTAGAAACCAGTGTCCAGCGTCACTGGTCCTGATCGCTGGGGCTGTCTATGTGACAGCTCACCAGCGATCAGCCTAACGATGTCCCAGCGATCCCATCATGTCGGATCGTTGGTGGGATTGCTGGGACATCGCTTAGTGTAATGGGGGCTTTTAGAAAAGTAGACGTTATCGAATTCCTCAGCGTTATCATTACATTGGTTCCGAACTAAAGCTTAACTCCAGTTACTGGCCAAGGTAATGATAGTTTCTTAATGGTATTAATCATATGATAATCCTGTGATTATGATGGTGGTGATGCAGATTGTGAGTCTCCTGATAGCAGAAGCAGATCTATTTATTTTTGCATTGTGCTAGTTTATGCTCTTTACTATGCAGTGAGAGTATGTTACAGCCTGAGGATCATATTTATTATAAACACGAAATATAGTGTTTGCTGGGTATGCCACTCGCCTAACACAAATTATATCTCCAGGCTTTTATTTTTGTAAATTAATATTCTGTTTGACCGTCTATATGTATCTAAAATATAACAGAAAATTACATTTTTGCCTGTGTTTTCAAATAGCGCATTATTGTATTCACTTTCTAATATAACCTTATATATGGGATTCCTTAAAAAATCAACTTCTAGAAGAATGCTTTACATGATATGCAAATATTGGCTTCACAATCACTTGATCTAAATTTGCAAAAACTATCTGTCCTGGGTGTAGTTCATACAGATGTGTTCTTCGTTGCCTTTCCTCTTGGCTCAACATATCCCAATATGGGTGGTGCATGATCACCATATTTGAGAAAAAAAACAGGATTTTGCAAAACTCATTTAGGAGATGCCCAAGCTATGTATCGCTACCTAGTTGTTGTGTGAATAGCAATCTGTTGAGGGTTTTGCTAACATTTCTAGGTAACGTATTTAATATCTTTATTTCTATCATTTTATGTTCCTTTATGATTATTTATCCCTACGTGATTTATATGTAGAGGATGAGGGAAAGTAGAGATCACCACGCTGTATAGAATGTCTCTTGCGGTTGAAGATCCACTGGACGCTACATAGGGGATTTAGATGGGGATAACATGGGGATGTAGGTTACAGTGATTAGGTCCAAAGAGAGGGAGGAAATCTAGCTTCAGATTATATTAAAATATCACATTTTTATTTGTAATCCACTAAAAATGGAAGAAAGTGTACATACTTTGCAAAGAGTTGTGTGATGAGGACCCTCAAAAAATGCAGCTCGTTTTGAATGCCATACCATTCTTATACCTAAGAGCGCTATAGCATTCAAAACGTGTTTTTTTTTTAAGCTCCTCACCAAAGTATATACACCTTCTTTCTTTATTAATGGATTACATATAAAGATTTGCTATTTTAATATACTCTGGAAGTGGCATATCATCCTTCTTTTTGGAATTACTTATCTGAACGCCATGCAGTGACGCATTTCACGATCTTCCTCCACTGGATTGACTTCGGAAAGAGTGAAGTAGACAGTCTTGTTTGAGGTTACAGTAATACATTATTCTGGTGTAGGTGTGCTGAGTGCTAACGTCTGACACCAGAGGGCTGAACTGCATCTTTCCAGAAGGACGGTGGATGTTACCGGGTGTTTCCCGGACGCACTATTGTTAGAATCTTTTCTAACAATAGCTGCTCCCGAGATTAGTTCATCACTTGGCTCATTTGATGAAAATTCCGTCAATCAGTTGGAGTTTTGGAGTTATAAGAGGAGTTTTGGGGTGAATATACACTTCCAATTTTACTTTATGTCACCATAAAACAGCTGTTGGCTTGATGGGTCGTAAACCTAAAAACTGTCCATTTGGGACAACCATATCATTTTCATTATTTTCTTCCTCAACTCCGCTCTAATATTTATTAGGTACAGTCATGTCAAGATTTCGAGAGAAGCACCAGATGATAATATATCCTTCACAGTGTATTTATATTCAATGCATAGTGACAGGTGTATTGCAGAGAAGATTAGAGGATGAGCCGTTTTCATTTCTTTGTTCTGAGACGTTGGTCTCGTATTTTGTTTAATGTACATGATGTTCCAAGCCTGTTCTGCTCTCGTGAAATTAGATCTGAGTTTTCAATTTAGGCAGTTTTAGATTTACTTACTTTTTGGATTTCGATACCTTTTTAACCATTTATTTAATGATCAATTATAGTCCAAAGTAGAGTATTACAAATTTATTTTACATTTGAATAATATAGGAATTATTAATTAGTGATAATGTTAATTAGTGAAAATTATTAATTTGTCTCAATGTATCTCTAAGAAGCTTCCAAATTTACCCATTACACAAACAAAGAGCACAGAATGACAATTGTGCAGAAATATCCTGCAGTAAAACATATAACAGTAGTCAGCAAGTGCTGATGAAAAGATGATAACAAATACAAGGTATTTAGTCGATACGTTTTTTTGCAAAAACAGTATATCAAGCTGCTTCACCGCGTCAAGGTAACTCTATTGAAGCAGTCCCTATCTAATGTATTTAAAACCTGAACATGTGAACAGTGTCTAAATGAACAGGATGAAGACAGGAGCTTCCTAGTATGGGCACGTGGTGTAAGCCAGCTCTTTATGTGCATGTCACACAAGAGAGGGGTGGGGTCTCTCAAATCATGCAGAGGCACGGAAAAAACTGGATTAAAAACACATGTGACATGCACACATATGAACAAGTCGACTTGTTCATATGTGTGCATGTCACATGTGTTTTTAACCAAATTTACCCATTAGTCCACTCTCTCACGTGAAGGAGTTGATTTAGCCTGGAATGATGGGCATACAACTACATGTGTCAAGCTAGTAGAGATAAACTCCAAGAGAATTGCTCCTGTAATTGCAAGAAAAGTGGACTCTACACATTATTGACTTTTAAGGGTTCAATGCTTATGCTGTTTTTGTTCTTAAAGGGAACCTGTCACCTGTCTATTTCTATCTAAACTTACTTGCTTGCTTAGTGTAGTTTTTTTTTTAAGAAAATCTTTGTCTTATCAGCAGGAGATTATCACTAGAGGACTAGTAAACCTGCTTCCAGGTAGTCCAACCATGCCCCCACCACTGATTGGCAGCTTTCTGAAAAATTTATAGCGTGCACATAAAATGGCCAATCAGTGGTGTGGGCGGGGTTATACAGAGCACAGCATTCAGAGAACTGCTAGATTTGCAGCAGATAAAGTGTTTTTAATTGAAACTGCAGCACCCAGTAAACTAAGTGGTACATCACTGGGACTCTGCTCCTACATGTTGCTATCAGATGGGATAGTAAATATTTGGAGACAGACTCCTTTTTATTATTGCTTGCATAAAAATGAAAAATATATTTTGCACCTTCAGAGCGACAGGCATGTTATGTAAATGAAACTGTACAAACCCCTCCAAAATATTTATATTAATTCCAGGTAAAACATCAAATTCAGTGAATACTTTTGCAAGTCACTATGCATCCTGTCTAATGGGGCATCAGGAGGAGCCGGAGCTAAACACTGTAGATGATTATTCATATCATTACTCCCGTCTTGCGGATCATAAACTGATGATAGAAAAGTCGTTTTGAGTATTTTTTTCTTTTTTTTACAAGAAGATAAGGAAACAGTTTCAGTAACTCAAGATTGTTCCTAAAAAAAATGCTCATATAATTGAAATCTAATTTCCTTCAAGGACTACTTACGCGATAATAGTTTTCGTTCGTGAAAGTAGAATTTCGTTGTAAAAGTCCGCTGTCAAATACTAGAATTACGAAGCATAATAATTAGAAAAGAACAAGGCTGCTTGTCACGTACCTGGCGAATCAATTCAAACATATTTCATAATAATTGGAATACTCTAAATTTAATAATATTCTGAAAATCTTACACCTTAACCCCTTCGTGACCACCAATACATTTTTTTTATTGATCTGAAATATGTGACTAGCCTCCCTTGGCAGGAGAAAATGCAGCAGCAGTCAGCTGTGCACTATAGCTGACACCCTACTGCATCAGTCATGATCGGTGTTGGCATCGACCATGGCTGTTTAACCCCTTAGATGCCACCGTCAATAGTGACAACGCCATCTAGATGGTTAACAGAGCGTGGCGGCTCTCTTTTAACCCCATTGGACCCCTTACTGTGTGGTACTAAAAGTTAACATGGCAATTCACGGTCAAATAATGGTTTTACAGTCTGTCAGCTATAGTGGCCTGCTCAGATTTTAGTGGTAAATCATTTTAGTGGATTAAAATACCAAAATTATAATTTTTCATTCTGATCATTCCACTTTGTGCTAATTCCTAAAAAGCTCATGAAAGGTTAATAAACTACCTGACTGTGTTGAACATGTTGAGGGGCACTGTTTTTATAATGTTATCACAAGTTTTCCAATAAATACAGTTGTATGGAAAAAGTATTTTTCCCCCTTCTTGATTTCCTATTCTTTTGCATGTTTGTAACACTTAAATATTTCAGATCACCAAACAAATGTAAATATTAGACAAAGATAACACAAGTAATCACAAAATGCAGGTTATAAATGAAGGTCTTTATTATTAAGGGAAAAAGAAATCCAAACCTACAGGGCCCTGTGTGAAAAAGTGATTGCCCTCCTAAACCTAATAACTTGTTAGCCCCCTTAGTAGCAACAACTGCAATCAAGTGTTTGTGACAACTAGCCATGAGTCTTTTACATCACTTTGGAGGAATTTTGGCCCACTCATCTTTGCAGAATTGCTGTAATTCAGCCACATTGGAGGGTTTCCAGCATGAACTGCCTTTTTAAGGTCATGGTACAGCATCTCAGTCGGATTAAGGTCAGGACCTTGACTAGGCCAATCCAAAGTCTTAATTTTTTTTTCTTAAGCCATTCAGATGTGGACTTGCTGGTGTATATTGCATCATTGCCCTGCTGAATAACCCAAGTGCATTTCAGAATAAGGTCATTAGCAGATGTCCACACATTCTCCTTCAGGATTTACAAAACAAGGAGAAAACAGAGTAAAAAATATACCAATAAAAAATTACAAAAGTTTATTTTGACACATAAATAAATGACATTGGGGTACATTGGCCGAGGTCAAGGCAGGATGGATCACTGCAATGAGTAATTATCCCCTGGTTTACTAATGTCACTTTTTGGTAGGAATAGTGCGTAACAGTAAGACTTAGTTGGATGTTAGGGCATATATCCAAAATAGAGTGCAGAGCATGTAAATATAGATAGAAAGTGCAATAGTGCCAGATGATAGAATGTATCAAATATGCAATAAGCACAAAATATATAAATAATGCACCGGATATTCAAATGTGCATATACATGCGTACATGGTTACAGGCAATGAAATGCATATGTAAACCAGATCCCATAGGTAGACTGTGTGGAGTATACAAGATCCTAAATAATCTGTCATGCAAGATATGGTAAATACCGCAAAAAGTACAAAGATAAGTGAAAATACTGGCAAGAGAGCAATTCAAAGAACAGCTGTGAACAATACTTCGCACTTATTCAGAGTGAGTGCCCCTATACACACAAGATATCATCAACAGTGGGAGTGGAACACCACTCGTATCGACACAAAGTACCTTCCTCAGGGGTAGCTTGTCTGCCTCTGATCCTTTGTAAGAGCATCACTGCCGGTTAGAACGCTGTTGCTCCCCCCAGCCTAAAAATAACAGCCTGCAGCTGCCCCAGAAAAAGCTGCATCTATTAGGGTGTTAGCAGACTGCCTCTGGGTGTCCACCACCAGTAGGCATACACGCCCGAAAATAATGCACATCAGACCACATGTTCACTCTTCTGGCACCATTATAGCCTCTGGCCCCATCGGCGCATACAGCCAAATCCCTTTTCAAAGTAGACTATTTTCAAGTCTAGGTTTAAAATTGAACAATGTCTAATAAAAATATTCTTAAAAATAAGTGAAGGTATCAAATGTTTGAATCTATACTGACACTGTACGTATATGCCACTTTGTCTATATATTTGTTACTTATGTTCCTGTTTTTCCTGTTTTACTCTTTTGTTATTTGATTCTGGTGTACAAAATCCGATAGTTAGCTAGTGGATCCTGACTACAAAAAGTCTCCCCGTAGTCAGGTTCTATCACTAGAAGCTACCCTTAGGCTCATAATTAAATTGACTAGCCTAGGATCCTGCAGATGCATAGCCCATAGATGTCACACAGCAGTCGGCCATAGCTGAAGAAAACCATCTAGGTATCAGCAGTGAAAAATAAGGGTCAAAACAGACGTTACAACCTAGAAGGGTGATAGGAGGTGGTAAGAAATGGGCATGTAGGCAAAAAGGATCTCGCACAAAAGGAATGAGATAGTGAGTGATTAAATGTGCCACAATGTAGTTATCTGTGATGAGACAGTGAAATAACATGGAGGGTGTGGGAGTAATGTATTACTTAAAGGGAATGTGCATTGGGCTTTAATTTTGTGTACGGCATAGCTGGGAACTTTATAGGGGTTTTCTGGGACTATATAATTTTTTTTTACCATTGGTCTAAGTACTAACAGGCAGGTGTTTGCTAAATAACCAGTCAGTTTTCTTGGTGCAGCTCTCTGCTGACACAAAGTGGTCACAGGCACTTCTGCTGACAGTTCAGCATCTTCCACTGATGTTAAGTCGACAGAGCAGTGGCTTCTCTTCTGCACTGTTGACAGGGCATGACTGCCAACATCATGCTCATTGACAGCTGGCTCCCCACTGCCTACTTGCAGGGAGCTGGCTGTCAATCAGCATGGTGTTAGCACTTATTGCCCTGAAAAAGAACTGCTCTGTTGACGTGGAGCAGCTAAATTGCCGTCGGGAGCGGTTGGTGACTGCTCTGAGTCAGCACCAAGTGGAACAGGCAGGTATTTGCCTCTGTTAGCAACAACCTGTCTGATAGCTCTATGGCCTATCTTAAAATAATAAAATAGTCCTAGACAACCTCTTTAAAATTCATAATAAAAATGTAGTGATAGGTAAAGCGCAGAAGTCCAACATAAATGATGTCTCACTTCTCCAGTCTTAAATAACTTAAAGAAAACTGTTGAAGGCAGGGCTCTTGCTCATTTATGGGAATATTTTCGTTTTGAATAGCAAACACCAAACGGCATAACTTGAGTTTGACAAAGGGCCAACAGCATACACGGGCCAAAACATTGTCACTATGCTACTTGATGTTTGGTAAAGTAAAAAGCCTTCTCAGGAAAGGAAATCAAAGGGATTGAGCTTTCTTGACCTTTAACTGCCTTAAAGGAGGTTTAAGCCCCAAGGGAGCCCATCACAGGTTACGAGTCTACCTGATAAGATTGCGGAAATTAGTTAGATTATAAATGTTGAACCACACATTGGCAGAGAAAGCACCAAATGGCCCTTAGTGAAGTGAGGACGACCCTTATAAAGCTTAGGACACCTGGACATTGACCGAAATCAAAGTTCTTTAAGAGGATGGGAGTTGGTGCATGCACGTGACTCAGTGGAGAGTGGAGAGCAGCAGCCAAAAGTAGAACATCAGAGCTTGGAAGATGAATGAGAGTCCAACAAAAATAATGCTTTTGAGTGTTAAACTGAACCTTAACTTCAATGTTTCAACCTGATATAATATACTGCACAGTCTGATGAAAGGGCTGAGAATGCCGATAGAGGGAGATATGAAATGTTGCATTTCATGTATGATTAGAGATGATTGAATCAGTTCAATGTTAAATGAATTTTCTGTTGGTTTTCTGAAAATTGCAGGTTCTTACGAATCTGAATAAAGCGCGATTTGATTTATGCAAATTGGCCAAAAATGACAGTCACCATTTAACACATTGTAGCAGAGTCACAGACTTCATGGGCTTCCGCCAAAATACCTGGCAGCTTTGTGGGATCTCCCAGGATGCTCAATAACCATTAGGTCTGTGTTTACTATGCGATAGTAATTCTCATCTGAGATGTAGTGAGAGATACCTGTAACAGGTGAAATCCCAGTTTCACATTCGCTGCAGCTGAATGCCTGCAAAGAGTTGAATATTGGGGCTCAGAGCACCCCAGAGCGGGGCTTCGAACACTGACATCTGTGTTCCTGGTTTCTCCTCTACAGTCCAGACCTATGAACTTCACCTATTTTGACAGCGCCTCTTTCACACTTATCATTCCTCTTCCAGCTATTTTCAGTTATATAAAAAGTCTACAATTGTACATAATGATGGTGACAAATGAAAAGAAAGAGGTCATATGACAATTGCATTGTCATGAACCAGAACTCTCTTTTTCACTCAATTCTAAACTACTGGGGCCTGTACTACTCGGATAGCCCCTTCTGAATCCCTGTGTTTTCCCCCAGTAAAATAATAACACCTATACTCACCTCCTCTGCAGGCGTTGTTCCAGTGGTGTTGGCACCATCTCTCCCATGGCTGACATAACATTATTTTACACAATCCCTGCAGCCAATCAGCACTGGCTTCATTCTCCTCTCCTGTGGACGTATTTGACATCTGAAGTAAGTGAGGGCTGCTGCTCTTCACTTTGGATGTTTCACTTTGTCCAAGGAATGGAGAATGAAGACAGCACTGATTGGTCCCAGGGATTGTGTGACATGACAATGTCATGTCAGCCCTGGGAGAGCCAGTGACAATACTGCTGAAACAGCACTAGCAATGGAAGTGATTATAAGTGCTATTATTTTACTTGGGGGAGCCATAGTATTGTGAGCGGACTGCAAGCTATGTCCAATGGATGGTGAGCAGACTGCAATCTATGTCCTACAAGGAACGATTAAAGGATTTGGGAATGTTTAGCTTGCAAAAAAGAAGGCTAAGAGGAGACTTAATAGCTGTCTACAAATATCTGAAGAGCTGTTACACTGAAGAGGGATCATCCTTAATCTCATTTGCACATGGAAACACGAGAAGCAATGGGATGAAACTGAAAGGGAGAAGATACAGATTAGATATTAGAAAAATCTTTTTGACAGTGAGGGTGGTCAATGAGTGGAACAGGTAGTGAGTTCTCCTTCAATGGAAGTCTTCAAACACAGGCTCGACAGACATCTGTCTGAGATGGTTTAGTGAATCCTGCATTGAGCAGGGGGTTGGTCATGATGACCCTGGAGGTCCCTTCCAACTCTAACATTTTATAATTTGATAGGGATTTAGAAGGGGTTGAACCACATAATTTCAATACAATTGGACAACCTGCCATAAATCAAATTTTGGAGAAACATTTGTAGATGGCACATTCTGTTCCTCACATGTACTCGATCCAAAAAATAATGGATATCTTAATATATAATCTTTCTAAAAATAATGTTTTTTGAGCATAAAACTGAAATACTTTTTTTATTGTCCCAACCTTCGAAATGATAAAACTCAAACTGTCGATCTGATGGAAGAGCTGGTCACCCAGGCAGAGGGAGCTTCGAAATGTTATTTTTCCGGATGACACAGCTTGTTCTGCACATGTAAGAATAGTGATCTGTTCCCCTGTAAGGTCATATTCTGCTTGATGCTTTATATGTTTCATCCTCCCTTTGAATTTTACTTAGACTTAAGGAAAGTACAAAAATAAATCCAATTTGATTTCCACTGAACCTGGTGAAGGACCGTCTGTCGATGAATATACGTAATAGTGTTCTTAGTTTTGCTACATTCTATTTGACATGACAAGAGATGTATACGCGAATAGTATCCCGGGCACATATCAATTACAATGGCATGAATGAAGTCTGATATTTGAACACCACGAATAGATTACCAAATACAAGTATTCACAAAAGATTCAAAGTCCGCTATCTCTTTGCCTTTTTTTAATGCATGTGTCGTAAAAATGACATTATCCATTTATTCTTTAGGTGACTTCATATGCAATGATATCAATTATGCATAGTTTATTAAATATTTTACCACTTTTTCACAGTAAAAGCATGTTTTTTTTTTTTTTTTGGGGGAAAGCAAATCAATTTTATGTTGCCGCCTGTATTCTAAGAGTTGTGAGGTTCCTTTCAATGTACCTAAATGCTTTGGTTTTCTGTTGGACAAGTTCTTAGTTTTTATAGTCGCATATATAATGCTTTGCAATGATGATCTTGCCACCAGTACAGGACTTTTTAACCTTTTTCCATTTCATCCTCACCAGAAAATTCACGATTCTGTCAGGTTCTTAAAGGGTTTATCCAGGACAATTTTTTTTTACCATGGACCTAAAGACTGATAGGCAGATAGTTGCAAACTATCTGCCTGTTCTACCTGGTATCAGCTTGAAAGTCACAAAAGCTATAAAATCCTATAGAGCTCGACTTAATCAAGTTTATCTACAAAGGTTTCAATCCATGAAGAAATTCTCCAATATTACAGATCATCTTTAATGTCTATTTCCTTGGAAAATTATCAATCTCATTTCAAAGTCGTATGAAGTGTAAAGTGGCAAATTACTAGTTGTGCTGTGATGACAACATATTGTATCTGTATTAAAGATAACAGAGTGTGCTCAAGGGGTGGTCAGACACTAATATATATTTTCATCCTAAATGTCTCTCTATTTTAATAATATAAAAGTTTTTCTAATATGGTTTAATTAAAGTCTCTACCTTTCCGTCTCTAATCTAACTACTTTATTTTATTTTCACCTGTTTCAATTTTGATGACACTTCACTTGAGAATCCCCAATGAATGTTGGGATAATCAAACAAGATGTCATCATGGGGCAGAAACTGCTGTCACTGCCACAGCCTCTGTCCCAACCCTGAAATCAGGCGTCATCAGTGACCTTCATTTCAGAGGCTGGGCTAGTCCCTGCTCTACTGAACATCCATCAGTTGTCAGTTATGATATTATGCTCAGTATGAGCTCCCTTCTTACGGTGCAATATTTCTCTCAGTGCACAGTGACAGTTCGCTCTCTTTGCAGGCTCTAAAGAAAAGTGAAGAGATGGCAACAGGGCTCAGTGTCCATAAGCTTTTTTATGGAGATAAGCTAGTGGGCAGGCAAAGCAGAGATCAAACACCCTAAGAAAATTATGTCAGTGCACTCTCTTGCCAGCTCATCACTTTCCTTCAGAGCAGGTGAGGGAGCACACTGTCACTGTGCACTGAGAAGAATATTGCACAGTAAGAAGGGAACTTATACTGAGCATACATCAGAATTGACAACCAACGCATGATCCGCAAGGCATGGATAAAATCAGCTTATGAAAATGAACGTCTCTGAAGACACTTCGTTTCAGGGTGGGGACAGAGGCTGTGCCAGTAACCACAGCCTCTGCCCACTTATGATATCCTGTTTGAGTATGCCAGCATGCACTGGGTATTCTCAAAGAGTCATCAAAAAGGAAATATGTAAAAAAAAAAATATGGCCACACGGAGTTGGGCTGTGAGCACAACCCCCATCTGTGGATGTCGGGCACTCAGATCATCCTCATGGAGTCAGTTTCTAACCGTTTGTGCAGACATGCACATTTTTGGCCTTCTGGAGGTCATTTTGCAGGGCTCTTGCAGTGCTCCTCCTGTTCCTCCTAGCACAAAGGCTAAAGGCCCCGTCTCACTAAGCAATCTCGGTAGCGAGATCGCTGCTGAGTCACAACTTTTGTGACGTAACAGCGATCTCACCAGCGAGATCGCTGTGTGTGACAGCGATCAGCGAGCGCCCCCCCGCCGGTATCGCTGATCGCTGCAAGAAACCTCTGGACATTTCTTTGGTCGCTGGTCTCCCGCTGGCCAGCATGCATCGCTGTGTGTGACAGCGGGAGACCAGCGATCAGGTGTAAAAAAATAATAAAAAAAAATAAAAAATATAGTTATTCTCACCTTTCGATGTCCCGTTCAGCCATCCTGCCTCTCTCCACGCTCCGGTCCCAGTGATCCTTTGAATGAATGACCGCGAGACTTTGTTATCCCGCGAGACCGTGACATCTCGCGGTCATTCGTGCAAAGGATCACTGGGAACGGAGCGTGGAGAGAGGCGGGATGGCTAAACGGGACGTCGGAAGGTGAGAATAACTATATTTTTTATTTTGATACTATTTTCTACAGCGATAGCCAGCGATGCCGGGCGCTCGGCATCGCTGTGCTGACCGCTGGTGAAGCTGTCTGTGTGACAGCTCACCAGCGATCACATAGCGACTTACCAGCGATCCTGACACCTTCATATCGGTGTTGGGATCGCTGGTGAGTCGCTTAGTGTGACGGGACCTTAAGGTAGCGGTCCTACTGCTGTGTTGCTGCCCTCCTACAGCCTCCCCCATGTATCCTAGTATACTGGCCTGTCTCCTGGTAGCGCCTCCAGCCTCTGGACACTACGCTGACAGACACAGCAAACTTTGCCACAGCTCGCATTGATGTGCCGTCCTGGATGAGCTGCACTACCTGAGACACTTGTGTGGGTTGTAGAGTCCATCTCATGCTACTACTGCTACTACAAGGGTTAGTTGGAGTTATATTCTGTTGTTTAAGTGTTCCCTTTATTTTTTTCCGCAGTGTATTATATATATATATATATATATATATATATATGTATTTCTTAATATATACTTACCTAAAATTGTATGCTGACTGACACATATTGGAACACCCAAGTAATGGATGTTCCAATATGGCACCCGCTGGTGGTACCAGCCCTTGCACAGTACCACCAGCCAGTCACCGCCGTAAGGACTCCTCCCCACCGCTGTGATCCCAACTGCCGCTGTGATCCCGGCCACCCCTGGAATCCAGACCGCTGCTGGGATCCAGGATGCCGCTGTGATCCCTACCGACGCTGGGATCCCGGCCACCACTGGGATCCAGACCGCCGCTGGGATCCAGACGGCTGGGCAGCTGTAGCAAAATGATTCACTGCGCCTGCATGACTTAAGCGCAGGCGCAATAAATCAGACCGCCATCTTTGTAGAGGCAGATGACGGTGGCTGGTCACAATAACTGTGCATGCGCAAACCCAGGGAGTGCATGTGCATTTGATTTATCTGTTTATTTATGAACTGCGTCACAGCATGGCATTGTTTGACAGATGCTGTGACGTTCCAGCAGCCTGCCAGTAGCCTCTGAATCAGTGAAGATTGGACTCAACTTCATCACTGAAAATTAGAATGAATTGAATTGGTGAAAATTAGAATAAAAAAAATACACGTTACAGCGTGTCACTGCACCTAAAAAATGCAGGTTACAGTGTGTCACTGGACCTAAAAAATACACGTTACAGCGTGTCACTGGACCTAAAAAATACAGGTTACAGCTTGTCACTGCATCTAAAAAATACATGTTTACAGCGTGTCACTGGACCTGAAAAATACAGGTTACAGCGTGTCACTGGACCTAAAAAATACAGGTTACAGCGTGTCACTGGAAATAAAAAATACAGGTTACAGCGTGTTGCTGGACCTAAAAAATACACATTACAGCGTGTCACTGGACCTAAAAAATACAGGTTACAGCTTGTCACTGCATCTAAAAAATACATGTTACAGCGTGTCACTGGACCTAAAAAATACAGGTTACAGCGTGTCACTGGACCTAAAAAATACAGGTTACAGCGTGTCACTGGACCTAAAAAATACAGGTTACAGCATGTCGCTGGACATAAAAAATACACATTACAGCGTGTCGCTGGACATAAAAAATACATGTTACAGCTTGTCACTGCATCTAAAAAATACACGTTACAGTATGTCACTGGACCTAAAAAAATACACGTTACAGCGTGTCACTGGACCTAAAAAATACAGGTTACAGCGTGTCACTGGACCTAAAAAATACACGTTACAGCGTGTCGCTGAACCTAAAAAATACACGTTACAGTGTGTCACTGGACCTAAAAAATACAGGTTACAGCGTGTCGCTGGACCTAAAAAATACACATTACAGCGTGTCACTGGACCTAAAAAATACAGGTTACCACGTGTCACTGGACCTAAAAATACAGGTTACAGCGTGTCACTGGACCTAAAAATATACACGTTACAGCGTGTCACTGGACCTAAAAAATACACATTACAGCGTGTCGCTGGACATAAAAAATACACGTTACAGTGTGTCACTGGACCTAAAATATACAGGTTGCAGCGTGTCGCTGGACCTAAAAAATACACATTACAGCGTGTCACTGGACCTAAAAAATACAGGTTACAGCGTGTCACTGGACCTAAAAATATACACGTTACAGCGTGTCACTGGACCTAAAAAATACACATTACAGCGTGTCGCTGGACATAAAAAATACATGTTACAGCTTGTCACTGCATCTAAAAAATACACGTTACAGCATGTCACTGGACCTAAAAAAAATACACATTACAGCGTGTCACTGGACCTAAAAAATACAAGTTACAACGTGTCGCTGAACCTAAAAAATACACATTACAGCGTGTCACTGGACCTAAAAATTACACGTTAAAGCATGTCACTGGACCTAAAAAAAATACACGTTACAACGTGTCGCTGAACCTAAAAAATACACATTACAGCGTGTCACTGGACCTAAAAAATACACGTTAAAGCATGTCACTGTACCTAAAAAAATACACGTTACAACGTGTCGCTGAACCTAAAAAATACACGTTACAACGTGTCGCTGAACCTAAAAAATACACGTTAAAGCATTTTTTCATGTTAATAAAAAGTTATTTTTTACCTCCTTTGTTTTCAATTTACTACAGGTGGAGGGGCGAGTGCACACGAGAGAATACACAGGAGGTAGACAGCTCAAATGACAGAACACATGATGAAAGAAGACAGCCCAGGAAGAGGAGAAAGAGAGCAGACAATGGGGAGAGCACATGGGGTAGACAGATCAAAGAAGAGAGAACATGAGAGACAGCACACAGGGGGAGAGAGACAGTGCACAGGAGGGAGACAGGTCAGAGAAGAGAGCACAGACGGGAGAAGTCAGCACATGGGGAAAGAGAGAGTGGATAGGTGGGTGAGCACATGGGGGGGATTCTCAACGCTGCAAAGCCTGCCCCCATCGTGACATTACCGCCCTCCCGATGCGATAGCATAGGGCCTCCATCTAGTATATAATAAAGCAATTAGATTAGAGAGGGAAGTGTAGGGACTTTCTAAATTACGAATATTAGGAAAACTATCATATTATTATAGAAAAAATAGAGACATTTAATATGAAAATCAATATTAGTTTTGAACCACCCTTTTAAGACGTTCTATGGAACCCAATGCCAATCTGACATATTTGGAACTATCAGCATTGCAATTGGAAGCTTCAGCCTGATGTGGACCCCCTCTGTGCTAATGCCACAGCTGACTCTGAAATGTGCATGTGAACTTTGCATACTGAGCAGGAATCAAATATACTTAATATCACAAAAACAGGAAAAATGGCTTTTAGCAAATAGCAGGTAAATGCCATGGGAACCGCGAAAGCAATATAACATTTTCTACAAGCATCTAATACCTCTAGGCACGGCAAAGGCACACGTAACACCTTTTAATTACCTTACATGTAGCCTCCGCTGTCTGGCACTGGTCATTTTTTTTCTCTAGTTTCTTATATTAAATAACTGTGATTGAGCATGAGATTAAACAGTTTAATTGCTTGCGTATCGACAGTATAATGATGTAAAACTGGGACCAAAGGGTATACCAATTGAAAGTTATTGAAGTGCAAATATTCTTTTACTTAAATAAGCACTCCCATTAATTTTGTTATTCCCTTAATATATTGCAATCGTCATACTATATAGCACTGAATACTTACAATTGTTCATTTTGCCTTTCTACCCAGCTAATTCTTCTCTTTGCTCTATGTAGAAACAGGAAGTCTCTTTTCCCTGCATGAGTCATCACCCTCTTCACTTACTGACCCAGCTGTTCTCTCCTCCTCCTGTCAGGAACTTTTGCAGTAACTCTTGAAACATGCAGGGAAAATTGGCATCCTGTTTCTACATAGAGCTTAGAAGGATTCCGCTAGTCTGTGTTTAATCATGAGATCTCACAAACCTAATAAAAAGAGAAGAATTAGCTGGGTAGAAAGGCAAAATGAGCAATTGTAAGTACACAGTGCTGTATAATATTATGACTGCAATATATCAAGAGGAGGAGGAGGGCTTCTTTAAATATATGTATTTTGGGCTAAACATTGTTTTTGCAACTAAGTTTAGTAAGTATACGTCATATCTCGTGAAGGACAATCTGAACTACAGTGCAAAAAAAGAAAAATGACTTGGTACCTAACCTCCCTCCCGTACACATTAGATGGTTGTCAGCCAAACAATGCTTCAGCCATGATTATCATCCGCCATCTCTTCCACACACAGGCCGGCCACACTTGTGTTCTCTATGAGAAAACCACCAACTGATACTTAGGTCGGCAGCTCAGCAGTCTAAAATTGGATATGCCCGATCAACATCACTGCCAACACCCTGTCAATATCGGCAAGTGTGCCGAACACAAGACTAATGTATACTGGAGCTTAAGATACCTCGTATAATGAAATTTAGCAAGAGGTGAAGATTCCAGTTGAGCACCTTGATGGGCCATACCTATAAGTAAGGCCATCATCATATGATTGGTGGGATCCTACCCCGTTCACTGCCACAGATCAGCTTTAGTAAGATCACTTTACTGCAGTTGCAGAAACTGGCACAGCAGAACCAGCATAGCTGTGGCTTTCCCACACTGCAGTGCTACCATGCCCAGCCTCATTCACTTGAATACTGGACACTTACACATTTGCTGCAGTGCTGGCTACCATAATAAAAGGACAGAAATTTTAATAAAGCTCATAATAGTGATCAATGGGGCTTGTGGGCATGGTACCTTACTGATGATGGCCTATCCATTTACAAGATTTTTATGTTATATCCAGACATAACCCCATGTTTTTCATAGATCAACAGGACAATTGACACTTTATAAAATGCCTCTTTACCTATTTATTAGATTTCTGATCATTTATTTTACATTCAATGCTAAATCCATCAGTGAAGACATACGGATCATAAAAGAGATTACAGTTCCTGTTCTTAAAAGTCCAAGGGGAAAAGGGGAAATAAAGAGGAAGAGCTTGAGGTTCATAAAAGCAGAAGATGCTTTTTAAGAAATCTTTTTTTCACCAATGTGCTGGATTCATAGATACACTGCTCAGTTCCTTAATATGCCTCTTTCTCCACTCATAAGCCACTTCTACTCCTCTCCCACGTCCTGAACTCCAATTTTTTTCTGAAAAACAAATAAAATCTGTCTTGATCAAAACTAAACAGGCTGTTAGCTCACTGCGGGTTTAGATTACAGCTGTCTATGGAGAGCAAAGAAAGGAACAGAATAAGGTAAAGACACAGACTCATACAAATGCAGTTTTCTACCATGTGTTACACCTTATTCCAGTGTTAGATTCTGCCAAATCAGTTAAGACAGGTTATTAGCTTACATAGGGATCATATTACAGTTCCTGTTCTTAGGAGTCTAAAGAGGGAGAAGGGGAATGAGGAGGTAGAACCTGGAGGGAAACAGAGGTGCAAAGACACTTTTTAAAAACTTTATCTCACCCATGTGCTGGATTCATAGCTACACTTCTCAGTACTGCAGGAAAATTCCTTCCATGCTGCTGTTCCTTCTAAGGGTGAAGTCAGACAGCCATATAAATCGGACCAAGATCGGACCGCAATGATAAGAATGTCCACGGGTCTCCTGACCTGAGCATGACAGCTGAATAGAAATATGTGAAGATGTCACACTCGGGCTGGGAAATCAAATTCAATTTATGCATTCCAGTCTAATATATATGACTGTCTGACTGCATAATAAACGTGTTATATAGAGACAGGTAAACAGTAATGCCCAATGTCTGTATTTTCTGTGTATAAGAAACATCATAGCAGCTGGTCTCCACTCAGAAGCTCAGAGATAACTGATAATTAGAGATGATGAAAGATGGATAAACACAAAGACAGATCTGGTGTTTTGCTGGATTCACAGCTACAATGCTAAGTGCTACCTTATAACATCCTCCGGCTGATTCTGAACTTGTGCTATATACAAACACGAGGGCAGGAATCCAATATTTCTGTGTGTGTTGTGTATGAAAGATAACAGAGTAGCTAGTCTCTTCCCACTAGCTCAGAAACAACTGAAAATTAGAGATAGAGTCTGCAGAGGGGAACCCAAATGACAATCGGCAATGAAAATGGGAAAACTAGTGAAAAATGCAGAACACAAATCATATAATGGGCAGAACTAGTGCTTATTCTGTAAAATAATCTGAAATAATGGGAACACCTTAAACTTAATCTAAAAAAGCAAACAAACAAAAACCATGATTTTGATAGTGGAACACACAAAGCAGAAAATCCATCCTTGTATCTTAGCCAAGGTAAACCTGTAATCTGCTTTCTCATATTTACTGCACGTTAAATGTAAATCAATGTAATTAGGATTTGCAATCTGCCTAGCGATAAGAGTCTCAGTGTTTATCTCATTAGTGCTACGGAGACTAGAGATTCTAGAATTTACTGACATTGGATGAATAATGCGCTGACAATACCCCATTCTGCATTCCTAAGATGTAATACTTTAATAAAAAGATATAATTCCCGTATTGTGTCTGAATCCTGCACATTACGCTGCAGCCCATAATCAGGGAGGCGATAGTAATGGTGCCGCTAAAGACCGCGTTATCGATCTTATATTGCACTCTTTCTGCCACAGTCTGGTCCAAATGGAGCGTATGTCACATAAATAACAGCGACAGACTCACCCAGACTCATTTTTTCCTATCTCGTGTTAGATACACAGAGGATTTGATATGACAGGTTCTTATAATTACAGCGCCTCGTCTAGCCTGGCGATGCTCTGGACAGCGTCGCCTCATATTGATCATCTCACAACAATGCATTAAAAGTTAAAGGGAGTTAAGGTGAAAGCATGGTTAAGAGGGAAATAAAACAATCATTACTGCATTTATTTCCTCGTCGGGAGAATTTATTGAAATATGAGCTTTGTAGGAAGATAGAATTTTATGAACTGAAGAGGCAATCTGAAAAGTAAAGGCAGAACAGTGGCTAATTGATTGGAAAAAGGGGCAAAAAAAATACTCTCGATGGACATTACCTGTCCCGCTGCTACAAATTTCAGTCCAATAGGTCATCATTTCCTCTCGCTTTGGAGGGGGAAATAGACCCCATTACCCCCTGAGCCCCAGTTGCACAAGTGATATGTCTTCCCTTGGCTGGAAGCACCAAAGAAGACATCATACTCTGTCGGAGAAGGCTGCATGGAAGACCGGATAGGGAACTATGGTGGCGGGACAGGTGAGCAGTCGACATGAGATTATTTTTTACCCTGTGTTTATTATGTTCTGGGGTGCGGATCGGCCCAAGAAGATTTGATTTCCATTAAAAAATCTCTATGGAATTCTAATGCATTTTAATTTCATTTTCTGTACGCAATCATAGGTGTGTCCATCTTCCCTGAGCTGCTGAGCAGCATATAGCTATATGACTAATAACAGCAATGTGGACAGTATGAAAAACTAGACTGGAGATGTTCATTGACTTCTATTAGAGGGTAATATTGTCATACTTTGTGATGTGTGAAAGGAAGGGGAATAGGTAAGCTGTGATATCATGCATTGTGAATGGTGGATCCTGTGTTTTCCGCTGTATATAAAGGTGTTATCAGTCACAGTACAGGAGGGGGAGGTGAGCTGTAACATCACATATTGTGGATGGTGAATCCTGTGTTATCTACTGTATATAGAGGTATTATCAGTCATTGTACAGGAAGAGGAAGTGAGCTGTGACATCACCAATTGTGAATGATGGATCCTGTGTTATCTACTGTATATAGAGGTGTTATCAGTCATTGCACAGGAGGAGGTGAGCTGTGACATCACCTATTGTGAATGGTGGATCCTGTGTTATCTACTGTATATAAAGATGTTATCAGTAGAGTTGAGCGAAACGGGTCGAAAAATGTCAAAAGTCGCCGACTTTTGGCAAAGTCGGGTTTCATGAAACGAAACCCGACCCTAGGATGAGGTCGGCCACGAGGTCGGCGACTTACGCGCCAAAGTCGCGTTTCAAAAGTTTGTTTTGCGCTCTTTTTCAGCCAATCAGGATCCACGGACACTGTGGGCAACGTGATGACATAGGCAGGGGTCACCACCATCTTTCAGAAGGGCATGCAAGTGATTGGCTTGCTTAGGTGGGCGTCACAGGGGGTATAAAAGGGCGTGCACGCCGACCGCCATCTTACTTCTGCCGATCTCAGTATAGGGAGAGGTTGCTGCTGATTCTGTAGGGAGAGCGTTAGGCAGGGAAGAAGACAAAAAAACTGCTTCTGCTGCTAGCGATTTGGCCTGCACAACACACCAGTCACTGTGTGTGCAGTGCAAGGGGAGGCTATATAGTGGTGTATCAGTGGTGTTGGTTGTTCGGCTGCCTTTTAGGGCTTCCTGACAGGCTGGCATTGCTGTTTACCCACTGCTCCGCAAACTGCTTTTTTAAAAGCAATCCAATCTCCCTTATCCTCTAGTCACTTTTGTCACAGCTGTGCCATCGAGCCTGTCACATAGCGCTCAGATATTCATTGGGCCTCACACAATCCAAAAGTGTCCAGTGTCCAAAAGTGTGTGCAGAGATTCAAAATCTCCCTTATCCTCTAGTCACTTTTGTCACAGCAGTGCCATCGAGGCTGTCACATAGCACTCAGATATCAGTGGGCCTCACACAATCCAAAAGTGTCCACTGTCCACGAGTGTGTGCAGAAATTCAAAATCTCCCTTATCCTCTAGTCACTTTTGTCACAGCAGTGCCATCGAGCCTGTCACATAGTGCTCAGATATCAGTGGGCCTCACACAATCCAAAAGTGTCCAGTGTCCAAAAGTGTGTGCAGAGATTCAAAATCTCCCTTATCCTCTAGTCACTTTTGTCACAGCAGTGCCATCGAGCCTGTCACATAGCGCTCAGATATCAGTGGGCCTCACACAATCCAAAAATGTCCACTGTCCACAAGTGTGTGCAGAAATTCAAAATCTCCCTTATCCTCTAGTCACTTTTGTCACAGCAGTGCCATCGAGCCTGTCACATAGCGCTCAGATATCAGTGGGCCTCACACAATCCAAAAGTGTCCACTGTCCACAAGTGTGTGCAGAGATTCAAAATCTCCCTTATCCTCTAGTCACTTTTGTCACAGCAGTGCCATCGAGCCTGTCACATAGTGCTCAGATATCAGTGGGCCTCACACAATCCAAAAGTGTCCACTGTCCACAAGTGTGTGCAGAAATTCAAAATCTCCCTTATCCTCTAGTCACTTTTGTCACAGCAGTGCCATCGAGCCTGTCACATAGCGCTCAGATATCAGTGGGCCTCACACAATCCAAAAGTGTCCACTGACCACAAGTGTGTGCAGAAATTCAAAATCTCCCTTATCCTCTAGTCACTTTTGTCACAGCAGTGCCATCGAGCCTGTCACATAGCGCTCAGATATCAGTGGGCCTCACACAATCCAAAAGTGTCCACTGTCCACAAGTGTGTGCAGAAATTCAAAATCTCCCTTATCCTCTAGTCACTTTTGTCACAGCAGTGCCATCGAGCCTGTCACATAGCGCTCAGATATCAGTGGGCCTCACACAATCCAAAAGTGTCCAGTGTCCAAAAGTGTGTGCAGAGATTCAAAATCTCCCTTATCCTCTAGTCACTTTTGTCACAGCAGTGCCATCGAGCCTGTCACATAGCGCTCAGATATCAGTGGGCCTCACACAATCCAAAAGTGTCCACTGTCCACAAGTGTGTGCAGAAATTCAAAATCTCCCTTATCCTCTAGTCACTTTTGTCACAGCAGTGCCATCGAGCCTGTCACATAGCGCTCAGATATCAGTGGGCCTCACACAATCCAAAAGTGTCCACTGTCCACAAGTGTGTGCAGAAATTCAAAATCTCCCTTATCCTCTAGTCACTTTTGTCACAGCAGTGCCATCGAGCCTGTCACATAGCGCACAGATATCAGTGGGCCTCACACAATCCAAAAGTGTCCACTGTCCACAAGTGTGTGCAGAAATTCAAAATCTCCCTTATCCTCTAGTCACTTTTGTTACAGCAGTGCCATCGAGCCTGTCACATAGCGCTCAGATATCAGTGGGCCTCACACAATCCAAAAGTGTCCAGTGTCCAAAAGTGTGTGCAGATATTCAAAATCTCCCTTATCCTCTAGTCACTTTTGTCACAGCAGTGCCATCGAGCCTGTCATATAGCGCTCAGATATCAGTGGGCCTCACACAATCCAAAAGTGTCCACTGTCCACAAGTGTGTGCAGAAATTCAAAATCTCCCTTATCCTCTAGTCATTTTTGTCACAGCAGTGCCATCGAGCCTGTCACATAGCGCTCAGATATCAGTGGGCCTCACACAATCCAAAAGTGTCCACTGTCCACAAGTGTGTGCAGAAATTCAAAATCTCCCTTATCCTCTAGTCACTTTTGTCACAGCAGTGCCATCGAGCCTGTCACATAGCGCTCAGATATCAGTGGGCCTCACACAATCCAAAAGTGTCCACTGGCCACAAGTGTGTGCAGAAATTCAAAATCTCCCTTATCCTCTAGTCACTTTTGTCACAGCAGTGCCATCGAGCCTGTCACATAGCGCTCAGATATCAGTGGGCCTCACACAATCCAAAAGTGTCCACTGTCCACAAGTGTGTGCAGAAATTCAAAAACTCCCTTATCCTCTAGTCACTTTTGTCACAGCAGTGCCATCGAGCCTTTCACATAGCGCTCAGATATCAGTGGGCCTCACACAATCCAAAAGTGTCCACTGTCCACAAGTGTGTGCAGAGATTCAAAATCTCCCTTATCCTCTAGTCACTTTTGTCACAGCAGTGCCATCGAGCCTGTCACATAGCGCTCAGATATCAGTGGGCCTCACACAATCCAAAAGTGTCCACTGTCCACAAGTGTGTGCAGAAATTCAAAATCTCCCTTATCCTCTAGTCACTTTTGTCACAGCAGTGCCATCGAGCCTGTCACATAGCGCTCAGATATCAGTGGGCCTGACACAATCCAAAAGTGTCCACTGTCCACAAGTGTGTGCAGAAATTCAAAATCTCCCTTATCCTCTAGTCACTTTTGTCACAGCAGTGCCATCGAGCCTGTCACATAGCGCTCAGATATCAGTGGGCCTCACACAATCCAAAAGTGTCCACTGTCCACAAGTGTGTGCAGAAATTCAAAATCTCCCTTATCCTCTAGTCACTTTTGTCACAGCAGTGCCATCGAGCCTGTCACATAGCGCTCAGATATCAGTGGGCCTCACACAATCCAAAAGTGTCCAGTGTCCAAAAGTGTGTGCAGAGATTCAAAATCTCCCTTATCCTCTAGTCACTTTTGTCACAGCAGTGCCATCGAGCCTGTCACATAGCGCTCAGATATCAGTGGGCCTCACACAATCCAAAAGTGTCCACTGTCCACAAGTGTGTGCAGAAATTCAAAATCTCCCTTATCCTCTAGTCACTTTTGTCACAGCAGTGCCATCGAGCCTGTCACATAGCGCTCAGATATCAGTGGGCCTCACACAATCCAAAAGTGTCCACTGTCCACAAGTGTGTGCAGAAATTCAAAATCTCCCTTATCCTCTAGTCACTTTTGTTACAGCAGTGCCATCGAGCCTGTCACATAGCGCTCAGATATCCATGGGCCTCACACAATCCAAAAGTGTCCAGTGTCCAAAAGTGTGTGCAGATATTCAAAATCTCCCTTATCCTCTAGTCACTTTTGTCACAGCAGTGCCATCGAGCCTGTCATATAGCGCTCAGATATCAGTGGGCCTCACACAATCCAAAAGTGTCCACTGTCCACAAGTGTGTGCAGAAATTCAAAATCTCCCTTATCCTCTAGTCACTTTTGTCACAGCAGTGCCATCGAGCCTGTCACATAGCGCTCAGATATCAGTGGGCCTCACACAATCCAAAAGTGTCCACTGTCCACAAGTGTGTGCAGAAATTCAAAATCTCCCTTATCCTCTAGTCACTTTTGTCACAGCAGTGCCATCGAGCCTGTCACATAGCGCTCAGATATCAGTGGGCCTCACACAATCCAAAAGTGTCCACTGTCCACAAGTGTGTGCAGAAATTCAAAATCTCCCTTATCCTCTAGTCACTTTTGTCACAGCAGTGCCATCGAGCCTGTCACATAGCGCTCAGATATCAGTGGGCCTCACACAATCCAAAAGTGTCCACTGTCCACAAGTGTGTGCAGAAATTCAAAATCTCCCTTATCCTCTAGTCACTTTTGTCACAGCAGTGCCATCGAGCCTGTCACATAGCGCTCAGATATCAGTGGGCCTCACACAATCCAAAAGTGTCCACTGTCCACAAGTGTGTGCAGAAATTCAAAATCTCCCTTATCCTCTAGTCACTTTTGTCACAGCAGTGCCATCGAGCCTGTCACATAGCGCTCAGATATCAGTGGGCCTCACACAATCCAAAAGTGTCCACTGTCCACAAGTGTGTGCAGAAATTCAAAATCTCCCTTATCCTCTAGTCACTTTTGTCACAGCAGTGCCATTGAGCCTGTCACATAGCGCTCAGATATCAGTGGGCCTCACACAATCCAAAAGTGTCCACTGTCCACAAGTGTGTGCAGAAATTCAAAATCTCCCTTATCCTCTAGTCACTTTTGTCACAGCAGTGCCATCGAGCCTGTCACATAGCGCTCAGATATCAGTGGGCCTCACACAATCCAAAAGTGTCCACTGTCCACAAGTGTGTGCAGAAATTCAAAATCTCCCTTATCCTCTAGTCACTTTTGTCACAGCAGTGCCATCGAGCCTGTCACATAGCGCTCAGATATCAGTGGGCCTCACACAATCCAAAAGTGTCCAGTGTCCAAAAGTGTGTGCAGAAATTCAAAATCTCCCCTGTCCTATAGACACCTTGTACCTTGTTTTACATTACTATATAGTTTGTTGGATTTTGTCTACATTTCTACCAAAAATGAGGAAGGCTGGTGGAAGAGGCCGTGGAATTGGGCGGGGGTTGGCAGCTGGTAATGTTGGTGTTGGTGGTGGATGTGATGGTAGTGGCAAGAGCAAAATAGAACCGAATGCAGGAGGTGCTGACCCAGCGTCATCGTCTGGCTACATAAGGCCTCGAACGCTTAGTTTTCTAGGAGTTGGCAAACCGCCTTTAAAGCCAGAGCATCAGGAAAAAGTTTTGTCTTACATTGCTGACTCAGCCTCCAGCTCTATCGCCTCCTCTTCTTCAGTTGTAAAAATTAAAAGCACTGAGTCGTCATTGGAGGCTCATGTTCATGAACCACACCTTTCCTTGTGTCCTTCACCCCAACCAAGATTGAAGGATGACGCAGGCCATACTACTGATTACTCCATGGAGCTGTTTTCACATACCATGCCTGGATTATCAAGTGAAATGGTGAATTACCCAGGCCAAGATGAATCTGACATGGAGTGCACTGATGCACAGCCGCTGATGGATGATTCTGCTGGTACATTCACTCAGAGCACTACATTGTCCTCGCAGTGTACAGAGCCAGATTCTGACCCTGATGAGACTCAGGTGCCCCTTCCCGCACACTATACCACCGTACACGGTGACACAGAGGAAGGTGCACATGACATAGAAGAGGAGGTGATGGATGACCCAGTTGTTGACCCAGATTGGCATCCATTGGGGGAAGAGGGTGCTGCTTCCAATAGCTCAGATGAGGAGCATCCACAGCAGACATCGACATCGCAACAGCTGTTATCTGGCAGGCCCGGAGCACTCCAAAGACAGGTTCCAAACATCAAAAGAGTTGCTGGACAGCTTGTCCAGAGGGTCAAAAGATCACAGCGTGCTAGGCCGCAAAATGTCTGCCAAAGTAGAAAGAGTGCAGTGTGGCACTTTTTTGAACAAAATCCTCATGATCAGGCCAAGGTTATCTGTAAGAAGTGCGCAAAGACCTTTAGCCGAGGGAAAAATCTGAAAAATTTGAATACCAGTTGCATGCTTAGACATTTAACCAGCATGCACTTGCAAGCGTGGACACAACACCAAACCTCAAGTGCCACATGTGCAACTGATCACAACGAAGGTAGTCAGCAACGCTACATTGTTTCCCCCACTGTAAGCCCACCGGTTAGCACAGCAGCAAATGTTGAGGTGTCGTTGCAAGGCCACAGCAGTCAGGGAATCCCACTGTTATATCAACGAAAGACTGATTCTAGGCCATCAGAAAGAACACCAACTCCATCACCATCATCAACCCTCTCTCAGTCTGCCCTGTCCACCGCTACTTCCACCATATGCAGCTCTCAAGTCCAGCTCACCCTCCCAGACACTATGAGTAGGTCAAGAAAGTACTCAGTCTCTCATCCGCGTACACTGGGTTTGAACGCCCACATTGCCAAACTAATCTCGTTTGAGATGATGCCCTTTCGGTTGGTGGAAAGAACAGCTTTCCGCGAACTCATGGCCTATGCAGTACCACGCTATGACCTACCCAGTCGCCACTTCTTCTCTCGCAAAGCCATCCCAGCCCTCCACCATCATGTGAAAGACCGCATTGTCCATGCACTCAAGCAGTCAGTGAGCGGAAAGGTGCACCTCACAACTGATGCATGGTCCAGTCGGCATGGCCAGGGCCGTTACGTGTCCATCACTGCGCACTGGGTTAATGTGGTGGATGCAGGGTCCACAGGGGACAGCGGTGGTGGGACAGTGCTGCCTAGCCCACGGTATAGTAAACAGTTGGCTGTAGGCGTTCGACCCTCCTCCTCCTCCTCCTCCAGAAGCGAAAGCTCGTCCACAGAGCGCAGTCGTACGAGCACTCCATCTGCAGCTGCCACTGTTGCACACGATGTGTCCCCCTATCGAGCAGCTAGTGGAAAGCGTCAGCAGGCTGTGTTGCAGATGATGTGTTTGGGCGACAGACACACCGCCGAGGTGCTGGCCGAGTACTTGAAGCGACAAACTGAGTCATGGCTGGGCAGTGTACATCTTGAGGCAGGCAAGGTAGTTAGTGATAACGGCCGTAATTTTGTGGCAGCCATAGCCCTTTCAAAACTCAGCCACATACCTTGCTTGGCTCACACCTTGAACCTGGTGGTGCAGTGCTTCCTCAAAAATTATCCGGAGTTAACAGCCCTGCTCCAGAAGGTGCGAAGACTGTGCGCGCACATCCGCCGGTCACCTGTACACTCCGTTCGTATGCAGAAGCTGCAGCGATTGCTCCACCTTCCCAACCACCGCCTCATTATCGACATTGCAACAAGGTGGAACTCCACCCTGCACATGGTGGAGCGGCTGTGCGAGCAGAGGCAGGCCATAATGCATTTGTGGGAGGATACACGGCCAGGCACTTTGAGAGCAGACATGGAGTTGACAGGTGTGCAGTGGTCGAAGCTGAAAGACCTCTGTAAAGTCCTTCAGTGTTTTGAGGAATGCACACGGCTGGTAAGCGCAGACGACGCCATCCTAAGCATGAGCATCACACTTATGCGTCTGCTCATGCAAACTTTGATGCACCTTAAGGAGCAGGCGTCTGCAGCCAATGTTGATGAGGAGGAAGAGGAGGAGGGAATCCTTGATGACATTCAGCCATTGTCTGCTCAGGGACCTCTCCTGGACGAGGTGGAGGAAGAAGAGGAGGAGGAGGATGATGATGGGGATGATTACTTAGGGGAGGAGGATGCATCTTGTGGGGCAAGTGAAAATGTTGGCGTGGCAAGGTCTGGTACAGGGTTTGTGCGTGACTGGAGGGATGTGGATTTGCCAGAAAGTGCTCCTCCACCCAGCACTCGCAGTGCATCATTGACACCGGGAACATTGGCCCACATGTCAGATTATGCCTTGCGGATCCTAAAAAGGGACCCCCGCATTGCCAAAATGATAAACGATGACGACTATTGGTTGGCCAGCATCCTGGATCCACGCTATAAAGGCAAATTACAAAACATCATGCCACAGGAGAACCTTGACCTAATATTGGCTAATAAACAAGCAACTCTGGTAAATCGGTTGCTTGAGGCATTCCCAGCACACAGCAGCGGTGATGGTTCTCACACGAGCCGTACGGGCCAGGGGCAGCTTGGCAGAGGTGTTCGTGGTGCACACAGCAGAAGTGGCGTTGGAGACAGGGGTTTCATGACAATGTTGTGGACTGATTTTTCAAATACCGCTCACACAACTGGTAATACTGCATCGATGGAAAGTGACAGGAGACAGCAGTTGTCAACTATGGTTACAAACTACTTTTCCTCCCATATCGATGTTCTCCCACACAGGTCATTCCCCTTTGACTATTGGGCCGCTAAACTGGACACCTGGCCTGAATTGGCACAATATGCCTTACAGGAGCTCGCTTGCCCAGCTGCAAGTGTGCTATCGGAAAGAGTCTTCAGTGCAGCTGGATCAATCCTGACAGAAAAAAGGACCCGTCTGTCAACCCAAAATGTGGATGATCTAACCTTCATTAAAATGAACCACGCATGGGTTTCCAAGGATTTTGTCCCACCTTCCCCTGATGACACATAGGGTGACAGAAAAATGGTTTGCTATGGTCCACCTCTTCCTGGGACTTCACCTATTTCGCCTTTTGCATCAGCTGAATGTCCAACATCAGCATATGCCACTTTCTAAAACTCCCTAACTGTGCTGCCTCCCCCCCATGGCCGGGGTCACCACCTAGCGCACGACACCGTGCGAGTGCCGTTGCCCTGGACAGGTGGGTAGGCCGACTCTTGGGCGCGGGCACTGGCACAGGGTCCCTCATAGTGCAATCAAGTGTCTCTGACGGTGGTGGTGCACACCCGCCGTCAGACACACCGCTGTACTATGAGGGGCCCAATGCCAGTACCGACGCCCACGAGTGGGCCCCCCTTGCTTGGGCAGGGCCCCAGCATTTGCAATCTTTACCTCTCCCTGCTCCTCCGCTGTGTCATCTGGGCCGTCAAATCCATACTGTGCCTGACACCGTCTGAGCCTGCCTCCTGAGACATTTATTTTGAATGTGTACGCTATCCATACATGTTATCCGGGGATACGGTACCCTTTCTAACCTTTGTGCAATCACGTGCAATCCATACTGTGCCTGACACCGTCTGAGCCTGCCTCCTGAGACATATATTTTGAATGTGTACGCTATCCATACATGTTATCCGGGGAAACGGTACCCTTTCTAACCTTTGTGCAATCACGTGAAATCCATACTGTGCCTGACACCGTCTGAGCCTGCCTCCTGAGACATATATTTTGAATGTGTATGCTGTCCATACATGTTATCCGGGGAAACGGTACCCTTTCTAACCTTTGTGCAATCACGTGCAATCCATACTGGGCCTAACACCGTCTGAGCCTGCCTCCTGAGACATATATTTTGAATGTGTACGCTATCCATACATGTTATCCGGGGAAACGGTACCCTTTCTAACCTTTGCGCAATCACGTGCAATCCATACTGGGCCTAACACCGTCTGAGCCTGCCTCCTGAGACATATATTTTGAATGTGTACGCTATCCATACATGTTATCCGGGGATACGGTACCCTTTCTAACCTTTGTGCAATCACGTGCAATCCATACGGGGCCTAACACCGTCTGAGCCTGCCTCCTGAGACATATATTTTGAATGTGTACGCTATCCATACATGTTATCCGGGGAAACGGTACCCTTTCTAACCTTTGTGCAATCACGTGCAATCCATACGGGGCCTAACACCGTCTGAGCCTGCCTCCTGAGACATATATTTTGAATGTGTACGCTATCCATGCATGTTATCCGGGGATACGGTACCCTTTCTAACCTTTGTGCAATCACGTGCAATCCATACTGGGCCTAACACCGTCTGAGCCTGCCTCCTGAGACATATATTTTGAATGTGTACGCTATCCATACATGTTATCCGGGGATACGGTACCCTTTCTAACCTTTGTGCAATCACGTGCAATCCATACTGGGCCTAACACCGTCTGAGCCTGCCTCCTGAGACATATATTTTGAATGTGTACGCTATCCATACATGTTATCCGGGGAAACGGTACCCTTTCTAACCTTTGTGCAATCACGTGCAATCCATACTGGGCCTAACACCGTCTGAGCCTGCCTCCTGAGACATATATTTTGAATGTGTACGCTATCCATACATGTTATCCGGGGATACGGTACCCTTTCTCACCTTTGTGCAATCACGTGTAATCCATACTGGGCGTGAGAACGGCTGGCGAGCTGTTAAGCAAGCTACAGCACCTGTGGTTTGCACATGTAAGTTTTTCATTTTTTCAGGAATGACGGTTAGGCCTAATTCCGGAACTGCGGTTGACCTGCACTTACTGGGAAATCATTGTTCGCGGGTAATAATTGTAATCAGTGATCCCCATCACTAACGTTGTTCAGCGGGTTATCTGCACCTGTAAGCGACAAACGCTGGCCTTTTCAGTGTAGCGCACATGCAGCCACGGACATGTAAGGGCATGACACACCAGTTATTGGCCAATCTCATGTGCCAGAGCCTCACGTGTCCCTCTAGTAAGCCGGACTCAGACCGCGGGGCATGACGGAGTCTCGTTCGTTAACGGAATTAAGCTTGCAATGTGTGCATCTGTTCTGTAGCTGGCATGGTTGAGGTTTCCCAGGTGGAGTCGAATTTAACCATAGGCTCCACTCCTGGTGGTGCCCTTCTGGACATTCCTTTAAGGTTCAGCTTTGCAACCATACTGCCCACGTAAAACAAACACTTTGCCTTCATGAACGCTGTTTGGAGGGTCGTGACTCGTGGGAATAACGCCGCCCAATCAGTTAACCTGCTAGAGAGATCCTTCGTTGCTCCCAAGCATGACATCACACTCCCTAGGAAGAAGGTAATGCCACTGTGGCGACCGTACTCCTGGGGGCGACACAAGTGCACTGATGCCCAGCCACTGCTCGATGAATCTGCTGGTACATTGACCCAGACCACTACATTCCCCTCGCACGCTACACGACCTGAATCTGACCCTGATGAAACTCAGGTTACCCTTCCCATATACAGTTCCATCTTACATGGTGACAAAGAGGAAGCTGCAGATGAAAGTGCAGGTTTGGCCCACCCGCCATCAGACACACCACCATACTATCAGGGGCCCTGTGCCAGTGCCGTCGCCAACGAGTGGGCCCCCCCTGCTTGCCCAGGATCACAGCACTTGCAAAGTTGAAATACTGTGCAGTGAGATGGAAGATGGGGACGACGAGGAATCCAGACAAGTACAGGGATTCCCTAGCGAGGAGACTTATTTGATTGTTTTCAATGTTGGGACAGCAATTTTTGGGGAGCACTATACTCTGGAGAATGATAGATGGGGCCCACCATACACTGGAACATTCCAAAGGTGGACTTCAGACACTGGAGCAGCATTTACAGTGCCCATTATACACTAGAGCATTAGAAATGGGGCCCATTATGTTTGGAGCATTATTTGGGCCCATAAGACAGTGGAGCTTCATCCATGGGGACCAACATATACTGTAGCATTATGTGGAGCTCATCATATACTGTTTCAAACATTATATGGGACCAATGATTCTGTATGGAGAAATAGATGGGCCTCGTCATGAGATGTAAAAAGTGACGTATTTTTCATTGTACTATACCGCTATTTCTCTGCCGTATTGGAGCATGATGAGTTGTGGTATGTGTTAAAGGGGCGCTCTTTCGCCCAGGGCACATGAAAACCTGCAGCCAGCCCTCCCCCCCCACAACTTTAGCCAAATAACCCCCATTTTTCAGTGCGTAACTTGTATTATGAAGTAAATTAAGGTTGACAAGCTTAAGTAAGAAGAATTGATGCTTTTGGCATTCAAATGGGCACTGTAGGTGTGTTTCCTGTCCTCCTCTCACTGCCGACTTTTATTCCCCATTGACTTACGTTGGGTTTCGTGTTTCGGGACGACCCCGACTTTTCCCTATAATCGGACGATCTTACTCGACCCGACTTTTGGAAAAGTCGGGTTTCACGAAACGAAACGCGACCCTAAAAAACCAAAAGTCGCTCAACTCTAGTTATCAGTCATTGCACAGGAGGAGGTGAGTTGTGACATCACATATTGTGTATGGTGAATCCTGTGTTATCTACTGTATATAGAGGTGTTATCAGTCATTGTACAGGAGGAGGTGAGCTGTGATATTCACGTGAATGGTCAATCCTGATCTATTATATATAAAATTTCAAAATAGACGATTTGTAATTAGAATATCCTCAAAAAATATATAGATGGATAACTTTTAGTTTACAACAGAATCTTGCTTTACCGCAGAATAACATTAGCTTGCGTTGTGAACTACATGGCGGCATTTATCATTCTTATACGCCAGTTTATTTAAAAGTCGAAAAATTGGTACAAAAGGCATCGTCCCTGTATCTGTTTTAAAATGTGCGGGAGTTTGCAAAAATTCTGAGGCTGCAAACCAAATCTACTATAATGTGTCCAGAAAATGGGTGTAAATACATAGCCAACATCTACATGAGGTAATTATGGCAAGTAGCCACAAGAGTCACACAGATTGCCAAAAGGTGCTCCAAATTTATTAAGGGGTGGGCGCATTTTTATAAACTTTGGGCAACTTACTCAAGTAATCTTTTGAATCAAGACTGGTATATGAAATGTCTGCATGTGAGCAGATCTCAGCCATCGCAGAAAGTCATTAGAACTGTATAAACCATGATTTATTCCGCACACAATCTTGTGGTCAGATCTTTTTATTTTACTTGTTTTGCAACACTATTTTTTTAGGAACATCAGAATCCATTTGAGTTCAATAAATCACAAAGTATTTTATTATCTTTTACATTTCTGCAAAAAATTGCAAAATGTATCATGCAATAGGGAGAATAGCTGCTGTGTCTCAGCATTGCCATTGTGCGAAGTTTTATAACTTTACATTATGTGCTCATACCCCAAGTGAAGCAATTCTGGATTCTTGGTAACAGTAATATTCCACACTTTGCCCAAAGGCAGGAATGATTAGTCCTTCCATTTGCTAGAGACAGAAAACTAGGACAAAGAACATTGTACGCTTTTTAAAAGTTTCCATAGTTTCGTTCATGCATTTTTGTTTCCTTACGAACACAAGGGACATGCTGACAAAATATAGAGAATGAAACTATGACAACGGTTTGAAAAGTTTAAAATATGTCCATGTTTGCTAACTATTTTTCCCACAATCAATCTGAGATAAAGTATAAAGCAACCCCATCACATTTTGTATTAATAACTTCAATGGAGGCTTCTGTGTGAAATGTTAAAGTGCTAAAAAATGAAGAAAAAAAACCTAAATGTAAAAATTAACATTAAATGAGTTTCCAGTACTTTTAGGCCGGGATCACACATGTGTAGGGAAGTGAACTGACCTTTGTACCTGTCTGACGTAGGAACGTGAATGCGAGATGTGTCATAAATATACTTGATGTGAACAGCTAGAAAGACAGGAAGATGGTGAAGAACTGGGCTTTGGCCACTAGGGGAAGACCAAGAAAGCAGGAAATGGAGACAGTGCAGTACTAAAGTTTGGCCACAAGATGGGGATAGAGAGAAGTAAGGAAAGGGCTTAACAGCAGCTTAAAGGCTATGAAACCGCATAGTCATGGTGGGCGGAGTTACGGGAACTCAGGAGGGGAATTCCCAGGGAGAGGAATAAATAGGGAAAGAGAGTTCCAGAAGGTAGCCAGTCCAGGGGGAGGAGCTGAACAGAGGAAGAAACAGAAGGAGGAAAAGATGGAAAGTGGAAGAGCTCCAGAGGAGACTGGAAGAAGAGACAGTCAGGCGGGTGGCCCTGACAAGATAGCCAAAGGACAGAGGAAGCCCAGGGGTACAGACGGATGGACTCGGACGGGTGAAGTGCTGTGGTGGTAGGCCTAGGGCAGCCACAGCGAAAGAACCGCGAGAGACGTCACTACAAAGGAAAGAAGGAAGGTGAAAGGTACCTGGGCCTGTGAGTACAGAGGCTGTCATGTTGCTGTTGTTGTAGGGAGGACGATAAATAAAGAAGATCTGTTGACCGTACATCGGTTTCTGTCTCCAGTCTGTTCGGGGCGCAAAAGGGACCACTCCCCAGTCGGCACATGTACCTACACATGCGAGAAACTCGGACGAGTCTCGCATGTTAATACCCGGCACTGCCGCCGGCACTCAGAAGTGGAGCATGCGGCTGCATGTATTGCTATGCGGCCGCACACTCCGATCCGAGTGCCGGGTATTAACATGTGAGACTCGTCCAAGTTTCACGCAAGTCTGACCCCAGCCTTATATTGATCTTTTATCCTCGGAAAGGTCATCAACATCAGAGCAGTGCAGGTGCCGATCAGCTGTTGCTGATGCCGACAACTGAGGGATGTGATTAGTTGCGGAGCTGAACAGCACAGCTCTGTCAACTGTATAGTGGCTTTGGTCGGGTACTGCACATCCGCTCCTCTTCGAATGAATATGGTAGAATCTGCAGTATTCCCCTCTGGCCACTATACAGTTGAAATAGTTGTACTGTTGTAGATGTGGTCACCACCAGCACTGGGAACAGCTGATCACTTGCGGTGTATTAATTTAAAGTACTAGACAATCCCATTAAATGCAAACCAGAAATATACAGATCTAGCAAATGTTAACGTAAGTTTCCACTCAAAAGAATGTCAATGGACAGACTTTTCACAAGCCACTGAGCTAACCATGTCTCATCTGCTTGCTTATGCCACTTTTATCTTGCCTTCATTGCAGGGGGCCCTTGGTTGCATCCACAGAGTTGATGCAAGCCAGTGGATCTAGATGAGGGAAAACACATGAACAACAGATTTAGAGTCAGAGAGATGGCAAGAATGATTAAATCACCACCAAGTGTGTAATCAGGGGACTGATGAGTTGAAGTCCAAGACATCAGACAGAGATGTCAAACAGAGAAAATCATCATGAAGTTCTGGGTCAAATATAGAAGTGAATCCAAGGAGTTTATCAACAGAGTAAACATGAGAACGTGCAGAGTCTGCAATGGCAGTCAATCCAATATAAACTGGGTAGGGGGAGTTGAGATTTTAATTGAATACCTAGTGTGGTTATTGGCCACTGAATTCACTTACATATTGGTCCGCTGGCCAGCCCCAGTGATTGGCCTCTCAGAATTACCTTGGGAAAAAGTGTTATTGATGTTTCATTTCATGATTGGGCAACACATACAACATATGCTCATGCGCAATTACCTTTCGTGAGGAACCAGCAGGAATGGCGTTGGTGGGAGGAAAATGGATAATTGCTAATAGTCTCAATCTCCAGTGGGCCTCCAACTATATCCTACACAACTGTAGGTTCAGTAGGCTAGTCAATCTATGGCTCCCTGATTTTAGAAAGCAGAAACTGTACTGATAATATCAGTGCTGCTTTATCAGTGCAGTTGTAACAAGGTGGCACGAGGTGGTAGTCATGACCGAGTCTATTAAAGCAACAGTCCATAAGCACCCCGGCCCCTTACAAATGAAAATGACAGGTGTGGTCCCAATTCTACAGCACAGTCAGTTACCTTATTTCTACGCTCACTACAGCCATGAGGGGATGAGGATCCAGGAAAACATGACAAGCACAGTTCTGATCCAACAGGGAAACCTTTACTGTACATGAAACAATTCTTCCTCCCCTGTCCCTGCAGCAACTTGAGGCAAGTCAGTATTAGTCTCTCTGATGACTGTAACACGGTCCCAGGATCCATCTATACTGCCCGGCAGACTGAGGCAGCAGTCTGCGGCAGCATTAGCCCATCGTCCTTCTGCTCCTGGCTGTGTGGAGTGTCCTGCCACCTGTCCGGGCACTGACTGGGAGACCGAAACTTCCTCTCCCTTTGAGGCTGCCGATCCAGCCCACTTAGTTAACCTCTTACTAGCCCTAATCTAACATCTGCTTATGCTATATTACAATGGACAATAGTAAAACGTTAAGACAAGATCGGACATACAAACACAGCACATGAATAACAGAGTAGTTATAACCAAACCATCAGGCCACCACATGGGAGACATGTGCCCATACGGGGGACACGCGCCATCATAAATGAGAGAGGAAGCAACTGAGGGTCCCCGCCACCTTCTTACACAGTTTCCAATGTTTAAAGTGCAGAAGGACATTTGGTGACATCATGGTCACTTGTGTGTGTGATATGTAACATATGGTGTCTGTGTGTCTAGCATGGAGTGTGTTTTCTAATATGCAGTTTGTTTGTAATTTGCTGTATATATGTGTAACAAGCAGAGTGTGTAATATGTATGTACATGGAGGGCACGCACTGGATGTAACATTCAGATTATGTAACATAGTGTGTGTGTAACACACAGTATGTGCAGAGCATGGAATGTGTGTAATGTGTGTAACACACAGTGTTTTCAGAGCATGGGATGCATGTAAAAAAGTCACAACGTTTTAGCTTCACAAGGCCTTTATCAAGCCACAGAAAACGAGACATATGCACGAGGATGTCTGGTGCCCTGTTTCCTGGATTTCTCTGTATTGCTACAACCTTGAGGAGGGTAGCACTAAGCGTGTATGGAAAACAGAGTGGTGCACGGGACTTGTTTATTGCAAGTATAAATGTTCTGTCACCATCATTCTTCGTCATCGTGTATAAATAGGCCGAAAAACAAGCGCCAAACTTGAATGTAGTATGATGTCACTGATTTAATGGTCTGAAATTGATTCACCCTAAAGTTTCTGTGTGAGGGTGGAAAATGTTAGCATTTAGGGTCCCACTTTAAATTTTTCTCAGGGCTATACTTTGTCTAAAACAAGTGTATGAGCAGCAAGCATGGCCCCTGATAATAGTACAATATAAATTTTTGCTTTTTTCAAAAATATGTTGTTGAAGTCAAGCTACAAGTAGAGATGCGTGGACTCCTGGATGTTCGGGTCCAGCTGGTTTGGCCGTACAAGAACGGTACCCGGACCCGAACCCGGACACCATTCACTTGAATGGGGGACCCGAACAACCAGTGTTTGCCACGCTGTCATGTGCATGACAGCGTGTCATCACCTCTTCTGTTCAACGGTGAAATCATCCCCGGTGGTCAGGGAGCTGCGGTTCCCACGCTGTCAGAAGACAGCGTGAGCGCTCACCTGTGATCGGAGGTATAAAGTTTACCTCTGGTCACTGGTGTCAGCTTATGGGACTAACTGTCATGGATACACCGCCTCCAGTTGGACGAATTTAAATAATAAAAAGTGCAGCTGGATGCGCCGCCTCCAACAGGCGAATTTCGGAAATACACGTATGTCTGGAAACCACGCCTCCAGTAAGGCGAATTTAAACAATATAAGGGAAAACCTGGGTAACAATAACAATGGTGGCCCTGCGATAGGGAACGGAGATGTGGAGACCTCCTGCACTCCCCTGAGTCAGTGTCTCTACACTCCTAAAGTTCCCTAGGCCGATTCCGAACCGGGCGATGATCAGGAACCTAAAAACCCTGACTCGCCCTGCACCTAAACCCTAACTAGTGAAGTGGACGGTGCGGAAACTAATCCCACCACTGCACTAAAACACACATGAGGAAAAGAGACAAAACAGGGAAACACCACTTAGCTTTGTTCTGTTGCTTACGCTCCCAGCAACAGAGCCCACCACCTGCGTGCATCTTTTCCTCCAACCGGATCCAACAACATAGTGCAGCCTTAGAGTAAACAGAGTCCACCACCTGCGTGCAGCTGCCCAGAAACAGAGTCCAGCATATGAGTCCAGCTTTCCAGCAAAAGAGTCCAGCATCTTGAGTCCAGCTTTCCAGCAACCGAGTACAGCATCATGAGTGAAGCTCTACACCATAGCTGCCACTCCACCAAGCCATGCAAGAACTCCTTGCTGACACCATAGCTGCAACTCCACCAAGCCAAGCCAGCCCTCCTCGCAGACACCATAGCTGCCACTCCAGGAATCTCACTGAGCTGCCCGGGACTCTCCTTCAAGCTCCATCCTTCACCCAGGCATGCTTGTAACAGAGGACTATCACCAACAGTGATTAATGTTATGATTGAGTCACCGTAGGAGGCAAAAACAGAAATGCTAGCTAAGTCCAGAAAACTAGAGAGGTTGGCAGCTATCGGATTGCAGACCCCTGATCCTATCCACAACAACTAACAGTAGCCTTGGGGGGTTCCTACGATGCCCTAGACCCCTCGATCACAGCCGGAGAAGTAAATAGGCCTAAAGAAAGAAAGGGGAAATCTAAACTGCCCCAGAGCAGACCCCAAAGCAATAGGCAGCCCCCAACATATAATGACGGTGAAGCAAGATGAAAACACAAACACAGACAGAAAGATAGACTGAGCAAAGACGGGGCCCAAGCTAACTAGATAGGAAAGGACAGGAAGGCTGCTGTCTGCAATCCGTGAAAAACCCTATGAAAATAAGAGCCAACAGACTGACAGTGAAAAAGGCCCTGAAGACGCTAGGCTTCAAAAAAGCTATGTCAGTACTCAGGAATATTCTGAAGACAGAGCAGATCACCCGCAGGGCAGAAGGGCTTCGGCAGCCTTATATCCAGTCCGTGACTCCACTCAGCCAGTCATCCTCAGGTGCCTGATAATCAAGCTCATTACCTTCCTTTACCAGAACAGGGAGTTCACCAGACCTCAGTGACGAAGGGGAAAATGAACTCACAACAGTACCTCCCCCTTGAGGAGGGGTCACCGAACCCTCAACCACGCCACCAGGGAGATCAGGGTGAGCCCGATGAAAGGCACTCACCAATCTTTTGGCATGAATATCAGAGGCAGAGACCCAGGAATTATCCTCCTGACCATAACCCTTCCACTTAACCAAATACTGGAGTCTCCGTCTAGCCCGACGGGAATCCAGTATTTTCTCTACCTCATAATCCATGTTACCTTCAACCAATACAGGGTCTGGAGGTGCCACCCCAGGAACAACTGGTTCAACAAACCTCTTCAACAAGGACTTATGGAACACATTATGGATTTTAAATGTGACAGGAAGAGCCAAACGAAAAGAGACCGGATTAATAATCTCCAAAATCTTGTAAGGTCCAATAAATCTAGGCTTAAACTTAGGAGAAGCCACCTTCATAGCAATATTTTTTGATGATAACCATATCACCAATCTTAAACTGGGGACCAATGGTCCTATGTCGATTGGAAAACCGCTGGGCCTTTTCCTGGGAGAGAGATAACTTATCCACCACTTGGTCCCAGATCTGGTGCATTCTCTCCACCACAGTGTCAACACCTGGGCAGGCAGAAGGCTCCAATTGCCGTGAAGAAAATCGAGGAAGAAACCCAAAGTTACAAAAAAAAGGTGACATCAAAGTGGCAGAACTAGCTCTATTATTTAAAGCAAATTCGGCCAAGGGAAAAAATGAAACCCAATCATCCTGATCAGCGGAAATAAAACATCTCAAATACGACTCCAAGGTCTGGTTTGTTCTCTCTGTCTGCCCATTGGTCTGAGGGTGAAAAGCAGAGGAGAAGGACAACTGAATTCCCAGCTTGGAACCGAAGGTCCTCCAAAATCTAGACACAAACTGAACTCCTCTGTCAGATACAATGTTCTCAGGAATCCCGTGTAAGCGAACCACCTGTTGCAAAAACAGGGGCACCAACTCAGAGGAAGATGGCAACTTAGGGAGTGGTACAAGATGAACCATCTTAGAGAACCTATCACAAATCACCCAAATAACAGTCATTCTTTGAGAGACCGGCATATCAGAGATGAAATCCATTGAAATATGGGTCCATAGCCTCCTGGGGACCGGCAAAGGCATCAACAACCCACTAGAGCGAGAACAAGATTTTGACCGGGAGCAAGTCCCACAGGACTGCACAAAATTCTTGACATCATGAGACAAGATGTGCCACCAAAAAGAGCGACTCACCAGATCTCTAGTACCAAAAATACCTGGATGACCAGCCAATGCAGAGCAATGAACTTCAGACATCACTCTCTTCTTCCACTGGTCAGGAACATACAACTTTCCACTGGGACAACGCTCAGGTTTGTCCTCCTGGAACTCTTGCAGAGCAAGTCTCAAATCGGGCGAGATGGCAGAAAGAACTACCCTTTCGCCTAAGATGGTAGCAGGCTTGGTCACCACAGGAGAATCAGCAAAGAAACTCCTAGAGAGGGTGTCTGCCTTGACATTCTTAGTTCCAGGAAGAAAAGAGACCACAAAATCAAAACGTGTAAAAAACAAGGCCCACCTAGCCTGTCTAGGGTTCAAGCGTTTAGCCGACTCTAGGCAAATCAAATTCTTGTGGTCAGTGAGGACCACAACTTGATGTTTAGCTCCCTCCAAACAATGTCTCCACTCCTCAAATGCCCATTTCATGGCCAACAGTTCCCGATTCCCCACATCATAGTTACGTTCAGATGGAGAGAACTTTCGGGAAAAGAAAGCACAGGGATTCATTTTAGATGTTACAGGATCCTTTTGGGACAAAACAGCTCCTGCACCAATCTCAGAAGCATCCACCTCTACCTGGAACGGGAGTGAGACATCAGGTTGCCGCAAAACCGGGGCGGAGGTAAATCTTCGCTTCAGCTCCTGAAAGGAAGCAACAGCCTCCGGAGACCAATTCAACACATCAGCACCCTTCTTAGTCAGATCAGTCAATGGCTTGGCAATACTAGAAAATTTTGCAATAAATTTCCGATAAAAATTAGCAAAACCCAAAAACTTCTGGAGGGCCTTCAAAGAAGTGGGCTGAACCCAATCATAAATGGCCTGTACCTTGGCCGGGTCCATTTCAATAGTTGACGGGGACAAAATAAATCCCAAAAAAGAAATCCTCTGTACTCCAAAAAAGCATTTAGATCCCTTGACATACAGGGAATTCTCCCTCAAGATCCGGAACACAGTCCGAATATGTTCCACATGAGAATCCCAATCCTTGGAGAAGATCAAAATATCATCCAGATAGATAATCAAAAATTTATCGACAAAGTCTCGGAAAATATCGTTCATGAAGCACTGGAAGACAGAAGGGGCATTAGTGAGCCCAAAAGGCATCACCAGGTACTCAAAATGTCCCTCCGGAGTATTAAATGCTGTCTTCCATTCATCCCCCTGCTTAATGTGGATAAGATTATACGCCCCCCTGAGGTCAAGCTTGGTAAACCAGCAAGCACCTCTAACTCTAGAGAATAGATCCGAAATCAGGGGTAACGGATACTGATATTTAATAGTAATTTTATTGAGGTCACGATAATCAATACAAGGCCTTAAAGAACCATCCTTTTTGGCCACAAAAAAAACCCCGGCACCTAAGGGTGAAGAGGATGGTCTAATATGACCCTTCTCCAACGCCTCCTTAATATAGGACCGCATAGCCTCGTGCTCGGGTACAGATAAATTGAAGAGCCGACCCTTGGGAAATTTACACCCCGGGCTTAGTTCAATTGCACAGTCATAACTCCTATGAGGAGGCAAAGACGCAGACTCATTCTCACTAAATACATCATAAAAGTCCGCCAAATAGTCAGGAACATCATGCGACTGAGGAGAGGTGGAAAAAACCGGAGCCTCACTAAAGGCACACCGACAACCCCAACTCACCACAGACACAGATTTTCAATCCAAAACTGGATTATGAATTTGCAACCAAGGAAACCCCAGAACAACGGCATCATGCAGACCATGCAACACCAAAAATCTGCAATTTTCTTGATGGTCTGGGGCGACCCGCATGACCACCTGGGTCCAAAACTGAGGTTTATTTTTAGCCAAAGGAGTAGCATCAATCCCAAATTCAAAGGGATAGGCGTCTGCAGAGGTGTCATCGGAAATCCACAACGTTTAGCAAAATCCAAGTCCATTAGGTTTAGCGCTGCTCCCAAATCCACAAAAGCCTTGGTGGAAAATGTGGACAGGGAGCAGATCAGAGTAATTGCCAGAAGAAACTTAGGTTGAACACCACCAACAGAAAACGTGTGTGCAAAGCGTTTCTCTCGTTTAGGACAAACAGAAATAATATGCGAGGCATCTCCACAGAAAAAACACAGCTTATTACGCCTTCTGAACTCCTGATGTTGCGCCTTAGACAAAACTCTATCACATTGCATAGGTTCAGACGTCTGTTCAACCGGTGGCAACACCTCTCGTGCAATCCTGCGTTCACGTAAACGCCGATCAACCTGAATGGCTAATGACATAGATTCGTCCAGACCAGAGGGAACAGGAAATCCCACCATAGTATCTTTTACGGCTTCTGACAAACCCTTCCGAAAGAGAGCAGCCAAGGCATTATCATTCCAGGTAGTAAGGACCGCCCACTTTCGGAACTTTTGACAGTACAACTCTGCAGAATCTCGACCCTGGTTCAATGCCAACAGGGTCTTTTCAGCCTGATCAATAGCATTAGGTTCGTCATACAACAACCCCAAAGCTTGAAAGAATGCATTCACATTAGTCAGAATAGGATCATCTGGTTTCAAAGAAAACGCCCAATCCTGGGGATCGCCACGCAGCAAAGAGATGACAATTTTAACCTCCTGCGTGGAGCTCCCTGACAAGTTAGGCTTCAAGGCAAAAAATAATTTACAATTATTTTTGAAATTCAAAAATTTAGATCGATCCCCAAAAAATACATCAGGTGTAGGGATCTTTGGTTCAACAGCATGCGAACGAGCAAGGTAGGCGGAAATTCCCCGCAGTTCCGCAGCGAGCTGCTCCACACGATCAGACAATTGCTTTATCTCCATTGAGAGAAAAAAAAAATTCCCCCTACGGCCTCAGAGATATAGAGGAAAGAATATACACACACTTTTTTTTTTTTAAACACAATTCTTCCTGCTATTGAGTACCCTAGGATCTGCGGTATGGCGGGTGATTCTGTTATGATTGAGTCACCGTAGGAGGCAAAAACAGAAATGCTAGCTAATTCCAGAAAACCAGAGAGGTTGGCAGCTATCGGATTGCAGACCCCTGATCCTATCCACAACAACTAACAGTAGCCGTGGGGGGTTCCTACGATGCCCTAGACCCCTCGATCACAGCTGGAGAATTAAATAGGCCTAAGGAAATAAAGGGGAAATCTAAACTGCCCCAGAGCAGACCCCAAAGCAATAGGCAGCCCCCAACATATAATGACGGTAAAGCAAGATGAAAACACAAACACAGACAGAAAGATAGACTGAGCAAAGACGGGGCCCAAGCTAACTAGATAGGAAAGGACAGGAAGGCTGCTGTCTGCAATCCGTGAAAAACCCTATGAAAATAAGAGCCAACAGACTGACAGTGAAAAAGGCCCTGAAGACGCTAGGCTTCAAAAAAGCTATGTCAGTACTCAGGAATATTCTGAAGACAGAGCAACTGGCAAAAGGAGATTCAGCTCACCCCAGCAGGGAATGGCAGAATCCAGAAAAGCAAGGAAAACAAAAACAAAACACCAATGCTAACAGGCAAAGCAGAGAACTTAGCTTTAGAGGAGCAGGAATCAGACTGGTGTCCTAGAAGTCCACAGAGAAATCACCCGCAGGGCAGAAGGGCGTCGGCAGCCTTATATCCAGTCCGTGACTCCACTCAGCCAGTCATCCTCATTAGGCTCAGGTGCCTGATAATCAGGCTCATTACCTTCCTTTACCAGAATAGGGAGTTCACCAGACCTCAGTGACGAAGGGGAAAATGAACTCACAACAGATTACCACACCTGACACTCTTTTATAGAGAAATCACACCTTTTCTATAATTATGTGCACAAAACTAAAGTAACCAAAGTGCAATGACCCTAATGGCCACCAGGGGGAAACTAAGAAAAAGACACCACTGTGTAATAACCCTTAATCACCACCAGGGTCAAAACCAACCCTGAGCAAACAGCTCACAGAAAAAAAAGGTTACTAGTGAATTTTCTCTGTCATATCCAACCTGGATCATGACACTACCGCTCCCATTATCCGACATCTGCAGCCGCTAATAACAGTGAGTGCAAGGAGTGGCTGATGGGAGTATTCATCATGTATTCGTCTCAAAACAGATAGGTCTAGGAAATCCTAAATCATATGTGAACATATATTCCCTTTAAAAATAACCTTTAATATTTCAATTTTAAAAAACACAAGCCCAGTGAATTCATTGGTTAAATACCATAGATACAAATGACCATAAAGTTGCCTAACAAGACAATACACGCCCCCGGAAGAAGCTGGATGTGAAACGCTCGTCGGGGTGAGGAGAGACATGCTATTGTCTGTGTTAATGCTGCCTTCACCCTTTACCTGCCTTCCCTGGTAATATACAGTGATTTTTCTATTTCTATTTCATGCTGTTTTGATAGATATTATGAATTGACTATGGGATGTAATTAGTGTTGGTGTATGAGTTGCCAGATGTTTAACACGCAGTACAGGTCTCTCCTAGTTTTGGTCACTCTTGATTGTTTTAATTTTGTCTACATTTTAATAACATTAATAAAATATTGCAATGTTTTAAGTCGTTATTTCTAGATCTCTTCTTTTGGCTTTGGTTACATTGTAAGTCCGAATTTTTGTTGCTTAAATCTCCCCTACCTGGCTGTGGAGGTTGGCACCCTAAGAAACATTTTTTTTGGCTCCCCCACTCAATGTGGACTGTCCCTCACTTCCCTACAACAGCCCTATCGATATAGGTGGGAAAACAATATAGTAAAGAGCAGAGATGAAAAAAGATAAACATATCATAAAAATTCCCTGTAGGGATCTTGTAGAGCAAACATGGATAATATCATAACAAATCGCATCCAACAACATGCACAGAATCTTAAGAGATGCATAAGATAATTTGCCTGTCAGATAGCAACTCGGCCAAACATTCGTTTAAATATATGTACATTAATAAGAAAAATGAATTAGCATGAATTGGAGACATCCCGCGCGTTTCCCCGTTGTCACGGTTCATCAGGAGGTAGTATAGATATTCAAGATGCTAGATGATAACTGAAATAGGCCGGCGGTCAAAAAAGCGGACTTAAATAACCCTCATTAAATCCTTGCGCCACGATATGCCCCACCCACCTACTGGCCAGCGGGAATCATAACCAGGTCAAAATTAAACAATGTTCCATAATCTATATTGCCTTTCATTTACCTAGCGTGCGTTCCACAAAGATGATTTTCGCGCGAGCCCTATGCGTATTAAACAGCTGCTCCAGCGCTTTAAATAAATAATCGAAATAAAATAGCATGGGTCCCCCTGTATTTTTCATAACCAGTCAGGCAAAACTCACAGCTGGGGACTGCAACCCTCAGCTTTCAGCTTCAGGTCCCCATGCTGTTTTTTTAAATTATTTAAATAAACAATTCTAAAAAACAGCATGGGGTCCCCCCATTTTTGACAACCAGCCTTGCTAAAGCAGACAGCTGGGGGCTGGTATTCTCAGGCTGGTAAGGAGCCATGGATATTGGCCCCTCAGCCTAAAAATAGCAGCCCGTAGCTGCCCAGAAAAGGCACATCTATTAGGTGCACCAATTCTGGCACTTTGCCCAGCTCTTCCCACTTGCTCTGCAGCGGTGGCAAGTGGGGTTAATATTTGTGGAGTTGATGTCACCTTTGCATTGTAAGACACATATCCATTACTAATCCTATAGATACATGGCAAATAAACACACCAGAATAAAGTCCTTTATTCGAAATAAAACAAAACACAGTTTTCCATTTTTATTTAAAATTAGCAAACACAATTATACTCACCTAACGCCTAATTCCACCGAAGCCCTTGAGCTCCTGTAATAAACCAAAAATAAAAAAACAACAATATATCATACTTGTCTGTCGTTCTGTCCCACACCGTAATCCATGTCTGAGGGAAACAGTGTTCAACCTGGACGGTGCAAAGATGTTACTGTCCAGGCTGAGAACCATTGGGAGAATGAGCTGCTACGAGCGCAGCCTGAGTGACCAGTGGAGATGTCATTGAGGCTACCTCCAGTCACTGAGGCTCTATTTCCAGCCGGGCTGAACTGCCGTGCCCTCGTGAGATTTCCGCTAGCACCGTGAGAGTTCTTCTAATATAGGACATGACAGCGCGACAAACACCCAATGTTCGGGCAGCCGAACCTGAGCAGTAACACGGACATACTGGTGAAGTCCGTGTTTGGTGTCCGTGCCCAAACAGTAGGTGTTTGGTACGGGTGCCGAACTTTACTGTTCGGGTTCGCCCATCTCTAGCTACAAGTTGATACAATGCTCAAATCATACTGTAATGGCAAATAGAGGTAACACATATCTTTTTCTTGCATTTTGGCATAACACTTGAGGAGTAATTAATCAAAATCACCAGGTAGAGACCTCCACAACATCTGCTGTATAAGTACAGGGATGGCGTTAGCACACATGATATCATAGCTTATTATTTCCTATGGCTTTGCAATTCTAATTATTTTTCTTTATTATATTACAAATACATTTCTCCAAATTGGATTTTCACGGAAATATAATTTTTCTTTTCAATAATTGTTACAAGCTGATTTTAATTTTGTCCAGCAATGGTTTTATCAGATTAAATAAATTATGACCTGGGAGGTTTTCATATGGATTTTTGAAGTACTTTTGATTAGCGGGTTTCTATTTCATTTCATTGTCTGAGGATACATATATTTTGCTAACATATTTTAAGCGACGTTTGAACAAAATAACACGCAGGATGGGGAGCAAGCACAATGGTAATTAGCTTCCAAACTGGTTTCCTACGAGTGCTCTTTCTGCATAACTGACCACTGAGTCTGAAGTCTAATATTCACTAATGACATTTTGGTCCGTTGCCTAGACATATTGCAGGTGTTTATGAGTATTGTTTAGCAACGGTCGCAATCAAAGACACTTTGGGAAATATTTGGCACAGATAGCAGATATCTGTCCATATTAGCCAATTACTTTTATAAGTTAACCCACAATGAATGTTGAGATGCAGTATATTGTTAGGTTGGATGTAATAATGCATTTTCCATCAAAGCGTAACATATTTTCTCTCGAAAGGACGAATCATAACAAAATGATGAATGGCGAATCTGACTTATGAATATTCCATATCAGTTTTGCAATGTTAGTTCTGGCAATTATACTAATTAGAAAAATCCCTTCAGAGGCATAGCAAGCTTGAATGTAGAGTATGCCTTCACATGGATTTATTTTTATTTCGCTCAGTGTATAAACCAGGACATCTAAAAGCATAAGGAAAGGCTTATTGGATATTGAGGTAGTGTGACTGGCAATGCCAAACCCAAGGTAGTCCTGTCTAGAGATATTGGATTTCATCAGAGGTGTCTTATCAACATTAGCCAAAGGAGGCAGAGTGATTTGCAGAAAGCCAATGGTAGAACTAGAGGAGAAAAGGCGGAAGTGTACGAGAGAGGTGCTGGTTATAGTTGGCGTGAATCGATTTGCATGACCTAATTTATCAGCCATATCAGTAATCTGCGGCTGCTTGATAGGACCTATGAGAATTGCTTCTTATCGGATGGCATCTGAGGTTCTTATTTTGATTTGTCAGCCTAGCATGACACCATCATTGTGGCTTGGCTCTCATGTGACATTGCCCATGTTTCTGGGGCTCTGTTTCTTCACTTTGGTCCGCTGCCCTCTGTTGTGCTCCATGTTGAGTTTTATAGGCTTGCTGCCATGGCTCGGTAAGGAGGTGGCCGGGACCCTCAGTTACTCCCTCTCTCCACGCGGTGCCCTGACAGTTTAGTTTTAAACTACTTTGTTAATATGATGTATTACTGTTATTCATGTGCTGTGTTTGAATGTCATATATTGTCTTAATGTTACTATTGTGCATTGTAATATACAATATGCAGATGTTAGATTAGGGCTAGTAAGAGGTTAACTAAGGTGGCTGGATCAGCAGCCTCAAAGAAAAAGGAAGTTCCTGTCTCCCAGTCAGTGCCCGGCAGGCTTGCCCATGGCAGGATGCTCCTACAGCCAGGAGCAGGAGGTGCCCCGGACGAGGGATTAAAGCTGCCGCAGACCCCTTCCTCAGTGTGCCAGGCAGCGTAGACAAACCCTGGGACCGTGGGACCGTCTTCAGAAAAACTGTTGTGGCCCTCAAGTTTGGAAGAGAGCTAATGATACTGACCGGCCTCAAGTAGCTGCAGGGACAGAGCAGGAAGCATTGTTTCATATACAGTAAAGTTTTCCCTGTTGGATCAGAACAGTACCTGTCATGTTTTCCTGGATCCTCTTCCCCAGTAGCTGCAGTGAGTGTGAAAAGAAGGTAACTGACTGTGCTGTGGGACTGGACCTGTCTTTTTCATGTTTAAGGGGCCGGGGTGCTTACGGACTGCTGCTTTAATAGACTCAGTCATGACTACCACCCCATACCACCTTGTTACAGCTCAGTGACATCATCTCCCTAATCGTATTTAAGGCCCATTAGGACACACACGTGTTTTAGGATTGAGTCACAAGACTTTTGTTTGGTGTGCTCCACCTCCTGTGTACACCATACTTCAACTTGCTTCAATTCCTTCTGGGTTCCATTGCATCCATCCTTCTGCTTCCAAGACTCCTTAGTGTGCCAAGTCTTCACTTCTCATGGGCCTTCTTGCTTGCTACAGTAACACCCGGGGGTCCATGTATATATCTGGACTTGAGGCTTAGAAGATCCACCTCACTACGTGAGCCTAAACAGCACTATTCAGGTTCTGATGAAAAATAGTTGTGGATGGTGTCAGTTAAGAGGTTATTCTCACAGCTCCCACAGCTCTTGGCCTTCTTGACTTCATATTCTGAACTTCCCCCTTCTCAGGAGAGAAGAAGGAGGGGTAACAGATGAGAGGTGAGTAAGTCATCTCATCTACATCAGTTGTTGCAATTTAATGTTAGGAAGACACCATGGTACTTGTTTTGCACTTCTGTTAAGTCATTTTGTGCTGCATTGTGGTATTTTTTGCTGCTATAACAAATTATGTTTGCTGCAATGAAGCTATTTGGTTAGTATAGACACTGCTTGGTGGTGTTTTTATGCTGCTTTGAAGGTATTAAGGGTTCTGAAATATTATATTTGTTTCCTGGAAATGGTAGGAATGCAAAATCATTATGGAATTGTTGTGAAACCTGGGCAGAAGAAGATGGGTGCAAGCATTAGTTGGCATGAGTTTCCAAGTATTCTTCTTTCGCCACTTAAGAGCCACTTCTTCTCACCCCAGATCCTGAATCAACTATTAAATGGAACCTGTCATTTGATTGATGCTACCCAAACCACAGACAGCATGAATCAGAGCCTGGCTGCATAATTACAGCCAGGTGTGTTTTTCTCTGAAACGCCATGGATGAAATGGAAGCTGGGCTACTTTAATCTCTGGCTATGGTCCCTGTACAGATCTCTAATCACTTCTCTAAAAAGCCAGAATGTTTCAGAAAACTTAGCTGCAATAGGGCAGCCAGACTCTGATTCATGCCGCTCGTATTCCCTTTTAACTACAAAAAATAGCTCAAATCTCTCTTGGTCAAAGTAAAATAGATTGCTACCAATTTGGGGGATGAAATTAAAGTTTCCTATTGAAGTATTTGGAAAGGGGAGCGTACGTATAGAAGTTAAGGAAGATTGTATCTTTGAGCAAGTGATTTATCTCACTTCAGTGCTGGATTCACAGCTACACTGCTCAGGTGAGTTGCTGCTTCTGATAGTGTGTTACATAGGCAGAGGAGAACAGTAATATCTGTATGTGCTGTGCATGGGGGACATAATAACAGCTAGACTCCACCTACTAACTCAGAAACAGCTGAAAATTAGAGATAGAACCAGCAGAGGGGGAAACTGGAGAAAAATGCAGAAATTAAATCATAAAATGGACAGAAATAGTGTTATTATTTTTGCACTGAACACAAATTGCAGCTTATTTATAAAATTTGCCTGAAATGACTGGTATGCTTTGGTTTAACTAAACACTCACACCAACAATCAAGATGCTTTGGAGAAGATTTCATGCAGTTCTAATAAACTGATGTGCTTGACCTTTGGCATGTCTATGTGATTAAACATTTTTTTTTCCCTAGAATTTATGGATTTAAAATGGTAAGACGTCTAAATGTCTTTTGATATTGTCATGATTTCATTCCACAAATGGCCTCCTGTATGGATTCCCATACTTCAGATGAAGCGGGAGTTCATTCATATAAATCTCAGCTTAACTAATTATCTAACCAGAGAACTGCACAGTGAGGTCAGGTCAGGCAATTCCTACCAGTGTGTAATAACACGTCAGTAACCCATTCCTCATATATGATGTAAGTATACATCACATGATAAGAGGAAGTGTATACAGCTAGCTCAGGTGATAAGTTTACTGTATACATGGAAGATGCCAACTGTGTTGTGCAGCTGTCACCCACCTGACATTGCCCAGATTGAAGTTAAACCAGTTATTATGATTCCAGTGTGTGATTGGATTGTCGCGGCAGCCACAAGCCTAATGAGACCCAAATGTCTAGCATGTTAGGTCTCCCTATTTGGACTAGTCACAGGTGTGGCTTAATAGGAAAATACAGAGGAAATTACTTTGCGATATAAAAGTATTGCAGTGTATTATAAATTAAATTGAGCAATCACAGGTTCAATTGGTTGTAAGAAAAAAACATAAAAAATTCAAAACACATAAAAAATACATATAAATACGGTTGTGGCCAAAAGTATTGACACCCCTGCAATTCTGTCAGATAATAGTTTCCTAATGAAAATGATTGCAAACACAAATTCTTTGGTATTATTATCTTCATTTAATTTGTCTTAACTGAAAAAACACAAAAAGAATTGTCCTAAAGCCAAATTGGATATAACTCCACACCAACCATAAAAAAGAGGGTGGACAAAAGTATTGGCACTGTTCGAAAAATCATGTGATGCTTCTCTAATTTGTGTAATTAACAGCACCTGTAACTTACCTGTGGCACCTAACAGGTGTTGGCAATAACTAAATCACACTTGCAGCCAGTTGACATGGATTAAAGTTGACTCAACCTCTGTCCTGTGTCCTTATGTGTACCACATTGAGCACGGAGAAAAGAAAGAAGACCAAAGAACTGTCTGAGGACTTGAGAAACCAAATTGTGAGGAAGCATGAGCAATCTCAAGGCTTCAAGTCCATCTCCAAAGACCTGAATGTTCCTGTGTCTACCGTGCGCAGTGTCATCAAGAAGTTTAAAGCCCATGGCACTGTGGCTAACCTCCCTAGATGTGGACGGAAAAGAAAAATTGACAAGAGATTTCAACGCAAGATTGTGCGGATGTTGGATAAAGAACCTCGACTAACATGCAAACAAGTTCAAGCTGCCCTGCAGTCCGAGGGTACAACGGTGTCAACCCGTACTATCCGTCGGCGTCTGAATGAAAAGGGACTGTATGGTAGGAGACCCAGGAAGACCCCACTTCTTACCCCGAGACATAAAAAAGCCAGGCTGGAGTTTGCCAAAACTTACCTGAAAAGCCTAAAACATTTTGGAAGAATGTTCTCTGGTCAGATGAGACAAAAGTAGAGCTTTTTGGGCAAAGGCATCAATATAGAGTTTACAGGAGAAAAAAAGAGACATTCAAAGAAAAGAACACGGTCCCTACAGTCAAACATGGCAGAGGTTCCCTGATGTTTTGGGGTTGCTTTGCTGCCTCTGGCACTGGACTGCTTTACCATGTGCATGGCATTAGGAAGTCTGAAGACTACCAACAAATTTTTCAGCATAATGTAGGGCCCAGTGTGAGAAAGCTGGGTCTCCCTCAGAGGTCATGAGTCTTCCAGCATGACATTGACCCAAAACACACTTCAAAAAGCACTAGAAAATGGTTTGAGAGAAAGCACTGGAGACTTCTAAGGTGGCCAGCAATGAGTCCAGACCTGGATCCCATAGAACACCTGTGAAGAGATCTAAAAATGCCAGTTTGGAGAAGTCACCCTTCAAATATCAGGGACCTGGAGCAGTTTGCCAAAGAAGAATGGTCTAAAATTCCAGCAGAACATTGTAAGAAACTCATTGATGGTTACCGGAAGCGGTTGTCGCAGTTATTTTGGTTAAAGGTTGTGCAACCAAGTATTAGGCTGAGGGTGCCAATACTTTTGTCTGGCCCATTTTTGGAGTTTTGTGTGAAATAATCAATGTTTTGCTTTTTGCTTCATTCTCTTTTGTGTTTTTTCATTTAAGACAAATTAAATGAAGATAATAATACCAAAGAATTTGTGTTTGCAATCATTTTCAGTAAGAAACTTAGTAGTATCTGACAGAATTGCAGGGATGTCAATAATTTTGGCCACAACTGTATTTAAAGAAGCACCACCAGATAATTTTTTTCCCCTAGTACTTAGAAGTAAGCGGATCAAGCAAAATTCTAATTTGCCCTTTCGCGCGGATTTTGAAGGGAAATTTGATTTGCAGAGACGTTTTTCTACACAAATTTAATTTACCTTATTACGCACTGGGCTCTTGACAGAACCCAAAGAATAATAAATAAAGTTATAATAAAAAATAAAAAAAATCCTTAGACTTACTTTATCGCTCACCTCTGCAGCTCCTCACTATCTCCCATCCGGTCCTCGTCGTATGTACTCACCTCCGCTGCAAATTCTGATATTCCCAGGTCCTTCACACTGAGAATGGGCTTCCATCTCTGATGGAGCTTGGTAGGGTTCTGTGCAAGCATGCGATAGGTAATGGCATTGTGACCTTGTATGCACATGCTCGCAACTGTCTGGGTCTCATCAGAGATGGGAATTTCAGTGCTTGGCACTACAGAAGGTTCAGCCTTAGATTCTTTTTTTCACACATACATTATTCAGTAGCTTAAGTAATACATATATTAGCGCATTTACGGCTACATAAAACAATAAGCAAAACAACAAAATTTGCATACAAGTCTGTGCAAATGACAAAAATCCATTCTGCTAGGCCATTAAACCAATTTGCTGGATTTAAAAAAAAAAAAAGAGAGAATGTGTTACCCCACCAGGAGTCTCTGTTTGCACTGTGTTGTTTTAACCATTGGTCTCTAAGCTCACTTATTTTTTTCTATCCTGCCCTGATCTGGAGATTGCCAGCAGGGTCGATATAATTACAACTGGTGGGTCCAATTATTTGACACATTCCTCCTTCTTTTGCTGTCAGGTAATCTAGTACTGTAGTATGTTGGTTAGTAACTATGATTAATTGTCTCTGTATTGTATTAGTTTCATTAAGAACTTCAAGAATCTGGAAAATCTGATCATCAAGGTAGTCGGTAGCTTCCACTAATTTATCCCACATTTGGGTTATGAAGGGGTATATTAGCATACTACTGAATATTTTATTTGTTATCCCCATTTCTACCAGATGCGGCCTACCATTTGGCCGGGGCTTATTGTCTGCAGCCCTTCTATACAAAGTATGAATTGGAACTGCTGCTGTGTCTGTTTTACTATGGGGAACTATGAAAGTGGCTGGTGTTAGTTTGGCAAGAGTGCAAACCCCTCTTATGTCTGGGCTCACCCACCTGTAGGCATGATGTCCGCAAACCAAGAATACTCCTTCTGGGAGAACACAAACGTGACCAGGGGTCTGTATACATTGGTACAAACCCAGAAGTCCTAACATCTTAAACACCATCTTGGTATACTGTCTCATTAACTGTTTGATCATGAGTGTATATATGGAAGCAATTATTGTCCTCACCACAGGTGTTTGCTCCAGTGTGTTGAAGACTGAACCACAGTCCATCATTGGGATTGGGGTCTGAGTGAGGGATTTGAGTCCTCCTCCTGGCGACCATATTTCTGATGTCTGACTCATATTCCCGCCACCACATTTTTACCTTAAGCCGCGTTATATTAAACTGAAACCAGGCATTAGCAGCTCATCCGATTATAGCCAATGAGGAAGATATATCACGGGGCACATATTTTCCCCAAAACCTAGATTGAGTCCAAGTCTAATTGTGTCCATGGCTCCAGAGGTAAGGCTAAGTACGGCATAGTCCTTGCAGATACTGGGCTGTGTGTACAGATCCAACAGTCTTTCGGTTTCTGTCCTTCCATGTCCTTTATAAGAAGAGCATGATGCCGAATAAGTTTGTAGTCCCAGTCAGCATTTAAGAGTTTGTCCTGTGTCTCTGTAGAGTTCAGTAATCCTGTCACTGCCAGCAAGGTAATTAGGAGAACAGTCATTCTGATGTTGAAAGGACCTTCTTGCAGTGACTGGCGTGGATCCAGGTATGCTTTCCCTCAAGTTTTACTGAGGTGGATGTGGTCAGCTGGACTTGGAAGGGGCCGTCAAATCATGGGTCTAGACTCCTTCTCATGTGTCTGCGTATAACCACCCAATCACCTGGATTCAGCTGATGCACATCTGCACCCATATTAGGATCTGGAATGGATGAAAACACATGTCCATGCACCACATTAAGTCTTTTCTGAAAAGCCTGGACATAGGCTGTCATAGCACCGTGTTGCATTAGTAGCACCTGTGGGAAGTACAGACCAGTCTTTGGTGCGCTACCAAACAGGACTTCAAAAAGGAGACAAGCCTGTATTTCTATTTGGATTGTGTCTGACTGAAAAGAGTGCAAGAGGCAAACACTCTACCCAGCTCTTTCCTGTGTCTGCCATGGCCTTTTGAATTTTCAGTTTGTGTCCCATTTAGTATTTCCACTTTCCTACTACTTTGTGGCCTATATGGTGTATGAAATGCTGGCTGTGCACCCAGGGCCTGCATGACTTCCCTCATTATTTCTCCCATGAAGTGTGTACCCCTATCAGTTTCTATGGTTTCTGGGACACCATACCTGCAGATCAATTCTTTCATCAGTTTGTCTGCAGTCATTATAGCATTTGCGCATTTTACCGGATAGGCTTCCGGCCAACCAGAGAAGAGATCTACACATACTAGGACATTTGTGGGTCGCCCTCACACACCCAGGACAGCGGGGTACTCGGTACCGGGCCGGTGTCGAGGCGGGAAAGTGTCACAGCAGCGGTGACCCGGTCCGTGGCCCTGGGCGCCCAATATCAATGGCGGTGATGTTAATGGTGTTAAAGTTTATTAGAATAGTTTGTGACGCCACCCGTGGTGTTTGGCAAGTAAGATGGTAAGCCAATGCTGCATACAGATCTGCTGGGACTGATGGTGTGGTGCAGCAGAGATGGTATAGCTCCCCACAGGTGTAGCTGTAGTCCCAGGTCAGTGTAGGTGCAATGGATGAGGAGAGGCGCAGAATGGTATGGAGGCTGGTACCCAGGTGTAGTGGTGCGGGAATAACTGGAGGACACCAGAGCATGCGGTTCCAAAGCTTTACTCACTGTTTGCAGTTCACTCAATTGCCTGCCTCCGTACTGTGTTCTCTAGGTCTGGGCTCCAGCCAACCTCCAGGCAGGATAGGATTCTCCCTTCCACACTCCGCCAACATGTACTTTACTGAACGACTCCTCCAATGAGCCTTTAGGTGCGAAGCACTCCAGTACTTAGTTACCCTGGAATGCCTCTCTCTAGGTGTTCCTAGTCTTTACTTGTATGACAGACAGCTGTAGCCTGCTTCGGGGACTCCTCACTGCGTTCTGGCTCTCTATTCAGCTGCTGTTGTGTCCCAAGTCTATGATGGGAGCAAGGCGTTAGCGGCTCACTACTCCTCCGGTGTCTGTTGCCTGACATAAAAATCCAATCAACCTCGGGGACCGGGCCCCGGCCTTTGCGCTCTCTGGACTGGAAGGGTTCCCTCTCTTTCTTCAACCAGCTTCCCACCATCCATCTATTCTCCTTCGTTCCGATCTGTTCCATCTCTCTTATGGAATCTGTAGTCTCCAGTCTACGTCTCTTTCTCCTTCTCTTCCTTTCCTAGGGAGCTCGTTCCACTAAGACCAGTCCTCAGCCTCTCCTGACTGCCTTCCTCTGCCTTGAGCTCCTCTCAGGCTGACCTGCTGTCAGCCTGCTCTCTCTCTCTGGGACTCAACCAAAACTGACCTGAAATCCTACAACTTCCCTCTCTTTTATATCTAACTCCACCCGCCTCCCCAGCACCTCTCGTGTTACGAAGCCAGGGACCACAAAAGGCACCCTATGACCTTTCCAGCATAAAGCATGGATGGGTCCCTGCTGAACTATCTTGTGTGTGGGGTGCAGGTGTTGGAATGCGGAAAGGAGTTGCCAGCCTACCTGGATGGTGGGGAACTACACCTTAGGAGAAGGTGCAGTACCTCTGTGGTGACTGAAGCCTCTGGGGCGCCACATTTGCATACACTCCTACCTTGGTAGCTGTTTGTAGTCAATCTGCAGTCTCTGAAACGGGTAGAGAGGCCTATGTGTCGCTTTCTTAGGGACTTTTACTGTTTTACCTGGGTTGTGTAGTACACAGATGAGGCATGATTGTGCAAGTTTTTCGGCTGCGTAAAGGAAACCAGGAGTGATCCAGAAGGCATCTACCATGGCACACATGTGACTTTTTGAGGCGTGAGTGGGGCCATGTGTTGCTTGCGCCATGATTGGGAACAGGGACTTCGGTAGGCACAATTTATCCTTATTCTCCCATACTCCATTTGAGTTCAGCTCAGCTCCCAGTCTCCCCCAATGTACCTACTCTGTTTGGGCAGCCTGTTGCTGGAGGGATTTCAGGACATCTAGGCACAGTGTGGCTGGAATACGCTGACTCCCCGCCACCGTCCACTGCTCCCTAGGCCGCCTTGCTGCTACTTTAGCAGCCTCGTCCGCCCATCTGTTGTCCTCTACCTCCACGGAGTCACCTTTTGTGTGTGCTTTTACCTTGACAATGCCAACCTGGACTGGTAACATCAATGCCTCCATCAACTGTTTCACCAGCTCTGCATTTTTAGTGGGCTTACCAGCTGATGTAAGAAACGCTCTGCTTCTCCAGATAGGGCCATAAACATGGGCTATTCCCCATGCATAATTCGAATCTGTGTAAATATTAGCGACTTTACCTGCAGCGACTCTACACGCCTCAGTGAGTGCCTTCATCTCTGCCTCCTGTGCCGACTTGTGAGGAGGGAGTGGTTCCGTTCGAATTACCTCGTGTGAGGATACTACTGCATATCCAGTGTAGAATCGTCCAACCTGGTGGTATCTGGAGCCATCTACAAAAAAAAATCTCAAAATCTGCATTAGGAGCAGGTTTTTTCATGAACGTGTGCAAAACCCACTGTCTCCTGACTCATCAGTTGTATGCAGTCATGTTCATGTGTCATGTCAAAGCTTTCTTCCTCACTTGCTAATACGGTCACCAATTCCCCCTTTTCTGAATCCACAGGCAGGAGGGTGGCTGGATTCAGAACGTTACACCTTTTAAGGGTGACATACTCAGGAATTAGAAGAGCACATTCAAGTCGGAGCTGTATGGCCATAGACAGATGTTTTGGTTAAACTTGTACGAGTATGGAGTGGAAGTCATATGGGGAACAAATTGTCAAAGGAAAAGTCAGTGTGATCTCACTTGCCTTTCCTAGCAGTAGTGCAGCTGCTCCTACCGCACGGACACACGTAGGTGACCCTCCGATCACTGGGTCTAATTGTGCTGAGTAGTAAGCTATTGGTCTCTATTTCCCTCCATGTTGTTGTGTCAGTACTGCGGTAGCATTTCCTCCCTGCTCTGTGCAAAACAAGAAAAATGGCTGGTCATAGTTTGGAATGCCTAAGGCTGGGGCTGACACAATGAGCAGTTTGAGAGAATAGAAGGAATCAATTGCTTCTTGAGTGAGATCATAGGGGTCTGATGACAAGCAGTCATAAAGTGGTTGCATCATTTGTGAAGCAGACCTTACCCAAGGCCTGCAGTAGGTCACCAAGCCTAGGAAAGTGTGTAGATGCTGATGTCACCTGGGTAGAAGGAGATTTTGAATTGCCTGTTTTCTGTCTTCAGTCAGGTGTCTCGTCCCTTCGGCAATACAATGTCCCAAAAATGTCACCTTTTGTTTGCAATACTGTAATTTGTCACGTGAGACCTTGCAGCCCTTTTCTGCTAAAAAACATAGCAAGGAAACTGTAGCTTCCTTGCAGGACATCTGGTCCGGGCAGCAGAGCAAAAGGTCATCCATGTACTGTAGAAGTATCTGTGGGTGAGGTGGTTGCCATTGCTCAAGGATCCCTGCCATTGCTGTTGAATAGATGGTAGGGGAGTTCTTTCCCCTTGTGGGAGGACTGTCCAACAATATTGTTTACCTTCATGAGTAAAGGAAAAAAGATACTGACAGTCAGGGTGCATGGGTACAGAGAAAAATGCATTCGCCACTGTGAAACATGTTGACGTTGCTGGGATCTGTGACAGTAATGTGTGTGGATCAGGGACAATTGGGGTCACATTCTCTGTAACATAATTAATAGCCCTTAAGTCATGAACCTTTCTGTTAGTGTCAGCAAACCCTTGGGTCCTTTATTTCATAATGGGATACAAAGGGGTGTTGCAGGGAGAATATATTTGCACCAGAACCCCTGCCTTATCATACTCTTTAATATCTCTGCTCAGGGCCATTGATTTGACTAGGCTCAAGGGGTATTGCTGTAAACAAGGAGGAGTGGTTCCTTCTTTCAATTTAATCATGACAGTAAATTCATAGGGGTATTGTCACTAACAATAAGTTTTGTAAGTGCCACAATTCCAGCACCTCACTGTTTATAGGTCCCTTGGTCCCCTATTACATCTCTACTGTTTTCCTTGTGCTCCAGCATACATGACAGGTTGTCTTATCGTCCTTGTTTGCTCAACTACTTTAGCTACCTTAAGGAGGTCTTTCGGATCTAAATATCTCCATTCTGGTCTGTCTGTCTGTACTGCGTCTCGTAAGTCTTTGTTCATACCGTCAATGAATGCATTCACCAGTATTCTAACATCAAGTGGGTTTATGCAAATGTACCCCATGTCTGCCCATTTCAGTTATAAAGCTGGAGTCACACATAGCGACTTACCAGCGATCCTGACAACGATATCAACGTGTCAGGATCTCTGGTAAGTCGCTATGTGATCGCTGGTGAGCTGTCAAACAGACAGCTTCACCAGCGATTTGCACAGCGATGCTGAGCGCGCGGCATCGCTGTGTTCGTTAGCGCTGATGCCACAGATCCATGTAAAAAATAGAATTAAAATAAAAAATATTGTTATTCTCACCTTCCGACGTCCCGCGCAGCATTCCCGCCTCTCTCCACGCTCCATTCCCAGTAATCCTTTGCGAGAATTACCGCGATGACGTCCGTTCTCGCGGGATCACGAAGTCTTGCAGTCATACTGGGACCGGAGCGTGGAGAGAGGCGGGAATGCTGCGCGGGACGTTGGAAGGTGTGAATAAAACAATATATATATATTTTTGTATTATTTTACAGCTGATCGCTGGTCTCCCGCCTGTCACACGCAGTGATGCGTGCTGGCCAGCGGGAGATCAGCGACGGAAAAAATGTCCAGAGGTTTCTTGCAGCGATCAGCGATACCGGAAGGGGGGCCGGTCGCTGATTGCTGTCACACACAGCGATCTTGCTGGTGAGATCGCTGTTGTGTCACAAAAGTTGTGACTTAGCAGCGATCTCGCTAGCGAGATTGCTATGTGTGATGGGGCCATAACCGTCCAAAGTACATCTCTACAATCTCTCCTTTTTGCTGTGTCACACTAGTCAGGAGTACAGACTGCTCTGATTGTTTCACTATAGCCCATTGTCTTAGTGACACACATTACATCTCCCCAGACCGTGCAGATTTATCATCCATGCCCGAAGCCTGATTCTTTGCCACATCTGTATGTGTCTTAATTATTTGTCCTAGTGCGTCACCTGCCTTTAAACTCATCAACCTCTCTAGGTCTGCCCAGGTACACTTATATGTCTCCTATATTTCCTTTATGTGTCTGTAAAATGGAAATGGTTGGTTTTCAGGGTCAGGCAGCTGCTTCAGCAAAGCTAGCTGGTCAGAGGGGCTCCAGGGGGGCTCGAAGGGATAACACACCTGCATCTTTCTTACTCTAGTCACCCTTCTAGGTTCTGATGGGGTTGGTCATCTGGTGTCTACTGTCAGCTTACTCCTCAAAGGTCAATGACCCCACTACCCACACTATTATGTCAGCTTCTTATGTCACTGCATATGATCTTGTCTGGACAGGATTTAGCGCAACTAGCTTAGGTCAGTAGCACAGGTCACACAAGTAGCTATTCAGTGTTTACAAGTCCATCTGTTTTGTCTGGGTCTCTGGTTAAACTTTGTCAATCAAAACATTCATAATACACCTTACTTCCATACTGCTGCACATTCTCAAATATTTATTCACTTGCTATTTTCTTCCCTTGTCTGTGCCTTTTTGTACATCAAAACATTCACACTCTGGCATTTTTGCCTTTTTCAATATCGGTTCCACCTGTTTTACTGCTTCCTTTCTTCTCTGTCTTTTACAATCTGCAAAGCGGTGGAATCCCATTGGTAGGCCCTGACTGCACACAGAAAAAGTTGCCCATGGCTTCAACTTTTTCTCCCGACAGCTCACCTTTATTCTGAAATGCCCTCTCAGTGTGCCTGGACCATCTTGTATTACAGGCCACACATAGCAAGTCAGAACGAGCCTGCCAAGGTGTAGCAGGAAGGCTCCTTGCCTCTCACCCGGTAGACCTATAGGATGTAACGAGAAGGCTCTCTAACTCTCACCCGTTAGATCAGCTGGCTAGGAATAGGAATAGGCCTTTTTCCTTCCTGCCCAGCTCCATGGAACGTGGGAAGGCTGCTTCAACTTAGGCAGCTCACCTCTGTTCTGAAATGCTCTTCTAGTGTGCCTGACCTTGTCTTACAGGCCACACATAGCAAGTAAGAGTGAGCCTGCCAAGGTGTAGCCAGAAGGCTCCTTGCCCTTGCCTCTCACCCACAACAAAAAAACCCGCTGACTAAAGTAAGAAGGACCAGATGTGATAGGCCTCTAACCTACTTTATCAGCCGTGCAGTTGGCTACCTCCTTCTGCTGATCCTCAATTTGCTAAAAATCAATCACACAACTAGAAGCAGGTTCAAACACATTAATGACCAAACATCACTTACAATTTCCTTCTAAATTAGGCACCATATTTTACTTTCAACTTCCAACTTCAACTTACAAAATTTCATTCCACTTCAATTAAGTACTGTTGCTTTAAAATGCACAAATCTCCTAGCGAGCATTACACCAAGGACAGAAACACAGAGAATCTTGAGTGCAGCTCCGTGAATCCTCCCATTAGACATTCAGCGGAGATAAGAACGGAGAGGAGAACCGCGCAGCCCTTTCTTTCCCCCTCCCATCAAATTTTTAGAGATGTAGTGTCCTTCACACAGTAACAGAATGCAGTAGTTCTTTAGACTTAATCAAAATCAATTTCTACAAAACCCTCAAAATCACGGGATTTCACTGTAAGAGCAGGTAACTGTATAATGTGAGTAACCGAGTCTTGCCCTTTTCTGGCCAAATGCATCCAGGAAACTTTACAATGTAATGCCACATATAACATGAGCTATATCATTACTCAATTCATTCAGTCTCAGATGTAGATTTGAAATATTTATAACGTATCTGTCCGGGATCTCCTACAAGAACTAGAAAGGTAACAATCTCTTGACACAATATGATATGTGATGATTCATTCATACGTGCTCATTCAGGGATTTTTTTTCCTTTCACTTTTCAGTGGTCATTTGATTTTATAAAGGGAAGATAACAAAAATCCCTTATCTCAATCACTCTGCCTAATTCAGCTCAAAGTGAGTTGAATAATGTCCTCTGTTACATGCAGAGGACCATTCCTAATCGGAACCCCTCATCAATCGGGGATTTATGCATATCCCTTATACTCAATTACTCATCTCTCATCTCATTCAGAGGTACTCATAGACATACATACAAGGATTCACACAGCTTGCCTATTTTACACTTTGGAACTTTGAAATTAACACCTTATGAAACTACAGCAGTGTCCACTGACACTCTGAGAACACAAAAGCCAACTTTTTAAACAACAAGAGTCAACAAAAACCAAAACAACCAAAAACCACAGCCCTATACAAAATACAGCCTCACATGAATTACTGCCAATCCAAAATCAACACTGCACAGAGTCTATCCCAGGCTCTGTGCTACAAAGTACACCAGTACACAACCAGTTAGTATATTGACAGAAAAGATTGACAGATAATACAGATGATAATTATTATCTTATTACTCTATTATTCAACTCTCATACGGACATACTCACTGCTCACTGGTGATGTAGGTTCTTTTGAACCGTGTTGTACAGCCTTACCCAGAGATATGAAGAGATCCAGAGAGAGATTGCAGATGCAAAATCAATGTAACAATAACATTTTCTCACCTGTTGCAGCTGCTGGATTTTGCAGTTCCAATCTCCCAGGAAACTCCCAAATACGGATTCTGAATAGGCTGGTTTCCACGGTCCCGCGTTCGGGCGCCAAAACTGTCGTAGCCGTTTTCGTTCGCAACCAGAGTCACATATGCTAGATCACCAGTGAGGCCAAATTAGGAGTTTACACCCTTAATTTACAAGTGCTTGGAGACAAAAGAGACTGCACGCGGCCCATGTGCAGTCTCTTGTCTCCAAGCACTTGTAAATTAAGGGCGTAAACTCCTAATTTGGCCTCACTGGTGATCTAGCATATCTGACTCTGGGTCAGAATGAAAACAGCTACGACACCCCCAACATGGATTACGGCGTGGGACAGAACAACGGACAGGTATGGTATATTGTTGTTTTTTATTTTTCTTTAATTACAGGAGAACGAGGGCTTCGGTGAAATTAGGCGTTTAAATAAAAATGGAAAACTGTTGTTAGTCTTATTTCAAATAAACAACTTTATTCTGGCTGTGTATTTATTTACAATACAACTATAGGATTAGTAATGGATGGGTGTCTTATAGCCGCATTTCCATTTCTAAGCCATGGGCTTGATGTCACCTGACAATACAAAGGTGACATCAACCACACAAATATGAACCCCACTTGCCAGCGCTACAAGGCATGTGGGAAGAGCCGGGCGAAGCATCAGATTTAGCACATCTAATAGATGTGCCTTTTCTGGGCAGCTGCGGGCTGCAATTTTTTAGGCTGGGGAGGCCAATATCCATGGCCCCTTACCAGCCTGAGAATACCAGCCAACAACTGTCTGCTTTAGCAAGGTTGGTTGTTAAAAATGTGGGGACCCTACGCCGTTTTTAAATAATTTATTTAAATAATTTTTTTTGAGATATCATATAATGATATCATTCAATTGTGTGTCACATAAGGATTCTCTTAGTACTTTTGATTCCCCCTGACCCCGCATCTTTCGTGCATAAATACCTCTTTTATATCGGTTCAGATGTATGTAAACTGCCGCTGTCTGGTCCGATGGGCGGGGCTTATTCACCTGCTCCCCCCTCCCTGTCTTGCTTTACGCATTTCTTCTTGTGTAGAGCAAGACAGGGAGGGGGGGATCAGGTGAATAAGCCCCGCCCAGTGGACTGGACAGCGGCAGTTTACATACATCTGAACCAATATAAAAAAGGTATTTATGCATGAAAGGTGCGGGGTCAGGGGGAAGTAAAAGTACTAAGAGAATCCTTATGTGACACACAATTGAATTATATCATTATATGATATCTCAAAAAAGGGGTGACAGATTCCCTTTAAAAACAGCATGGGGACCACTCTATTTTTGACAACTAGCCTTGCTGAAGCTGACAGCTATGGGTTGCAGCCCCCAGCTGTGAGTTTTGCCTGGCTGGTTAGCAAAAATACAGAGCAACCCACGCCGATTGTTTTTTATTATTTATTTACAGCGCAGGAGCAGCAGATGAAAACTCCCATCTGCCGCTCCTGCTCTCACTGTAATTAGTGGTAGCAGGTGTCGGATATTGAAATCCGTAGTCCCATCAGCTGACACCAGTGACCAGAGGTAAACTTTATATTTCCAATTACAGCTGAGCTCTCTCGCTGTCTTTTGACAGTGTGGGAACCGCGGCTCTCTGACCGGCGGGGATGATTCCCCGCTGATCAGAAGCGGTGTTTGCTGTGCTGCCATGCACATGACAGCGCGAAAGACACCCAGTGTTCGGGCAGCCAAACCCGAACAGTAACACGGACTTTCTGGTGAAGTCTGTGTTCGGTGTCTGTGCCCGAGCAGTAGGTGTTCGGTACTGAGACCGAACATTACTGTTCAGGTTCGCCCATCTCTAATTATCTTCTTCGAACAACTGCTCATTTGATGGACACCCAAGTGATTGCAGAGGTTTCCCCACCTTCAGCCATCACAGCCCAACTTCTTACTGCATTAGGCACAGAATACGATTTTTACCAACTGGATTGGAATTGAATATACTCTTCGTATACACTGGAAATGTGACTTCGGTAATAGTGATTGATCTCAGTATCTTGTAACACTGAGCAAGCTGTCTGAGAGCATTTGTTATCTGAAATTACATTCACCATAGCGACATAAACTTCCATTTTTACACTGCTTTATTTAATCTCTGAGCGCTGATGTGTGTTTTATTGTCTACATAACAAAGTTGCATATCTAGAAGACTGGTATGAACTGCGTATGTCACTCCTGACATCCACGCTATAGGCGTCTGACAATAAAACTCAATCAGATTCGCATTTCTCGGATTCCAGTGCTGCAGAAATATTTTTTTTTTTCATGCTTGTTTAAGCTTTAAATGAATGCCATGTTTGTGGAACGCTTATCTGGTTTATGGTGCTTCTATTTATCATTATGACATTTACATTTATCTTTCTCTGCTTTTTAAGATGCAGTCTATCACTTCTCTGGCAACAGATAACACAACGGTGATTTATGCACTATCTTCCTATAGATAGATAGGCTCTGAACCGTTTCTTTGCCAGAATTTACAAATACAGGCTCGTCGACAAAAAACAGCCACCAACACAGGACTAAACACATAAATAGACAATTATTCTGCTGGTCAATATCAATATCAGAAAAAAAAACAGTATACATGGTTTGGTGTGGAAGTGGAGTAACACCAGATATGTGACAGATGACCCGGCATGTCACTCTCCATAAGAAGAAAGCTTACCCCTTAGATCCCAGTCTTAGCCAGGGATTTATGTAATTTAAAAAACAGCATGGGAACTCCTCTAGTTTTGATAACCAGCCTTGCTAATGCTGACAGCTGAGGGTTGCAGACTGCTGCTGTCAGTTTTTGTCTAGCTGGTTATCAAAAATACAGGGGAACCCACGCCTTTTCTTTAAAATAATTTATTTAGAGCGCAGGTGCTGGATGATGAATACTCCCATCAGCCACAGCCTGCTCTCACTGTTATTAGCAGCAGCAGGCATAGGCTGATAGGAGCAGAAGTCCCATCAGCCCATGCCAGTGATTGGCGATCAACTTTATATCTCTGATCACAGCTGTGCGCTCACACTGTCATGCACATGACAGCGCGACAAACATCTGGTGTTCGGGAGCCGAACAAGAACAGTAACACGGACTTCCGGGTGAAGTCCGTGTTTCGTGTCTGTGCCCGAACAGTGGTTGTTCGGTATGGGTGGCGAACTTTACTGTTCGGGTTCTCCTATCTCTACCCATAAACGATCATGTAAGGTCAAGCCTGCAACACTGCCTATGTCAGTAGTCATGCTAAGGGAAGGGACGATGGTCCTCTATACATATAGTGATAACCTCAGCACCGACAATGAGACGTGAAGATGGATTTACTGCAAATGTGATTTATTTTGATCTGGCACCAATAAAACTACATATATTGTCCACCGTTTTGACCAGCTAGTGGTCTTTATCAGGGACATCTATGTGGATAGTTGCTGCATTCTTTTGTATGGAGCCAGATGTGTGTCTGGCTTCATATACAGGCATCTGGCTCCATATACAGGCATACCGTCACTATCCACACAAGTGCACCTGATAATGACCACAAGCTGGTCAAAACATTGGACAATTTCTGTTGTATAATTGGTGCTGGATCAAAATAAATCTTCATTTCTCATTGTCAGTGCTGAGGTTATCGCTATATATCCTATAAACAATTCATATCACCACCCTAAATGACAGATGATAAATGCATTCTTAAAATAGATGATAAATGCATTCTTAAATTGTGTCCAGCTGCTGAGACCCACACCAATCCTGAGACTTAGGGGCCCAAAGTACCTGATGTGAGTGGAGTGGAGCGATAGTGAGCATGTGCAACCACTGCTCCTATTGTCTGTAAATTTAGCAGTGGGCGCTCATGCTCATTACCGCTCTATGCACAAATGGCCTTTGGACCCCCATTCTCGGGATCGGTTGGTGTCTCAGCTGCCAGAACTCTAAGCATCATACATTTATGATCTATCATGGGGATAGTAGATGTATGTTTTCTATGGGACAATCCTTTATGAAATAATGGATGTAAAATGTCCATTTCTTCCACTCTTGCACAGTTTTCAATGAAGGATCAATTGGCCGCCTTATTAAACTTCAGGAGCAGAGAAATTCCACTCACTCATTTTCTGGCTCCTTCCTTTACCTTCATCCAGCAATTACAGTGGATACAAAAAGTCTACACTAATCTATTAAAATGTCAGGTTTTAATCATGTAAAAAATGATACCAAGAAGAATCATTTCAGAACTGTATCCACCTTTAATGTCATCTGTAATCTGTACAAATCCAATTGCGAAACAAACTGAAATAATTTTGATGGGGAAAAAAAATAACAAAACTAAAATAATGTGGTTGCATAAGTGTGAAAAACCTCTTATAAATGGGGATGTGGCTGTGCTCAGAATTAGCCAAACACATTTAAACTATGCTAAATATTAGTCAGTAGTCATCATTTACAGTGATTCTGATTAACCTCAAAAAAGTTTAAGTGTTCCAGTAGGATTTTCCTGACGTTTTGCATTTTACAGTGAAAGCCATGATCCACAACAGCTTAAAATACAACAAAGGTATCTGAATGGTGAAAATTATTAGTCAGGGGAAGATTAAAATTTTCTTTTTCAAGGCATTAGATATACCATGGACACTGAGAAGACGTCATCAAGAAGTGGCTTAACTATGGGACAACAAAGACATTACCTAAAACTGAACATCCCTCAATAATTAATGAAAAAACAAGACGGAAATTGGTTTGGGAGGCTGCCAAGAGGCTTATAGCAACATCAAAGGAGCTGTTGGAGTTTCTGGCAAGTATTGGTTGGTCTAGCTTGTTAGTTTCGCTAAAAGTCTGCCAAAGGCATGTTGGAAACATGTAATGTCTGATGTGACAAATGTTGAATTTTTAGCCATAATACGAAAAGTTATGTTTGGTGCAAAAAACAAAACACTATGCATCAAGAGAAGAACATCATATCCACAGTGAATCATGGTGGAGATGTAAGGAGGTGGCAGGGATCCTCATCTCCCCCCCTTTCCCTTATCTCATGTGGTGCCCGGATGGTCTGCCTGTATGTTCTGATATTGTCTTGTAATGTATTATTGTATTGTGGTGTTATCAATGTTACGTGTAATGTTCCTTGGTTTCTATATTGGAGTCAGGGATAGCAGGGGTTAACCTTTTGGGTTGGGTTTGCAGCCCCCAACAGGAGCAGGAAATTCCTGCTTCTGGAGCAGAGCCCGGGCAGGATTCCCCATGGCATGATGTGTGGTGCATCCAGAGGACACCGTTCCAGCATGGAGAGCCGCCATATGACGGCGGTAACTAACTGTGACCTAGAACTGGGGCTAGAACTGTCCTTTCATGTGCCAGGGGCCGGGATGCTCACTAACTGTGACCTAGTGAACTTGCCCATGACTACCACCCCCTTGCCACCTTGTTACAGATATAGCATTGTTCTTTGGGGTGTTTCAGCAACTGAAACTAGGATTTTAGTCAAGGTGGAGTGAATTATGGACATTTCGGAACATTAATCAATTGTGTAACAAAACCTTCCGACCTCTACTAAAATGCTTTAGATGAAGAACAATTTCACTTTTCAGCACAGCAATGACCTTAATCAACAAATAAATCAAATGAATGGCTTCACCAGAAGACGATCAATGTTTTGGACGAGTGCAGCCCGAGTCCTGACCTGAATTCAAGTGACAATCTGTGGGTGACCTGAAGAAGATGTTCTATGCTGTATGCCCTTGCAATGGAGAGATTTGGTGCTACTGCAAGGAAGAGTGGGCAAAGATTGTTGGTTCAGGCTGACTGACTCATACCCATAAAGACTGAACACTGTCAGAAATTCAAAGGTTACTTCAGCAAAGTATTGGTGTGAGGGAGTGTATATTTATGCAACCATTTTAGTTTTTTATTTTGCTTTTCCACCTGGAAAGATTTCAGTCTATTTTACATATTATCGGTCACATCTAGATGGAAAAAAACTCTGAAATAATTCTTCTTGGTAGGATTTATGATTTTTTTACATGACAAAAACCTGGCATTTTAATCAGGGTGTGCAGACTTTTTATATCCACTGTAATTGCTGGATGAAGGTACGGGATGGAACCAGGAGAGGAGGTCATGGAGCGTCTCTGATTCAGATGCTTTTTAAGGTGTTCAGTTGACCCTTCATTGAAAACTGTACAAGAGTGGAAGGAATGGATGGAGGAAAATGTGTATATGTAGATGTAAATACTGGAAATTGGTAAGGCTTAAATTGATACTTGACCTCCCGTCAGCTAAAATGCTGAATGTCAGACATCCAGGGTGGGGAGGATGTTCGGAATCTCCTTCTTTGAGCACCAAGAATTCTCTATATATGGTTCCACTAATGGTGCTGTTCTCTCTCCTTCAGTGATGCTGTCTTTCATGCCGATCAGCATATGTACTTTAGAATTGGTATATAGTTTTCACGTATGATTTCTATTCTCATAAATAACGCTTTGTGTGCTTTTCTGCTCACGGTTGTGTTATTTAATGATGCCCTTAAGGATGAACCCTAATGAACACCATGTATGGAACTGATACTAAGCAGCGCAGCATGATACATGTCCTCAATGAAATAGGAGCACCAGTTGCTGATCATTATATGGACAAACTCTAAGTCTACTGAAAATATATTTAAAGGTGATATAACAGTGAGGCTGCGTTCCTGGTATATGCCATGCATTTCATTGTCTGCATAAATATATGTATAAGGCAACCCGAGCATAAGCAGAGGCACCTAATTTTGCAATTAAAAACTGGGAATGCATGGTCCCCTCATCCCCATCCTTGCATGCATGGCTCCTCATCCGTGTCCTGGTATGCATGTCTCCTCATCCCTGTCCTGGTATGCATGGCTCCTCATCCCTGTCCTGGCATGCATGGCTCCTCATCCGTGTCCTGGTATGCATGTCTCCTCATCCCTGTCCTGGTATGCATGATTCCTCATTCCCATCCTTGTCTGCATGGCTCCTCATCCCTGTCCCAGTATGCATGGCTCCTCATCCCTGTCCTGGTATGCATGGCTTCTCATCCGTGTCCTGGTATGCATGGCTCCTCATCGCTGTCCTGGTATGCATGGCTCCTCATCCCTGTCCTGGTATGCATGGCTCCTCATCCCTATCCTTGTATGCATGCCCCCTATGAGAAAAACATTAAAAAAATCCTACTTGCTTTACCTGCGCACCCTTGCAGCATCTTGTTTGGGTGCCAGCAGCTGCTGTGGCCAAGCAATCACGTGTCCCTGCTCATTAAGGGAATGAATATTCCCCTCTGTCCACACCTATGGGAGTAGAGAGAGGTGAATATTCATTACCTTAATGAGATAACAATAGATAGTAATGACAAACATAATACACTGGGAGAGGTGAAAGGGTGATACCTAAAAAAACAATCTTTCAAAAAGTTTGAATAATATCACGTCATATATTGCCCACTGTATAAATATGGACTCAATATGGACAGATCGCAAATTAATAAAAATGGGGGGACAAACCAAAAAAGAAGCAATCATATGGTCCAAAGTAGTAAAATATACAATCTTTAATAGTCACATGATCAAGTAGAGGACAAACATGGCTAAAATGGTGAGCAAATCAACACCCATATATTGCAATGGACAGGTAAGACCACACTAATAATAGAAAAATCAATGCATAATCAATGTAATAAGATCCATAACACAAACAGTATCAAAGCCATATACAGTTGTGGCCAAAAGTATTGACACCCCTGCAATTCTGTCAGATAATACTCTGTTTCTTCCTGAAAATGATTGCAAACACAAATTCTTTGGTATTATTATCTTCATTTAATTTGTCTTAAATGAAAAAACACAAAAAGAATTGTCCTAAAGCCAAATTGGATATAATTCCACACCAAACATAAAAAGAGGGTGGACAAAAGTATTGGCACTGTTCGAAAAATCATGTGATGCTTCTCTAATTTGTGTAATTAACAGCACCTGTAACTTACCTGTGGCACCTTAGGGTGTGTGCACACGCTGCGGATTCCGCTGCAGTTCCGCAGCGGTTTTGGCCGCTGCGGACCCGCAGCAGTTTTAGCTGCGGTGTACAGTACCATTCAAATGAATGGTAACCAAAAACCGCTGTGTAGACGGTGCGGAAAAATCCACGCGGATTTCCTGTGGTTTTGAAACCGCAAAAAGAATTGACATGTCAATTCTTTCTGCGGAATCCGCAGCGGGTTCCTATCTCCACCATTGTGGAGATGGTGAATCCGCAGAACCAAACCGCAGGCAAAACCGCAGATAATCCGCAGGTCTTTTGACCTGCGGTTTATCTGCGGTTTTTGCAAAATCCGTGCGGATTAATCCGCAGCGGATTCCGCAGCGTCTGCACACACCCTAACAGGTGTTGGCAATAACTAAATCACACTTGCAGCCTGTTGACATGGATTAAAGTTGACTCCATCTCTGTCCTGTGTCCTTGTGTGTACCACATTGAGCATGGAGAAAAGAAAGAAGACCAAAGAACTGTCTGAGGACTTGAGAAACCAAATTGTGAGGAAGCATGAGCAATCTCAAGGCTACAAGTCCATCTCAAAAGACCTGAATGTTCCTGTGTCGATCGTGCGCAGTGTCATCAAGAAGTTTAAAGCCCATGGCACTGTGGCTAACCTCCCTAGATGTGGACGGAAAATAAAAATTGACAAGAGATTTCAACACAAGATTGTGCAGATGTTGGATAAAGAACCTTGACTAACATCCAAACAAGTTCAAGCTGCCCTGTAGTCCGAGGGTACAACAGTGTCAACCAGTACTATCTGTCGGCATCTGAATGAAAAGGGACTGTATGGTAGGAGACCCAGGAAGACCCCACTTCTTACCCCGAGACATAAAAAAGCCAGTCTGGAGTTTGCCAAAACTTACCTGAAAAAGCCTAAAACGTTTTGGAAGAATGTTCTCTGGTCAGATGAGACAAAAGTAGAGCTTTTGGGCAAAGGCATCAACATAGAGTTTACAGGAGAAAAAAAGAGGCATTCAAAGAAAAGAAAATGGTCCCTACAGTCAAACATGGCGGAGGTTCCCTAATGTTTTGGGGTTGTTTTGCAGCCTCTGGCACTGGACTGCTTGACCGTGTTCATGGCATTATGAAGTCAGAAGACTACCAATAAATGTTGCAGCATAATGTAGGGCCCAGTGTGAGAAAGCTGGGTCTCCCTCAGAGGTCATGGGTCTTCCAGCAGGACAATGACCCAAAATACACTTCAAAAAGCACTAGAAAATGGTTTGAGAGAAAGCACTGGAGACTTCTAAGGTGGCCAGCAATGAGTCCAGACCTGAATCCCATAGAACACCTGTGGAGAGATCTAAAAATGGCAGTTTGGAGAAGGCACACTTCAAATATCAGGGACCTAGAGCAGTTTGCCAAAGAAGAATGGTCTAAAATTCCAGCAGAGCATTGTAAGAAACTCATTGATGGTTACCGGAAGCGGTTGGTCGCAGTTATTTTGGCTAAAGGTTGTGCAACCAAGTATTAGGCTGAGGGTGCCAATACTTTTGTCTGGCCCATTTTTGGAGTTTTGTGTGAAATGATCAATGTTTTTCTTTTTGCTTCATTCTCTTTTGTGATTTTTCATTTAAGACAAATTAAATGAAGATAATAATACCAAAGAATTTGTGTTTGCAATCATTTTCAGGAGGAAACAGAGTATTATCTGACAGAATTGCAGGGGTGTCAATACTTTTGGCCACAACTGTATCATATGAATACAATAGTGTGCTAAAAGCAGAGTATCAAAAGATATGCTACATGTATGGGCAATGAAAAGAAGAGACATTAAGGACTTAGGTAAATACCTTGCAGAGTGCAGCAACGGAATCTCATGTGGTCAGACCGCCCACCCTGACACGCGTTTTGGAGGTGACTCCTTCCCCAGGGGGCATCAACATCTGTGCTAGTCAGGCAGATGCTGGAAGCCGGCAGCTCTGGCTGACACTGCGCGCTATAAGAGAAAATTAATATTCATTGTCAGTACAGTGAATATTAATTTCTATTAAGCAGTGGGCACAGGCTTTGGCCGCAGCCACCGGCTCCTTCATCCTGTGACCTGCTGTTCCCCCTCCCCTGCCATCTTCAGGGGCATGACTCATGTATAAGCCAAAGGGGGCATTTTCAGCACAAAAAATTGCTGAAAAACTCAGCTTATACATGAGTATAAATGGTATCTATAGGATAGTTGTTGGCAGAATTAAACAGTTTTCTAGTTTTCTACAGTCACCAAAGAATGCTTGCATATATAGCACCATTAATTCCACAGCTCTTTACAGACATCATCACCACTGTCCCTATAGGGGCTTACAAGCTAAATTCCCTGTGAGACTCGAGAAAAGTGAATTATACCTGCTCTGCTAGAGGCCCAGTGATGAGCAGGACACAAGATATGCGGAGATGCGGTTTATTTGTCAACACGTTTCGAAGTGACACACTTCTTTATCAGGATAAACCACAGTGTCCCTCAATCAGTGGTCCTGTGCAAAAGTACTTCTCTCTGCCCATGCAGACCAAGGCACTGCAGTGCGCATGCGACTGCTTTACCTATGTGTCATCTGCGCTCTTTGGACTTTTTCATATAACAAAAATGGGGCGCACCAACTGTACCAATCACAAATATATAAATGAAGGTTTAGGTGCAGCAACAGTGGAATAATAAACATGAGAAGAGAAGAAAAAGAACCACTGCAAATAGCGCACACTGAACCAGTACAAAAACAATGTTTTATTGATGCAGCAATACAATTAAAAACATAATAAAAACATATGAAGCATCCCACAATATATAACAGTGAAGTATGGCATATCACAATTATAGATTATGCTGTAATAACCTGTATATCAACCATGTGGTCCAACCTCACTGCAATTAATCACAACAACCACCCCATAAACCTGCTCATGGAGACCAAGGGCCATAATATTGCACAATCACTGCATGAAATAATTCCATGCATGTGTCCCTAAATATTCACTGGTTAGGGCACACAGGCCATAATAAGCCAACAGCAATATGGCCAATGCCCACAATCCAATATTCAATTGTACCACACAAAAATTACTCCAGAGCAACCAATAATAAGGTCGCAGTGAAAATACAGCTATAACCAAGTGGGTGCTACACCCAGGATCATACCCCACGCGTATCGCCGCAACCCATGCGGCTTCATCAGGGGAAGTACACTGATCATGATCCAACAGCCTTATATACCTTACTAAGACTCAAATGACCCGCACATGCACCACAGGTGAACTGCCCCCATCCAAAAGTTCCAATCACTACAAAAAGACCGGCGTCCCAGTCACTGAAGGAACATGGCCGCCGCGCATGCGCAATGAGCTGTGTGAGGAGTGTTGATAAAACAGGGGAGAAAAAAAAAAAAAAAAAAACCCTTCAAAAAATTTTTCTTTAAAAATTTTTTTTTTTTCTCTTTTTCTTTCCTTTTCGCACCTGCGTCCAGTGAGACGCATGGAGTTCTCCCCTGGAACGCAAGCCTCACGCCCCCACATGCTGGCCAAAGAAGTCAATCAAGGTCAGCACCGAGCGGTAACCCACACCCGGGCGCGAGGCTGCAGCTCCAACGACACACAGTGATCATAAGAGCATGAAACATGAAGAACAGACACAACAATGAGACAGACAGAAACATATAGGGAGGGGGTCACAACATGAAAGGGAGCCATAAGCTAATAGGGTTAATGTGAAGCATGAACACCGGTACATGTCATAAAAGACATTAAAAATATAACAATGGCTACCTATCCCCAGGTCCAACCCAATGGTCCCCATGAGCTCAAACCTAGGGATCCACCATATTATTCCAAGGTCACAATATACAATAGAACTAGATAGAAAATCCATAAAGGGATTAATGTCCCAAGCAATGTATAAGGTAAAACCTCACAGCCAAAAATGATAATATGATGATAAAACCCCCCTCACATCAGACTCCTACTATACAGAAAACAGAAGATAATGATAAGGAATATCTCAAAGAGACTACAGAGACATCGTGTAAACCTATCAATTAGAACCATATGAATCAGTACAGTACAACTTTATTCAGATTTTAGTTACATATAAGAGAACGAAGACCTAACACAATATATCCAGACTGAGATTCCAATGAGGTAATGGGTAACCATCTTCCCCATGAGAAGTGATGTCCAATAGGATAACTGCATGAGGGGAGAGAAGAGAACATCATAAATATTCATCCCAGAAATCCAGTAAATAAGAGCTCCTCATTTAGACCCCTTGGGCTCAGTGAGTCCAAATTAAAAATCCATCTGGACTCTGTTTCTAATAATAGCTTTCTGGGTGAACCCCCCCTATTGGATAATGATATTTTCTCCAATGCGACCACCATAGTACCAGCAATCTTACCAGCATGGTGGTTCAAGAAATGGGCTGCCACAGATGTCAACACCTTGCCCTTGGTTTGATCAATACGTGCCAGGTTGATTGTTGAGAAATGCTTCTGGATCCTCCGGCGTAATTCCTGAGAAGTTTGACCAACGTAAACCTGATGACATGGACAGATTAATGCATAAACCACACAAGTAGTTTTGCAGTTCATATATGACCTTAACCTATGTCTAGTGCCGTCTCTTGGGTTCACAAAATAATCCCTAATGGAATGCATATGGGGGCATATGGTACAATTGCCACATGCAAATGAGCCCCTAAGCATTATTCCCCTTTCCAACCCAATTACTGGTCTCATATAGTGACTTTTTGTTAAAATATCTTTAAAGTTTGGAGCCCTCCTTGCTGTTATACAGGGCCGTTCCGGCACCAGAGCAGACGTCTGCAAGTCCGTCGTAAGTATACCTCAATGTCTCCCAATCACTTCTCGCACCTGTGACCACTGACTATTATATTGCGTAATGAACCGGGGCATCACACTCCGAATCTTGTCACGAGTAACCAGGAGAGAGTCCTGCGTAGTACCATTCGCTCGCTGATAAGCTCGTGAAATGCTACCCCGAGGATAGTTTCTCTTCCTGAAGCGCTTCGTTAATTGTGCAGCCTCCTCACGAAACACTACCTCCGATGTGCAATTTCTTCGTACTCTCAAAAATTGCCCTATGGGCACCCCATTTCTCGTATGGGCTGGATGAAAACTTGTATAGTCCAAAAGGCTATTTGTAGCAGTAGGTTTTCTAAACAGTCTTGTAGAGATGCCCCCATTGATATTAGAGACCGTAAGATCCAAGAAGTTAACTGAAACAGAGGACACAGTATAAGTGAGCACAATGTTGTATGGATTGGAATTCAATAATCCCATATAGATATCACATTCCTCTACCGTACCAGTCCAAATGAAAAAAATATCGTCGATAAAGCGCGAACAAAGTCGCACTTTATCTCTGAACATTTGTGTCACATATACCCGAGTGGCCTCCCACCATCCGAGAAACAAATTAGCCAAAACCGGGGCACATCTGGCCCCCATAGCCACACCGGAGGTCTGGAGAAAATAAGACCTGTCAAAAAGGAAGAAATTATGCTTCATCACAAAACCTAACAGATCCACAATGAATGAATAGTTCATTCGGATAGAATGCACGATCTGATCAAAAAAATACAGTACTGCAGTGATGCCATCAGAATGGTCAATATTAGAGTAAAGCGATTCTACATCGCAAGTGACCAACAAGGCCCCAGAGGGCAGAGTAACATCACGATGTTTCCTAATAAAATGAGAGGTATCCTGTATATAGGATGGTAACGTTTTCACCATCGGTTGAAGGAAATAGTCCACATAGATAGAGGCCTTTTCGCATAAGCTGCCTATACTGGCAACTATAGGTCGGCCCGGAGGCCTAACAAGATCCTTATGGACCTTCGGCAACATATAAAAGGTAGGAGTGATTGGATGTTCAACCCACAAAAATTCCATCTCCTTCTTGTTAATAATACCCAACTCAAAAGCCCTATCTAGTAGTCTCTTGAATTTAATAGAGAAGGGTCCAGTAGGATCTGACGGTAATCTTTTGTAGAATCGAACATTATCCAATTGGCGGTGCGCCTCTTCCTGATATAATTCATGCGGCCACAACACCACATTTCCACCTTTATCAGCCTCCTTAATCAAAAACAATTTGTTAGATTTTAAATTATCCACAGCCAGTCTTTCCCCCGCATGTAGATTATCCACGTGACGTGATCTAGCAGGAATGGCCAAAAAATCTTTTTTGACCAACTCAAAAAAACCCTCACAGCTGGAACCAAGGAAAAAGGCGGAGCTACCATTGATTTATTTTTATAAGGAAATCGATTTTTACCATGTGTCGTGTCCTCCTGTAAAAGATCCAATAGATCCTGTAACACCTGCCGATCCGTTTGATCCAAACCATCCACCATCTGTGGCTTGTTGTGTAAAACCTGAAGAATTAATTGTCTGCAAAAAATATAAAGGTCCTTAACCAAAGTGAACTTATCCATACCTATAACAGGCGAAAAAGTCAAACCCCTCTGTAACACAGAAATTTCCAAAGGTGAAAGGTTATATTGAGATAGGTTAATGATTTGAAGCACATTCTCCTGTACCTGTATCTCCGTAGTCCCATCCTCCACGACAACCTCCTCATCTACTTGCGAAAATTCCTGTACTGATTGTACTGCGGGGGCCTGCGTCCCCTGAAGCGGGTGTTTCTTGTGAACATCCTCGCGCCTGCGACGGCCCCTTCTTGTCCGATATCGGCCTCGCTCTCGGCTGAAGATAAAAAATCATTACCCGATGTATAATCAGGTTTACGGGCCAACTCCACAGTTCTCTCTGGGGCCCTATCCATAGGGGCCTTACGTCTAATATTCCCTTTGTGTTTCCATTGGAATACCTGCTTCTCCTCAAAATCTCTACGATCTCTGTGAAATTTGGATTTTTTCTTATGGGTAATGTCCCTATCATATCTGTCCAAAGTCTCTTTGAGCCTGGTTTTAAAAGGCAATACTTGGGTCACTTCATCAAAAGCACTCAGTTTAGTATCTAATTCTTTAATCTGTTTTTTAACCGAGACCAATAGCTCCCTATCATGTTCCAACAACATATTCATAATAATACCTGAGCATCGTAAAAGTCCCTTCTCCCATGTGGCACGAAAGTCCAAAGAGGGTTCCCATGCCGGATATATAGAAACCCTAAGGCCTCTTGGCACAATGTTGGATTTAATATATTCCTCCAAGGACCGAATGTTCCACCACAACCTGATGCCTAATTTATGTGCTGCTATCAACTCTGCAGTCACACTAGCAAATTCTGAACTAGGCATATAACTATTAGAAGTGGAAAAAATATCTGAAGACTGCGCCCTCCATGCTGCCTCTCTCGTATCCCAATCCATCCGGGAAGAACCACAGTAAGGAAGGCTGAAATAAAACAACAATAAATTAAAAAATATATAATACCCTTGCACAATGCATCAACCAAATAATAATTATATTAATGGTAAACGCCTAGAGCATACAATAATGTTCCAGGCCAATAATAAGGCACATACACTACCCATCAAGTGTGTGCAGCCCACAAGAAGGGCCGGCAAAGAACCGACCAAAACCAATTATATATAACAAAAATGGGGCGCACCAACTGTACCAATCACAAATATATAAATGAAGGTTTAGGTGCAGCAACAGTGGAATAATAAACATGAGAAGAGAAGAAAAAGAACCACTGCAAATAGCGCACACTGAACCAGTACAAAAACAATGTTTTATTGATGCAGCAATACAATTAAAAACATAATAAAAACATATGAAGCATCCCACAATATATAACAGTGAAGTATGGCATATCACAATTATAGATTATGCTGTAATAACCTGTATATCAACCATGTGGTCCAACCTCACTGCAATTAATCACAACAACCACCCCATAAACCTGCTCATGGAGACCAAGGGCCCTAATATTGCACAATCGCTGCATGAAATAATTCCATGCATGTGTCCCTAAATATTCACTGGTTAGGGCACACAGGCCATAATAAGCCAACAGCAATATGGCCAATGCCCACAATCCAATATTCAATTGTACCACACAAAAATTACTCCAGAGCAACCAATAATAAGGTCGCAGTGAAAATACAGCTATAACCAAGTGGGTGCTACACCCAGGATCATACCCCACGCGTATCGCCGCAACCCATGCGGCTTCATCAGGGGAAGTACACTGATCATGATCCAACAGCCTTATATACCTTACTAAGACTCAAATGACCCGCACATGCACCACAGGTGAACTGCCCCCATCCAAAAGTTCCAATCACTACAAAGAGACCGGCGTCCCGGTCACTGAAGGAACATGGCCGCCGCGCATGCGCAATGAGCTGTGTGAGGAGTGTTGATAAAACAGGGGAGAAAAAAAAAAAAAAAAAAACCCTTGAAAAAATTTTTCTTTAAAAAATTTTTTTTTTCTCTTTTTCTTTCCTTTTCGCACCTGCGTCCAGTGAGACGCATGGAGTTCTCCCCTGGAATGAAAGCCTCACGCCCCCACATGCTGGCCAAAGAAGTCAATCAAGGTCAGCACCGAGCGGTAACCCACACCCGGGCGCGAGGCTGCAGCTCCAACGACACACAGTGCTCACAAGAGCATGAAACATGAAGAACAGACACAACAATGAGACAGACAGAAACACATAGGGAGGGGGTCACAGTCTTTTATGACATGTACCGGTGTTCATGCTTTACATTAACCCTAATTAGCTTATGGCTCCCCTTCATGTTGTGACCCCCTCCCTATGTGTTTCTGTCTGTCTCATTGTTGTGTCTGTTCTTCATGTTTCATGCTCTTGTGAGCACTGTGTGTCGTTGGAGCTGCAGCCTCGCGCCCGGGTGTGGTTTACCGCTCGGTGCTGACCTTGATTGACTTCTTTGGCCAGCATGTGGGGGCGTGAGGCTTGCGTTCCAGGGGAGAACTCCATGCGTCTCACTGGATGCAGGTGCGAAAAGGAAAGAAAAAGAGAAAAAAAAAATTTTTTTAAAGAAAAATTTTTTGAAGGGTTTTTTTTTTTTTTCTCCCCTGTTTTATCAACACTCCTCACACAGCTCATTGCGCATGCACGGCGGCCATGTTCCTTCAGTGACCGGAACGCCGGTCTTTTTGTAGTGATTGGAACTTTTGGATGGGGGCAGTTCACCTGTGGTGCATGTGCGGGTCATTTGAGTCTTAGTAAGGTATATAAGGCTGTTGGATCATGATCAGTGTACTTCCCCTGATGAAGCCGCATGGGTTGCGGCGATACGCGTGGGGTATGATCCTGGGTGTAGCACCCACTTGGTTATAGCTGTATTTTCACTGCGACCTTATTATTGGTTGCTCTGGAGTAATTTTTGTGTGGTACAATTGAATATTGGATTGTGGGCATTGGCCATATTGCTGTTGGCTTATTATGGCCTGTGTGCCCTAACCAGTGAATATTTAGGGACACATGCATGGAATTATTTCATGCAGTGATTGTGCAATATTATGGCCCTTGGTCTCCATGAGCAGGTTTATGGGGTGGTTGTTGTGATTAATTGCAGTGAGGTTGGACCATATGGTTGTGATATACAGGTTCTTACAGCATAATCTATAATTGTGATATGCCATACTTCACTGTTATATATTGTGGGATGCTTCATATGTTTTTATTATGTTTTTAATTGTATTGCTGCATCAATAAAACATTGTTTTTGTACTGGTTCAGTGTGCGCTATTTCTTTTTCTTCTCTTCTTTGGACTTTTTCAGCGCATGTGCATTACAGCACTTTGTTTTGCCCTCAGCAGTGCAGAGAGATGTGCGTCTGCGCAGTACAGGTGATGGGAGACACTGTGTGGATGATGCAGGACACATCATCCACATGATGCAGGGAAGGAGGACGGCAATCGTAAAGAAGACAGGAGGCACCGGATCACCAAGACCAGAGACACCCATTGAACTGGACTGGCTGTCTGGGAGTATGCACTCTTTGGCCTTTCCCAGTGCATACGCATTACAGCACTTTGCGCTCTGCAGCATGGAGCGAAGTGCACTTGCACAATATACATGATGGGAGACACTGTGTAGATGACGTAGGACACATCATCCACATGATACAGGGAAGGAGGACGGCGATTGCAAAGAAAAGAGGAGGTGCCCATTCAAGACCAGATACGCCCATTGGACTGGACTAACTCCCTGGGAGTATTAAAAAAAAAACTTTTTTGTGCGTTGCACAGTGGATTGTGGACATACGAACAGCATACTAGAATGCTGTAAAGAGGCCTTAAAGGTGGTGGCATTAGTTTATAATGGGAAAACCTGGTGACAGGTTCTTTTTATCAGAGCAGAAGAGTTTGACCTAAATAGTCATTTGTCGGTACACCAGGTGCTTTCTAAATAAAATCAGGTTTCTCTGCCCCTGTTTGGCCTCACTGGATTGTCTTTTCCTTTCGGAATCTACAGTAGTATAGAACTTACAGAAATTGTACAAATATGGATTTTTCTGTTTTCCCCCTAATTCTTCTCTCATGTGTCCACTTCTTCCCTGAAATCCAGCAATTTCTGATTCACTGCAGCCAAAAAAATGGTCTATGTCCACTTCCAGTCCCCTTCCTCCCCAGAACTCTCTCCTACACCTGCTTTTCTTTCTCTTAACACACAAAGTGCAAACAGTAACTAATATGGAAAGCAAAACAGTAACTCAGCTTGAATTCTCCAGATCTGCTTTGTAATAAAATATTTAAAATACATTAAAAATACAAAATGTCACATGTCTCTGATACAGCGAAACATTTTTCTTTCTAAATCCTTACAACTGCCATTTCAGATAATCTCGCAGAAACACATGTTAGCGAGTTAATAAAGAGGTTTTTGTAGCGGAGGCTTAAATTATACATTTCATGTTAATGCAACCTTTTATAGAATAATTGCTCTCACAACTGGAGTTGTAGCTCTCCAGAGATAACACTTGGAATGCTTTCATTCTTTTATCCAAGTTGGTTTTGCAGAATATACATTGTTGAATGCGTTCAGGCAGTGGTAAATGGTTTTCTTTTTAGATGTTTTGCCGTTATTAAATTATTGAAGTCAAATGGTGCGCGGCTCGATAGTGTGATTTTCTTCAACGTACCAAAGACATTGTTCACATAACTGGAGAGGTGGAATAGTAGCGAGGACGCTGATTTCTCCTCTTTGCCACACATCTCACTCTTTCTGCTCATGGTCGACTAAAAGGGGATTTGGGTTTTGTAAAAACAGCATAGAGAATAAATTAAAAAATGCCTAAACTCTTCTCTTCAATCTTCTGTGGCTCCGACAGTGCCTTTTCGGTGGTCCAGCCAATCGATGACCTCATAATTCACATGCCACAAATGTTAGTATCATAACTAATGCCGATGATGGATTGCAGCCGTTACGTGAATGATCATCAGCAGAAGACCACTGCAGGAAGCAGTGTGATAAATACTGCAAATTCCATTTATTAGCAAAAAATTACCCTATTTTTTCATTTTTCATTAGATATAGTTAGAGATGAGACAATTGACCCTAAGTGAATCGAATTCACTATAAAATTACACTATGAAATTACTCAAAATTTCAGATTCGAATGAGAATGAATTTTGGAGGGGAAACCGGTTTTGTTTCTCCCAGCCTCTACTGATTCTAAGGGCCAAAAAATGGTTACGAAAACAGTAGTTTTAGACTTACCTCTCTCTTCATCTTCCCTAGTCTCTAGTCTGGCCACTGGCTCTTCCTTCTTCCATTTGATTCTATTTCCTTATTCTAACTCTGGGAATTCCGGTGGAAGCCATTGTGGACTAGTAGACCCTACGTTGTCACTTGGGTCATGACTCACGTCAATGATATTCAACACATCCCACATGACCTCCCCAGATGAATAGTGAAGTAACTGAAGAAGCCAAAAAGTAGCTGAATCACGCTTATCCACCTTGATTTGTGTTTCGTCTATGCAGCATCTGCTCAAGAAATACATTCATAGAAGCACTCTTCCTCCTCCTCCTCCTTCCATCAAGGTTTTTATCCTCTTAATATATTTCAGTCATCATATTATATGGCACTGAGTACTTACAATTGTTTTTTTCCCCGCACCTGGTTAATTCTTCTCTTTTCCATTAGGTCTACGAAATCACATGATTTAAAATAGTCTAGCTGAATCCTTCTAATCACTATGTAGAAATAGAAATCTAGTTTCCCTGCATGAGTCATCATTAGAATTGTTGTGGTAACCCCTTCCAAGAAGAGCTAATTTGGGTTGAGATGCAAATGATCTCCCATCTGCCACTATTGGTTCAAATTAAATAAATACAATGCATCAGAGATAAGAAAATAACACAAAGCCTGTGTCTGTCAGTGTACAATTCTTGTCTGCACTAAGATCACAAGCAACAAGTATTTATTACACCCCTAGAAGAAAGGGGAATGGTGACTAAGTAGTACATTACCTAAGAAAAAGGTATGTAAGTTGGGAATAACAAAATCGTAAATTATGAATTCTGCTGAATTCCTTGAAACTGGCTCTGTCCAGTTTACTATACTTTTATAAACAAAGGAAAGCTTGACGCAAAGACACCTATATATCACAAACACCCTGTGTTTTTGATTCTATGAATAACACTTATAAAACTAATACAAATACACAAAATTGTCTAAATGATAATCAAAGCACTGTATAAATATTTACCATAACAGAGCTACAATTCTACATCACCGAAAAATCCCTGGCAGCCCAGCTCCACCTCCTCTTCAATTCCTGAACCAGCTGCAACCTACTCCCCCCCTTGTCAGGGACTGTGCAGTGATGTAAAATTGTAGTACTAATGATGACTCATGCAGGAAAAAGAGACTTCCTCTTTCTACATATAGCTTAGAAGGATTTAGCTAGTCTGTTTTTAATCACGTGATGTCATAAACCTAATGGAAAACAGAAGAAATAACTGGGTAGAAAGGCAAAATGAGTAAATGTAAGTACACAGTGTTGTATAAAGTAATGACTGTAATATATTACGAGGATAAATGTTTTGATGGGAGGAGGGCTTCCTTAAGTGACATATGTGTCAGAGTGTGACAGCAATCTTTTACCAATGTTAGCACCACGCCGGATCCCTTCTCTGTCAGGCAGGGTCTCCAGCGTGTCTCTTCACTCACCCATGCTGCAGAGAGTTCTTCTTTTCTCCATGCTCTGCATGCTTTCAGTGGGTCCTCTAGCCACGTCCTTAGGTCACGCCAGCATGCGCTCTGGCCCTCTTAAAGGGTCAGCGCATGCACTTGCTATTTCCTCCCCAGCCAATGGCTGTGGGAAATTATGTATTTATTGCTTCCTCCCCACTGGGGAGGTGCCTGAGCAACCTTCCTGTTTACAGTCTATGTTGTGTAAAGTCACATACCTGTGCAAGTCCTGTTTGCTGCACCCAAGAGCAAATCCTGCCTGCTGCATTAGGATATGAACTTGGTCAGCTGCACTCTGATATAAGTTCTGCCTGCTGCTCCATTCAGTCTGTCCTTCAGGGTCTAGATGCTGCGTGACCGTTGGTCTGCCCTGGAGTGGCACCTGGCGTTCATCGGGATCCCAGTCTAACCTCACCATCAGAGACTCTAGTGAACAGTCTGGTGATCGTTTAGTCATGCCCCTCCAGGCTCTCCACGGTCTGTGGCACAGTGGTTCCACAAACCATGCCCATGACAACCATGAAGACACATACTGTAGGTCTACATTTTTTATATGCATTTATGAAATAAAAATGTGGTTTAGCAAAAATGATATGCTAGAATAAAACTATTTTATAGAATAAAAGATAGCAAAAATTTTTAATACCATTAAAATACTAAAGAAATGTAAGATAAGAATACATGGAGTTGTAGCTAGAATCAAATAAAATACTAGTTATTCTGTCACAAGCAATGTCCTTACTGACTGCCTCATTCAGTATTCACCATAACCTTGTCAGAGGGAGGACGGGAGATTTATTTTGTCGCCGTCCTATAATTGTTGCAGAGTTTGTGTTGGTCAGACGGCCTAATTTCATGCCATGTCCTATTTTTGTTAGCAGCTCTGTCAGGGAAATCACATATTCAGCTCTAATAGACAATTTGTTCCATCAATTTTGATTACACGTCGCCACAACTTGACCTTTTTAGTATTCTCTCCTTTGATATGCTACTTTTAACAATGCCCAAGAGTCTGAAAAACATTATTAATTAGCGGTCTGCACGTGGAAGGATTCTGCAGAGGTAAGAACTTAGAAGGCCAAAACTGTTATCATAAGGCGCTAAAGATAAATATTAAAGCAGTTACGGCAGACACTGAATCTTATTCTTTTAACAGTATCAGACAGAATGTCTCGGTAACTTACTGACCCAATGTTCCAAACTGGAAAATATTGTATAACCATTAGAGTTGAGCGAAATGGGTCGACCAAATTCAGAATACGCCGACTTTGGCTAAAGTCGGGTTTCGCCTATCGAAACCCGACCACAGCGTGAGGTCGGCCATGAGGTCGCCGACTTGAGCGCCAAAGTCGCGTTTCCCACAATGCTTCCTGCGCCTTTTCTCAACCAATCATCAAGGACGCACACTGTGGGCAATGCGATTACATAGGCCCCCACCATCTTAGAGAAGAGCATTCAAGTGATTGGATGGCTTTGTGTGGCATCACAGGGGCAATAAAAGCCCATGCCCGCCGACCGCCATCTTACTTCTGCTGATCGTAGCATAGGAAGAGGTTGCTGCTGCTGCTCGTTCTCAATAGGGAGAGTGTTTAGGCAGGAAAAGAAAAAAAAAGTGCTTCTACTGATAGCGATTTTCACTGTACAACACAACAGAACAGTGTGCAGTGACAGGGGAGGATATATTTGTGTGCAGCAGCTCTGTTGGTGATTAGGCTGCCTTATAAGGCTCCGCGATAGCTGCATTGCTGTTTGCACATTGCTGTGCAGAGTGCTTTTTTAAAAGTAAAAAAACTTTTATTCCTTTTCTCTGCACAGTTACCAAGCGTTCATTTTTTCACACTTTTGTGTGCAGCAGCGCTGGTGGTTATTAGGCTGCCTTATAAGGCTACCTGATAGCTGCACTGCTGTTTGCACACTGCTGTGCAGACTGCTTTTTTCAAAGCAAAAATACTTTTATTCCTTTTTTTCTGCACAGTAGTTACTGAGCGTAAATTTTTGCACACTCCGTATAGAGGTGTACGCTCCTCACACACTACCGTGTACCGGCTGGTATCACGGACAAATACATGCTATATGTGTGTGACTCCGCCAAAAAATACACAGAGATTAACATTTTTCCATACATACACCGTATAGAGGTGTCCGATTCTCAAACAGTATCAGATATCTGGTGTTCTTACTACGGTCACATCTACACAGAGTCAGTGTGTGTGTGTGACATTCTGTAAATACATATACAGACATTTCCAGTTCTCCATACACCATATTGAGCTGTCCGATTCTCAAACAGTATCGGATAGCTGCTGTTCACTTTACGGTCACATCTACACAGAGTCAGCGTGTGTGTGACATTCCATAAATACATACTGTATATGGATATTTCCATTACTCCATACACTGTATTGAGCTGTCTGATTCTCAAACAGTATTGTATATCTGCTCTTCTTATTACGGTCACATCTATACAGAGTCAGCGTGTGTGTGTGTGACACTCCGTAAATACATACACGGAGATTGATAGTTTCACAAACAACGTATACAGCTGTACACTTCTGATACAGTACCGTATATCTGCTTGTTGGAGTATGGTGAAATACATACTGGGTGAGCATCTGTGACTCACAAAATATATATGGAGATTTCACTTTTTACATACACCTTACACAGCTGTAGGCTCCTCATACAGTACCATTTCTCTTCTGGTATTTTTGGTACATTTTCCCAAACATGAGGAAGTATGGTGGAAGAGGCCATGGACGAGGGCGGTGGGGCGCAGCTGGTACTGATGGTGGTGGTGGGCCATCGGCTGGTTCTGGCAAAAGCACAATAACAGCTAAGGCAGGAGGTGTTGAGCCTGTGTCATCGTCTGGCACAAGAAAGCCTTTAAGATTCCCTTTTCTGGGAGTAGGTAAAGCACTTTTAAAGCCAGAGCATCAGGAACAGGTTTTGGCTTACATTGCCGAAACAGCCTCCTGCTCTATTGCCTCCTCTTCTGAAGTTACAAAAACTGCAAGCACAGAGTTGTCAGTGCAGGATTCTGGTCAGGAACAACACCTTTCCTTGTGTCCTTCACCCACACCAAAAGTGAGGGATGCCGCAGCACACACTTCATATTACTCCCTGGAGCTCCTTTCATATACCTTTCCTGGATTATTAAGTAAAATCTTGAATTCCCCAGTCCAAGATGAATCTGACATGGAGTGCACTGATGCACAGCCACTGCTAGATGATTCTGCTGGTACATTCACCCACAGCAATACATTGCCCTCGCAGTCTACTGAGCCCGAATCAGACCCTGATGAAACTCAGGTGCACCTTCCCGCATACTATACCACCTTACATGGTGACAGAGGAAGGTACAGAGGAAGGTGAAGATAACATTGAAGATGAGGTCATGGATGACCCAGTTGTTGACCCAGATTGGCATCCATTGGGGGAAGAGGGTGCCGGTGACAATAGGTCAGACTCAGAACAGGAGAAGGATCCGCAGCAGGCATCGTCATCGCAGCAGCGGTTATCCGGCAGGCCCTTAGCTGTCAAAAAACTTGGCAAGAAAACTAAAAGAGTTGCAGGACAGCTTGGCCGGATGGTCAAATTAGCACAGCATGCAAGCCCTGAAAATTTGTACCATAGTTGGAAGAGTGCAGTGTGACACTTTTTTGAACAAAATCCTACTGATGACACAAAGGTTATCTGTAAGAAGTGCCGAAGGACCTTTAGCAGAGGGAAAAATATACGAAATTTGAATACCAGTTGCATGCTTAGACATTTAACCAACATGCACTTACAAGCGTTGATGGACTACAAAACCTCAAGTAGCACATGTGCACCTGCTTCGACTGAAATTAGCCGGCAATGCTCCATCGCTTCACCCACTGTAAGGCCACCGCTAAGCACACCACCATCAAGAAATGTTGAGGTGTTGTCGATAGGCCAAAGCAGTCAGGGAATCACAATATTTTCGCTAGGAAACTCTGAATCTAGGCCATCAACACCCTCATCATCAGCAACCCCTTCTCAGTCCGTCAGGTCCAGCGTTAGTTCCCCCATATGCAGCTCTCAAGTCCAGCTCACCCTACCAGAGACTCTCAGTAGGAGAAGAAAGTACTCATACTCTCATCCGCATACACTGGCTTTGAACGCCTACATTGCCAAACTGATCTCATTAGAGATGATGCCCTTCCACTTGGTTGAAAGTGAAGCTTTCCGAGAGCTCATGGCCGACGTTGTCCTACGCTATGACCTACCCAGTCGGCACTTCTTTTCTCGAAAAGCCATCCCTGCCCTCCACCGGCATGTGAAAGAGCCCATTGTCCATACACTAAAACAATCAGTGAGTGCAAAGGTGCACCTCACAACAGATGCATGGGCCAGTAGGCATGACCAGGGCCATTACGTGTCCATCACTGCACACTGGGTTAATGTGGTGGATGCAAGCGCCACAGGGGACAGCAGCGGTGGAACACTGCTGCCTAGCCCACGGTGTAGGAAACAGTTGGCTGTAGGTGTTCGACCCTCCTCCTCCAGAAGCGAAACCTCGTCAACAGAGCACAGTTGCAAGAGCACTCTATCCACATCTGTCAGTGTTGTACACGAGGTGTCCCACTATCGAACAGCTAGTGGTAAGCGGCAGCAGGCTGTTTTAAAAATGATGTCTTTGGGCAACAGCAGACACACCGTGGAGGTACTGGCCGACTACTTGCATCGACAAACTGAGTCATGGCTGGGCAGTCTACATCTTGAGCCAGGCAAAGTAGTCAGTGATAATGGGCAGAATTTTGTGGCAGCCATAGCCATTGCCAAACTCACACATATACCTTGCCTGGCTCACACCTTGAACCTGGTGGTGCAGTGCTTCCTAAATAATTATCTAGAGTTAAAAGCCCTGCTCCATAAGGTGTGAAGACTGTGCTCGCACATCCGTCGCTCGACCGTCCACTCCAGTCGTATGCAGTAGCTGCAGTGATCACTCCACCTCCCCAAGCACCGCCTAATCATAGACGTTGCTACAAAATGGAACTCCACCATGCACATAGTTGAGAGGCTGTGGGAACAGAGGCAGACAGTAATGCATTTGTGGGAGGATACATGGGCAGGCAGTTTGAGGGCAGACATGGTGTTGTCGGGTATGCAGTGGTCAAAGCTGAAAGACCTCTATAAAGTCCTTCAGTGTTTTGAGGAATGCACATGGCTGGTAAGCGCAGATGACGCCATCATAAGCATGAGCATACCACTTATGCATCTGCTCATGGAAACTTTGATGCACATTAAGGATCAGGCGTCTGCAGCTGAGGAGCAACAGGAGGAGGAGGAGGGAAGCCTTGATGACAGTCAGCCATTGCCTAGTCAGGAAACTGTCGTGGATGAGGTGGAGGATGCTTCTCAGGGGGCAACAGAAAATGTGGGCGTGCCAAGGTCAGGTACAGGATTTGTACGTGACTGGAGGGATGTGGATTTGCCAGAAAATGCTCCTCCACCCACCACTGGCAGTGCAGCATTGACACCTGGAACACTGGCCCACATATGTGATTATGCCTTGCAGATCCTAAAATGGGAGCCCCGCATTGCCAAAATGATGAGGGATGATGACTACTGGTTGGCCAGGATCCTCGATCCATGCTATAAAGGCAAATTACACAACACCATGCCACAGGAGAACCTAGAGATAATATTGGCTAACAAACAAGCAACTCTGGTAAACCGTTTGTTTGAGGCATTCCCAGCACACAGCAGCGGATATGGCTCTCCCACGAGCCGTAGTGGGCAAGATGGAAGAGGTGTTCGTGGTGCACACAGCTGAACTGGCGTTGGAGACAGGGGTTTCCTGACCATGTTGTGGTCTGATTTCTCAAGTACCGCGCACACGACAGCTAGTACAGAATCGATTGCAATTGACAGGAGACAGCAGTTGTCAACTATGGTTACGAACTACTTCTCCTCCCATATCGAGGTTCTCCCTCATAGGTCATTCCCCTTTGATTATTGGGCCTCAAAACTGGACACATGGACTGAATTGGCACAATATGCCTTACAGGAGCTCGCTTGCCCTGCTGGTAGTGTGCTATCTGAAAGAGTCTTCAGTGCTGCTGGATCAATCCTGACAGAAAAAAAGACCCATCTGTCGACCCAAAATGTTGATGATCTAACCTTCATTAAAATGAACCATGCATGGGTTTCAAAGGATTTTGTCCCACCTTCCTCTGATAACACAAAGGTTGCCAGAGAAAAGTCTCGCTTTTGTCCTCCTCTTCCTCAGACTTCTCCAATTCCTCCATTTGCAGCAGCTGCAACTCCAGCCTACACATCAACATATGCCATTCTTTAAACCTCCCTAACTGGGCTGCCCCCCAGGACCGGGGACACCACCTGCCGCATCCGGGCAAGTGCAGTTGCCCTGAACAGGTGTGTGGCCCCACCCTTCGGCAATAGCACTGGCACAGGGCCTCTCATAGTACAATAAAGTGTCTCTGACGGTGGGGGGCCCACTCGCCATCAGACACACTGGCGTACTATGAGGGGCCCTGTGCCAGTACAGGCGCCCACGAGTGGGTCCCCCCTGCTTGCTCAGGAACACAGCACTTGCAATACTTACCTCTCCCTGCTCCACCGCTGTGTAGTCTGGCCAGTTAAACCCTTCACAGGGGCGGCCACTACAAATTTGGTGTGCTGATCGATGATGGTTAAGATGTAGCTATGTCCTGTCCTACTGGCCTCTACCTTCAGATTACCAATGGCTACCATTTGTAATGGACGTCAAGTCACAATCGGATGCAGTGGTGCTTTCTGACCACCTTTCACAGTTTTGATAGTCACAGACGTGTGACATTCTTGCCACCATTTTTCAGTGTCTCCTCTCATGGCAATCCAATAGAATCCCCTATGGCCTGTGGCTTCTGTGTTTTGCACTCCAAAATGACCAGACAGATCGTGATAGACAGTGAGGACCATGTCTACAGCTCTCCCTGTGATCACAATTTGATGGAGACGAGTAACGGTGATGGGATTGACGCTACTGCGATACAGCAACCCTTTCTTCACTAATTTGTGTTTTAGCTGTATCCACAGTAAAAGTTATTGAGGGTCAGCATCGCCTCTGCGAATTCTCCCGGGAGGTTTTCCCGTGATTAGTAATCCCAACATTTCTGAAATCACTCGACTTTCCCTCTGTACTTTTATCCATTTAGCTCCCTCTAGCGGAGAGTCTGGACTGGCTGACTGACACTGAAATATATATGAAGATTTCAAAGTACTCCAACACTGTATACTGTATTACGGTCAAATCCATAGTGAGTGGGCGTCTGAGGGTGACTACGGAAATATATACGCAGATTTAAATTGTACCCTATAATATATATACACTTGCTATCTGCTTATCCTGTACCTTTTTTCAACATTTTGCATTATGCTCAAATCCAGACTGAGTGAGCTTGTGAGGGAGACTCCGGAAATAGATCCCAAGATGTAAAATTTGACCAACACTGGAAAAAGCTGTACGCTAATGATACAGTACCCTTTTTGGCTATTTAGATTTTGGTGTAATCCATACTGATCCTGTGAATGTCTGTCTGTAACTCCAGAAATATATTTGTAGATTTAAGATTACCCCAACACTGTATACAGCTGTACGCTTGTGATACCTTACCCATTTACTACTTTTTATATAGTGGTCTAATCCATACAGAGCCAGTGAGAGTCTGTTTATGACTCTGGAAATTTATACTGAGATTTACAATGACCCCTACACTCTATACAGCTGTACGCTTCTGATCCATTACCCTTTTACTACTTTTTATATTGTGTAATCCATACTGACCCTGAAAGCATCTGTGTCTGCCTCCTGAAATAAATAAGGAGATTTATAATGTTTAAACAATACTATATCTACCTTGTATCTGGTGATACAGTAACCTTTTTATACTTTTTATATTCTTGGCTAATGCATACTGGGACTGAGAGCATCTGTGTCTGCCTCCTGAAATTTCTACGGAGATTTAGAATGTTTAAACTATACTATATATACCTAGTATCTGGTGATACTGTACCCTTTTTCAAGTTTTTAGATTATTGTCTAATCCATACTGAGCCTGTGAGCATATGTGTCTGCCTCCTGAAATACATACGGAGATTTTTTTGATTTTAAGTATACTATATATACCTTGTATCTGTTGATCCAGTACCAATGTGCCCAAAATTCATCCTCCACCCACCACTCAAAGTGCATCATTGACACCTGGAACATGGCCCACATGTGTGATTATTTCTTGCGGATCTTCTTTTTATACTATGGTGTGATCCATACTGAGCCTGTGAAAGACTGTGTTACTCTTGAAATATATATGTAGATCGCCAAATGACCCCAACACTGTATACAGCAGTACGCTTGGGATCCATTCCCCTTTTCCTGCTTTTTATATTGTTGTGTAATCCATACTGGGCCTCAGAGCATCTGTGTTTGCCTCCTGAAATAAATACGGAGATTTTGAACGTTGAAACTATACTATATATACCTTGTATCTGGTGATACTGTACCCTTTTTCTACTTTTTAGATTGTTGTCGAATCTATACTAGCCATGACAGCGTCTGTGTCTGCCTCCTCAAATATATACGTAGATTTATAATGTTGAAACTATACAATATATCCCTGTTATCTGGTGTTAAAATGAAACGCCACACAGGACCGGGGGTTACTCAGTATCGGGCCTTTCAGGCTCTTTTAAGGGGGAAGTATGTCGCGGTGGTGATTGGGACCCGGTCTGTGGCCCTGGGTGTCCAATAAAGAAGATGACAGTTCAGATGAGGGGGAAGGTGGTATGATAATTAATTTGGAAAAGGGGGATTCTGACGCAACCTGTGGTAATCGGCTAGGGTAGCCGACGCTGCAATGCAGATCCTCTGGGCCGCTGTTAAAGCAGCCAAGATGTTGAAGCTCTCCAAGGGCAGAGCTGTATCCCAGGGCAGTTGAGATGGTGTTTGTGAGCCGTTCATGGTGATGGTGAGTGTAGCGTGTGTAGCTGGCGAGTTGTAAAAGACACCAAGGACACAGTTGAGTGCAGTTTCTGAGTTTTTCCTCAAAAATGTTGTGCACAAGATGACCCGCTTGGTACTGTGTCATCTGAGGGAGGGGTCCGGTAAACTTCAAGGTAGATCAGGAGCACCTGTTCAAGACTCCTGTTTGTGTATCCTTTCTAGGCCGTGTCTCTGCGCTGATCTCTCCCTTCCTTCCTGCTGTGCGCCTTTGCAAGCAGTGTCCCAAGCCAGCAGCCAAGGATCACATCGGGCGACGTGGGTCAGGCTCCGGGGTCCTTTATTCCAACTGCTGCCTTTTTGAGTATTTAATGTGGTTGCGACTGAGGCACTTAAAGTTACCTCAGCCTCTGTCTTTCTAGATGAGCCCTGTATTTATCCACTACCTTCAGGAGCCACCTTCCCCAATGAGGCCTGGTCTTTCCTTCTCCAGAAATTGGCTTCACAGGTGGCTTATTGCACTTCCTGTGCCCCAAGAACCCCTTCCTTCCAGTCTAGGAGCTTGGACAAGATTTTTCTCTCTTCTCTGTCCCTCAGCCCTCTCACAGCAATCCTGTGCTTACTCTGTCCTGTCACTGACTGACAACTCTCTAGAAACATCCATTTACCTCAGACTAGCTCCACCCACCAACTGTCACCTTGCTCTCTCTGATTGGATGCCCACAATCATTCCACTAACTAAGCTCCTCCCACTGCACCTACCTTCCACACTAACCCCCACCACCCTTTCCTAGTCAGTCTTGGATGAGGCCATCCTCCTGCCGGGTACACCCAGAAAGCACTGACTAACTAGTGTGTGTGGAGTGCAGGGTTAGGAGTCCTGAGTGGTAATCCCTCCCTACCTGAGGGTGGGATACCACACCTTTGGATGAGGTGCAGTACCTCTGTGGTGACTGTACCCTCAGGGGCACCATAGTACCCTTTCTCAACTTTCAATATTGTTGTCGGATCCATACTGGGCCTGAGAGCATCTGTGTTTGCCTCCTGAAATGTATACGGAGATTCAGTATGTTTAAACTATACTATATATTCCTTGTATCTAGTGATACTGTACCCTTTTGCAAATTTTTATATTATTGTCTAATCCATACTGAGCCTGTGACCATCTGTGTCTTACTCATGAAATATATATGGAGATTTACAATTATCCCTAGACTGTATAGAGCTGTATGCTTCTGAAACAGTACCATATATCTGCTGGTATTTTGAGTCCATTTTCACAAAAATTGTTAAGTATGGTGGAAGATGCCGTGGACATGGGTGTGGGGGGCCAGCTTGTACTGATTGTGGTGGTGCATCTGCTGGTAGTGCCAAAAGCACAATAGCAGCTAAGGCAGGAGGTGGTGAGCCTGCATCATCGTCTGGCACAAGAAGGCCTTTAAGGCTCCCTTTTCTGGGAGTAGGTAAACTGCTTTTAAAGCTGGAGCATCAGGAACTGGTTTTGCCTTATATTGCCGAAAAAACCTCCAGCTCTATCGCCTCCTCTTCTGAAGTTTAAAAAAATGCAAGCACTGAGTCGTCAGTGTAGGCTTCTGGTCAGGAACCACCCCTTTCCTTGTCTCCTTCACCCCACTAAAAGTGAAGGATGTGACAGCCCACACTTCAGATTATTCCATGGAGCTTTTTTCACATGCCATGCCTGTGTTATGAAGTGAAATTCTGAATTCCCCAGTCCAACATGAATCAGAGATGGAGTGCACTGATGCACAGCCACTGCTAGATGATTCTGCTGGTACATTGACCCACAGCTCTACATTCCCCTCACACTCTACAGAGCCAGAATGTGACACTGATGAAACTTCCTGCATACTATACCACCTTACATGGTGACACAGAGGAAGTTGCAGATGAAAGTGCCGGTTCCCTGAGCAGGTGGGGGGTCCTACTCGTGGGCAACGGCAGTGGCACAGGGCCCCTCGTAGTACGCAAAAGTGTCTCTGCCGGTGGGAGGGCCCACTCACCGTCAAACATACCATTGTACTATGAGGGGCCCTGTGCCAGTGCCGTCGCCCACGAGTGGGCCCCCCATGCTTGCTCAGGGTCACAGCACTTGCAATACTTACCCCTCCCTGCTCCACCGCCGTGACGTCTTCCTCCTTTCCTAACAGTGACATTCAGGTTAGGGAGCGTGATGACATCACGTCTGCATGCCCTCTACCGAAACAGTACAAGTGCAGAGAGCTTGAAGATGGCAATGCTGAGGAGTCCAGAGTAGAGCAGTGCCCAGCGAGGAGAGGTATTTTATTTTTTAAATGTTGGGAGCATTTTTTGGGGAGCAATATACACTGGAGAATGATATATGGGGCCCATCATACACTGGAGCATCATCCATTTGGCCCATCATATACTGGAGCATTCTAAATGGGGGACATCAGACAATGGAGCAGTATATACGGGGCCCATTAAACACTGGAGCATTAGAAATGGGGCCCATTATATATGGAGCATTATTTGGGCCCATAAGACAGTGGAGCATCATCATCCATGGGGACCAACATATACTGTAGCATTATGTGGAGCTCATCATATACTGTATGGAACATTATATGGGACCAATTATTCTGTGTGGAGAAATACATGGGGCTTATTATTCTTTATGGCGCACAAGGTGATGGCCATAACACTGTATGGATTAATATACTGTCCGTTTTTTGAGCTATTGTAGAATTTAAAATAGATATCAGTCATGTTACGTAAGCAGTGAAGTATTTTTCATTGTACTATACCTATATTTCTGTGCAGTATCGGAGCATTATGAATTGTGGTATGTGTTAAAAGGGGGCACTGATACTATTTGGCCCAGGGCACATGAAAACCTGCCGCCAGCCCTACCCCCCCCCACAACTTTAGACAAATAACCCCTAGTTTTCAATGCGTAACTATTAGTATAAAGTAAATTAAGGTTGACAAGCTTAAGTAAGAAGAATTGATGTCGTTGGCATTGAAATGGGCACTGCAGGTGTGTTTACTGTCCTCCACTCCCTGCCTACTTTGCTTCCCCATTGTCTTGCATTGGGTTTCCTGTTTCAGTCGGACCCCGACTTTTCCCTATAGTCGGCCGATTTAATTCGACCCGACTTTTAAGAAAGTCAGGTTTCATGAAACCCGACTCGATCCAAAAAAAGGCAAAGTCGTTCATCTCTAATAACAGGGGGCCCACTTGTTGGCGACGGCACTGGCACAGGGCCCCTCATAGTACGCCGATTCTACTATGAGGGACCTTGTGCCAGTACCGTTGCCAAACAGTGTGCCCACCCATCTGTGCAGGGCAATGGCACTCACACGGGTGCGTGCGCCAGGTGGTGACCCCGGCCCTGTGGGGGGAGGCAGCCCAGTTAGGGAGGTGGAAAAATTGGCATATGTTGATGTTGGACATTCAGCAGCTGCAAATGGAGTAATTGGAGAAGTCTGCGGAAGAGGAGGACAAAAGCAAGCCATTTTTCTGGCGACCTACGTGTCAGCAGGGGAGGGTGGGACAAAATCCTTTGAAACCCATGCATGGTTCATTTTAATGAAGGTTAGATCATCAACATTTTGGGTCGACAGACGGGTCCTTTTTTCTGTCAGGACTGATCCAGTAGCACTGAAGACTCGTTCAGATAACACACTACCAGCAAGGCAAGCGAGCTCCTGTAATGCATATTGTGCCAATTCAGGCCAGGTGTCAAGTTTAATGGCCCAATAGTCAAAGTGGAATGACCGGTGAGGGAGAACATCGATATGGGAGGAGAAGTAGTTTGTTACCATAGTTGACAACTGCTGTCTTCTGTCACTTTCGATCGATGCAGTATTACCAGTCATGTGAGCGGTACTTGAAAAATAAGTCCACAACATGGTCATGAAACCCCAGTGTCCAACGCCTCTTCGGCTGTGTGCACCACGAACACCTCTTCGATGTTGCCACCTACGGTTTGTTGGAAAAACATCACCGCCGCTGTGTGCTGGGAATGCCTCAAGCAAATGGTTTACCAGAGTTGCTTGTTTGTTAGCCAATATTAGCTCTAGGTTCTCCTGTGGCATGATGTTTTGGAATTTGCCTTTATAACGTGGATCCAGGATGCTGGCCAACCAGTAGTCGTCATCGTGCAACATTTTGGCAATGCGGGGGTCCCGGATCTGCAAGGCATAATCAGACATGTGGGCCAATGTTCCAGGTGTCAATGATGCACTGCGAGGGCTGGGTGGAGGTGCACTTTCTGGCAAATCCACATCCCTCCAGTCACGCACAAACCCTGTACCTGACCTTGCCACGCCAAAATTTTTTCTTGCCCCCTGAGAAGCATCCTCCTCCCCAAAATAATCATCCCCATCATACTCCTCCTCCTCCTCTTCCTCTTCTTCCTCCACCTCGTCCACGAGACTTCCCTGACCAGAAAATGGCTGACTGTCATCAAGGCTTCCCTCCTCCTCTTCCTCCTCGGCTGCAGATGCCTGCTCCTTAATGTGCGTCAATGTTTGCAAGAGCAGACGCATAGGTGGGATGCTCATGCTTATGATGGCGTTGTCTGCGCTTACCAGCCGTGTGCATGCCTCAAAACACTGAAGGACTTTACAGAGGTCTTTCAGCTTCGACCACTGCACACCAGACAACTCCATGTCTGCCTGAAAACTTCTTGCCCGTGTATCCTCCCACAAAGGAATTACAGCCTGCCTCTGTTCGCACAACCTCTGAACCATGTGCAGGGTGGAGTTCCACCTTGTTGCAACGTCGATAATTAGGCGGTGCTTGGGAAGGTGGAGCAATCGCTGCAGCTTCTGCATACGACTGGAGTGTACGGGCGACCGGCAGATGTGCGAGCACAGTCTTCGCACCTTATGGAGCAGGGGTGTTAACTCCGGATAATTATTGAGGAAGCACTCCACCACCAGGTTCAATTTGTGAGCCAGGCAAGTTATGTGTCTGAGTTTTGAAAGGGCTATGGCTGCCACAAAATTCCGGCCGTTATCACTAACTACCTTGCCTGCCTCAAGATGTAGACTGCCCAGCCATGACTCAGTTTGTCGCTGCAAGTAGTCGGCCAGTACCTCTGCGGTGTGTCTGTCGCCCAAACACATCATTTTCAACACAGCCTGCTGATGCTTACCACTAGCTGTTCAATAGTGGGACACCGAGGGTGCAACACTGGCAGCTGCGGATGGAGTGCTCATGCGACTGCGCTCTGTGGACGAGCTTTTGCTTCTGGAGGAGGAGGGTCGACCGCCTACAGCCAACTGTTTCCTATACCGTGGGCTAGGCAGCACTGTCCCACCGCCGCTGTCCCCTGTGGACCCTGCATCCACCACATTAACCCAGTGCGCAGTGATGGACACGTAAAGGCCCTGGCCATGCCTACTGGACCATGCATCTGTTGTGAGGTGCACCTTTCCACTCACTGATTGCTTGAGTGCATGGACAATGCGGTCCTTCACATGAATGTGGAGGGCTGGGATAGCTTTGCGAGAAGAGAAGTGCTGACTGGGTAGGTCATAACGTGGTACTGTGTAGGCCATGGGTTTGCATAAAGCTTCGCTTTCAACCAACTGGTAGGGCATCATCTCTAACGAGATTAGTTTGGCAATGTGGGCGTTCAAACCCAGTGTACGCGAATGAGAGGATGAGTACTTTCTTGTCCTGCTCAGAGTCTCTGGTAGGGTGAGCTGGACTTGAGAGCTGCATATGGTGGAACTAGCGGGGGACATGGCGGACTGAGAGAGGGTTGATGATGGTGATGGAGTTGGTGTTCTTTCTGATTGCCTAGATTCAGTCTTTAGTAGCAATAATATTGTGATTCCCTGACTGCTTTGGCCTTGCGACGACACCTCAGCATTTGCTGCTGGTGGTGTGCTAACCGGTAGGCTTACAGTGGGGGAAACGATGTAGCATTGCTGACTACCTTCATTGGGAGCAGTTGCACATGTGGTTCGTGAGGTTTGGTAGTCCGTCCACGCTTGCAAGTGCATGGTGGTTAAATGTCTAAGCATGCAACTGGTATTCAAATTTCTCAGATTTTTCCCTCGGCTAAAGGTCTTTGCGCACTTCTTACAGATAACCTTTGCCTGATCATTAGGATTTTGTTCAAAAAAGTGCCACACTGCACTCTTCCTACTATGGAAGACATTTTGAGGCCTTGCACGCTGTTCTAATTTGACCGTCTGGCCAAGCTGTCCTGCAACTCTTTTGGTTTTTGTAACCTGTTTTTGGACTGCTCCGGGCCTGCCAGATAACAGCTGTTGTGATGTCGATGCCTGCTGCGGATGCTCCTCCTCCTCTTCTGAGCTATTGGCATTGGCACCCTCTTCCCCAATGGATGCCAATCTGGGTCAACAACTGGGTCATCCATCGCCTCCTCTTCAATGTCATGTGCACCTTCCTCTGTGTCACCATATAAGGTGGTATAGTATGTGGGAAGGGGCACCTGAGTTTCATCAGGGTCAGATTCTGGCTCAGTACACTGCGAGGACAATGTAGTGCTCTGAGTGAATGTACCAGCAGATAAATCTAGCAGTGGCTGTGCATCAGTGCACTCCATATCAGATTCTTCTTGGACAGGGTAATTCACGATTTGACTTGATAACCCAGGCATGGTATGTGAAAAGAGCTCCATGGAGTAATCTGTAGTATGGCCAGCCACATCCTTTACTTTTGGTAGGGGTGAAGGACACAAGGAAAGGTGTGGTTCCTGTCCATGAGCCTCCAATGACGACTCAGTGCTTTTATTTTTTGAAAGTTCAGAAGAGGAGGCGATAGAGCTGGAGGCTGTGTCAGCAATGTAAGCCAAAACTTGTTCCTGAAGCTCCGGCTTTAAAAGCGGTTTACCTACTCCCAGGAAAGGGAGCCTTCAAGGCCTTGTGGAGCCAGACGATGATGCAGGCTCAACACCTCCTGCATTAGGTGCTATTGTGCTTTTGCCACTACCAGCAGATCCACCAGCACCACCAACACCATCATTACCAGCTGGCAACCCCCGCCTACTTCCATGGCCTCTTCCAACACACTTCCTCATTTTTGGGAAAATGCTGAAATTGGATGGTGTATAAAATGTCTATATAGGACTGGGGAGAATTTGAATCTCCCTACAGACTTGAGGACACTGAACTATTATCTCAGTGTAGATTACACCTCAATATAGATTACACCTCAATATAACAGGCTGAAATTGGATGGTGTATAAAATGTCTATATAGGACTGAGGAGAATTTGAATCTCCCTAGAGATTTTAGCAAGCTGACAATGATGCTCTCAGTCCCAAGTATGGCAGCAGGCAGCCTAATAAGCAGGACTGCTGCACACAAAAGTGTGGAAAAATGAACGCTTGGTAACTGGGCAAAAAAGAGGATGAAAAGTATTTTTGCTTTTAAAAAAGCAGTTTGCACAGCAGTGTGAAAACAGCAATGCAGCTATCAGGGAGCCTTTTAAGGCAGCCTAATAACCAACAGAGCTGATGCACCAAAATATAACCTCCCCTTGCACTGCACACTAACTGGTGTGTTGTACAGGCAAAATCGCTAGCAGCAGTAGCAGCAGTTTTTTGTATCTTCTTCCCTGCCTAACGCTCTCCCTACAGAATCAGCAGCAGAAGCAGCAGCAGCTCTCCCTATTCTGAGATCAGCAGAAGTAAGATGGCGGTCGGCATGCACGCCCTTTTATATCCCCTGTGACGCCACACAAAGCAAGCCAATCACTTGCATGCCCTTCTCAAAGATGGTGGTGACCACTGCCTATGTCATCGCGTTGCCCACAGTGTGCGTCCTCCATCATTGGCTGAAAAAGGGCGCTGGAAGCATCTTTTGAAACGCGACTTTGGCGCTCTGGTCGCCGACCTTGTGGCCGACCTTAGCTATGGTCGGGTTTCGTTTCATGAAACCCGAATTTTGCGAAAGTCGGCGACTTTTGAAATTGACCGACCCATTTCGCTAAACTCTACTGCATACTACCTCTTCGTCAAATTCTCGAATGCTGCTTGGCTGGCCCCCTCTTTCCAAGCCAACAGATTCAGAGAACAGAAGTAGAGATGGCTCCTGTTCAGGGATCTCTGACTGCCTGGGCAATTTGGCAGGTGGTGAAGAGACAAATGGGTGCTCTTCAGTGCTCTGGACCTGAGAGGATCTGGAACTAATTGAAGTCGATGCGTTAGCTGCCATCCATCCGACAGCGGCTCCAATTTGTTCGTCCCACAGTAGTGGGGTACGGCGAGCTCCTACAAAGCTGCGCATAAAGGACTGTTCCCTGGGAAAACTGGGGGATGCTGAGTCACTGGTGCCCGCAGCAGGCACAGAATCTCCACAACCTCTCCCTACAGAAACTCCACGCCCATGACCACGTGCCTTACTCCCTGCCTTCTTTATCTTGGTAGACTAATAAAGATAGGCAGAAAAGTACTAAGGGCTTAGTGTGCTTATTCCTGAACAGCTGCTAACAGGTATAAGAAACACTAATTTTATAAAGTGTGGACTAGGCTTTAATATGAGCTAATGTGGCCTACACAACTGTAAAGTGGAGTGTTTGGTGAACTTTATTAACTTTTTTTTTCTCAAAAAGACACTGGATGTGCCCAAAGATGTAAAACCGATAGTATCACAAACTTTTTGTAGCTACAGTTGTGGCCAAAAGTATTGACACCTTTGCAATTCTGTCAGATAATACTCAGCTTCTTCCTGAAAATGATTGCAAACACAAATTCTTTGGTATTATTATCTTCATTTAATTTGTCTTAAATGAAAAAACACAAAAAGAATTGTCCTAAAGCCAAATTGGATATAATTCCACAACAAACATAAAAAAGACGGTGGACAAAAGTATTGGCACTGTTCGAAAAATCATGTGATGCTTCTCTAATTTGTGTAATTAACAGCACCTGTAACTTACCTGTGGCACCTAACAGGTGCTGGCAATAACTAAATCACACTTGCAGCCAGTTGACATGGATTAAAGTTGACTCAACCTCTGTCCTGTGTCCTTGTGTGTACCACATTGAGCATGGAGAAAAGAAAGAAGACCAAAGAACTGTCTGAGGACTTGAGAAACCAAATTGTGAGGAAGCATGAGCAATCTCAAGGCTACAAGTCCATCTCCAAAAACCTGAATGTTCCTGTGTCTACCGTGCGCAGTGTCATCAAGAAGTTTAAAGCCCATGGCACTGTGGCTAACCTCCCTAGATGTGTACGGAAAAGAAAAATTGACAAGAGATTTCAACGCAAGATTGTGCGGATGTTGGATAAAGAACCTCGACTAACATCCAAACAAGTTCAAGCTGCCCTGCAGTCCGAGGGTACAACAGTGTCAACCCGTACTATCCGTCGGCGTCTGAATGAAAAGGGACTGTATGGTAGGAGACCCAGGAAGACCCCACTTCTTACCCCGAGACATAAAAAAGCCAGGCTGGAGTTTGCCAAAACTTACCTGAAAAAGCCTAAAACATTTTGGAAGGATGTTCTCTGGTCAGATGAGACAAAAGTAGAGCTTTTTGGGCAAAGGCATCAACATAGAGTTTACAGGAGAAAATAGAGGCATTCAAAGAAAAGAACATGGTCCCTACAGTCAAACATGGCGGAGGTTCCCTGATGTTTTGGGGTTGCTTTGCTGCCTCTGGCACTGGACTGCTTGACCGTGTGCATGGCATTATGAAGTCAGAAGACTACCAACAAATTTTGCAGCATAATATAGGGCCCAGTGTGAGAAAGCTGGGTCTCCCTCAGAGGTCATGGGTCTTCCAGCAGGACAATGACCCAAAACACACTTCAAAAAGCACTAGAAAATGGTTTGAGAGAAAGCACTGGAGACTTCTAAGGTGGCCAGCAAGGAGTCAAGACCTGAATCCCATAGAACACCTGTGGAGAGATCTAAAAATGGCAGTTTGGAGAAGGCACCCTTCAAATATCAGGGACCTGGAGCAGTTTGCCAAAGTAGAATGGTCTAAAATTCCAGCAGAGCATTGTAAGAAACTCATTGATGGTTACCGGAAGCGGTTCGTCGCAGTTATTTTGGCTAAAGGTTGTGCAACCAAGTATTAGGCTGAGGGTGCCAATACTTTTGTCTGGCCCATTTTTGGAGTTTTGTGTGAAATGATCAGTGTTTTGCTTTTTGCTTCATTCTCTTTTGTGTTTTTTCATTTAAGACAAATTAAATGAAGATAATAATACCAAAGAATTTGTGTTTGCAATCATTTTCAGGAAGAAGCTGAGTATTATCTGACAGAATTGCAGGGGTGTCAATACTTTTGGCCACAACTGAATGTACTGTATGTCTATATGTATGTATTGTATGAATGTATTGTATGTAGTATGTAGTATGTATGTAGTATACCTGTAGCATGTTTTATGTATGTTGTATGTATGTATGTAGTATGTATGTATGTATGCTGTATGAATGTAGTATATATGTAGTATATATGTAGTATGTATGTATGCTGCATGAATGTAGTATATATGTAGTATATCTGTAGCATGTTTTATGTATGTTGTATGTATGTATGTATGCTGTATGAATGTAGTATATATGTAGTATGTATGTAGTATGCATGTTGTATAAATGTAGTATATATGTAGTATGTATGTATGTATGAATGTTGTATATATGTAGTATGTATGTAGTATGTATGTATGTTGTATGAATGTGGTATATATGCAGTATGTATGTCGTATATCTGTAGCATGTTTTATGTATGTTGTATGTATGTATGTAGTATGTATGTATGCTGTATGAATGTAGCATATATGTAGTATGTATGTAGCATGTATGTTGTATGAATGTAGTATATATGTAGTATATATGTAGTATGTATGTATGTATGAATGTTGTATATATGTAGCATGTATATAGTATGTATGTATGTTGTATGAATGTAGTATATATGTAGTATGTATGTATGTATGTATGTTGTATGAATGTTATATATATGTAGTATGTATGTATGCTGTATGAATGTAGTATATATGTAGTATATATGTAGTATGTATGTATGCTGTATGAATGTAGTATACATGAAGTATGTATGTAGTATGTTTTTATGCTGTATGAATGTAGTATATATGTAGTATGTATGTAGTATGTATGTATGTTGTATGAATGTAGTATATATGAAGTATGTATGTAGTATGTATGTTGTTTTTTTTTACATTCAACACATTAGCCGGATGATGGGACTACTACTGTCCCATCATTGGCTAATGTGTCAATCACTGTCATTGTAGCAGGCATCGCCCGATGGGCCCGCACAGAACCCCGGCAGCCGGAACAGACCCCCGACAGCCGGCACAGACCCCCGGCAGGCCCATACAGACCTCCGGCAGCCGGCACAGACCCCCCCGGCAGCCGGCACAGACCCCAGGCTGGCCCGTACAGACCCCCGGCAGCCGGCATAGACCCCCGGCAGGCCCGCACTGACCGCGCATCATGATGACATTATTTCAGCAGCCAATCACAGCCACAACAGTGGCTCATTGCATTATGGGAACTTCTGATTCCGGTATTCGATATTGAAAAAATATCGGTACTCGGTATCGGAATTCCGATACAGCGAATATCGGCCGATACCCGATATTTGCAGTATCGGAATGCTCAACACTAGTCATTACCAAAATTCTCAATTCTGAGATAAAATCTGTATTCAGTGAAGACTTTTCCTTTACTGAGACTGGAGATGACAGTTGCTACTGATACAATCTTATGTAGATAGGAGGTAGAGGAGGAGGGTGGAACTCTTTCTCTGATATCTCCCTTCTTCCATCTACATAGAATTGTATCAGTAGCAACATTCATCAGGGCTGGCGTCAGCACCCGGCAAGTGCCGGGGCCCTGGCGAGATGGGGGGGCCCACTCATGCTGTCTAGGATACCCGCTGCCATGCCCCCCATGCACCGACCCCATCCTCACCCAGTCGCCCTCCCAGAGAGTCCCACCGCAGCCTGCAATGATGTCCCAGACTGTTCTGTGAGCACAGGACCTGTGATGAGGTCACAGGAGGGAGTCAGGGGGTCACATGATCAGGGGCCTCAGTGTATGCAGGACGCTGCAGTGCTGGTGGTCGTCATGGTGCTGAATGAGGAAAGTTTATGTGTGTGGTCAGGAGGGGTTTACAGGGGGATGTAGCAGAGCTGTGTGTGTACGGAGCAGAAATGTGTGTGTACGGAGCACAGCTGTGTGTGTATGGAGCAGAGCTGTGTGTGTACAGAGCAGAGCCGTGTGTTTGTACGAGGTGTACGGAGCAGAGCCGCATGTGTAAAAGGTGTAGGGATCGGAGCCGCGTGTGTACGAGGTGTACGGAGCGGAGCCGCATGTGTATGATGTGTGCGGAGCAGAGCCGCATGTGTACGAGGTGAACGGAGCGGAGCCGCGTGTGTACGAGGTGTACGGAGCAGAGCTGCATGTGTACGAGGTGTACGGAGTGGGGCCGCATGTGTATGATGTGTGCGGAGCAGAGCCGCATGTGTACGAGGTGAACGGAGTGGAGCCGCGTGTGTATGAGGTGTACGGAGCAGAGCTGCGTGTGTACGAGGTGTACGGAGCGGAGACACGTGTCTACGAGGTGTACGGAGCGGAACCAAGTGTGTACGAGGTGTATGGTGCGGAGCCCCGAGCCGTGTGTGTACGAGATGTACGGAGAGGAGTCGTGTGTGTACGAGGTGTATGGAGCAGAGCTGTATGTGTACAAGGTGTACGGAACGGATCCGTATGTGTACGAGGTGTACGGAGCTGAGCTGTGTGTTTACGGAGCAGAGCTGAGTGTGTACGGGGTGCATGGAGTAAAGCTGTGTGTACAAGGTGTATGGAGCGGAGCCAAGTGTGTACGAGGCATACAAACTGGAACCGTGTATGTATGAGGTGAGCGGAGCCATGCGTGCATGATATTTATGGTGAGGAGCATCCATACCTCCCAACCGTCCCGGATTCAGTGAGACAGTCCCAATTTTGAGAGAGAGACTGCACCAGCCGGGAACTTACTTTTCCCGCGGACACAGAAGTACAAGATAGATCCCCAAGGAGCACTTTAAAACTCGCACATGACGTTCTACCGGAAGTGACGTGCTGGAAGCTGACTGGAAATGAGGTAATTTCGGGAGGAGATTTTGACGGAACCATGGAGGCACTTCAGGGAATGCTTCAGATCCATCACCGTGTCCTCTTCCAACAGCGCAAACAGCGGGATCGCCTTGGAATCGAGGATGCCAGCCATGTGAGCGGATCATGATATGTCCTGCATTGGGCGGCTCAGGTGGGCACTACAATGGGAGCCGGGCTGCTATGGTATCATTATAGAATATTTCTCTCTCTGTTTGTTTCTCTATCTCTGTTCTTTCTTTCTCTCTAATCTTTTTTTCTTTCTCTCTCTGTTCTTTCTCTCTCTCTGTTCTATCTTTCTCTTTCTTTCTCTCTCTGTTCTTTCTTTCTTTCCAATCTTTCTTTCTCTCTCTCTGTTCTTTCTTTCTTTCCCCTTTTTTTCTCTCTTTTCTTTCGTTCTTTCTTTCCCCTCTTTCTTTCTTTCTCTCTCTGTTCCTTCCCCTCTTTCTTTCTCTCTACCACTCTGTTCTTTATTTCTTTCCCCTCTTTCTTTTCTCTCTCTCTCTGCTGTTTTTTCTGTCCACTCTTTCTTTCTCTCGCTCATCTTTCTTTATTTCTTTCCCCTCTTTCTTTCTTTCTCTCTCCCTCTCTGTTCTTTTTCCCCTCTTTCTTTCTTTCTCTCTGTTCTTTTATTCTGTCCACTCTTTCTTTCTCTCTGTTCTTTTTCTTTCTCTCTGTTCTTTCTTTCCCCTCTTTCTTTCTCTCTCTGTTCTTTCTTTCCCCTCTTTCTCTTTCTCTCTGTTCTTTCTTTTGCTCTGTTCTTTCTTTCTTTTTTCTTTCTTTCCTCTCTTTCTCTCTCTCTGTTCTTTCTTTCTCTCTCACTCTATGTTCTTTCTCTCTGTTCTTTCTTTCCCATCTTTCTTTCTCTCTCTGTTCTTTCTTTCTTTCCTTCCCCTCTTTCTTTCTCTCTCTCCCTCTCTGTTCTTTTTCCCCTCTTTATTTCTTTATTTCTCTGTTCTTTTATTCTGTCCACTCTTTCTTTCTCTCTGTTCTTTTTCTTTCTCTCTGTTCTTTCTTCCCCTCTTTCTTTCTCTCTCTGTTCTTTCTTTCCCCTCTTTCTTTCTCTCTGTTCTTTCTTTTGCTCTGTACTTTCTTTCTTTCCTCTCTTTCTCTCTCTCTGTTCTTTCTTTCTTTCTCTCTTGCTCTCTGTTCTTTCTCTCTGTTCTTTCTTTCCCATCTTTCTTTCTCTCTGTTCTTTCTTTCTTTCCTTCCCCTCTTTCTTTCTTTTCTTTCTTTCTTTCTTTCTTTCTTTCTTTCTTTCCCCTCTTTCTTTCTTTCTTTCTCTCTGTTTCTTCTTCTCTTTCTTTCTCTCCTCTGTTCTTTCTTTCTTCCCCTCTTTCTTTTTCACTCTCTCTGTTCTTTTCTTCTTTCCACACTTTCTATCTCTGTTCTGTCTTTATTTCTTTCTCTTCTTTTTATCTATCTCCCTCTCTGTTCTTTTTTCCTCTATCTTTCTCTATCTGTTCTTTTTTTCTGTCCACTCTTTATTTCTCTCTGTTCTTTCTTTCCCCCTCTCTGTTCTCTTTCTTTCTCTCTCTGCTCTTTCTGTTTCTCTCTGTTCTTTCTTTCTCTCTGTTCTTTCTATCTCTTTCTTTCCCCTCTTTCTTTTTCTCTCTAATCTTTCTTTCTCTCTCTGTTCTTTCTTTCTCTCTGTGTGTGTTTTTCCTTTCTTTCTCTGTTCTTTCTTTCTCTGTTTTTTCTTTCCTTTCTTTCTTTCTTTCTGTTCTTTCTTTCTCTCTTTCTGTTCTCTCTCTGTTCTTTCTTTCTCTCTTTGTTCTTTCTTTCTTTCTCATCTTTCTGTCATATGTACACTACTAATCAATAGCCTCCTTCACATGAACATGTTTTGCCACAGAGTATGTGTCCATGTGGATCACATACAGTACGTGTCCGTGTGATCCACACAGAAACAAGTCCGTTTTTGGCCGGCACCACGGATGCCACACGGCATGAATCGTGGTATGTGTTAAAGGGTGGGCCCACTGAGACTCTTTCACCCAGGGCCCTTAAAAGCCTGGAGCTGGCCCTGACTGTCATCTCCTCTCTTAGTAAAGGAAAAGTCTTTACTGAATACAGATTTCATCTCAGAATTGAGAATTTTGGTAATGACTGATCAATTCTGGCAGAGAAAGAAGCAGATTTCTCTAATAAGATATAGTACAAAGCTGCTTATTTTTAAGTCCACTATTGATATACAGTTGTACTCAAAAGTTTACATATCCCAGCAGAATTTTTGCTTTCTTGGCCTTTTTTTCAGAGAATATGAATGATAACATGAAAACTTTTTCTCCACTCATGGTAAGTGGTTGGGTGAAGCCATTTATTGTCGAACTACTGTGTTTTCTCTTTTTAAATCATAATCAAAACCCGAAACATCCAAATGACCCTGATCAAAAGTTTACATACCCCATTTCTTAACCTTGTATTGCCCCCTCTAACATCAATGATAGCTTGAAGTCTTTTGTGGTAGTTGTGGATGAGGTTCTTTATTTTCTCAGATAGTAAAGCTGCCCACTGTTGGCAAAAAGCCTCCAGTTCCTATAAATTCCTGTGCTGTCTAGCATGAACTGCGCGCTTGAGATCTCCCCAGAGTGGCTCAATGATATTGAGCTCAGGAGACTGAAATGGCCACTCCAGAATCTTCACTTTGCTCTGCTGTAGCCAGTAACATGTTGACTTGGCTTTGTGTTTTGAATCGTTGTCATGTTGGAACATCCAAGTATGTCCCATGCGCAGCTTCCAGGCTGATGATTGCAAATTTGCCTCCAGTATTTGCTGATAACGTGCTGCATTCATCTTTCCTTCAACTTTGGCCAAGTTTCCTGTGCCTTTGTAGCTCACACATCTCCAATACATCAGCGATCCACCTTCGTGCTTTCCAGTAGGAATGGTGTTCCTTTCATCATAGGCCTTGTTGACCTCTCTCTAAATGTAACGTTTATGGTTGTGGCGAAAATGTTCAATTTTGGTCTCATCACTCCAAATTGCCTTGTTCCAGAAGTTTTGAGTCTTGTCTCTGTGCTGTTTTGCATATTTTAGATGAGAGACTTTGTGGATTTTGTGCAGTAATGGCTTTCTTCTGGCAACTCGACCATGCAGCCCATTTTTCTTCAAGTGCCTCATTATTGTGCATCTTGAAACAGCCACACCACTAGTTTTCAAAGAGTCCAGTATTTCAGCTGATGTTATTTGTGGTTTTTTCTTTGCATCCCAAACATTTTTCCTGGCAGTTGTGGATGAAATTTTTGTTGGTCTACCTGACCGTGGTTTTGTTTTTACAGAGCCCCTGATTTTCCATTTGTTAATCACAGTTTAAATTCTGCTGACTGGCATTATCAATTCATTGGATATCTTTTTGTATCCCTTTCCTGATTTATATAGTTCAACTACTTTTTTACTATGGATACATTGACAATTCTTTTGCTTTTCACTTGCCTCACAATCCAGAAATGTCAGTGGCTGGATGAAAGATGAAAGAGTCTGTCTGAATCCCAGAAACTCACTCAGCTTTTATGCACACACACTGATTAAAAGCAAACAGGTCACAGGTGAGGATGTTGCCTTTAGTAGCCATTCAAACCCATTTGTGTCAACTTTTGTGCATGTTATCAGGCCAAAATCACCATGGTGTGTGAACTTTTGATCCGGGGCATTTGCATGTTTAAGTTTGTCATTATGATTTAAAAAGAGAAAACACAGTAGTTTGGCAATAAATAGCTTCACCCAACCACTAGCCATGAGTGGAGAAAAAGTTTTGGTGTTATCATTTATATTCTCTAAAAGAAAAGGACAAGAAAGCAAAAATTATGCCGGGGTATGTAAACTTTTGAGCTCAACTGTATGAAATAAAAATTAAAACAATGGTTACTCTTTAAGTACAGTACATTTAATACAGGTAGGGAACAGAAAAGTAAATATAATACAGGTAGAGTTAAGTACAGTACATGCAATACAGGTAGGGAACAGAACAGTACATATAATTCCGGTAGAGTTAACTACAGTTAATGTAATACTGGTAGGAAGCAGAACAGTACATAGAATACAGGTAGAGTTAACTATGGTACATGTAATTCAGGCAGGGAACAGAATAGTACATATAATACAGGTATAGTTATGTGCAGTACATGTAATACAGGTAGGGAACAGAACATATAATAGCGGTAGAGTTAAGTCTTGTACATGTAATACAGGTAGAAAACAGAACAGTACATATAATACAGGTAGAGTTAACTATAGTACATGTAATACAGGGAGGCAACAGAACAGTGCTTATCAGATAAGCTAGGAGCAGAATAGTACATCTAGTACAGGTAAATAAACAAACAGAATATGTAGTCTAGTCCAGGGTTCCCCAACTCCAGTCCTCAAGGCCCACCAACAGATCATGTTTTCAGGATTTCCTTTGTATTGCACAGGTGAAGCAATTATCACCTGAGCAATACTAAGGAAATCCTGAAAACATGATCTGTTGGTGGGCCTTGAGGACTGGAGTTGGGGAACCCTGGTCTAGACAGAAGCTGTCATGCTGTGACAGTCTTTAGTAAGAAAGGGGTGACTCAAAGTGTCCCTGGAACTCTACCTGTCCCTGTCCCGAGGGTTGTGTTGTAGGTAGAGAGGCCCAAGTCTCCTACCTTACTATGCTCCTGTTAATCGTTGGTCTGTCCCCTCCCCCACTCCATGAGGCATGGGACAGAAAAGTGATGTAAACAAGACACAAAGAAAAAACAGGGATAACAGAAAGCCTTTATGATACAAAAGCAACCAACAATAGACAGGAGGATAGGGACAGGGAGGAATAAAGTAAGCGGGAAAGGGATCAGGAGATAAACACACACGTACTACAGCAAACCACAGAAAACCTCTAACAACTTCACTCCAAAACACTTAGCTTTAGCTCACAGTACAGGAAGGTGTATCTCCAGTAGCAACAACAAATTCCTATTCAGCACAGTGTCTCCAAAGAGCAAGGAAGCAGAGCTATCACTGGCAAGACAGAAAGGGTCTGGGCAGGTTTTATAGGGAGAAGTAATGACCTGATCAGAAGCAGCTGAACATGGAACTGCAAGTTTCTGACCAGCAAAGAAAGGGTTATTAACCTCTGAAGCATCAAAGCAAACCAAATACATTTAATATGGGACACAAACAGGCTAAGGCCGGGATCACACGTGGGGGAAACTTGGACAAGTCTCGCATTTTAATTCCCAGAACTGCTACCAGCACTCGGGAGCTGGGTGTGTGGCTCCATGTATTTCTATGCAGCCGCACGTTCCCCTCCCGAGTGCCGCGGCTGTGCCGGGTATTAAGATGCAAGACTCGTCAGAGTTTCTCAGATGTGTGCACCCGACCTAAATGGATGATCTGCGATTCACAATATGTAGTGATCTTCTATCCTCAGATCTCCCAGTTTGGCATGACACACTCGGGACAGAAACCATTAAAGCCATTTTAGAACAAGTAGCATGCCGTACAGTACATGTGACTGGCACAACAAAAGATAAAAAAAGTGTTTTTGTTTACTTTCATTATGCCATTATTAATTACTGTTCTAGTGGCTTCAACATGACATAATATAATTACTGAAGTTTATGTGTAAGATCAGAGCTGCAAAGATAAATTTGTGCCACCAAAATCAACGCTGATGAATTACCATATTTGTACATTGATATACTGTATGTCAGAACCCCTATTGTATGCATGATTGCAAACTGCTGCAGACAGCTCCACATTATTATGCAATCACAAGTTTCCTAGCGAGTATAATTAAATTCCTAGGAAGCTGTAATGATTATGAGCAATCTCAGTTGCATGATCACATTACTAGAAATCACCCATGTAGCCTAGAATATGGAAGATACAGTACATGTTGCTAAAGTGCAACACATTGGCTTCTTAAAGGGAATCTGTCCTCAGGGTTTCGCTACTTATTCTGAGAGAACCTGATTCCAGCACATGTCCAGAAGAAACAACTATAATTGTACAGGTTGAGGTAAGTGCTGTGCTTGGATAAGGTGTTATCTGAGTATGCTCAGGTGCTAACAGAGTATCTTCAGCGTGCTCAAATATTATGTTAAATTCCCAGCGGCTGCATGTCTTGTGGCTGTTCCACACCCACAGCACATGCAGGGATTGTCTGTTTGCTAGGCAATCTCTGCATGTGTTATGTCTGTTGATCAGCCACGAGACACGCAGCCGCTGGGAATTGAACATATTATTAGCACGCCAAAGATACTCTATTAGCGCCCGAGCATGCTCCGATAACATCTCATTCGAGCACGTTCTCTCAATACTAAACTCAACCTGTAAAATTATGGCTGTTGCTTCTGCACATGCGTTGCATGATGACGTGAGTGCAAGACTACCTCATGTATTTGTGTGTACTGTGTATGGGAGACATCATAGCAGCTAGTCTTCACTCACTAGCTTAGAGACAACAGAAAATTAGATAGAAATAGTGTCTGTAGAGTGAAAAACCGCTGAAGAAAGTGCAAGCTACAGGTCATAAAATGGCCAGAAATATTATGTTTCCTCATGTACACATGACTCTAGAGAAATCCTTTTTTTTTTCTGTGCATGCTGTGTATGGGACATCTCATAACAGCTAGTCTCCACTCATTAGCTCAGGGACAATGGAAAATAAGATATGGAGTCTGCAGAGGGAAAAACTGATGAAAAAATGCAGGATTAAAGACATATAATGGTCAGAAATATTGTATCTCAACCTAGAGCTGGAGTCATGCTGCAGCTGCTTATGGGATACATCATAGCAGCTAGACTCCACTCACTAGCTCAGAGAGAGTAGAAAATTTTAAATGTAGTGCACAGAGGTAAAAACTGGTAAAAATACATTGTACATCTCATATAATGGCCAGACATATTATTATTCCTCATGTACAGATGACAGGTTATTTTAAAAACTAAAATGATAAATGCACTTTAAATCCCCTAGTAGTGGTAGTCGTTTCCTGGGAAAATGAGGATAAAAAAAATGAACTAGCGCATCAGCGACTGATCAATGACATTGAAAGAAGACGTTAGCATTAATTCAATACATCAATGCGCTCTGGATCGGGTGAAATGACAGAATCACTCCATGATATGAATTTGCAATGTGAATCTGTTTAATGAAGGATTGAGTTGCGTTCTCATGTGCGCTAAAATGGCTTTATTTTGTCGCTGTCATGTCCTTTTAAACTATAAAGTTATTTCACATTTGCCTTTATTAATATCTAGTCTTGTCCACAGCTGCTTCAAATCCACATGACTTGATCTAAATTATCCACATGAAGCCAGGTGTCGCCTCACTCGCCCAGTGCTCATAGATCACAGATCACAGTGACAGCGTGGACTATATTAAAAGTTAATGTTACCGCTGTGATGCAATGCCAATGACAGTTACTGCCTGAGCACCGTCTCCTCTGGAATCATAATAAGCTGATTCAGGATTCTAAGCCAAGACCTAGAGAGGATAAATAGCATCTGTGGATTCCTATTAATACTGTCGGATTAAGCAGCTCTCACTTAGTAGCCCTAAAAGAACTGTGACAATGAGCAGTATGACAGGAATACACAACATCACTAATGATCAGCTGCACGAGGAGGCTAAAGGGAGGTTATCATCAGAAAATAGACTATTGTTTAAATCAGGGTTTTCTGTTGCATGTGTTTATTTTTAATTATTGGCAAAGTTTTATTTTAAAGGGAATCTATCAACAGGATTTGCTATGTAATTTTAGAGCAGCATGATGTAGGGTGCAACAGTTGTGATAGAATCACAGTTTTTTTCTGCTGTAGATCTAGCAGAGCTCAGAATGCTGAGCTGTGTATGACCCTGCCCACAACACTGATTGGCGGCTTTCTGTGAATAATCCCACCCAGGAAACTGATTGTCAGCTTTCTGTGTGTAATCCTGTCCCAACACTGATTGGTAGCTTTCTGTGAATAACCCCGCCCACACCACTGATTGGTAGCTTTTGTGTATACACCCACCCACACCACTGATTGACAGCTTTCTGTGTATAACATCACCCACACCACTGATTGGCAGCTTTTTGTGTATATTCCCATCCACACTGCTGATTGGATGCTTTCTGTGTATTACTCCACCCACAGCACTGATTACATCAAAACTCATGTCCCTGACTTTGATGCGAGCCATCATCTGCCTTTACCAGCCACTGATGTCAACCTGGCAGATGCCACAGTCAGTCTGTGATAGTGGTATAGATTGCTTGCGGTCCATCCAGGGGCATGGCATCCCACAGTCCCATCGGTGCAGCTGTGAAGTGATCACAGGGTTCCGATAGGTTGTCATGACAGTTTGGAGTTTGCTGAAGACCCTTGTGCCTGTCGCTATGGCACTTTTGTGAAAATAAGTCTGTATACCTAGCATTCATAGGACACCATGATTTTTGCTATACAGAACAGTGCAGTAGCACATCAGACATTTATGGCATATCTACAATATCCACCGCTGGGACTCGCATCCATCTGTCCAGCATATCTTAGGATAGGTTATCAATATCAGATCAAAGGATGTCTGACACTCGTCACTCCCCCTGATTAGCTGTTCTCATGACATATATAAACCTTTAACAATGTTGGACGGCATTTCTCTATTTTATGTGTAGCAGCCCCTGCTGGGTGCTGCAGAAGAGCTCCTATTTAAAGGGAACCTGTCATGTCAAAATCCACTATTAATCTGCAGATGTGAGGTTAGTCTGCAGGTTAGTATCCTTTTCAAGCTATGTGGCCATCACACTGGAAGCACAGCTGACAGGAGGAAATTAACTTTATTCCTCCTGCCGGCCTCAGGCTTTCAGTCATAGAGGTACGGCTTCTCTCATCGCTTAGTTAACAGTAAGCGGCTGCTGTAGCCGCACTTCCAGCACTGACTGAAAGCCGGCTCAACAGTGTATCAGCTCACTATGTACTGGGTGGTGACTAAAGCACACCAAACGCTCTATGACTGAAAGTCAGCTCAACAGTGCATCAGTACAGAGCCGGCTGTCAGTCAGTGCCGGGGCGTGGTTATAAAGCGCATCATCGGCTCCTCTATGACTGAAAGCCGGAGGCTGATGGGAGAAGCAAAATTCATTTCCTCGAGGAGACTTTTGACAATTTTTCACAAATAATGCAAATGCTGATACAATTAAAACCGGCTGAAAAATTTCCACTCATGATAACTCCCCCTTATTATACAAAGAATTTTCATTAATCTAAGAGGTAGAAATGAAATAAATAAAATGTAATTTCTGCTGCTACTGTTTTGTAAGGACAATTTCCATCATATTAGTAGACTACGTATTTCAGCAGAACTTTGCTTTTCATCCTGTGATCTAATAATATTGCTTCAGTTTGAACTTTTGTTTTTTGCTGTTTTACAATTTCTTTTGTTTATCGTTCACGGACACAAGATTTGCTTTGTCTGTCTGTCTTTAGAAAATAATAAGGTTTAAGCATTTAATTAATCATGCTTCGCTTTGACTGATTTTAGTGTCTTTTATCTTCCCTGAGCTCCGTTTGAAGCATACGCGTTTACAAATGTTAATTTCTGAATGTAATTAGCCCTGATCCTAATTGCATCTCCAGTTCTACATTGTATTTTCATTTAGGAAATTAAATATTTTGTTATATTGCCCTTTCTCAGAAACATGTTCAGGGCGCTGCTGTGGAACAATGTATTCTATCTTCTTGCTATTTTTAACCCCTTCACGATGGGACCAATTTCAATTTTTTTCCTCCTCTTCTTCCTAGACCCATAACTCTTTATTTTCTGTCATATGAGAAATTGTTTATTGTGGGACGAGTTGAGTTTTTGAGTGACACCATCCATTTTACCACATAATGTGCTGGAAAATGGGAAGAAAATTCCAAGTGCGGTGAAATTGCGAAAAAAACACAATTCTAGCATTGGTTTTTAGGAATTGGTTTTACGGTGTACATTTTGTAATATGATTCTTCTAATCAATACGATTATGGTCATAGCCAGCATGTCTATTTTTTTAAATTATTTTAGTGGTGGAAAAAAAATCAAAAGTTTGCAAAAAACATTTTTTTTGAGTTGTGTTGACAGTTTCCAAAACCCGCAACATTTTTTTATTTTTTAGCCCAAGGAGATGTTTGAGGACTTATTTTTTGCTTGTTGAGATTATGTTTATTTGTTGAATTGTAGCGACCAAAAAAAATAATTTTGACATTCTTGAATTTTTTTCATTTTCTCTGTTTATCAGTTGAGTTAATTGTTTTTATATTGTGATAGATCGGACTTTTCAGAAAGAAGCAATACCACATATTTGTATTTTATATAAATTTATATATATATATCTTTATTTTCTGATGCTCTCAGACCACAGGCAGGGATTCAAAGAGCTCCATAATGACCGGCACAAGGGGCATCAGCTGGCCCCCGGCTGTCATGACAACCCATTGGCAACCAGCGATGACATTACGGGCATGCCACTGGTCAGAGAGAATGATGTGCATGCATGGCGGTGCGTATTAGATGCCGCTGTCAGATTGATTTAGCAAATTCAAACCTTGACAGAGCCGTTCATCTCTAGAGACAACACCTTTTAGTTATATATATTTTTCAGACACATTAAAAGATGCATTTTTTAAGGACATAACCTAAGGCTTTGGTGGGTGGAGGCCACTAGAGATGAATGGATTGATTCACGTAGGATTGAGCATAAGTCGAATTTCATGTCAGGTGAATTGAGACATTTTGAGATTTGATTTGTGGCTGGCCAAAAAAAACAAAACCTGCCTTGCATTATTTTCCATTTTTTTGTAACATCAGAGGTTGGGTAGTGTCATTTCGCATGCCGCATGGACTACCCATAATGCCCTACTGCTATGAAGACTTACCGATTGTCATACCTTGTACAGTGATGGTGTGTTACGAGTCACTAATGTAAAAATACGTATACTAATACTACTGTACTTACTGTAAGTAAAGGGAGGTCAAACAATCCGAGGTCATGTCCAGGAAATGGAGCAGTACAAAAAGGGAAGTCATAGACGAAGTCCAATACACAAGCCGAGGTCAGGAAAGCCAGAGAGACAAAACAGTATACAGGGAGCAGGCACAAGAGAAGTCAGTTCAAAAGCAAAGAGTCTGAGTCTGGGAAGAAAATCAAGTCAAGCAGGGTTAGGCACAGAGCACAGAGGGATCAATTATACACAGGCAACAGCAAGTGTACGATTGACACTGGGGGGAGAAACAAGCATGCTTAAGTAGAAGCCTGATTAAGGAAAATTAACACAGGTGATTGCAGCACAGACCTAGCACACTGACAGCCCCGACACAAAGTAACAAAAAGACAGAAACAGAGTGGAGATCTTGACAGATGGTCAGTACCTGGGCCATCATAGATAAAGAACAGTTTTTACATCAGAGTCATTTTCCATCTTACTTTCACTAAGCAAGTTTGTCTCTCCTGTGGAGTGTAAGGTCTTATGGTCAGTGGAGTCCTCCCTCACTATTCTGTAGAGTGTAAGCTCTTTTGGTCAACGGGGTCCTCTGTCTCTCCCTCCTGTAGAGTGTAAGCTCTTATGGTCAACAAGGTCCTCTCTCTCCCCTATAGAGTGTAAGCTCTTATGATCAGCAAGGTCCTCTCTCTCTCTCCTGTAGAGTGTAAGCTCTTGTGGTCAGCAAGGTCCTCTCTCTCTCCTGTAAAGTGTAAGCTCTTATGGTCAGTGGAGTCCTCTTTCTCTATCTCCTGTAGAGTGTAAACTCCTTTTATGGTCAGCAGAGTTCTGTCTGTGTCTCCTAAAGAGTATAAGCTCTTATGGTCAGCAGTGTCCTCTCTCTCTTTCCTATAGAGTGTAAGCTTTTATGGTTAGCAGGATCAAATCTCTTCTGTAGAGTGTAAGCTCTTATTATTAGCCACATCCTTTTTCTCTATATCCTATAGAGTGTAAGCTCTTATGGTCAGCGGGGTCCTCTCTCTCTCTCCTGTAGAGTTTAAGCTCTTATGGTCAGCGATATTATCTCTCTCTCTCATCTCCCCCACTTGTATTTTCCAAGTAATTGCAAACTTTCCAGTATTAAAAATTGCCCAAATTTCTTTGTAGCAAATCAAATTTTGAGGGACAATTTGTTGAAGTCTAGCAATTTAAATTTCAAAAGATCCGCTAATCTCTGGATGCCATTATCCTTTACCCTTGCAGTGCTTTTTTCACTAGATACTGAAGAGATAGGAGGCCTTTTCCGTTTGAAGCAACTTTATTATGTGGCACGCTACATGTCTTTTTGACACAAACCACCAACGTCAGCTGTAAAATTAAAAAATAAAAATCTTTTCTGTGAATAATAATGACATGTTCATTAATTATTTACCAACTATAAAGAATTTTCTGCACATAGACCAAAGTCTCAATCCAAAAGCAGATTGGATTTCATCTCTTCCTTGCAGCTACCTGTGAGGATATAAATGAGCCGGGTGCGTTGTTCAGTGTCTGTCTGCATTAAGTAAGAAGGTAAAAAAAAAATCTAAGAAAATATTTCTTTGTTTAGCATAAAAACTTCCTCCCCCTCTCACCAGCTCGGCTTTGAGTCATTCGCTCCTAACATTTAATTAAATTGTGACACCTTGACAGCTAGCACGCAAAAATACATAGAATAATCAAGCAAACTTCACAGGCCTGTCAGGGCTCCTTTCAATTAGCTGTTATTAGGGCTCATAAGTAATGAATTTCAATGTCCTTTTACAATACAAATATTCATTGAAGGAAAGAGGAACCAGGGAAGCAGCGTGGCATAAATGAATTTTTAACTAAACTATTTTTTTATATATATTTTTCCTAACATTGCCTTTTGTAGAGACAATCTAACAGTGTCAAAGGACGAATGTCAAAGAGGCAAAAGTTAATTATTAGTGATGAGCGATCGTGCTCAGATAAGGTGTTATCTGAGGATGCTCAGGTTCTGACCGAGTGACTTCAGCATGCTCGAAAATATGTTCAAGTCCCTGCGGCTGCATGTCTCGCGACTGTACGACAATCACAACACATGCAGGGATTACCTGTTTGTTAGCCAATCCCTGCATGTGTTGTGGCTTTTGAATAGCGCGGGGACTCGAATATATTATTCAAGCACGCAGAAGAAACTCGATTAGCCCCCGAGCATGCTCAGATAGCACCTTATCCCAGCACATGCACTCATCACTATTAATTATGGGAAAGCCAAGTTTTTTTTTTAAGTACAGTTGGCTTTTATTGTTACGTTCAAGTATTCACGCCTATTCCATTTACTTTCTCTACTTAGAAAATGACCCATGGTATAAATTAAGATTTTATAATCAATATTTATTTTTTTACAAATTTATTATTTATTTTATATAATTTGTATCAGCATTTATATAAATTCCCTTCAAATATTTTCAAATATTGGAAATTATCCGCTGTATAGAGATGAGCTAATTAATAAGAAACTAACCAAATTCACCTCAAATTCTTTTAAAAAAATCAGATTTGATAAAATCCACATTTTTTTGGCAACTTGCTTCAGGAAGAGTCAACAAAATGGCAACTGGCCAGTGACCAATTTGCTGGATTCCTCTAGGCTGCGAAGGGTTTTAAAAAAGTCATACTCACCTCACCACCCAGACTGCTGCCCAGTCATCCGATTGAGTCTTTTTGTTTCTTCTTCAGCTGTGGTAACCAACGTCCTCTTCCAGATATATTCAGTCTTCCCTGATGTGTCCATTCCTGATTAAGCTTTATCAACGCACTTCACGATGTTGAGTCAGGTCATCACAAAATGTGTGACCTCAGGCTTAGCCAATGATTGAAGGCCCAAAAGAGGACAACCATCATCACCCCTTGAAGAAAAGACACTAGAGGTGCAAGGAAAATTAGATGACCAGACAGGGAGCTCAGGCGGCGGAATACAGATTTAGGGTTAGGGCTCGTGCACACGACCATATAAATTGGGCGAGTGCTATCAATGATTTTAAACAGTAACAAATAAAGTTGCACTCTGTAGTACTGTAGTATGTATACATGAAATATATGAAATTGGAATTGCTTTACTGCTCTAGAAAGTAGGAAAAAACAAAGATAATTAGCACATAAATTAGCCAATTCATGTGTGCCCAGCAGCCACGACAAGGTGATCTTCATTGCTGGGAACCTAATCAAATATGACTCCTCTCTTAGGCAGATAGCCTACATTTATATCAGTAGATATGATCCTATAGTGATAAAAACCAAAAGGTTCTTTTTACAGCACCAGCAAAAGCTATGGGATTTCAGAAATCTCATGCACATGATTGCTTTATGAGCAGATTTGCTGGAATTTGAGCAATTTCAATCACAAAAAAATTGATTCTAGTGAATCCAAATTTTGTAAAAAAAAATTCTGAAAAATTCTGAATTAATTAAATGTGTTATTATTTTTGAGTTGCTCATCGCTAGTCAGTCAAATCCAAATTGTCCAACACAGCTAAATGCCAAAGTGCTAAATGTCATCCAATTTACCACAAAATAAGCAAAACATTTGTGTCTTGTTAGTTAATGATTTGATCTTGGGAGTATGGGGCTTCCCTCTGATACATACTCTACTCATGTTAAGGTTTTCAACAGCCAGTTGACTTGTAATGAAGTTGAGAAAGGCGAAAAGTGCAAAGATAGTCATTGTAGTGCTAAATTTTCATTTCTCCTCATGGAGAGTGCTAATCCAGGCCTGGCATGTCAGAGTGAGGAGACTTATAGGCCATACATGCTTCTCTAAGAATTTAAATGTGCAAATTGTCTCTTCAGAGAGGAAGGTGACTAGAACTCTAGCACCATCTAGTGCTGCTTTATAATCTCATACTTTGCACTGATGAGGGGCAACATCCCAAAACACTGTGTTTACAAATTCAAATTCTGGATTAGCTTTAATCCAAAATCATTTTTCAAGGTTCGTTAGAGTCGGCATCAACTCTTAGGATTGCTGCTTCCAATAGGTTGCGCTATAGAGCTCTAGTCGGCTTTCTCTTTGAAGAGATAACTTTCATACTGACGACATGTCAAAAGAAATATCTTCTAACCATTGACTAAATATATCTTCTAGGGATTCTTCTTAAACTCAATTGCACAAGTCACTTTTGTGCCTGGTTCGAAAGTATAAGTCTGGAGTAGTTTTAGAACTAATGATAAGTATAACGTAAGGCCATAGACATTTCCTGCCAAAATCAAAAACAGCCTGTGTGAACAAAAAGAGAGCAAAGAACAAGAACAATCCAGAAGGAAAGCAAAAAGTGAAATGTTTGCGATTAAACAATCTATTACTCAACATCCCAGTGTTTAAAGCCATAGCATTAATCATACAGAGTAAAAAGGAAAGAAGGTAAAAATTGTAAACTACTGGGTAGAAAATGCAATAGAAAATAACACAATAGCATATTAGAAATCAGCCCACATTGAACGTTATTATTCTTCCCACAGTTGACACTCTTTATTACAATGTTGTCAGTCAACAAACAGCGAGAGAGAGGAGAAAAGACGTGCTCTGAAGGTTGTGATCTCAGTCAAGGAGCATAAACCACCCATTCCTTTTGCTAATGGATAACAAGGTTAATATCATTTTTGAACAGAGTTTTTATATTTTTGAATATGTATGTGCCTCAATTTCACAGATTAAAAAAATCAATCCTTTTAGTGTTGCTGGTAACCTTGAATTTGCTAATAACTACGGTCTACAAATTGATACTGTCGTTATTTCCAATTTTCAAAAATGTATGAATCCTATCTTAAAGATGCACTCACATGAATATTTTTTTTATTAAATCTGTTTATTTGTGCATGTAATATACTGTGAGAGTATTGATATACCAATTGCCTCTTTCTCTGGGATCCAGTGACATTCTGCTCCTTTTCTCAGTGACATCAGAGCTTTTCAGACTCTCCCGGTAATGAGCTCTGCATGACCTGGAAGTGACTTTTACAATGCATAGAGTGAGCTGGAGAGTCTGAAATCCGGTGATGTCACTGAGAAGAGGAGCAGAGCAGCGATGGACTCTGGAGAAGGAGGAAGTAAATAAGTATATTTGAGTATATTAAGGCTTCTTTTATATTTACCGGGTTTTTAGCAACCCATTTTTTGGGCCGTATTGCCGTGATTTTTGTGGTCTCCCGCAAAAATGGGCCGTAAAAAACCTTATTAGATCACCGTTTTCACCCTGTTGTAATAAATTGTTTTTGCGGTACCATTGAAATGTATTGTGGCCGTGTCCGTGAGCCGTGAAAAATATTGAGCAAGCTCAATATTTTTTCACGGCTGTATGCTGTATATACGGCCTTCACGGTCATACGGGACACGGCGCTCCGATGAATTTTTGCGGGCCATTTTTGCAGCCCCATAGAAATCTTTTGGGCCGCAAAAACAGCCTGCAAAAATACAGCAATTGTAAAAGAACCCTAATTCACTACCACTACATTACATGCACATATACACAGATTTAATTAATAGAATATTCATAGGAGTGCTTCATTAAAAAAGTTTGAGATGCCCAAAAATTCTTTCGCAAGCATCATAGGATAGGAAGTTGTGGCGAATACTGGATGGGTTTTGGTAAAGCAGAGGGGCCGGGGAAGTGAGAAGTAAGGTTAATATAAATATATATTATTTTTTTACTTTTTGATGGCCTTTTATGGTTCAGAAAAATGACGGCCAGCTAACACCATTTAGCTTAAGCTGCGTGGAAGCGAGTTACAAAAAAAATCTGCTTTTTTGTGAATGCGGATTTTTGTAAAATTCAAGTAGAATTCAATTCCACTCGAATTTATTCACTTATCTCTAGTGTCATTCAAAGCAACAGATTCTTGCACAAACAATTAAACAGCTATGTCAACAGAAAAATATAAAATTGGTGGCTTATGGAAGAAAGGGAGTAAAAATGGGAGGCGCAAAGATAGAAAAATAATGGGAATGTGTTAACTACAACGCTTTTGGGGTCTCAAAGGAATTTTAAGAATATGGAGAGAAGAGAATAGCTTGATATTAAATTGTTGATTCTCTACATGTTTTATTTGTGACTTTTATGTAAATCAGGAACCAATATATCAATCGATATAACTATTTGTGAGTAAAGATTAGCAATTTCCAGATTTCTAACCTTGGCGCCATGCTCTACTGGGAGTCATTGTTTATAGCAAAGGCAAAGAGTCATTATTTTGTCATTAATTTAGCGCACCAAATATGCTATGCCGAGAACAGACACGCAAGTGCAGTCAAGGAGAAATTAAGTAGCAAAGCTGTTATCTTGTGCGCAGTCATACACCGCATTACATCCGAGAAATGAAAGCGGAGACACAGAGATTTGGAGGCTGCTTAAATTTCCTATCTGTTTTGCTGATTAAAAATTCATGAAAATCAAGAGGAAAGAGTTTCTCAGCATGAAATTACAGTTATAAAAGACAGCTTGCATGTTCGCTAGCTGGAAATTCAAGACAACCACATAAGCAGTCGGAACTGAAGAGCTTTGTAAACCATTTAACCTTCCCCACTGACTCCAGATGTAGAGCTCCAATTTTCATTGACACTTCGTTACTTTGAGCATTTTACCGAAATAAAATGTAAAACATTAACGGAGAGAGATTGTACTTTTACAGAAATGCCACAAGTATTGATGAGCTTATCCAAAATACATCACGTTTCAAAGCCATTTATAAAGCAAATTGGTGCTCATCCCATGTGGCATCAAAAGTGTTTGGTGCACCTAGAGGAAATACAAGAAGGAAAATGATCACCTTTTGTGGATCTGAGTATTTGAAGCAAGAATAAAAGGTCTTAATGAATATTTACTCTCCCTATTTAAAATTCTCCATGTAAACTGGTACTTGGGATGCAACAACGCAGAAGATGAGGACACATTGGTAACTTAACCAATGATTACACTGTGTTACCAAGGTTTTGTTTCTCAGAGAATTTTGAGTGTTCCTGATAGATTTTTTCATGCTGATTTCAGAAATGACTTCAGATTTTTCCTATCATGTAAGGTTTTTGAGAAATGGTACGAAACATTATAATATTCTGTTATAATTAGAGATGAGCGACTTTGCCTTTTTTCGGGTCGAGTCGGGTTTCATGAAAGTCGGGTCGAACGAAATCGGCCGACTGAAACATGAAACCCAATGCAAGTCAATGGGAAAGCAAAGTGGGCAGGGGAGGAAGCAAAATATACTTCTGACATCAGGGGATCACAGAGGATTCATTTTTTGAGGTAAAATATTTCACAGACTTTTTTAAACAATATTTTACCTCACAAAAAGTATCCTCTGCAATTTCCTCTTGTAATGTCAGTATTGTCTTTTGCTTCCTCCCCTGCACGGGAGCTGTGGCATGTTCTGTATACGGTCAGACACAGGGGTGAGAGAGATTGAGTACAGGGGAGAGACAGCTCAAATGGGACAGCTAGAGATGAGTGACTTTGCCTTTTTTAAGGTCGAGTTGGGTTTCATGAAACCCGACTTTCGCAAAAGTCGGGTCGAATGAAATCGGCCGACTATAGGGAAAAGTCAGAGGCCGACTGAAACACGAAACCCAATGCAAGTCAATGGGGAAGCAAAGTCGGCAGGGAGTAGAGGACAGTAAACACACCTACAGTGCCCATTTCAATGCCAAAAACATCAATTCTTATTACTGAAGCTTGTCAACCTTAATTTACTTTATAATAATAGTTACGCATTGAAAACAGGGGGTTATTTGGCTAAAGTTGTGGGGGGGTTGGGCTGTCTCCAGGTTTTCGTGTGCCCTGGGCCAAAGAGTGTCAGTTCGCCCCTTTAACACATACCACAACTCATGATGCTCAGATACGCCACAGAAATATTGGTATAGTACAATGACACATACTTCACTGCTTACATGACATGACTGATCTATTTTAAATTGTACAATAGCTCAAAAACAGGACAGTATATTACTCCATACAGTATTATGGCCACCACATTGTGCACCATACAGAATAATGAGCCCCATATATTTCTCCATACAGAATAATTGGTCACATATAATGTTCCATACAGTATCTGATGAGCTCCACATAATGCTCCATATTTAACCCCTTCACCCCCAAGGGTGGTTTGCACGTTCATGACCGTGCCAATTTTTACAATTCTGACCACTGTACATTTATGAGGTCATAACTCTGGAACGCTTCCAAGGATCCCGGTGATTCTGACATTGTTTTCTCGTGACATATTGTACTTCATGTTAGTGGTAAAATTTCATTCAAATAACTTGTGTTTATTTGTGGGAAAAACGGAATTTTGGCGAAAATTTCGCAATTTTCCAACTTTAAATTTTTATGCCCTTAAATCACAGAGATACAGCACACAGAAAACTTGATAACTAACATTTCCCACATGTTTACTTTACATCAGCACAATTTTGGAACCAAAATTTTTTTTTGTTAGGAAGTTATAAGGGTTAAAAGTTGACCAGCGATTTCTCATTTTTACAACACCATTTTATTTTTAGGACCACATCACATTTGAGGTCACTTTGAGGGGGTCTATATGATAGAAAATACCCAAAAGTGACACCATTCTAAAAACTGCACCCGTTATGGTGCTCAAAACCACATTCAAGAAGTTTATTAACCCTTTAGGTGCATCACAGGAATTTTTTTGAATATTTAAAAAGAAATGAACATCTAACTTTTTTTCACAAAAAAAATACTTCAGGTTCAATTTTTTTTATTTTACCAAGGGTAACAGGAGAAATTGGACTGCAAAAGTTATTGTGCAATTTGTCCTGAGTATGCTGATACCTGATATGTGGGGGGAACGACTGTTTCGGCGCATGGCAGAGCTCAGAATGGAAGGAGCGCCGTTTGACTTTTTCAATGCAAAATTGGCTGGAATTCAAATCGGACGCCATGTCACGTTTAGAGAGTCCCTGATGTACCTAAACAGTGGAAACCCCCTACAAGTGACCCCATTTTGGAAACTAGACCCCCCAAGGAACTTATCTAGATATTGTCACGTCACCGCCAGACTCAGGGCCTGCTGTCCCAGCCTCGGCCAGTAGGAGGCGCCGGACTATCACATCGCCGTCAGACTCAGGGCCTGCTGTCCCGGCCTCAACCACTAGGAGGCGCCGGACTGTCCTATCACCGTCTGACCCGTGGCCTGCAGTCCCGGCCTTGGTCTCTGGGAGGCGCTGTGCTTCAACCCCGAGTGGTGGCGGCGATAGTCATGAGGCTCCTGCGCAGGCGTCCGCTGGACGCAGGCTTCGCTCCTCGGTCAGTCATGAAGGGGATGGTGCATCACCATCCAGCCTGGTCCTGGGGGCGGTCCGGATGACATCATCAGCCCACGGGCCTGTGAGGGATGACCTGATCCCTCAAATACCTTGGGACTGCTCTTGCAGGCCGCTGGATATATTCTTGGTTCCCCTGCGTGTTACTGTGTGTATTACTGTTGACTGACTCTGACTTTTGCCTGGACTTCTGACCCTTCTTCTGCCTAACGATTCTGTACCTCTGCGACTCTCCTGGTTTATGACACTGACTTCGGCCTGGATTCTGACTCTGCTTCTGCCTAACGATTCTGTACCTCTGCGACTCCCCTGGTTTATGACTCTGGCTTCGACCTGGTATCTCTCTTTGCTGCTGTCTACCGTTTTTATACCTTTTCTGCCTGACTGGTTTAGTCTCGGATATCATTGCCTTTGTGTCCTGTGTTGGAACACCTGTCTGGCGACCGTCCTGCTCTGGTCATTGCTCCTATTCAGACAGCACCTCCTGGGCTCTGCTATAAATCCAGATCCCTGTATAGGGGTAAAGGGTATCAGTGTTTCTCGGGGTGTTGTCTGGCTGCAGCCCAGACCGCAGGCAGACGTCACAGATATGTGGTGAGAACTTTGAACCCACAAGGGCTTTACAGAAGTTTATAACGTACAGCGGTACAAATTAAAAAATCATATTTTTTCCACAAAAATGATCTTTTCACCCCAATTTTTATTTTCCCAAGGGTAACAGGACCCTAAAAGTTATTGTGCAATTTGTCCTGAGTACGCTGATACCCCACATGTGGGGGTAAACCACTATTTGGGCGCATGGCAGAGCTCGGAAGGGAAGCAGCGCCATTTTTGACCTGAGTACGCTGATACCCCACATCTGGGGGTAAACCACTATTTGGGCGCATGGCAGAGCTCGGAAGGGAAGCAGCGCCATTTGACGTTTTTGGCTGGAATTGAGATCGGACACCATGTCGCGATTGGAAAACCCCTGATGTACCTAAACAGTGGAAACCCCCCACAAATGACACCATTTTGTAAACTAGACCCCACAAGGAACTTATCTAGATGTGTGGTGAGCACTTTGAACCCCCCAGTGCTTCACAGAAGTTTATAACGCCCGGGCGTGAAAATAAAAAATTCGTATTTTTTCCACAAGCATGATCTTTTAGTCACCATTTTTTTATTTTCCCAAGGGTAAAAGGAGAAATTGGACCCCAAAAGTTGTTGTCCAATTTGTCCTGAGTATGCTGATACCCCATATGTGGGAGAAAACTACTGTATGGACACACGTCGGGGCTCGGAAGGGAAGTAGTGACGTTTTGGAATGCAGACTTTGATAGAATGGTCTGCGGGTGTCATGTTGCCTTTGGAGAGCCCCTGATGTACCTAAACAGTGGAAACCCCCCACAAATGACCCCATTTTGAAAACTAGACCCCCTAAGGAACTTATCTAGATGTGAGGTGAGCACTTTGAACCCCCAAAGGCTTCACAGAAGTTTATAATGCCTGGGCATGAAAATAAAAAAATCGTATTTTTTCCACAAACATGATCAATTAGTCCCCAATTTTTTTATTTTCCCAAGGGTAACAGGAGAAATTGAACCCCAAAAGTTGTTGTCCAATTTGTCCTGAGTACGCTGACACCCCATATGTGGGAGAAAACTACTGTATGGACACACGTCGGGGCTCGGAAGGGAAGTAGTGACGTTTTGGAATGCAGACTTTGAGGGAATGTTTTGGGGGTGTCATGTTGCCTTTGGAGAGCCCCTAATGTACCTAAACAGTGGAAACCCCCCACAAATGACCCCATTTTGGAAACGAGACCCCCTAAGGAACTTATCTAGATGTGTTGTGAGCACTTTGAACCCCCAAGGGCTTCACAGAAGTTTATAATGCCCGGGCATGAAAATAAAAAAATCGTATTTTTTCCACAAACATGATCAATTAGTCCCCAATTTTTTTTATTTTCCCAAGGGTAACAGGAGAAATTGGACCCCAAAAGTTGTTGTCCAATTTGTCATGAGTACGCTGACATCCCATATGTGGGAGAAAACTACTGTATGGACACACGTCGGGGCTCGGAAGGGAAGCAGTGACATTTTGGAATGCAGACTTTGATGGAATGGTCTGCGGGTGTCATGTGCGTTTGGAGAGCCCCTGATGTACCTAAACTATTGAAACTCCCCACAAGTGACCCCATTTTGGACACTAGGCCCCCCACGGAACTTATCTAGATGTGTGGTGAGCACTTTGAACCCCCAAGTGCTTCACAGAAGTTTATAGCGCTCGGACGTGAAAATAAAAAAATCATTTTTTTCCACAAAAATGATATTTTTGCCCCCAATTTTTTATTTTCCTAAGGGTAACAGGAGAAATTGGACCCCAAAAATTGTTTTGCAATTTGACCTGAGTAGGCTGATACCCTAAATGTGGGGGTAAAACACTGTTTGGGCGCATGGCAGAGCTTGGAAGGGAAGGAGCACCATTTGACTTTTTCGACTCAGAATTGGCTGGAATTGAGATCAGACGCCATGTTGCATTTGGAGAGCCCCTGATGTGCCCAAACAGTGGAAACCCCCAATTCTAACTCCAACCCGAACCCCAACACACCCCTAACCCTAATCTCAGCCCTAACCCTAGCCCTAACCCTAACCCTAGCCCTAACCCTAACCCTAGCCCTAATTGTAACCCTAGCCCTAACCCTACCCTAACCCTAGCCCTAACCCTAACTCTAATGGAAAAATGGAAATAAATACATTTTTTTTATTTTATTATATTTCCCTAACTAAGGGGGTGATAACAGGGGGTTTGATTTACTATTTATGGCGGTTTTTATGTTTGGCAGCTGTCACACGCTAAAAGACGCTTTTTATTGTAAAAATAGTTTTTGCATCACCACATATTGAGAGCTATAATTTTTCCGTATTTTGACCCACCGAGTCATGTAAGGTCTTATTTTTTGCGGGACGAGTTGACGTTTTTATTGGTACCATTTTCGGGCACGTGAAATTTTTTGATCACTATTTATTCCGATTTTTGGGACGCAGAATGAACAAAAACCATCGTTTCATGAATTTCTTTTGGGGGGGTGCGTTTACACCGTTCCGCGTGCGATAAAATTGATAAAGCGGTTTTATTCTTCGGGTCAGTACGCTTACAGAGATACCTTATTTAGGTCGTTTTTTATGTTTTGTCAGTTTTATGCAATGAAAACTATTTTATATAAAAAATAATTATTTTTGCATCGCTTTATTCTGCGAGCTATAACTTTTTTTTATTTTTTTGCGGATGATGCTGTGTGGTGGCTCGTTTTTTGCAGGACAAGATGACGATTTCAGAGGCACCATAGATATTTATATGCGTCTTTTTGATCGCGCGTTATTACACTTTTTGTTTGGCGGTATGATAATAAATCATTACTTTTTGCTTCATTTTTTATTTTTATTTTTTAAGGGGTTCGCTAAAGGGGTTAACTAATGGGACAGTTTTATAGGGCGGGTCGTTACGGACGCGGCGATACCTAATATGTGTACTTTTATTGTTTTTTTTTTTATTATTTCCAAAAACTGGATTTATTTGGGGGAATATTTTTTTTTTTTCTAATTTATTTGGCGATTTTTTTTAATTTATTTTAACATTTTTTTTTTATTTTTTTTTACTTTATTAAATAGTCCCAGGTGGGACATCACTGTCCTGTGACTGATCGCTGATCTGTCACATCACAGATCACTGAGACAGATCAGCAATCTGTCACAGGCACTGCAGAAGGCTTCCTCATGCCTGCGCTTTGCAGGCACTGAGGAAGCCAGCTTCCTGCAGGCCCCCGAAGGCCCGCGTCGCCATCTTGGATTCGGGGGCCTGCAGGAACGGAGCCCCCCGCAGCAGCGCTGCACATTGCACTGCCGTGGGGGGGCTCAGGGAAGCATGGAGGGAGCCCCCTCCCTGCCGATGCTTCCCTTTAACCCCCCGTACACCGCGATCATGTTTGATCGCGGTGTGCAAGGGGTTACCGTGTCGGGGGCGGTCCGTCACCACCCCTGACACATTGTGCCGGGTGTCAGTTGTGATAATCAGCTGACACCCGGCCGCGATCAGCGGCGCTCACCACGTGGGCGCCGCTGATCGCGGTAGACGTACTATCCCGTCCATGGGCATAGGGGCCCTGGTCCCATGGACGGGATAGTACGTCTCATGTCAGGAAGGGGTTAATGGGCCCCATTTGTAATGCTCCAGTGTATAATGTGCCCCTTAGATGCTGCTCCAGTGTCTGATCTGCCCCATTTATATTGCTTCAGTACATCATGGGCCTCATGGATGATGCTCCAGTGTCTGATGGGCTCCAATAATGCTCCATATATAATGTGCCCCATTTGTAATGCTCCAGTGTATAATGTGCCCCTTAGATACTGCACCAGAGTCTGATATGCCCCATTTACATTGCTCCAGTACATCGTGGGCCTCATGGATGATGCTCCAGTGTGTCATTGGCTCTAATAATGCTCCATATATAATGGGCCCCATTTGTCATGCTCCAGTGTATAATGTGCCCCTTAGATGCTGCTCCAGTGTCTGATCTGCCCCATTTACATTGCTCCAGTACATGATGGGCCTCATGGATGATGCTCCAGTGTATGATGGGCTCTAATAATGCTCCATATATAATGGGCCCCATTTGTAATGCTCCAGTGTATAATGTGTCCCTTAGATGCTGCTCCAGTGTCTTATCTGCCCCATTTACATTGCTCCAGTACATGATGGGCCTCATGGATGATACTTCAGTGTATGGTGGGCTCTAATAATGCTCCATATATAATGGACCACATTTGTTATGCTCCAGTTTATAATGTGCCCCTTAGATTCTGCTCCATTGTGTGATCTGCCCCATTTACATTGCTCCAGTACATAATGGGCCCTATTTTTAATTAACCCAGGCATGGTATGTGAAAAGAGCTCCATGGAGTAATCTGAGGAGTGTGCTTCCACATCCTTCACTTTTGGTGTGGGTGAAGGACACAAGCAAAGGGCCAATGTTCCAGGTGTCAATGATGCACTGCCCGTGCTCAGTGGAGGAGCAGTTTCTGGCAAATCCACATCCCTACAGTCACGCACAAACACTGCCCCTGATCTTCGAATGCCAACATTTTCTCTTGCCCCCTGAGAAACATCCTCCTGCCCAAAATAAACATCCCACTCATCCTCCTCCTCTTCTTCTTCCTCCACCTCGTCCAGGACAGTTCCCTGACCAGACAATGGCTGACTGTCATCAAGGCTTCCCTCCACCTCCTCCTCCTCCGCTGCAGACGCCTGATCCTTAATGTGCATCAAACATTGCATGAGCAGACGTATAAGTGGGATGTTCATGCCTATGATAGTGTCGTCTGCGCTTACCAGCCAAGTGCATTCCTCAAAACACTGAAGGACTTTACAGAGGTCTTTCAGCTTTGACCACGGCACACCCGACAATTCCATGTCTTCCCTCAAACTGCCTGCCCGTGCATCCTCCCACAAATGCATTACAGCCTGCCTCTGTTCGCACAGCCTCTCAACCATGTGCAGGGTGGAGTTCCACCTTGTTGCAACGCCTATGATTAGGCAGTGCTTGGGGAGGTGGAGCAATCGCTGCAGCTTCTACATACGAGTGGAGTGGACGTCTGAGCGATGCATGTGTGAGCACAGTCTTCGCACTTTATGGAGCAGGGATGTTAACTCCGGATAATTATTAAGGAAGCACTGCACCACCAGGTTCAAAGTGTGAGCCAGGCAAGGTATGTGTGTGAGTTTTGCACGGGCTATGGCTGCCACAAAATTTCGGCCATTATCACTGACTACGTTGCCTGCCTCAAGATGTAGAATGCCTAGCCATGACTCTGTTTGTCACTGCAAGTAGTCAGCCAGCACCTCCGCGGTGTGTCTGTTGTCACCCAAAGACATCATCTTTAACACAGCCTGCTGAGTCCTCACACTTACCACTAGCTGTTCGATAGTGGGACACATCATGTGCAACACTGCCAGCTGTGGATGTAGTGCTCGTGCGACTGCGCTGTGTGGACGAGCTTTCGCTGATAGACGAGGAGGAGGAGGGAAAGCCTACAGCCAACTGCTTCCTATACTGTGGGCTAGGCAGCACTGTTCCACCGTCGCTGTCCCCAGTGGATCCTGCATCCACCACATTAACCCAGTGCGCAGTGATGGATACGTAACGGCCCTGGCCATGTCTACTGGTCCATGCATCTATTGTGAGGTGCACCTTTCCACTCACTGACTGTTTTAGTGCATGGACAATGCGGTCTTTCACATGCTGGTGGAGGGCAGGGATGGCTTTTCGAGAAAACAAGTGCCGACTAGGTAGGCCATAGCGTGGGACAGCGTAGGCCATGAGCTCTCGGAAAGCTTCGCTTTCAACCAAGTGGAAGGGCATCATCTCTAATGAGATTAGTTTGGCAATGTAGGCATTCAAACACAGTGTACGCAGATGAGAGGATGAGTACTTTCTTGTCCTACTCAGAGTGTATGGTAGGGTGAGCTGGACTGGAGAGCTGCATATGGGGGAAGTAGCGGTGGACCGGATGGAGTGAGAGGGGGTTGTTGATGGTATTGGTGGTGATGGCCTAGATTCAGTGTTGTGTTTCAAAACCATTGTGATTCCCTGAGTGCTTTGGCCTTGAGACGACACCTCCACATTTAGTGCTGGTGGTGTGCTTAATGGTGGCGGTGGTCTTACAGTGGGGGTAGCTATGGAGCGTTGTTGGCTACCTTCAGTGGGAGCAGGTGAACATGTGCTACCTGAGGTTTTGTAGGCCATGAGGTCACCGAGCCGAGCTCCAAAGTTGCGTTTCAAATTCATTCAGCCATGCTATAAGTATGTCACTATTGTCTTTTGATTCCTCCCCTGCCCAGGAGATGTAATATGCTCTGTACACGGTTAGCCGAATGATTCACTGTGCTTGCGCAGAATTCACATAATAAGTTCTTGCATATGTGCATATCAGCGATTTATGTTATTTCAGTGGAAAATTCAGAATATACTGTTTCAGAGAAAGTTCATATATGAGTTTTTAGAATTATAACTAGAGTTGAGCGAAACAGGTCAGTCAATTTCAAAAATCGCCGACTTTCGCCAAAGTCGGGTTTCATGAAACAAAACCCGACCATAGCGTGAGGTCGGCCATGATGTCGGCGACCCGAGCACCAAAGTCGCGTTTCAAATGATACTTTCAGCGCCTTTTTTCAGCCAATGATGGAGGACGCACACTGTGGGCAATGCGATGACATGGGCAGTGGCCAGCACCATCTTAGAGAAGGGCATTGAAGTGATTGGCTGGCTTTGTGTGGCGTCACATAAAAGTCTGTGAACGCCGACCGCCATCTTACTTCTGCCGATCTTACAATAGGGAGAGGTGCTGCTGCTGATTCTGAATAAGGGAGAGCGTTAGGCAGGGAAGAAGAAAAAAAAACTGCTTCTGCTTTTCACTGTACAGTTAGTGTTCAGTGAAAGGGGAGAATTTTTCTTATGTGCAGCAGCGCTGGTGGTGATTAGGCTGCCTTTTAAGGCTACCTGCTAGCTGCATTGCTGTGTGCACACTGCTGTTCAAACTGCTTTTTTCAAAGCACTCCAAATTTTATTATTTTGTCCTGGTGAGTTACTGAGCGTTCATTTTTTCACACATCGTCTAGCGGTGTACGCTCCTCACACACTACCGTGTACCGGCTGGTATCACGGACAATTACAAGCTGTGTGTGACTCTGGAAAAACAAACCGAGGAGATTTTCCATTTTTCCAGACCTACACCTTATAGAGCTGTCTGCTTTTCAAACAGTTTCATCTATCTGCTGTTTGATAATGGTCAAAACTATACAGAGACAGCATGTGTCACTCCGTATAAAAATAGACGGAGATTTACAATTTTCCATACAGACACCGTATAGAGCTGTCTGATTCTCAAACAGTATTGTATATCTGCCGTTCGCATTACAGTCACATCTATGCAGAGTAAGCGTGTGTATGTGACACTCCGTAAATACATATACGGAGATTGTTAGTTACACAAAAAATGTATACAGCTGTACACTTCTGATACAGTTCCGTATATCTGCTTGTTGGATTACGGTCAAATACATACTGGGAGAGTGACTGTGACTAACAAAATATATACGTAGATTTAATTATTTTAATACACCTTACACAGCTGGACGCTCCTCATACAGTACCATCTCTCTGCTGGTATTTGTGGTACGTTTTCCCAAACATGAGGAAGTATGGTGGAAGAGGCCACGGACATGGGCAGGGGGGCGCAGCTGGTACTGATGGTGGTGGTGCAGCGGCTGGTTCTGGCAAAAGCACAATAGCAGCTAAGGCAGGAGGTGTTGAGCCTGCATCATTGTCTGGCCCAAGAAGGCCTGTAAGGCTCCCTTTTCTTGGAGTAGGAAAAACGCTTTTAAAGCCAGAGCATCAGGAACTGGTTTTGGCGTACATTGCCGAAACAGCCACCAGCTCTATTACCTCCTCTTCTGAATGTTCAAAACCTGCAAGCATGGAGTCGTCAGTGCAGGGTTCTGGTCAGGAAAAACACCTTTCCTTGTGTCCTTCACCCCCACCAAAAGTTAAGGATGTGGCAGCCCACACTTCAGTTTACTCTATGGAGCTCTTTTCACATACCATGCCTGGGTTATCCAGTCCAATCCTGAATTCCCCAGTCCAAGATGAATCTGACATGGAGTGCACTGATGCACAGCCATTGCTAGATGATTCTGCTGGTACATTGACCCATTGACCCAGAGCACTACATTGCCCTCGCAGTCTACTGAGCCAGAATCTGACCCTGATGAAACTCAGGTGCCCCTTCCCGCATACTATACCACCTTACACGGTGACAAAGAGGAAGGTAAAGAGGAAGGTGCAGATGACTTTGAAGAGGAGGTGATGGATGACCCAGTTCTTGACCCGGATTGGCATCCATTGGGGGAGGAGGGTGGCGCTAGCAATAGTTCAGATAAGGAGAAGGATCCGCAGCAGGCATTGACAACGCAGCAGCGGTTATCTGGCAGGCCGTAGCTGTCCAAAAACGTGGACCAAAAACTAAGAGTTGCAGGACAGCTTAGCCAGACGGTCAATTTAGCACAGCGTGCAAGGCCAGAAAATGTATACCATAGTTGGAAGAGTGCAGTGTGGCACTTCTTTGTCCAAAATCCTACTGATGAGGCAAAGGTTACCTGTAAGAAGTGCGGAAGGACCTTTAGCCAAGTTAAACAACTCAGAAATTTGAATACCAGTTGCATGCTTTGACATTTAATCAACATGCACTTGCAAGCGTGGACGGACTACAAAACCTCAGGTAGCACATGTGTACCTTTCTCCAACTGAAGGTAGCCAGCAACGCTCCATCGCTTCCCCCACTGTAAGACCACCGCCACAGTTAAGCTCACCACCAGCACTAAATGTTGAGGTGTTGTCGCAAGGCCAAAGCACTCAGGGAATCACAATGCTTTTGCAACACAACAATGAATCTAGGCCATCACCACCAATACCATCACCAACTCCCTCTCACTCCGTCCGGTCCACCTCTACTTCCCCCATATGCAGCTCTCCAGTCCAGCTCACCCTACCAGACACTCTGAGTAGGACAAGAAAGTACTCATCCTCTCATCCTCGTACACTGGCTTTGAACGCCTACATTGCCAAACTAATCTCATTAGAGATGATGCCCTACCGTTTGGTTGAAAGCGAAGCTTTCCGCGAGCTCATGGCCTACACAGCCCCACGCTATGACCTACCCAGTCGGCACTTCTTTTCTTGAAAAGCCATCCTAGCCCTCCACCTGCATGTGAAAGACCGCATTGTCCATGCACTCAAGCAATCAGTGAGTGGAAAGGTGCACCTCACAACAGATGCATGGTCCAGTAGGCATGGCCAGGGCCGTTACGTGTCCATCGCTGCGCACTGGGTTAATGTGGTGGATGCAGGCTCCAAAGGGGACAGCGGCGGTGGAACAGTGCTGCCTAGTGTCATGATCCAGCGTGGATCTGATAGTTTAGATGGATAAGTGAACTTTTTTTCCTTTGGCTAGGTGCCAAAGTGATGTGATTGCCCCTGGTGGCCATTAGAATTATTACAGGTGGTGTCGTTCATTCTAAGTTGCCCGGTGGTGGTGAGTGGTATCGCACCTTAGTTTTAAAGGTTAATGTGCACGCAATTACAAATCAGGTGTTAGGCTCTATAAAAGGGAGCCAGGAGGGTTCAATCACTGTTGGTGATATTGTGTGTTAGTCATTCACAAGGAAGCCTGGGTGAATGAAGGAGCTGAACATGAGTCCTGCGCAGCCCAAACAGAGGGGACGAGTGGCAGCTTGGTGGTCTGCAAGAAGGGCTGGCATGGCGTGGTGGAGTCACAGTTTATGGTGTCGGCAGGAAGTGCTTGCATGGCTTGGTGGAGTGACGACTATGGAGAGAGTTGCACTCAGCATGCGGGACTTGGTTGCTGAGAGCTGGACTCTTTTTGGGCAGGAGCTGAACTCATCTTTGGGACTCTGTTACTGGACTTCGGCAATTGGTGGAGGACTCTGCTCCAAGGCTGCACTATGGTGAAGTATCCAGTTATGGTGATGGATCCGGGTGGAGGAGAAGATGCACACAGGTGGTGGGCTCTGTTGCTAGGAACGTACGCAACAGAGCAAAGCTAAGTGGTGTTTCCCCTGTTTTGTCATCTTTCCTCATGTGTGTTTTAGTGCAGTGGTGGGATTAGTTTCCGCACCGACCAATTCCCTAGTGAGGGTTTAGGTTAGGACGAGCTAGGGTTTTTTAGGTTCCTGTTGCGCGCCCGGTGCGGAACCAGCAAAGGGAACGTTAGGAGTGAAGGGACACTGGCTCAGGGGAGCTCAGGAAGTCTCCACTTCCCTATTCCCTATCGCAGGGCCCACCATTGTTAATGTTTCCCAGGTTTCCCTTATTGTTTAAATTCACCTTACTGGACGCGGTGTTTCCAGACTTGTATACACGTGTAATGTCTAAATTCGCCAGTTGGAGGCGGTGTATCCATCTGCACGTGTTTATTATTTAAATTTGACCCACTGGAGGCGGTGTATCCAGGGTCACGTGTGTCATATGGGTTAGCCTTGCCGTACTCGCTGCGTCCAGAGACATGTGACCGTGACACCTAGCCCACAGTATAGGAAACAGTTGGCTGTAGGCTTTCGACCCTCCTCCTCCTCCATAAGCGAAAGCTCGTCCACAGCGCAGTCGCACGAGCACTCCATCCACAGCTGGCAGTGTTGCACATGAGGTGTCCCACTATCGAGCAGCTAGTCGTAAGCGTCAGCAGGCTGCATTAAAGATGATGTCTTTGGGCGACAACAGACACACCGTGGAGGTACTGGCCGACTATTTGGAGCAACAAACTGAGTCATGGCTGGGCAGTCTACATCTTGAGGCAGGCAAGGTAGTCAGTGATAATTTTGTGGCAGCCATAGCCCATGCAAAACTCACACACATACCTTGCGTGGCTCACACTTTGATCCTGGTGGTGCAGTGCTTCCTTAATAATTATCCGGAGTTAACATCCCTGCTCCATATGGTGCGAAGACTGTGCTCGCACTTCGATCGCTCAAACATCCACTCCACTCGTATGCAGAAGCTGCAGTGATTGCTCCACCTCCCCAAGCACCGCCTAATCATAGTCATTGCAACAAGGTGGAACTCCACCCTGCACATAGTTGAGAGGCTGTGCGAACAGAGGCAGGCTGTAATGCATTTGTGGGAGGATACACGGGCAGGCAGTTTGAGGGAAGACATGGAATTGTCAGGTGTGCAGTGTTCAAAGCTGAAAGACCTCTGTAAAGTCCTTCAGTATTTTGAAGCGCAGAGGATGCCATCATAAGCATGAGTGTTGTGAATTCATTTTCTGCTCCTCCTTCCGTTCTCCCTCTGGTGGTGACAGGAGGTATTGAGGTTGGTTTAATTGGTAGTGATCTGCCACCTGATGAGGAGGATAACGATTGGATCTCTGGAGTATCAGACTGGATATAAGACAGCCGACGCCCTATCCTGGTGCTGGTGATTCAGTTTGCTTCTCAGGTCTTGGACTTCAGCTCTGTCCCAGTCTTCTCAAGTTAAGTTTGTTTTTGCTATTGTTCACACTTGCTATTGTTGGTCAGTTCAGTTTTTTGTGGTCAGCCAGCCCCTGCTGGGTTTGTGCTGAATTTCCACTCCTATTTATCTGTATTTGCCTTTTGGTCCCTTATTAGATTGGCCTCTTTTGCTCTGTCTCAGAATATTTCAGAGTGCTGATATAGTGGGACAAGTCTAGTGACTTCAGGGTTAATTTTGCTATCAGAAGTGTTGGACATTATTTTGGTAGGGGTTTTGGCAGATTGCAGACAGTGTCTTTCCTTTCCTGTCCTTTCTAGTTAGTCGGGCCCCATCGTTTGCTCAGCCTATTTTTCTGCTTTTGTTTGTGTTTTCATCTAGTTTCACCGTCAATACATGTGGGGGGCTCTCTTTCCTTTGGGGTCTGCTCTGGGGCAGTTAGGTTTCCTCTTTTCCTGCTTTAGGCTTATGTAGCTCTCCGGTTGTGACGAGGCATCTAGGATCATCGTAGGTACTCTCCACGACTGCTGCTAGTTGTGTGGTAAGATCAAGGATCTGCAATCTGCATAGCTACCAACCCCTCTGGTTTTCTGAGACTTGGCTTGTGTTGTTTTTTCCTCCTCGGTGACCCAATCATAACACATGAGCATCCCACTTATGCGTCTGCTCATGCAAGGTTTGAAGCACATTAAGGATCTGGCAGCGGAGGAGGAGGAAAGCCTTGCTGACAGTCAACCATTGTCTGGTCAGGGAACTGTCCTGGACGAGGTGGAGGAAGAGGAGGCGGATGAGGGGGATGATTATTTTGGGCAGGAGGACGCTTCTCAGGGGGCAAGAGAAAATGTTGGCATTCCATGGACAGGTACAGTATTTGTGCGTGACTGTAGGGATGTGGATTTGCCAGAAAGTGCTCCTCCACCCAGCAGTGGCAGTGCATTATTGACACCTGGAACATTGGCCCACATGTGTGGTTATGCCTTGTGGATCCTAAAAAAGAGACCCCCGCATTGCCAAAATGATGAAGGATGACGACTACTGGCTGGCCAGCATCCTCAATCCACGCTACAAAGGCAAATTACACAACATCATGCCACAGGAGAACCTAGAGATATTATTGGCTAACAAACAAGCAACTTTGGTAAACCGTTTGTTTGAGGCTTTCCCAGCACACAGCAGCTGTGCTGGCTCTCCCACGAGCCGTAGTGGGAACAATGGAAGAGGTGTTCGTGGTGCACACAGCCGAAGTGGCGTTGGAGGCAGGGGTTTAATGACCATGATGTGGAATGATTTCTCAAGTACCGCTCACACGACTGCTAATACTGCATCGATTAAAAGTAATAGGAGACAGCAGTTGTCAACTATGGTTACAAACTACTTCTCCTCCCATATCGATGTTCTCCCTTACAGGTAATTACCCTTTGACTATTGTGTCTCTAAACTGGACACCTGGCCTGAACTGGCACACTATGCCTTACAGGAGCTCGCTTGCCCTGCTGCTAGTGTGGTACCTGAAAGAGTCTTCAGTGCTGCTGGATCAATCCTGACAGAAAAAAGGACCCGTCTGTCAACCCAAAATGTGGATGATCTAACCTTCATTAAAATGAACCATGCATGAGTTTCAAAGGATTTTGTCCCACCTTCCCCTGATGACACATAGGTTGCCAGAAAACTGCCTCGCTTTTGTCCTCCTCTTCCTTGGACTTGCCCAATTTTGCCATTTGCAGCAGCTGAATGTCCAACCTACACATCAAAATATGCCTTTTTTTTAAACCTCCCTAACTGGGCTGCCCACCCCCCCAAGGGCTGGGGTCAACACCTGGCGCAACTGGGCAAGTGCCGTTGCTCTGAACAGGTGCATAGGCCCACTGATGGCCGACGGCACTGGCACAGGGCCCCTCATAGTACAATACAGTGTCTCTGACAGTGGGGGGGCCCACTCGCCTTCAGACACACCAGTGTACTATGAGGGGCCCTGTGCCAGTACCATCGCCCACGAGTGTGCCCCCCTGCTTGGTCATGGCCACAGCACTTGCAAGTAACAATACTTACCTCTCCCTGCTCCACTGCTGTGTAGTTTGGGCAGTTAAATCCTTCACAGGGACGGCCACTAGAAATTTGGTGTATTGTTCGATGATGGTTAAGATGTAGCTATGGCCTGTCCTCCTGGCCTCTACCTTCAGATGATCAATGGCTACCATTTGTAATGGACGTCAACTTACAAGCGGATGCAGTGGTGCTTTATGATCACATTTCACAGTTGTGATAGTCACAGACGTGTGACATTCCTGCCACCATTTTTCAATGTCTCCTCTCATGCCAATCCAATAGATTCTGTCTTTTGCACTCCAAAATGACCAGACACATCATGATAGGCAGTGAGGACCATGGGTATATCTCTCCCTGTGGTCACAATTTGATGGAGACAAGTAACTGTGATGTGATCCACGCTACTGCTATAAAGCAATCCTTTCTTCCCAAAGAACCTTTTTCGCTTTCTCCACAGACACAGTAATTGAGGGTCTGCATCGCCTCTGCAACATCTACTGGGAGGTTTTCCCGCGATGAGTAATTCCCAAATTTCTGCTAACACTCGACTTTCCATCTGTGCTTGTATCCATGTAGTTTCCAGTAGCGGAGAGTCTGGACTGCCTTACTGAGATTGAAATATATACGAAGATTTAAATTACCACAACACTGTATACTGTTGTACGCTTCGAATACCTTTCCCTTTTTCTACTTTTTAAATTCTGGTGTAATACATAGTGAGCCTGTGAGTGTCTGTGTCTGACTCCGGAAATATAGATGGAAATTTACAATTACCCCTAGACTGGATACCCCTGGTATGTGCTTATACAGTAACTTTGTTCAAAATTTTTTATTACGGAATCATCCATAGTGAGTGAGCGTGTGTGGTTTACGCCTTCTGTATATACGGTGAATCGGAGATACCAATTTTTATCCTATACTCGATACAGCTTGTATCTTGTTATACAGTACCTTTGTTCGACATTTAGTATTACGGTCAAATCCATACTGAGTAAGCATCTGAGAGTGACTACGGGACTATACGGAGATTTCAAATGTACCCTATAATATATATACTTGCTATCTTGTTATCCAGTACCTTTTTTGCAACATTTTTTATTATGGTTAAACCCAGACTGAGTGAGCGTCTGAGGGTGGCTCCGGAAATATATACCAAGATTTCAAATTTGGCCAACACTGTATACAGCTGTACACTTCTGATACAGTAACCTTTTATGTTATTTAGATTCTGGTGTAATCCATAATGAGCCTGTGAACGTCTGTCTGTTACTTCAGAAATATATTTGGAGATTTAAGATTACCCCAACACGATATACAGCTGTACGCTTGTGTCACATTACCCATTTACAGCTTTTCATATTCTTGTGTAATCCATACTGGGCCTGAGAGCGCTTGTGTCTGCCTCCTGAAATATATACGGAGATTCAGAATGTTTACACTATACTATATATACACCTTGTATCTGGTGATACTGTACCCTTTTTCAACTTTTTATTTTATTGTGTTATCCATACTGAGCCTGTGAGCGTCTGTGTATGACTCATGAAATATATACGGAGATTTACTGTTATCCCTAGATTGTATAGAACTGTACACTTCTGATACAGTACCATATATCTGCTGGTATTTTGGGTCCATTTTCCACAACATGAGGAAGTATGGTGGAAGAGGATGCGGACATTGGCATGGGGGGCCACCTGGTAATGATGGTGGTGGTGGTGCATCTGCTGGTAGTGCCAAAAACACAATAGCAGCTAAGGCAGGAGGTGTTGAACCAGCGTCATGGTGTAGCTCTGGAAGGTCTGTAAGGCTCCCTTTTCTGGGAGTAGGTAGACTGCTTTTAAAGCCGGAGCATCAGGAACTGTTTTTGGCTTACATTGCTGAAACTGCCTCCAGCTCTATTGCCTCCTCTTCTGAAGTTTAAAAAAATGAAAGCACTGAGTCATCAGTGCAGGCTTCTGGTCAGGAGCAACCCCTTTCCTTGTGTCCTTCACCCACACCAAAAGTGAAGGATGCGGAAGCACACACTTCAGATTACTCCATGGAGCTCTTTTCACATACCATGCCTGGGTTAATTCAAAATGGGGCCCATCATATACTGGAGCATTCTAAATGGGGACATCAGACACTTGAGCAGCATTTACGTGGCCCATTATACAATTGAGCATTAGAAATGGAGCCCATTATATATGGAGCATTATTTGGGCCCATAAGACACTGGAGCATCATCTATGGAGCCCATCATATACTGGAGCATGCTAAATGGGGCAGATCAGACACTGGAGAAGCATCTATGAGGTACATTATACACTGGAGCATTAGAAATGGGGCCCATTATATATGGAGCATTATTAGGTCCCATCATACACTGGAGCATCTGACATGAGGCACATCATATAATGGAGCATTCCAAATAGGGGACATCAGACACTGGAGCAGCATTTACGGGGCTCATTATACACTGGAGCTTTAGAAATGGAGCCCATTATATATGGAGCATTATTTGGGCCCATAAGATACTGGAGCATCATCCATGGAGCCCATCATATACTGGAGTATTCTAAATGGGGAAGATCAGACACTGGAGCAGCATCTGTGGGGCACATTAGACACTGGAGCATTAGAAATGGGATGCATTATATATGGAGCATTATTAGGGCCCATCATACACTGGAGCATCATCCATGAGGCCCATCATATACTGGAGCATTCCAGATTGGGGACATCAGACACTGGAGCAGCATTTACGAGGCCCATTATACACTGTAGCATTAGAAATGGAGCCCATTATATATGGAGCATTATTTGGGCCCATAACACACTGGAGCATCGTCCATGGGGACCATCATATACTGTAGCATTATGTGGAGCTCATCATATACTGTATGGAACATTATATGTGACCAATTATTCTGTCTGGAGGAATATATGGGGCTCATTTTTCTGTATGGTGCGCAATGTGGTGGCCATAATACTGTATGGAGTAATACACTGTCCTTTTTTGAGCCTTTGTACAATTTAAAATAGATCAGTCAGGTCATGTAAGCAGTGAAGTATTTGACATTGTACTATACCTATATTTCTGTGCTGTATCGGAGCATCATGAGTTGTGGTATGTGTTAAAGGGGCGCACTGACACTCTTTGGCCCAGGGCACACGAAAACCTGGAGCCAGCCCTACCCCCCGACAACTTTAGCAAAATAACCACCAGTTTTCAATGCGTAACTATTATTAGGATGTAAACAAGCTTCAGTTATAAGAATTGATGTTTTGGCATTGAAATGGGCACTGTAGGTGTGTTTACTGTCCTCCACTCCCTGCCGACTTTGCTTCCCCATTGACTTGCATTGGGTTTCGTGTTTCAGTCGGCCTCTGACTTTTCCCTATAGTCGGCCGATTTCATTCGACCCGACTTTTGCGAAAGTCAGGTTTCATGAAACCCAACTCGACCCTAAAAAAGGCAAAGTCACTCATCTCTAGCTGTCCCATTTGAGCTGTCTCTCCCCTGTACTCAATCTCTCTCACCCCTGTGTCTGACCGTATACAGAACATGCCACAGCTCCCGTGCAGGGGAGGAAGCAAAAGACAATACTGACATTACAACAGGAAATTGCAGAGGATACTTTTTGTGAGGTAAAATATTGTTTAAAAAAGTCTGTGAAATATTTTACCTCAAAAAATGAATCCTCTGTGATCCCCTGATGTCAGAAGTATATTTTGCTTCCTCCCCTGCCCAGGAAACGTGGTAAGCTCTGTACACGGTCAGAGACAGACAATTTTTAAAATGAACTTTTGTTCATGGGAAATCCACTTTAATGTGATCGGCTTCCTCTGCCTGTAGACACGTCGTACATCTGCCGCCGGGATCAGCCGAAAGATTCACTGCGCCTGCGTGGAATTCGCGCAGGCGCTGTGCGACGGTGTTCCACTGGTGGTACCACGCAAAAGGTTGGTACCAGCCTCAGTTTCCATATTGAGACACCCATCACTTGGGTGTCCCAATATGGCGGTCTGTTACGAATGAGTCACCGAGGAGGAAAAAAAAAACAAGCTAAGCCACAGAAAACCAGAGAGGTTGGTAACTAAGCAGATTGCAGACCCCTGATCCTATCCACACAACTAGCAGTAGCAGTGGAGCGTACCTACGATGATCCTAGATGCCTCGCCACAGCCTGAGAACTAAATAAGCCTAAAGCAAGAAAAGGGGAAATCTAAACTGCCCCATAGCAGACCCCAAAGCAATAGACAGCCCCCAAACATGTATTGTCGGTGAGACAAGATGAAAACACAAACACAGATAGAAAAATAGGCTGAGCAAACAATGGGGCCCACACTAACTAGAAAGGACAGGAAATCACGCACAAAACCCTGCCAAAAAATGTCCAACACTTTCTGATAACAAAAACCCTGAAGTCGCTAGACTTCAATTCCCTATATCAGCACTCTGGTATATTCTGAAGACAGAGCAAAAAGAGACCAATCTGATCAGGGACAAAAAGCAAACTGGCATAATCAAACATAAGAATGGAAATTCAGTACAGCCCCAGCAGGGACTGGCTGACCACAAAAACTGAGTAAACCAGAAGAAATCTCATGTGAAAAAATAGCAGAGCACACTTAGCTTGAGAAGGCAGGAACAGAACTGGAAACCAGAACCTCAGGGCAGGAAAAAATCACCAGCACAAAATTAGGGAGTCGGCTGTCTTAAATCCAGTCAGAGACTCCTGATGTCCACTCACAGTCCTCCTCCTCAGGTGGCAGGTCTCTGCCATTTAGATCAGCTTGATTACCTACTGTCACCACTAGAGGGAGCCCGGATGGAGAACTCACGACTCCTCTGTCAACACAGCCAGCTCCACCACCCTTACCAGAAGCCACAGGTAAACCACAAAATGAGTTCACAACAGCGGTCGGTGATTTTCCTCAGCATGGAATTCTGGGATACAGTGACATTGTGACATTTGGACAGAACAGGAAATGAAAACATTACAAGGCAATTATACAGATAGATGCTATAGATATATGTGTGTATATATATATATATATATACATATGCGTATATATTGTATATACGATATATATATATGTATATATATAGCCTTTGTAAGAGAAAAAGAAAATATACACTGCATTATATATAAACTGTATGTATGTATACATATATATATATATATATATATGTATATATATATATATATATATACATACACACACTGGTTCTATCTGTTTTATGCATAAAAGAAAAATATATACTGTAGAAAGTGTATGTATTCTTTCACTAAATTAATATATTTAATATAAATGTATTAATATATTGATATAAATACACTTTCTATTTATATTTAGTATATTAATATATAATATATTAGAAAATATATACAATATTTTGGAGTTGTGTATATATATATATATATATATATACACATATATATATATACATATACATGACAAAAATATATATCAAGTGTCTTCTGTCTGCATTCTTATTTATGTACTTATCTTTCTCTAAACAGAAAAGGAAGCAATCCATTGGAAAACTTATATGAGATGTTGTTCTAATACATTGCAGCAATATTATTCTAGTAGAAATATAAAAAAGATTACATGACCATGGTGATATTTAGAGAGGGCTTAAGAATGCAGGCGTTATAGTAGTCTTCTAATATTAACTAAAACGTTTTGCGTCGGTCGCCATGACAACCAGTCTCCTGTACCGTCACCTTATTGCATTGGCTAATACTTATATTGCAGACTTGGCGGTGGTGGAAATGGATTTGCTTAAGCTAAGTGTTTGGTAAAGTTTTCTGATGGTATTTTGAATTTTAGTCTCATTGGAATTTCATTTTGATGTCAATTACAATTTATTATGGACTTTGACAATATTCGAAAAGGTGGCAGAGGAAGGGTCGACAAGGCGATGAGTGTCCGGACTGTGTTTTCATGCGCTTGGATTTTCTTACTGTCCTGAAATGACCTCTAGAGCACGGACTGTAATGTAGACTCATCACATCGTCTCCTTCCTCTAAACTTACCCTACATTGATGAACATTGACGAACTTTCATTGCTCCAATTTCTATCAGTCACCTCTAATTACATTGAAAAATTAGAGAAAAATCCAATACAACGTTACATTACGGCTTTGTTGAGTTTGAATAAATGGTTTCACCCTTGCTGAAAGGTTGTAGTTTTGTGATGTGACTTTTGAAGGACGATTTGCGCTCATGATTCGGTTCTACCCCTTTAAGTAGCAGCAACTGATATGACTGGACGCGAGGCATCACCAGTCGGGTGACGAACAGAGATAAGTATATGGTGGAGGTGTAATAAGCATATGCTGCTTTAAAAATTACCTTTAAAGCGAATGGCCAGCTTAAAGCATTATGAAAATGTATTTATTTTATTTTAAAATTGGCAATATTGCTTTTTTCATATCACAATCTGTATTAAAGGTTTCCATACTGACCCCTGGAGATACTGTAGACCAGACCTTGGCAAGGGGCGGCCCCCGGGCCGCATCCGGCCCGCCCACTGCCTGTGACCGGCCCGTGGAGGGGTCCGAGACTTCTCCGGTTCCTGCTTTCCTCAAGAATCATTCATGAGGAAAACAGAAAGCAGAGGAGTCCCGCAGACGCGGCGGTGAGCGGAGCGGACCCCGACCTCCTGAGAGTGGCACAGAAACATTGCCTCCAGCGCACCGTCCACACACCAGACCTATGGTGCTGACTGGTCGAGGCTGGAGGGGGGCGTGGTCTGAGAGAGGGCTGCGTAGATGCCGTTGGTGGCATCTGCTTGCAGCAGTATACATCAAACCACGCCTCCAACTCTGTGCTAAAACGTGCGGGCGTGGAGGCGTGGTGTGATCTATACTACTGCTTACACTGTGGTGCAGCGTAAGGCTAGCATCAATTACTTTAGACTGGGTCTGGACTGGGTGTTTGGGTCTGGACTGGGTGTTCACATCAGGCCAGTGTCTGGGACTCTGGGTAGAGTGGTCAGCGACTAATAAAGCCCCTGTGAGCAGCACAGGAGTGGTACACAGATACCACTTGCTTCCTCCCCTGTCCCCTGCAGCAGTCACGTTCTTCTGAAACTTGGGCAGAGACTCCCATTGGAAGAATTAGGCAAGGTTAGCTGTTATAGCCCTTAAATATGTCGGCTAAAAAAAGAAAGACTGATGCAGAATGCAGAGTTTTTAACAAGGAAAGGACTTCTAAATATTTATTTGCTGACGCCAAAGGTAAAGCTGTGTGCTTAGTTTGTGGAGAGCACATAACTGTGTTTAAAGATTACAATTTTCATTGTATTGTAAATCTTTGCATTGTTTAACATACTGTTTGTTTCTGAAAAGATAGCATATGTATACTATATATTATATACATATATAGTATTGGGTACAACTGAGTTAATTATTTTAGTCCGGCCCTCTGACACCATCCCAGTTTCTAATGCGGCCCCATGGCAAAATTAATTGCCCACCCCTGCTCTAGACTCATACTCCTTGTGGTTTCAGGAAAATCGTACATTAGTATCAAAGAACATACTCCATCTTCTCTACTGAAACATCTAATGAGCATGTGCAGGAGGAGAAGAAGGTGAGCTGTGACATTACCTATTGTGAATAGCTGATCCTGTGTTATCTACTGTATATAGAGGTGTTATCAATCATTGTACAGGAGGAGGAGGTGAGCTGTGACATCACCTATTGTGAATAGCTGATCCTGTGTTATCTACTGTATATAGAGATTTTATCAGTCATTGTACAGGAGGAGGAGGAGGTGAACTGTGATATCACCTATTGTGAATGGTGGATCCTGTGTTATCTACTGTATATAGAGGTGTTATCAGTCATTTGACAGGAGGGGAGGAGGTGAGCTGTGACATCACCTATTGTGAAGGGTGGATCCTGTGTTATCTACTGTATATAGAGGTGTTATCTGTCATTGTACAGGAGGAGGAGAAGGTGAGATGTGACATCACCTATTGATGTCTCTGCCATTCTTCCTTGCAGATCCTCTCCAATTCTGTCTGGTTGGATGGTGAATGTTGGTGGACAGCCATTTTCAGGTCTCTCCAGAGAAGCTGAATTAGATTTAAGTCAGGGCTCTGGCTGAGTCAGTCATGAATGGTCACAGAGGGGTTCTGAAGCCACTCCTTTGTTATTTTAGTTGTGTGCTTTGGGTCATTGTCTTGTTGGAAGGTGAACCTTTGGCCAAGTCTGAGGTCCAGAGCACTCTGGAAGAGGTTTTCATCCATATTTCTGTACTTGGCCGCAAACATGTTTCCTTCAATTGCATCCAGTCGTCCTGTCCTTGCAACTGAAAAACACCCCCATAGCATGATGCTGCCACCACCATGTTTCACTGTTGGGATTGTATTGGGAAGGTGATGAGCAGTGCCTGGTCTTCTCCACACATACCGCTTAGAGTTATCACCAAAAGTTCTATCTTCGTCTCACCAGACCAGAGAATCTTTTTTCTCATAGTCTGGGAGTCCTTCATATGTTTTTTAGCAAACTCTATGCGGGTTTCCATATGTCTGGCACTGAGGAGAGGCTTTCGACGGGCCACTCTGCCATAAAGACCCGACTGGAGGAGGGCTGCAGTGATAGTTGACTTTGTGGAACTTTCTCCCATCTCCCTACTGCATCTGTATAGCTCAGCCACAGTGATCTTGTGGTTCTTCTTTATCCCTCTCACCAACGCTATTCTCCAATGATTGCTCAGTTTGGCTGGACGGCCAGGTCTAGGAAGACTTCTAGTGGTCCCAAACTTCTTCCATTTAAGGATTATGGAGGCCACTGTGCTCTTAGGAACCTTGAGTAATGCAGAAATTCTTTTGTAATCTTGGCCAGATGTTTGCCTTGTCACAGTTCTGTCTCTGAGCTCCTTGGCCAGTTCCTTTGACCTCATGATTCTCATTTGGTCTGACATGCACTGTGAGCTGTGAGGTCTTAAGTAGACAGGTGTGTGTCTCTACAAATCAAGTCCTATCAGTTTAATTAAACACAGCTGGACTCAAATGAAGGAGTAGAACCGTCTCAAGGAGGATCACAAGGAAATGGACAGCATGTGACTTAAATATGAGTGTCTGAACAAAGGGTCTGAATACTTATGACCATGTGATATTTCAGGTTTTTTTTTAATACATTTGCAAAAATTTCTACATTTATGTTTTTATTTTAGTCAAGGTGGGGTGCAGAGTGTACATTAATGAGAAAAAAAATGAACTTTTTTAAATTTACCAAATGGCTGCCATGAAACAAAGAGTGAAAAATTGAAAGGGGTCTGAATACTTTCCATACCCACTGTACCTCTATTAGCAGCTTGGGTCACTCTCATCTTATTTAATCAGGTATTTGCCCTATAGGACTTTTTCATACCCCTATAGTCCAGGGGCACTACATTCATATGACCTCTCCATGGTTATTTGGGTTCATTGAGGATAGATAGTGGTTATTTCCGACTTATTTCTTTGGTTCCTTTTGATTATTATATGAATTTGTTGTACTAGTTGGTTATATATTACTAGATGGTGGCCCGACTCTAAGGCATCGGGTATTCTAGAATATGTATGCAGTTTATTTTTGACGATTTAATAATAATAATGCAATAATGCACCCCCCAATCCTGATATGTATGGTTCTCTCACCCCCAATCCTGATATACATGCTACCCCTCAACCCCCTATCCAGGTATGCATGGTCCCCTGACCCCCCAATCCTGGAATGCATGGTCCCCTCACCCCCCAATCCTGGTATGCATGGTCCTCTCACCCCCCAATCCTGGTATGCATGGTCCCCTCACCCCCTTATCCTGGTATGCATGGTTCCCTCACCCCCCTTTCTTGGTATGCATGGTCCCCTCACTCCCCTTTGCTGGTATGCATGGTCCTCTCACACCCCAATCCTGGTATGTATGCTCACCGTCACCCCCCTTTCCTGGTATGCATGGTCCCCTCACCCACAAATACTGGTATGCATGGTATCCTCACCCCACTTTCCTGGTATGCATGGTCGCCTCACCCCATTATCCTGGTATGCATGGTCCCCTCACCCCCCCAATCCTGGAATGCATGGTCCTCTCACCCCCCTTTCCTGATATGCATTGTCCCCTCACTCCCCAATCCTGGTATGCATAGTCGTCTTACCCCCCTTTTGGAGTATGCATGGTCCCCTCACCCCCCAGTCCTGGTATGCATGGTCCTCCCACCTCCCAATCCTGGTATGCATGGTCCCTTCACCCTCCTTTCTTTGTATGCATGGTCCTCTCACCCCCTAAACGTGGTATGCATGGTCCCCTCACCCCCCCTTTCCTGGTATGCATGGTCCCCTCACCCCCCAATCCTGGTATGCATGGTCCCCTCACCCCCTTTCCTGTTATGCATGGTCCCCTCACCCCCCAATCCTGGTATGCATGGTCCCCTCACCCCCCAAATCCTGGTAGGCATGGTCCCCTCACCCCCCAATCCTGGTATGCATGGTCCCCTCACCCCCCTTTCCTGGTATGCATGGTCCCCTCACCCCCCTTTCCTGGTATCCATGGTCCGCTCACCCCCCTTTCCTGGTATGCGTGGTCCCCTCACCCCCCAATCCTGGTATGCATGGTCCCCTCACCCCTCAATCCTGGTATGCATGGTCCCCTCACCCCTCAATCCTGGTATGCATGGTCCCCTCACCCCCCTTTCCGTGTAGCCGCGACCAATCAGCGTCGCGGCCCTCTGTCCGCGACCATTCAGCAACGCGGCCCTGTAGCTGCGACCAATCACTGCCGTGGCCCTCTAGCATGTAAAAAAATAATATTAAAAAATAAAAAAAAGTTATTCTCACCTTCCGACGGCCTCCTGTCTTCTTTCCACGCGCCCGGCCTCGCGTTCCCAGTAATGCTTTGCAGCTTAGACCGCTGATGACGTCGGTCTTCTTTCTCGCTCTCGCGAGAGTGACGTCGGTCTTCTTTCTCGCTCTCACTAGAGTGACGTCATCAGCGGTCTAAGCCGCAAAGCATTACTGGGAATGCGAGGCCGGGCGCGTGGAAAGAAGACAGGAGGCCGTCGGAAGGTGAGAATAACCTTTTTTTTATTTTAATTCTCTTTTTTACAGATTAAGGCCTGTGCCCGATTGAGCGCTGCGCCCAACTGCACCTGTCACTGATTGGTTGCGGCCTGGTGGCCGCGACCAATCAGCGACCCGCGATTTCGGTTACAGACAGACATGATAAGACGATTATATATATAGATTTGGACCGATGTATGGTTTTGTATTATTGCATGTTTTTAAGTGATTTTATTACTCTTATTAATCTTATAAAATGATATCTTTATTCATATATTAGGTGTGCACATGTGCATGTGCTGCTTCAGATCTCGCTGCTGAGATTTGAATCTCGTCCGAGATCTGATCCCGCGCATGTGCCGTCCCTGGACCGGCGGCCATCTTTCTGGCGTCCATGCTCCCGGAGGCCACCGCAACATGGCGGCGGCCAGCAAGGGAACTGCGGGGGCCTCCGGGCTGCGAAGAAATGCCAGCGGAGCCGCGGCCCCTGCACCGGAACACAGCCCGCTGCCACCACCGCACCGCAGAGCGCCGCATGCTGCCACCACCACAGAGCCCACCTGCCCCAGCACTGCTGCCCCTGCCCCAGCACAGCTGCCACTGCCCCAGCACAGCTGCCACCACCGCAGAGCCCACCTGCCCCAGCACAGCTGCCCCTGCCTCAGCACTGCTGCCCCAGCCCCAGCACTGCTGCCCCTGCCCCAGCACAGCTGCCCCTGCCCCAGCACAGCTGCCCCAGCCCCAGCACTGCTGCCCCTGCCCCAGCACAGCTGCCCCAGCACAGCTGCCCCTGCCCCAGCACAGCTGCCCCTACCCCAGCGCAGCTGCCCCAGCACAACCAACCAGCCTCAGCACAGAGCCGCCACCGCATGAGCCTGGACCACTGAATGACCCCTGTGACTACTTCTCCACCTGTGCCGGATCCCTTCCCAGGTAAGCTGAATTCGGACTGTAAGACGGACCCCCATTTGACACATTATTTTTTTTCCATATTTTCCTACTGAAAATTGGCGTGCATCTTATGGTCCGGTGCGTCTTATAGTCTGAAAAATACGGTAGGTGGTAAAAATACACTTTTTCATTTCTGTCCTGCCACTTTGCATTCATTCATGATAATCACTTGAAGGGTCAATAAACTACCTGACAGCAGTTTTCAATATATTGAGGGGTGCTGTTTTTAAAATGGTATCACTTTTGGGGTTTTTCTAATATGTAGGACCCCTAAAGTCACTTCAAACCTGGATAGGTCCCTAAAAAAATTTTTTTGTGAATTTATTTGAAAAAATGAAACATGACTGCTACATTTTTAAACCTACTAAAATGTTAACAAAATAAAACATTTTACCAAAAAATGTGCTGTTTTAAAGAAAACATGAGGGAAATGTTATTTATTAATGTTTTTGTGTGGTATGACTATCTGGATTAAAGGGATCTTTAAAAGTTTGAAAATTGCAAATTTTTTTACATTTTTGTCAAGTTTCTGATATTTAATTTAAAAAAAACACAAGACATATTGTCCTAAAGTTACCATTATCATAAATGATAATGTACCACAAAATAACAATCTCTGAATCACTGGGATAGGTTGAAGTGTTCCATAAAGTGCATTTTCCTGGGTTATTTACGCCATTCTATACGCTTACGTACACTAAATAGCAGTAAATTGAGTGATGGTGATCAGAATTTGATTGAATCTGATTTTCTTTTTTAGAGACAAGTCTCTATGCTGACATTTTATTTATTTATTTAAAAAAATTAAAAAATGGCATGGGATCCCCCGTAATTTGTATAACCAGCAGTCGGAAAGCCAACGGCTGAGGGCTGATGTTAATATTTTGAGAAGGAGCCAATAGCCAAAGGTTCCGAGGTTATTAATATCAGCTCACAGCTGTTTGCTTAGGCTGGGTTCATACTGCGTTATGGCAGTCCGTTGGACCAACTGCATTACACTGTGGCATAACGCGGTGCAATGCAGTCCGTTAACGCTGCCATTAACCCCCATTATCGGACACATTGCTAACGCATGCCATAATCGGCATGCGCTAGTGATGTGCCGTCATTCAGTGACAGAGCCTCAGACGTGGGCTGCAGCATCTGAGGCTCCGTCACCGCTAGCGCCGATGAAGCATCGGTGCTAGCGGTATAGCATAACGCGATCGCATTATGTTATATAGCGTTAACGCAGCCCGTCAATGCTATGTGTTGAACGGGCTGCCCAACACAGTATGGACCTGGCCTTTGCCTATACTGGCTAGTTTACAGGGAGACCCCAGAAATTTTTTTTATGTAGCATCAGCCCATACATTCTAACCAGCAAAGGCTAAACAGACAGCTACGAGCTGATATTAATAGCCAGACAACCTTTGGCCATAGTTATTGGCCCCCTCCCAGACTAAAAACATTAGCTCTCAGCAGCCTCAGAAATGTCGCATCAATAAGATGCGCCAACTCTAGTACTTAGCCTCGCTCTTCCCACTTGCCCTGATTCGGTGACAAGTGGGGTAGCAGAGTTGAAGAGATTCATGCCAGCCTCGTATTGTCAGCTGACATGAAGCCCGGGGGTTAGTAATGGAGAGGCATCTATAATCAGAGCCACCGGTGTTTCTTGGGCCTTCACACAGATGAGAGTGTGGAAACACCAGACATAGGAGCAAAAATGCAACCAATCCGCAAACATTTTTATATCTGCATTTTTGCTGCGTATTTGACTGACTCAGTTGAAGTCAATGGGTGAAAAATGAGACAAAAACACACAAAGCTGCGGATTTAAAAGCACAGCAAATCCTGAAAGGAAAACTACTGATCATGTGCACAGCACTTCAGTATTCTCATTGACTTTGCTAGCATAAGGATTCCATAGCATTTTTGAGCCAATTCCGTGCGGAAAACAAATGTTGAAAAAAACGCACCGTGTGCACATGGCCTTATGGTGCGAAAAATTTTCCCATTGTTTTTATAATGTTGCTAAAATGTGAATGATAAAAAAACAAAAAAAAAAAACAAATAAGAACTAGACAAAAATGAAACCTTTATTTTTAAGTTTACTTTGTTGGTTAAATCCAGTACTCATCCAGACTTTTGGAATATGCTGAGTATTAAAAAAAATTGTCAAGCAAGTTAGTAATAATTTAGCAAAAATATATTTTATTAGAAATCGTGTTCTTCTAGCTTTAACGATCACAATAAACTCTGCATTTCCCACAAATACTTTTCAGCAGTCATAAAGCAACATTGATAACTGCTTTGCATGAATTTAATGTGCTGTGTCTTGTGTTGGATACTATAATAAAAAATAGGTAGAAAAGTAAAAGCAAAGTACTGTAATTTACTGCAATGAATAAATCCAATGACACAATGAACCTTCTGAAATAAAAAGCATTGATATGTGTTATACGGAAAGTTTAGTGGTAATTTTGTTTTCTTTTATACAGTTGCTGCAGAAGGGTATGTGCATGCGAAGATTTTTAAGGAGTCTGTTGGAATGGTGTGCTTCAAGGGACGTCTGAAAAATTAAAATGCTCCCTATTTCATTCTTTTTTCTTCAATTTCTTCAGTGTTTTTCTTTAGCTTCAGTCTTTGACAAATGCCAGGTGGTAAAAAAGAAAGTGTATTTGACTTCTTTGAATTGTTTCCTGATGGAAAAAGCTACAAAATAAGCTCTAAAGAAAGTTTAGAAAAAAAAACCTCTCTGAAAAACACTTGAAAAATGTTTCAAAACCACTTCAAAAAACAAAAACTTCAAAAAGTCCCCAAAGAAATTAGTTTTCCACTGAAAAACTCAATGATTTAGACCTCTTCAAAAATACTCTGTGTGCACATACCCCTACTGTGTCAGGTTCGTTTCCCAGATTACAAGGCTCTAATATTTCTAATCGAAAATCAGTACTATTCTAGGAAACTTTAATAAATTAGAGAAGCACTCCCATGAAACTTTTCATCCTCTTAATGTATTGCAGCCGTCATATTATTACAGACCTGTGTACTTACAATTGCTCATTTTGCCTTTCTATCTAGTTAATTCTTCTCTGCTCTATGTAGAAACAGGAAGTCTTTTTTACCTGCTTCACTTTCTGACCCAGCTGCTCCCTCCTTCCTTAGCTAGAGACTTTTACGGGGACTTATGACCTCTGCAGAGAAAATTGACCTCCTGTTTCTACATGGAACTTAGAAGGATTCAGTTCGTCAATTTTTAATCACTTGATGTCATAAACCTAATGAAAAAGATAAGAACTAACTGGGTAGAAAGGCAAAATGAGCAATTGTAAGTACACAGTGCTATATAATATGATGACTGCAATGTATTAAGAGCATGAAAACTTTGATGGAAGGAGGAGGAGTGTTTCTTTAAGAGAGCAAGTCAGCAAAATGTCAGTAGCTTCTATGATTGGAGGAAGTTTGTATCCATGTATGGTGGATAGTAGGCATGTGTATATATATATATATATATATATATATATATATATATATTTTTTTTTTACTTTTAGACCTTGCTGTGCTCCACTATAAAAAATAGAATAAAAAAAGTTGGGCTAACCATTAGTAGCAAAGTCTTTACTTTTGACTTAAAGGGAACCTGTCAGCAGGATTTTATGCATAGTAACCTACACACACTGTCAGGTCGGCGCTGTTATACTGAATAAAATGATACCTGGTGATGAAATCAGTCTTGTGGTTGTTTCTTAATCTTTATTTTGTTAATGATATGCTCGTGCCCTAAGGCGGGGTTCATGTATGTGGTGCTTTGATTAGATATTCATAATGCAGACTGCTGACAGGTCACTGATCCCTCAATGACTGCCCCCTAGTTTGCATAATGAATACCATCACATACTGAATAAAAAAAACGCTTCTGCAGATAGGCCACAGCCATGGCACCTGCACTGCAGCGTAATCGCATGGTTACCGTGCATTTAATCCCTTTTGCAGATTTACTTTCATCAACCAAGGTATCATTGTAGTCAGTATAACGGCGCCAACCTAACACTGTCTGTAGGTTACTGTGCACAATCCTGCTGACAGGTTTCTGTTTAAGATAACTTTGTTACTAAATGCACAATAGTAAAAATGTTAATATGTTTAAGAAGTTGTCCCATATTTGAAAATGAGTCAACTTTTTCTCCAGAAACAAGGTCACTTTTGTCCATAGAAATCTGGTTTTCCAATTGATCTCCAGGTAACACAGTCACAGCTCCCTGGTGCCCCCCTTACCCCCAGGTCAGTGAACTGCATCAAGGATAAGTAGTCGCCGGAGAGGCTACCCTGTCTCGTACTGGTTATCGGGCACTCTGCAGTGAGGGCGGTATATATATCACCAGTCCCAGGCTGGGAATATATAAGCCTCTGATCGATCACTGCCAGGATCCCCCAATAAAACCAGAACAGTATGCTGCCACCAGTTTCTCCTTAGATGTAAGCCAGGTCTATTAACAAGCTTATATCGGGTCAGAAACCTACCCCAGGTAACGAATAAGTACAAGCCAGACTCACGGATGTGGGAAATCAGGTTTCGAGTTAAAAGAGCAGCCCAAGATTAAGTGATATTTTAATTGCCGAAAGGCGCACTAGATACTACAAATATATACAGAGTAATATATAGGTATTTTAGCCAGAAGTACAGATAAAGTTAGGGTACAGGTATGGGATAGCAGTTAGCTGTATGTGTCATGTTACCGTTTCTTACTTGTGGATGAAGGGAAGCTCTTGTATCCACAGGTACCTTCTTAGTTTCTGGTCCGTCTCCACACGTGACGTGACGTGGCTTCCATGGCAGAACAATAACAAAGTCTAAATGTGTGTAGCTAGCTTTTAACCCCTAGCTTGCCCCCTGCCATATCTGCCACATCTGTCACTGCCCCTCTGCGTTGGACTGAATTCTCCCTCCCTTGACCTCCTAGCTGAAATAATTCCCAATATCTAGGATGGATCATAACATCCTAAGGAGGGTCCAAACGGGATGACTGATGTCTCAACTGGTTCGCTGGGGCTGGACTAATACGAAGAGTCCAAACTTTGGTCGGCCAAGACGTTCTGGAGAGCCAGTCTCAATAGCTTGGTATCTGTGACAGCTAGAGGAACTTGAGATACTGGGGTGTGTGCAGAGGTCTCCCAATGTTCTGGTGGTATATTGGACTTAACCCACGGTACTCTCATAATTCATCTCTAGATGTCGGTGACGCTCGGTCTAGAGCTTTCCCTTGATAGCTAATTGATGTTGTCTGCCTTGCATAAAAGACAGCATGGGGTCCCAGCTCTGCTCCTCCTCGCCCTCATTAACACATGACCTCTAATTCTCTGGCCAAGTGGTGAAGTTCTGTTCTTTTGGGGATTTGTGTACTTATCCCAAGGGCGGGGGCCACTTCAGGAGTGGAGGAAGATCTCTGGACAATATATTGGGCCTGAATTAATATTTCCAAAATGGAGTCTCCCTCGTCCCTCACAGGCACTATTTCTATAAAATAAGACCTTTTTTCTGATCCTTGAGAAAAAAAACTGATATTGGACCTAAACCTTGGACATCTCTACAGATCATTACAGTTTGCAACAATTCCTGCTAATCTTTTGACTAATCTAAGCCAGTATATAATAACAATGACCATTAAATTCTTGGGGAGTCAAGGAAGCAAATGTTCAACTATTCAGTAGTGCCACCATAGGAACAATTAGGCGTTAAATGTTGCCCATTGGAGTCAACAATCTGTTTGATTACTTAGCCCTGAAAGCCAAAGAAATATTGGTTGTAGATTATCACTTACCCAATAAAGTGTCCTTTAGTGAATTTTTCAGAGAAGAAAATTCTCAGTAGTCTGACTCTTGTATACCTGGATACAGTTAACATTAGAGATGAGCAAATTGTGAATTCACCTCAAATTTTCCAAAACAATCAAATTTACCAGAATCTAACTTTTTTTGCAATTGTTTTGCCAAAATGACAGCCATTTGGCTCCTATTTAGCTTGATTATATAGGGCTGAGAAAAAAAAATCTTATGCACAGACTTTCCTCAGCTCTCCACTACCACCGCATTCCTCCGATTGGCTTTTTTGCCTTTTGTCTTCCATCTTCCTTCATGACAGGACTTCCATTCATTAGGCTCTACACTATCATGTATTGCGTGACCCATGTCAATGACAGCATGCAGTGTGACATTGACGTGCAATGGCCTCCACATGAGGGCGTAAAGTCCAGTGAATGGAATACATGGTAGGAAGGAAGGTAGAAGATAGACAAGAAACCGGATCGGAGAACTGGTGGCGGTGGAGGGTTGAAGAAAGGTGAGTATATGATATAAAGGAAGATAGAGGTTAGAATACAAAAGAAAGAATAGCAAATCAGAGGATTAGTGTTGAGGAGACAGGTAAGGGGAGACCTGAGACGAAGGAAGTAGAAGGTGTTTTTTTCAAACCTCTTCCCAACTCTTTTTAATTTTCAGCAAATTTATTTGATGCACATTGAATTTCAAGCGATTTATTAAACTCTAGTTTTCATCCAAATGTAACATGGTTAGTGTGCTTTTCTGAAAGTGCAATTTAAGTGATTATTCTTAGTGGGGCTCTGAAACCTCAAAAAACAAGGCTCCTCAACCATTGTTTGAATAAAGTGATGGTGTATTATTCATGGGACTGCCCAGCTTAATAATTAGCTAATTCAGTCCGATTGACAATGACTGAAGCAAAGACTCCATATATGCACCTCTGATCATTTGGGATAAAATTGTCCTATTCTCGGAGTTCTAGAGCACCAATTTTGAAATTTGTTGAACATCCAGCAATCATCAAGTTAACCCTTATTGTATGGCTATGTAATAACTTGATTTTTTGGCTATAACTCTTTAATGGTCCCAATATTTGGAAAAAGAAAAATTACAACTACTCTAATCTCATCTGTAGAATCAAGATAGGTCTATCCCAGGAGTCACCATTAAATGGCAAAGTAAGAGTCCATATGGCATTCTGGTTGTACATAAAATGTTGCAGTAAAACATTTCAATTGTGAAAACCACAATATAATTCTGTTTTTTAGCCAAAGACTGTTCAATTTGGCTAAGGAAATCCAATATAATATGGTGACTGGAGAATACCTCTGAAGGTCTGAAGAGTCTTCCAAAGTTGACATGTCAGCGTTATGTAATTACTTCCTGACATATTGATGGAGAGTTGGGTCGTATAAAACTAAAGACATGTTGATCTGTATCATTGTGACTGCTGACGTTCCTAACAGCTGCTGCTAGATGCATCTAGGTAAAGGATACAGTGTCAGCAACTATATATAAAGCTACTATATCCCTAGGGCCACTGAGTATATACTTTTGGCATATTGGATGCACTGTCAGAAAAAGGCGCTGATATCAGGATCCATCCTGGTTGATTTGCAGCACTGTGCAGACTCTTCAATCTTGATTTACTGATTTACTTAGATGTATTTTGGGATTATAATATATTTGGAAAGGTTAAATCTCCAGAGAAGCGGTCACCAAATTCAACACTTTAAAATTCATTGCTACGGGAAGCTGAAAGGTTTACAACTTATGAGTGACATATCTTGCTTGGTTGCAATTCAAGATAAAACAATTTTATAAAGTGGTTATCCCATAAGCAACATACATCACCTATCTACACCATAGATGATAAATGTGTAATGTGTCTAACCACTGGTACTCCCACTGATCATGAGAATAAGTGGTCCCAAAGTCACCTGTACGAATTGAACATTAGAGGGCATGTACAACCACTGCTACATTCACGTTGCATATCCTCCCTACTGCTCCGTTCACGCGGAAGACTTTGTTCTTAGAATCAGTGTGGTTCTCATCAGTTGATCCTAGAGTTATTATCTGTGGCTCTTCTTTCGATTAGCCTGCCAGGTGCGATGTAATTAATAAAGAGCTTTGGGTGCCAGGAGGTAGGAGGTGCCTCCCATACAGTGGCCACAACTTACAAGATCGTTGGACCAAGTTCTGCAAATCGATTTGCACCAACTCTATCAGTTTACATTGAATGCGTCTCCAGTTTAGGATCTCGAGGACCAAGGTATCTCATCCCCATATACTATATTTTCATCTGGTCGCTAAAAAACATGACCCTCTATAAGGCTCACCTTGTGACGTGAACAAACATGCTAAGCCCCAAGGCCGGTTGGAAACGGATCCCGGGCGTCGGTGTAACTGGCAATGGCATGTGAACAGCATGTACATGGCACATACAAAACTCGCGAGAACAGCAGGATGGATAGTACAGTAGGGCAGCGGGGATTGAAACATGCTAGCATGGTGTGCACAAGAGCTGGACAATACTGAGCTAGAGTTTTGAATAACAATCCGAAGACACAGGTGAGTGACGTAATGGGCCTTAAAAGGCATAGGGAGATGATGTCCCACATTGGCAAACCTAGAAATCCCAAAGTGGAGCACAACAGAGGCAATCAGACTGAGCCCGGACCCGGAACAGGTGTGTAACACCATCCATGCTAGATTGGCAAAAAATTTGTCTAACGGTTCAACCAATGACAACATTTATAGCTCCGAACTGCAATATCTGTAAACTGCCCCTCACCTATCATGTCTATTTATAGTGCCAGTTTCTTCTGATGTGACAGATGGGACATTGGATCTTTAAGTCCCAGGTATGATGGCTGTATTGACATGCTCCAAAGCTGCATTCCAGTGCCCAAGATTTACATCATGGAAGTGTTAAAAGCTATAAAAAAAAGTGAGCAGCAGATTTATTGAAGTCATTGGTGGACTTACTGTGCTATCAGCTTGCTGAAAGGTGATGATCTCAGAAAGTATAATACTTTAATATATGTTAATAGCATAGTATGCTTCACTGCTCTACCTTATTTAAGGCTATTATCATTCACCTTGAAAAGAATTACACACCACAAATCACCAAGTTGTCAATTACCACATCAATTTAAATAAATCCCAATCACCTGAAAGAATTATCATCTTATAAATTTATAGATGGAAAATGATTGCCAAAAAAATTATTATCCTTATCATATCAACGCCTATTATAGGAGCTGAAATGGCCAAGAGACTAGGGATGAGAAAATTTCTTCAAATCTGCCTTGCATGTCATTGATTTAGAGCTGCCATCATGGAGGCTGTATCACTCTAGTTTCATAGCGCGACTGCTTACCATGACACTATACATAGTATGGCAGGCATCCTCACCAATCCAGGAAGCCCAGTGACCTTACAGCAATGCCAAATGTATAAGTGTTGGACTGACAGATAGAGGCACTCTCTTGGACCTACAGATCTTCAAGAATGTTACATGTTTTTTCACCAACTATCTTATTTAACTAGCTGAGTGCTCAATTCATCATGACTGATGCAGAGACGCTCCTTCACCTGTAGTAATGAGCTCCTTTCCAATTTCCCTGCTGTCTGTAATTTCATACATAAACTGCTAAACTCTGACTGACGTGGTAGAGTTAGCTGCTGTCTGCTGTTATCTGCCCTCCACGCCCCTCTAGCGGCCTTCTGTTATCTGCCCTCTGTGCTCCTCTAGCTGATTTCTTCTGTTATCTGCCCTCCACACCTGTCTTACTGCTGTCTGCTGTTTTCTGCCCTCCATGTCCCTCTAGCTGCTTTCTGCTGTTATCTGCCCTCTATGCCCCTCTAGCTGCTTTCTGCTGTTATCTGTCCTCCGCGCCACTCTAAATGCTTTCTGCTATTTTCTGCCCTCCATGTTCCTCTAGCTGCTGTTTGCCAATATCTGCTCTCCATGCCCCTCTATCTGCTTTCTGCTATTTGCCCTCAACATCTCTCTAGCTGCTGTCTGCTGTTATCTTCCCTCTATGCCTCTCTAGCTGCTTTCTGCTGTTATCCGCCTTCCACACCCCTATTACTGCTTTCTGCAGTCCATTGCCCTCCCAACCTAATTTACACTGTCCATTTCCCCTCCAGATGTTTTCTCCCTTTCTCTGCTGCCTCTAGTCCAACTTATTTATTACAGGCTCACCTCCACTTCCTGGCATGAGAATGCTGTCTGTATCACCAGAATTCAACTATTTACAGAAAAACAATGCACATGTGTAATTTGTGTGTATTGAGATTAAATAATGTGTGTATATAATGTGTATCCTTGTGTGTAATGTGTATGCCTGTGTACTGGATAGAGCAGAACTACAGAGCGTGCAGCAGAAGCAGAGCAGAGCCACATGGTGCGGAGCAGGAGCAGAGCAGAGCCGCAGGGTGTGGAGTGGGAGCAGAGCTGGAGGATGTGGGATGGGAGCAGAGCAGAGTCACAGTGTCATGATCCATGCTGGATCATGTCAAATAAATGCACTGGTAACCTTTTTTTTCCCTCTCTCTAAGCTTTGTGCTTAGAGATAGTTTTCCCCCGGTGGCCAGTATGGTCATTGCACTGGTGTTTTTAGTTCTAAGTTTGCCCCCGCTGGTGGTGAGCGTCATTGCACTCTGGTTTTTAGTTAAGTGCATGTAATTATAATGCAGGTGCGATTGCTGGCTCTGTTATAAAAGAGTCACAGGTGTTGCAATCAGTGTTGGTGATAGTGCTCATTTTCAACCATCCTTGGTGGAGGAAGGAGCTGGAGAGAGCGCTCCTTGCAGCACTGATTGAAGGGATTTCCTTGCAGCTTTGGCAAAGCTTGGTGGAGTAGCAGCTATGGTGTCAGCGAGGAGTTCTTGCAAAGTATGGTGGAGTGGCAGCTATGGTGTCAGCGAGGAGTTCTGGCAAAGCTTGGTGGAGTGGTAGCTATGGTGAAAGCTGCACTCAGATGCTGGACTCTGTTGCTGGAAGAGCGAGGAGTTCGGGCAAAGCTTGGTGGAGTGGCAGCTATGGTGAAGGCTGCACTCAGATGCTGGACTCGTTTGCTGGAAGAGAGCTGTGCTCAGATGCTTGGTGGAGTGGCAGCTATGGTGAAAGTTGCACTCAGATGCTGGACGGTTGCTGGAAGAGAGCTGCTCTCAGATACTGGACTCTATTGCTGGAAAGCTGCACTCAGGTGTTGGATCTAGTTGGGGGAAAAGCTGCATTGACAGAGCTGCATTCTGGTGGTGGTGGACTCTGTTGCCAAGAGCAAGTGCAACAGAGTAAAGCTAAGTGGTGTTTCCCTGTTCGTCTTTTTCTCTGGTGTGTATTAGTATAGCGGTGGGGCTAGTGCCTGCGCCACCCAGCTCCCTAGCAAGGGATAGGTGTAGGGTGTGCTAGGGCAACAGGTATCCTGGTTGGCGGCCGGTGCGGAACCGGCATAGGGAACGTTAGGAGCGTTAGGGACACTGACTCAGGGGTGTGCAGGAGGTCGCCACATCCCCGTTCCCTATCGCAGGGCCCACCGTTGTAACTGTTTCCCCTTTCCCCTGTGTCTTGTTGTATTAGTTACCGGCCTGCGGGTTGTGTCACACAGGACAACTACACGTGCCGTGTCCTGTTGTTTTAGTTACTGGCCTACTGGTCGTATCACACAGGACGGGGCACGTGACACACATGATGCAGAACGGAAGCATATCAGAGCCCAAGGATGCATGACCGGAGCAGAGCTGCAGAGAGCACAGCAGAAGCAGAGCCGCAGGGTGCAGAGCGGGAGCATAGCAGAGCCTCAGGGTGTGGGATGGGGGCAGACACAAGGATACACACAAGCTGAGCAAGGAAGGCAACAAACAAGGATTAAATTGGGTATAGAAAATGGACTTAGTACAGACAAAGTCTGACACTGGAACAGGTACAGAACAAAGGATTTGGGCCTGGGTGTACAGCCCCCAAGGTGGCAGAAACAATACACACAGGAAACAGAAACAGGCCTGGGTATGTAGCCCCCAGGGTGGAAGTAACGAGACACACAGGAAAAAAGGAATAGACCTGGGTATACAGCATCCAGGGTGGCAGAAGAAAAAGCAGTAATAGGACAGGACCTGGCAACTCAGTAGCATAGCATGGACTGAGAGAGTTTTTTGCTCAGGTATCTCTCTATGGGTGGAGATGCCTTAAGTACCCGATGCCTCTTGAAAATAGGCTGGGGACAAATTATGAGTGTGCACACTGTCTCCACAAGGCTCAGGAAGTACCGGCACTGCCACCCTAAGCATGCAGCCAGGAAGTATGCAGCAAGCAAGGACATGAGGTTCACAGCATGGAGCAGGCAATGGACAGAACTCACAGCATGACCCTGAGTGGTGAGTATGATGGGAAATGGAAAGTCATGCAGTGATGCTTGCAGGGATGTTACAGAGGTTTTTCAAAAATCTGTTTCACAGACCATTTCAACAGATATTGATTGAAAACACTTTATTGTACAATTTCAAGTGTAAATTTTTTGCACATTGTCATTGACTGGGCAATGAAGTATAAAAAATGGGAAGCTTTAAAATAATTTTGACATTAAAGTACTTTTAAAACAATCTGTTAACAGATTTCACAATGCCAACTGTACACATTGCTAAATAGATCTCTTGGACCTGATAAGGCTGGTGAGCTTACTTTGAAAATCTATATCAAGCTGGAACTGCCCTCTCAATCCTGACTAAAAGCTCCAGGAGGCAAGGAATCAGCAACAGCATGGCGATGGGACACTAAAGAACTGTCAGTCATGCTAAGTGGGTGGAGATTCAACGGAAGGAAGGATGGATAATGAGGGGCCATGAATCAGGTTGGGTGGGTGGAGATTCAAAGGAAGGGAGGAGGGATAATGGGGGGCTGTGAATCAGGCTGGGTGGAGATGATTCTGACATGCATAATCAAAGTAAGTACACCATGAGGTTTAGGTTCTAAGACATCTAACTAAAGGGGTCGTCCAGTCCAGATTGATAAGTCTGTAGTTACTTTGCGTGACTGCAGACTTTTGAATCCCCCCCCCAGTACACGCACTGTGCTCTGCAGGGATTCGGCAGTTTCTGATCTGGGACTGGAGGGTATGTATGTGTTATACATACTCCCGGCCATACACTTGTATGGAGCAAGGCCGCCCCCTCCAGTCTGCCATGCCCACTGAATGGCGGCGTCTCTAGTCAGGGTGCAGCTTTGGCTCAATATACGGTAAGTGTAGGTGGCTGGGAGGATATGTAACGCATACTTACCCTCTGGTCCCAGCTCAGAAACCAGTGAATCCCCACAGTGCACAGTGCACGTGCTGGGGAGATTTATAAGTCTGCAGTCACACAGAGAGACTGCAGACTTATCGATTTGGACTGGACAACCCCTTTATACTACATGACACACCACTGTAGCATGGAGGAGGTACAAGTGTGTGGAGCGAGTTCTGAAGCTAAGCCTGCCCCACACAAGGCAGATGTTGGCTGTGTTACCTAGCCAGCATTTCCCTGTAACAGCAGCTATCGGAGCTGAGCTCCTATCACTGCTGCTAACCCCTTAAATGCCTCTGTCAAATAAGACGTCACACAAACCTGTTGGGCATCCATTCCAGGTCTACCCCCAATATCACATTGTGCTGTTGGAAGCCATGGCAGCTGGGGAACTGCTGAAGGTCTCCATCACTGCCGTGTCAGTACTCTTGTGCCTTTGGCTGAGATTCAGAGTAGACCATTATTAGGACTGTATTTTGCAATATTATAGAATTGTTACATATAAAACAAGTAGTCAAACTATAGCAAATTCAGGACCTTTAGAGGAACTGAAATAAAAAAGGAAAGCAAAAAAATTCTTAAAAAATAAACATAAAAATTTGAATTTTTCCCCTTTTTCCCATTTAAACGTAGAGGAATTTATAAATAAAAAGGTACATATTTGGTATCTTTACATTCGTAAAAGTCTGATATCTAAAAACATTATTGTTTAACCTCTATTAAAAATGTTGTGAATAAAAAAATGAAAAGCCCACAATTGCCATGTTTTTTGTCACTTCAATACCCACAATATAAGAGCAATTATAAAGTCATATGTATGATCCTCAAAATGATGGCAATAAAATTGACCATGCGGCTCACAAAATGGAAGACCTCATGCATAATAAAAAAAACAATTTAAAAATTCAGTCTCGAAAATTTTTACCAAATTCATTTGTAGATAGTTCAGCTTTTTTTAAGCCTCTAAAATAGTGGAATAGCGATGCGTGTTTGCTACCGTCGTAATCATACCATCCTGGAGAATTTATTTTATAGGTCATTTTGACCCCACAATTAGTGCCATACAAATGAAACCCAAAAAATTATTTTGGCATTTGCATTTTTTTCCATCATCTCTCCTCCTATGTAATTTTTCTCAGTACATTGTATGGTGAAATAAATGGCATCAACCAAAGCTGCCATTCGTCCTGACAAAAAAAAAAGCTCTCATACGGTTATATTGTGTCAATAGAAGAAAAAATTATGACACTTTGAATAAGAGGGGACGAAAGTGCAAAATCAAAAATTTGAAGCGTCCTTTAACTGGTTGTCCATGCTTGGGGTTACAATCTGCAGTCACTTGATAAGACTGCAGACTTGTGAATCCTTACAGTGAGCACACTGCATGATGTCAGGTTTCTCCGATGCCTTTGCTGGGAGTGGGTTGTCAATTCAGTTGTATTGAGCGAAGTTACACACATCTAGTTGGTACGTGACTGCATGCATGCAAATCTCATACTTGCGATCACGTGACACCAAAGAATCCTGACAGTACGCAGTGTGCGCACTGTGAAGATTCACAAGTCTGCAGTCACAGAATGACCACAAGCCTGGACAACCACTTTAATAGGTTAATTATGTATGTGGACTGCATAGTGAAATCTAGGGAGAGATTTTCTATTATTCTAGCTTTTTTTCCCATAGTTAATTCGATGACGGGTGGAGTGAGTCAATACCTTCCAAACGCTGAATACACTTATCCAGGAAGGTCCATTGAGACTAGGAAAGATTTGTTACTTTAATATAACAGAGAGAAGCCTTTTTTTGGCCACTAAGCTTAATTATTATCACATGAACAAGAGATGGACCTGAAAGTGCTTCCCTGTGGGAGCTTTCAATTAAAATTGTGCTACAGCGTCATTATGTAAAACACATCCATCCGTCATTATCAGCCCTCTGAAGAAGCCTAATATACTTGGCTTAAACAATAGCACAGTCATTTCTATGGAATTTTAATGAACCTTCCTAATAGGTTATAATCATCATGAGCAAAAAAACTGACGGGTGCACTAAGTCCAGGTTGTTTATTTAATCCCCTAATTGCAAGTCATTACGGAATGAAGTGAGAGTTATACAGTATTGTGATTCATTTTTACAAAATTTCTTCCTAAAAGGGGTTGCATTATTTTGGCATGCGAACACAATAAAGATCGATGCCATTCATTCCATGTTTCTGAAGCAAAGTGAAGAGCTGCTAACGAGGATTATCTCTCCTCTCACTCATGTGGACCAGGTATTGGACCTTTGGGTCACTGCAGGGAAAATGAGCAGCCATTGTTTTTTAGCAGAATAAGTTTTTGTTTGGGATCTTGAGAGCCTGATTGAAAAAAAAAATTGACAAAAAAAATTGAAATAAATTTGATTTTTGAATTGGGATGCATTGGACTGGCTATCTGAAGAGTATTTGAACTCTTAGGACCCAATTTATTATTTGCACTTTTTTTAAGTCACTTTTTTTTTAGTCTTGATGTATTTGCATTCATAGTAAAAAATACACATATATGCAATTATAAATTGGGCCCTTAGTCTTCTTTATTTGTCCCTAATTCGCCTGACCTTAAAGGGGCCTTTACACATAGCGATATCGCTAAAGCATCACCGATTTTGTGACGCAGCAGCGATATCGCTAGTGATATCGCTATGTGTGATACTTACCTCCGACCGGCTCCCCCGCTGTCTGCCGCTGATCGCGCGAGATCGTGCAGCTCCATTTCTCGTTGGGTGCTTCCTGCTGGCGCCAACGAGCGATGCTTGGATGCGGGCGGGAGGACGTCAGGGAAGGTAAGTAATGACCGCTGCTGCATCGCTACATCGCTGTGAGATCTGCCTTTGTGGCAGCGCACTAGCGACCATTTAGCGATGCACCAGCTATCCTGACCAGGTCGTATCGTTGTCGGGATCGCTGGTGCATTGCTAAATGTAAAGGGGCCTTAAAGAGCTGCCTGGTGAAAACAAGTTGTCGCAATTTTAATATCCCTTACCATTCTCTGGGGTCTCTCCAAACCCCAAAGAATAATAAATGTAGGCGATATGACCCCTTTAGGGACTACTAGTCAAAGAGTACTTAGCTGACAGCTATTAATAGTAGCTTTGATTAGTAATGAAGACTGTGAAGACCAAATGGCACTTCAAAAGGGGGTTAACGCAGAATAATTTCGCAGCAAAGCCCCTGTTTTCTGCCTTTAACTCCAGCAAGAAGATTTCTCCATCCCTATACTAGTCCTTACCTGATGACCAGGGTTTAGATAGGAAGGATTAAGCAACTTTGTAGTCAAATCTATTTGAGTCTATGGGTACACTCGCTCTGCTGACAATGAGCAACAATATTGCCACGGCAATATCTACTCGCCCTCTGTTGGCCACGAACAGTACTGCAGCCATGACAGTGTCTAATAATAATAATAATAATAATAATAATAATAATAATCTTTATTTATATAGTGCCAACATATTCCGCAGCGCTTTACAGTTGAACAGTTTCAAACACAACAGTCATAAGTAACAACGTTAACACTACAATAATTAAAGCGAAATAAGACGACCCTGCTCGTGGAGCTTACAATCTACAATGAGGTGGGGGAGATACAAAGCACAGGTTTGTATTTACATTGATGTATTTACAATGACGGTCCAGCCATCTTCAGGGGGTGGGGGTTAGATGGAGATAGTGAATGGGCTACACACACACAAACATGACTTTGATTACTGAATGTGATAGGCCGCTCTGAACAAATGTGCTTTGAGCGAGCGCCTAAAACTATGCAAATTGTGGATGGTCCTAATATCTTGGGGTAGAGCATTCCAGAGGATTGGCGCAGCACGGGAGAAGTCTTGGAGTCGGGAGTGGGAGGTACGGATTAGGGCAGAGGTTAGTTGAAAGTCATTTGCAGAGCGCAGCGGTCGGTTAGGCCGATAGACAGAAATGAGGGAGGAGATGTAAGGGGGTGCCGCACTGTGGAGAGCTTTGTGGGTGAGAACAAGTACTTTGAATTGTACCCTGTAATGAATTGGCAGCCAGTGTAACGACTGGCGAAGAGCGGACGCGTCTGAGTAACGATTAGCCAGATGGACAACCCTGGCTGCTGCATTAAGGATAGACTGGAGAGGGGAGAGTCGAGTGAGAGGGAGGCCAATTAATAGAGCAATACAGTAGTCCAGGCGGGAGTGGATCAGGGCGACAGTGAGAGTTTTTGTTGTTTCCATGGTGAGAAAAGGGCGGATTCTAGAGATGTTCTTTAGGTGTAAGCGGCATGAGCGGGCAAGAGATTGTATATGGGAGGTGAAGGAGAGATCGGAGTCGAACATAACACCCAGACAGCGCGCCTGCTGTCGGGGTGTTATTATGTTGCCACCCACAGAGAGGGAAATGTCAGATTTAGGGAGGTTAGTAGATGGTGGGAGCAGAAGAAGTTCAGTTTTGGAGAGGTTGAGTTTCAGATAGAGAGCAGACATGATTTTGGAGACTGCAGACAGACAGTCAGTGGCGTTCTGTAGTACAGCGGAGGTAAGGTCAGGGGATGATGTGTACAGTTGTGTGTCATCAGCATAAAGATGGTACTGAAAGCCAAATCTGCTGATGGTCTGTCCAATTGGGTCCGTATAGAGAGAGAAGAGAAGGGGGCCAAGGACTGAGCCCTGAGGTACCCCAACAGTGAGAGGAAGAGGAGATGAAGTGGAGCCAGAAAACAGAACACTGAAGGAGCGGTCGGAAAGATAGGAGGAGAACCAGGAAAGAGCAGTGTCCTTTATGCCTAGTGACTGGAGCCTAGAGAGTAGGAGAGGATGGTCAACAGTGTCGAAAGCTGCAGAAAGGTCGAGAAGAATGAGCAGAGAGTGGTCACCATTACGTTTTGCTGTCAGAAGGTCATTGGTCACTTTGATGAGTGCAGTTTCTGTCGAATGTAGGGGGCGGAAACCGGACTGTGAAGGGTCTAGGAGGGAGTGAGTGGAGAGGTAACGGGTAAGGCGTGAGTATATCAGGCGCTCCAAGAGTTTAGAGATGAAGGGGAGATTGGAGACTGGTCTGTAGTTGTTTGTGCAGGATGGGTCGAGGGTGGGTTTCTTTAGTAATGGAGTAATGATAGAGTGTTTGAAGGGGGAGGGGAAAATGCCAGAGGAGGAGAGATTAAAGATTGTAGTTAGGTGAGTTGTGACGACTGGGGAGAGAGACTGGAGGAGATGTGAGGAAATGGGGTCGGTTGTGCATGTAGTCGGATGAGAAGAGGAGAGGAGCCTGGAGACTTCTTCTTCTGTGATGGGAGCAAATGTGGAGAGTGAGCCAGGGGAAATGCAGGGAGGGATGGGAGTCACTGAACTTGGTGATTGGGAGCAGATTTCCTGACGGATATTGTCTATTTTCTCTATAAAGTGGGAGGCCAGGTCATCAGCGCAAATGTCTGTGATAGGGGCTTGTGCTTTTGGCCTGAGGAGGGAGTGAAAGGTGTCAAAAAGTTTCTTGGGGTTGTTGGATAGTGAGGAGATCAGGGTGGTGAAGTAGGTCTGTTTGGCGAGGTGAAGGGCAGAGTTATATGTCCTTTACATAAATTTGAAGTGTATGAAGTCTTCTGGTGTGCGTGTTTTCCTCCATAAGCGTTCAGCACACCTAGAGCATCGCTGGAGAAATCGGGTTTGTGATGTGAGCCAGGGCTGTTTCACTCTGTGTTTGGAGGTTCTGAGGGTGAGGGGAGCTACTTGGTCAAGGGTGCTTCTAAGAGTGTCATTGAAGTGATGTACAGCCAGATCAGGACAGGACAAAGAAGAGATTGGGGACAATGATGAGTGTAGGGAGTCTGAAAGTGTATGAGGGTTAATGGCTTGTAGATTTCTGACTGAATGGTAGGTAGGAGGGTGCTGGGGTGAGCAAGGATTTGTGAGTGTAAAGGAGAGAATGTTGTGGTCAGAGAGGGGAAGCGGTGAGTTATCTAGGTAGGAGATTGAGCAGAGCCGGGCGAAAACCAGGTACAGGGTGTTACCGTCTTTGTGTGTTTCAGAGGTTGAGAGCTGAGAGAGGCCTAGAGAAGTTGTTAGTGATAGAAGCTGGGATGCAGATGTGGAAGTGGGGCTGTTAATGGGGATGTTGAAGTCTCCCAGGATAAGGGTTGGTAGTTCTGAGGACATGAAGTGCGGCAGCCAGGCAGAGAAATGGTCCAGGAAGTGGGTGGGTGAGCCTGGGGGCCGGTATATGACCGCTACTCTGAGGGAGAGGGGACGAAAGAGCCTGATGGTGTGGACTTCAAAAGAAGGGAATGAGAGTGATGGAACTGGGGGGATGACCTGGAAAGTGCATTGTGGGGACAGGAGTATGCCGACTCCACCACCAGGTCTGTTTGTCGGTCTCGGGGAATGGGAGAATTGTAAGCCACCATGGGAAATGGCAGCAGGAGGGACAGTGTCAGAATCCTGAATCCAGGTTTCCGTGAGGGCCAACAGATTCAGAGAGTTTTTCAGAAAGTAATTGTGTAGGAAAGGAAGCTTGTTGCATACAGACCGTGGATTCCAAAGGGCACAATTGAAAGAAGGAGATGAAGGAGTGCAAATAATATTAGTAAGATTATTAAGGTTTCGATGTGAGGTAGGGTAGGGGTTGAGGTTGGGGGATGGTGGACCGGGGTTGGGGGAGATGTCTCCTGAAATCAGTAGGAGCAGGAAGATAAAGAGCAAGTAGTTTTTGGAATTGTATGAAGATTTTTTGTGCAGTGTGTTTGGGCAAGATGGGCTGAGGTTTTTTAAGAAGGTGAGAAGTGCATGGGAGCTGTACATGGGAGAAGGAAAGAGAGAGGAGCTGATGTATATGAGTTGTGATGGAGGGGGGATTGGTCGGTGAAAGTGGATTGCAATAGAACATAGGAGGATAGGAATAAAGCACATGGATAAAAGGGACAGCAGAGTGTGGGTTACCTGACTCCTGCCCTGACTAACTGCCATGTAATAACTGCTGTATCCCAACGCTTATCTTCGTGACGCTTTGCTTCTGTGATGCGTGCACCCCCACGTGTCTACTCACCCTTTGCTGACAATAGCATATTGAACAGTCCACATAGCCCCCCGAGGAACCCCCCATGCTAAACGTGCATCAGGGCCATGGGAAGAAACGCTTGTCATCCCACATGGGTAAGCACCTTATGGTAGCACTATCTATGGCACTTTATGCATTGTGAGAGTCCTGGTCTTCTACCCAGGCTTAATATGAGTAAGAGGACTATAGCCTGATGGACTTTTTCCCTACACTTTGCAGGGAGCCATCATACATCATATCATGACACAAGGTATATCATATACATTTCCTCATTGCCCTGATCATATCTGATTCTTGATATTTGCTGTCCATGAGGTAGTGTTTCTTTGCCCTGTCTTCAACATGTCAATCCATCTTTTTATCATTTGTTGTACTCGTTTGTTTGTTATATGAATGAGAACCTAATAAACTTTTTTATATTGATTAATACATACAGTGTTTTTCATCTCAGCAGTTATACACACATTCTGGGGCATCATAGCTCCAATTTTTTTGTAGGATCCTTTGTTGATCAATGCATAATAAAAATATATAATCCATCTTTTTCTACTGTCCTGTACCATTAAACATGAAATCACCCTTCAAGGCTAAGGGGAATAGATTCTTGTATGGTTGTGAAGTAGGAATATTGACAGTCATCCATGCAGATGACAGGAAAGAGATGAAAAATTTTGTGAAATCACTTCTATTTCATTCCACTAGCTGTCTTCTCCTGGGAAACCAATCTTGAAGCAAAATCTGTATCATAATATATCCATAGCTTGTGTCTTGCTTTGCACAAGTTGGGGACTCAAATGTTAAATGCTATTGTGCCATCATTTCAGATCAAGTAAATAAGATGTATGTATCTCCGATGCATGGATTTTAATAGGGTTTAGGATGGAACAAACATACCAGAAAAAGAAAAAGCCTTACCAATACCAAGTCAGATCACAAATGCATAAGCAGGATGCAACAGACCCCCCATGATAAAAGCAGTGACAGCTCAGGTGAAAAATACTGATGAAAACAGCCAATCACAAACCTACCAATTCATGGAGGGGGTCGATGTCTAGTAAACAATGCACAAAAATGTGCAATAAAAATGAAAAATAATGTATAAGATAAATATATTACATGAGGTATTGGTTAATATTTTGGCCAAAATACGCAAGCTCTCAACTCAAGGGTTTAGGATTCATCACTATTATTATTATGCATTTTTATAGCTCCATTTATTCAATGGCGCTTTACATGTGAAAGGGACAAATATAGACATGTACAATAAACATGAGAAAAACAAGGAACACACAATTACAGATGGAGAGAGGACCCTGCCTGTGAGGGCTCACAGTCTACAGAGGATGGGTGAGGATACACTAGGAGAGGGTAGAGCTGGTTGAACAGTGGTTTGACTGAGGATCATTGCAGGTTGTAGGCTTGTTGGAAGAGGTGGGTCTTCAGGTTCTTTTTGAAGGTTTCCATGGTAGGGGAAAGTTTGATGTGTTGGGTTAGAGAGTTCCAGAATACTTGCATGCGGTTGTGTGAAGAAGATATAAGAGGGGAGTAGAGAAGGAGATCTTGAGAGGATCAAAGGTTACGTGTAGGTAAGTACCGGGAGACCATGTCACAGATATATGGAGGAGACAGGTTGTGGATGGCTTTGTATTCATCACTTATTGTATCCTGCTACTGTGTTCTCAATATAGTCCCATTATGACAAGTGATTGGACTCCTTTGTTCTTATTGTGTGGGAGTAAAAGCAGAAGTTATTGTGCTCTGAAAGCATCGTGGTTGTGCATGATCTGTTTGCAGACTTTCTATATGTGTTTTGCAAGAAATCATTACGAAATTGTGACATGTTAAAAGCCATGGGCACTTTTTTGAAGGAAAAATTCATAATGTTCTGATTTTGAAAAATGGAAGAATTCTGAAATATAAAGTGGCTTATCCGAAAAAAAATCAGCACCATTCAAACTATGAATTGAAAATGCAGTAACAAACAATGCATACTAGTTCTCCAAGTATCAGAGCCAGAGGGAAAAGTTATGTCTCCTAATTCAAGATAGTTTCTATATTTTTCATTTTTAAAAATAGCTGTGATGCTGAGTCACTACTCACAGATAAGCCATGAGACAGTAATCAGGAGGTCAGATACCAGGCACTCCCGTAGTACAGAGGGGCAAGACAAAGGCATGGTCAGGTAACAATCCAGGGTCAAATTCCAGAAGGGTATGTCAAGAAAATGGAGTGAAACAAATTGATAGTCAGGAGGTCTGAGGTGATGTCCAACCTCAGACCTCCTGACTATCAATTTGTTCCACTCCATATACCAGGCAGGCAAATAGAACAGAGCGGCAAGCCAAAGGTATGGTCAGGTAACAGTCCGGGGTCAAATGCCTGAAGGCTACATCAAGAAAAGAGAGTAAGACAAAGGGATAGTCAGAGGCCAAGTACCTAAAGTCATAATGCATCAAGAGCAGAAGGGATAATCCACACAAATAGTCACAACAAAGCCCAGGTCCGGCAACAAGATCAGAGAAACAAACACAATTTTAAGTACACACATGAAACAAAGCTAAGCTACAGATGAAACTGGGCTGCTCACAGAGAGCCACCTAAATAGCCAGCAAATCACTAAGGATGGGAGGCACCTGGGTGAACACCCACAGACTAGACCAGATTGAGCAACAGGGATGTCAATCAAAGAGCTGATAACCCAGTGCGCCCCAGCATCTCATTGGATGACTGGACTGTCACTCACAATACTGACAGTTCAGCACACTCCAGAACCCATAGGGAGGCTGAGCTATCAGTCACAGCCACAATGATGAAACCATGACAATAGCTAAGCAGTTCCTAATAGAGATGATTGCATCTGCAAAGATTCAACTACGGCAAATGTGGAATTTAGAGCAAAATTTAATTTACAACATAATTAGTTTTTGCAAATTGAATGTTCTCTATTATGCTCTGATTTCTCTACAGATCCCAGCATGCAAAGAAAAGTGAAAAATGTATACATCACTGCTCAGCTACCTCAGCGTCCCTGCTGTCTTCCGTCTGGATCTCCATGCCACTTTTTTTCCCCATTGCACACATCCTCTATGTCCACTTAACTTCATGTCTTGGCTTAAATAACTGACTAGATCTTCAACAACACATGCCACAACGTCATGACTTGCACTGTGACTGCACTCCTAGTAGCCTGGTTAGGCATGGAACCCACAGCATGGAGTGAAATGGCCTAAGAGGATGCACATGACAGCACAAGAGGTAGAGAAGAAGCACTGCGGATCAGACAGTGAGCTGCAGGGGTGGTGGAATATGTAAGCACTGAAGTGTGTATTTTTTTTTATACTTTCTGTATGGTGATATCGTTCTCATATATTAAACAGTAGAAACAAGTGAATTGATTGTCAGAGGATAAAGATTGAGTTGAATTTCCAGAAATTGTTGGTTCCACGTAAATTTGAAGCAAAAAAAAAACAAGCCTTGTCTGGCATTATTTCTTCCAACACATTTGAAGTATCAGAGAGTGGACTAATCTAGTTTTGTCTGGCAGCGCTGGCTTCTCCATAATGTCCTACAGCTGTGCCATACTTTGTACAATGGTGGTTAGTACCAAGGACATCAGAGATCAGTGGTTCCCAGTGGAGCTCAGTTGTGTATAGGGAAGGAAGTTTTCCACAAAACTTTGATATTCATCTCTAGATTCCAGTGTGTAAGTGGAATATACAAATCGGTTCCCTGAAAACTGCCTACAGGAAAATTGCCCACACGGAAAATTGCCCACATGGAAAATTGCCCACATGGAAAATTGCCCACAAAGAAAATTGCCAGTTGCAGCATCACAAAGTTTAAGATCTAGGATTTTTGAGGTGCAAGGTGAGAATGTTCACATGATATGTGATTAACTTGTGATTTATAGTTGGTCGAGTGCAAAACTGCAAAAATGAAGATCTGTGTTTGTAGCAGTCTATCATTATCAGGGATAAATATAGTCTGCTCTCTTCTCTCACTGATTCTGCCTTACTCCTCCCACCAGTCCAAAACAGCAGCACATGCAGAACCAGCAGCAATGTGATCCAGAGGAGCTATTACTGCTATTAGTACTCACAAAGGTATCACTGTATTATCTGTGGAGTTACATGGGACTGCAGGTCACATCTTATGCATTATCACCTCAGTGGGAGCCCACCAAAAGCAGCGTGCTGCTGGCAGAGATAGTTGTTCCTGGAAGCCCAGAAGGCACAGCAGAAATGTGAAATTCTGCCACTTGTACCACCTTGTGTACTTGCTGAGAATGTATGGTTTTGCAGTGGTGTAACTGGAGTCCGATGGGCCCCAGTGCCAAATTTGGACCTGCACCCCCACACACATTGGTCAGATGTATGGGCCCCTGTAGTGTTCTAAATTCTATAAAGACTTATGGATTGCCCCTTTCATTATGTAGTGAAATGTCCCCCATCCTGGTATATATGCCCATCAGCCTGGTGAATATGTCTGCATCCTGGTATACCGTATATGTCCCAATGCTGGTATATATGGTCCCCATCCTGGTATGTATGGTCCAAATGGTCTCCATCCTGGTATATATGCCCACTTCCTGGTATATATGTCCATATCCTGGTTTAAATGGTCCCAATCCTAGTGTATTTGTCCCCCCGTTCTGCCCCTAATACATAGTTTAAAACAAAAACATTCTACTCACCTTTCCTCTGCTCCCACGTGTTTTTTGTATCCACTGCACAGCCCGTCAGCTGACATCCGAGTGTGCACCATTGACATGCGCCGCTCCCTGTGGCTGTACCTCAAACGTCAGCTCACAGCCACTGCATGTGTCGCAGTGCAGCATGTATCGCAGTGCAGGGACCCGACGGGTCTCTGCAACACCATGCACGTCATCTGGATCTGCGTCTTCAGTGAGGACGGAGATCCAGCAGAAGCAGGCATCTGTACCCCCATGCCTGCTCGTGGCCTTCATCGCTGCGGCGACAGTCATTGCACCTCAGTGTTTTTTTCTGTTAGTGAACCAGTAGTCTTACCAATGTGTGTTCCCCTCACCCTGTGTTGTCTGAGTGGTGTTCTACCCGTGGGGATCGAGTGCAGTCGTTCAGTGGGATGAGCCCTGGTTTTTGTGGGCTCTCGAAAGACAGCCAGGTCAGCAGACAAGAGCACCCACTGACCAATGTGCCTCCATAGTGATGTCACTGACCAACACAGGAGCCGGAAGTGCCAGAGCAGCGCTGCTCTCCTATTGATTTCAGTGGCAGTGAATCTGGCACCTGCACTTCCTTCCCTGTCCACTTATGACTACCAAGAGAAAGAATGAACAGATCCTACGTAGTTATGTATCATACACTGTCACGGGGTCCTTCTCCGATACCACACAATAAACAGAGAGAGGGAAGGGTGAACAATCCCAAGACCTTTATTACAGGCAAAATTATAAGGTCCATAAACAATCCACAACACTGAGTCCAGAACAAGAATGTAGTCCAGCAACAGGATAAAATGTCCAGGGAGACGAGATTCCAAAACTCTAGCACCAGAGGATAAAATGGGTCCTTCTCTCTGAAGTGCAGTCTTTACACGATCCACTCCACACAGGAACTGACTTGACCAGCTCCTGTTCTCCCCACCCCCTTCCTTGTGTCCAGGGGTAGTCAAACAGGTTGGGACAGTTTCCTGGCCTCCCAGAGGAGAACAAAGGAGCCTTGGGGATTAAAGAGCTACAGGGGGTCATCAAGAGACAGCTACAGTCAGGCTATAGACGTACAAGAAAAACACTATGAAAATAAGTGAAATAGAGATATATACAAAATGATATCCACATAGCCTATCCCACCATCACAACCACATATAATGCAGGTGTAGGCAGGCATAGGATGAAAGAAAATGCAGAATGGATTTGATTAAGGGTCTCTAGGCCCATACACCCCATACTGAGAGTGGAATAATTTTTAGCACAGTGGAATGACAACTCGTAAGAACAGAATCTGTACTCTGGGACTAAGTATGAGTGAACCCAACCTGTAGAACCCGGAGAAGTAAGCTGGGACCAGAGACCTGTGGTGAAATCCATTCTGCATTTTCTTTGCTGCCTGTGTTGTGCTGTATTGTATTTCAGTGGAGCCCATGGAAGTCACTGGGCTTTCCTTGTTGACATTATTTCACATGTTCCTTCCAGCGCTTCCCCACCCCCATTGTTTCAAATTGTCAATCCTGTCATTCCTTTTGGTACAACTCCAGTGAACATTGGCTTTCCTGCTGTGCCAGCCAATTGTGCTTTGGTTAGTTAAAGCATGTACTTTAATAGCTCTATCCCCGTATTTTTTAATTTCTTTTCGATAAAAGTGTATTTTGAGTTCATCTAAAGTATTCTAGCCAGAGGAACAACAAAGTTATGATGTACTTGGGGTTTGAATATCTTGCATTTCATACTATCAACGCAGTAGTGACTTGGAAATACCGACTGCATCGCACTTCACAGTGCCATTCAATTCTCAAAACAAAAGATGACAACGTAATTCAAGAACCAACAGAACATTATCATGACTCCTGCCCTCAAAAAGCAGAAGCAAATGTGATTCTATGCTGCAGAGCATCTCACCTAGAATTCTATACTATTCTCCTGCCCTGCAGAACATTTCACCTATACCTGTATACTATCCCCCTGTCCTGCAGAGCATTTAACCTATAATTCTATACTATTCTCTGTCCTGCAGAGCATCTGACCTATACCTGTATACTATCCCCCTGTCCTGCAGAGCATCTCACCTATAATTCTATACTATTCTCTGTCCTGCAGAGCATCTCACCTATACCTGTATACTATCCCCCTGTCCTGCAGAGCATTTAACCTATAATTCTATACTATTCTCTGTCCTGCAGAGCATCTCACCTATAATTATATATTATTTTACTGCCCTGCAGAGCATCTCACCTATACCTGTATACTATCCCCCATCGTGCAGAGCATTTAACCTATAATTCTATACTATTCTCTGTCCTGCAGAGCATCTCACCTATAATTCTAGATTATTCTTCTGCCCTGCAGAGCATCTCAATTATACTTGCATACTATCCCTCTGTCCTGCAGAGCATTTAACCTATAGATCTATGCTACTCTCTGTCTTGCAGAGCATCTCACTTATAACTCGCTACTATTTTCCTGTGGGTATTCATGTCTGTGGGCAATTTTCTGTGGGCATTTTTCACATATCATGTGAACATCCTCACCTTGCACCTCAAGTATCATAGATCTGAAACTTTGTGATGATGCAATTGGCAATTTTCTGTGTGGGCAATTTTTAGTGTGGGCAATTTTCTGTGTGGGCAATTTTCCATGTGGGCAATTTTCCATGTGGGCAATTTTCCATGTGGGCAATTTTCTTGTGGGCATTTTTCCTATGAAGAAAAAAGAGAAAAAGCCAGCTCACCAGTAAACTCTTGCAGATTCACGGAGCTCCGTGCAGACGAACGTCAGGAAATAGAGAGGAAGATTATCTCCAGCTGCATAAAAATTCTTCTTTATTATAAATCATTAAAATGACATGTAATAGGACTCTCCATGTGACCGCACCAGAGCAAGATGATACAGAGGCTACGCGTTTCGACCTACATGGTCTTTATCAAAGCCATGACTTTGATAAAGACCATGTAGTTCGAAACGCGTAGCCTCTGTATCATCTTGCTCTGGTGCAGTTACATGGAGAGTTTTATGCAGCTGGAGCTAATCTTCCTTTCTATTTCCTGACATTTTTCCTGTGGGCAATTTTCCTGTAGGCAATTTTCCTGTGGGCATTTTTCTGGTCACCATAATAATCATATGAAAATTTCTCTCCTTTCCAGTACGATCTCCGTGAATTTTGCACAAATCAAATTTTGCAAAGTCTGCAAGGCTGGCAAATCCTAATTTCAAAAGATTGGCACAACTCAACTTAAGAATACTTTCAACAGTTCATGTCTACTCTTAAGGCCTGTTTCACACTTCAGTTCAGTCAAAATCCACCGTTTTTATAAAAAAACGGATCCGCCATAGACTTGCATTAGCGGCGGATTTTGACTGATGGTCATCCGTTGCATCCGTTTTTTAACGGATCCGTTTGAATTTTAGCATCCAATGAACTAGAAGTAGTTCTAGAACTTGAAATATTTGAAATAATATAACCATTTTCAATAAACAATATATATATATATATATATATCTATATATCGACCATTTAAAACAGACACATTCTATTTGGGGGGAAGGAATCAGCAATAAAAGCAAATTAGTTGTTGAAAATAACGCAGAATGGAAAATAAATAGACTTATAACTCTACAATACCCTCATGTGAGTTAAAATATATTATAGCGCCAACCTTAATGTAACTCACGGGCTCGAATTTCATGGAGTGATGCACTGTTTTGTGGTGGGATCTATTAGATGCCACATCACGTAGATATTATTCCCTGGGAAATGACAGGTTTCAACACTGAAGCTGTCATATGGAAGAGTAAAATATTTCCTCGGGGCCCAAACTGCCCTGTAGGTTTTTTTTAAGTCTTATAATGTAAAATGCTGCAGCGAAAAGTCAAGAGAAAAACCACATTAGTTAAAAACAATTTTATGCTGTAACAAAAATATTTACAGATAGTGAAAAATGAATTAATTACCGTCGATAACTAAATGGTACTGTCGCGCTAATAGATTGAAGATGGCGGAAAAAATATATATTCAAATATATTAAAAAAGGAGCCACACACAATAGGATTGGCTATCTGTAAAAAGACAATAACTCAATAAGATAAATTTGGACAATGAGACAATGCTGCTTGTAGAGACAGCTAGTAGATATGCACATATTATTGTTATTATTATTATTATTATTAATTATAATGGCCTTCATCTCAATCTTGAGCCATGGCGACTTGATGGATGAACAATCTGTAGGAGGATCGATCTTGTGGAAGCCTACATTGGTCCACCAAGGTTTTTTCCACCATTTCCTTGATGGTATCAAACCATCGGGTTGCTGGTCTTCTTCTTTGCCTTATTCCTTCTATTTTTCAGACTATGATGTCCTTTTCTAGAAATGTTAATGCAATTAAAAATAATATTACATGCTCCACAACTGGGGTCATTTTGAGAGGTTCGGCGCTTGCAAACTGCAGTACTTTACTCTGCCGTCAACAGGGCAGAGTAAGTATGCCTGCGCAGGAGGCGAAACAGAAGTAAGGAGTAGAGTTGAGCGAAATGGGTCGGTCAAATTCATGTCGCCGACTTTCACTAAAGTTGGGTTTCATGAAACGAAACCCGACCATAGCGTGAGGTCGGCCATGAGGTCGACGACCAGAGCGCCAAAGTCGCGTTTCAAAAGATGCTTTCAGCGCCCTTTTTCAGCCAATGATGGAAGACGCACACTGTGGGCAACGCGATGACATGGGCAGCGGTCACCACCATCTTTGAGAAGGGCATGCAAGTGTTTGACTTGCTTTGTGTGGCGTCACAGGGGATATAAAAGGGCGTGCACGCCGACCGCCATCTTACTTCTGCCGATATTAGCATTAGGGAGAGGTTGCAGCTGCTGATTCTGAATAAGGGAGAGCGTTAGGCAGGGAAGAAGAAAAAAAAACTGCTTCTGCTGGTAGCGATTTCCACTGTACAACACAACAGTTTGTGCGCAGTGACAGGGGAGGATATATTTTTGTGCATCAGCTCTGTTGGTTATTAGGCTGCCTTATAAGGCTCCCTTTTCTGCACAGTTACCAAGCATTCATTTTTCCACACTTTTGTGTGCAGCAGTCCTGCTTATTAGGCTGCCTACTGCCATACTTGGACTGAGAGCATCATTGTCTGCCTCCTAAAATCTCTAGTGAGATCCAAATTCTCACCAATACTATATACACCTTGTACCTTGTCATACACCAGCCTATTTCAGCCTGTTAAATTGAGGTGTAATCTATAGAGGGCCTGAGATAATTGTTCGTCCTCCTAAAATCTCTAGGGAGATTCAAATTCTCCCCAACACTATATACACCTTGTACCTTATCATACACCAGCCAATTTCAGCCTGTTCAATTGAAATGTAATCTATAGTGGGCCTGAGATAATAGTTCAGCCTCCTAAAATCTCTAGGGAGATTCAAATTCTCCCCAATACTATATACACCTTGTACCTTATCATACACCAGCCAATTTCAGCCTGTTAAATTGAGGTGTAATCTATAGTGAGCCTGAGATAATAGTTAAGCCTCCTAAAATCTCTAGGGAGATTCAAATTCTCCCCAATACTATATACACCTTCTACCTTGTCATACACCAGCCTATTTCAGCCTGTTAAATTGAGGTGTAATATATAGTGGGCCTGAGATACGTGTTCAGCCTCCTAAAATCTCTAGGGAGATTCAAATTCTCCCCAATACTATATAGACCTTGCACCTTGTTTTACAGTACCATATAGCTGGTGGTATTTTGGGTACATTTTCCCAAAAATGAGGAAGTATGGTGGAAGAGGCCATAGAAGTGGGCGGGGGTTGCCAGCTGGTACTGATGGTGGTGGTGCATCTGCTGGTAGTGGCAAAAGCACAATAGCACCTAAGGCAGGAGGTGTTGAGCCTGCATCATCGTCTGGCTCCACAAGGCCTTGAAGGCTCCCTTTTCTGGGAGTAGGTAAACCGCTTTTAAAGCCGGAGCTTCAGGAGCAAGTTTTGGCTTACATTGCTGACACAGCCTCCAGCTCTATTGCCTCCTCTTCTGAAGTTTCAAAAAATAAAAGCACTGAGTAGTCAGTGGAGGGTCCTGGTCAGGAACAACACCTTTCCTTGTGTCCTTCTCACCTACCAAAAGTGAAGGATGTGGCAGGCCACATTTGTTATGAATGGGTCACCGAGGAGAAAAAGCAAAACAAGCTAAGCCACAGAAAACCAGAGTGGTTGGTAACTATGCAGATTGCAGATCCCTGATCTTACCACACAACTAGTAGTAGCCATGGAGCGTGCCTACGATGAACCTAGACGCCTAGTTACGGCCAGAGGACTACATAAGCCTAAAGCAAGAAAAGGGAAAACTAACTGCCCCAGAGCAGACCACAAAGGAATAGATAGCCCCCACACATGTATTGACGGTGAAACAAGATGAATGCACAAACACAGACAGGAAAATAGGCTGAGCAAATGATGGGGCCCAAACTAACTAGACAGGAAAGGAAAGGGAAGACACTGTCTGCAACCTGCAAAAAACACTACAAAAATAATGTCCAACACTTCTGATAGCAAAATTAACCCTGAAGTCACTAGACTTCTCCCACTTTATCAGCACTCTAAAAGATTCTGAGACAGAGCAAAAAGAGACCAAACTAGTAAGGGACAAAAAGCCAATTGGCAAAATACTGATAAATAAGAGTGGAAATTCAGCTCAGCCCCCAGACGGGGCTGGGAGACCACACAAAAAACTGAATAGACCAACAAAATCAAGTGTGAACAATAGCAGAAAAACTTAGCTTTAGATGACTGGAGCAGAGCTGAAAACCAAGAGCTGACAAGCCAGAAGGAATCACTAGCAACTGAATAGGGCATCGGCTGTCCAATCTGAGAATCCTGAGATCCAATCGTCATCCTCATTCTCAGGTGGCAGATCTCCACCAATCAAACCTGCTGCACCTCCTCCCATCACCACCAGAGGGAGTCCAGAAGGAGAACTCACAACTGGTGAACCATAGAATGAACTCACAACACACATTACAGAATCATAGAATCATAGAATCGTAGAGTTGGAAAGGACCTCCTGGGCCATCTGGTCCAACCCCCTGCTCAAAGCAGGATTCGCTAAATCTTCCCAGTCAAATGTCTGTCCAGCCACTGTTTGAAGACTTCCATTGAAGGAGAACTCACCACTTCTCGTGGCAGCCTGTTCCACTCATTGATCACTCTAACTGTCAAAAAGTTTTTTCTAATATCTAATCTGTGTCTCCTCCCATTCAATTTCATCCCATTGCTTCTAGTCTTTCCTTGTGCAAATGAGAATAAAGTTGATCCTTCTACAATGTGACAGCCCTTTAGATATTTGCAGACAGATTACTCCATGGAGCTCTTTTCACATACCATGCCTGGGTTATCAAGTCAAATCGTGATATCCCCATTCCAAGATGAATCTGACATGGAGGGCACTGATGCACAGCCACTGCTAGATTTTTCTGCTGGTACATTCACTCAGAGCACTACATTGTTCTTGCAGTATACTGAGCCAGAATCTGACCCTGATGAAACTGAGGTGCCCCTTCCCGCATACTATACCACCTTACACAGTGACACAGAGGAAGGTGCACATGAAATTGAAGAGGAGGTGATGGATGACCCAGTTGTTGACCCAGATTGGCATCCATTGGGGGAAGAGGGTGACGCAGCCAATAACTCAGAAGAGGAGGAGGAGGATCCGCAGCAGGCATTGACATCGCAACAGCTGTTATCTGGCAGGCCCGTAGCAGTCCAAAAACGGGTTACAAAAACCAAAGGAGTTGCAGGACAGCTTGGCTAGATGGTGAAATAAGCACAGCGTGCAAGGCCTCAAAATGTCTTCCATAGTAGGAAAAGTGCAGTGTGGCACTTTTTGAACAAAATCCTAATGATCAGGCAAAGGTTATCTGTAAGAAGTGCGCAAAGACCTATAGCCGAGGGAAAAATCTGAGAAATTTGAATACCAGTTGCATGCTTAGACATTTAACCACCATACACTTGCAAGAGACTCTGAATAGGACAAAAAAGTACTCATCCTCTCATCTGCGTACACTGTGTTTGAACGCCCACATTGTCAAACTAATCTCGTTAGAGATTATGCCCTACCGGTTGGTTGAAAGCGAAGCTTTCCGTGAGCTCATGGCCTACGCAGTACCACGCTATGACCTTCCCAGTTGGCACTTCTTTTCTCGAAAATCCATCCCAGCACTCCACCTGCATGTGAAAGACCGCATTGTCTATGCACTCAAGCAATCAGTGAGTGGAAAGATGCACCTCACAACAGATGCATGGTCCAGTAGGCATGGCCAGGGCCATTACGTGTCCATCACTGCACACTGGGTTAATGTGGTGGATGCAGGGTCCCCAGGGGACAGAGGCGGTGGGACAATGCTGCCTAGCCCACGGTATAGGAAACAGTTGGCTGTAGGCGTTCGACCCTCCTCCTCTTCCTCTTCCAGAAGCGAAAGCTCATCCACAGAGCACAGTCGCACGAGCACTCCATACGCAGCTGCCAGTGTTGCACATGAGGTGTCCCACAATCGAACAGCTAGTGAAAGCGTCAGCAGGCTGTGTTGAAGATGATGTGTTTGGGCAACAACAGACGCACCACGGAGGTACTGGCCAACTAATTGCAGCGACAATCTGAGTCATGGCTGGGCAGTCTACATCTTGAGGCAGGCAAGGTAGTGATAACGGCCAGAATTTTGTGGCAGCCATAGCCCTTTCAAAACTCAGACACATACCTTGCCTGGCTCACACCTTGAACCTGGTGGTGCATTGCTTCCTCAATAATTATCCAGAGTTAACAGCCCTGCTCCATAAGGTGAGAAGACTGTGCTCGCACATCCGCTGATCGCCCGTACACTCCAGTCGTATGCAGAAGCTGCAGCGATTGCTCCACCTTCCCAAGCACCGCCTAATTATCGACGTTGCAAAAAGGTGGAACTCCACCCTGCACATGGTTGAGAGGCTGTGCGAACAGAGGCAGACTGTAATGCATTTGTGGGAGGATACACGGGCAGGCAGTTTGAGGGCAGACATGGAGTTGTCAGGTGTGCAGTGGTCGAAGCACAAGGCTGGGTCTTGGTCCAAGTTGTGTTCAAAATTTTTATAAATAATCTAGATAAGGCAACTGAAGGTAAACTAATCAAAATGGCAGGTGATGCAAAGCTTGGAGGAATAGCTAGCACTACAGAAAACAGAAAAGATTCAGAAGGATCTGGATAAGCTTGAACAATAGGCAGCAACTAATAGAATGATGTTTAACAGGGAGAAACACAAGATTCTACAACTGGGCAAGAAAAATTAAAATTACATCTACAGAATGGGAGGAAAAGAACTAAGCAACAGCACTTGTGAAAGACTTGAGTATACTAATAGATCACAGACTGCACATGAGTCAACATTATAATGCAGCAGCAAAAAAGACAAACACAGTTCTAGCATGTATTAAAAGAAGAATAGAATCTATATCATGTGGAGTAATTATCCCCTTCAACTCCTCCTTGGTCAGGCCTCATCTGGAATACTGTGTTCAGTTCTGGGCACCACATTTTAAAAAAGACATTGAAAAACTGGAGCAAGTTCCGAGAAGCGCTACCAGAATGGTGAGCGGACTGCAAAGTATGTCCTACGAGGAACAGTTAAAGGATCTGAGAATATTTAGCTTGCAAAAAAGAAGGCTAAGAAGAGACTTAATAGCTATCTACAAATATATGAAGGAGTGTCACAGTGTAGAGGGATCATTCTTATTCTCATTTGCACATGGAAACATGAGAAGCAATGGAATGAAACTGAAAGTGAGAAGATACAGATTAGGCTGGTTTCACACTAGCGTATTTCACATACAGTGCACGGTGCCGCTAAGCCCCGCCCCCTGCCTGCCCTGTCCGGTCATCTCCTCCTACTATCGCACACGGCTGCATGCAATCTGCGCACCCTATCTTTAGCATAGGGTGCACTGACCGTGCGCTGGCCGTGCGCTAGTAGGATTTTTGCATGCGCTACGCACTTTTGAAGGTGCGCCGGTGTGTGCCGAACGCAGCATGTTGCATTTTGGTGCGCTCGTCTTCAAACAGAGGTTGGACAGATGTCTGTCTAAGATGGTTTAGTAGATCATTGAGCAGGGGGTTGGTCTCAAATTTCATGGGATTCAGGTTATCCTGAGACAATGGGGACTATATAGGCTATATTTCAAAAGATTCAAGATGTATTTTTTTACTGAACACCTTGACTCCAAAAGGCCATTTTTATGATATTGAATTATACGCTTTTTGAGTACAGCTTGGGAGTGAGAGCGTTTGAGACTCACTGATCCCAGGGTGGGGTATCTATATATGTTTTTAAGCTGAATGGGTTATTCCAGTTCCTATATTCCAAAAAAAGTATAAAATTGATATTGACTGTTTTCTCTTTAGGTGATGTACCATTGTTGCATTTCATATACCCCTTTTCCATAATGTTGTTCATATTTTTCAGACTTGACATACTAATTCCTTTTCAAATTTTTTCATACAACTTTGTGACTTTGTTGTGTACAAAATTACACCTTTACATAATACATATATTTACAGTTTCAATACACCTGTACTCTTATACAACATATTATATAAAAAAAAAATAAAATTGAAAAGCAATAAGAAAAATGTGGGTCCTATGGAATCAATTCACAATTCTCATGTTAGTTTTATGTATATACAGGGTGGTCAAAAAGTAGGTGGACAGAAAATAATATTTATTTTGATTTACAGTATATAGAAAATTATATTTACTAACACAAGCATAACATTGACAATTAAATTTTATTCTGAACAATAATAAAAAAGCCCTTAAATTTTATCAACGCAGGTGATCAAACTGTTTTCCATCATAATTTGCAGAGCTTTGAAGTCTGCCTCTTTCGCTTTGACAAACATTTTTGCACAAGTCTCTTTGGGTATTAATTTCTTGACATGCATCTCTTTTGTAATTTTTCAAATCACTGACACTTTTTATTTTCGACTATAATCTTTGTCCTTGAGTACTTCCCAAAAGAAAAAATCCATTGGTGTCAAGTCTGGCGAATGTGCCAGCCAATCAAGTGGGTCTCTTCGGCCAATCCATTTAATATGAAATGTTTCATCAAGATACTTGCGGACTACTCTTGAATAATGTGGAGGGGCCCCATCTTGTTGGAAATAAAGGTCTTTTGACTGTTGCTGTAACTGGGGAACTACTTGATTCATTAGAATTTCAAAATACCGTACTTATCTCCTGTGACTGTTTCATCAAAAAAAATGGTCCAAAAACACCAAAACTTGAAATACCACCCCAAACATTGACACCAGGCTCATTTAGTTGTTGCTCTAATGTTAAATGCATGTTCTCAATATATCAGTAACTACAATTATGTCTGTTAATATGGCCAGATAATTTGAAAGAAGCTTCATCTCTCCACATAATGTTATCTAAAATTACTGGATTTTCTTCAATTTCGCTAAACATAATCTCACAAAATTGCAGCTGCCTGTCTGGATCATCCTCCAATAAACCATGAATTAGATGTGGACGATAAGCTTTCCACCCAATAGATTTCAGGATTCGCATGATGGAAGCTGGTGAAATTCCCAATTCTAAAGAGACTCTTCTGGTGGACTTTTTTGGACTCTGAACAAATGTTTCAGCAACAAGTTGTTTATTATTTTCTGTACAGGCTGTTTTGGGTCGACCAGTTTTTGGAGCATTAAGGATTGAGCCAGTGGCATCGAATTTGTCACAAATGCGGTAAATGGTTTGTCTCTTTGGGGCTTGAGTACCAAATGTTTCAACCCAATTTGTGCTAACTGTTTCAGCATTTTGAGATTTCCAGTACTCTTTTAAAATCTATTTTCTTTGATCTGTATTTAAATTATTTGCCATTAATGGTTATCTGAATTATCTGAATAAAAAACTAATTTGGGGGAGATTTATCTGTGAAAACTGGATCTGTGAAACTGACTCAGTTGCCCTTAGCAACCAATCAGATTCCACCTTTCATTTTCCAAAGAGTCTGTGAAGAATGAAAAATGGAATCTGATTGTTTTAGGTCAATTAGGATTACCATAATTATTAATATTTGCCAAATGTAGAATAATGAGAGAGAGAGAGAATGTTCTAAGGTATTTTTATTATTTACTGCAAAGTCAAAAGTTTACACTAAGATTACTATGCCTTTAAACAATTCTGGACGGCCCGTATGATGACGTCATGTGTTTGGAAGCTTCTGATTCATTTTTTGGCAACATCTGAGTTAGAGACACGTCTGTGGATGTATTCTAATGCACACCTGAAACACACTGCTTCTTTGTGTGGCATCATGGGAAAGTCTAAACAAATCAGCCAAGATATCAGGAAGAGAATTGTGGACTTTCACAAGTCTGGCTCATCCGTGGGTATAATTTGTTTGTACAAATGAACAAGGCACCTTCAGGTATCTTGAAATTGTAGCCAAGTACAAACAAAATGGGAATGTCCAGCCATCATACCGCTCAGGAACGAGACAGGTTCTGTGACTCAGTGATGAATGTTCTTTGGTCCAACATGTGCGTACCAACCCAAGGACAAAAGTAAAAGACCTTGTGAAGATGATAGCGGAAGATGGTAAGATTGTTTTCTATCTACAGTGAAAAAATTAATGTATGAGCATGGGCTGAAAGGCGACTCTGCCAGGAAGAAGCCATTACTCCAAAAGATGAGAAAATGGAAAACTGTCTTAGGAGCACACGAAAGAGACTCAGACAAGAGATGGGTTTAAACCACAACACGTTTCGACGGAGGATCCGTCTTCATCAGGTGGAAGACGGATCATCCGTCGAAACGTGTTGTGGTTTAAACCCATCTCTTGTCTGAGTCTCTTTCCTGTGCTCCTAAGACCATTTTCCATTTTCTCATTGCTCCTATCCTCCATTGGAGGTTTTCGGCTGGAGCTGCGGTGGAGACCTGACATCCTTGTCTGCCCCTGGGTTGCTTCCTAAGCGCTCCTTTATGACCGCTTATCATTGACTCTTATTACTCCAAAAAAACATAAAAAAGCCAAATTAATGTTTGCAAATGCACACAGCAACAAAGATTTTCATTTTTTGAGACACAAAACTAAAATTGAACTTTTTTGGCATAAAGACCATGGTTACATTTGGAAGCCTAAGAACACCATCCCAACTGTTAAACATGGAGGTGGCAGCATTATGTTGTGGTGTTTTGCTGTTGGAGTGACTGGTGCACTTCACAAAATAGGTGGCATCATGAGAAAGGAAAATATGTGGCAATACTGAAGCAACATCTCAAGATATCAGCCAGGAAGTTAAAATTGGGCGGAAATGGGCCTTACAAACGGACAATGACCCGAAGCATACTGCCAAAATGGTAACAACAGGGCTTAAGGATAACAAAGTCAATGTTTTGGAGTGGCCATTACAAAGCCCTGATCTCAATCCTATTGAAAATTTAAGGGCAAAGCTGAAAAGGCCGGGGCGAGCAAGGCGACCTACAAACCTGGACATTGTAGTTAACACTGTGTCACAAACAGTAGTTTAATTAGTCATTTAAGTGGACTTTCATTAATATTGAGAAGCGCTATATCTATTAACCCTTTATGTATGTATATCTACTAGAGTTGAGTGACTTTGCCTTTTTTTGGGTCGAGTCGGGTTTCATGAAACCCGACTTTCGCAAAAGTCGGGTCGAACGAAATCGGCCGATTTTTGTGAAAAGTCGAAGGCCGACTGAAACACGAAACCCAATGCAAGTCAATGGGGAAGCAAAGTCGGCAGGGAGTGGAGGCCAGGAAACACACCTACAGTGCCCTTTTGAATGCTAAAAAAATCAAATCTTATTACTGAAGCTTTTCAACCTTAATTTACTTCATAATACTAGTTACGCACTGAAAAATGGGGGTTATTTAACTAGATTTGTGGGGGGGTAGGGCTGGCCCCAGGTTTTCATGTGCCCTGGGCCAAAGAGCGCCCCTTTAACACATACCACAACTCATGATGCTCCAATACGGCAGAGAAATAGCGGTATAGTACAATGAAAAATACTTCACTTTTTACATCTCATGACTGATATTCATTTTAAATTCTCCAATAGCTCCAAAAACGGAAAGTATCTTACTCCATACAGTATTATGGCCACCGCATAGTGCGCTATACAGAGTAATGAGGCCCATATATTTCACCATACAGAATCATTGGTCCCATATAATGTTTGAAACAGTATATGATGAGCTCCACATAATGCTACAGTATATGTTGGTCCCCATGGATGAAGCTGCACTGTCTTATGGGCCAAAATAATGCTCTATATATAATGGGCCCCATTTCTAATGCTCTAGTGTATAATGGGCCCTGTAAATGCTGCTCCAGTGTCTGATGTCCACCTTTGGAATGCTCCAGTGTATGGTGGGCCCCATATATCATTCTCCAGAGTATAGTGCTCCCCAAAAATTGCTGTCCCAACATTGAAAACAATTAAATAAGTCTCCTCAAATAAGTCTCCTCACTAGGGAATCCCTGTACTAGTCTGGGCGTACAGACGTGATGTCATTGCGCTCTCTGATCAGAATATCACTGTCAGGAAATGCGAAAGACATCATGGCGGTGGAGCAGGGAGAGGTAAGTGTTTCAACTTTGCAAGTACTGTGATCCAGAGCAAGCAGGGGGGCCCACTCGTTGGCGACGGCACTGGCACAGGGCCCCTCATAGTACGGCGGTGTGTCTGACGGCGGGTGGGCCGAACCTGTACTTTCAGCAGCACCTTCCTTTTTGTCACCATGTAAGATGGTACAGTATATGGGAAGACTAACCTGAGTTTCATCTGGGTCACATTCAGGCTGTGTAGAGTGCGAGGGGAATGTAGTGGTCTGGGTCAATGTACCAGCAGAATCATCTAGCAGTGGCTGGGCCTCAGTGCACTTGTAGCACCCCCAGGAGTACGGTCACCACAGTGGCATTACCTTCCTCCTAGGGAGTGTGATGTCATGCTTGGGAGCAACGAAGGATCTCTCTAGCAGTTAAACCAACACACAACACATTTCCCACTCCAGGACAGCAGGGAGACCTCTGAACCTGACTGCTGAGGAGCTGCTCTCTGTGGTTGAGAGGAGGTAAGTTAGGGCAGTCTGTGAAGGGAAGGGGAAGTGTGTGGACGTGAGAAGGGGAGCTGGAGGATGAGCAGAGTTAAGGCTCACTCCTAGCTTGAGCGCATGGTCCGGATTCTGGTCTCCGAGTATGTAGGGACACTGATGATCCTGCAGCAGAAACCGGAGGAAGTAGCAGCTGTAAATGCTCTGTACCCAACTAAGGCTCGGAGGCCCCAGCAGCGACGTGTGGGAGCCAGAAGGAAAAGGCTACGGCTGCCTGTCATACGAGAAAGTTCCAAGAGAGAGTCAACAGGGAACTTCATTGAACTCAGCACTGCGAGTACCTCAGATAAGCGCTAGAACGGAGGCCACACTACCTATCTGCAGAGAGAGAATTCCAAATTGGCTTCCAGGCTGACCAACTCCTTCTTCATCTGTACTCTGGGTCCTGGACGGCACTTAGTCGTGCAGTTCCTTTACCTGTACTGGTGTGTCTGTCCTCTTTCTCCTGCGCCTGGCGCATGGCTCTGCTACATCCTGCACTGCACACCATCTACCAACTCTTTCATGTGCCCTGCGACAATAGCCATACCTGTGTAGGGCTTCTACATCTTAGCTGCACCACAACTTCTCTCCAAGAGAAGTGCCACTGCAGCGCTGGTCAATCTACTCAGAAACCACAGGTGGCATCACGTATCATTCACCTATAAACGTAATTCACCCCTTTGCATGGACACTAAGGGCCACGGAACAGGTCACCACCACTGTGACACATCCCAGGGAGACACCGTTCCGGTACCGATTAACCCCACTTGCCCTGCCTGGCCACCCACACTCCATGTCAGATTCATTTTGGACTGGGGAATTCACGATTTGACTTAATAACCCATGCATGGTATGATAGAAAGAGCTACATGGACTAATGTGAAGTGTGGCCTGCTGCATCATTCACTTTGGGTGGGGGTGCAGGAGACAAGGAAAGGGGTTCTTCCTGACCAGGAGTCAGCACTTGACGACTCAGTGCTTGCATTCTTTGAAACTTCAGAAGAGGAGGGCATATTTGCTGGAGTCTGTTTCGGCAATGTAAGCCCAAACCAGTTCCTCATGCTCCGGCTTTAAAAACGGTTAACCTACTCCCAGAAAAGGTAGCCTTCTAGGCGTTCCGTAGACAGACCATGACGCAGGCTCAACACCTCCTGCCTTAGCTGCTATTGTGCTTTTGCTACTACCAGCAGATGCACCACCACCATCAGCACCAGCTGGCCCCCCCCACGCCCACGTCCGCGGCCTCTTCCACCAAACTTCCAAATTTAGCACAAAATAGACAAAAAATAACATGACATATATGGTACTGTATCAGAAGCGCACAGCTCTATTCAGTCAAAGGATAATTGTCAATCTCCATATATATTCCATCAGTCACACAGAGACACTCCCATTCTCAGTATGGATTAGACAAGAATTTAAAAAGTATACAAAGTGTACAGTATCATCAGATAGCAGGTATATATAGCATAGTTTAAACATTAACAATGTACGTCTATATATCATGAGTAGTGTTGAGCCACCACGCTAGTGTTTTGGTTCGTCGCACAGGAGGCAAGTTAGTAAAATTTTCGTCGAACCACACTGAAAACAATGGCAGGCAAACACAAACACATACTAACACATACAAAACAATTACAAAACACCTTAAAAGGTGTCCCAAAGCCGACAAAATGCTCAGAAGCCAAAAATAACATGGAAATGGGCAACTACATTTACAAAAGAGCTGGAGGAGTAAAAGGAGGAGGTGGAGGAGACACAGATCTAGGCTTGTCATGCCCTTATGAAGTCAAGAAAGTCTGGACTAAAAATGTAAAAACCAAACCCAAAAAACCAAAATCTGAAAACGAACACGATCATATGCCGTTGTACTTCCCACCAATAAAATATGGCAACTGGCGATCGGGCGGCGATATTCCCATGAACCTCCAAACAGCGTCCATGAAGCCAAAGTGTTTGCTTTCCAGGGGCAGTATGATTGCAAAGCTGAACCTTAAAGGAATGTCCAAAAGGGCACCACCAGGAGTGGAGCCTGCGGCTTAATTGGACTCCACCCGGGAAACCACAACCATGCCACCTCAAAAAAGATGCACATATTGAAAGCTTTGTTGATTGTGTGTGTGTGGTGTGGTATGTCTGTTTGTAGTTGTGCTAGCGATTTGTCAGCTTTATTCCGTTAACGAGCGAGACTCCGGCATGCCCATGCGGTATGCGTAAAGCTTACTAGAGAGATACGCGAGGCTCTGGCACCCGCGATCGAGCAATAACATGGCTATCATGGCCTTCCATGTCCGGGGCTACATGCGCGCTACACTGAAAGGACCAACTTTTGTCGCTTACAGGTGCAGATAACCCGCTGAACACCGTTAGTGATGGGGATCTGGGATTCCAATAATTCGCCGTGAACGATGATTTCCCAGTAAGTGCAGGTCAACAGCAATTCCTGATTTCGGCCTAACCGCCATTCCAGAAAAAATGCAAAACATTACGTGTCCAAACCACAGGTGCTGTAGCTTGCTTAACAGCTCTGCAGCCATTCTCAGGCCCAGTATGGATTCTACAAGATTCAAGAAAGTTGATAAAGGGTACAGTTTCACCGGATAACACGTATATATGTTGCATAGTTTACACATTAAAAACCTATGTGTATCGATCAAGAGACAGGCTCAGACGGTCTCAGGCCCAGTATGGATTAGACCAGATTGTACAAAGTTGAGATAAGGTACATTATCACTGGATAGCAGGTATATAGAGCATAGTTTAAACATTTAAAATCTCCGTGTTCTCTGCATGGATTACACAACAATCTAAAAACCAGAAAAAAGGAAATGTATTTCAAGCATACACCATGATACACTTTTGGTGGTATTTTAAATCTTCATTTATATTTCTGTCTCAGTAAGACATCCCAGACTCTCTGCAATAGGAAATTAGATGCATACAATTATTTACCTAAAGTCTAGTGATTGCAGAAATCTACGAATTACTATTCACGGGAACAACTTCCGTCACAATTCTCAGAGGCGATGCTAATCCTCAATTAATTAGTGTGTGGACACAGCAAAAACCTTTCTTTGTGAAGAAAGTGTTGCTGTATCGCAGTACCGTTGATCCCATCGCCGTTACTCATATCCATCCAATTTTTATCACAGGGAGAGATGTAAACATGGTGCTCACTGCCTATCATGATCTGTCACGTAACTTTGGAGTGCAAAACACAGGAGCCACAGGCCGTAGGCGATTCAATTGGATTCGCATGAGAGGGAGGGCACATTTAAAAATGTGCGCTGGAATGTCACACGTCTGTGGGTAGGAAAACTGTTAAAGCTGATGAGAAAACACCACTGCATCTCATTGTGAGTCGACGTCCATAAGAAATGGAAGCCATTGATCATCTGAAGCTGGATCCTGGCCATCGGGACAGGGCATAGCTACGTCTTAACCATCATCTTCTATCAGTTCACCAAATTTGAATTGCCAGTCCCAGTGATTGATTTGACAGCCCAGACTACACAGCGGTGGAGCAGGGAGAGGTAAATATTGCAAATGCTGGGGCCCTGCCCAAGTAAGGGGGGCCCACTCGTGGGCGTCGGCACTGGCACTGGGCCCCTCATAGTACAAAAGTGTGTCTGACGGCGGGTGTGCACTACCACCGTCAGAGACACTTGATTGCACTATGAGGGACCCTGTGCCAGTGCCCGCGCCCAAGAGTCGGCCCACCCACCTGTCCAGGGCAATGGCACTCGCACGGTTGCGTCCGCTCGGTGGTGACCCCGGCCATTGGGGGGAGGAGGCTGCCCAGTTAGGGAGGTTTACAAAATGGCATATGTTGATGTGGGACATTCACCTGCTGCTAAAGGCGAAATTGGTCAAGTCCCAGGAACAGGCGGACCAAAGAAATCAATTTTTCTGGCAACCTATGTGTCATCAGGGTAAGGTGGGACAAAATCCTTCGAAACCCATGCATGGTTCATTTTAATGAAGGTTAGATCATCCACATTTTGGGTCGACAGACGGGTCCTTTTTTCTGTCAGTATTGATCCAGCAGCACTGAAGATTCTTTCCGATAGCACACTTGCAGCTGGGCATGCGAGCTCCTGTCAGGCATATTGTGCCAATTCAGGCCAGGTGTCCAGTTTAGCTGCCCAATAGTCAAATGGGAATGACCTGTGATTGAGAACATCGATATGGGAGGAAAAGTAGTTTGCAACCATACTTGACAAGTGCTGTCTCCTGTCACTTTCAATCGATGCAGTATTACCAGTCGTGTGAGCGGGACTTGAAAAATCAGTCCACAACATGGTCAGACTTGAAAAATCAGTCCACAACATGGTCATGAAACCCCTGTCTCCAATGCCACTTCTGATGTGTCTACCACCAACACCGCTTCCAAGTTGCCCCCGGCCCCAATGGCTCGTGTGAGAGTCATCACCGCTGCTGTTTGCTGGGAATGCCTCAACCAACTGGTTTACCAGAGTAGCTTGTTTGTTAGCCAATATTAAGTCAAGGTTCTCCTGTGGCATGATGTTTTGGAATTTGCCTTTATAGCGTGGATCCAGGATGCTGGCCAACCAGTAGTCATCATCGTTCATCATTTTGGCAATGCGGGGGTCCCTTTTTAGGATCTGCAATATGACAGGCAGATTCTTTATGCTGTTAGAAAGGTGTATAGAGGACTGTGTAGAATTGGAATGTCTCTACACTTCAGGACACTGTGGGATTCAGTCAGGCCCTGTTTATTTAACACCGCAATGTAACCAGCAGAATTTGTCTAGTGTATGACAAACTACAAGGTGTATATAGAATTGGGCAGAAATGGAATCTCCCTACAGTGTAGGTCTGTAAGAACGGAACAACTCCTCGACTTATCCTTACAGAGTCACACACAGATAGCTTCACTGTGGCTGTGATAACAGCCGTTACACAGTACTGAGAGAGGAGCGTGAACGTACACTGCTGTTCAGTGTATGTAAAATTGTCAAGCTCCGTGTTTTAGTATATGGACTGACAAACGCTGTCTCTCTATAGTTTTGAATGTAATCAAACAGCAAATATACTAAACTGTTTGAAAACCAGACAAAACTATAAGGTGGAGGTCTGTAAGAATGGAACAACTCCTCGACTTATCCTTACAGAGTCACACACATATAGCTTCACTGTGGCCGTGATAACAGCCGTTACACGGCACTGAGAGAGGAGCGTACACCGCTGTACGGTGTGTGAAAAATGAACGCTCAGTAACTCACAAGGACAAAACAATAAAATCTGGATTGCTTTGAAAAAAGCAGTTTGCTCAGCAGTGGGCACACAGCAATGCAGCTACCAGGTAGCCTTAAAAGGCAGCCTAATAACCAACAGAGCTGATGCACCAAAATATAGCCTCCCTTTGCACTGCACAGTGACTGGTGTGTTGTACAGGCAAAATCGCTAGCAGCAGAATCAGTTTTTGGCATCTTCTTCCCTGCCTAACACTCTCCCTACAGACTCAGCAGCAGCTCTCCCTATTCTGAGATCAGCATGAGTAACATGGCGGTCGGCGTCCCCGCCCTTTTATACCCCCTGTGACGCCCCACAAAGCAAGCCAATCACTTGCATGCACTTCTCCAAGATGGTGGTGACCGCTGCTTATGTCAACACGTTGCCCACAGTGTCCGTTCTTCCTGATTGGCTGCAAAAAGGGCGCTCAAGCATCTTTTGAAACGCGACTTTGGTGCTAAAGTCGCCGACCTTGTGACCGACCTCACGCTAAGGTCGGGTTTCGTTTCATGAAACCCGACTTTGGCGAAAGTCGGCAACTTTTCAATTATTTCGACCCGTTTCACTCAACGCTAACATTTACTAGTTGTCGCTACAGGAAGCATTGTTTCATTGTCGAAATGCATCTTATTGAGTGATTCCCTTTATACAGAGACACAGATAGCCAATTCTATTGTGTGTGCTGCATTTTTCAATATATTTTAATATATCTTTTTTCCACCATCTTCAATCTATTAGCACTCTGGTACCATTTATTTATCCATTAGTAGTTTCTTACTTATGGGCCATCACACAGGACCCGTGGATCTGTCAGCAGCTTCTATCACCTTAGACGCAAGTGTATTTATGTATGAATTAATTACCCTGTCACATCTGATTGTTGATGTCAATATTTCTTTTAAAGGCCATGAAAGTTTGTCCCAATAGAAGAAAAGTTAGCTTTAGACTCAGTAGAAAGTTCACCAGTATTTTTTTTTTGTGCAAAAAATTGGAGTAATCAGTTTATAAACAAGTCAAAACCCTAATCTTATGTAATTTTCCACACTATGAAAAATCACCAGATTTGTTTGAACATGATTTAAAAATAACCCTCTTAAATGTACTGAACTCCACCTTCTAGCATTCTCACAAAAAACTGAATCCTCACCTCCATGCTCTCTTTAATACCTAATCAAGTCTACAGGATTTTCAGACTAACTCCCAGCAGTAATACCTTGGATTGCATATTCTTACACCATTTATTCTTTTTCCCCCCTTCTTATCGGAATACTTGCTTAATACTTAAAAACATTTGCCGGAAATTCTTACTTGCCCAGATGTTAGAAATAGACAAGGTAAGTTTGCATTTCTCAGTGAGATATATCTGCAGTTTATTAATATTTGTATGTACATTCTGCTTAGAATTGAGGAAACTATTTTTTTTACCGTTAATCAGTAAATTTGCTGTTAAAGTTTTTCTTTATTAAATGGGATATCAAGTTTAAAAGCAAACTCTAGAGATGAGCGAATATTTCTTGTAATTTGAATTTGCCTGCTTCACCAAGTTTTTCCCAAAAAGTTGATTCTGGGTATATCAATTCACTGCAAATTGAATGTACTCCAAAAAACTCCAATTGTCCTGAAAAGACGTGTGAAACACATTGAGGTCTCCTAGAACTGTATTTAGTCTCCTTCGAGCACTTTAAAGAAAACTTGACATGGGATACATTCTGCCAGACCCACAGACAACAAATATCAGGCACTGGCTGTGTGAACTCAGCCAGGTATGTTTGACTCCGAAAGGCTGCAGCGTTTCAGAGAAAAATATACTTTAAAAGCCACTAGGGACTGATCCAAACTTTTGATTATTTGAACAGGCAGATCCTCTGTGGCTGTAGTTTGTTTTGAAAAAGGGTTCAATAAGAACTAGAAGTGCATAAATAAAAGCACCATTAATATGCAGCCAATACGAAACTGAGTTTAGAAATATTCATCTTCTACAGCAGCACGGTCATCCTCAAGTGCCTACCCTCCCCCATTTATCTATTTGGTCAGCCATGTCATATATACTGTAATCATTGCTGCTACCTCGGCTACTTGATGTCATTAACATCATCGCCCATGAGACATGACCGCGAGTGACCAAGCTCCATAGGTCAATCTCAGTCACTTCTCAAGAGCGATGAGATTACTGACATTATCACTTGTAAGACATGACCATGCGTAACCTATGAATTGTCATTCTCAGAACATCACTTTTTTTCGGTCCCCCCATTTCTAATAACAAGCAAAGGCAAAGCAGGCAGCTGGGGGCTGGTATTAATCGGCTGTTAAGGTTCATGGATATTAGCCCTTTCCAAGCATAATAAGACCAGCTCAAAGCTGTCTGCTTTCCCTTGGCTGTTTATTAAAAATAAGGGGAACCACGTAATTTTTCAAAATTATTTATTTATTTTACACTGTCCCTATGCTAGTCAGAGCACAATGGCGGTACTACCCATTATCCCGCACTTATACAGGCCGTGTCACGTGTTGCGCCAACCAGTGACAGCCAAGCCAATGCTTGGCAGGGCTGTGATGTCTTCATAAGTGTCCACAGCATAAAAGGTTGTTTATTGGATGCGCTGCAGCCTTTCAACAAACTGTATTTTGCACCGAACCCAAACAGTAAAACGGACTTCCAGGAAAAAGTCCATGTTCAAAGTTTGGCAGTGTTTCTAAGCCAAAATCTGGTATTGGGATATGACCAGCACGATAGTCAATAGAGCCATGTAAACATAATGGATAGCTGAAATAATTTTTGCAATTGGATTCAAATGAAAATGATATACACTACCCTTAATTTGTTCTCAAATAGTATTCAACAATATAAAGAGGTACAATGCACATGTTCAGGCAATAATACATAAGTAATGCAGTAGCCAAAGGATATAAAATAAATAAGCAGTAATATTGTGCAATAACATGCCATGTTCACAGTGAACTGACTCATAGAAAAAGCATCATGAGGACATGTGTTTTGCCACAGAGGTGGCTTTCTCAGGCTATAGTTGATAACTGTACCCTAAACACATTAAAAATTAGGTGTTAAATTATAGTTTTCTGCATTGAGATTACTTACTACCATTTTAACATGTGTTTATGTTGGGAATAATTACATATGTATATTTAAATAACTATTTCATTAATCTTTGCTAAACTATTAATGTGACCCTTGGACACATAGGTATATCTAAGGTCGTGTCACTGCCTTTGATGCGGGCTCAAATGCTGAGCTCGCATCTTTCCCAGCACATGACAGCTAATCTTATCAGCAGTCATGTGTTTCTAACAGCCTCGTGTGAATCCAAGATCCATCCGCATCCGTTAACCAGTTAGAGGCCTCTGTCAATCACTGACTGCGACATTCAACATGTGCTGGCCAGAAGCATGTCACAAGTTTCGCCAATTGGCGCCCATGTAATGTGATTGCCAAAAACAAGAAAAAAGAGATAGGCAACACAAAGGGGATCACCCTAGGCAGGAAATAGCATACAAAATTCAAATTTTATTGGACACAGAAAAACAGACAAAATTTTTTTTAAAAACATTAAAAATGGTCACACATGTGACACATATACAAATTGCACAGAGCTTGTAATAGAGCAAACCACCTGCTACCAAATCCACCACAATGAGAAATGTCTATAACCTAAGGTCCATGTAAGCAGCATGCCACAGTGTGAAAAATGCACACCCTCCAATAGAAACATTGAACCATACACGAGTTACAAAATAATCAATATGGGTAATAAATCCATATCCTGAAAGGGATTAACACTGGTAACCAAATGGAGTTGTGTTGCCTAGAAAATATATCTTGTCCAAATAGAATACATAAATCTTAAAGGCAATACAATCTAGAGAACCCCCTCCAAGAGTATAGATACCCACACCTCAAGAATCGGCATGAAGCATACAGATAGCCCATGTAATCTGAGCACATAGGGAGTAGAAAGAGTTATAAAGGCAAAAGTAGCCTCCCACAGTAGTCAGCATAAGTACATATCAGCAATATACAGAACCCATGTGGATAAGTGCATATCAGCAATATACAGAACCCATGTGGAGTGGAGGCAGGCAGAGTGGACAGACCCGTAATGTGATTGCAGGGCGCTGATGGGCTGTCATGACTGCAGAAGATCCCTATGTCTGTCATTGTGATATCTGTTACACATACAAGTACTGAAGCTTCAAGTCTCCTAAGGGAACTATTGAAGTCAGTAAAAAGTTTAAAAAAACTTTGCAAAAATATTACAAAAATAATAAAAAAATGCAAAAGTTTAAATCACTCCTATTTTGCCCCATTTAAAATAAAACAAGAAAAAAATAAAAAAAATACACATATTTGGTATCGCTGTTAAAAATGTTTGATATACCAAAATATAAAGTAAACTAATCCGATCGATAAATGGCATAACGAGAGAAAAAGAATTGAAAACATAAGAATTATGATTTTTTTAGTCTCCACAATATTGCAATAAAATGCAATAATAGGCAATCAAAACATTGCATCCACCACAAAATCGTATAAATGAAAACTTCAGCTCAAGGTGCAAAAAATAAGTCATCATCCAGCCCCAGATTCCAAAAACTGAAGATGCTTCAGGTCTCAGAAAACAGCGACATAAGCAAATTTTTTTTTTACAAATTTCTGATTTTTTTTTAACCACTTAAATAAAAAAAAAAAAAAAATATATATATATATATATATATATATATATATATATATATATATATATATATATTTGGTATGTGCATACTCATACTGACCTGGGGTGTGATAGTACCAGATACGTTTTAGTATTTAGTAAACATGGTAAATAGAAAAATAAAAAAAAAACAATTGTTGAATTGAACTTTTTTTTTGTAATTTCATTGCATTTGGAATTTTTCTTTCCTGTTTTCTAGTACATTTCATGGTAAAATAAATGGTCTCATTCAAAAGTACAACTCATCCTGCAAAAAACAAGACCTCATGTGGCTTTGGGGATGGGTACCATAAAATAAAAAAAGTTATGGCTCTTGGAAGAAGGGGAGCAAAAAACAAAAATGCAAATATAGAAAATGGCCCGGGGGTGAAGGGATGAAAAGTCAAATAGTACATACATTTTAATGAAACCTAATTGCAAAATTTATTTTCAGCCCAATAGTCATGAAATTAAGGATAAAAAAAACCAATGTATCTAATGGTGTCTATATTCTTAAAAGTAAAGATGAGTGTTTTGAAATTTGAAGTTGCATGCTTAAATGAATTTTTCCCAAAAATTGGATTCATGGTGAATCGGCTCATAGTAAATCTCGAGTAATGCAAAACATCCCATTGCCTTTACTGTATCCAACTTACGCATACAAAATGTCAACCTTAATGAATCGGGGCTAGGGATGAATGAGTACTGAAGTATTCGGACTCGCTATACTCGTACCGAATATACCCTAATACTCGGGTATTCTGTACGAATAGCGAGTCCAACGATAGTCAATGGAAAATGCGAGTAATTGTCTGCTGGACCCTACAAAGCGGTCTGGGGGCTGAGGAAAAAGCTTAAAAATGTGTAAATGTTAAAAAATGTATGCTGTAAACAAATGAATATAACATGGGGTCCCCTGGTCAGGGGCTGCACAATTGTTTTTACACCACTGCTTCACTAGAATATACAAACACTATTTGAAGTCCTGTGTTTTTTTGCCGGAAGAGCGGGACTTGTACGCCACTTACGCAGTGCCAGTGATATATCAGAAGTGCCGTAAGAGCAAGTGATGATGGAGACGATCTTCTGACAGCTAAGTGTGTAAGTGATGTAAGGAGAACAATCTGCCCCAGGGGCTGTGTTATGGTTAATACAGGAAGAAGCCACCCATCATCATCATCATCACAAGGGATTCACAATAGCTTGGACTACTGCCCTTGTTGTGCCACTGCTCAATGTGTAGGCATAGATATAGTGTCTTCAAAACATTAGCCCTAGGGGCTTTATCATGGTTGATGAAGAAATCAAGGCAGGTCTGAAGGGTCAAGCGATTATGATAAAGCCAGGACTACTAGCATAGAGGTCGCAGTGCCCAGTGTCCAGGCATAGCCATAGTTTCTCCCAAAATTAGCCCAAGGGGCTGTATCATAGTTGATGAAGGAAGCAAGACAGGTCTGAAGGGCCAAACAATTATGATGAAGCCAGGACTACTAGCATAGAGGTGGCTGTGCCCAGTGTCCAGGCATAGCCATTGTGTCTCCAAAAATTAGCCCAAGGGGCTGTATCATAGTTGATGAAGGAAGAAGGGTTTCACTCTCATCACAAGTGCCTCCGATGGGAAATATTAATTAACGTAACATTGTTTTTAGTTTATTGATCATGAGGTCCATGTGTCAGAAGCAGGTTTTGAAAACATGTGTAAGAAGAATAAAAGGGACTTGTATGGGAAGGGATGGATGTGATCACCAATTTAAAAAAATTTAGGTGACTTTAGGTTGGGATACTGTCATCTGTAGGGCTTAAATACTGTTGCGAAATCCAGTCCTTGTTAAATTTTATCAGAGTGTCTGCAATCTCTGTTGTCAACCGTGTGCGTGTATCTGTGATGATTGCCCCAGCAGCACTGAAAACACGCTCTGACATCACACTAGCAGCAGGGCAGGCCAGCATCTCTAAGGCATAGAAGGAGAGGTCGGGCCAACTACCCAGTAATTAAACGGTACAGAAGCGTAAGGAAGGACGCAGGTATAGTCACTTAGATAGTCGTTGACCATCTTGTTCAACTTCTCCCTCCTTGACATTGCTACTGTACCAGCTAGTCCTTGGTCATGAGCCGGTTTATTGAAGATGGCTCAGTTTGTGGACATTTTACCACCACCTTTTTTGGACCTGCTTGGCATATCTCTCCACATTAATGCATGCTGTTGCACAGAGCTGGTATCTCTGCTAGCAGTGGTGTCTGAGGGTGCTGTTGCCATTAAATGATCGACAACGGCCTTCTTGAAGGATTCCATTGTGAAACCCCTTGGTGACTGCAACAGTAGTGATGAAAATTTGTCCTTGTACAGTGGGTCTAGAAAGGTGGCCAACCAGTATAGCTGGCTATTGAAAATGTGGATTACGCGAAGGTCTTGGCACAGACAGTCAGATATGAAGTGTGCCATGTGTGCCAAGCTGCAAAGAGACAAATGTTCTGTGACCCCTGATGAAGGAACAATACCCATCCTCTCCTCACACTGACTTTCCTCCTCCACCTCCTCCTCTTCAGCCCACCCATGCTGGACAGACATGAAACTGGGGTTGGGATTCTGCTCTGTAGCATGAGATGTCCCCTCGGTACCACTGAAAAAGAAGTCCTCTCCCTCCACATTTTCCTCATCATCTTCATCCCCCAATGTTACCTGATGATATTGTCTGGGCTGGGTAGGATCACCCATTGTGAAATCTTGCTCCATACCCAGCTGCTGGGCACGCAAAGATTCCATTTTTTGATTCTGCAGTGATTTTTTCAGCAGACATAGCAAAGGGATTGTTACGCTGATAATAGCCTGATCACAGCTCACAAGCTTGGTGCAGTACTCAAAATTATCAAGCACCTCACAAATATCAGTGATCCACACCCACTCGACAGTTGTTATGTGTCTTGGCTGAGTCTCAGTGTGACAGGCATGTTTAAGCTGGTATTCAGAAAGTGCCCTCTGCTGCTCACTTACCCTTGCCAACATATGATATGTTGAGTTCCACCGTGCTGGCAGGTCGCAAATGAGTCTGTGGTTTGGCAGATTAAATTGCTTTAGAAGCGCTGCAAGACCGTCAACAGCAGATGAGGAGTGGTGGAAATGGGCAAAAATACGGCGCACCTTCTCAAGTAGGTACGGCAAGTAAGGGTATGTTTTTATAAATTTCTGCACCACCAGGTTGAGCACATGAGCTATGCATGGCACGTGTACCAGCTTCCCGAGCATTAAAGCCACCACCAGGTTACGCCCATTGTCGCAAACAACCAGACCAGGTTGGAGTTGCAGTGGGGAGAGCTGTGGCGCCCCTGAGGGTTCAGTCGCCACAGAGGTACTGCACCTCCTGAGGTGTGGTACCCCACCATCCAGGTAAGGTGGAGACCCCTGACCACACTCCAACACCTGCACCTCACACAATAGAGTAGTGTAGCAAAGCACCATTTGGTGGCTCCCTGCTTGGAACACGAAGCGTGCTGGGAGGCGGGTGGAGTTTAGTTTGCACCAAAAGAGCGGGAAGAGAATAGGAGATAGAGAGTTAGTCACAGGAGTCTGATGAGGTCGGACCTGTGTAAGAAGGTCCCCTGAGAGGGATGGAGGAAGGAAAGTGTTGCAGCCAACCTCAGTGATCTGGGTCCGCTGGAACAACAAAGGAACACTGAAAGAAATCCTGACTCTCCATAAGAAGGAAAGGACTAGTACGGAACGTGAGGAGAGGAAGAGAACCAGGGGAGCAGGGTTAGAGGAGAACCCTTCCCAAGTTCTAAGCGCAAGGCCGGGGTCCGGTCCCCGAGGTTGTTTGGATGCTTATGGTCCCGCAACAGACACCGGAGGAATAGAAGTTTGTCATCACTTTATTCCCACACCAGACTTGGGGGCAACACAGCAACGGAATTGTGAGCTGGGACTTGGAAGCAGAGAGTCCCCGAAGCAGGCTACAGCTGTCTGCCATACAAGTAGAGTTCATAGGAACATCGGACAGGAGGAACTCCGTGTATCTCTGTACTGTGAGTACTTCCCTAAAGGCGCTAAGAGGGAGACGTTCAGAAAAGGCACATAAGTTGGTGGAGTGTTGGAAAGGTGTGCTTCATCTTGCCTGGAGGTTGGCTGAGCTCCTGGCCCGGAGGACACGGCACCGATGCGGGCTCTTGAGCCGCTACAGACTGTGAGTAAAGCTTTGGAACTACATGCTCTGGTGTCCTCCACTTATTCCTGTGTCAACCTGCCCGGCATTGCTACATCCCCTGCGCCTGGCACTACACCATCTAAGTGTCGCTACATCCACTCTACCCTGGGACTACAGCCTGGAGGACTATACCATCACTGCTGCACCACACCATCTGTCCCAGAGGAACTGTCTGCAGCATCAGCTTAACATTTACATTGCCGAACAGCACAGGTGGTGTCACGACTTATTCATTTACACTGAACATTTACAATGGGCGCCCAGGGCCACGGGCCGGGTCCCCGCTGCCGTGACATCTCTCAGTGAGGCTCATCGGAACCGGTATCGAGTACCCCACAGCCCTGGGTGTGAGGGCAACCCGGAGCCACTGATCGGTCTGTTGTTTTATTCCTTGCCACAGCTATACTGCAGTCTGTCATGTTTCACCTAAGCAGATCTGCTTCAGCAGAGCATTTTGCCGATTTGCTGATGCGCTGCTGTACAGCTCCCCACTTGGGAGTGATGTGGAGGGTAATTCAGTATAGGATGACGAGGCGGAAGAGGAGGAAGAGGGGAGACTGGATGTATATGATGAGGCAGAAACCCTGATTGTGATTGGGCCCGCTGTTCGTGGCGTGGGTAGGATATGTGTTGATGGTCCAGTTTGAGACTTTGTGTTAGGCATCAGGTTCCTGCCACCGCACAGCAGGAATCCAGAGCCTGGCACTCGGCAGTCTCCCATTCTACTTTGACTGCAGAGGAGCCTGCTCAGCAGACTCGTCGTTCCCAGCGCTCTGCTCAGACCAACACAGTGAGCTTGCTGGCTGCTGCCACCTCTGGTTCACATATAGCAATGCAGGCTGGCCAGCAGTGAGTCTCTCCAGGGGCTAAGTCCTCCTTTTGGTCCACTGAGCATACCTGTGGGGTGATCTCCTATTGGAGACCGAAGGTCACGTGCTCAGGTCCTTCTCCAGCTCGGACTGGTCCATCCGAAAGGCCAGGAAGGTCCCAGTAGCACGAGGCTATAAAAGGTTTGCATGGGCGCTCGGCTATGCGCTAGTATAGACAGCATTATCAGACTATGAGGAGTGAGTGTTGTATGCATGTATGAATGTCTCTGGTGAATGACTCATTAAGAAACCCCTACCCTCGGTACGCATGTGTTGTGCAGCCTAGCCTGTTAAGCGCCCAGACTTAGGTGTAGGTAGGACAGAGTCTGAGACAGGCATCAGTTTCCACCAGTGGCTCCGCACGCCTCAGTGCACGAGCTCTACACTCCGTAGTCAGCTCCTATAGTGGTGTCCACGGTTGCGATGCTGCGCACTCAGAAGGTCTAGAGGGACTCTGTCCCCGTGTCCTTGGGGCAGAGTTCTGTGACCACTTTCTGTGCGCTCCTTGGCCGTGCTCTGTGAGCAAAACAGGCTCCGGCATTTATGTTCAGCGGTATTGCGGCTCTGTGAGTTAACGGAGTTCGCTTCTGTTCACACTGGGTGACGTTAACCCAAGTGTGACCTGTCCACACCGCTTTATACTCCCGCCATTACCTAGCAGCAGTGTACCACCTCTGCACAGTGAACCCCGGGCTGCGAACGCACCTACTATTATTTTATTATTTGGTGCGTTCCGCCAGCCCTAACACTTTGTCCCACCCTCCACCAGTTTGAGCCAGTGTGCCGTGACAGAGATGTGTCGTCCCTGGCCACAAGTATTTGTCCACGTGTCTGTTGTAAGATGGGCCGTCCCGGTTACGGCATTGGTGAGAGTACACTTTAGATTGTTTAAAACGTGCTGGTGTAATGCGGGGACGGCATAACGGGAAAAATAGTGCCGGCTGGGAACCGAGTATCGTGGGGCAGCCACAGCCAAAAGATCATGGAAAGACTGTGTCCCCACAAGCCTAAACAGCAACATCTCCATGGCTAGCAACTTGGCAATGTGCGCCTTCAGTATTTGTGCGGCTTGGTATTTCCGCGTCCTTTCATACATCTGGGGCACGGACAATTGGACGCTTTCCTGGGACAAACAAGTGGATGAGCTTGTTGTGGCCTTTGTCTGTGCAACTGCAGCTTGTGAGCAAGAGGTATGATGATCACCTGCTTCCTGCCCAGCAAATTGGAAAGGACGAATCACGGGCGACATGGCAGTGGTTTGACCCGCAGTCGCAGACACTGATTTGGTAGCCTGTTATTCAGCCCACCAAATAGGGTGCTTGGCTGCCATGTGCTTCCGCATACTGGTGGTGCTTTGGTTGCCTTTGCCCTGGCCTCTGCTCAGCTTCCTATGGCAGATGCTACAGATGACAACATTTCGTTCAGAAGGACTATTGGAAAAAAATTTCCAGACAGCGGCTGAACGCACCCTTGCCTTGAATGGGGCACAGAGGGATTGCTCTTGGCATCAGCTGACACAGTTCGCACTCTTCTCAAACCAGTAGCCCTTGGTGCCTTTGTTGGTGCTACATATCCACCTTCACTCTCTGTGCTGCTGTGCTGGCTATGCGTGTCAACGTTCCAGGTCGGATTGGTGGTCTCATCATCGACCACCTCGTCGTCCATGTCATCCTCCTTCCGTGTTGATATTGGCGACTGGCCAGATGGCAACTGTGTGTCATCACCATCAGGATCCACCTTTTCACCTGGTATATCACGTGGATGAAAGTGGCTTTCTTCTGGACGTGGGGTTTCAAATATTTGGCAATCTTCAACAGACGATACCCCCTCACAATCCTCTTCAATGTCGTGCGGTGACAGGCCAGTGGCAATGCAAGGAAATGGATCAAACAGATCCTCGGAGTGACCAAGGTTGGGGTCAAATGTTTCCTGTGACTCCTGACCGGGTGATGAACTAGGAAAAGGTTGAGACTAGGATGACCCAGCGTTATCTGTATGGACAGTAGACTGTTTTGTCATGGACGATTAGGTGCTGCTAGAACATTTTGTTGAGGCCTTATCAGCCATCCAAGACAGTATCTGCTCTTGTTCTTCTGGCTTCCAGGCCCGTTTATGTTCCAGACCGGGAAATTTTACCAGCAACCTAGATGCATCAACCTTCTTCGATCTCCCAGACTCTGTGCCTTGTTGGGCAACAACGACCCCACGCCCACGTCCCTGTCCCTTCACAACAGCCTTTTTAGGAATTTTGGATTTTTCTGCCATTGTTGCAGATGTTCAGATGCAGATATTGGGGAACAAGGAACAACACAAGACAGCGGTGCTGCCACTAAAAAATTGCCCTGAGATTTAAGGCAATAATACGTAGCCCAGACACCACACAAGACAGCGGTGCTGGCTGCGTGTCAGTTGTGCAGTACTGTGCGTGCATATAATTCGCTATGAACACAGCACCGCAACTGCACAAAAAGCTGCCATGAGGTTTAAGGCAAGAATACGCAGCCCAGACACCACACAAGACAGCGGCGCTGGCTGCGTGTCAGTTGTGCAGTTCCGTGCGTGCGTACTATTCGCTGTGAACACAGCACCGCAAATGCACAAAAAAACTGCCCTGAGGTTTAAGGCAAGAATATGCACCCCAGACACCGCACAAGACAGCGGTGCTGGCTGCGTGTCAGTTGTGCAGTACCGTGCATGCGTACTATTCGCTGTGATTATGTGAACACAGCACCGCAACAGCACAAAAAAATGACTTGCAGGGGTAAATGTGACCTCAAAAAAAGCTGGGAAAATGGTCACTATTAATTCTGTGACCTTATACTATCAGCTCTGAAAAGAGCTTTTGGGTTTCACAGAGGATTTCTGGAAGATTTGCACCAAAAAACACAACTCTCCCTAGCAGCTGCTCACACTCTCCCTACACTAGCTGTGTTCTGCATGCAATGTGCAGAAAATGGCGGCAGCAGGGCTTAGATAGAGCCAGGCTATGATGACTCATAGGACACTGGGCGGCCAGCCAATCATAGTAATGCTGCCCACAACCAAGGAGGGTGTGGCATTACTGTGATTGGCAACTGCTGGGTGGGAGAACCGAATAGTGCTAGGCAAGTAGTGAAATACTAGCTATGTACTGAGTACTGCATTACTTGCCGAGTACCGAATACCCACGAGTATGCTCGCTCATCCCTAATTGGGGCCTATAAGTACAATGTGATGGTCATGTGTGACTGGACACACCGCCTCCAGCAGGGCGAATTTATATGACACACGCGACCCTGGATACACCTCCTCCAGAAGGGCGAATTTAAATAATAAAACGTGCAGCCAGATACACCGCCTCCAGCAGGCGAATTTCAGAATTACATGTGAAACTGGATATACCACCTCCAGCAGGGCAAATTTAAATAATAAGGGGAAACACCAGGGAAACAATTACAATGGAGGGCCCTGCGATAGGGAACAGGGACGTGGAGACCACCTGCACTCCCCTGAGCCAGTCTCTACACTCCTAACAGTCCCTATACAGGCTCCGCACCTGTCCCCGAGCTGGAACCTAAGAACCCTAGCTTACCCTGCACCTATCCCTTACTAGTGAAAAGGACGGTACAGAAACTAATCCCACCACTGCACTGAAGCACAAATAAGGGAAGTCACAAACAGAGATAATACCACTTAGCTTTGCTCTTTGCTATTGCTCCAAACAACAGAGTCCACCACCAGAATTCAGCTTCCACCTGAAGCTACTGCACCAGAGCTCTGCCTGAGCTGCAAGGAGCTCCTCTCAGTTGTTCCTTTCTCCACCAGACTTGGTTGGAAATGAGCAATATCACCAACAGTGAGTGAGAGCACATGACACACCTTTATAGTTAAGCCAGAGGAATCGCACTTGTTAGTGATTCCCGTGTAATAACGCTAACCACCACTGGGGGTAAACTAGAACAAAAGACACCACTGTTGAATGACCCTAATGGCCACCGGGGGCAAAACCAAACTTAAGCACACAGCTTAAGGGAAAAAAAAGGTTACATGTGCTTTTATCTGTCATCATCCCACCTGGATCATGACAGTACCCTCACTTAATGAGGCTCTGGACCCTCAAGACTTCCTCATCAGGGAACCACCTACAGCAGGGACGCCCAGGTCCAGAGTTCACACCAGCAACTACCTGCACTTCAGGTTTATGACAAACGAGCATCGCTGGTATTGGCAATATATGTTCCAAAGGCACCACCCATCTCCAAAGCGCCGATCTGGGGAACGAGAGGTATATGGGCAAGTATGTGGTTAACTCCAGCTGGTAATTCTCCGGGCCCTGGACAGCCAATACCAGATACGGCCCGATCACCTGAGAATTCCAGACCGCCACAACACACTTCCACTGGATGTTTTTGGTGGCCACCCATACATGCTCGTTCACACACAGGTCTGGACCTGAACGTTTATTGCCACACATTCATTTGTCAAAATAGGGTGAACTCTTTCTGGAACTGACAACAGAGGCGTCCCCCTGTGTCACCACACTCACACCCCCGCAATTCACCAAGGGAAACACCACCCTCCAACCCCTCCTACTACGAGGTCTGCGCCTCTCAGGGTTGGCTAATGGCGGGGGTTGAGCCTTGCCCCTACTCTCCTGCAGCATCTCTGCTGCTCACTGTCATGGTTTGAAAAGGGTTCTTGCCCTGCACTCACAGGGTTAAGTGTTCGTGGCCTCTTTCTGGATCTGGGAGGGGTATTTATACTCACTCTTTACCAGGGTTCTCTGTCAGCTATACTGTTGTTCTGGTGTGTCTGACCCCTGGTGTGTGTGTATTCTGCGTTGCTTGTTTGATTCCCGTGTATGACCCGGCCTGTTCCCTCACTCTGTACTCCGTCTCTCGCTTTGGTACTTCTGTCTTCTCCGGTTCTGACCTCCTGGCTTGGCTATCGTTACTCCATTACAGTTTGTCCCTATTGTACCATCTATTGCCCGTTCTGGTTTTCTGACCTATTGTTACGTCCTGACTATCCTTTCTGTCTAAACCCCGTGGTACTGTATTGCTATCTGGTGCTTTGACCCTGGCTTCGTCTGGTTTCTGTCTCTGTCTATGCCCCTTGGTATCATTGCCCCGTAGTTACCTTTCTAGGAGTTTCCCTGCAGCTCCTAGATCTGTGGAGCTTAGGCCATGCCCCCAGCAGTCATGTGCTTCAGGTCCTGATACTCTGAAGCACACATCATCACCACCTGCTGCCCTGCTCCACAGGTATCTGTGAGTACTGTCTTTGTACTCAGGACACCTGCACTGGCACAGTGAGCAAGTGCAGTGCGGTGTTCCTGACACTCTCACTGGAGTGGAAGGGGATGATTGTAGAGAGATGGCAGAGACAGTAGCCCCTAGGTAGCAGCCCTCACATGACTTCTCCCAGCTGACTACTTCCCTAGTCGGCCAATCTAAAACCAGGTTGTGTTTTTTAGACATAGTATGACTGGGACTCATCAGGATGTTCATGATACATCACAATGTCTTCTACGACTTGGTTTAACCCCCCCTGGCTCAGTGGGACAGAGTTAATGGCCTGGACACTTATGGGTTTGTCTGGCGTCTCACACCTCAGACCATGAGTCTACACAAACTGAGCATCCACCAGATTGACTTCAGCTCCACTGTTCACAAGCACCAGTATGCCCTCAGGTACCTCGCCAATCATCACCTCTGCTGACATATTACCTTCTGAGGGCGAGGAGGAAATATACACTCCCAGGTCGTCTTCCTCCAAAGGACCAGGGGGACATGGCTTCTCTGATATAACCGAAGTTTCGGCATGAGTGCCAAGGACTAAATCATTAGTCTGCTCACTACAGGGACGTACCCCTTCACCTGGGGGAACACCAGGCTGAACCATGGGGACACCAACTCCACCCACCTGCCTGGGTACGCCCGCCTGTATAAGCAAGTCCTGCTCCCCAGCAGGGACTCCACGGCACATCCTGGCCAAAGCCGTATATGGACACTCTAGTTGAGGCAGAGGGTAGGCCTCAGACCCATAATTCCACTGCAGGTGCTGTTGAACCGCATCATTCAGCTCCTCACTAATGTCAGTGAGGGCCAGCAACAACTGCTCACCGGTCTGCACTTGGCCCATGGCCCACCAGAGAAAAATTTTATGCTTTGGTGATAATGTGATGGTCAAGTGTGAATGGACACACCGCCTCCAGCAGGGTGAATTTATATGACACACATGACCCTGGATACACCGCCTCCAGTAGGGCGAATTTAAATAATAAAACGTGCAGCCGGATACACCGCCTCCAGCAGGCAAATTTCAGAATTGCACGTGAAAATGGATACACCGCCTCCAGTAGGGCGAATTTAAATAATAAGGGGAAACACCAGGGAAACAATTACAATGGAGGGCCCTGCGATAGGGAACGGGGACGTGGAGACCTCCTGCACTCCCCTGATCCAGTCTCTACACTCCTAACAGTCCCTATACTGGCTCCGTACCTGTCGCCGAGATGGAACCTAAGAACCTAGCTCGCCCTGCACCTATCCTTTACTAGTGAAAAGGATGGTGCAGAAACTAATCCCACCACTGCACTAAAACACACAAAAGGGAAGTCACAAACAGGGATAACACCACTTAGCTTTGCTAATTCAGCTTCCACCTGAAGCTACTACACCAGAGCTCTGCCTGAGCTGCAAGGAACTCCTCTCGGTTGTTCCTTCCTCCACCAGACTTGGTTGGAAATGAGAAATATCACGAACAGTGAGTGAGAGCACATGGCAGACCTTTATAGTTAAGCCAGAGGAATCGCACCTGTAAGTGATTCCCGTGTAATAATGCTAACCACCACCGGGGGCAAACTAGAACAAAAGACACCACTGTGCAATGACCCTAATGGCCACCAAGGGCAAAACCAAACTTAAGCACACAGCTTAAGGAAAAAAAAGGTTACATGTGCTTTTATCTGTCATCATCCCACCTGGATCATGACATACAGTTTCTAGAGTACAGGAAAATGGTATCTTGTTTGCGTCAGTTAGGAAACAAAACATTAGCTTTACTTGGGGAGTCTAAATATGTCGTGATTCATTGAGTTAATCGGATTTGCTCTCTGTAAAATCCAATTTTTCTTTTTCCTTCATATTTCATGCAGTATTTTAATGAATTGTAATTTTAATTTTTACGTAACTTTACACTTGCTTTCGTTGGCAATGTTTTCTAAACTCTTTGCTATTTGTTTAGCTCTTTTATTGAAGTATAATCCAATTTATTTGACTTGAAGCATCATATGATATTTTGTACAGCAGACCTCCTACTGTCATTCAGCTCTTATCCACAATACAGAACACACTTCAAAGCTTTCATAGAACAATGAGCTTCCTTACTGAATACGAAGGGCAGGACCTGCACAAAAATCAAATCCTCAGCAAACTAAATTCTACACTAAACCGTCACACCTTAGGGGTTCTGAGCCACGGACTGAATGGAAATCATTAAAATAAATCATATCATTGCATTTAATACATAATATCTCTATAAATATAAAGACATACTTTTTCTTTTGCAGTGTATTGTAATGACTTTGCCCTTAAAATGGATATTCCTATGTTAGGAAGTGATCACCTATCCAAAAACTTGACTATCGCTGGGGGTTTCCTTCAAGGTCTTCAACTGATCCTGAGAATAGTGCCCCAATTGAATAGAGTAACGGTAGTGCTAGTAATTGTCTATGGGATGATAGAGAGAGACAAGTACTGTGGTATCAGTGGAAATCCCATAGATGGTTATCTTCTAGCCTTTGGATAGATAATAAGTTATCACAAGGAAAATAATCCATAATGTAGAAAGTTCTAGAGGAAAGAATACATATATATAGAACTTTCTCTGGATTCTAGAACTTTCTACATTCCATGTTATTTCCCTCTTGACAAGTTATCTATTCTAAGGCTAGGGAATAATACTCTGATAAATTAACTGTGATTTAGCACATCTTCAAATTACCTAGCCACATGCAGGTCTCAATCAAGAAATCACTTAAATAGGACCTACCTGACACTGACATAGTGAAGTAGACCAAAAGATCCTCAAAAGCTAGACATTTTGCCGCGAACCAATGAAATTCTGGAAAAAATGAGAAACAAAGTAATTGAGATCTATCAGTCTGGAAAAGGTTATAAAGCCATTTCTAAAGCATTGGTACTCCCGTTAACCACAGGGAAGAGCCATTATTCACAAATGGCAAAAACATGGAACAGTGGTGAACCTTCCCATGAGTGGCCGGTGGACCAAAATTACCCCAAGAGGGCAGCGTCGACTCATCCAAGAGGTCACAAAAGACCCCACAAAAACATCCAAAGAACTGTAGGCCTCACTTGCCTCAGTTAAGGTCAGTGTTCATGACTCCACAATAAGAAAGAGACTGAGCAAAAATGGCCTTCATGGCAGATTTCCAAGATGAAAACAACTGCTGAGCAATAAGAGCACAAAAGCTCGTGTCAGTTTTGCCAGAAAACATCTTGATGATACTCAAGACTTTTGGGACAATACTTTGTGGAATAATGAGACAAAAGTTGATCTTTTTGGAAGGCACATTCAATTACATCTGGTAACAGCATTTCAGAAAAGGAACATCATGCCAACAGTAATATATGGTGGTGGTATTGCGATGGTGTGAGGAGGCCAGGGTGGTAGTCGTGGCGAGGAGCTGTTGTGTTGCCACACCCTGGCTCCCCACAAAGGAAACACAAAGTGCTGTCTGTTGCATGTGATAGATATCAAGTAGAACACTCACATTAGATTTCAGGGTTCCTTCTGCTTCTGTCATCCCGGCTGTAGATTTATAGTTCTCACAAACAACTCCAGACTCCATGTCCATAATTAACAGTTCAACTTTACTTGGCACGGGCTCTTGTTACAGATATGACACAGTTCACACGCAACGGCCTTTCAGTAGCTTTCCCTGTCTATTCTGACAAACTCTGTCTCATCTGACAATCTCTGTCTCTCCCGGCAATCTCTGCCCCTTCCAACAATCTGTCTCGCCCAGAAATCTCTGCCCCACAGATAGCTCTTTCTCTTCTGCGATGTCCGTGCCCTTAGGTCCACCAACTTCATCCCATTCCCCTTGTCCGGTCTCAATAGGAAAAGGTAAAAGGCACGCTCAGCTCTGCCCAGTCATGGCCTTAGGCCCCAGATCCTCCTTGGAATGGTTACCACTTAAGTTAGTGACAACTTGCATGCTGCTAAGCCTTGGGTCCCTTCTTGCTTCAGCAACTTTACCCTCACAGCAATCTGACTGCCTTCTTTCATTGCTGCATCAACTCCTCCTCAATAAACAGGAAGTCTCTCACTGTAGCTCACTGCTCTGCACTACCCCCACCTGTAACTCTTCCCAGCCTGGAAAACCCATTATGCTAACTATGCTTATTCTATGACTCTCATTCCCTATCTCTATGATGCCCCACTATTGTCCTATGTTACTGCTACCCCTCTATTCTATTCCTGATCCTAAACAAAATAGATGTAAAGTACATACAAGTTACAATAATAGAAAATGAATACATTAACATTTATGAACTCTATGGAACCACATGTATTTAATGTGAACACTGTTCAAAGAGGGGGAGGCAAACGGCAGTCTCGTCACCTCTTTATAATGTTCTGGGGCTGTTTTGCTGCTTCAGGACCAGGAAGACTTGCTGTGGTAAATGGAATCATGAATTTTTAACAAAAATAAAAAGATATGGCACCTGCGCTGGCTGACTGAATCCTGTAATGACCACCTGAGTAGGTCATGAATAAATGATGTACTTATTTCCTATAAACTGTGGGGCTGCAGATGGATCCAGCATGCGCCACATGTGAAGATGGCTATGCCGATGGTAACCGGAGTGCGCCGCCATTATTCAGCGTGTTCAGCGTCTGTCAGCTGTAGAGACGCTCCTGCACCACCGCCTACAGGAGGGACGCCTCCTTGGTGCTGCGTCTCCGGTTACCATCGGCACAGCCATCTTCACATGTGGCGCATGCTGGATCCATCTGCAGCTCCACAGATTATAGGAAGTAAGTACATCATTTCTTCATGACCTACTCAGGTGGTCATTACAGGATTCAGTCAGCCAGCGCAGGTGCCATATCTTTTTATTTTTGTTACTGATTTTATCTTGGGTGCGCACAGACCCAGGGCATTCGCCAGCAGCGGCTGTATTGCACATATCCACCATCACTTGTATTAGGAAGCGCCGGTGTATATTTGTTATTTACATTTTTAATCATGAATTTTGCTGTATCAGAATGACCGGCCATCTGTTTTTGACCTCAAACTGATACGCACTTGGGTTATGCAGCAGGACAATTATCCAATACACACCAGCAAGTCCATCTCTGAATGGCTTAAGAAAAACAAAATTACGTCTTTGGAGTGGCCTAGTCAAAGTCCTGACCTTAATCTGATTGAGATGATGTGGCATGACCTTGAAAAGGCAGTTCATGCTCGGAACCCCTCTAATGTGGCTTAATTGCAATAATTCTGAGTGGGCCAAAATTCCTCAAGAATGTTGTAAAAGACTCATTGCCAATAATTGATTACAGTTGTTCCTGCTAAGGGTGGCCTAACCAGTTATTATTTTTAGGGGGCAATCACTTTTCAAACAGGACCTTTTAGGTTTGGATTTCTTTTTAACATAATAATAAAGACCTTCATTTACAAACTGCATTTTATGTTTCTTTGTATTATCTTTGACTAATATTTAAATTTTGTTTGGTCATCTGAAAGATTTAAGTGTGACAAACATGAAAAAGAGTAGGAAACCAGGAAGGGGCAAACATAACTGTATATTGTAGGAATGCTACTCATTTGGGTGCTTGGTGGAGACTTCATTCAGCTTTCTATAATTGTTACAGAACTTCCTTTTGCCATCAGGCTTTGGAACCAGGACAATAGGGCTAGACCACTTGCTCTTGGATTCTTCAGTGACTTCGAGAATCAGCATCCGCTGGTGAAGCAGAGCTGGATTAGTGATGACTGGTGAAGCATAGCAAGATCAGTGATGAGTGGTGAAGCAAGCTAGGATCAGTGATGACTGGAAAAGCATAACTTGATTAGTGATGACTGATGAAGCAGTGAAGATCAGTGAAGGCTGGTGAAGCAGAGCAGGATTAGTTATGACTGGTGAACCAGAGCTGGATCAGTAATGAGTAGTGAGGAAGAGCAGGATAAGTGATGACTTGTGAAGAAGAGCAGGATCACTGATGACTGGTGAGGCAGAGCTGGATCAGTGATGACTGGTGAGGCAGAGCTGGATCAGTGATGACTGGTGAAGCAGAGCTGGATCAGTGAAAACTGGTGAAGTGGAGCATGATCAGTGATGACTGGTGAAGCAGAGCTGGATTAGTGATGACTGATGAAGCAGTGAAGATCAGTGAAGGCTGTTGAAGCAGAGCTGGATCAGTTATGACTGGTGAACCAGAGCTGAATCAGTAATGACTAGTGAAGTAGAGCAGGATAAGTGATGACTTGTGAAGCAGAGCAGGATCAGTGATGACTGGTGAAGCAGAGCAGGATCAGTGATGACTGGTGAAGCAGAGCAGGATCAGTGATGACTGGTGAAGCAGAGCTTGATCAGTGATTGCTGGAGAGGCAGAGTTGTATTAATGATGATTGGTGAGGCAGAATAGGATCAGTGAAGATTGATGAGGCAGAGCTTGATCAGTGATGACTGGTGAGGCAGAGTTGGATTAGTGATGAGACTGGTGAGGCAGAGTATGATCAGTGATGATTGATGAGGCAGAGCAGGCTCAGTGATGACTGGTGAGGTAGAAAAGGATCAGTGATGACAGGTGAAGTAGAGCTGGATCTGTGATGGCAGGTGATGCAGAGCTGGATTAGTGATGACTGATGATGCATAGCTGGATCATTGCTGACTGGTGAAGCAGAGCAGGATCAGTGATGACGGGTGAGGCAGAGTTGGATTAGTAATGACTGGTGAGGCAGAGTAGGATCAGTGATGACTGATGAGGCAGAGTAGGATCAGTGATGACAGGTGAAGTAGAGCTGGATTAGTGATGACTGATGAGGCAGAGCAGGATCAGTGATGACTGGTGAGGCAGAGCAGGCTCAGTGATGACTGGTGAGATAGAGAAGGATCAGTGATGAAAGGTGAAGCAGAGCTGGATCAGTGATAGCAGGTGAAGCAGAGCTGGATTAGTGATGATTGGTGAAGCAGAGCAGGATCAGGTGAAGCACAGCAGGAACAGTGATGACTGGTGAAGCAGAGCAGGATTAGTGATGACTAGTGAAGCAGAGCAGGATCAATGATGACTGGTGAGGCAAAGCAGGCTCAGTGATGACAGGTGAAGCAGGGCTGGATCAGTGATGACTGGTGAAGCAGAGCAGGATACATGATGACTGGTGATGCAGAGCAGGCTCAGTGATGACTGGTGAAGCAGAGCAAGATCCCCGATGACAGGTGAAGCAGGGGTGGATCAGTGATGACTGGTGAAGCAGAGCAGGATCAATGATGACAGGTGAAGCAAAGCTGGATCAGTGATGACAGGTTAAGCAGAGCAGGATCAGTGATGACAGCTGAGGCAGAGTTGGATTACTGATTACTGTTGAAGCAGAGCTGGATTAGTGATGGCTGGTGAAGCAGAGTATTAGAGATTCTGCTGGTGGTAAGCTTAGTAGAGGCAATGTTGGCAGAACATAATCCTTTTATTTCATTTCTATTATGTTAGAATCTATTAGTCATCATGTAAAAGAGTTCAATGATTGCAAAATGTTTAATTAATATCTGGAATACTATGTTGAAAATGTAACATATATAATCTTTTAACATCTCGTCTTCTGCTTTGCAGGGCTAATTTGAAGAGGGATCTTCACACCTTCATGGATCTAAGGAATCTGTCCATGTACAATGATGAATACAATAATGGCACTAACGTCACAGACATTGATCAGAAGACGCACTACAACTACTATGCCATGCTGCTTACGCTCCTCATATTTGTCATTGTCTTTGGCAATGTCTTGGTTTGTATGGCAGTATCTAGGGAAAAGGCTCTACAAACCACCACCAATTACCTAATTGTCAGCCTGGCGGTAGCGGATCTGTTGGTGGCAACATTGGTGATGCCCTGGGTGGTTTACCTGGAGGTATGTTTATTTTATGAGTGTTGAAATCTTGCACAACAAGTCTTTTATTTGGGGAGTTTGTTTCATCTTTAATAATAGGATCTAGGAAATGTAGCGAAAAAATGTAGTTAGGATTGTGCCATTGGTACACATTTCTTTTTTACTTGTCTTATCTTATAAAATAACTATGTTAAATAATTATCTTACAAATATCTGAACAATAATGTTTAGATTTGTCAAGAAAAATATTACATGATGTTAGATAATTATTTATAAAAAAAAATACATAAAAAAACAAAACCTGTTCACAAATACTAGAGTGGAGAAAAAAAAGCTTTCCTGACACTCATTGATAGTCCATGACTGCCAGACCAGAGCCCTTCGAACCTTCTCCTACCTGCTGGAATCCCTGGATCCTCTTCTAAATAGTGGGTCCAGAAGGACGTCATTGTTGTGTGACACGCCCCAGAGGCCGTGGGATACTCGGCACCTGGCCAGTTAACTTCAATGGGAAATGTCACAGTGGCAGTGACCCGGTCCGTGGCCTCTGGCGGTCATGTAAAAGAGGAGTATTGATTAGGGATAAAGTTTATGTAGTGATTCATGACGCCAGTTGGAATGTTCGACTGTAGTATAGCCAGCACTGCAGATGAACCCTGAGGGAGTAGATGGTGATGGCAGTGCAGATGTTTAACCCTCTCCAACCAGGGCTGGCCCCCAGAGATTGTGATGGAAGTAGAAGGTACGGACTAATCAGGCAGGAGAGAAGGAAAGTCACTTTATTTTTTACTGTAGTTCAGGTGCAGTTCAGAGGAGATATTACAACTCTCACCAGGTTACAGTCTGCTCTGGAGAATGGGAGTTATCTTTCCCTCTCTGCTGTGACAATGTAAGCTTCCTGCTATTCTAATCCCTTCTGGGACCAAGGCTTCCCAGAGTGTAGAACTTCCCAGTATAGCCTCTACTCACTGTGTATTTCTCCTTCAGCAACTTGCAGCTTGAATCCTTTGTGAAGCAGCTCAAGTTCCCACTTGCACTATCCTTCAATGATCCTAGGTTATTGCACTATTTCTGAGGGAAAAAATCTTTTTCTGCTGGTTGTATAATCCCACACAGTCACTTAGCTTACCACGTTGCTCTGAAAGCATGGATGGTCTACGGGCTGGTCCCTGATGCTAAAGAGCTGCACTCCTGGATCGAGCACATGTCTTAACATGGCTTCCAAGCGTCCTTCCTCTCTCCTCCACTGAAACAAAACTTTGCTCCTCCCCCTCCCAGTTAGGGCATGTCTGCAAAACTCTAAGCTTCAGACAAGTGAGGGTGTGAGGCAAATTGTGTGTGTGTTGTGATCTTTAGCAGAGAAAGCATAACTCCCATTGCTCACAAAACACATACAAAACAGTACATATTTAACCCTTTTGTGGTGATAAAGACGCAGGGTGCCACATGTGCATCACGTTGGGAGGAGCTAGTGCTGGGGATGCCGGCAGGTCTAAGAAGATTTTCTTACTAATGAAACAGCTAAATAGATAAATATCTTAGCACATAGGGTGCTAAAATATATAAAAATGTCCCTGAGAGGTCTACATTGAGAAAAGACGAAATAGAAGAATGCTAAACATTTTTCACCCAGGATGGGAATCACACCAGTGGGTAAGCTTTAAAGTTGTTATTATTATTGTAAAGAAACTTTAGGTTGAAAGAGAGAGAAGAAGATGAAAATACTATGTCCAATTTATAGTTTGGATACAGTCCTAGGAGAGCTGAGTGTTCCATGCTGTTATAGAGCAATGCAGTACTTGCCACAAAATGAATTTTCTGGAAAAAATCAGCGGAACTCATGAATTAAACTTTTCTAAAGTTTTGCTCATCTCTAGAGATGAGCGTCTGTGCCTTTTTTTAGGTCGAGTCGGGTTTCATGAAGCCCGACTTTCTCAAAAGTCGGGTCGAACGAAATCGGCCGATTATTGTGAAAAGTCGAAGGCCAACTGAAACACGAAACCCAATGCAAGTCAATGGGGAACCAAGGTTGGCAGGGAGTGGAGGACAGGAAACACACCTACAGTGCCCATTTTAATGCCAAAACATCAATTCTTATTACTTAGGCTTGTCAACCTTAATTTACTTTATAATAATAGTTAGGCATTGAAAACAGGGGGTTATTTGGCTAAAGTTGTTGGGGGGGGTAGGGCTGGCTCCAGATTTTCATGGGCCCTGGGCCAAAGAGTGTCACTGGGCTATTTTAACACATGCCACAATTCATGATCCTCTGATACGGCAGAGAAATAGCGGTATAGTACAATGAAAAATACTTCACTTCTTACATCTCATGACTGATATCCATTTTAAATTCTCCAATAGCTCCAAAAACGGACAGTATATTATTCCATACAGTATTATGGCCACCGCATAGTGCACTATAAAGAATAATGAGGTCCATATATTACTCTATACAGAATCATTGGTCCCATATAATGTTTGAAACAGTATATGATGAGCTCCACATAATGCTACAGTATATGTTGGTCCCCATGGATGAAGCTCCACTGTCTTATGGGCCCAAATAATGCTCCATATATAATGGGCCCCATTTCTAATGCTCCAGTGTATAATGGGCCCTGTAAATGCTGCTCCAGTGTCTGATGTCCACCTTTGGAATGCTCCAGTGTATGGTGGGCCTCATATATCATTCTCCAGAGTATAGTGCTCCCCAAAAATAGCTGTCCCAACATTGAAAACAATTAAATAAGTCTCCTCGCTAGGGAATCCCTGTACTAGTCTGGACTCCTTGTCGTCCCCATCTTCCATCTCACTGCACTTGGACTGTTTAGGCAGAGGGCGTCCATATGTGATGTCATCGCACTCTCTGACCAGCAGCGACGTGTGTGAGCCAGAAAGAAAAGGCTATGGCTGCCTGCCATACGAGAAAGATCCAAAAGAGAGTCAACAGGGGGAACTTCAGTGAACTCAGTACTGCGAGTACCTCAGATAAGCGCTAGGATGGAGGCCACACTACCTATCTGCAGAGAGAGGATTCCAAATTTGATTCCAGGCTGACCAACTCCTTCTCCATCTGTACTCTGGGTCCTGGACGGCACTTACCAAGTACAGGTAAAGGAACTGCACGACTGTGTCTGTCATCTTTCTCCTGCGCCTGGTGCATGGCTCTGCTACATCCTGCACTGCACACCATCTACCAACTCTTTCATCTGCCCTGCGATTATGGCCCTACCTGTGCAGGGCTTCTACATCTTAGCTGCACCACAACATTTGTCCCAGAGAAGCGACACTGCAGCGCGGGTCAATCTCATCAGAAACCACAGGTGGCGTCACGTATCAGTCACCTATAAACAATATTCACCCCTTTGCATGGACGCCCGGTGCCATGGAACGGGTCATCACCACCAACGTGACATATCCCTCTGAGACACTGGCCCAGTACCGATTAACCCCACTGCCCTGGCTGGCCACCCACACTCCATGTCAGATTCATCTTGGACTGGGGAATTCATGATTTGACTTGATAACCCAGGCATGGTATGATAGAAAGAGCTACATGGACTAATGTGAAGTGTGGCCTGCTGCATCATTCACTTTTGGTGGGGGTGAAGGACACAAGGAAAGGGGTTCTTCCTGACCAGAAGCCAGCACTTGACGACTCAGTGCTTGCATTTTTTTAAACTTCAGAAGAGGAGGGCATATTTGATGGAGTCTGTTTCGGCAATGTAAGCCAAAACCAGTTCCTGATGCTCCGGCTTTTAAAAGCGGTTAACCTACTCCCAGAAAAGGTAGCCTTCCAGGCCTTCCGGAGCCAGACCATGACGCAGGCTCAACACCTCCTGCCTTAGCTGCTATTGTGGTTTTGCCACTACCAGCAGATGCACCACCACCATCAGCACCAGCTGGCCCCCCCACATCCGCGGCCTCTTCCACCAAACTTCAAAATGTTGCAGAACATGAACCCAAAATAACATCAGATATGTGGTACTGTATCAGAAGCATACAGCTCTATACAGTCAAAGGATGATTGTCAATCTCCCTATATATACCATCAGTCACACAGAGATGCTCACAGGCTCAGCATGGATTAGGCAAGAATATAAAAAGTAGAAAAAGTGTACAGTATCATCAGATAGCAGGTATATATAGTATAGTTTAAACATTCTAAATCTCTGTAGATATTTCAGTAGGCAGACACAGACGCTCTCAGGCTCAGTATGGATTACATCACAATATAAAAAGCCATAAAACGGTAATGGATCTGAAGAGTACAGCTGTACACAGTGTAGGGGTCATTGTTGTCAATCTCAGTATTTATTTCCACAGTCAGAAAATAACTCTCACTTGGTCAGTTTGGATTAGACCAGAATATAAAAAGCAGTAAATGTGTAATGTATCATAAGAGTAGAGCTGTATACACTAGTATTGGGGCAATTTTTAAATGTACATCTAAATTACAGGAGTAACCCACAGACTGTCACATGCTCAGGATGGATCACACCACAATATAACAAGAAGATCCGCAAGAAATAATCACACATGTGGGCCAATGTTCCAGGTGTCAATGATACACTTAGAGTGGTGGGTGGAGGAGGACTTCCTGGCAGAAAGGGTACAGTATCACCAGATGCCAGGTATATATAGCAAAGTTTAAACATTAAAAATGTACATCTATATATTCAGGAGTAGTGTTGATCCACCCGGCTAGTGTTCCAGTTCGTTTTGCTTCGTCGAACACAAGGCAAGTTCGTTGAATGTTTGTCGAATGTTCGACAAACAACGTCGAACACCATTGAAAACAATGGCAGGCAAACACAAAAACATACAAACACATAGAAAACAATTACAAAACACCTTAAAAGGTGTCCCAAAGCAGACAAAATGCTCAGAAGACACAAATAACATATTGAAAAGGGCAACTACATATAGAAAAGAGGTGGAGGAGTAAAAGGAGGAGGAGGAGACACAGATATAGGCATGTCATGCCCTTATGAAGTCAAGAAAGGCTGGAATAAAAATGTAAACTAGATGTGTATTTCCTGAAGGAAGTACAGATAGTGCTTTGAAATGGTGCCCGAGCTGCCCCTTTAAGAGACTTGCCTGCTGCCCCTGCAAGACTTTCAACTCAGGATCTGTTTTAACTTTGGGTGCCTCTCAGGGGCCACTGTGGCCTCAGGGTCTGATTTGGTGGGTGAGGCCCCTCAGGATCCGATTTGGTGCCCTGGGCTACTCAGGGCTTGAATTGGTGGCCGTGATCCCTCATTGTCTGATTTTGTGGGTGTGGCACCACAGGGTCTGATTTTGTGGGTGTGGCCCCTCAGGGTCCGATTTTGTGGGTGGGGCCCCTCAGGGTCCGATTTTGAGGCCGGGGCCCCTCATGGTCCGAATTTGTGGGTGGGGCCCCTCAGGGTCCTATTTTGTGGCCGGGGCTCCTCAGGGCCTGATTTTGTGTTTGGGGCCCCTCAGGGTCTGATTTTGTGGGTGGGGCCCCTCAGGGTCCAATTTTGTGGGTTCGGCCCCTCAGGGTCCAATTTTGTGGCTGGTGCCCCTCAGGGTCCGGTTTTGTGGGTGGGGTTCCTCAGGGTCTGATTTTGTGGTTGGGGCCCCTCAGGGTCAGATTTTGTGTCTGGGGCCCCTCAGGGTCTGATTTTGTGGGTGGGGCCCCTTAGGGTCCGAATTTGTGGGTGGAGCCCCTCAGGGTCCAATTTTGTGGGTGCGGCCCCTCAGGGTCCAATTTTGTGGCTGGCGCCCCTCAGGGTCCGATTTTGTGGGTGGGGCTCCTCAGGGTCTGATTTTGTGGCTGGCGCCCCTCAGGGTCCGATTTTGTGGGTGGGGCTCCTCAGGGTCCGATTTTGTGGTTGGGGCCCCTCAGGGTCAGATTTTGTGGCCGGGGCCCCTCAGGGTCCGATTTTGTGCGTGGGGCCCCTTAGGGTCTGATTTTGTGGGCGGAGCCCCTCTGGGTCCAATTTGGTGGGCGGGGCCACTCTGGGTCCGATTTGGTGGGCAGGGCCACTCTGGGTCTGATTTGGTGGGCAGGGCACCTCAGGGTCCGATTTGGTGGGCGTGGCCACTCTGCATCTGATTTAGTGGGCAGGGCCCCTCAGAGTCTGATTTGGTGGGCGGGGCCCCTTAGGGTCTGATTTGGTGGGCGGGGCACCTCAGGGTCTGATTTGGTGGGCGGGGCACCTCAAGGTCTGATTTGGTGGGTGGGGCCCCTCAGGGTCTGATTTGGTGGGAGGGGCCCCTCAGGGTCTGATTTGGTGGGCGGGGCCCCTTAGAGTCTGATTTGGTGGGTGAGGACCCTCAGGGTCCTATTTGGTGGGCGGGGCCACTCTGGATCTAATTTGGTGGGCGGGGCCACTCTGGATCTAATTTGGTGGGCAGGGCCCTTCAGGGTCCGATTTGGTGGGCGGGGCCACTCTGAGTCTGATTTGGTGGGAGGGGCCACTCTGGATCCGATTTGGTGGGCGGGGCCACTCTGGGTCCGGTTTGGTGAGCGGGGCCACTCTGGGTCCGATTTGGCGGCCACGGTGGCTCAGCCTCCGATTTGTAGGCCAGGGTCGATCAGCCTCCGATTTGGAGGCCGGGGTGGCTCAGCCTCCGATTTGGAACCTGGGGTAACTCAGCTTTCGATTTGGCACGCCGGCCCTTTAAGACTTATTTCGGTGAGCCGGCCCTTTAAGAATCACTTAGGCTCGTCGGCCCTTTAAGAGCCAGTTTGGCTCACTTGGCTTCTAAATCCACTGTGGCGCACATTCTCTCTCAGGGGCATGCGTCATGTGATGAAGCTAGATTTGCATTTGTGCTGTGGGTTTCGCTTTAAGAGATGATATTATCTGGCAGAAACTCTGTCCTGGAGGGGTCATGAAAAGTTCGTAGGCGTTGGCATAGTAACTGGGTCTGCCTGCGCATATCAATGAGCTTAACTGCCATTTGAATCGCCTCAGGGCATGTTTTCCCTGTGGCAACATTTAACCATTGAAATGCATTGAGGAAATCGTTTTTTCAAACACAAATTGCGCTAAAACTACAAATCCGATCGACACGAAAATTACTTAGCACACCACTCATGGACGCTGGCTTCGAAACGACACCTCAACGAAGTCTGTGCGTGTAGCGGTTTGGGCCGCATTAATTGCAGAAATTCAACTGAATAATAATAACTAGATGTGTATTTCCTGAAGGAAGTACAGATAGTGCTTTGAAATTTTGCCCAGGCTGCCCCTTTATGAGAGACTTACCTGCTGCCCCTGCAAGACTTTCAACTCAGGATCCATTTTAACTGTGGGTGCCCCTCAAGGTCTGATTTGGTGGGTGGGGCCCCTCAGGATCCGATTTTGTGGCCGGGGCCCCTCAGGGCTTGAATTGGTGGATGGGATCCCTGAGGGTCCGATTTGGTGGGCGGGGCCCCTCAGGATCCGATTTTGTGGCTGGGGCCCCTCAGGGCCCGATTTTTTGGTTGGGGCCACTCTGGGTCTAATTTGGTGGGCGGGGCACCTCAGGGTCCGATTTGGTGGGCAGGGCCACTCTAGGTCTGATTTAGTGGGCGGGGCCACTCAGGGTCTGATTTGGTGGGCGGGGCCCCTCAGGGTCTGATTTGGTGGGCGGGGCCCCTCAGGGTCTGATTTGGTGGGCGGGGCCCCTCTAGGTTCAATTTGGTGGACGGGGCCCCTCAAGGTTCAATTTGGTGGGTGGGGCCACTCTGGGTCCGATTTGGTGAGTGGGGCCCCTCAAGGTTCGATTTGGTGGGCGGGGCCCTTCAGGGTCCGATTTGGTGGGTGGGGCCACTCTGGGTCTGATTTAGTGAGTGGGGCCCCTCAGGGTCCGATTTGGTGGGTGGGGCCCCTCAGGGTCTGATTAGATGGGCGGGGCCCCTCAGGGTCCGATTTAGTGGAAGGGGCCCCTCAGGGTCCGATTTGGTGGGTGGGGCCCCTCAGGGTCCGATTTGTGGCAGGGGCCCCTTAGGGTCCGATTTTGTGGTTTAGCCCCTCAGGGTCCGATTTTGTGGGTGGGGCCCCTCAGGGTCCAATTTTGTGGCAGGGGCTCCTCAGGGTCCGATTTTGTGGCCAGGGCCCCTCAGGGTTCGATTTTGTGGTTGGGGTCACTCTGGGTCTAATTTGGTGGGCGGGGCACTTAAGGGTCTGATTTGGTGGGCGGGGCCACTCTATGTCTGATTTGGTGGGCGGGGCCCCTCAGGGTCTGATTTGGTGGACGGGGCCCCTCAGGGTCTGATTTGGTGGGCGGGGCCCCTCAGGTCTGATTTAGTGGGCGTGGCCCTTCAGGGTCCGATTAGATGGGCGGGGCCCCTCAGGGTCCGTTTTAGTGGACGGGGCCCCTCAGGGTCCGATTTTGTGGCCAGGGCCTTTCAGGGTCCGATTTTGTGGCAGGGGCCCCTCAGGGTCCGATTTTGTGGCCGGGGCCTCTCAGGGTTCGATTTTGTGGTTGGGGTCACTCTGGGTCTAATTTGGTGGGCGGGGCACTTCAGGGTCTGATTTGGTGGGCGGGGCCACTCTAGGTCTGATTTGGTGGGCGGGGCCCCTCAGGGTCTGATCTGGTGGACGGGGCCCCTCAGGGTCTGATTTGGTGGGCGGGGCCCCTCAGGTCCGATTTAGTGGGCACGGCCCCTCAGGGTCCGATTAGATGGGCGGGGCCCCTCAGGGTCCGATTTGGTGGGTGGGGCCCCTCAGGGTCCGATTTGTGGCAGGGGCCCCTGAGGGTCCGATTTTGTGGGTGGGACCCCTCAGGGTCCGATTTTGCAGGTGGGGCCCCTCAGGGTCCGATTTTGTGGTTGGGGCCCCTCAGGGTCCGATTTTGTGGCCGGGGCCCCTCAGGGTCCGATTTGGTGGGCAGGGCCACTCTGGGTCCGAATTGGTGGGCGGGGCCACTCTGGGTCTGATTTGGAGGGCGGGACCACACTGGGTCTAATTTGGTGGGCGGGGTCACTCTCGGTCCGATTTGGTGGGCAGGGCCACACTGGGTCTGACTTGGTGGGCGGGGCCACTCTGGGTCCGATTTGGTGGGCGGGGCCACTCTGGGTCCGATTTGGAGGTCAGGGTGGCTCAGCCTCCGATTTGTAGGTCATGGTCGATCAGCCTCCGATTTGGAGTCTGGGGTCACTCAGCTTTCGATTTGGCGCGCCGGCCCTTTAAGACTCATTTTGGTGCGTCGGTCCTTTAAGAATCACTTTGGCGCATCGGCCGTTTAAGAGCAAGCTTGGCGCACTGGGCTTCTAAATACACTTTGGCGCATCTTCTCTCTCAGGGGCATGCATCATGTGATGAAGCTAGATTTGCATTTGTGCTGTGGGTTTAGCTTTAAGAGCTGATATTATGTGGCAGAAGCTCTGTCCTGGAGGTGTCATGTGAGGTTCATAGGCATTGGCATAGTAACTGGGTGTGCCTGCGATTATCAATGAGCTTAACTGCCATTTCAATCGCCTCAGGGCATGTTTTGACTGTGGCAACATTTACCCATTGAAAAGCATTGAGGAAAATGTTTTTTCAAACGCAAATTGCGCAAAAACTACAAATCCGAATGACACGAAAATTACTTAGCATACCTCTCATGGACGCTGGCTTCGAAACGACACCTCAACGGAGTCTGTGCGAGTAGCGGTTCGGGCCGCATTAATTGCGGAAAATCTACAGAAGAAGAAGAAGAAGAGGAAAAAGAAGAATAAGTTAGCAGCGTTCGGATTACAATATAGTGCTTTTTCAAGCACTATAAATACCAAAAAACAGTAAAAATCTGAAATTGAAGACGATCATATACCGTCGGACTTCCCACAATAAATTAGGCCAACTGCTGATCGGGCGGCGTTATTCCCACGAACCTCCGAACAGCGTCCATGAAGGCAAAGTGTTTGGTTTCAGGGGACAGTATGGTTGCAAAGCTGAACCTTAAAGGAATGTCCAGAAGGGCACCACCTGGAGTGGAGCCTGCGGCTTAATTCGACTCCACCCAGGAAACCTCAACCATGTCAGCTACAGAAAAGATTGACAGATTGCAAGCTTTGTTGATTCTGTGGCTGGTGGTGGATGTCTGTTTTTAGTTGTGCTAGCGATTTGTCAGCTTAATTCCGTTAATGAACGAGACTGCGGCATGCCCCCACGGTACGCATCAAGATTACTAGAGGGACACGCGAGGCTCTGGCACGCGAGATCGATCAATAACAGGTCTGTCATGCCCTTACATGTCCGGGGCTGCACGCGCGCTACACTGAAAGGTCCAGAGTGTGTTGCTTACAGGTGCAGATAACCCACTGAACCCCATCAGTGATGGGGATTTGGGATTACAATTCTTCCCCGTGAACGAGGATTTCCCAGTAAGTGCAGGTCAACCGGAATTCCGGAATTAGGCCTAACCGGCATTCCAGAAAAAATGAAAAAATTAAGTGTCCAAACCACAGGTGCTGTAGCTTGCTTAACAGCTGGGCTCCTATGCTGAGTAGCACGCAGTTCTTACATAAACAGGCGGCATAGCTTGGTTCACTGGTGGGCTCCTCTGCTGAGTAGCAAACAGTGCTACAATGCCCAAAAGCATTTTATGGACAAGATGCGGGAAAAAATAATTAGAAACACACACGGTGTAGCTCCTTGACAGGTGTACTACACCGCTTGCTACCACACACCGCTACTATGCCATGAAACAGTCTATTAACATTGAAAACCATTATTAATGTGAAAACGAAGTTACGCTTTTGGTGAACGAACCGTTCTCGAACGGAACCTCGAACAGCCAAATTTTAAGCAAAGCGTTCGAGTTCCACAAACGGCTCGAACACCGCCCAAAACAGCTGGAATTTTAACTTGGCGGACAGGTCGACTCAAACACTGCTCATCTCCAATCAGGAGGCAGACTCAGACGTTCTCAGGCCCAGTATGGATTCGACAAGATTGTACAAAGTTGAGAAAGGGTACAGTATCACCGAATAACAGGTATATATAGCATAGTTTAAACATTAAAAACCTATGTCTATATATCAGGAGGCAGACTCAGACGGTCTCAGGCCCAGTATGGATTTGACGTGATTGTACAAAGTTGAGAAAGGGTACAGTATCACCGGATAACAGGTATATATAGCATAGTTTAAACATTAAAAGCCTATGTCTATATATCAGGAGGCAGACTCAGATGGTCTCAGGCCCAGTATGGATTCGACGTGATTGTAGAAAGTTGAGAAAGAGTACAGTATGACTGGATAGCAGGTATATATAGCATAGTTTAAACATTAAACATCTGCGTGTATATTTCCGGAGTCCGACAAAGACACTCATAGCCTCAGTATGGATTAGACAAGAATCTAATAAGTAGAAAAAGGGTTATGTATTAGAAGCGTACACCAGTATACACTATTGGGGCATTTTTCAATCTTCATATATATTTCAGGCTCAGTAAGACAGTCCAGACTCTCCACAAGAGGAATCGAGATGGATACAAGTACAGAAGGAACGTCGACTGATTGCAGAAATTTTAGAATTACTCCTCACGGTAAAAACTCCCGGGAGAATTCTCAGAGGCGATGCTGACCCTCAATTACTTTGTCTGTGGAGACAGCGAAAACGGTTCTTGTGAAGAAATGTTTGCTGTATCGCAGTACCGTGGATCTCATCACCGTTACTCATCTCCATCAAATTGTGATCACAGGTACAGATGTAGACATTGTCCTCACTGCCTATCATGATCTGTCAGGTAACTTTGGAGTGCAAAAGACACAAGCCACAGGCCGTAGGCGATTCTATTGGATTGGCATGAGAGGACACATTTAAAAATGTGGGCAGGAATGTCACACGTCTGTGAGTCAGAAAACCGTGAAAGCTGATGATAAACCACCACTGCATCTCATTGTGAGTCAACGTCCATAACAAATGGAAGCCATTGATTATCTGAAGATAGAGCCCAGCAGGAGAGGGCATAGCTATGTCTTAACCATCATCTATCATTTCACCAAATTTGTATTGGCAGTCCCAGTGAAGTATTTAACAGACCAGACTACACAGTGGTGGAGCAGGGAGAGGTAAGTATTGCAAGTGCTGGTGCCCTGAGCAAGCAGGGGGGCCAACTCGTGGGTGGCGGTACTGGCACAGGGTCCCTCATAGTACGCCGGTGGGTCTGACGGCGGGTGTGCACCCCCACCATCAGAGACACTTGATTCTACTATGAGGGACCTTGTGCCAGTGTCATTGCCAAAGAGTGTGCCCACCCACCTGTCCAGGACACCAGCACTCGCACGGGTGCGTGTGCCAGGTGGTGACCCCGGCCCTGTGGGGGGAGGCAGCCCTGTTAGAGAGATGGAAAAAATGTCATATGTTGATGTTGGACATTCAGCAGCTGCAAATGGAGTAATTGGAGAAGTCCGCGGAAGAGGAGGACATAAACAAGCCATTTTTCTGTCAACCTACGTGTCAGCAGGGGAGGTTGGGACAAAATCCTTTGAAACCCATGCATGGTTCATTTTAATAAAGGTTAGATCATCAGCATTTTGGGTCGACAGACGGGTCCTTTTTTCTGTCAGGATTGATCCAGTAGCACTGAAGACTCGTTCAGATAACACACTAGCAGCAGGGAAAGCGAGCTCCTGTAAGGCATATTGTGCCAATTCAGGCCTGGTGTCAAGTTTACTGGCCCAATAGTCAAAGGGGAATGACCGGTGAGGGAGAACATTGATATGGGAGGAGAAGTAGTTTGTTACCATAGTTGACAATTGCTGTCTGCTGTCACTTTCGATCGATGCAGTATTACCAGTCGTGTGAGCGGTACATGAAAAATCAGTCCACAACATGGTCATGAAACCCCTGTGTCCAACGCCACTTCAGCTGTGTGCACCACGAACACCTCTTCCATGTTGCCCACTACGGCTCGTTGGAAAAACATCATCACAGCTGTGTGCTGGGAATGCCTCAAACAAACGGTTTACCAGAGTTGCTTATTTGTTAGCCAATATTAGCTCTAGGTTCTCCTGTGGCATGATGTTTTGGAATTTGCCTTTATAGCGTGGATCCAGGATGCTGGCCAACCAGTAGTCATCATCGTTCATCATTTTGGCAATGCGGGGGTCCCTTTTTAGAATCTGCAAGGCATAATCAGACATGGGCCAATGTTCCAGGTGTCAATGATGCACTGCAAGTGCTGGGTGGAGGAGCACTTTCTGGCAAATCATTATCCCTCCAGTCACGCACAAACCCTGTACCTGACCTTGCCATGCCAACATTTTTTCTTCCCCCCTGAGAAGCATCCTCCTCCCCAAAATAATCATCCCCATCATCCTCCTCCTCCTCCTCTTCTTCCTCCACCTAGTCCATGAGACTTCCCTGAGCAGACAATGGCTGACTGTTATCTAGGCTTCCCTCCTCCTCTTCCTCCTTGGCTGCAGACGCCTGCTCCTTAATGTGCGTCAAAGTATGCATGAGCAGACGCATAAGTGGGATGCTCATGCTTATGATGGCATCGTCTGCGCTTACCAGCCGTATGCATTCCTCAAAACACTGAAGGACTTTACAGAGGTCTTTCAGCTTCGACCACTGCACACCAGACAACTCCATGTCTGCCTGCAAACTGCCTGCCCGTGTATCCTCCCACAAATGCATTACAGCCTGCCTCTGTTCGCATAGCCTCTGAACCATGTGCAGGGTGGAGTTCCATCTTGTTGCAACGTCAATAATTAGGCGGTGCTTGGGAAGGTGGAGCAATCGCTGCAGCTTCTGCATACGACTGGAGTGTACAGGCGACCGGCGGATGTGTGAGCACAGTCTTCGCACATTATGGAGCAGGGGTGATTACTCCTGATAATTATTGAGGAAGCACTGCACCACCAGGTTCAAAGTGTGAGCCAGGCAAGGTATGTGTCTGAGTTTTGAAAGGGCTATGGCTGCCACAAAATTCCGGCCGTTATAACTAACTACCTTGCCTGCCTCAAGATGTAGACTGGCCAGCCATGACTCAGTTTGTCACTGCAAGTAGTCGGCCAGTACCTCTGCAGTGCGTCTGTTGTCGCCCAAACACATCATCTTCAAAACAGCCTGCTGACGCTTACCACTAGCTGTTCGATAGTGGGACACCTCGTGTGCAGCACTGGCAGCTGTGGATAGAGTGCTCGTGCGACTGCGCTCTGTGGACGAGCTTTCGCTTCTGGAGGAGGAGGAGGAGGGTCGAACGCCTACAGCCAACTGTTTCCTATACCGTGGGCTAGGCAGCACTGTCCCACCACCGCTGTGCCCTGTGGACCCTGTATCCACCACATTAACCCAGTGCGCAGTGATGGACATGTAACAGCCCTGGCCATGCTTACTGGACCATGCATCTGTTGTGAGGTGCACCTTTCCACTCACTGATTGCTTGAGTGCATGGACAATGCGGTCTTTCATATGCACTTTGAGGGCTGGGATGGCTTTTCGTGAAATGAAGTGCCGACTGGATAGGTCATAGAGTGGTACTGCGTAGGCCATGAGCTCGCGGAAAGCTTTGCTTTCAACCAACCGGTAGGGCATCATCTCTAACGAGATTAGTTTGGCAATGTGGGCGTTCAAAGCCAGTGTACACGGATGAGAGGATGAGTAATTTCTTGCCCTACTCAGAGTCTCTGGTAGGATGAGCTGGACTTGAGAGCTGCATATGGTGGAACTAGCGGTGGACATGGCGGACTGAGAGAGGGTTGGTGATGGTGTTGTTGGTGGTGTTGCTGATGGCCTAGATTCAGTCTTCCGTAGCAATAACATTGTGATTCCATGACTGATTTGCCCTTGCGATGTCTCCTCGACATTTGCTGCTGGTGGTGTGCTAACCGGGGGGCTTATAGTGGGGGAAGCGATGTAGCTTTGCTGACTACCTTCATTCGGAACAGGTGCACATGTGGTACGTGAGGTTTGGTAGTCCGTCCACGCTTACAAGTGCATGGTGGTTAAATGTCTAAACATGCAACTGGTATTTAAATTTCTCAGATTTTTCCCTCGGCTAAAAGTCTTTGCGCACTTCATACAGATAACTTTTGCTTGATCATTAGGATTTTGTTCAAAAAAGTGCCACACTGCACTCTTCCTACTATGGAAGACATTTTGAGACCTTGCACGCTGTGCTAATTTGACCGTCTGGCCAAGCTGTCCTGCAACTCTTTTGGTTTTTGTAACACGTTTTTGGACTGCTACAGTCATGCCAGATAACAGCTGTTGCGATGTCGTTGCCTGCTGTGGATCCTCCTCCTCCTCTTCTGAGCTATTGGCAGTGGCACCCTCTTCCCCCAATGGATGCCAATCTGGGTCAACAACTGGGTCATCCATCACCTCCTCTTCAATTTCATGTGCACCTTCCTCTGTGTCACCGTGTAAGTGGGTATAGTATGCGGGAAGGGGCACCTGAATTTCATCAGGGTCTACTTCTGCCTCAGTACACTGTGAGGACAATGTAGTGCTCTGAGTGAATTTACCAGCAGAAAAATCTAGCAGTGGCTGTGCATCAGTGAACTCCATGTTTGATTCATCTTGGACTGGGGAATTCACGATTTGACCTGCTAACCCAGGCACGGTATGTGAAAAGAGCTCCATGGAGTAATCGGTAGTGTGGCGTGCCACATCCTTCACTTTTGGTAGGGGTGAAGGACACAAGCAAAGGTGTTGATCCTGACCAGAAGCCTCCACTGACGACTCAGTGCTTTTATTTTTTGTAACTTCAGAAGAGGAGGCGACAGAGCTGGAGGCTGTGTCAGCAATGTAAGCCAAAACTTGTTCCTGAAGTTCCGGCTTTAAAAGTGGTTTACCTACTCCCAGAAAAGAGAGCCTTCGAGGCTTTGTGGAGCCAGATGATGATGATGCAGGCTCAACACCTCCTGCCTTAGGTGCTATTGTGCTTTTGCCACTACCAACAGATGCACAACCACCGTCGGGACCAGCTGGCAACCCCCGCCCACTTCCATGGCGTCTTCCACCATACTTCCTCATTTTTGTGAAAATGTACCCAAAATACCTCCAGCTATATGGTACTGTAAAACAAGGTAGAATATGTATCTACTTTTGGTGAGAATTTGAATCTCACTATAGATTTGAGGACGCTGAACTATTGTCTCAGGCCCAAGAGAGATTACACCTCAATGTAACAGGCTGAAATTGGATGGTGTAAGACAAGAAGTAGGGTGTCTATAGGATTGGTGAGAATTTGAATTTCACTATAGATTTGAGGATGCTGAACTATTGTCTCAGGCCCAAGAAAGATTACACCTCAATGTAACAGGCTGAAATTTGATGGTGTATGACAAGAAGTAGGGTGTCTATAGGATTGGTGAGAATTTGAATCTCACTATAGATTTGAGGAATCTGAACTATTGTCTCAGGCCCAGGAGAGATTACTCCTCAATGTAACAGGCTGAAATTGGATGGTGTATGACAAGGAGCAGGGTGTCTATAGGATTGGTAAGAATTTGAATCTCACTATAGGTTTGAGGATGCTGAACTATTGTCTCAGGCCCAGTAGAGATTAAAACGCAATGTAACAGGCTGAAATTGGATGGTGTATTACAAGGTGGAGGGTGTCTATAGGATTGGTGAGAATTTGAATCTCACTATAGATTTGAGGACGCTGAACTATTGTCTCAGGCCCAGTAGAGATTACACCACAATGTAACAGGTTGAAATTGGATGGTGTATGACAAGGAGTAGGGTGTCTATAGGATTGGTGAGAATTTGAATCTCACTATAGATTTGAGGACACTGAACTATTGTCTCAGGCCCAGTAGAGATTACACCTCAATGGAACAGGCTGAAATTGGATGGTATATGACAAGGTGGAGGGTGTCTATAGGATTGGTGAGACTTTGGATGTCACTAGAAATTTGAGGACACTGACATTGATGCTCTCAGTCCAAGTATGGACGCAGGCAGCCTAATAAGCAGGACTGCTGCACACACAAAAGGGTGGAAAAATGAACGCTTGGTAACTGTGCAGAAAAGAGGAAGAAAAGTATTTTTGCTTTTAAAAAAAGCAGTTTGCACAGCAGTGTGCAAACAGCAATGCAGCTATCAGGGAGCCTTATAAGGCAGCCTAATAACCAACAGAGCTGATGCACAAAAATAGAGCCTCCCCTGTCAGTGCACACAAAGTGTTGTGTACATATCAATTCATCCACAATATAATGACACCTTCAAAAACCATACATATAACCAAATCTTACACAAAAATAATGCAAGAAGAAAGAAGGAATAAGCCAAAAAATAATAAAAGCACAATTTTTTATTAGAAAAAAATTACTTAAAAATTGTAGTAAAGCAAGAAAATTTCCAATAAACATGCCAAGGTAAGTGCTTCTTCAAGCCATACGGCGATACGGCGCTGTCGGGGTAGCCAGGTAACCTGCACACCAGTATTATCAGCGGCTGCACACATGTAAGTTCTCTGATAGCCGCAAATTATCCTGTGTGATTTAGGCTTTATAGCCAGCATTTGCACTTTAGTACCATGGGCACATTTTGCAATTATTGTTGGATATTTTGGGAAGGAGATTGCACACACATTATTTCTCTGATAGCTGCGAATTGTCCTGTGTGATCTAGGCTCAATTGCCAGTATTTGCACTTTAGCAGCATAGGCACATTTGCAAGCATTGTTGGATATTTTGGGAAAGAGATTGTGCACTAAGCTAATTACTAGTCCGTCCCTATACTGTATATCTAATTCTTTAATTGGTATTTAGCACTTTTTTATGTATCACATATATGCACTTTAGTAGCATGGGCACATTTGCATATATTTTTGGATATTTTGGGAAGGAAATGATGCACCAAGCAAATTATTAGTTTGCCCCTTCCTTAATTGTTTTTTAATAAGTCAGCATGTAGCCTCTTTTTGTATCATACTCTATATGTAATGAGTATGCGTATTATATGCTTGTGCTGTATGTGATTAATTATTTGTATGCATTTTTTGCATCACATATATATATATATATTGTTTTTGTGAGGTGCTATAGAAATTTTTATGCATTATATGTACATCGTTGCAATCAATATACTATATACTAAATTTTGCTATCATTGATTTTTTTGTGATCAGAACTGAGTGCTCCGTGTGAATATATAATTGTTGAGAGCCTTATTGGTTCTGTAGAAATTGCATTACATTGTTAATGAGATATTTTTTTCTGGTGTTACCTTGGCATGTTTTTTTGAAATTTTCTTGCTTTACTACAATTTTTAAATAATTTTTTTCTAATAAAAAATTGTGATTTTATTATTTTTTGGCTTATTCCTTCTTTCTTCTTGCATTATTTTTGTGTAAGATTTAGTTACACAAAGTGTTGTGTGTTGTAAGTGGAAATCGCTAACAGCAGAAGCAATTTTTTGGTTCTTCTTCCCTTCCTAACGCTCTCCCTTCTTCTGAATCAGCAGCAGCCAGCAACCTCTCCCTAATGCTAAGATCGGCAGAAGTAAGATGGCGGTCGGCGTTCACGCCCTTTTATAGCCCCTGTGACTCCACACAAAGCCAGCAAATCACTTGCATGCCCTTCTCAAAGATGGTAGTGACCGATGCCTATGTTATCGTGTTGCTCACAGTGTGCATCCTCCATCATTCGCTGAAAAAGGGTGCTGGAAGCATCATTTGAAACGCGACTTTGGCGCTCGGGTTGCCGACCTCGTGACCGACCTCATGCCATGGTCGGGTTTCATTTCATGAAACCCAACTTCAGCGAAAATCGCCGACTTTTGAATATAACCGACCCGTTTCGCTCAACTCTACTCTTCTCAAGTCATCACTGCTGATGGTTCTTAAATTTATTATAAATTCCAAATTACTCTGGCAAAGTAATGATCCACATTTATCAAGATACAAAACCTGCTTAAGAATTAAGAATTACTTAAAAATTGTGATATCTAGATAATTTATTAATTTACAGAATCTTATTTGCATACTTGGCACACATTTAAAAATATCTAACTCTTAAAGTACTATATATATATATATATATATATATATAATGATACACAGCAGCCTGAGGCGCTACATGGAGGATATCCAAGCAGCAAATATGCAGACAAAACCACCTGTTTGTCCAAACGGTGATAAAACTTATTGTTATAGATATAAATTTTTGTGCTAAAGGTAATATTCTATGACCCAAAAAAAAGGAGAGGAAATGAGAAAAGGATAATTATATAGATATAAAAAAATGCTCACATCTAAAAAGATGGTCCCAGTTCAAACAGCGTTTCTAGCTCCAATCAAAGACACATTCCCGGTTTCCAATCTTCACATACAGTGTGCTCACAGGTATCGGACGTTGTCCCGGCCGGTGACAATCGTCCTACTAGCTAACACGCTTGCCTCCAATGCCAAGCGGTCGGGGAGCTGTCTGTTAGCTAGAGCCAGCAAGGTACAGGACCTTGCGTGACGTCACAGGACCTAGTTGTACAGAGGTGAATCATCCAGTATCGCCCCTCTCTCTGGCATGCATTTGAATTAGCAACTTTATCCTGGATTTTGAACAGGAACAGCATGTCGATTAGAGCCTAGGCACATAAAGGTACTTTGTGAGCCATTCGACTGTTATGCATACATTAAGGACTGTATATATAGTAATTTTATAGGAATTTTTAAGAACTACACTTCTATTTATTATTATTTTGTTGAGTTCAACATATGTCAATGCTACTTATGCGTTATTTGATCCTTTTTAGATGTGAGCATTTTTTTATAGCTATATAATTATCCTTTTCTCAGGTCCTCTCCTTTTTTGGGTCATAGGATATATATATATATATATATATATATATGGGATGCCCTCACACCCAGGGCTGCTGGGTACTCGGTATCGGGCCCGGTGGATCTCAATGGGAGTTGTCACGGTAGCTGTGATCCGGCCCGTGGCCCTGGGCTCCCATTGTAAATGTTCAGTGTCAATGAATAAGTCATGACGCCACCTGTGGTGTTCGACAATGTAGATGTTAGGCCGACGCTGCAGACAGATCCTCTGGGACAGAGGGTGTGGTGCAGCAGTGATGGTATAGCCCTCCACAGGCAGGGCTGTTGTCCAAGGGCAGAGTGGATGTAGCGACACTTAGATGGTGTAGTATCAGGCTCAGGGGATGTAGAAGTGCCGCGCAGGTTGACGCAGGAATAAGTGGAGGGCACCAGAGCATATAGTTCCAAAGCTTTACTCACAATCTATTGTACAAACAGGTGCCTGCTTCCGTGCCGTGTCCTCCGGGTCTGGGACTCAGTCAACCCCCAGGCCAGATGGACTACTCCTTTCCAACACTCCGCCAACTTGTGTCTTTCTGAACTTCTCCTCTTATAGCGCCTTTAGATTAAGTACTCCTAGTACTGAGTTAGACTGGAGTTCCTCTTGTCTGATGTTCCTATGAACTTTACTTGTACAGCAGACAGCTGTAGCCTGCTTCGGGGACTTTCTGCTACTAAGTCCCGGCTCACTATCCAGTTGCTGCTGTGCCCCCAAGTCTTGTGTGGAAATAAAGTGGTCACTACTTCTATTCCTCTGGTGTCTGCTGCAGGACCATTAGTATTCATTAAACCTCGGGGACCGGGCCCCGGCCTTGCGCTTAGAACTTCTAGGAAGGGTTCTCTTCTCACCCACGTCCTCTGTTCTCTTTCACTCCTAACGTTCCGTACTAATCCTTTCTTTCTATGGAGAGTCAGGCTTTAAGTCTATGTTGCTCTCTCTCTCTCCCTTTCGCGTGCCAGCAGACCCAGGTCACTGGGATCTGCTGCAGCACTTCCATCCATCTATCCCTCTCTCTATGGATCTTCTTCTCTCTCACTCTCCAACCAACTACTGACTGACTTAAACTCTTCCCGCTCCTTGAAATGTAATCTAACTCCACCCACCTCCCAGCACGTTTCGTGTTCCAAGCAGGGAGCCACCAATGGGTGCTTTGCTATACTCCAAGCAGGGAGCCGCCGAAGTTGCTTTGCTACACTACTTTGTGGTGTGGGGTGCAGGTGTTAGAGCGTGGTCAGGAGTCTCCATCTTACCTGGATGGTGGGATACCACACCTCAGGAGGAGGTGCAGTACCTCTGTGGCGACTGAGCCGCAGGGGCACCACATATATATACTCAAATCCTGTTGCCATGGACAATGATACAACCATGTCACTTGGGTGTGTCAGCCACCTTGAACTCCCTGATTCTTTGTTATCTCCACACAGGCCTGGGTTGCACAGAGCCTCCTGCTCTGTAGCTTGCAAACTCCAAAACTGACAAACCCAAGGTCAAGCTGAGAGATTTAAATGGAATCATGGCCATCGGGCCACTTTCAAAACCCGGACTGGAAAGAGTAATTCGCCCCACTACCAAACCTGCAAAGCCCTCTAAAAATAAAAGCCCTTGACAGGTTTTCCTAAAAATCTGACTGGGTCACTACTTGGACCCAATCCACTCTTTCTTTTATTTTGCCTTGTGATTCTCAGGTGTTCTGTTGTCAACACAAGGCGTTCCAGCAGGTTTATTAAGACTCTGCATCCTGGTAGACACATATCGACCCTCATAAATGATTTCCCTCACTGCCTCACAATAGATAGATAGATAGATAGATAGATAGATAGATATATGCTCCAGCACACTAAGTGCTGAGAGGGGTTAATTGGCCATGTATTGGCCTATGTTGAACAGTGGGTGGGAGGCTGTTTAATGTATCACCACCACAGGGATAAATACACTGTCTTCTGGCTCATTAGCTGTTGGGTGTCTCAGGAGATGTGAACTCCAGAACTGTGTATGACAATAAAGGAAAGTTGGACCTTTTTTTCCATGTTTGTTTCCTGAGCAGACAGATCCCTAGAGCATCACGGACTCTGCCATTTGTTTTATTTTATTAACTGTTAGGCCAGAGATGTTTATGTTGCTAATCCTGCCCTGGATTATGATGCACCTAAATAAATCAGTGGAAAATTTAAAGAGACAGTGTTCCTGTGTCTACCTCTATGAGCAGCCGAGTGAAACGATCTACCACAATTATGCACACTTATGCAAAGTGCAAATTGCTTAAAGAGATAAAAACTTTTCATGTTAACCCCTTAACGACCACCAATATGCCTTTTAACGGCGGCAGTTAAGGGTATTTGGCAGCAGTTAAGGGTATTTATGCCTCAGTGCTGCTTTTTAACGATGTTGAGAAATAAGTGTATAGCGCCTCCCAGTGTCTGAATTTCTCCAGGGCCTCGGCTACCGGTGGTAACTGAGACCCCAGAGAACATGATTCGGGTCGGTTTTTACCGACCCTAGTGTTGTGGTCCCTGTTATTAATGACATAACGGCGACCGCAAAAAAAAGTCAGATTTCCCATTTAATTTCTCTCTCCTCTGATTTGATCGCACATCAGAGGAGAGAAATGGGGAAATGGCACATTCGGCACCTTGGTAGCCACTTTGGCCACTTGGTAGCCACTTTGGCACATTCGTCACTTCTGTAGCCACTTTGGCCACTTGGTAGCCACTTTGGCCACTTGGTAGCCACTTTGGCACATTCTGGGTAGCCACTTTGGCCACTTGGTAGCCACTTTTGCACATTCGGCACCTCGGTAGCCTCTTTGGCCACTTGGTAGCCATTTTGGCACATCAGCACCTCAGTAGCCACTTTGGCCACTTGGTAGCCACTTTGGCACATTCGGCACCTCTGTAGCCACTTTGGCCACTTGATAGCCACTTTGGCCACTTGGTAGCCACTTTGACACATTCGGCCCCTTGGTAGCCACTTTGGCCACTTGGTAGCCACTTTGGCCACTTGGTAGCCACTTTAGCACATTTAGCACCTCTGTAGCCACTTTGGCCACTTGGTTGCCACTTTGACCATTTGGTAGCCACTTTGGCACATTCGGCCCCTCGGTAGCCATTTTGGCCACTTGGTATCCACTTTGGACACTTGGTAGTCACTTTAGCACATTTGGCACCTCGGTAGCCACTTTGGCCACTTGGTAGCCACTTTGGCACATTCGGCACCTCGGTAGCCACTTTGGACACTTGGTAGCCACTTTAGCACATTTGGCACCTCGGTAGCCATTTTGGCCACTTGGTAGCCACATTGGCACATTTGGCACCTCGGTAGCCACTTTGGCCACTCGGTAGCCATTTTGGCCACTTGGTAGCCACTTTGGCACATTCGGCACCTTGGTAGCCACTTTGGCCACTTGGTAGCCACTTTGGCACATTCGGCACCTTGGTAGCCACTTCAGCCACTTGGTAGCCACTTTGGCACATTTGGCACCTCGGTCACCACTTTGGCAGTTTGATAGCCACTTTGGCCACTTGGTAGCCACTTTGGTACATTCGGCCCCTCGATAGCCACTTTGGCCACTTGGTAGCCACTTTGGCACATTCGGCACCTTGGTAGCCACTTTGGCCACTTGGTAGCCACTTTAGCACATTTGACACCTCGGTAGCCACTTTGGCCACTTGGTTGCCACTTTGGCACATTCGGCACCTCGGTAGCCACTTTGGCCACTTGGTAGCCACTTTGGCACATTCGGCACCTCGGTAGCCACTTCAGCCACTTGGTAGCCACTTTGGCACATTTGGCACCTTGGTCGCCACTTTGGCCGCTTGATAGCCACTTTGGCACATTCGGCTCCTCGGTAGCCACTTTGGCCACTTGGTAGCCACTTTGGCACATTCGGCACCTTGGTAGCCACTTTGGCCACTTGGTAGCCACTTTAGCACATTTGACACCTCGGTAGCCACTTTGGCCACTTGGTTGCCACTTTGGCACATTCGGCACCTTGGTAGCCACTTTGGCCACTTGGTAGCCACTTTGGCACATTCGGCACCTCTGTAACCACTTTGGCCACTTGGAAGCCACTTTGGCCTCTTGGAAGCCACTTTGGCACATTCGGCACCTTGGTAGCCACTTTGGCCACTTGGCAGCCACTTTGGCACATTTGGCACCTCGGTAGCCACTTTGGCCACTTGGTAGCCACTTTGGCACATTCGGCACCTCGGTAGCCACTTCAGCCACTTGGTAGCCACTTTGGCACATTTGGCACCTTGGTCGCCACTTTGGCCGCTTGATAGCCACTTTGGCACATTCGGCTCCTCGGTAGCCACTTTGGCCACTTGGTAGCCACTTTGGCACATTCGGCACCTTGGTAGCCACTTTGGCCACTTGGTAGCCACTTTAGCACATTTGACACCTCGGTAGCCACTTTGGCCACTTGGTTGCCACTTTGGCACATTCGGCACCTTGGTAGCCACTTTGGCCACTTGGTAGCCACTTTGGCACATTCGGCACCTCTGTAACCACTTTGGCCACTTGGAAGCCACTTTGGCCTCTTGGAAGCCACTTTGGCACATTCGGCACCTTGGTAGCCACTTTGGCCACTTGGCAGCCACTTTGGCACATTTGGCACCTCGGTAGCCACTTTGGCACATTTGGCACCTCGGTAGCCACTTTGGCCACTTGGTAGCCACTTTGGCACATTCGGCACCTATGCAGCCACTTTGGCCACTTGGTAGCCACTTTGGCCACTTAGTAGCCACTTTAGCACATTCGGCTCCTCGGTAGACATTTTGTCCACTTGGTAGCCACTTTGGCACATTCGGCACCTCAGTAGCCACTTTGGCCACTTGGTAGCCACTTTGGCACATTCGGCCCCTCGGTAGCCACTGTGGCCACTTGGTAGCCACTTTAGCACATTCGGCACCTCAGTAGCAACTTTGGCCACTTGGTAGCCACTTTGGCCACTTGGTAGCCACTTTGGCACATTCGGCCCCTCGGTAGTCAATTTGGCCACTTGGTAGCCACTTTGGCACATTCGGCACCTCAGTAGCTACTTTGGCCACTTGGTAGCCACTTTGGCACAATCGGCACCTCGGTAGCCACTTTGGCCACTTGGTAGCCACTTTAGCCATGTTGACAAATGCTGCCACTTTGCCTAGGGGGCCACTTTGGCACACTGGGCTTCTAAAGCCACATTGGCGTCCGACTGCAGTGGTGGCGAACCTTGGCACTCCAGCTGTTGGAGAACTACAATTCCCAGCATGCCTCAACTGCTGCAAGTTGCAAGGGCATTCTGGGAGTTATAGTTTTACAGCAGCTGGAGTGCCAAGGTTAGCCATCACTTGGTGTGGCTTTTCAGAAGCCGTTGGCGCACTGCGCCTTTAAGACCTTGAATCAGCGATCTGTCTGCTTCTATTAGCTAATACGGGTCATGTGTAGTGTTGAGCGATACCATCCGATATCGTGAAATATCGGATCTGATTGGATCGGACCGATACCCAAAAAGTATCAGATATCGCCGATTCCGATACCGGAAACCAATGCAAGTCAATGGGACAGAAATATCGGAATTAAAATAAACCCTTTCTTTCCTTGTAGGTTAATTCTACATGAATAAAAACAACTAATAATAATGTAGAATGTATTGGGGAGATGGAGGAGACATTAAAGGCACAGATGTTTAGCCCAATTCCATGGAATAGCAGGAATTAGTTTTTTTTTAAGACGTTCGGAGTTACAAAGATATTGACTATGTTAATCTTTTTTGTATTTTGTCAGATATGTATGTTTAACTACTTCCATGCTCTTCACCTCCTTTTTTACTTCTCCCACACTTTCTCCTTCATGATCCTCAGCAGCAGCAGCAGCATCTTTTTCATCAACTTCTTCTTCACCTTATTCATCTTCTTCTTCACCTTCTTCCTATTATTCTTTTTTTTACATTCTTCATATTCTTCTTATTCAACTATTATTCTTCTTCATATTCTACTTCTTCATCTTCTTCCTATTCTTCTTCTTCATCATATTCTTATTTGTGACAGGCATTCCTGTAGTTCTTATCTATAAAAGTTTGAAGATTACACCTTCTGTTCTGGCTGTCACAAAAGATTTACAACCGGATTTGTCCACGTTCAGTTTGGCCTGCAGCAGCAGGCATTTTCCAGGGGCACCACGAGGAGGAACGGACTCATCTCCATACACTGCTTAGTCTTCTTCTGCTTATAATTTAGATAATATCTTTTGCTCTGATTTTTAGTCTTATGCTTAATGTTCTTCTGCTTTTTGTTCTTCTGCTTTTTGTCCTTCTGCTTCTTGGTCTTCTGCTTCTTTGTCTTCTGTCTCTTGTTGTTCTGTATCTTGGTGGTTGTCTTCATTTTCTTTGTCCTCTTTGTCATCTTCTTCAGGGTCATCTTTTCGGTCTTCTTTGGGGTGGTCTTCAGGGTCGTCGTCTTCAGGGTCATCGTCTTCGGGGTCATCGTCTTCTTCGAGGTGGTCTTCAGGGTCGTCGTCATGGAGATCCAGAGAGATTACCAAAAACCATTTCAAAAAGCTTGAACTTGGAAATGTAGCAGAAGTTACAAGAAGGCTGAGGAACTGCCGAGAACCAGCTGACGGTACTGGAACCCGGATGGGTAGCAGAAGGAACAAGAGCCAATGGCACTACCGAGGACCAGCTCATGGTACTGGAACCCAGTTTCTAAGCAGGAGGTACCTGTGCTAGAAAGCACTACCAAGGACCAGCAGATGTTGCTGGAACTCGGATACCGAGAAGGAGGCACCTAAGCCAAAGGGACTGCCGAGAACCAGCTGATGGTACTGGAACCCGGATGGGTAGCAGAAGGTACCCATGAAAAACAAAGTTGCAAGGCCGCGAGCCGGCCGCAGTTACCGAAACCCACAGTCCTACAGGGGGTGCTTGTCCTATCGGCACTACAGAACCAGCCTTTATTGCCAGATCCCGCAGCCCACATAGGAAGCACCTAAACTGCAGGCACCATAGAGTCGGCTAACCCGACCGCAACACGACAGGACAGCGTATTGGTGGCAAAGTGACGTTGACACTACCCGGAAACAGCTGGCGTGCTGGAACCAGGCTGGGCAGGAGGGAGTACCCGTGCCAAAGAAACTGCCGAGAACCAGCTGACGGTGTTGGAACCCGGATGGGTAGCAGAAGCTACAAGAGCCAATGGAACTACCGAGGACCAGCTGACGGTGCTGGAACTCGGAGGGGCAGCAAAAGGAACAAGAGCCAATGGCACTACCGAGGACCAGCTCATGGTACTGGAACCCGGTTACTAAGCAGTAGGTACCTGTGCTAGAAAGCACTACCAAGGACCAGCAGACGTTGCTGGAACTCGGATATCGAGAAGGAGGCACCTAAGCCAAAGGCACTGCCGAGAACCAGCTGACGGTACTGGAACCCGGATGAGTAGCAGAAGCTACAAGAGCCAATGGAACTACCAAGGACCAGCTGACGGTGCTGGAACCAGGAGGGGCAGCAGAAGGAACAAGAGCCAATGGCACTACCGAGGACCAGCTGATGGTACTGGAACCGGGTTACTAAGCAGGAGGTACCTGTGCTAGAAAGCACTACCAAGGACCAGCAGACGTTGCTGGACCTCGGATACCGAAAAGGAGGCACCTAAGCCAAAGGCACTGCCGAGAACCTGCTGACGGTACTGGAACCTGGATGGGTAGCAGAAGGTACCCATGAAAAACAAAGTTGCAAGGCCGCAAGCCGGCCGCAGTTACCGAAACCCACAGTCCTACAGGGGGTGCTTGTCCTATTGGCCCTACGGAACCAGCCTTTATTGCCAGATCCCGCAGCCCACATAGGAAACACCTAAACTGCAGGCACCATTGAGCCGGCTAACCCGACCGCAACACGACAGGACAAAGTTTTGGAGGCAAAGTGACGTTGACACTACCCGGAAACAGCTGGCGTGCTGGAACCAGGCTGGGCAGGAGGGAAAACCCGTGCTAAAGACACTGCCGGGAACCAGCTGGCAGTGCTGGAACCCAGGGTAAATACTACAAACAGAGTGGAGACAGAGGCCTAATTGTAGGAAGTTTAATATGTGATGTTGTGTGAATGTGGAAGGAGCAGGAGATATTGCCGGACACACAGCAGGGGAGCAGCTGACATTACTGAACCCCACTAACACAGGAGCTAGTGTTTTTCTCTGTGCAGACGGCACTTCTAAGCAGCAAATGGCGGTGTTGGAGCCCAGGGTAAATCAGGGTGTAGGCTGAAGCCTAATTGGAGCAAGTTTAATATGTGATGTTGTGTGAATGTGGAGGGAGCCGGAGATATTGCCGGTCACACAGCAGGGGAGCAGCTGACATTACTGAACCCCACTAACACAGGAGCTAGTGTTTTTCTCTGTGCAGATGGCACTTCTAAGCAGAAAATGGCGGTGTTGGAGCCCAGGGTGAATCAGGGTGTAGGCTGAAGAAGACTATTTGGAGCAAGTTTAATATCTGATGTAGTGTGAAAGTGGAGGGAGCAGGAGATATTGCCGGACACACAACAGGGGAGCAGCTGATAATACTGAAACCCCCCTAACACAGGAGCTAGTGTTTTTCTCTGTGCAGATGGCACTTCTGAGCAGCAACTGGCGGTGTTGGAGCCCAGGGTCAATCAGGGTGTAGGCTGAAGCCTAATTTCAGCAAGTTTAATATCTGATGTAGTATCAATGTAGAGGGAGCAGGAGATATTGCTGGACACACAGCAGGGGAGCAGCTGGCGTTACTGAGCCCCACTAACACAGGAGCTAGTGTTTTTCTCTGTGAAGACGGCACTTCTGAGCAGCAACTGGCAGTGTTGGAGCCAGGGTCAATCAGGGTGTAGGCTGAGGCCTAATTTCAGCAAGTTTAATATCTGTTGTAGACTACTACTGATTTTAAACGTGCTTCAATTAGGCCTCTGGCTCCACTCTGTTTCTAGTATTGACCCTGGCCTCCAACACCACCAGTTGCTGCTCAGAAGTGCCATCTGCACAGTCAACACTTGCTCCTGTGTTAATGGGGTTCAGTAATGTCAGCTGATCCCCTGCTGTGTGTCCGGAAATATCTCCTGTTCTGTCCACATTCCCACGACTACTAGTGGGAATGTGGACAGAGCAGGAGAAATTGCCAGACACACAGCAGGGGATCAGCTGATGTCACTGAACCCCAGTAACACAGAAGCAAGTGTTGATTGTGCAGATGGCACTTCTGGGCTGCAACTGGCGGTGTTGGAGGCCAGGGTAAATACTAGAGACAGAGTGGAGCCAGAGGCCTAATTGGAGCAAGTTTGAAATCAGTAGTACTATGAATGTGGACAGAGCAGGAGACATTGCCGGACACACAGCAGGGGAGCAGCTGACATTACTGAACCCCACTAACACAGGAGCTAGTGTTTTTCTCTGTGCAGATGGCACTTCTGAGCAGCAACTGGCAGTGTTGGAGCCCAGGGTCAATCAGGGTGTAGTCTGAGGCCTAATTGGAGCACGTTTAATATCTGATGTAGTATGAATGTGGAGGGAGCAGGAGCCATTGCCGTACACACAGCAGGGGAGCAGCTGGCGTTACTGAACCCCACTAACACAGGAGCTAGTGTTTTTCTCTGTGCAGATTGCACTTCTGAGCAGCAACAGGTGGTGTTGGAGCCCAGGGTCAATCAGGGTGTAGGTTGAAGTCTAATTGGAGCAATTTTAATATGTGATGTTGTGTGAATGTGGACGGAGCAGGAGATATTGCCGGACACACAGCAGGGGAGCAGCTGGCGTTACTGAACCCCACTAACACAGGAGCTAGTGTTTTTCTCTGTACAGACGGCACTTCTGAGCAGCAACTGGCGGTGTTGGAGCCCAGGGTCAATCAGGGTGTAGGCTGAGGCCTAATTTCAGCAAGTTTAATATCTGTTGTAGACTACTACTGATTTTAAATGTGCTCCGATTAGGCCTCTCGCTCCACTCTGTTTCTAGTATTGACCCTGGCCTCCAACACCGCCAGTTGCTGCTCAGAAGTGTCGTTGCACAGTCAACACTTGCTCCTGTGTTAATGGGAATCAGTAATGTCAGCTGATCCCCTGCTGTGTGTCCGGCAATATCTCCTGCTCTGTCCATATTCCCACTACCACTACTGCACTGCAAGTCCTGGGAGCGCCCGTTTTAGGTTTTGGAAGAGTAATGCTCCTAATGGGTGCTGAAGTGGAGACTACAGGCAACCAAGTCTGCCCCTCCCTCTCCCTCCTCTTTTAGCCATTCGGGGAATCTCTTCCTCAGAGCTGCTCCCACCACCTTCCTGTTCCTCACGCCATGATGGGTCAAGGACCTCATTATCTACACTCCCCTCTTCAAACACCTGCTTCTCCTGGGTAGTCTCGCCAGCACAGTACGCACCAGAAAGTGGCACCTGAGTCTCATCATCTCATCATCAGATGCATACTGAGGTGTGCTGACCATAAGCACTGGCCCACCCGCCTCTTCAGATTCAGAGAGACAAAGCTGTTGCGCATCACTGCATACTACCTCTTCTTCACATTCTAAAATGCTGCTTGGCTGGCCCCCTGTTTCCAAGCCAAGAGATTCAGAGAGCAGAAGTAGAGATGGCTCCTGTCCAGGGCTCTCTGACTGCCTGGACAATTTGGCAGGTGGTGAAGAGACAGATGGTTGCTCTTCAGTGCTCTGGACCTGAGAGAATGTGGAAGTAATTGAAGTCGATGCGTTAGCTGCCATCCATCCGACAACGGCTTCAATTTGCTCCTCCCGCAGCAGTGGGGTACGGCGAGCTCCTACAAAGCTGCGCATAAAGGACTGTTACCTGGGAAAACTGGGGGATGCTGAGTCACTGGTCCCTGCTGAAACTCCACGCCCACGTCCACGTACCTTACTCCCTGCCTTCTTCATCTTGGGAGACTGATAAAGATAGGCAGAAAAGTAATAAGGGCTTAGTGTGCTTATTCCTGAACAGCTGCTAACAGGTATAAGAAACACTAATTTTATACACTTTAATATGAGCTAATGTGGCCTACACAACTGTAAAGTGGAGTGTTTGGTGAACTTTATTTACATGGTTTTTTTTCACAAAAAAAAAGGATGTGACCAAAGATGTAAAAGCAATAGTATCACAAACTTTTTGTAGCTATTACAGTGCAGGAAGGTAACCTACAATGCAATAGATGAGGCTACAAAAAATAGGCTAATACTAATCTGGCTGGGGCTGCAGGGCACAAGCCAGCAGAAAGGCTCCTCTATCTACTCCTATATAGTGTTTGCAACCAATCTAGCTGGATACGGATGGAAGCACACTAATAGGAGAAATTCAGGAAAAATAAGCTTCACTACAGCAAAAAAGGACAATGTATGAGGCAGTCACACACGCTGAGCGGACTACAACCAGAGGTGGCTGCAGAACACACTACAGTGTGAGCTGCACTCACACACAGAGACCTCACAGACAGCCATGAACAGTGCAGAGAACTGGGCACTAGCACTGAAAGGCTGCAGAAAGGCTCAGCTATCTACTCCTATAGTGTTTGCAACCAATGTAAATGGATACGGATGGAAGCACACTAATAGGAAAAATCAGGAAAAATGAGCAGCAATAAAACAAAAAAGGACTATGTATGAGGCAGTGATGCACGCTGAGAGGACCGCAACCAGAGGTGGCTGCAGAACACACTACAGCGTGAGCTGCACTCACACACACAGACCTTGCAGACAGCTGTGAACAGTGCTGCAAGGCAAAAGAAAGCTTCACACAGCGGTTGCTAATGTAGCCTGGGTAAAGCACAATATAGCTAATCGATATCTCTAACTGTCCCTCAGAGTCTTGAACAGCAGCATCCTGTCCCTAACTGAATTCACAGCAGAGTGAGCCCAAAATGGCGGCGGCGGCTTTTATAGTGCATCATGACATCATTTCAGCAGCCAATCACAGCCATGCCATTAGTTAACATGCCTACATGCCTAACAGGATGTGCCCACACTTCTTAGGATTCCTCATTGGCTGAATCAAATCAAACTGGCTCATAGCATTATGGGAACTTCCGATTCCGGTATTCGATATGCAAAAAGTATCCGAGCTCAGTATCGGAATTCCGATACCGCGAATATCGGCCGATACCATATATTTGCAGTATCGGAATGTTCAACACTTGTCACGTGTGGAAGCTGCATTTGCATAGCTGCCATCTTTGTAAGGTCACTGCACCTGCGCTGTGGCTTCAATCCATGACAGTTGGGAGTCAGGGAAAGGTCGCCATTAATTCTTATCGGAAAATTTTTGCTTAAAATGCGATTTTTTTACAAACTACAAATTGGATCGACTCCAAAAATCCATAGCACACCTGTCCCTACCGAGGGCTTCGAAACGCCGCCTGAACGGGGTCTCTGCGTCGAGCGGTTCGGGCCGCATTAATTGCGGTTTAAGCACCATAAATATTATGTATTAACTGTTTTGTGTTACAGCACTCTCTGATTTAGGTGTATAAAAATCAAAAGTTTGAAAATTGCTACATTTTCTAAATTTTTTTTGCCAAATTTCCGTTTTTTCATAAATAAGCACAAGTTATATTGAAAATTTTTTACCACTAACATGGTGTACAATACGGCACAAAAAAACAACCTCATAATCAGTGGGATGCGTTGAAGGGTTCTTAGAGCTATAACCTCATAAAGTGACAATGGTCAGAATTGTAAAAATTGGCTTGGTCATTAAGTACCAAATTGGCTCTGTCACTAAAGGGCCTGTCACACTAAGCAATATCGCTAGCAATATCGCTATAACGTCACTGGTTTTTGTGACGTTATAGCGATATTGCTAGCGATATCGCTATGTCTGATACCTCCGACCGCTCCCCCGCTGGTTATCGCTGATTGCGCGAGAACGTCCTGGACTGTTTCTCGTCGTCAGCTTCCTGCTGTGACGACGAGTGACGTGTGGATGTGGGCGGGAGGACATCTTAATCGCCTCGTCTGACACGTAAGTAGCGACCCCCAACCCCTGCGATGTCGCTGGTGAGATCTGCCTGTGTGGCAGCTCACTAGTGACCACTTAGCGATGCACCAGTAATCCTGACCGCGTCATATCGCTGGTCGGGATCGCTGATACATCGCTAAGTGTGACAGTACCTTTAGAGATTAAATAGCCAAAAAGCCACAATTGATAAAACAATACACAATGATAAATGACCTATTTATAAGTAACATCAAATAACAGTGAAGGGAGAGTACCAACTAACAGTCTGTCATCTCCACGTCTGAAGCATTTCATGCCAATGTTTTTGCCCCTTAGAAGAAGCAACAGCAAAACACATGTCGCGCATCGAGGTGACAGACTGTTGGTTTTTAAAAGTTTGTAAAGCATGTTACTATGATTATGTAGATATAATGCATTATCTATACATCATTATTTTTGTAGTCATTCTTCAGGTTTTATAGCATTATATTTATGACTACGTATTCTCTAGAACAGGGACCGATGGCTATTTAGCCTAATTGTATAGGTTTGCATTCATCAAAAACTGCAACCACATGAGATATATTGCTATGCTGAACAGAAGCACCATCTTTAATGCAAACAGCACTGTCAATTGTTTGTATGAGAGGCGATAACACCCGCTGTCAGCACAATCTCTTTAAACAGATTGGCACTATTGGCTGGCTTGGATTAGGATGTGTAATTTACATATACATTGTAGTATAAGACTGTACACATTATGTTCACTTTTCTTCTGCATATATTTTTTCATTTACATTTATATGTTATAAGAGGAGAATTACAAAATAATTTAACTACAGGAAAGTAACATTTTAGGCCTGTTTCACACATCAGTTTTTTGGCGTCAGTCGAAATCCGCCAATTTCTGAAAAAAACGGATCCGCAAAAAAAGGGGAGGATCCGTTTTTTCCCCCATAGACTTACATTAGTGGCTGATCTTGACTGAAGGTTGTCCGTCACACCCGTTTTTTGACGGATCCGCCAATATTTTAGTGTCTCCAAGGCGGATGAGACGGACTCTGCAACGTTTATCTTTGGTGACGGACCGCTATTTTCAACTGCGCAGGCCCGGCATCTTTTCTCTGGGACATTTTTAACCCTGAATGCCGTTCCAGGATCGTGAAATATTCTCTCTCTCTCTTCCCAGGCAGCAGTTCCTTTAAATCTCATACTTCCCCTTATCCGTCCAAACAATGGTCCGGTGGCACACGTTGATGTTAGAACGGAGACGGATCCGTTTTCCGCCATTTTCGCGGATTGCAACTGACATCAAAAACGTATGTGTGAAACAGGCCTTAGAGGGTCATTAACAACCTGAAAGGTGATTACAGAGGAATTGACCTCAGCTACTATGATACGAGCAGCATTATGCTTTTACTGGAAATTGATTTTTTTTTTAGGCTGTTATTGCACATTTTAAGGCAATAATATGTGAATTTATGAAGAATTGCTGATTACAGTAGTTATCAGAGGTGGCCTTTCATCACGACAAAGTAAAAGTGTGTGTACATTGAGTTTTTCAAGAATTTTTTCATGAAACAGGTCTACTTTAAAAAAACTTTTGAAAAATTACTCAAAAGGCGTTTGTCAAAATCTGATGCTATTGTGTGTTTTCACAATAGAGATTTTTCAAATACCTGTGGGGAGAAAAGAAAATTAAAGTCCCTTCTTTGTAGCATCTCCTAATGTAATCCACCTTCAAATTAGGCAGTGGACAATCAGAAGGATGCAAAGAACGCTTCAGAGAAAAAAACTCTTACAAAACTCTTCAAGGGTATGTGCATATGGCGTTATTTCGACACTGGCACAGCTGCAAATTTTTTTCCCAGGCGAAGCCGCCAAAGAAAATGCTGGCAATTAGTGGACCAACGCTAAGCATTACTCTGTACCCATTAAAATCTGTGGGGTGTCTGCATAATACAGGACAAGAATGGTGAGCAGGAGCAAGAGATGCTCTTTGCCACTGTTCTCCAGTTTGGCCAATAGATGAGTATTCTGAACACATGGCCGCAATCTCTTAATCCTAAACATCCTAGCTTGGGCCATAAAGCCACAGCAATTTTTTTCATTATTTCATTGTCACATAACTTTTTATTTTTCTTTTGATGTAGCCATATAGAAATAAGGTGCAATTTTCAATGCCATCATTTTGGATTATGCTCAGTTGTTAAAGGGCTTGTCCGGGACTTTAACATTGATGGCCCATTATTGTCTGATCGTGGGGGTGCAACATCCGGCATTTACATATTACACAGGGAAAAATGGAGTACGAGTCCAATATCATAAAAAATGACAAGATTTATTAAACATGTAGTACTAACAAATTACATACATATATGGCAAAAATGAAGGATCAGATAATGTCTGCTGCTTATTAGTCCTACAGATTACAATATAAAGTGCTTAGTGCTTATAATGGATATGGGCCATACTTAAGGGATAAAGAGGTAAAGAGAGATCCTAACAGGTGCGCATCCTGAAATAAATCCCACTATCCCATGCAATAGTGCTTACCCATATTGAACTCCACCAGGACAACAAGCAGCACTGCCACCGACGCGCGTTTCGCCTCTTTCTCAAGGTGCCGTGATGTGTTGTGTAAGGGACCGGGTTATATATCCTGTTACCAGGTGCTCAATCATGCGGCACGTGTGTCTGGTGTCCTGCCCCGGAAGCTGCATCACCACCGGCGACAGCGTGGCGCCGCGCATCAGAAGACGTCACTGTGACGTCACTGACCCGCAAGTGTCACTGGTGCGCCTCAGCAATGCTCCACGGGCACGCACCTCAGACATGCGCACTAGAGCCACAGTCTAAGCAATACATCTAAGGAGGGGGAAATGGATCCTAAGAATGGTGGCTGTGCAAAATGAATACGTGTGTGAACGAATGCTAAAATATTACATGAATACAATCTAATGACATCGATATCATTATTAGTAAATGTGAACCATTAGTGATTGATAAAATATGAATCCATTATAATAAACATTTATGTGATTACACTATCCACTATGTCATCTTTTTATATATAAAAGAGTGCATGTGAAGTACTTCAAAGAAGTACACACATAATAAAACAAGAAATATGTGACATATATATGTAAATAATATGATACACCAACGTGAATATAAATATTATTTATCTTCTTTTCTTTTTTGTCTTTTTGTCTTCTTTTTTCCTTTTTTATTGACTTATAGTCCCATTCACCCAACTTGATATGTGTTCTTGAGCCAAGGATATAACACTTGGGGTCCCTCCAGATCTTCCCCACTCAAACGTCCTAGAAATTACAGTGTCCAATTAGAGATAACTGAATAGGGAAACAAACCAATACAATAAACATACATACATATATGAATAAAAAACACAAAATACTAATATCACAACACAAAATTTACAAATATGAGCTGAAACTCAACTGCTCATTGAGTCCAGCCGGTGTGATGGTATCAAGAACCGTAATCCACAGGCATTCCCTTTGAGCTAAAACACGTTTCGTGTCACCCCCTCTTATTCCCGCACGGATCCTGTCGATACCCCACGCTTGTAATCCATTCGGATCACATTTGTGTTTCAACCAAAAATGTCTCGGAATAGATTTGAGAACATTAATATCCTCCACTTCACGGGCGGCCATTATATCTCTCACATGTTCTCTTATGCGGACACGTAGTTCACGTGTAGTTAATCCAACATATATTAGCCCACACGGGCAAACTGCATAATAAACCACATATGTGGTATTACATGTGATATAACCTCTGATTTTAAATTCTCGACGGCCATCCGATGAAGTGAACGATAATGATCTCCGAAGATTCCTACATGCTAGGCACCCACCACATGGAAAAAATCCATTTCTGGGTGTGCCAGCCTGAAAGAAATCTATGCTTTTAGTGGTATAATGACTTCTAACTAACATATTCTTAAGGGTGTTACACCTCCGCGCAGTCATAAGGGGGCGTTCAGAAAGGCACTCACGTAGAATTGGATCAGTCCTCAGAACCGCCCAATGTCGATTCAAAATGGATCTCATCAGGTACCATTTATGATTGTACATTGATATATATCTTACGTTGGTTCATATTATTCACATATATATGTCACATATTTCTTGTTTTATTATGTGTGTACTTCTTTGAAGTACTTCACATGCACTCTTTTATATATAAAAAGATGACATAGTGGATAGTGTAATCACATAAATGTTTATTATAATGTATTAATATTTTATCAATCACTAATGGTTCACATTTACTAATAATGATATAGATGTCATTAGATTGTATTCATGTAATATTTTAGTATTCGTTCACACACGTATTCATTTTGCACAGCCACCATTCTTAGGATCCATTTCCCCCTCCTTAGATGTATTGCTTAGACTGTGGCTCTAGTGCGCATGTCTGCGGTGCGTGCCTGTGGAGCATTGCTGAGGAGCACCAGTGACGCTTGCTGGTCAGTGACGTCACAGTGACGTCTTCTGATGCGCGGCGCCACGCTGTCGCCGGTGGTGATGCATCTTCTGGGGCAGGACACCGGACACACGTGCCGCATGATTGAGCACCTGGTAACAGGATATATAACCCGGTCCCTTACACAACACATCACGGCACCTTGAGAAAGAGGCGAAACGCGCGTCGGTGGCGGCGCTGCTTGTTGTCCTGGTGGAGTTTAATATGGGTAAGCACTATTGCATGGGATAGTGGGATTTATTTCAGGATGCGCACCTGTTAGGATCTCTCTTTACCTCTTTATCCCTTAAGTATGGCCCATATCCATCATAAGCACTAAGCACTTTATATTGTAATCTGTAGGACTAATAAGCAGCGGACATTATCTGATCCTTCATTTTTGTCATATATGTATGTAATTTTTTAGTACTACATGTTTAATAAATCTTGTCATTTTTTATGATATTGGACTCGTACTCCATTTTTCCCTGTGTAATATGTTATGCTGGAGTGTCCACTCTTCATTCCCATTGAGTCGGCACTATAAATTGGGCGACTCTATTGGGATATATATTTGGTTCCGTATGGTGTTGTTTTATATACCTGGCATTTACAGTACACTAATCACCCGTTCCCGAATTCAGCGCCGACGCAACTTCTCAGTTATGGAGCTGCACAGCTCTGTTGACGGAATAGTGACTGTGGCTGGGTACTGCCCATTCACTCCTTATCATTTCAATAAGGGGTATGGGTGCAATCCTTGACTGCGGCTACCATACACTCGATGGAACTGTGCTGTGCAGCTCTGTAACTGAGCAGTTCCGGCTGATACCTGGAAAAGCTGATCAACGGGAGCCTTGGGTGTTGCAACCCCACCAATCAAACATTGATGACAAGTGATGAGCAGATGTGCTTGGATAAGGTGTTATCCGACCATGCTCATACGCTAACCGAGCGTCTTCAGCATACTCGAAAATATGCTTGAGTCCCCGCTCCTGCATGTCCGGCAGCTTTTAGACAGCCACAACACATGCAGGGATCGCCTAAAACACAAGCTACCCCTGCATGTGTTGCGATTGTTGAACAACAGCAAGACATGCAGCCGCTGGGACTTAAACACATTTTCCAGCACGCCGAAGTCACTTTGTCAGCACCAGAGCATGGTCAGATAACTTCGAGCACATTCGCTCATCACTATTGATTACCTATCCTAAGGATAGCCATAAATGTTTAAATCCAGGAAAATGCTTTAACTTATTTTGAGTTTAATAGAAGAAAAACAATTGCTTATTTTTTTATTGACCTTTACATTTTGTGGCTTTGTCTTAATTTCTGCTGATCAATACAATTATGATGATGACAAATGTATTGCTAGTTAATAAAATCCTTTTGTGTCACCATATTCTAAGAACCAGCAATTCCTCTTGGTAATTGTGAGAGCTACTTTGGGATAGAAATGAAAAAGTGATGGAAATTGAAGTCTTCTATATCATTTTTCTCATTTTTTATAACTGCATGATATCCCAGGTCCACAAAGTCACCATATAAGAAATCCAGAACCCAACAATGTGCTTTGACAGCTCCTTTCGCTTCTTTACCCAACCTTGTCTAATGCGCATGACGCCATCACTTATCCTGCTGCTTCCCCCTCCGCTCCAGTCCTGCACAGTTCCGTGACCTTGGCTTAGTCGAGGACATTTTGCTTTTGTTTGATGCTGGATTATAGGGATTTGTAGGCAATTGGATGAGATATTATGAGATTTTTATGGCAGTAACTGAATTAACTAATAAAAGTTTAACGTACTGACCAATATTACATGGAGTGAGGAAGTGTGATAGACTGGCTTCATGATAAGATGCCAGTCCCTACTGTATTCAACATTATTCTTTTACAAATGGATTCAATTAAGAGACTTTTGTGAACTGATGAAGAGAATATGTTATTGTCAGCAGCGCACGTTATTTCACATAATGGAACTTTGAACTTTCACTCGTATTCATCGTGTTATACATTGTGATTATTGGAGATTGCCTTGGTAGAAACATGCCATTGTGACTCGTTACTAATCACAACTCTTTGACTTTAGAACATGCAGTGTCCGAAACTAAAAGCAGTAAAGTTCTTATTTGGTCACTTTTGTTTCAACAAACTTTTCAAAAATTAATAGTTCAAGTGTATATAAGAAACCTTGCAATATATTTTATCGGAAAAATATGCTTCCTGCTCCACTTAAGAACCATTTTTTCTCCACATCTCTTGCCTCCTACACTAAAAATTCACTGTGAAAATCCATCAAATCCGTTTTGGTTTATACAAAATGGACTGCCACCTTACTGAGGGATCACATTACATCTGTCTATTGAAGTTTATTGAGAGGGAAATGGAGGAAGAGCACTCTTCACAGTAAGAGGCCAGAGAGATGCTTTTGTTGCTTCTAGTTAGTGACCAGCAATATCTATCATCAATGCTTAATTCACAGCTACATTGCACAGTGCTGCTGTATAATGTCCTCCATGCTGCTATCACTTCAGAACATGAGAAGACATAAGAGCAGTAATACACAAAAAGAGAAAAACAGCAGAACGGCACTAAGCAAATTCTGCTCACTGGTGGAGATGTGGACACCTGTATTCCGGACACCTGGGTGATTTTCAAAGCGGTTGAGCTCGTGCTTGCACGAAACCACACGTAGTAGCAAAGCAATATCCAGAAGGAAAAAATGCAGCACTCTTCAACTCCATTAAAAAACCATAGTCCTTTATTAAATCATTTGGACAAGGTTAAAATCGGGCTAGATACGTGAACAAAATGCAGTGAAAAGAACAGGACTACAGCTGTTTCGCGTTATCCACGGACCTGTGGAGGCATGTATTCTTCTTGGCTATGATTTCTTCTTATAATGATACTAGATGTGTATCCTGTGTATTTCATATAATACTGACTATATCTTATATGCAAATAAAGTTCGCGGAGCCTCATTTAAGAGTCTCAAACACGGGACTATCGAGATCTTCCTCCAGGGAAGGACCCAGCCAAGGGGTGGCTCCTTTCGGAAACCACCATTACCACCATATTAAGTGGCCCTTTAAGTCAATATCCAGCTCTTTACAAGTTTACAGATATGACAAGGGAAATACCAAGGCCAGGTATCCATCCACAGACAGCTGTTTCGGGGTGTTGCCCCTCATCAGTGTGGAGTAGGATTCTGGCTAGGTGGGAGCAAAGCCTAATAGACCAACATCACAAAACAATCACTGACCTCAGGGAGACCAGTCAAAGAAAACACTGCGGCAGCCGGCAAAGGCGCTCAATCAGTGAAATCCTAGGTGCATTGCTCCCTGGGAAATACGAATATGCAAATAAAGTCCGTGGAGCCTCATTTAAGAGTCTCAGACACGGGACTAGCAAGATCTTCCTCCAGGGAAGGACCCAGGTAAGGCTACTTTCACACATCAGGTTTTCGGCGTCAGGCGCGATCCGGCATCGTGCCGGAATGCCGGATCCGGCAAATGTTTTGTAAAACCTGAAGTGCCGGATCCGGTTTTCTGCCGGATCCATCTTGTTCTTGACAGACAAAACCGGATCCGTCTCATCCGGTTCATCCGTTTTTCTATCCGTTTTTCTATCCGTTTTTCGACGGATTACGCCGGATCCGGTTTTTAAAATTGACCCTTGTGGCCTTCTGAACGGGATTGGCTACTGGAAAACTAGATATAGCATGTTCCTACAGCCCTTCTTTGACAGGTTGTAGAGAAGAAAGTGCAGGTTGGAGAGAAGAGCAAGTTAATGGCGAAGATGGATGTTGTCATTGGAAATATTACCACTAGAAGTTCTGTGACGGTTTCAGGGACAATTTTCCACTATACTTTATGTCACCTCAAGGCAGAGTACACTGGGATGACAGAGTGTGAAAGATTTGTGCCCTAAACTTGTGTACCTTCTGGACCAACAGTATATACCTCTGCCAACCAAAGTTGGCTATCTTGTCATGGTCTTACTATTTTTACCTTTAGGCCACAGGTGTGTACCTGGTTGTGTTTTATGCAAAGTATTTCACCTTTTAACAAAAGTTGTGTACATTGTTAGGAAATCACCAACAATAAACACAACTTTTTAGGTGAAATACTTTGCTTCAAACACAACCAGGAACACAACTGTGGCAAAAAGCTAAAATTTACCCACAGTTATATACCTGGTTTTGAATACCTTATTACCTTTGAAATACCCTGTATTTAACCTATTTTTAAAACATAGTTCGCCGCAGAAAGAAATGACAGACAACCATTGTGAAACGATAATTTAACTTTTATTTAAATTTTTTTTTTTTGTAAAATGTTTTTAAAGTGCAAAAAACTTTTTTAATAAAGGTTTTAAACCCAATGGGCATTTTTATTACAAAAAACACACATTACAAATCTGTGTACTGTGGGGTGGAAATACTGCTGGAGGGGCTGCGGGACACTTCGACACTGGGTGTGTGGAGAGAGGACTGGGATCGTGGTGGGGAAGGAACAGTTAGAGGTGAAGGTGTGGAAAAAGCTACAGAATGGGTGGACATGTGGGAGGCAGAAGAGGTGGTGGGCGGTGGAGTGGAGGGTTGGGCAGGGACTGTAGGAGCAGATGATGTTGATGGAAAGTTGTATGGGGAAGGAGTTTGGTATGGGGAAGGAGTTTGGTACGGGGAAGGAGTTTGGTACGGGGCAGGTTGCTGGAAGTGGGGAGATGTCTGGTACTGGGGAGGTTGCTGGTACTGGTGAGGTTGCTGGTATGTAATAGGAGGGGGAGGATGGAAAGTGGCTGGAGGGGGTGCAGATGTAATAGGAGGGGGAGGATGGAAAGTGGCTGGAGGGGGTGCAGATGTAATAGGAGGGGGAGGATGGAAAGTGGCTGGAGGGGGTGCAGGTGGAGGAACTACAGTGGTGGGAGGTGGAGGTTGGGAGGTAACCTGCTGTAGAGCACCGTGGCACGAATGCATTACATGCATCTGCTGGGTAGGAGATAGTGTTGCCATGCGCTCCACAACAGACCTGAAAAAGGTGTGGTTTGGCGAAGATCTTGCTTCTGAATGCATGGTTTGCAGAAGTGTCTTCACCTCCAGAATGCTGGAGTTGATCTGCTGAAAGCCTGCGGAGATTTGCTCTGACAAGACTTTGAGACAGTTCTGGAAAGATGCATTCAGATGCAAGAACTCTTGCGCATAACTCTTTTCCTGACCCCTCTGCCGCTGCCGCCCAGTACCCGCAGGTGTACTAGAGGTGGCAGGGGCAGAAGGGTGGGGTAAAGGGAAAGCGATCTCCTCACCAGCAGCTTCATGTAATGTAGGCGGCCACGATGCTCCTGTGCTGGTGGATGGGACAGATGGGTCGAATGTGTGGGAAGGCTGGGAAGGTGCAGATGTACTGGGGCGGTCGAAGTGTCCCTCGGTGCCGGTCTCCTCAGGGATCGCCTCAGAAGGGTCCAATCGTGCAGGCTCCCGAGTGCTGCTCACCGTGCTGTGTAATAAAGAAAAAAAAAAAACAATTAAAATACTGACATGGTATGGCCCTGGCTGAAAAAAAAAAGTTACATCTAACATTTTTTTCACATGTGGTGTGTAATATTTACCTTCTGGTGAGCATTGTTTCCCGGAGGAACGACAGGGCTTGTGCGTACTTGTACTTGCTCCTGCGTCCTCCAGATCCACTCGGGGCCCGCATCTCTTTATTGAACTCCTTCTTGAAACGATCCCTCACAGACCGCCACCGATTCACAATTCTGTTCCCTGAAACGAGAAAGGAGTGGTTAGTATACAACATCAGTGTTTCCCAAACTCCAGTCCTCATGGTCCCCAGGGGTCATGTTTTCAGGATTTCCATAGTAAATAGAAATCCTGAACACATGATCCGTGGGGACCACGAGGACTGGAGTTCGGGAAACACTGGTTTACATCAAGCAACCGGTACTCTATATACTTACGCTCTTTAATCTGGGCCCGAGCTTCGAGGTCCTCCCAGCGGCCCACAAGGAGAGAACAGATTTCCTCCCAGAGTCGTCGGGTAACGATCAGGTCAGCGTGGCGGCGGTCAGCCATATTCCAGAGCGGCTCCCTTTCTCTGACGAGATCGATGAGGCGGTCCACATCAATCCCTCCATCCTCACCGTCAGAGTCGGGAGCACGCTGTGAAGGCTGTTAAAGAAAAAGACAAAAATAACATAATTAGCCTCCACAAAAGAAATGAAATAAAAAGTGCAAAAAAAAAAGCAAAAATATTTATACTTACACGCTGGTGACCGCCGCGTTGCTGTCGCCGACGACCCTGGGAGGCACTGCGAGGACCTCTTGGCCGAGCACCAGATTGGGAAGACTAGAGAAGAAAACAAAAAATGTTATGTCTTTGGATGTAGGCATTTGTTTGCTGTGTGTGGTCTGCAGAACATTGTTTTCTATGTGTTGTGTGTAGTGTGATGTTGTGTTTCTGCGTTTGATGCAAAAAACTTACCAATTGTGAGCCCACTCCAGGTGTCTGTCCACTCCTTCCTTCTTCTTCTGGGAGCTCCTCTTCATCTTGTGATTCCTGTTTTGAAATAAAAGTCAATGAATAGACATATATTACAGAGATGATGGATTTTGGAAATAAAAACTTACCGTCAAAGGCTGACGATGCGAGGGAGGGCTCCCAGAAGAAGATGTGCTGTCCTGTTGATGGCCAGACTCCATGGCTGTGGGTATTGCTGCTGCTGTTGCTGCTGCCAGTGATGCCATTTCTGCTGCTGCTGCTGCTGCATCTCTTTGGCGGCTGTTGAATAAAGAGAAACAAAGGGCCAATGAATATCTTGATATTCCATGGCCCTAGTTTGGAGGAATGGGGGATTTGATAATTACCGTCTCTCATCTGCTGCTGGACTCCCCTCCTCAGCATGTTCCATTTGCTGCTCCATTTGGGGTGGTGCTGATGGTGCTGCTGCTGCAGATGTCTGCTGCCTTCTCCTGCTCCTGGTTCTTGGCTTGGGTGGCATGTTGGGTGTGGCTGAGGGTCCCATTGTCTTGCTTTTATATATCTCCTGTGGGCAGAGCTACTGAGCATGCTCTGACCAAAAAACCGGATCCGGCGCATTGCGGCGCTCATAGGCTTTCATTGTGTGAAAAAGCCGGACGCGCCGGATCCGGCGTGTCCGGCTTTTTCGCCGGAGACAAAAAACGTTACAGTAGACGTTTTTTCCAGACGCCGGATCGCGACACATTGCCGGATCCAGCGAAAACCGGATGAAACGCATGGCCATCCGGCGCGATCCGGCGCAAATGCAAGTCAATGGGGGGGAAACCGGATCCGGCATTGCATTTCGCCGGATCCGGTTTCTGTCAAAAGCGCCGGATCGCGCCTGACGGCGAAAACCTGATGTGTGAAAGAGGCCTAAGGGGTGGCTTCTTTCGGAAACCACCATTACCACCTTATTAAGTGGCCCTTTAAGTCAATATCCAGCTCTTTACAAGTTTACAGATATGACAAGGGAAATACTAAGGCCAGGTATCCATCCACAGACAGCTGTTTTGGGGTGTTGCCCCTCATCAGTGTGGATAGGATTCAGGCTAGGTGGGAGTAATGCCTAGTAGACTAACATCACGAAACAATCACTGACCTCAGGGAGACCAGTCAAGGAAAACACTGCGGCAGCCGGCAAAGGTGCTCAATCAGTGAAATCCTAGGTGCATTGCTCCCTGGGAAATACAAATATGCAAATAAAGTCCGTGGAGCCTCATTTAAGAGTCTCAAACACGGGACTAGCCAGATCTTCCTCCAGGGAAGGACCCAGCCAAGGGGTGGCTCCTTTCGGAAACCACCATTACCACCATATTAAGTGGCTTTTTAAGTCAATATCCAGCTCTTTACAAGTTTACAGATATGACGTGGGATATGACTATATCTTGTTATGTTACTTTCTATGACCATCATGTTTTTTGTTTATGACCAATGTTTATTTTTGTTAACATTATACAGATATCCCTTGAGAAAGGCCTGAAATGGCCGAAACATTGGCTTTTTGAATTTATCTGTTTTTCACTTGGGTCATTGAATAAAAATATTGCATGTTTGGGTGCCAAAGTATCTTTTCAATCCACCAAAAAATGTTTGCAGTAGAGAGAAATCTTTCTCCTGGTACCCTTTTCCCTCATCAAAACCAGTATGAACATCACCATTCTTGACAGTCTTGATGAATCAGAGCCTGTGTTAGCACTGAGAGCATTTTAAAGGCACTTTTCTGTTATTTTTAACCATTTGGAGTCTCTTGCTGCCTTTTATAAGCTTAGAAAGCATGGATGTAGTAAACTTACAAACCTGAAAACTAACGAAAGAGAGAATACATAACCCAGAAAACAGATGGAAAAGAGCCAAACTTTATATTTTTTTACATTTTCATATATATTTTAGATCAATAACTTGAACTCAAAGACCAAAAGGTTTCAGTTAAAAATAGAAGTGGCTAATCTTTGTGTGTTTGACATTTGAGGAGATACCTAGCAATAAGTCCTTGTGGCAAAGCAAAGAGGGTTAACTGATTCAGCTCTGGCGCTGCACAACTCTCTTTGTAAAGGCAAAGTATTTATAAAAAGGGGTTTCCATTAGAGATGAGAGAATATTGTAAAATTCTTAGGCACATTTTCTGCAATTTGGCTAGGAAGAATGATTTGCATCAAAAATATTCAATGCCAAATGAATGAATCCTGATTGCTATAAACAATATATATTTTTTATGATCTGAGGTTTCCAGACACCAAAACGTGATAAAAGGATGGGATAGTAATGGGTTCAAGAACAGTAAAATATCATACTCACCTCGCAACTCACCTGTCTCTATTGCCTCAGCTCACCACTGCTCATCCACAAGCTTCCTAAGACTGGTCTCGTCTCCACTCTTCTTGTGCCTGCTAGACCATAATGCATATTTTAATTTTATGACATCAAAATGTGCCAAGCCGGCACTGGGGACACTGTCGAAATGAAGGCTATCCTTAGCATAGGCCATCAATATCTGATCCGTGAGAGTGCAACATTCGGCACATCCGCTGATCAGCTGTTACTGGTTCTTGGGTGCTGCCGGACCAAACAGCTCTTTCATTTCTATAGGTGCCACACTGAGGGACACTACTGATCCCCACTGTTCAAATGATTAAGGGATCTGTGTTTTCTGAGTTAGCATCTAAGAACTTACTACCACTGTCAGTAACAGCTTATTTGGTGGGGGTGCCGAGTGTTGCACTATCAACAATCAGATATTGAAGGCCTATGATAATGATATAGTGGACAACCTCTTCCAGGCATACCACTGACAAGACGTACTTTTTTGAAGTGCAGAAAACTGCGGCCAGACTTTGGTAATAGCATATCTACATAAAAACATCAGGTGTTTGCATGAAACTTACCAAATGAATTGATGATCAAATCAATTTACTGCTAATCGAATTTGTATTGAATTCTTAGATATTTGATGAACTTGGCAAATTCAAACAATTTGTGATTTACTTCATGTGAATCACCTAAAATGACCACCGCCATTTAACTAATTACAAATGACGGCATCAGTCAGAAAGGAATCACATGATCTCGGGTGGTTTTCTGTATAATGCCTTGCAGCTGCTACATAAAATGGTATAGCACAGCCAATCAGGAAGGACTACCATACAGTCATATGTAAAAGTTTGGGCACCCCTATTAATGTTAACCTTTTTTCTTTATAACAATTTTGTTTTTTGCAACAGGTATTTCAGTTTCATATATCTAATAACTGATGGACTCAGTTATATTTCTGGATTCAAATGAGGTTTATTGTACTAACAGAAAATGTGCAATCTGCATTTAAACAAAATTTGACCTGTGCAAAAGTATGGGCACCCTTATCATTTTCTTGATTTGATCACTCCTAACTACTTTTTACTGACTTCCTGAAGCACTAAATTGGTTTTGTAACCTCATTGAGCTTTGAACTTCATAGCTAGGTGTATCAAATCATGAGAAAAGGTATTTAAGGTGGCCACTTGCAAGTAGTTCTCCTATTTGATTCTCCTATGAAGAGTGGCATCATGGGCTCCTCAAAACAACTCTCAAATGATCTGAAAACAAAGATTATTCGACATAGCTTTTCAGGGGAAGGATACAAAAAGTTGTCTCAGAGATTTAACCTGTCAGTTTCCACTGTGAGGAACATAGTAAGGAAATGGAAGAACACAGGTACAGTTCTTGTTAAGCCCAGAAGTGGCAGGCCAAGAAAAATATCAGAAAGGCAGAGAAGAAGAATGGTGAGAACAGTCAAGGACAATCCACAGACCACCTCCAAAGACCTGCAGCATCATCTTGCCGCAGATGGTGTCACTGTGCATCGGTCAACAATACACCGCACTTTGCACAAGGAGAAGCTGTATGGGAGAGTGATGCGAAAGAAGCCGTTTCTGCAAGCACGCCACAAACAGAGTCGCCTGAGGTATGCAAAAGCACATTTGGACAAGCCAGTTACATTTTGGAAGAAGGTCCTGTGGACTGATGAAACAAAGATTGAGTTGTTTGGTCATACAAAAAGGCGTTATGCATGTGCTGTATTGTTGACCGATGCACAGTGACACCATCTGCAGCAAGATGATGCTGCAGGTCTTTGGAGGTGGTCTGTGGATTGTCCTTGACTGTTCTCACCATTCTTCTTCTCTGCCTTTCTGATATTTTTCTTGGCCTGCCACTTCTGGGCTTAACAAGAACTGTACCTGTGTTCTTCCATTTCCTTACTATGTTCCTCACAGTGGAAACTGACAGGTTAAATCTCTGAGACAACTTTTTGTATCCTTCCCCTGAAAAGCTATGTCGAATAATCTTTGTTTTCAGATCATTTGAGAGTTGTTTTGAGGAGCCCATGATGCCACTCTTCAAAGGAGAATCAAATAGGAGAACTACTTGTAAGTGGCCACTTTAAATACCTTTTCTCATGATTTGATACACCTGGCTATGAAGTTCAAAGCTCAATGAGGTTACAAAACCAATTTAGTGCTTCAGGAAGTCAGTAAAAAGTAGTTAGGAGTGTTCAAATCAAGAAAATGATAATGGTGCCCATACTTTTGCACAGGTCAAATTTTGTTTAAATGCAGATTGCACATTTTCTGTTAGTGCAATAAACCTCATTTGAATCCAGAAATATAACTGAGTCCATCAGTTATTAGATATATGAAACTGAAATAGCTGTTGCAAAAACCAAAATTGTTATAAAGAAAAAAGGTTAACATTAATAGGGGTGCCCAAACTTTTACATATGACTGTAAGTCACATAAAAGCCTAGGCAGGGAATGCACCAGCTATCTTCTAGTGAATCTGGACATTGAGAGATTGTAATAACTTACAGCTTCATTATAGAGATAATGGAGAGAGAGCATTAAAACCCGAATAAATTGCACAGATAGTTTGTGACAGCAATGCCGTGAAGAAGATTAGTGTGTGACGAAAAGAGAATAGTCATTTGTTTCTTCACCTTGAAAAAGACGCCAGTCCAGAGCTTAAACTCGTTGGTGTGAATAAAAACCTTTATTGTATACCATTGAAGCTTCTTCATTCCCGCAAGCACAGTCCAGGTACTGTGATATTTCCACTAAAGTGAGTTGCTATCTGGAAAAAGTTGTTCTCCAGCCATGGGGTGTCAAAACTGAGGATTCTAAGGCTCTTATACTCTATGTATTGTGTCCTAACACAACCTCCCCAGGTGTGCACTACCATCTCTTTAACCCTCACTACTGTTTGTTTACCCTCGCTACTATTTTTCTTGTGGCATTGACCTATTGTGCACTTCTGTCCCAACCAGACCTCAGAAAAGAGAATATTGTGATACACCTTTTTGAAGTATGAAAATGTTGCAAATCGAGATTCTTTGGAAAATTCAGTGAAGATTGTGAACTCAAATATCAAAAGATTTGCTTTTATCAATTGCCCAAATCTTCCTTTTCCTCACTTCAGGAGAAACTTTGACATTAGATTGTCAGTCTGTTTCCAAAACTTGTATGTTTGTTCTACATTGATGTTCACTGAATACAGACTTTACCCATAAATTGAGAACTTTGAGAATGAAAGATCGGTCCAGGACGATGAACCACCTTTGCCTACAAAGTTGGTTGTATTCATGCGTGCTATTAATTTATGAAATAAGAATGAAACCAATGGTTACATTTTCAGAGCAAAATTTTGTTAGTTTGTAAGGGTCAATAAAAAGAGAACATCTAAGCACTCAAATTGGATAAGTTGCTAGCTTACTGTTCTGCTGCTGTCAAGAAGAGCATTCATTAAATTACAGTACATCTTTGTATATTCTCCGAAAAGGGAACATCACTGGGATTCCATGCAATTATTTCTGTATAAGTTTCCACTGGGTTTGCGAGGCAATTCATAGCTACCATCCGTAATATCAATCCTCATGCTGACATTGTATTTTGAGCTCTAATCCTTAAATAACATAGATCTAGTTAGATACTCCACTAGGCAGTGATATCCAACTGCTACAAATTAAAGACCTACATAAGTATGGAAAATTTATATTTTCATCACAATTTCAACACCTTTCACATCCTGCTGTGCATATTTTTTATGTCTTATTACGATATAAGTTATGCAGCTAATCTCCTGGAAATGGAGATAGTGATGGCTCAAGTTTGCTTTTTGTACAAGATAATTTTCTTCAAGTACATCGATAGACTCACACTCCAGGAATGACAAGAACCCACTTGATCGACCTTCTCACTCGATCTTTTGCTTTCATTCTGATATTTTCTTAATCCTTTTCTTAATCCTTGATGTAATGAGATATTTCCAATTGATTTACTGGAATTAATATTTCCTATCACTTTCCATCAAAAGAGAGCTTACAAGCATTTTTATAAAACCTGATGTAATGTTATACTTTTTGACTTTTAGGCCTCTTTCACACATCAGGTTTTCGCCGTCAGGCGTGATCCGGCGCTTTTGACAGAAACCGGATCCGGCGAAATGCAATGCCGGATCCGGTTTCCCCCCCATTGACTTGCATTTGTGCCGGATCGCGCCGGATGGCCATGCGTTTCATCCGGTTTTCGCCGGATCCGGCAATGTGTCGCGATCCGGCGTCTGGAAAAAACGGCTACTGTAACGTTTTTTGTCTCCGGCGAAAAAGCCGGACCCGCCGGATCCGGCGCATCCGGCTTTTTCACACAATGAAAGCCTATGAGTGCCGCAATGCGCCTGATCCGGCGAAAGCCGGATCCGGTGGCCGGATCCGTTTTTTTTGGTCTGAGCATGCTCAGTAGCTCTGCCCACAAGACATATATAAAAGCAAGACAGTGGGACCCACAGCCACACCCAACATGCCACCCAAGAAAGCAACCAAGCGCAGCAGGAGATGGCAGGAGACCACTGCAGCACCATCAGCACCACCACCACCCCAAATGGAGAAGCAAATGGAACATGCTGAGGAGGGGAGTCCAGCAGCAGATGAGAGACGGTAATTATCAAATCCCCCATTCCTCCAAACTAGGGCCATGGAATATCAAGATATTCATTGGCCCTTTGTTTCTCTTTATTCAACAGCCGCCCAAGAGATGCAGCAGCAGCAGCAGCAGAAATGGCATCACTGGCAGCAGCAACAGCAGCAGCAATACCCACAGCCATGGAGTCTGGCCATCAACAGGACAGCACATCTTCTTTTGGGAGCCCTCCCTCGCATCGTCAGCATTTGACGGTAAGTTTTTATTTCCAAAATCCATCATCTCTGTAATATATGTCTATTCATTGCCTTTTATTTCAAAACAGGAATCACAAGATGAAGAGGAGCTCCCAGAAGAAGAAGGAAGGGGTGGACAGACACCTGGAGTGGGCTCACAATTGGTAAGTTTTTTGCATCAAACGCAGAAACACAACATCACACTACACACAACACATAGAAAACAATGTTCTGCAGACCACACACAGCAAACAAATGCCTACATCCAAAGACATAACTTTTTTGTTTTCTTCTCTAGTCTTCCCAATCTGGTGCTCGGCCAAGAGGTCCTCACAGTGCCTCCCAGGGTCGTCGGCGACAGCAACGCGGTGGTCACCAGCGTGTAAGTATAAATATTTTTGCTTTGTTTTTTTGCACTTTTTATTTCATTTCTTTTGTGGAGGCTAATTATGTTATTTTTGTCTTTTTCTTTAACAGCCTTCACAGCGTGCTCCCGACTCTGACGGTGAGGATGGAGGACTCGATGTGGACCACCTCATCGATCTCGTCAGAGAAAGGGAGCCGCTCTGGAATATGGCTGACCGCCGCCACGCTGACCTTATCGTTACCCGACGACTCTGGGAGGAAATCTGTTTGCTCCTTGTGGGCCGCTGGGAGGACCTCGATGTTCGGGCCCAGATTAAAGAGCGTAAGTATATACAGTACCGGTTGCTTGATGTAAACCAGTGTTTCCCGAACTCCAGTCCTTGTGGTCCCCACGGATCATGTGTTCAGGATTTCTATTTACTATGGAAATCCTGAAAACATGACCCCTGGGGACCATGAGGACTGGAGTTTGGGAAACACTGATGTTGTATACTAACCACTCCTTTCTCGTTTCAGGGAACAGAATTGTGAATCGGTGGCGGTCTGTGAGGGATCGTTTCAAGAAGGAGTTCAATAAAGAGATGCGGGCCCCGAGTGGATCTGGAGGATGCAGGAGCAAGTACAAGTACGCACAAGCCCTGTCGCTCCTCCGGGAAACAATGGTCAATAGTAGGTAAATATTACACACCACATGTGAAAAAAAATGTTAGATGTAACTTTTTTTTTTCAGCCAGGGCCATACCATGTCAGTATTTTAATTGTTTTTTTTTCTCTTTATTCCACAGCACGGTGAGCAGCACTCGGGAGCCTGCACGATTGGACCCTTCTGAGGCGATCCCTGAGGAGACCGGCACCGAGGGACACTTCGACCGCCCCGGTACATCTGCACCTTCCCAGCCTTCCCACACATTCGACCCATCTGTCCCATCCACCAGCACAGGAGCATCGTGGCCGCCTACATTACATGAAGCTGCTGGTGAGGAGATCGCTTTCCCTTTACCCCACCCTTCTGCCCCTGCCACCTCTAGTACACCTGCGGGTACTGGGCGGCAGCGGCAGAGGGGTCAGGAAAAGAGTTATGCGCAAGAGTTCTTGCATCTGAATGCATCTTTCCAGAACTGTCTCAAAGTCTTGTCAGAGCAAATCTCCGCAGGCTTTCAGCAGATCAACTCCAGCATTCTGGAGGTGAAGACACTTCTGCAAACCATGCATTCAGAAGCAAGATCTTCGCCAAACCACTCCTTTTTCAGGTCTGTTGTGGAGCGCATGGCAACACTATCTCCTACCCAGCAGATGCATGTAAAGCATTCGTGCCACGGTGCTCTACAGCAGGTTACCTCCCAACCTCCACCTCCCACCACTGTAGTTCCTCCACCTGCACCCCCTCCAGCCACTTTCCATCCTCCCCCTCCTATTACATCTGCACCCCCTCCAGCCACTTTCCATCCTCCCCCTCCTATTACATCTGCACCCCCTCCAGCCACTTTCCATCCTCCCCCTCCTTTTACATACCAGCAACCTCACCAGTACCAGCAACCTCCCCAGTACCAGACATCTCCCCACTTCCAGCAACCTGCCCCGTACCAAACTCCTTCCCCGTACCAAACTCTTTCCCCGTACCAAACTCCTTCCCCATACAACTTTCCATCAACATCATCTGCTCCTACAGTCCCTGCCCAACCCTCCACTCCACCGCCCACCACCTCTTCTGCCTCCCACATGTCCACCCATTCTGTAGCTTTTTCCACACCTTCACCTCTAACTGTTCCTTCCCCACCACGATCCCAGTCCTCTCTCCACACACCCAGTGTCGAAGTGTCCCGCAGCCCCTCCAGCAGTATTTCCACCCCACACTACACAGATTTGTAATGTGTGTTTTTTAATAAAAATGCCCATTGGGTTTAAAACCTTTATTAAAAAAGTTTTTTGCACTTTAAAAACATTTTACAAAAAAAAAAAAAATTTTAAATAAAAGTTAAATTATCGTTTCACAATGGTTGTCTGTCATTTCTTTCTGCGGCGAACTATGTTTAAAAAAAGGTTAAATACAGGGTATTTCAAAGGTAAAAAGGTATTCAAAACCAGGTATATAACTGTGGGTAAATTTTAGCTTTTTGCCACAGTTGTGTTCCTGGTTGTGTTTGAAGCAAAGTATTTCACCTAAAAAGTTGTGTTTATTGTTGGTGATTTCCTAACAATGTACACAACTTTTGTTAAAAGGTGAAATACTTTGCATAAAACACAACCAGGTACACACCTGTGGCCTAAAGCTAAAAATAGTAAGACCATGACAAGATAGCCAACTTTGGTTGGCAAAGGTATATACTGTTGGTCCAGAAGGTACACAAGTTTGGTTAGGGCACAAATCTTTCACACTCTGTCATCCTACCAGTGTACTCTGCCTTGAGGTGACATAAAGTATAGTGCAAAATTGTCCCTCATTACTGAAACCGTCACAGAACTTCTAGTGGTAATATTTCCAATGACAACATCCATCTTCGCCAGTAACTTGCTCTTCTCTCCAACCTGCACTTTCTTCTCTACAACCTGTCAAAGAAGGGCTGTAGGAACATGCTATATATAGTTTTCCAGTAGCCAATCCCGTTCGGAAGGCCACAAGGGTCAATTTTAAAAACCGGATCCGGCGTAATCCGTCGAAAAACGGATAGAAAAACGGATGAACCGGATGAGACGGATCCGGTTTTGTCTGTCAAGAACAAGACGGATCCGGCAGAAAACCGGATCCGGCACATTAGGTTTTACAAAACATTTGCCGGATCCGGCATTCCGGCACGACGCCGGATCGCGCCTGACGCCGAAAACCTGATGTGTGAAAGTAGCCTTATTTAAAAATGGTTACAACAGGTTTAGATCATGCATTAAGTTAATAACAAGGAAATGATGGGTTACATCTTTACCATTTACATTTGCCTCTTTTTATGGAAAATGAGAAGCGAATGCTTTGATTTACTTGCATACTTTCAAGGGCATATTAAAAGAGCTAAATATGCCTATTGTGGGGATTTACTGGCTTTGACTTGCTTAAAATTATCCCTTAAGTTTTTAAGGGGATAATATTAGTGTTAGGCATGAATTAGCGTATGCCATGTTCATTTGCAACAAATCAGTGCTTAATTTATATCTAGTTAGGCATAAAAATTTCCCCTTGACAATTAATATAAAGCCTTAATTTGTCCTCCTATGTTCATTTTTAATTAGTGTGCAAGCAGCTGCAGTGGACCCTCAGGATTGAAAGGGGCACCGACTTGCTTGACAACGTTTCATAGGTGACGAGAACATATCAGGGATTTCCAGAAATCCAGTAAACTTTGGAATCACCCTAAGATCATGGTTAGAACTTTGGCACAAACAAGATGCTTAAGATTGAGGTTGTGCTAACGAGCAAAAGAAAATGCCCTATTTTAATCTTCGCGCTATGGGACCACACATTTTTATGTATGCTTTTAGTTAAGAATAAAATTACTACAATTACAGCTTCATCTTTGAGTTAAAGGGATGCTTTACTTTTCATAGTCCGACAGCAAAATAAATAAAAAAAATATATAATTAGTTACAACCTGCTGCTCCAGTGCCTCCTCCCTGTTTCTATTGACTGCAGTCTTTGTAAATGTTATGGCTTGATTTGGGTATCTGATTCGATGACCTGTTGCTCCATGGTAGGTTCCTCTGTCTGCTACCATGCTTTTTCCTTCCTGTCTAAATGCTGATTTTTCCTATTGTCTTTGTTACCCCTTCTTGGATTGCTCCTCTTCGGGTGTTTTCCAATTTCCGGTTTTGGGCTGCCTTATCACATTCTGGGTTGGGTTTTTTATGTTCACCCTTCACTACAATTCCTTGCTGGTTATACCTTTATGTGGACTTGGGTTTAGGAGTTCCAGCCCTTCAGCTAAGGGGTTTACCCTGCATTGTAAACACCATTTGAATTTCTGCTGAGAGTCTGTTTTCCTTCCCATTTCCTCTTCCTTTAATCACTATAGATATCTGGGAGGTTATTCTTGTTCCATTTATTTTTGGCTCTCTTTAGCTTTCCCTTTCTACCTTGTATAAATGTGTTAATTTTCTCACCCTAGGTTTTAATATCTTCCAGCGCATTTTCCTTTCCTCTTCTTGTCAGTGTGTTGCGACCTCCTTTCTGATTCCTGAGGAGGTGCAAGATACCTCTTGATGGCCTTTTAAGTACCCAGGTCCAAGCTGGTGTATTTGAGTTGTGCAGCTAGGGTCTTTCTAGTTTGTACAGGGACCAGTTTGGTGTGGGTGCGGTGTCTCCCTGTAGTAAGTCTTCTCTTTTTCATTAATCCATGAGTGAATGTGTGTTACGCTCAAAATAGTTACATGATTATAATAGTGGAGGCACATCTACAGTATATGCCCAGTGCAACCAATCATTGGGTTCTGTGATTTTATTAATCTACCTTAGCATAACCACTAAGTCAAGTGATTGATTGCATCAGTCACATGCTAAAGACGTGATATTAAAACTTCAGTCCTGTCTATAAAGACCATCAGGGACCAGCGTAAAAGTGGTTTTGGAGCATTAGGTGGTAAGTAATGTGGATTTTGTAATTTTTAAGGCGATCAAGTCTTTGGGCTATTTAGTTTTAAAAATGAACAACGTCTTTAAGGGTGTATTCACTAGTATGGTTGGTGCAATCACATACATACAATTAAATGCACATGTACTTGGAGTACAGGTTTAGTTCTTTCACTGTGAAGTGATAAAATAATGTTAAGCTAAATTGTACATAGACAATCATGCCATACCATACCCTTAAATAATGTCACCCTATAATACATATAATGCACTCATATTGTACAAATAAACAACCCTGGAAGCTCAACATAACAATGACATCAAGAGTGATATAAAAGACAGCCATCAGACTATCCTTGAAAAAATAAACATGTAACATCAGGTACAGTTTGGAGAAAGGCCCTATTCATTAAAGGGGCTCTCCCAGAATATAGTTAAATGGCCACTGTCACATAATTCAAACATCTTCAAACACTGCTTCAGAGATCTGTGTCTCAACTGTCAGAGGAGATGTACCATAAGCACACCCAACTCCTTGAGCCCAGGAGAATGTCCATGACATTAGTAGTGAGTAGTGTTGAGCATTCCGATACCGCAAGTATCGGGTATCGGCCGATACTTGCTGTATCGGAATTCCGATACCGACTTCCGATATTTTTTCAATATCGGAATTCGGCATCGGAATCGGAAGTTCAGTTGATTGACGGCCTGACGTCATCATGATGCGCGGTGTGTGCGCATCATGATGCGCCGTCATTTCGGGCCTTCCGGGGGTCTCTGCCGGCCTGCCGGGGGGCTGTGCCGGCCTGCCGGGGGGCTGTGTGGACTGCCCGGGGTCTGTACCGGCCTGCCGGGGGGCTGTGCCGGCCTGCCGGTGGTCTGTGCACCCTGTGGGGGTCTGTACCGGCCTGCCGGGGGGCTGTGCCGGCCTGCCGGGGGGCTGTGCTGATGTCCGGGGGTCTGTGCAAGCATCGTCCGATGGGACTACAAGTCCCATCGGGCGATGCCTGCTACCATGACAGTGATTGACACATTAGCCAATGATGGGACAGTAGTAGTCCCATCATCCGGCTAATGTGTTAAATGTTAAAAAAAAAAAAAAAAAAAAAAAAATACTACATGCATGCTACATACATACTACATGCATGCTACATATATACTACATACATACTACATACATGCTACATACATACTGCATGCTACATACATACTACATACATACTACATACATACTACATACATACTACATACATGCTACATACATACTGCATGCTACATACATACTACATACATACATACTACATACATACTACATACATGCTACATACTGCATGCTACATACATACTACATACATACTACATGCATGCTACATATATACTACATACATACTACATACATGCTACATACATACTGCATGCTACATACATACTACATACATACTACATGCATACTACATATATACTACATACATACTACATACATGCTGCATGCTACATATATACTACATGCATGCTACATACATACTACATATATACTACATGCATGCTACATACATACTACATACTACATATATACTACATACATACTACATATATACTACATACATACTGCATGCTACATACATGCTACATACATACTACATACATACTACATACATACTACATGCATGCTACATGCATGCTACATGCATGCTACATACATACTACATGCATGCTACATACATACCACATACATACTACATGCTACATACATACCACATATATACTACATACATACAATACATTCATACAATACATACATAGACATACAGTACATATAACATAGAGTAACATACTTACCAATACTTGTCACATTGTTCCCCGAAGCCATTGTCTATTCCGGGATAAATATTAACATAACAAACCACAAAAATACTCACCCACGATCCGAAGCAGTCCACGAGTGTGTCCCACGACGATCTTGGGTAGAGAACTGCAGCATCAGATGATGCTGCCGTTCTCTACGGGCTGTAGGAATCCAATGACGGAAGGTAGGTATCCTTCCGCACTGTATTCCTCCGCCACTTAAAAAAAAAAAAGTCCCTAGTCTCACTTTATGCCATTGCTGTGTGGGAATTTCCCACACAGCAATGGCATAAAGTGAGACTAGGGACTTTTTTTTTTTTAAGTGGCGGAGGAATACAGTGCGGAAGGATACCTACCTTCCGTCATTGGATTCCTGCAGCCCGTAGAGAACGGCAGCATCATCTGATGCTGCAGTTCTCTACCCAAGATCGTCGTGGGACACACTCGTGGACTGCTTCGGATCGTGGGTGAGTATTTTTGTGGTTTGTTATGTTAATATTTATCCCGGAATAGACAATGGCTTCGGGGAACAATGTGACAAGTATTGGTAAGTATGTTACTCTATGTTATATGTACTGTATGTCTATGTATGTATTGTATGAATGTATTGTATGTATGTAGTATATATGTGGTATGTATGTAGCATGTAGTATGTATGTGGTATGTATGTAGCATGCATGTAGTATGTATGTAGCATGCATGTAGCATGCATGTAGTATGTATGTAGTATATATGTAGTATGTAGTATGAATGTAGTATATATGTAGTATGTATGTAGCATGTAGTATGTAGCATGCATGTAGTATATATGTAGTATGTATGTAGTATGTATGTAGCATGCATGTAGTATATATGTAGTATGTAGCATGTAGTATGAATGTAGCATGCATGTAGTATGTAGCATGTAGTATGTATGTAGCATGTAGTATGTATGTGGTATGTATGTAGCATGCATGTAGTATGTATGTAGCATGCATGTAGTATGTATGTAGTATGTATGTAGTATGTATGTAGTATATATGTAGTATGTAGTATGAATGTAGTATATATGTAGTATGTATGTAGCATGTAGTATGTAGCATGCATGTAGTATATATGTAGTATGTATGTAGTATGTATGTAGCATGCATGTAGTATATATGTAGTATGTAGCATGTAGTATGTATGTAGCATGCATGTAGTATGTAGCATGTAGTATGTATGTAGCATGCATGTAGTATATATGTAGTATGTATGTAGTATGTATGTAGCATGCATGTAGTATGTATGTAGCATGTAGTATGTAGCATGCATGTAGTATATATGTAGTATGTAGCATGTAGTATGTAGCATGCATGTAGTATATATGTGTTATGTATGTAGCATGTAGCATGCATGTAGTATGTATGTAGTATATATGTGGTATGTATGTAGCATGCAGTATGTATGTAGCATGCATGTAGTATATATGTAGTATGTATGTTGCATGTAGTATTTATGTAGTATGAATGTAGCATGTATGTAGTATGTAGTATGAATGTAGCATGTATGTAGTATGCATGTTGTATGTATGTAGCATGTAATTTTTTTTTTTTTTTTTTTTTTACATTTAACACATTAGCCGGATGATGGGACTACTACTGTCCCATCATTGGCTAATGTGTCAATCACTGTCATGGTAGCAGGCATCGCCCGATGGGACTTGTAGTCCCATCGGACGATGCCTGCACAGACCCCCGGAGCCTGCACAGACCACCGGCAGGCCGGCACAGCCCCCCGGCAGGCCGGCACAGCCCCCCGGAGCCTGCACAGCCCCCCGGCAGGCCGGCACAGCCCCCCGGCAGGCCGGCACAGCCCCCCGGAGCCTGCACAGACCACCGGCAGGCCGGCACAGACCACCGGAGCCTGCACAGACCCCCTGGCAGGCCGGCACAGCCCCCCGAAAGGCCCGTACAGACCCCAGAGAGGCTGTACAAGGGCAGGAAAGGGTTTTTCTTATTCCGATACCGGAAGTCCCATAGACTTGAATGGGACTTCCGGTATCGGAATCGGCGATACCGATACTTTTTTTAAAGATCGGCCGATACCATCCGATACGATACTTTGAAGTATCGGACGGTATCGCTCAACTCTAGTAGTGAGACTAAAGAAATAAATCCTCCATGATCGGTCAGCAGATGAGAAGACTTATTTAATCTGATGTCCCTACGCTTCTCCTCAGCTCACCAAAGTATGCTTTTTAATAATACATTTCCTCTGACACTGAGACACAGGTCTCAGGAGCTGTGTTTCTTCAAACTGCAGCCTGTCTTGACAAATGACCAGGACAGTTTGCTATTTGAATTATGTGATGGAAGCTACTTTTTTACATTCTTAGAGAACCTACTGGATTACATTTCCGGCAAAATTTATTACACTAAAATGGCATCATTTTTCATTAATCAGATGAGCGAACGTCACAATGCCCTGTTCCACCTATGCTTCACACGTTTTCCCGTGCTTGCTTGGGACTGGGGTAAAATAGGCCAAAAGTCTCAAAATTTTTGCAAAAAATTCAAGTTATGTCAAAACCATGCCATATTTGAAGGTGTTTTATGCCATAAAATTGACAAAAAACATTTTCCTGATTTGTGGTCGAAAGCATTTTCTCATGGCTTAAACATGTAACCATGGTCATAATTACAGAAGCAGAGAAGCGATGGTCATTTATTTCAAGTGGATTTTTTCAGGAATTCAAAAGACAAAATCACCATTCTTAAAAAAAAACACACAAAAAAATAGCAGGATCATTTTCTCTAGGATATCTGGATACTTTCAAGATAGAACTGTAAAAATGTTTGATTCATCACAGTATGGTTTTCATGTTATAATGCTCGGCCTCAATGAAACTTTGTGCATTGTGACCTTGGATAACATTTAGAAGTTAATGTTAGTGTATCCTTCAGAAGAAATTACTAGATTCTTAAGCACTCTTATAGGACGTTCCATTAATAACTTCCTACCGCCAGGCAGCCTTGTTATAAGTAGTATAAAAGACACTTATTAATCATAGCAATGTACTAAACTGGGGCTAAAGTGAGCACCAAGAGGAAAATTATAATATTTCAGTCTCATGTTGTGTTTTTGTGTTTGTATATGTATTATATATTTTCCTTTTTTTTACAACTTAGAAATAGTTTAAAACTACAAGTGAAATTAAAGGGACAGTTTAGGCCAAATGATCACTGTGTTAAAAGGGGCTGTTTGTAACATAGAGATTGAAAAACAAAATCAAAGAATCTAAGTAAAAGCTACTTTTGAATACTTTTGTTTGTCTATGCATTCTATAAAGGTAAGCTGCCCTGTTGCACATGCTGTCCGATCTGTGGACAGCACAGTATAGAGTATAGAGAAGGAGAAGCTGCGCAGAATGATATCTATTTTATTCATTGATTACCTGTTTTTTGTATGCATGAGTCCAGTAGGTGGTCCAACTCAGTGATTAACAGCTATCTCGGCATGCACAGTGATCCAGGGTAGACTGTCAATCATTGATTAGAACTACCCACTGGACTAAATATGACACCCAACATCCAGCAGTCTTGTGTTGTCAAGTGTAGCATCCCCCAGCCATCTGATATTGATGACCTATGCTAAGAATTGTCCATCAATATAAAAGTGCTGGACAACTCCTTTAAAACACAAGTTATATTACAATGAGCCATACAAGGTAGGAAACCCTTCGCTTCTTTCCTTGAGAATTGAATTTGTGTAATACTAAGTAAAGAGGTTGCCCACTGCTTTAGTATTGATTACCTATCTTTAGGATAGGTCATGAATGTCTGATCAGTCAGGGTCCTACACCTGGAACCCCCCGCCGATCAGCTTTTATCGGTGGTGGTGGCGAAGTGCCTACTTGCTGAGCTGGCTGTCTTCTGATAGTGGCCCTATCGGGGTACTGCACATCCACCTCTTATTCAAATCATTAAGAGGCATATGGGCAGTACTCTGCAGCGGCCACTATCAGAAGACAGCCAGCTTTTCAAGTGAGTACTTCTGGCCAGTGGCTACTACCGCTGACACCGATAACAGCTGATCATTGGGGGTGCTGAATGTTGAACCCCGACTGATCAGACATTGATGACCTATGCTATGGATAGGTCATTAATGCTAAGGTAGTGGACAACCACTGTAAGCATAATTTTTATAGGCAACTAACAATGAAAATTGTGTTTCCCTAAATATCAGAACATTTCCACAACATATGTTCATGCTTAGCTCAAAAAAATAACAGATATTCATCTGCATTAACTACTTTAAAAACAGCTCCCTGTGCAAGCACCAATTATTTTTCTCGACACTGAATATTAATATTCATGCAAATTTCAATATGTATATGTAAAACTGCAGACTGTCAGATTTTGTAAGCTAAAACAAAATTTGAAAACTTTTGTTACAGAGTGAAATGACCTCTTGTGTAAGTAGGCCACCATCTTATACCAGTTTTTCAAATTTTACATCTCATATTGGAAAAGTGCAATATCTGCAGAAATAATATAGACATAACATTATGGCATTGAAACCCAAGTACTTGATGCACCAGGTTGAATACATAGGACATGTGATCCAAGGTCAAATAAATACAAGTCAACTTCTCAATTTACTTCACAATATATTAGGAAATCAAGTCTAAATCTATGTGTAATGTAGAAACAAATCTTAAAAAATGTTAGATATTTCCATAGCCACAGATCAGGTCCTGATCCAGAACAGAGATCCAGCTCACAAAAGTGTACGTACAATTATGGGAGAGTCATCTTCTGAGGAAGGAAATCTGCTTCCATCATTGACTCTTTGGTGGGTTTCCAAGGGTGAAAAACATTTTCAATTTGATATAAGATATAGCTAGGTGCAGAAATATTTGGACAGTGACACAAGTTGGCATTTTAGCTGTTTATCAAAACATATTGTAGATACAATTATATAATCAATATGGGCATAAAACACAGACTCTCAGCTATAGGCCGGGATCACTCTAGCGTATAACACGGCCGACTGCTATGTGATGATTTATTGGATAGCACTCAGCCCAATCAAAGCAGATCAGTGATTATTTTCTCATTCCAATTTGAGATACGAGAAGAATCACAGCATCCCACGATTGGTAGCTAGACTCAGTTCACTCACACCTATACCTATGGGTGCGTGTGAAACAACAGACTACACTCAGATGTCACTACAGTGCAGTCCGATATATGCCGGAGGAGATGGAGGAGTAACTTTTTCTATCTCTTCCTCACCTGTGCTGCAGTGCTTTCAAGAAAGAGTATCAGAGTACAGGGCGCTAACACTCAGCTCACGCTCGCAGCTGAGCAGGAGCCGAGTGTCATTAGCGTATCGCATGTGATGCTCTCGCATCAGATGCCATATGCTACTGTGATTCCAGACTTAATCTGAAGGTATTCACTTCCTAATTGGAGTAAAAGTTTAGGAATTACAGTTCTTAAACATGTAACTGCCTCTTTTGAAAGGGACCAAATGCAATTGGACAGTTACTGTATATCAAAAGCTCTTTAATGAGCTGAATGGGCTATTCCCTCAATAGTCCTTCATCAATTAAGCAGCCAAAAAGGTCTGCTGAAGCTGATTCCAGGTTTGACATTTGCATTTGGAAGCTGTTGATGTGATCCCATAACATTCATTTTTTTATCGTATCTAAGTTCAGCAAAACAAACATTAAAAGTAGCAAAACACCATGGCAATACATTGTGATTGATGTAATAGTGTGCTTGCTTACACTTTGGAAGTTTCAAAGAAATATTGTGGTTATTATTCTCTAGGGATTTTACAGTGACGGCAGCTTGGGTCTTCCACCTTTTCAAATAGCTCTGCTCTTGTTCTTCAAATGATTTTCCTTTTTCAGTTGTCTGAGGTAATATGCTACATTTGTCAAACTTATTTTTTAGAATATTGTTTTAAAAGACGGAAAATTTAAGATTCATCAAAAGAACAGATATATCCATTGATAGGACTCATGCACATGACAGATTATATTGCATGAGTGCTATCAAGGATTTTCATGGATAGCACTCATTTGATTGTTTTTCTATGGGGCTGTACATATGTCCAATTTTTCCTCGGACCGATTGGTCCAAGGAAAACATTGGTGACATGTCCAATTTGATCCGAGTATCGGATTAAAATCAGTGATGTAAGTCTATGATTCTGACGAAACGAAACATTTGGTGGCACTCGGATAACATCCTAGTGAAAATCAATTTTCACGGACTGACTGCATGAAGAAGGTGGAGAAACTTTTTCTTTTCTCTGCACCTCTGAGAAAAGCTGATCAAACTTTGCTCAGAGTCTGGTAAACAAAATCAGACCGATTTTCTCAGATGGAGAAAAAACAATCTTGTGCCCCGTCTCTTAGAGTAAGCTTCCTTCTGTTTTTTTTTTAAGAAAAATTAATGGGTGCATGTTTATAATTGAATTATCCTATGGACAATTAACAGAACTTATTTGTAGTTAGCGCTACTACTCTACAACTATAGTGTCCTGGAATTGAAAATGAGCAAAGAAGGCACCTGCACTGGGCTTGATCATAGAGATGGATGGACATCTAGATGTTCGGGTCTGGCGAGTTCGGCCTATCAATTACAAAATGTTCAGGTTCTGGTACAAGAACAGAACCCCAACACGAACCCAGACCTCATTCACTTGAATGGTGGCCTGAACATCCAGTGTTTGCCACACTGTCATATGCATGACAGGGCGGCAAACATCTCTTCTGATTGGAGGCGAAATAATCACCACTAGTCAGACAGCTACGGTTCCTATGCTGTCAAAAGACAGCGTGAGCGTGCAGCTGTTATCGGAGGTATAAAGTTTACCTCTGGTCACTGGTGTCAGCTGAAGGAACTACTGCTCCCATCAGCCGACGCCCACTTGTAACCATTTCAGGGCAAGTGGTAAGAGCCGGGCAAAGATAGATGTGCCTTTTCAGGGCAGCTGTCAGTTTTTTTTATAGGCTGGGGTGTCCAATATCCATGGCCCCTTACCAGCTTGAGAATACCAGCCCCCAGCTGTCTGCTTTAGCAAGGCTAGTTGTCAAAAATGAGGGAATCCCACGCCATGTTTTTAATTAATTATTTAATTAATTAAAAAATATGGTGTGGGGACCCTTCTATTTTTCATAACCAGCCTTGCTGAAGCTGACAGCTGAGGGTTGCAGCCCCCAACTGTGAGTTTTGCCTGGTTGGATAACAAAAATATGAGGGAACCCACTTTTTTGTTTTTTAATTATTTATTTACAGCGTAGGAGCTGGCTGATGAATACTTCCATCAATGGCTCCTTGTCTGATTCTTATTAGCGGCAGCAGGCGTCGGCTTATGGGAACAGTAGTCCCATCAGCTGACACCAGTGATCAGAGGTAAACTTTGTACCTCTGAACACAGCTGCACGCTCATGCTGTCTTTTGACAGCATGGGAACCGCGTCTCTCTGACCAGTGAGGATGATTTCACCGCTGTTCCGAAGTGGTGCTTGCCGTGCTGTCATGCATATCACAGTGTGACAAACAACTTGTGTTTGGGCAGCCAAACCCGACCAGTAACACGGACTTCCTGATGAAGTCCATGTTTGTTGTCCATGCCTGAGCAGTAGGTGTTCAGTATGGACGCCGAACTTTACTGTTCGGGTTTGCCCATCTCTATTTGCTTATTCTCCCTGTTTTGTGTTGGTTTCCTCAGGATAGTCCAGTTTCAACATGTTGATAGGTTTATTGGCTACTTATTGAATTGGCTTCAAGGATAATAATGGAATTTTCCCAAACCAAGGTCAGATCTTGGAGCTCTGATCTCAACCACATCTAACACGCCTAGGATGAACTAGAACTGAGATTGTAAGCCCGACTTCTTCCCAACATCAGTGTCTGACCTAAAAAATGTTCTTATTGATGGAGGGGCAAAAATTAAAACAGGGGTCTTCAAAATCTTGTAGAAAACCTTTACAGAAAAGCGAGAGCTAATATATCTGCAGAAGGGAGACTCCATATTATTTAGTGTCTATGGATGTAGAATGGGAGGTTATAAAAGTTCCTAATGGAGTAATGTGGATGTGTCCCAGTACCTTTGTCCATAAGGTGTATTTAAATAATGAGACCATGAGCCAAGTATGAAATAATAATTATATTGTAATAAATACGGGAATTCAAACTATATTGGTTGAACTTTATGAGTCGAGGAAGATAATTGCTTAACCGATATCCCTCTAAGTCTGTATGGGCACCTTAAGTCAGACACTTCAAAAGGGCTTGTGATAGATGGTCTTAAATCAGGACAGTTGGCTTTAAAGGTTTTCCACTTTTTAAGGTACCTGCTTCACTTCTGCTCAGAGATAGGAAAGCATTAATGAATCTGATGAATTCTCTGTTTTTCAATGTGCAAGTGCACTGGTGTCTATTATTGCCCCCAGCCATGCATCTCATCTGTTCCCAAATGATCTTCCGCTACTTTGATCAATAGATAAATGTATAATCTCATCAAATATATGGTAACAATGTGTAAAGATAGCGAAGCCAACAGAAATGTGTGTAGCCATAGATCACATATGCTGATTACGTCCCTGGTGATGGAAAGCGGTGATGTTATTAACCTAGAACTTACAAATCCAGATTATCCTGATATAAAAGGCACCTTAAGCCGTCATGTAAATGATCAAGTATTTCATCAAAATTAGAATTTAAAATAATGCAAAGTCTCCTTAAATTCATTTAAAGGGAACCAGACAACATGATATACCCTTATTAATTAATTACAGTGCTGCATTTGGAATTTAACACTGACTTATAGCAACCTCTATTATAATGGAAAGTTGTGATCATAATTGTAAAATCGTTGTTTTAACCTTGTGGTGCAAAATATTTTAATTAGTATGGCCAATTGGAATGGCGAACACTTAGCGCTGAAAAGCCCAGCCAGCTGATATCACTTTCACGCAAGCGCGGTTGTGATCTCTATAGTGGCCCTCTTCCTCCTCCCTGCTTCTTAACCCCTTATGGACCAAGCTAAATTTTTCAATTTTGACATGTATCACTTTATGTGGCAATAACTCTGAAATGCTTCAAAACATCCAATAATTATCAGATTTTTTTTGACAAATTATACTTTATGTTTGTTGTAAATTTAGGTTAATATGTTTTGCATTTTTTTATAAAACAATACCAAAAATTTTAAAAAATTTCAATTTTAAAACCTTAAATGTTTATACTTTTAATCCAGATGTACAATAAAAAATTATATTGTGGTACCGTGTTAGCCAATAAATTTGATGGAAATAATTTTATGCCCAAAAATGACAAAAGTATTCTAGGAGCGATAACTTTATTGGCTAACCAGGAAAAATAGGCTCTTTTTTCAGGCAGGTTTACAAATGATGTAATAAGACAAGAGCACAACATTTAAGAGATATTACAACAGGACATTTGTTCATGAGGTGGAAGGGGTGATGCCTCCTAAAGATATGCCAAGGAAATGAAATTAGGGTTTTTGAAATGGCGAGATGGTGGGAATGGTCCCTTAGACCTTAGGTACAAATTTTGCCTTTTTTATTGTTACATGGGTATGTGCCCTTCACTGTTGGTGATGAGAGCACACTTCTGATAAGGAGATTGCTTAAGTTAGGGGGCTCTGTTTGTAGGAGACAAGTGGTAGTTCTTCGTAGTTTAAAAACAGCACCCGTCATCACCATATTCAGTACTGCTCTCAGGTAGTGTATTAACATTTCAGGGACTTTTCAGAAATTAACTGACAATTTTCATTTTTACCACTGAAATAAGGCTGACATCTGAACAGAACACTATAGGTACCGGACTCTAATGTTATTACTTGGCTTTGGATTGCAATATCATTCATCAGGACCACACAATCTCTGGGTGCCAATGGGGTTTATAGGAATGCTCTGTTGACCAACCAGCTCTGTTAACCATCTAGATGCTTCTGTCACTATTAATGTAATACTGCAAAGGGAAAGGTTCCACCAATCAGACTTCAGGTCTGACACCATAGGTAGAAGATTACTGTGCATGCCCTAAGTCACGGTGTCAGCAGGGCATTTGTGTGATTGAAGAAGCAGAGCAGGGGCAGAGGGGACACTACAGACACAAAAACCATGCTTTAGCAGAAGTGATATCGGCTGGCTGGGCTGCTCAGTACTGAGTGCATGCCATTATGACTAGTCATACTTCTAAGAATATGTGGCACTACAAGGTTGAAACACTGATTTTACAATTATTCTGGAAACGTTACCTTAACATTGGAGTTGCTAGAAATTGGTGTTACATGGTGAATGCGAAGCTGAAAGTAGTTAATTGGGGTAGGTCCTGCTGTCAGGTTCCCTTTAGCCACTTTCTGATATTGGGCATAATAGTATGCCGATGTTGGACTCCCCCTGATTGGTGTGGGCTCTGGTGCAGTTCCCTCACCTTTCCGGCACATGACAGATAATATGTGCCCCCAACAGCTGGGGGTGAAATCAAGATCCACCAGTGGCTGTTAACTAGATAAATGCTGCAGTCAGTTTCTGACAGCGGCATTTATCTTGCGCTTACTGGAAGTGCATCATAAATCCCACCCATTGGTGACCCCATCACATGATCATGGGTCATACACTGCGTGCAGAATTATTAGGCAAGTTGTATTTGGGAGGATTCATTTTATTATTGAACAACAACTATGTTCTCAATCAACCCAAAAGACTCATAAATAGCAAAGCTTAATATTTTTGGAAGTTGGAGTGGGTTTTTTTTAGATTTGGCTATCTTAGGAGGATATGTTTTTTCAGGTAACTATTACTGTGCAGAATTATTTGGCAATTTAATAAAGACCAAATATATACCCATCTCACTTGTTTATTTTCACCAGGTAAACCAATATAACAATACAAAATTTAGAAATAAACATTTCTGACATTCAAAAACAAACAAAAAAAAATCAGTGACCAATATAGCCACCTTTCTTTACGATGACACTCAAAAGCCTTCCATCCATAGATTCTGTCAGTTGCTTAATCTGTTTACGATCAACATTGCGTGCAGCAGCCACCACAGCCTCCCAGACACTGTTCGGAGAGGTGTACTGTTTTCCCTCCATGTAGATCTCAGATTTTATGAGGGACCACAGGTTCTCTATGGGGTTCAGATCAGGTGAACAAGGGGGCCATGTCATTATTTTTTTTTCTTTTAGACCTTTACTGGCCAGCCACGCTGTGGAGTATTTGGATGCATGTGATGGAGCATTGTCCTGCATGAAAATCATGTTTTTTTTTAACGATACCGACTTCCTCCTGTACCACTGCTTGAAGAAGGTGTCTTCCAGAAACTGGCAGTAGGTCTGGGAGTTGAGCTTCACTCCATCCTCAACCCAAAAAGGTCCCACAAGTTCATCTTTGATGATACCAGCCCATACCAGTACCCCACCTCCACCTTGCTGGCGTCTGAGTTGGAGAGGAGCTCTCTGCCCTTTACTGATCCAACCTCGGGCCCATCCATCTGGCCCATCAAGAGTCACTCTCATTTTATCAGTCCATAAAACCTTAGAAAAATCATATTTCTTGGCCCAGTCTTGACGTTTTAGCTTATGTTTCTTGTTCAAATGTGGTCGTTTTCCAGCCTTCCTTACCTTGGTCATGTCCCTGAGTATGGCACACCTTGTGCTTTTTGATACTCCAGTAGCGTTGCAGCTCTGAAATATGGCAAAACTGGTGGCAAATGTCATCTTGGCAGCTTGATGCTTGATTATCCTCAATTCATGGGCAGTTATTTTGCACCTTTTTTGATCAACACGCTTCTTGCGACCCTGTTGGATATTTGCCATGAAATGCTTGATTGTTCCGTGATCACACTTTAAAAGTTTGGCAATTTCAAGACTGCTGCTTCCCTCTGCAAGACATCTCACAATTTTTGACTTTTCAGAGTCCGTCAAATCTTTCTTCTGACCCATTTTGCCAAAGGAAAGGAAGTTGCCTAATAATTAAGCACACCTTATATAAGGTGCTGATGTCATTAGACCACACCCCTTCTCATTACAGAGATGCGAATCACCTGATTTACATAACTGGCAGTTGGCTTTCAAGCCTATACAGCTTGCAGTAGGACAACATGTATAAAAAGGATGATGTGATCAAAATACTCATTTGCCTAATAATTCTGCACACAGAGTGGATGGGTCGACATGGCAACCAGAGGTCTGAAGCAGACCTCTATGGTTGTCATTGCCAGATTGCTATGAGAACCGCCACTGTGTGTAGCAGAGGCGATCGAAGTACTGCAGCTTCTATTCTCCCATGGAGACTATTGAAGCATGCAAAAAGTTAAAAAAAAGTATTTAAAAATATTTTTTAAAAAAAGTTTAAATCACCCCCCTTTCGCCCCATTCAAAATAAACCAACAAAAAAATACGCATATTAGGTATTGCTGCGTTCAGAACTGTCCGATCCATCAATGCAAAAATAAGAATTGACCCTATTGCTAAACGGCATAAAGAGAAACAAATTCAAAACATCAGTTATGTTTTTATGGTCGCCACTACATTGCAATAAACTGCAATAATGGGTGATCAAAAGATTGTATCCTCACCAAAATGGTCTTAATAAAACCATCATCTTGGCACACAAAAAATAAGCCCTACCTCAGCCCCAGATCACGAAAAATGGAGACGCTACAGGTCTCATAAAATTACGTAATTTTTTTTTTTTACCAAAGTTTGGAATTTTTGTTTACCACTTAAATAAAAAAGAACCTATACATGTTTGGTGTCTATGAACTCATAATGACCTGGAGAATCATGATGGCAGGTCAGTTTTAGCATTTATTGAGCATGGTAAAAAAACAAAAACAACTGTGAAAATGCAATTTTTTGCAATTTTACCACAATTGGAATTTTTCCCCGTTTTTCAGTACATGATATGTTAAAACCAATGGTGTTGTTCAAAAGCATAACTCATCTCACAAAAAACAAGCCGTCACTTGGACATTTTGACTGAAAAATAAAAAAGTTATGGTTCTGGAAAAAATGAAAACACAAAAATGAAAATACCTCATGCCATGAAGGGGTTAAAACAAAATAGAAAATTGTGCTTTTCACAAATGCTATCAAAACATGATTGTTAGCAGTAACAATTTAAGATAATAAAAAAATGGAAAACCTTTCCGGATTTTGCAATTGAATTTGAACAACTTATAAAACATTGCCACTGCTAACATAATGAGCGAGGAATAAGTACTGACAAATGACAAAAAGAGCAATTCACCAATCTAGCACTTTATCTTCACTCTTGCAAAATATTATTTTGTAGAAAAAAAACTCTTCCTTCACGTTTGTCAGATTTAAAAGTTTTGATACGCATTCTGCATTTGACTACATAAATTGCTCGTGTTAAGTAGGGCAGTGGTCATTTTTTTCTTTAACCAAAATATATACTGTATGTGTAGAACTAATGAAAAAATAAAACAGCACACACTTTTGTTGTCTATCCTTGATGTTTTTAGCATAAAAGTGCTACTGTATGGTATGATATTGATGTATCCTGCCATTGTTTTAAAATAGAGATACTATGCAATGTAGCAGATACAGGTGCTTCTCACAAAATAAAATATCTTCAAAAAGTTAATTTATTTCAGTTCTTCAATACAAAAGTGAAACTCATAGTCATTACAAACAGAGTGATGTATTTCACGTGTTTATTTCTGTTAATGTTGATGATTATGGCTTACAGCCAATGAAAACCCAAAAGTCATTATCTCAGTAAATTAGAATACTTTATAACACCAGCTTGAAAAATGATTTTAATATCTGAAATGTTGGCCTACTGAAATGTATGTTCAGTAAATGCTCTCAATACTTGGTCGGGGCTCCTTTTGCATCAATTACTGCATCAATGCAGCGTGGCATGGAGGCGATCAGCCTGTGGCACTGCTGAGGTGTTATGGAAGCCCAGGTTGATTTGATAGCAGCCTTCACCTCATCTGCATTGTTGGGTCTGGTGTCTCTCATCTTTCTCTTGACAATACCCCATAGATTCTCTATAGGGTTAAGGTCAGGCAGGATTGCTGGCCAATCAAGCACAGTGGTACTGTTGTTTTTAAACCAGGTATTGGTACTGTTGGCAGTGTGGACAGGTGCGTGTGGACAGGGGTCAAGTCCTGATGGAGAATTAAATTTCCATCTCCAAAAAGCTGGTCAGCAGAGGGAAGCATGAAGTGCTCTAAAATTTCCTGGTAGACAGCTGCGCTGACTTTCACCTTGATAAAACACAGTGGACCTACACCAGCAGATGACATGGCTCCCCAAACCATCACTGATTGTGGAAACTTCATACTAGACCTCAAGCAGCTTGGATTGTGTGTCTCTCCACTCTTCCTCCAGACTCTGGGACCTTGAATTCCAAATCAAATACAAAATTTACTTTCATCTGAAAACAACACCTTGGACCACTGAGCAACAGTCCAGTTCTTTCTGTCCTTGGCCCAGGTAAGACACTTCAGACATTGTCTATTGGTCAAGAGTTTCTTGTAGCCCATGTCCTGGATACATCTGTGTGTGATGACTTTTGAAGCAATAACTCCAGCAGAAGTCTACTCCTTGTGAATCCCCCCTACATTTTTGAATGGCCTTTTCTTAACAATCTTTTCAAGGCTGCGGTTATCCCGGTTGCTTGTGCACCTTTTTCTACCACACTTTTTCCTTCCACTCAACTTTCCATTAATATGCTTGGATACAGCACTCTGTGAACAGGCAGCTTCTTTAGCAATGACCTTTTGTGGCTGACATCTGTCAAGTCAGCAGTCTTCCCCATGATTGTGGATCCTACTGAAACAGACTAAGGGACATTTTTAAATGCTTAGGAAGCCTTTGCAGGTGTTTTTTGTGCATTATTCTAATTTGCGGAGATAATGACTTTTGGGTTTTCATTGGCTGTAAGCCATAATCATCACAATTAACAGAAATAAACACTTGAAATAGATGACTGTGTTTGTAATGACTATATAATATATGAGTTTCACTTTTTGTATGGAAGAACTGAAATAAATTAACTTTTTGATGATATTCTAATTTTGTGAGAAGCACTTGTAGTTCTGCTACTACTAAAATTAACTATCCAGTGCTTGACAACTTATCCCTTATAATTAGGTGATGTAATCATGCAGCAAGACGTAACTGCCCTGCGCCCAGTTTTTGGCAGCAAAAATCACATTTTTTTTCTATTAAATTATTCAACTTCTTTAATTTACAATGCCCTAAAATAACTTTGGGAAATAGGTTTTTCTATACCAGACAGATTATCAAGCAGTTCAAGTGAAAAAAAAAAGCTTTTATATAATTTAATATTTAGCCTTAAAAGGGCTGTCCACTACCTTAATACAATGTATCAAAATGCTCAGGGAATCAGTGTTTCTTTCTGTTCATATAGAATGTCAAGGCTGCAGCTGATCAAAGACTCTTAATTGGAGGCAGCAGTCACCTGATATCCCAGGAAGGAATAGCCAGCCGACTGGCGGAGGACAGGAAGCTAACAGACTGGCGGAGGATAGGAAGCCAGCCGATTGGAGGAGGATAGGAAGCCAGCCGACTGGTGGAGGATAAGAAGCCAGCTGAGTGGTGGAGGATAGGAAGCCAGCCTACTGGCGGGGGATAAGAAGCCAGCCTACTGGTGGAGGACAGGAAACCAGCTGACTGGCGGAGGACAGGAAGCCAGCTGACTGGCGGAGGACAGCAGCAGCCTGGGTCCATTAATATAATGTCTTAAAGTAGAGGATAACCCCTTAAAAGGAGTGTTCTATGGAATAAAATATTTGATAAAGGGCTTCTGCAAGTGACCCTATTTTCGGTCCGAGTACAACCCAACAAAACATTGTATTGCACTCAGACCAATGTTATTTGCACATTTGATTTTTTTCTAATTCTGTTTGAGTAAAAATTTAGACTGCACAATTTGCAACCGTAAATTGGATGGCACTCTGCCATGTAAATTAGAACATCCATCAAAACAATTGGACCACACTCAGCCCGAAAAAATTGGGCTGTTTATGCTAATTACACTCTTATCAAAATTTGATCAGAGTGTATTCACAATGTGATATAATTTTCATGGACTTACAGAATGGAGAAGAATGAGAATTTTTTTTTAATCTTCTGCTCATCCGAGAAAATTATGTCACATTGTGAATACACTCTGATCAAATTTTGATAAGAGTGTAATTAGCATAAACAGCCCAATTTTTTCGGCTGAGAAAAATACGGTTATATGACCCTAGCAAAATTAACAGCAATTATTAAAACAATGGTCTTAGTAATGTACAATACTTCTATTAAAAACTCTGAATTATTTTACCTGTTTCTATCCTCTTAGAAGAGGTCCAGAAGTTTTCTGCCTTTCTACTCTTCACACAGAAGCAAACAGATTTTGTGTACAGATGTAACAGTACCATATGACACAACCCCAGTAGGTCCCAACCTCCACCATGCCAACATTGTGGGAAGGCTGTCTTCTCCACATTGATGTTGTCCCACCCAACTTTACATGTGACAACAACGTTATTGAGATACACCTGGTAGTTTCAAAACTCCTGATACAGAAGATGAGCGTGTAAAAAAAAATTATGAGAGAAGGATAGCGTCCCCACAATGATTTTTAGGAAGGAACTGAGAGAAGTTGGATCACTGAATACGCTGATTGCTTGACAAAGAATACTTTTTTCTACATCATGACAGGGGAAATAGATATCTCCTGTTTCTCTGCTAAAAAGTCAAATATGGTAAAATAATTTTTAATAGATGTACATTACAAAGACTACTACTTTAATAATTGCTGTCACTTTTCATCCTTTTTTATCACTGGAACACCCCATTTCTTATTGTACATAATATTACAGGTAGAACATTAGCTAAAGCATGATAAAAATCATCATTTCTGCTTCCACTACAGATCTAGTTTGTATTGCAGGCAATGAGCACCATTACTCTTTACTACACTCAACTTCATTGTGTGTTTCTGCAAAAAAGGACATTACATATTCAAATAAAAATGTGAATGTTCTGGAACACTGAACTCTGCTTTTTTTCCCCTTTTGTCATATTCTTAATGCAATTGAGAAGTATGTCAAGGTTGCTTCCCTTATGAATGGTATGGAAGAAATAATACATTGCTTACTACTATGTATATTTCTTTATTTATAAAGAGTCGATACCCAATGTAATTATATGAGTACTAGACGGAGGCCCGATGCTATCGCATTGGGAGGATGGTAATGTCACGATGTGGGCAGGCTTTGCAGCGTTGAGAATCTCTCTCCACCATGTGCTCACCCACCTATCCACTCTCTCTTTCCCCAGGTGCTGACTTCTCCCGTCTGTGCTCTCTTCTTTGAACTGTCTACTGTTATGGTTCTGCAGCACAGGGCTAGGGTAGGAGGGGGAAAACTGACCCTGCACTGCAACTAGGCTGATACCTTACGATGGAGTGGGTGACCCATTCCTTGTGAATAGACCCACCAATGATCCTAGGTTAATCTCAAGCGAAGACCTATAGATAAGGGAAAGGGGGTGCCTGAAATATATAAGGACTGTGTACAAAAACGGTCACCTCCTAATAGAAAACAAAGAGAAGGCTGCAGAAACAAACTGAAAACAGAAACTAAGACTAGCAGTACCATAGGTCCCAGAACTGCACTAATTAAACACACAGAAGGCAAAGCAAGGCTCCAAGCCAGACTTCAATTGGTTTAATACTGTTGTCCAGCAAGGAATGGGAGACAGGTGCATGTCAATAAGGGGTGATACAATCACCTGACCCAAGACAAACCCAGCACCAGGGGAAAAAAAACAGCAGCCAGAACACTACAAGAAAATGGCTGATAGTCACAAACTGAACAGATTCTAACAGTACCTCCCCTTTAAGGAGGATCCCTCGGATCCTCTAGGCCGAGCCTTATTCGGAAATCTCCTGTGAAAAGCCTTAATTAATCTTGAGGCTGAGATGTCCACAGCTTTTACCCAGGAATTGTCCTCGGAACCGAAACCGTACCAGGACACAAGATACTGTAAGCCTCCTCTGTGCCACCTGGAATCAAGAAGGTGTGAAATCTAAAACTCATAGTCCTCATAAATTGGAGGAGCCGAAGACATAGCCACCTTGTCAGGCATGTCAACTTTTTTGAGTGTGAGTGCGTGAGTGTGAATGTGAGTGTGAGAGTGTGTGAGTGATTAACCAAATCTGAGCTATTTCCTCCAAAAACAATGAAGGCTCCACCAGCCCTTTGATATCACATGCATATGGGGTCCATAGAACTTTCACACCACTTATCTAATCTTACCTAATTAAGGATTCTCTCTTCAGTGTTTATTTTTGAAATGTTCATGTATCACACCATGTGCTTTTTACTGTATATAAATAAGGTTTCTTCAAATAATTAGTTATATCAGCCTGATGAAGAGACATAAGCTGTCCTGAAAGCTTGCTTTGTAACATCATTCACTATAATTTGTTAGCCATTAAAAGGTATCACACCCACAAGATTTTGTTTCTCTCACTGAGAGCACTTTATATATTTTTTCCTACTGGCTAACACGGTACCAAACCACTTTTTTTTCATCATTTTCAGGCTTATATGCCTACTGGAGGCGGACACTCACACGTAGTAGACTGCATTTGGGTGTCCATCTCCAGTAGGCGTATATGCCAGAAAATGATGCACGACAGAGCACACAATTACTCCGTCTCCACAGTGACTCCATCTGTAATGGCCCTGTTGGCACATACACTCAAATTCGGTTTTGCAGGGGGTTTGGAAGCAAATCTCAATGGGACAACTGATTGTGGGGAAGAACGCAGTATGAAAGGGTCCTAAGGAACAATATTGCATCTCACAGAGGTGTCGAACATCAGTACAAGGAGAAATTGCAAGTAAAGTCAGTTTTCTGGCATCAAAAAAGTCTCAAAATTTGGCTTTAAAGAAAAAAGATGGGGCACAATAGGATTGTGGCCTATCCCCACATGACTATTTTACCACATGTACAATTAAACAAATGATGAACATTGTATCTGAAATCTATAACTACTCTTGGGGTACAGTTAAATTTTTGGCTCAAAAGATGTACAAAATTTATTATGAGGCATGCATCTCTTAATATATGTGATGCACCTTGCTACAGACTGGATTTGCCCCCAAAATACACCTCCTATATATCAGGCATACATTTGCACCAAAATTTACACTTGATTTAGGCTTCATACTCAGACCGTAAAACACCCAATGTGTGCAGACGTACTCATTCCCACTTTTGGCAAACAGCCAAAATTTTTGAGCAGATTGAAAATGTTTGCAAGTTTTGGTGAAGAAAACATCAAAGACCTAATGGCTTTTTCTTATATACGAGGCCTAAAAAAAGTTTCAACCTCAAAACTTCTACGACATCTAAACAGTACAAAAGGACACAAAATATTCATAAAAGAGATCTCCAGAAAAAAAGCCACAAAAAAAGCTGAAAATACGGAGTATTTTAACTTTACATTCAGTTTTTATTGTAAATATTTTAACGGAGAACCAGGAAATCAATTTAATTTAGGATACTTTTTATTTAAGAAGTTAAGCTTTTATCGTCTTCCAAAAAATTTCACGAGAACGTGTAACCTCAACCCTTTTGCCCTCCGTCTTACAGCTGGTTGTTTTCATGTCACATAATAAAAGTCCATTTATAGCGAGCTATCTCCTTCGTTATCTTCACACACATCTGCTGCCGGTATGAATGTACTGTATAAGACTCTTATGGTCTTTCTGGTTTTCAGCCTCTCGGAGCTTTAATTCTCTTCCATCAGATAGTCATCTGCACTATTGATTTTCTGTTCTCCCGTCTCTTTCTGCTTCTTAGGTGGTTGGCGAGTGGAGGTTTAGTCGTATCCACTGTGATATCTTTGTCACCCTTGATGTTATGATGTGTACGGCAAGTATCCTTAATCTCTGTGCCATCAGCATTGACAGGTAAGAGTCATTGGGAAAGATTGCTCTTCTGGTTTGACAATGGTGACTTTATATGATGAGCATATGCTATAAAAAGGAACACATGACCATAGTCACATAGTCAAGAGTAACTTTTATGAGTTGCTTCAAGAAAAACAAACGTGAGGAAACTATTGACATAAGTCAACATTTAATTGTTTTTTAATTTAAATATGAACATTTTTTGTACATTAGCATCAAAATATGGTTATTTCCATGCCCAGAAACCCTCTTAGAGATGAGAAGATCAAGCAAAATTGACATTCACTTAGCTTTAAGCGGTTTTTTTCCTGGGAAATTATTCTCCACAAATGCAATATTTCTTATTATGCTACAAGTTCTCTTCTAATCCCAGAGTATAAAACACGTAAGATATAAAAATTAAAAAATACAGCTCTTGCAAAACCACTGCAAAATTTTCAGTTTGTCTGATTTTTCTCTTTATAGGTATATTTCTTAAGTAAAATGTAAATTGCTCTTTAATTCTATAAACTACTGACAATATGTCTCCGAATTTCCAAGCACTAAGTTTTGTATTTATTTTCAGAAAATGAGAAATGGTCAAAATAACCAAAAAATGCAGTGCTTGCAGACGTCAAATAATGCTAAGAAAACAAGTTCATAATAATTTAGAAACAACAATACTAATGTTTTAACTTAGGAAGAGTTCAGAAATCAATATTTTGTGGAATAACCATGATTTTTAATCACAGCTTTCATGCGTCTTGGCATGCTTTCCATCAGTCTTTCACACTGCTTTTGGGTGACCTTATTTTGGGTGACCTTATGCCACTCCTGGTACAAAATTTAAGCAGTTCTTCTTTGTTTGATGGCTTGTGACTATCCATATTCCTCTTGATTACATTCCAGAGGTTTTCAATGGGGTTCAGGTCCGGAAATTGGGCTGGCCATGACAGGGATTTCATGTGGTGGTCCTTCATTCACACATTGACTGACCTAGCTGTGTGGCATGGCGCATTGTCCTGCTGAAAAAAACAATCCTCAGAGTTGGGGAAGATTGCCTGAGCAGAAGGAATCAACCGTTTTTCCAGGATAAGCTTGTATGCGGCTTGATTCATACGTCCTTCCAAAGATTAACCTGCCCAATTCCAGCCTTGCTGAAGCATCCCAAGATCATCACCGATCCTCCACCAAATTTTACAGTGGGTGCAAGATATTGTGGCTTGTACGCCTCTACAGGTCTCTGTCTAACCATTAGATAACAAGGTGATGGGCAAAGCTGAAAATTAGACTCATCAGAGAAGATTACCTATTTCCAGTCCTCTATGGTCCAATCCTTATGGGCTTTGGCAAACTTCAGCCTGGCTCTCCTTTGCTTCTCATTGATGAGAAGCTTTTTTCTAGCTCTACATGACTTGAGCCCTGCCTCTAGGAGCCTGTTATGAACTCTTCTTGTTGTGCACTTCACCCCAGCTGCCATTTGCCATTCCTTTTGTAGGTCACTTGATGTCATCCTGTGGTTGCTGAGTGACATTCAAATAAGATGACGGTCATCCTGGTCAGTGGAGAGTCGTTTTCGCCCTCTGCCAGTCTGTAGCTTTGTAGTGCCCAATGCCTACTGCTTGACCTTGTTGTAGTGGACTGCCGTCTTAGAAATTTTAAGGATGGAGGCAACATGATGCTCACTGTATCCCTCTGCTAGTAAAGCCAGAATTGAGCCCTTCTTTTCCTCACTCAAGACTTTTCTTTTCAACTCCATTTTCATGGATAAAAGTTATTTTTTCATTCCTATTACTTTTGGGATATCACTAGCACTTGTTTTGCCATCCAGCTTGTCCTATTGTAAGATTATTATAAACACCATAGCAGGGTTTTTTATATTTTCCTTCGTTAAATAAGATTTGGTTCAGGTGATCACCTAATCAGAAGCACATTAAGTAGAATGAGATGTACTCTGGTTGGAATTCAACTAACACTGGAATGGAATGGCTGTCTGCAGAGAAGCTGATTTTTATAAAACTGTGCAGTGATCTCTTAATTTTTGCCAGAGCGTATATTTATATTTATGTTTACCACCCACCTCTCCCAACCCTCTGCTCCTCATAGTCACCCATCAGGTCAACACCACATCTGCAGATCACCGTCACACTGAAATCTCCAGGCCTCTCACATTGGGTCAGAGACTTTTAGCTTGGATGTGGCACTGGAAGGTTCTGCACATGTGTGCAAAAAGCCACCCTCTTACGTCCTCATCAGTGTGTTAGGACTGGGGATTTTACCTCGATTGGTGGTAATCTGGTGATGCCGCAAGGACCGGACTTGCATTTCTTTTAACATCTTAAAGATTTTTTAAAACATTTTACAGTACAGAAAAATGGCGGTAGTTTAGTGAATTTTGCAAAATGTGAGTAGAATTTGATTCTATGTACTACAGAGTTGACTTTGATACTTTCAGACACTGAATACATAACACCAAGGATGAAAACGGTCAAATAAAAGGGGTGGTAAGAAGTCAATATAAATTTAATTGTAAATCCCTTTCTACTTAGTGCCGTAATCTAAGCTATTTTCTGATATACTTGCATTAAAAATTCCATATCCTTCCTTAACTACAATATCTAATCGGTATTCCATTTTTTTACTGCTTCCTGTGCAGTGACTCTTTGAGAATCTCAGCACATGCTGGGTTACTCAAAGTGACATCGGGAGCAGAGTCTGTGGTCACTGCAGCAGGCCCTGCCCCTTCCAGAACTGAAGTGTCCTTGACTCCTTAACCCCTTAACGACCGCCGATACGCCTTTTAACGGAGGTAATTAAGGGTACTAAAACCACAGCGCTGTTAATTCACGGCGCTGTGATTTAAGTGAATAGCGCCCCCCAGTGTCGGATTTTCTCCGGGGTCTCGGCTGCCAGGGGTAGCCGAGACCCCAGAGAACATGAATCGGTCAGTTTTTACCGACCCCCGCTTTTGCAATCGCCATTATTAACCCTATAACGGCGACCGCAAAAAAAAAAAAGCCGCGATTTTACATTTAATTTCTCTCTCCTCTGATGTGATCGCACATCAGAGGAGAGAGAAATAGGGTCCCCGATCCCCCCCCGGTACCTCTCCGTGGCCCTCCGTCCCCTCCCGGTGGTCCCACGTCCCGCCGGCATCCTCCGATGGGCGCCGCCATCTTGAAAATGGCGGGCGCATGCACAGTGCGCCCGCCGGAAATCTGCCGGCTCCGGCTGGCAGATTCCATTCAGAATTTTGATCACTATGATAAACGATCATAGTGATCAAAATAAAAAAAATAGTACATAACCCCCCGTTTATCACTACCTTATATAGGCCAAAATAATGAAATAAAGAAAATATTTTTTTTTTCAGTTTTCCATTAGGGTTAGGGTTAGGGTAGGGTTAGGGCTAGGGTTAGGGTTAGGCTAGGGTTAGGGCTAGGGTTAGGGTAGGGTTAGGGCTAGGGTTAGGGTTAGGGTTAGGGCTAGGGTTAGGGCTAGGGTTAGGGTAGGGTTAGGGCTAGGGTTAGGGTTGGGCTAGGGTTAGGGTTAGGGTTGGGCTAGGGTTAGGGTTGGGCTAGGGTTGGGCTAGGGTTAGGGTTGGGCTAGGGTTAGGGTTAGGGCTAGGGTTAGGCTAGGGTTAGGGTTGTGCTAGGGCTGGGCTAGGGTTAGGGCTCGGGTCACGACTAGGGTTAGAATTAGGGTTAGGGGGCACTAGAATTAGGGTTAGAATTAGGATTAGGGATTAGGGTTGGGATTAGGGTTAGGGTTGGGATTAGGGTTAGGGGTGTGTTGGGGTTAGGGTTGGAGCAAGAATTGAGGGGTTACCACTATTTGCCAACTTTGGGGGTCTAAAAATTGGGGTCTAAAAAATCACTTTTGTGGAAATAAAAAAAGACTTTATTTTCACGGCTCTGCGTTTATAAACTTTTGTGAAGCGCTTGGGGTTCAAAGTGCTCACCACACATCTAGATAAGTTCCTTAGGGGTCTAATTTCCAAAATAGGGTCACTTGTGGGGGGTTTCAACTGTTTAGGCCCATCAGGGGCTCTGCAAGCGCAACATGATGCCCGCAGACCATTCCATCAAAGTCTGCATTCCAAAATGGCACTCCTTCCCTTCCGAGCTCTCCCATGCGCCCAAACCGTGGTTCCCCCCACATATGGGGTATCGGCGTACTCAGGACAAATCGCATAACAACTGTGCGGGTATGATTTCCCCTGTTACCCTTGTAAAAATAAAAATTTGGGGGCGAAAAGATCATTTTTGTGGAAAAAAAATGGATTTTTTATTTTCACGGCTCTACGTTATAAACTTCTGTGAAGCACTTGAAGGTTCAAAGTGCTCACCACACATCTAGATAAGTTCCTTAATGGGTCTAGTTTCCAAAATGGGGTCACTTGTTGGAGGTTTCAACTGTTTAGGCACATTAAGGGCTCTCCGAACGCAACATGGCATCCGATCTCAATTCCAGCCAATTCTGCGTTGAAAAAGTCAAACGGCGCTCCATCCCTTGCGAGCTCTGCCGTGTGCTGAAAAAGTGGTTTACCCCCAGATATAGGGTATCAGCGTATTCAGGAGAAATTGTACAACAAATTTTGTGGTTGATTTTCTCTTTTAACACTTGTGAAAATAAAAAAATTGGTTCTGAAGTAAATTTTTTGCAAAAAAAAGTTAAATGTTAATTTTTTCCTTCCACATTGCTTTAGTTCCTGTGAAGCACTTAAAGGGTTAATAAACTTCTTGAATGTGGTTTTGAGCACCTTGAGGGGGTCTAGTGTTTAGAATGGTGCCACTTTTGGGTATTTTCTGTCATGTACACCCCTCAAAATGACTTTAAATATGATGTGGTCCCTAAAAAAAATGATTTTGTAAATTTTGTTGTAAAAATGAGAAATCGCTGGTCAACTTTTAACCCTTATAACTTCCTAACAAAAAAAGATTTTGCTTCCAAAATTATGCTGATGTAAAGTAGACATGTGGGAAATGTTATTTATTAAGAAATTTGTGTCACACATCTCTCTGATTTGAGGGCATAAAAATTTAAAGTTTTAAAATTGCAAAATTTTCAAAATTTTCGCCATATTTCCGTTTTTTTCATAAATAAACACAAGACTTATCAAAGAAATGTTACCACTAACATGAAGTACAATATGTCATGAAAAAACAATCTTAGAATCAGCGGGATCCATTAAAGCGTTCCAGAGTTATAACCAACCTCATAAAGGGACAGTGGTCAGAATTGTAAAAATTGGCCTGGTCATTAAGCTGCAAACTGGCTCTGTCGCTAAGGGGTTAATGATCCTTTCTTTCCAGGGCTAGTCCCTGCTGTGTCCCTTCCCTCTGTGCACTGTGTGATGTACACAATCACAGCACGCGCTCTGTTATCAGCTCACATCAGTAGTAACTAGCTGCCCCTGGAAGTGACTGGCTTCCTGTGGGATGGGTATTATGACAACATTCTGTTGCCGACTGGTTACTACTGAGCTGAGCCGACAACAGAGCGTATGCTGTAATTGTGCACATTGCACAATAAACATTTTATGAATCCCTGAGACTAATAAACTGATAAAATTTTCCTGCTTGATATTAAAATTAACAAGCGATTTTACAGTCTCTGTCTTGGATTTAAAAAATAAGTACACCTCCCTCCCAGGTCAAAGAGATTTAATTAATAATGCATGCAGCTTGTATTCTTTAAGCTGGGGACAGATAGACATATCCCCATTAAAGGGGTGGTCCAGTGTAAATTGATAAGTCTGCAGTCGCTCTTTGTGACTGTAAACTTGTAAATCCCTCAGGGTACGCACTGTGTGCTGCGAGGATTCGAGAGTTCCAGAGGGTATGTATGCCTTATACATACTTCTGACTAGAGTCTGTCAAGTGGACGCAGCCTTGCTCCATACAGTTGTATTTAGCGAGGCCATGCCCAATGGATGGTTAGACCAGTAGTGTATTAAGCAAGGTTGCACCCACTAGATGGGCTCTAGGCAGGAGTATATATATCGCATACGTACTGTCACTGGTTTACTGTAACAGAGAGGAGCCTGAAGACAGCAGCGTCTGATTTCTCCTAATCCTGCACTGCTTAGAAGCACTTCACCTTCATATTAAATTGTGCAAGTCTCTTTTAGCAGCGCAGGGGTTAATCTGCTCTGTTGATATCTCCTGGAAGCTTTCCTGGTTAAGGTTCTCAGCTGTGCACTGTTAGCCACTCCGATCTCCTATATAATCTGGGCCCTGGCTGGCACTCATTGTCAGAGTAGCTTTTGGTGCATGGCTGGAGGTTGTTGTTAGTTGTTATTGAAGAAGACATTTGGTGGATTTATTGAGTGTGTGATAATTCCCTTTCTTCTCCTGCTTTGGTTTAACCACATCCTCCACTCCCCGGTGCATTCCTCTATTGTATATGTGAGTATATTTGTAGGATTGGTATTTTCCTTTATCCCTGTTCATATTACCTTGTTAGTCAGGTTGGTGTACACTACTTCTCCCCTCTTCACTGGGTGGGGGAAAGGTACATACTGAGGGCGGATTCTTCAGCTAAGGCCCTGGCGTCTTCACCATCAGAAGTAGTCTAGGGAACATGGCGAGCTAAGACGCCCCTAGTGTTAGGGACAGGGAAGGTGCCCCTAGCTCCAGGACACATGACAACAGAGTCGTGGTACGTACCTGCACCTCCTGGTTCAGAAAATGGAGAATCTTCGCAGCGCACACTGCAGTCGCTGAGTGGATTCATAAGTCTGCAGTCACACAGATTAACCGGACAACCCCTTTAAGGAGCAGTTTACTTATTGATACTGACATGTCAAATGCCAATAGTTCTTGTATTTTGTCAGCACCTAATAATTCCAGCATTGATACATTTCAGTATAGATCTATGAGAGGAAGAAAAATAATAAAAGTGCGTTATTTTAAACTTCAATTAGTCCTGTAGATATGAACTAAACTTGTAATTCTGCTTCTATAATCTACAAAAATACTTCTTCTGCCTGATGGTAAATGCCATTTGCTCCACAGTCGTGCACAGCGTGCATTGCAATGAAGTTCAGGCTCCTGCTGTATGCATCCAGCTATTTCACAATAAATCTATGTGAAACTTATCCTGGATAGACAAAGTAACGGAGAAATAAAAATTGCAGAAAAGTTATTAAATCAGTACTTGCAAAGATCACTGCCGACACAGGCAGGTCCGGCATTTCCAAGGAAAGATTGCCGAAGTCTTACATGTAAAAGAAGAAACGCTAGTCCAATGAACCAACTGAGCTCTATAGTTAGTACAACTATAGACCTAAAGAAAGTGGTATTGTACTTAACCTAAAAGCCTTAAAAAAAACATGCAGTTATAAATCTACAGGTTATCATAAAGGATATGGATAATTTCTGTGTGTTATATGTTAGGCTAAATATCATTTTTGCAATTGAGTGTCTTTAAAAATCTTGCACCTTTTGGCTTTTACAGCCTCTGTTTCCTTATATATTGCTGGCTGCTAGATGAGCGAGGTTATTGTGATGAGAGTGTTTGTAAGGCCGGGGTTACACTTGCAACTACAATGCGATAAACTCACGCGAGTCTCTTGCATCAATACCCGGCACTGCCATCGGTACTCGGGACCGGAGTGTCCAGAGGCATGTATTTCTATGCAGCTGAATGCTCCGGTCCCGAGTGCTGGCGACTGTGCCGGGTATTGATGTGAGAGACTCGCACGAGTTTCTCCCATTGCAGTTGCAAGTGTAACCCCGGCCTAACTCTTTTATCTGCCTTTTTTTCAGGGCCCTTCTCAGCTGATATGATGATGACCACAAAGTTTTGTTCTACTTTGATGTGGTCAGAATTCAGAAAAAGACAAGAGAGCTCATTGACATATATTCAGTTAACTCAGCAGCCAGTAATGTGCAAGGAAATAAAAGACATGTAAAAGCCAAACGGTGCGACATTTTAAATTAGTTGTTCAACTAACAAAGTACATTTTAATCAATAGATCTTCTAATAATAATAATTTCCACAATTGGATGTGCTAAAAAAATGTTCCTGTGCAGAGATAATCTTATAAATGTTCCGCTGCTGTGAACTGTGCAATGGCTGTGTCTGACCGTGCAGGGACATGGTCTGATCATACCACATCTCCTGGTCAAAGGCTAGTTTCACACTTGCTTCTTTTTGCAGCGCGTTTTTCCCGCAAAAAAACGCATTAAAAAAACGCATACAAATGCATACAAACGCTGCGTTTTTTTCAAGCATTTTTATGCTCATGCAGGAAAAAAACGCAGCGTTTTTGTGCGTTTGTATGCGTTTTTTGTGCGTTTGCGTTTTTTTACAGACTTTGGAAAAACCCCAAAAAAAAGAAAAAACAACCATTCAACAACACACAAGACCAATGGGACTTCATTGTGGGTGTGGTATGTTAATATATAGACCCTGTCTACAGTATTCTTCACATTTGCTTGATTCTTCTCGTGACCATGGATCTGCGCTGGAAGAGTTTTCACTTCAACTTGGATTTGGACATCGCGATGGCTCAGGCGTATGCAGTTGCTTGCCATGAACAAAGGAAGAGAGAGAGGCAGCGAAGACGGCGGCGTATGTTGAGACATCCGATTGTTGAACTCCGGGAGAGCCGTGGGGCATACCACACCCTCTACAGCGAGCTCCAGTCAAACCCGGAGAAATTTACAGATTATATCCGGATGTCCCACGAAAGTTTCATGGATTTGCTTGCTCGTGTCCAACAATCCATCCGGAGACAGGACACACAGCTCCGTCGTGCGATTCCTCCTGAGGAACGGCTACTGGTGACATTACGGTATCTTTTAAAAACCAAGGGGTGCGGTCTGATGTTTTTTTTTTAAATTTAGTATTCAAAACCTTGGGTAATTAGTTTTCGTGAATGTACTAATATTTTATTTTATAGTTTTTTAAAATAATATACATAAATATTAATTTTACTTCTTTGTCTGTTCACAGATTCCTGGCGACTGGAGAAACCCTATCTTCACTACACTTCCAGTACCGTATTGGAATCTCTACCTTGTCTGGAATTGTTGCTGACACCTGCCGGGCTCTCTGGAATGTTCTTTGTCCAGAATTTATGCCCCTGCCCACCGCTGAAAAGTGGATGGAAATTGCTGACAAATTCTGGACAGTATGCAATTTTCCCAACTGTTTGGGAGCTGTTGATGGTAAACACATACGGATCATCAAACCCCAAAGAACGGGATCTGAGTACTATAATTACAAAAAGTACTTTTCAATAGTACTCATGGCGATTGCGGATGCCGGATGTATGTTTGTAGCAGTGGACATTGGAGCATTTGGCCGTGGTAATGACTCACAGGCTTTTAAAAACTCAGACATGGGCCGGAGGTTGTATGGCAACCAATTTAATTTCCCTATGCCACGGCCTCTTCCTCACACCGAAGCTCCGCCACTGCCCTTTGTAATGGTTGGTGATGAGGCTTTTCAAATGTGCGGAAACTTACTGAAACCCTACTCCAGCCGGGACTTGGACCACACCAAAAAAATATTTAATTACAGGCTGACCAGGGCCAGAAGAACTGTCGAGTGTGCTTTTGGGATTCTTGTCTCCAGATGGCGAATTCTGGGCACGGCCATTAATCTTAAACTTGAAACAGTCGATGAGGTGGTGAAGGCCTGTGTGGTTCTACATAACTTTGTGATGGCTAAAGAGCACCCGACCTTTGAACTGGACGATGATGCTCCTAACCCATTGCCTGAATTCACTCAGCACACTCTCAGGTCATCCGTTGAAGTTGGCCAAATGAGGGACCAATTTGCGGCCTACTTTATTTCTGATGTAGGACGGGTGCACTGGCAAGATGAAATGGTGTAATGTTTTTTTTTGTTTATGGTAATAAAAAACCTTATTTGATACCATTACTGAGTGCACTATATTTTTTAAACTCCAATTAAATAAAAAACTTCCCATGTATAACTGAATTTTTTGATGTTCACACACCTGGGCAGGTAAATACACATACGAGTTAAAATGCAGCATTGCTAGTCTGCGTGAAATATATTGGAACGAGCAAAGCTGCAGGCCATGAATCAGGAAACCAAATTTTTCCAAGAGAAAATTGTGCAACTAGTTGAAAAAAAAGTATGTGATTTTCTCAAAACACAACCCTCAAAACCCAACCCCAATAAAAGTCAATGGTGAATACAAGTCAGCATTGAGTGGATGAATGTAATCTGCTCCATTCCAACTTACAAGTTATTACACTAGGCCTTGGAATAACTATACTAGGCCGTGGTATTTCAAATATGAGTATAGTAGGCCTTGGGCCTACTAGTATAGTCATATGTGAAATACCACGGCCTAGTATAGTCATACCAAGGCCTACTCGATTTTTACCAACTAGGATCTTGTTTCACGAAAAACAAACTGTTGAAACTTGACAAGTTTCAACAGTTTGTTTTTCATGAAACCAGATTCTAGTTGGTAAAACTAGAGTTATTACACTAGGCCTTGGAATGACTACACTAGGCCGTGGTATTTCAAATATGAGTATAGTAGGCCTTGGGGCTAGTAGTATAGTAATATGTGAAATACCACGGCCTAGTATAGTCATACCAAGGCCTACTGTAATAACTCGATTTTTAACAACTAGCATCTTGTTTCACAAAAAACAAACTGGTGAAACTAGAAAGAAACTTATTTTTTAGACAAGTTTCAACAGTTTGTTTTTCATGAAACCAGATTCTAGTTGGTAAAACTAGAGTTATTACACTAGGCCTTGGAATGACTACACTAGGCCGTGGTATTTCAAATATGAGTATAGTAGGCCTTGGGGCTAGTAGTATAGTAATATGTGAAATACCACGGCCTAGTATAGTCATACCAAGGCCTACTGCAATAACTCGATTTTTAACAACTAGCATCTTGTTTCACAAAAAACAAACTGGTGAAACTAGAAAGAAACTTATTTTTTAGACAAGTTTCAACAGTTTGTTTTTCATGAAACCAGATTCTAGTTGGTAAAACTAGAGTTATTACACTAGGCCTTGGAATGACTACACTAGGCCGTGGTATTTCAAATATGAGTATAGTAGGCCTTGGGGCTAGTAGTATAGTAATATGTGAAATACCACGGCCTAGTATAGTCATACCAAGGCCTACTGTAATAACTCGATTTTTAACAACTAGCATCTTGTTTCACAAAAAACAAACTGGTGAAACTAGAAAGAAACTTATTTTTTAGACAAGTTTCAACAGTTTGTTTTTCATGAAACCAGATTCTAGTTGGTAAAACTAGAGTTATTACACTAGGCCTTGGAATGACTACACTAGGCCGTGGTATTTCAAATATGACTATACTAGGCCTTGGGGCTAGTAGTATAGTAATATGTGAAATACCACGGCCTAGTATAGTCATACCAAGGCCTACTGTAATAACTCGATTTTTAACAACTAGCATCTTGTTTCACAAAAAACAAACTGGTGAAACTAGAAAGAAACTTATTTTTTAGACAAGTTTCAACAGTTTGTTTTTCATGAAACCAGATTCTAGTTGGTAAAACTAGAGTTATTACACTAGGCCTTGGAATGACTACACTAGGCCGTGGTATTTCAAATATGAGTATAGTAGGCCTTGGGGCTAGTAGTATAGTAATATGTGAAATACCACGGCCTAGTATAGTCATACCAAGGCCTACTGTAATAACTCGATTTTTAACAACTAGCATCTTGTTTCACAAAAAACAAACTGGTGAAACTAGAAAGAAACTTATTTTTTAGACAAGTTTCAACAGTTTGTTTTTCATGAAACCAGATTCTAGTTGGTAAAACTAGAGTTATTACACTAGGCCTTGGAATGACTACACTAGGCCGTGGTATTTCAAATATGAGTATAGTAGGCCTTGGGGCTAGTAGTATAGTAATATGTGAAATACCACGGCCTAGTATAGTCATACCAAGGCCTACTGCAATAACTCGATTTTTAACAACTAGCATCTTGTTTCACAAAAAACAAACTGGTGAAACTAGAAAGAAACTTATTTTTTAGACAAGTTTCAACAGTTTGTTTTTCATGAAACCAGATTCTAGTTGGTAAAACTAGAGTTATTACACTAGGCCTTGGAATGACTACACTAGGCCGTGGTATTTCAAATATGAGTATAGTAGGCCTTGGGGCTAGTAGTATAGTAATATGTGAAATACCACGGCCTAGTATAGTCATACCAAGGCCTACTGTAATAACTCGATTTTTAACAACTAGCATCTTGTTTCACAAAAAACAAACTGGTGAAACTAGAAAGAAACTTATTTTTTAGACAAGTTTCAACAGTTTGTTTTTCATGAAACCAGATTCTAGTTGGTAAAACTAGAGTTATTACACTAGGCCTTGGAATGACTACACTAGGCCGTGGTATTTCAAATATGACTATACTAGGCCTTGGGGCTAGTAGTATAGTAATATGTGAAATACCTCGGCCTAGTATAGTAATACCAAGGCCTACTGTAATAACTCGATTTTTAACAACTAGCATCTTGTTTCACAAAAAACAAACTGGTGAAACTAGAAAGAAACTTATTTTTTAGACAAGTTTCAACAGTTTGTTTTTCATGAAACCAGATCCAAGTTGGTAAAACTAGAGTTATTACACTAGGCCTTGGTATGACTATACTAGGCCGTGGTATTTCACATATGACTATACTAGGCCTTGGGTTGGTTTTTAACATGTATTTACCCATCAGTGTGTGTGAGCGGCGCAAACAACATTAATGAAACTTTTTAATGGTGAACCACAAATGTAAATTTATTTTTAATCAAAAAAAGTAAACCAAAAAATTATTTTTTACGGCGTTTGGGGGCAGATGGTTTCAATTTGGGGGTGTGCATGGAATATGCAACACTTGCAGTTGAAGACGGTGTTTGAGGGGAAGGGGCAACAAAACTTGTGGGGGAAGGTAGTCCAGTTAAGGGAATTAAACTAGGAACACTTGGAGGAGAGGAAATCTGTTCAGGTACATTAGTTGTAATGGCATGTCGCCGTAGGCTTGTGTGCCTGGACCGACTTTGGCCCAATGCCCGCCTTGATAGATTTCGCCTTGAACTAGGGACAAATATTGAGTGTAGGTCCCCCGTCTGCTGGTGTGGCTGCTGCTGCTGCTGAGGTGGCTGCTGCTGCTGCTGAGGTGGCGGCTGCTGCTGAGGTGGCTGCTGCTGCTGAGGTGGCTGCTGCTGCTGAGGTGGCTGCTGCTGCTGCTGAGGTGGTTGCTGCTGCTGAGGTGGCTGCTGCTGCTGCTGAGGTGGCTGCTGCTGCTGCTGAGGTGGCTGCTGCTGAGGTGGCTGCTGCTGCTGAGGTGGCTGCTGCTGCTGCTCTTCGTTGGCAGTGCTCGTCCTTGCAGGAGGACTGGTGGCGGCAGTGATGGTCCAGGTTTGCAGAGTGGTGGTGGCAGGGCTACTACATGTTGTTGTAGCGGCAGGGCTGTTCCATGTTTGCCTAGTGGTGGCTGAGCTCCACGCATGCATGGGAGTGGCGGTGGTGCTCCAGACAGGAGCAGCGCTTGCCATGGTGGTGTCGGTGAAATGACCAGCTGCACTCAGACTTGTGGTGGTGTAACGGTGGGTGTCCTGGCTTTGAATAGAGGTGTCCGTGCAGTGGTATGCAGCACAAGTCGGTAGTGAGGTGAAGCGAGTCAATGGTGGCACAGGTGGAAATGACACCACTGACTGCTGACCGTACCGATTATGCTGCATAGCCTGCAAGAAAGCATTGTTGCAGGCCTGCAGCACATTCAGCTGTTGCTCAGGACTAAGGTGTTCCGCCATGCCCTTTTCAATCTTACTAAAAAAATGGTGTGCTGGTCTGTTGAGGTCGGCCTCCAGACGGTCAAGGCGCTGTTCTACAGAATTGAAGCGGTGTTCAAAGTGGTTAAAACCACGTTCCATGAGTGCAAAACCGCTTTCAACTCTGTCGGACAGTGACTTGAGGCTGGAATTAAAGGCCTCGCTCAAATGCATAAACTCGGGCAAGACATTCCTGTCCAAGGCCCTCTGCCGCTGGCGGGTAGTGCCCGCATAACCAGTGGCAGAGACCTGGGACAGGGGAACACTTGATGGCCCAGCTTCCTGGTCACCAGCTGTGTGTGTGGCTGACCTGCAAGGTGCTTCCTGGCTGTCGGATGGCTGGGACGGGTCAGAGGACGTCCGAGGAAGGACCTATCCAGGGCCAGGTTGCAGGGTGCTGCTCCAGGTGCTGTGGAATAAAGGAAAATCATTACTACCATGCCTTTACAAGAAGCATCAGCTGTGGATTAGAAAAACACAGATTAATAAAAATAAAAACCCAAAATTTATAATACTTACGATCTCGTGGCAAGGACCGGTCTTAGGAACTGCAACGCGTGATGTGATAGTGACGGTATCTAGTTCTGGTCCTTGACGCAGATCCACTGCGAACCTGGCCCTCAGCACGAACATCACTGTTGAAGCGGTCCTTGATCGAACGCCAACGTGTTCGGACTTTGTCCACTGTTGTTAAAAAAAAAACAGTGCCGTCAAGGACAACAGTCACTGCGGCACAATATAGCAATACAATACTCAAAGCAGTCACTGTAGACCCCGATGACACTGTTGGGTTTCCTGCTAGAATACACCTAGCACGAAACCCAACAGTGCCGTCAAGGACAACAGTCACTGCGGCACAATGTAGCAATACAATACTCAAAGCAGTCACTGTAGACCCCGATGACACTGTTGGGTTTCCTGCTAGAATACACCTAGCACGAAACCCAACAGTGCCGTCAAGGACAACAGTCACTGCGGCACAATGTAGCAATACAATACTCAAAGCAGTCACTGTAGACCCCGATGACACTGTTGGGTTTCCTGCTAGAATACACCTAGCACGAAACCCAACAGTGCCGTCAAGGACAACAGTCACTGCGGCACAATGTAGCAATAAAATACTCAAAGCAGTCACTGTAGACCCCGATGACACTGTTGGGTTTCCTGCTAGAATACACCTAGCACGAAACCCAACAGTGCCATCAAGGACAACAGTCACTGCGGCACAATGTAGCAATACAATACTCAAAGCAGTCACTGTAGACCCCGATGACACTGTTGGGTTTCCTGCTAGAATACACCTAGCACGAAACCCAACAGTGCCGTCAAGGACAACAGTCACTGCGGCACAATGTAGCAATACAATACTCAAAGCAGTCACTGTAGACCCCGATGACACTGTTGGGTTTCCTGCTAGAATATGCCTAGCACGAAACCCAACAGTGCCGTCAAGGACAACAGTCACTGCGGCACAAAATAGAGCAGGGAAATACTCACTAAACGCCTTTTTGGAGGATGCTGTGGCGCTGTCCCAGCCATCCATCAACGCTGCGGCCACCTCATTCCATAGCCGCCGGGTCACCACAATGTCCTTGTGCAGCCGGTCACGGCTGTCCCACAACGGCGAACGCTCCTGGACCAGGCTGATGAGCTGCTCATTATCCAGGTAGACGTCTTCATCCCGTTGTGGAACCTAGACAAAACACATTCATTAGAATAATCAAATTTAAATTGAATAAAAAGTTACAAAAAAAGAAACATAAAAAAGAGTAAAAATAGAAGATAAAAAATAAAGAACATTACAAATCATTTGATACATACATTCCGTATCACCACCGGGACTTGGCTTCGCTGCTCCTGCTCTTCGCCCTCACTAGTCCCGTCCGCAGAAGATGATGATGACGATGTCTTAAAAAAGTAGAAAAAAATGTAAGAGATTTGGAGAAGCAGCAGATATACTTACCAGATGCACGAAAATAATCACCTCACGGTCTGCTTGCGCCAATTCCTGCCGCGATGGGGAATACTCGGATTCTGAAGACATACTGCATGTAAAAATAATAAAAATCATTAGTACATACATAATTTAAAAGGACAGGCATATAATGTAATATACTCACATTCTTCGCTGATATAATGGGTTCCTTGTTGACTGTCTGCTCTCCAATCTGTCAGTGTAGTAGTGGCAGAGTTTTGGCAGGCACCTCCTTTATATAGACTTTTTTTTTTTGACTTTAGAAGATTATAACTAGTACAACAAGTGGACACTACCAAAAAAACGCAGCGCTAAAAAAACGCTTACATGCGCATGCCAGTGCGCACGTATGCGCATCCATAGGCTATAATGGCCATTTTTAGCGCAAAACGTGCGCATACGTGCGCATGCGCTTTTTTGCAGGGCCAAAAAATGCAACATGCTGCGTCTGGAAAATACAATCGCACACCCCAAAAAAACGCAGCGCATGAAAATCGCATACATGCGCATGCCAGCGCGCAGGTATGCGCACCCATGTTAAATATAGGGGAAAAAACGCATGCGCACGTATGCGTTTTTTTACAGCGCAAAAAAATGCAAATGTGAAACCAGCCAAAGGGAAGCAAAAGAGAGTATACAGACAGGACAGCACAGGGATCACAGTTGATTCTTTCTGTGTGATATGCAAATTGTCTCTACAAAAAGGAAGAGAACTAGTAGTCTAGCACCACCTATTGAAGGTAGCACTTCTACAAATCAATATCGACCCATTAATGAGCCTTGCAACATGGCTTATGATAAAAGCCAAACCAGAATCTGAATTTGCAGACACATGTTTCGGGGTGTTGCCCCTCCTCTGTGCAAAGTATGAGATCTGATTTGGCTATATGAGAGACTAAGACAGGGATCTAAGGGGTAAGATTTCTTGAAAGAAAGTAACATGCCAAGTCTGACATGCCAGTATGATGAGATTTAAACATCTTGCATACTCCTTTGGGAAATTAACTATGCAAATTGTCTCTTCAGAGAGGAGGAGGATTTGAACTCCAGCACCACCTATTGGAAGTAGCAATCCTACAAGTTAATATTGCGAGGCAATACGCCGAAACACTGTGTTTGCAAATTGAGATTTTGGTTTGGCTTTTATTCTAAGTCATATTGCAAGGCTCATTAAAAGGTTGATAATGACTTGTAAGATATCTGCTTCCTATAGGTCACACTAGAGTTCAAGTGCTCTTCCTCTCTGAATTTGCATATTTAATTTCTTAGAGGAACATGCAAGTCATTTAAGTTTCCTCATACTGCTATGCCAGGCCTGGCATGTCACTATCCACAAAGAGAAACCTTACACCTTAGATTTCTATCAGGGGCATAACTATCACAGTCGCAGCAGTCGCCACTGCGACCGGGCCGGGGGGGAGTCAGGGGCCCGGCAGGTCAGGCCATGATAGCTCCCAACCGTCCCGATTCTCGTGAAACAGTCCCATATTTCACCCCCCCCCACGTCCTGGCCGGGAGTCTATTCTTCCTGCACTGCACTAAGCTGCCACGCTGCCCCATGCACCCCATCCTCGCCCTCCCAGATAGACCCACCGCAGCCCCCCACAGCCTGCAATCATCACTAGGCTGTTCTTTTCTATGCGCACAGGATCTGTGATGAGGTCACAGGAGGGGAGGTGTCAGGGGTCACATGACCAGGGGCCACATCACCTCTGTGTCTGCAGGACTCCGCTGTGCTGGTAGTCATAGTGCTGGATGAGGTAAAGTTTAGATGTGGGGTCAGGGGGGGTTTACAGGGTGGATGTAGCAGAGCTGTGTGTGTACAATTTTGGACGGAGTGGAGCCATGTGTGTAGAAGGTGTACGGAGCAGAGCCACGTGTGTACATGGTGTACGGAGCAGAGCCACGTGTGTACGAGGTGTACGGAGCAGAGCCGCGTGTGTATGAGGTGTACGGAGCAGAGCCACGTGTGTATGAGGTGTATGGAGCAGAGCCGCGTGTGTACGAGGTGTGCAGAGCGGAGCCACGCTTGTACGAGGTGAACGGAGCGGAGCCGTGCGTGTACGAGGTGGATGGAGCGAAGATGTGCGTGTATTTTGGCATGGGGGGCCCCATTTGAAAGTTCACACCAGGGCCCATAACTTTGTAGTTACGCCACTGATTTCTATTATATAAAACATATTTTTAATCAAACAGGGGTTTTCAGCTTTGATGAGACCTGGGCGGATTCTGTTCAAGTACCCAAAAAATCATGGTGTCACAACCTTACATTCCCCCTGAGCAGCAGCAAAACAATAATTTAGTAAGGAGCAGATGGGTGATAGCGAAAAGCAGAGGGGCCAGAGAGGTGAGCGGCATGGTGAATTTTAGGATACACTCTTATTTTTTACATCTTGCTTTTTTATATTCTGAGATCTACAAAGACCCCAGAGCATAATAAGAGCCATTAAATTCTCAAATTTCAAATCACATTTCCTGTGAAAATCTGCGTGAACAGGCGAATTTCAATTTTGCCTTATCTGCTCATCTCTATTTGAAACTCTTTTATCTGTTTTTTTTTTCTTGAGATACTTTCAGTTGATTTATGGTCACAGACTACATCAAAGGCAAATGTGCAAAGGAAACAAAGAGGCTGTAAAAGCAAAGCAAAAACAGTTCAAAATTTGTAATGAAGCTCAATTGCTAAAATTATTTTTAAGCCAAAATAATACAGTTAATTAAAAAAAAGTCCCCAGCGTTGTCTCTCCCCTTAAATAACTTCAGAACACAAAATACTGACATACTTATATATATCGGTGGTATATGTCATGATCCAGTCTGGGTTTTGAGCCCTGTCTTCCCTTTCCCTGTCTGATCATGGCAAGGACTAAATCTGCCTGGCCACGTTTTGGGTTCAAGTCAGCTATTTCTTCCTGCTGCGTCCTGCAGGCGATGTCAGTTATACTTTATGCTTATGGCGTATCGGACTCTGGTAGTCCCCTGATTTGTCCTGCTGCACTTTATGACCTTGCCCATGTCTGTTCCTCCCTCTCTTAGTGTTTCCTGATTTATTTTGGATTTCCCGGTGTTTGACTCGGCTTTGACTCTGACTTGACATTGCCTCTGGTCCCTGGTTTTTCTGCCTTTGGTCTGGTATTGACCCTTTGGCTCTCCACTGACTTTCTGCTTGTTTTTTCCCTTTTTACTGTGTGACGGTCAAGGTTTTGACTCGGCTTGTTCGTCTATTCTGCTGCCACTTGGTGGTAGCTTCGCTGCAGCACAGCAGGTCTGGTCTTGCTGACTTGTTACCATCCTTCCACTCTATTGCCATCTAGTGGAGGTTGCAGTTACCTGCATAGCTGCAGTGTGAAATTATAACTGACCATTGACAGTTTTTTATTCTCTACTCCTCTTTTCATGGATCCGCTTTGCACGCTGGCAGATCAGATGTCTATCCTGACTCAAATGATGCGGGATTTGACTGTTGAACATAGGGCCCAGGCCACTTCTCATAATCAGCTTCAAAAGGAGCTCCCTGAGACAGTTACGTCTGCTCAGGGTTCTATTTCCCAATCTGCCTGTAGGCACTCAGACCAAATAGATGTCTCATTCCACTCTCCTGAACCTACGGTCAGGCTCTCAGATACTTTTTCCAGGGAGGAGAAGTTCTGTTCATTCAGAGAGAGCTGTAAGTTGCTTTTCTCCCTGAGACCCTGTTCCTCTGGGGATGAGAGTCAACGGGTGGGGATAATTATTTCATTACTCCGGAAGGGTCCCCAGGGCTTTTTCATTATCTGCTACTGCCCCTGAATGTGTGTCTGTGGATAGGTTCTTTGAGGCCTTAGGACTGATTTTTCACAAACCAGACCAGGTCGGGGTGGCAGAGGACACATCATGGGTCTCTTCCAGGGTAAATTCACTGCTGAATGGTATTGCACTGAGTTCAGGCTTTGGTCCACTGAAGTGACCTGAAACAATTCTGCGCTAAGATGTCAGTTCAGGAAAGGACTATCGAATCATCTTAAGGTCGCTCTGGCTCTTCATCCACCACCTAGCTCCTTAGAGGAGGCTATGACTCAGGCCATTCATATGGATTGGAGGTTATGGGAGAGAGGTGTTATGCAGCGAGAGGTTCCTTTTCTTCTGGCTAATTCTGATGTGGCTCCATATACTGAATCTATGGAGGTTGGGGCCACCAACCTGAAAGGGTAGGCGAGGAGGCACCAACAAGATGGGAGACTGTGTTTTTTCTGTGGAAACCCTGGACATTGGAAAAAGGACTGCCCCTCTTTCCCACCGACTGACAAGCTTCCGAGTCTGGGTGATCATCGTGGAGGTCACCTAGACTCTCATGTACCTTTTTCCTCAAGTCAAAAGTTGTTGTTGGAGGTGGAACTTTGTTATGGGAATTGTTTCACATCCACTTCGGCTTTTGTGGACTGTGGGTCATCCATGAACTTCATTGATTCACGTTTGGTGTCCAAGTGTCAGATAGGGAGAGTTAGGTTCGAAACACCAATTCATATCATTGCTATTGATAAGACTCTGCTGGTTAAGAATATTGTGAAATTTGTCTCGGAGGAATTTCTACTCAAAGTGGGATCCTTGCATCAGGAACGCATCTCATGCTATGTTTTGGAAAATCTTCCAGCAGGACTGGTGTTGGGATTCCCCTGGTTAAGGTTACATAATCCTGTTATTGACTGGGAAGTTCGGGATATTGTGAAATGGGGTCCTAATTGTTCTAAAGGTTGTCTTTCTGCTGTACTGGTGACGTCCATTAATCTAGAGGGTATTCCGGAGTACCTGAAAGATTTAAGGATGTGTTCGCCAAAAAAGAGGCTGAGGTTTTCCCATCACATCGCTCCTATGATTATGCTATCAATCTCGTTCCAGGTGCCAAATTACCCAAGGCCCATCTGTACAATCTTTCCGACCCAAAACGTTCCGCTATGAAAGAGTATTTCTCTGAAAGTTTACGTAAAGGACACATACGTCCCTCTGTCTCCCCTGTGGCTGTTGGATTCTTTTTTGTTAAGAAAAAAGATGGTGGTTTACGTCCTTGCCTCGATTTTTGGGAACTTAATAATATTACGGTGAGAAATACCTACCCTTTGCCGCTTATCCCTGATCTTTTCAACCAATTGTCTGGGGCTAAGTGGTTTTCTAAGTTAGGACCTCCCGGGGGCGTATTAGCTTATCTGTATTTAGGAGGGAGATGAGTGGAAAACAGCATTTATCACTTCTGAAAGTTTGTTTGAAAACTTGGTTATGCCCTTTGGTCTCACGAATGGACCAGTGGTGTTTCAGGATTTCATTAATAAAATTTTTTCTGACTTCATTGGGCACTTTGCGATGATATATTTAGATGACATCCTGGTATTTTCATTTGACAAGGAATCTCACATGGGTCATCTGTGTGCTGATCTTTAGAGGTTACGGGAAAACTTGCTGTTTGCCAAAACCGGAGAAATGTGTATTTTTTTGACCAAGAACTGTCCTTTCTGGGGGTCATTCTGTCTGCTAAGGGGTTTCGCATTGACCCGGGAAAGGTACAGGTCATTGCTGATTGAGTGCAACTCAAAGACCTTAAAGGTCACCAGTATTTTGGGGGGCTTGCTAATTACTGTTGTAAATTTATTAAAGGGTTTTCTCAGGTGGTCAAGCCTCTCACTGATCACAGTTGTAAGGGGGCTAATCTTAAAAACTGGTCGGTCCCGGCAGTTACAGTCTTTTCTTCTTTGAAGAAATGTTTCATGTCTGCTCCTGTATTAGTGCAGCCCGATCCGTTGAACCGTTCATTGTTGAGGTAGACGCATCATAGGTGGGGGTGGGGAAAGTGTTGTCTCAAGGACCCGCCACTTTGACCAACTTAAGACCTTGTGCTTTTTTCTCCAAGAATTTTTTTTCTGCAGAGAGAAATTATGATGTCTGGAATCGTGAGTTATTAGCCATAAAACTGGCTTTTGAAGAATGGAGGCTTTTTTTTGGAGGGGGCTGTTCATCGGATTACATGTTCAACATGTTTAACATCTTTATCAACGATTTAGCTGAATGAGTTGAGGGTAAACTGATTAAATTTGCTGATGACACAAAGCTAGGAGGGATAGCTAATACTAGAGAAGAGAGAAAGAGAGAGAGGATTCAAAAAGATATAAATACACTCAGGGCCGGCGTTAGGGGCTGGTAAACCAGACAACTGTATAGGGCTCCTGCTCCCCCAGGGGCCCCCATCTATCGGCACATCACGCAGCCGCTATGGGGCCCCTGTGAGGCAGGGGGGCCTGCTTGCCACCAGCGCCGACTCCCCCTGCCGCCGCATTGAACTTATACCGGCGCCATAGACCCCAGTAGAGTTCACAGCAATGATGGAGGAGAGAGCGACAGCTGACGCTCCCTCTCCCATCATTCCCTGCTCTGCTTCTGACATAGCGGGTGCGCGATGACGTCATCGCGCTCCCACTGTGTGCCGGCAGAGTAGGAGACAGCCAGGAGCAATGCGGGCACAAGGAGGAGAGGAGTGTGTTTTTTTTTTTAATTTATTGTTGTGTGTGCTGGACTGTGGGGCCACTCTCAGGGGGGAGGTATGCCATGTGGGGATGGGCTTTATATACCATGTGGGGCTGGGCTGTGTATACCATGTGGGGCTGGGCTATATATACCATGTGGAGCTGGGCAGTATATACCATGTGGGGCTGGGCTATATATACCATGTGGGGATGGGCTGTACATACCATGTGGGGCTGGGCTGTGTATACCATGTGTGGCTGGGCTGTATATACCATGTGGGGCTGTGCTGTATATACCATGTGGGGCTGGGCTGTATTTACCATGTGGGGCTGGGCTGTATATACCATGTGCAGCTGGGCTGTATATACTATGTGGGGCTGGGCTGTAAATACCATGTGGGGCTGGGCTGTATATACCATGTGAGGCTGGGCTATATATACCATGTGGGGCTGGGCTGTATATACCATTTGGGGCTGGGCTGTGTATACCATGTGGGACTGGGCTGTAAATACCATGTGGGGCTGTGCTGTATATACCATGTGGGGCTGTGCTGTATATACCATGTGGGGCTGGGCTGTATATACCATGTGGAGCTGTGCTGTGCATACCATGTGGGGCTGGGCTGTGTTTACCATGTGGGGCTGGGCTGTATATACCATGTGTGGCTGGGCTGTATATACTATGTGGGGCTGGGCTGTATATACCATGTGGGGCTGGGCTGTTTATACCATGTGGGGCTGGGCTGTATATACCATGTGGGGCTGGGCTGTATATACCATGTGGGGCTGGGCTGTATATACCATGTGGGGCTGGGCTGTATATACCATGTGGGGCTGGGCTACATATACCATGTGTGGCTGGGCTGTATATACCATGTGGTGCTAGGCTATGTAACAGGGTGCAGGGCTATATACCATTGTAAGGCTGGGCTATATACTATGCGACTGTGTTATATACCATGGAAGATACATTTTACATTATATTCTATGGTGGAGGCTGTGTTATATAATATGGGGTGCTGCATTATATTCTATGGGGAGGTGGGCTGTATTATATTCTATTTGAGGCTACATTATATTCTATGGGGGGTGCTACATTATACTATATGAGGAGGCTCCATTGTATTCTATGGGTGGCTGCATTATATTCTGTGGGGGGCTAGATTATATTGTATGGGGGCTTCATTATACTTTATGAGGGAGCTACATTATATTCTATCGGGGCTGCATTATGCTATATGAAGAAGGCTACATTGTATTCCATTGAGGGGCTACATTATACTATATGAGGGGCTGCAATATACTCTATGAGGGGGCTGTATTATACTATATGAGGGGGGCTGCATTATATTCTATGGGGGTTACATTATATTCTGTGGAGTGGCTGCATTATACTCTGTGGGGTAGCTGCATTATACTATAAGAGGGGGGCTGCATTATATTCTATGGGGGGTTACATTTTATTGTATGGCAAGGCTGAATTATACTCTGTGGGGTGGCTGCATTATACTATATGTGGGTTGCATTATACTGTATCGAGGACTATGGGGAATACATTATATGAAGAACTATGGGGTGCTGTTGTGAGTTCATTTTCCCCTTCACCGTCGATGTCTGATGAACTCCCTCTTCTGGTGAAGGAAGGTAGTGAGGCTGATTACCAAACACCTGATCTGGTAGATGATGACTGGGTAACAGGAATTTCTGACTGGATATAAGGCAGCCGACGCCCTTCTGAGTCGCTGGTGATTTCTCTGCTGGATTCTTGGAGACCAGTCTGATTCCTGCTTCCCAAAGATAAGTTTTTGCTCTGCTTTTGAACTTATTAGTTTTGTTTTGTTTACTTTGTTTTCTTGAGTTCAGCCATCCCCGGTCGAGAGTGTGCTGAGTTCCATTTTTGTCTCTGATCAGTTTGTCTCTTGCTCTGTCTTCAGAATTTACCTGAGTGCTGATATAGTCTTTTTGAAGTCCTAGCGACTTCAGGGCCTGCTTTTCCTATCAGACAGTTGGGACATTTTTTTGGTAGGGTTTTTTACGGATTGCAGACAGCAGCTTTTCTATCCTGTCCTTTTTAGTTAGCTTGGGCCCCATCGTTTGCTCAACCTATCTTTCTATCTGTGTTAGTGTTTTCATCTTGCTTCACCGTCATTATATGTTGGGGGCTGCCTATTGCTTTGGGGTCTGCTCTGGGGCAGTTTAGATTTCCCCTTTCTTTCTTTAGGCCTATTTAGTTCTCCGCCTGTGATCGAGGGGTCTAGTGCATCGTAGGAACCCCCCACGGCTACTGTTAGTTGTTGTGGATAGGATCAGGGGTCTGCAATCCGATAGCTACCAACCTCTCCGGTTTTCTGGACTTAGATTGTATTTTTGTTTTTTCCTCCTTCGGTGACTCATTCATAACAGGATGCATTATACTATGGGAAGTGAATTGTACTACATGGATGACTATGGCGGTGCATTATACTGTATGGAGCACTATTGGGAGTGTATTATACTATATGGAGGACTGGGCAGTGTATTTTAATATATGGAGGGCTATGATGAGTGTATTATACTATATGGAGGACTGAGGAGTGTATTATACTATATGGAGGACTATGGGGCACATTATATTATTTGGAGGACTATGGCGTGTAAACTCTACATGTGCTGCTGATAACATGATACTGTATGGTGATCTGTTAGTGATCCATTAGTGATTGTGCTGTCCCCATCATTCTTTCTCAGATGGTGGAAAGAGGCTGGGAAACAAGTGTTGAACGACTTCAATATTGTCGATCACACTCATTTAGCGGCCTGAACTCAGCGCATGTAACTACAACCGAAATGCTTTTGTGTGATGTGCAATATGTTAGCATTTGGGGCCCCATTTTAAACCTTGCCTAGGGCCCACTTTGCCTAAAACCGGTACTGAATGAACTGAAGCAGTGGGCAGCAACTAACAGAATGATTTTTAACAGGGAAAAATGCAAAGTACTACATCTGGGCAATAAAAATGAAAAAAGCATGTACAGAATGGGAGGAATAGGGCTACGCAACAGCACATGAGAAAAAGACTTGGGTATACTAACACATCACAGACTGAATATGAGTCAACAGTGTGATGCAGCAGCCAAAAAGGCAAATGCAATTCTAGGATATATTAACAGAAGCATACAGTCTAGATCACGTGAAGTCATTATTGCCCTCTACTCCTCTTTGGTCAGACCTCATCTGGAATACTGTGTCCAGTTTTGGGCCCACATTTTAAAAAAGACATCAACAAACTGGAGCAAGTTCAGAAAAGAGCGACCAGAATGGTGAGCGGTCTGCAAACCATGTCTTATGAGGAAAGGTTGCAGAATTTGGGAATGTTTAGCTTGCAAAAGAGAAGACTGAGAGGAGACTTAATAGCTGTCTACAAATATCTCAAGGGCTGTCACAATGTAGAAGGATCATCTTTATTCTCATTTGCACAAGGAAAGACTAGAAGCAATGGGATGAAATTGAATGAGAAGAGACACAGATTAGATATTAGAAAAATCTTTTTGACAGCTAGAGTGATCAATGAGTGGAACAGGCTGCCACGAGAGGTGGTGAGCTCTTCTTCAATAGAAGTCTTCAAACAGATGCTGGACAGACACCTGTCTGGGATGATTTAGTGAATCCTGCTTTGAGCAGGGGGTTGGACCAGATGGCCCAGGAGGTCCCTTTCAACTCTACAATTCTATGATTCTATGGTTCTATGATTGCGGACCACGAGAACCTGTCCTACATTGAGTTGGCTAAGCGCTTAACTCCTACACAGGCGAGGTGGTCGCTTTTTTTTCAAGTTTTCATTTTTCCAATACCTTTCTGCCTGGTTCCCAGAATATCAAGACCGATGCCTTGTCTCACAGTTTGGACCTGGTATCACCTCCCGAACCTCCTTCCTCCATTCTTCAGCACAGGGTGGTCATTGCTGGGGTGTCCTCTAAGTGGGAGCTGGAGATTCATGAGGCTCAGTCTCTTGCGCCTCTATCATTGCCTGATAATAAGCTCTTGTTCCTATTCAGTATCGGATGAGGGTTCTCCAAGAGTTTCATGATTATGCTCTCAGTGGGCATCCAGGAGTCTCAGCTACTCAGATAGCTATTGCTAGACTGTTTTGGTGGTCCTCCATTTCTTTTGACATCGCCATGTTTGTGTCTGCTTGTGATACGTGTGCCTGTGTTAAAAGTTTCCATAGCCCGCTGGGGAATTGGTGTCATTGCCAATTCGGATAGACCCTTGGACTCATTTGTTCATGGATTTTTATCACTGATCTCCCTCATTCCAATGGCAAGACTGTTTGGGTGGTGGTTGACAGATTTAGTAATCAAGCACATTTTGTACTGTTGGCAGAACTACCTAAAGCGAAAACTTTATCCAAGTTGTTTATTGAGCATGTTGTGTGGTTGCATGGTGTGCCTCTGAATTTGGTGTCTGATAGTGGGGTATAATTTGTGTCCAAGTTCTGGAGGGCATTTTGTAAGAGATTGGGTATTGACTTGACCTTCTCCTCGGCCTACCATCCTGAAATCAACGGGCAGACGGAAAGGACCAACCAGTTACTTGAACAAATTTTGCGGAGTCTTGCCACATCTCAGCAAGATGATTGGTGCTCCTCCATGCAGGTGGCTAAGTTTGCATTTAACAATCGGGTTAATCAGTCCACTGGGTCCTCTCCATTTTTCCGTAACTATGGCTTTCACCCCCATCTTGTTGAATTTTCCAGGCTGGATTCGGGGTGTCCTGGGGCTGATTCAGCGGTTCAACGGTTGGAGGAGGTGTGGAGGGAGGTTCAAAAGAACATTGGGGTGGCTCAGGGCAAACAAAAATATTTTGCTGATAACTGATAACTAGGCCAAAAGTACACATATTTTCTCATAATTATAACCCCCCCCAAAAAAAGCTCCATATCCATAGGGGGCCATAAAACCACCAGCAGATAAGCCATGTTGGTCTCTAAGCATAGCTAAAATCCCAATGCAAAAGATGACATCAGTCTCAATCTCCTGTGATCGTTCTATGAGGAGTTCTTACATAATTCCTAAAATTATGAAGGGCTGAGTACAGCCAACAACTGGGCCCTTATGAGGTCATCACAGAGGGGTGTGTGGTTGAGACTCAGGGTCTGATAAAAGATAAATCCCAATTATCATCAGCGTTCGTGCAGAGAGCTACATATCATGTATGTATGTATTGTGAGGTAGCGCTGTCATTCAGGGTTGGGGGACACTTGCTTGGCAGCGAATAATCACGTCTGGCACAGGTTTTCATAAAGCCATATCACAGTCCATGAGGTTTATTCATTATCATAAACCAAAACGATATGCAACAGTCTTATAGCAGACAGCAGGGTATCTTCACACTGGAGCTCTGCTCCCCTATAGCCCTCCTAGTCACACAGGCTGTGTTTCATCTAGCCAACAGGCGATACAGTCTCTCAGTTGCAGTCCCGTCTCCGGGTTACCTTGCATGCTGCTTTACACTGCTAACATTCATTCCCTCTCCCTGGGAACTGTCAGGCACACATCGCCATTAGTCACAGCATCCACACGTGCTGTTAGGCAGACAGACATCTCTTTGCACGAGACCTTCCAAACGGACCAATCGGGTCCCTGCATTCACCACATGTGACCAGACCTCAGGTACCTTATATGGTCCATAGCCACACCCACAGGTGATCACATGGCTATGACCTCACCCACAATCCTATTGCACACTGCCACACACAGACTTCCCTGACACATTGTAACAGAACATACTACTCAGCAGTACCTCTGCTGACAATTATGATCTTTCAGTATCCTACACCTATCAGGGCAATGGAAATGCTTATACGGCTGTCCTGGGACACCCACACAGCGCCCCCTAGCGGACACAGCGGTCACTGCACCACAGTATGCAGGGGCCCTGCCTATGGACAGCCAAATCAAAGCCCTCTCCTGCTAAACTGAATCGTCTCTGCGATCGGTGTAGCAAGTCTCCTGTTAATCCTTTTTATTTTATGCAACTGTTTAGGCTGTATTGTTTTGTCCTCCTAGTAAAATCTTTTGCATATCTTTCATAAACACTGCCTCCCTTTGAATTAAATATAAAATTTAAAAGTTCTGTTCATAAATAATAATAGTCTTTATTTTTATATAGCGCTAACATATTCTGCAGCGCTTTACAGTTTTGCACACATCATCATCACTGTCCCCGATGGGGCTCACAATCTAAATTGCCTATCAGTATGACTTTGGAATGTGGGAGGAAACCCACACAAACACGGGGAGAACATACAAACTGCTTGCAGATGTTGCCCTTGGTGGGATTCGAACCCTGGACTCCAGCGCTGCAAGGCTGCAGTGCTATCCACCGAGCCACGGTGCTGCTCTGTTCTGTAAACTACACCTCGAAGTGAAATCTACCGTAAACGGTGTCTAATCGACCGAAACAGATTAGTGGTGGTGGCGAGTAGTCTGGGGTTATCTGAGAGTTGGCTGTGGCCGTACCTGGGTGTGTACACATATTCCATATGTTGGAATCCAGAGGTGTATATGCCGTACGCTCACCGTTAATTCTCTGTTGATCGTCGGCCAATCATTTAATTGTCCGGATGATAGAGGTCAGCAAAGAGATGGGTGCTCCAAAGATCACAGAGTGGTACTTGTGACCTTCCTGGCCTGTGATATCAGGGATTTGTGGGATTAGAAAAGTCCTGACAAATATTGTATCCCTGACACATTTCATTTTGCAAATTATAGCGTTTTTTTTTATTTGTATTGCAGCCATGATAACCGTGTTGTACAATTTTTTGCTGTAATTTTCCTTCTGACGTTTTTATCACAAAGCCTTACCATATGTAGGACTTCAGTTCTGGAGATAGGTCAGTAACTTGCTGTGAATTATGATTAATTCAGACACATGAATTATTGAATATGTGAATACAAGGTTTTACAATCATTATAAACAGTTTTATGTGGAACCATTGTATAATCAGTATGTAGATTGCTTCACAGTGGCAGCAATTATTTCTTAATTGGAAGGCAGGCCTGTTTGTAAAGAACATTTTCGGCTATTTTGGAGAAATCGTTTGTTTCTTCGCTGAACCTAAGAGCTTTGTCAGGAGAAGTCATTTGTACTTAAACTTTAATATTTTAGAGTGACAGGGCAAAAAATGGAAAAAAGATTTTATCTCCAGTGGTTTGCTGCAAATGTGATCTGGAGACAGGGTACTGGGATGCAACAAGCAGACAATGACACAGCGGAAGTAAACAACTTAACTATGTATTGTCTTAACACTGATATATGGAGGGGGTAATTTCGAAGGAGGCAAAATATGCAAACACAGGATATTAAGAGTATACAATCTTAACTTAGATGATGATAAATATGCAATAACACTTGCAACCAGAATCCTCTACGTTATCTAGCTACGTCTATGTAGGTGTGACGTTCACTAAACGCCACTAAAATGGTTCCCCAATACGATTTACTTAGATTCAGGTTCTAAAGGAGGTCACCAGTAGTTCCTGCTAGGCTGAAAGTTCTTCTAACAAAAGTAAAGTAATGCTTTATAGGCCCTAAGAGCACTAGCCATCCCTCACCACATCTGTTGCACAGTCCCAGACCGAACCCTGTACCGTACATCAGAGCTGGAAGCAACAGCCCGATTCATCAGTGCCTTCCAAACACCACAGTGGATGTCCACTTCCGGATTGCAGTCTGCACTTGGTCTTCGGTGCTTGACCTGTGACAGTCATTTATGGGGCCAAGACAGAGGAGGGCTCGACCTCAGATCTTGACCTGTGTAGTCTGGTTCACAGGTCTTGACTGGCGATTGGCTAAGAATCAGTTTTTGACCATCATAGTCTTTATCACAGGTCTTGACTGGTGAATAGTCATGCCTCAGGTCTTGACTGCCGTAGTCTGGTTCACAAGTCTTGACTGGTGATTGGCTAGGCCTCGGATCTTGGCTGCTGTAGTCTGGTTCATGGGTCTTGACTGTCAAAGCCTATACCCTGCTCACCGGCTCACGACACCCCGCTGGTCTAGGTCTCCAAGCACATACCGTTGACTTTGCTGCAGTGTTCCTCTCAACACACGTCCTTCTTGTTGCTTCCTGGCGCCAAATCTAGGGTTCCATTGGAACAGTAGCTGTCAGTCACCACCAGTCACAAATGCTGTGCTTCAAGGAGTTTTTCACTACCTTTTTTTATTGATTTTTTTTGGTCAAGAAAGGTGTCGTGGGTAGAATATTCCTATAAATAATGCTTTCCTAATCCAGGCCTTTAATTTTAATTCCAGTACTGTTATCAGATTTGTAAAGATTTCGTCCTATTACGCAGAAAATATTTATAACGTGGATGGTATGTGCCGCATGAGTTAATGCTCTTTAAGAACATTGATTTCCCAGTTGCAGCCGCATGGATGTGATTTCCCTGGTGGAACGCTTAATACTGTGGAAATGTCACACATAAAGGTTTGTGCCTGATGCTTTATGAATTATCATAACTAAGTTAAATATAATATGTTCTATATGAAAGCAGTAAATGGAGGGACCTTTATGTACAGGGCATATGTGAGGAGACTGCAGGCACATAGGATGCAGTAACGGACTGTACAGAGACCAAGGGTGAAAGGGGTTTAATACACAGTAGAAACTCCATGCAGGGAGAAAATGGACGGATAATATTCCCTAATACAGCAAAAGGCTAATGGGGATAACTTAAGGAACAGGGACAAGTAAAGCCAACAATACAATAAAATATAACTTATCCCTCAGGCGCCGTCACGGTTGAACTTCTGACTGTGACTGGTGCTGCCTAGATTGTGTCGCAGTGGGGGTCTGTCACAATCCTGAGGTAAATGATGTAGTATCTTTTGACGTTGGCGGTGTCCTACCATGGTCCTGAAGATGGCTGTGAATCCTCAGGATCCTGATGCGGGTCTTGGCTCCAGCAGATGAGGTGATGAAGAAGGATACGTCCTTATCCTCAGCGGTGAGTGTCCCAACACTACGGTGATTTGCAGCACTGCCCAAACACAGTTTACAATGGGCAGCCCGGATCGCTGGGCCGAATCGACACACGCCTAAGTCCCGTTCACAGACCTTGTCTCTCACGGTCGGTACTGTCAGCAGGGGCAGAAGTGGCAGCATTTTTGGCTGTGTCAGCGGTCTCAGTGAGGGCAGTGATGTCGGCTGGGACAGCGGTGTCTGAACTGTACTCAGTCGACTATCTCCTGTCAAAGCGCTCTGCCGTCCCAGGCTCTGCCCTGCCCAGACGCCTCTCAGGTGATTTTACCTCACAGGTCTCTCGCGCGCTCGAAGTTCCCACCCAAACTGTCTGGTCACTCGCGCACTGCAGCTCTGCCCGCTTAGCCACGCCCCTTTTCTCAAATGCAGCGTACCGTCTGGAGTCTCAAGCTTTCTACTCCGCAATATAGGTGACAGCCCCGATGGTTCTGGACTCTTCATGGAGGAGACATGCCTAGTCAGTTCCTTCCCCTTACACATGTTAAAATTAAAAAGCAAAATCAACCTCCACAAAGACTGCACCCACCAACATCTCCAATATGTTTTAGCATATCTGCTTCTAGGCTTTTAAGGTCGCCATAGAACATGGTTACTTAGTAATATGAAAAGAAAGAGAAACCTTCAAATGTAACTGTTTCTAGTTGCTACGTCAAGAATTTATATTGCTATGTTCTGTAACAAGGTCAAATAAAAAAATTAAATGTTACAAAACAACTGACAAATGGCGTTCCAACGATGATGTTTACTGTGTGTCATATAGAATCCATTATACAGACTACCCATTTCCAGGTAAAGAAAAGAAAATTAAAGGGAATCTGTCAGCAGGTTTTTGCTATGTGATCTGAGAGCAGCATGATGTAGTGACAGAGACCTTGATTTCAGTGATGTATTACTTAGCTTACTGGGTGCACCACTTGTGATAAAATCAAGCAAAATAATATAGAAAGGGAGTGAATCCCATCTCACTGTGAATGAATGGAGTCTAGTTTGTATGGAACCACTTTCTGGAGGATAAGGAGCGGATATTCCAGCTTCTGATTAAAAAATTCCAAATTTATTTAATAATTTTAAAATTCCATTCGAAAAAATGGGTGGGAGGACAGAAAGCAAAAAGCAATGCATTTCAAACGCAGTTCGGCTTTTATTGTCAGTGTTAAAATCACCATTTTCCCTGCTGCAGATCTAGCTGAGCTATAGCACTACCACACCACTGTTTGGTAGCTTTCTGTGCACACTGTATTTTGACAGAAAGTTGTCTATCAGTGCAGGGGTAATATTGGACTAGGAGGCACAAGAAACCTAGTCCTATAGTGATTGTCTCCTGCTGATAAAGTAGTTATTTTATTGAAACAAAATACATAGCCTAGTAAATTACACATCACTGAAATCAGGGTCTCTGCCCTGCACCATGCTGCTCTCAGATTGCATAGCAAAAACCTCCTGATAAATTCCCTTTAAAAGATTTGTCCATTACTTTTATATTGATGACCTATACATAGGATAAGGTCATCAGTACAAAAGAAGTGGAAGTCTAACACAGGTCACTGCCACTATTGAGCAGAGCAAGAGCACCACAACTCTGTTTAGTGGCCACGGGCTGGTAACATAGATCAGCTCCTATTGAATGGCTAGTAAATAGTGTACAGAGCTGTGCTTTTCATTTTCACTGTATATATGTGGCCTCTGCCAGAGTATGCAAAAAAATTTAACAGATGATGAGTTGGAGTGCCAGTTGCTGTATCTTCACCAATCTTATATTGATGACTTATTCTATAGTAGGTCATCAATGTAAAAGTAGTGGACAACCCCTTTAAAATCTCATGCCAGCTTTTGCGTAAATTAAAATTAGCAGAATGAGCAGAGGATTCAAATTTAAATGTGGTTTCATTTTGAAAAGTAATGTGGTCAAGTTCGCTTGATTTTTTTTCTCAAATACTTATCCAAAAAGTACCAACATTTTATAGACACTTTAAAAAACTATAATGAACTATAAATATTATAGGTGATACATGCAGCTAATTGATTGTACCTCAAATCTCAGTACTTCAAGTCCAGCAAATGCCCAGAAAAGATGAATATAGCACTCTAAGGTCTACTAGGACTGTATGAAACCCCTTTCAAGCTCTTTAACACAAACATAGCCTAAGTAAAGTAACCAAAAGCCCATTTAATAACATAGTAAATTACAGACTTCATGTATTTTTAATTAAACAATGGTGAAAAAATTATCCCTTTAATTAATTTTCTTACGAACACTAACTGAAACTGATGATGTTGCTGTCAGAGGTAACATAAGCATATTGTGAATAAGATGTGTGATGTGCCATGTGCTCTATAATGCTTTTAGCTTTATACCAACTAATATGCTTCTACTTTTTCCTTTACCATGTATCTTGAACAACAGTATAATTAACTTGTGCTAGGTAGGTAAGTATACATACAGAGAGCCAAATGTGAAAGCAGGTTACAGTATAGGTGTAGTCTGTAAAGTTGTCAAATTGGACTAGTAAAACAGGTGTGAAAACAAAAACATGAGCAGTTAAAGGTCTACATTTTTTAAACATCTTTTTTTTTTTTTTTACAAAATTCCACCCTGAAAAAGGGTCTAATCAGAAATGATAGGTACACACACTTCCAAATAGCCAGCACCTACAAAAGGTCACTGTATTATTATGGCAAGAACAGATGAAAAGACTGAGTAATGAAGCATATGTGCAGTCTGTGACTGACACTGAGTTCAGCTTTTTTTCTATAAATAATATTGTGCTGTCTTGCTGCTGCCTTCTAGTGTATTATAAATGAAGAATACAAATTTTGTAATTGCAATTCAAATGCAGAAGCACAAATGTGCCAGCTACTCAATATCACTGATCAATCACACTAAGTCTGTGAACTACACGTATCTTCTTCACTGCTGCATTTATACAACACATTATTGTGTTAAGTATTTGTCCCATGCTTTAAGATTTTCTCTTCCTTTTTCTGTTGCTGAGCTGTGAGCCTCTAAATCAGACTAAAGAGGCTGCTGCATTTGATGCCTCCATTTTTATATACACTCTGATACTCCATCTTGATTGGCTGTGTTATACTATGCGATGTGGTAGCCAATATGGGGAAATCGGCACTTAGGTCATGTGAACCTTCTTTAGCCAATATAATTTTCTGCAATATGTAACAATTTGACAGGCATGTTTTTGGCAACTTATTTTTCTGGTTGAAAGTTGGTCAAATTCACCAAGAACTGCAAATTTCCTAAAATTCATCTATATTGCCAACTCTAAAGAGTGAAATTGGCTCATGGTTTCCATCTCTTGAAGAATATTTTAGTCAATCTTTCTCCAGTCTATACTTCTTGCGTTACATATGAGCCTAAAGGCCTCCATGCAGATTAGACTGTCAGCCAAAGCCACTGATATAGATCAGTTCAGATGACACTCTAATATAAAGTCATGGTCGAAAGTATTGGTGCCCTTGAAATTGTTCTAGAAAATGAAGTATTTCTCCCAGAAAATTATTTCAGTTTCACATGTTTAGTTATACATATATTTATTTCCTTTGTGTGTTTTGGAGTGACTCAAAAACAGAGGAAAAAAAGGCAATTGTACAATAATTTCACACAAAACCCCAAAATGGGCCAGACAAAATTGTTGGCCCCTATTCAAAATTGTTGGTAAACAACTTTGCTTCTAACATGTGATGCTTGTTCAAGGCTTGGTTCTTAACACTTTTGTCCGTGACTGTATATGGGGGCGTCTGCCAACTGGTTCTAGAGGGAGATGTGAATTGTAAATGTCTGATTTTGAACTTCCGATTTGCTCATCCAGAGGTAAGAAACAGGCAGAAATGTCTGTTAGGGTATTCTCACCGAGAATATAGGACTGGTTGGCCAAGTGAGCACTCCTGTGTATGGCAGAGCTGGCTGTCAGCTGAACAATTGGATGGAGAATCCTTTGCTCGTAAATAAGTCTCACTGCATAAGCTTGACCTATTCAATAACAAAGATATGATACGAAATGTTATTGTAAAATGGTGTTATATTTATCAGTAAAACTTGAAAGAGGAGTAGCAATGGGTGAACGTGCTTGGGTAACATCTTTTCCGAGCATGCTTGGTGTTATCCGAGTATCTTCGGCATGTCCCTATATTATGTTCGAGTCCCTGCTGCTGCATGATTTGCAGTTGTTAGACAGTCTCACCAGATGTGGGAATTTGGTAACAAGCAGGCAATCCCTCCATTTGTTCAGGCTGTCTAACAGCTGCAAATCATGCAGCAGGTACTCGAACATAATACACAAGCACGCCCAAGATACTCGGAGAACACCAAGCATGCTCGGAAAAGACCGAGCACGTTCGCTTATCACTACAGAGGAGTTTTTAAAGTGCCTTGCAAATCTTTTTCTTGCATACAGACTGCATATCTGTAATGTGTGCTTGTTTTAGGTACACAGCAGTGGCAATGCCGATGCTCTACAACACACGTTACAGCTCAAAGCGCAGAGTGACTGTCATGATTGCAGTAGTTTGGGTTTTATCCTTCGCAATCTCTTGTCCACTTCTCTTTGGACTAAATAACACTGGTGAGTATACAAAATGAAAATGAATGTTTTGACTGTTCTTTTTTGTAGAAATAATTTAGATGCTAGTGCCAAGCAAACAGAGAGGGAGGAAGAGACATGATTGCCAGGGAACTTAAAGGAGTTTTGCAGCCAAAGTCATTTATTTTCGATTGACTAGGTAGGTGACAAATGTAAGAATAATCAGGATTGGATTGCTGACACTCTAACCAATCTCTAGCTCTTGTCAGTTTCTGATCCTTCAACTGGAAAGTGATAAATGTTTGTGCCTGAAATCCACCGTAAAAGAGTTGTCTTATTGAGACAACCAGTTTCCATTTTTTTAGCACATGAACATCATCAATAAAGTTCCCTGTTTAGATTGAGAGGATGAGTTAAAAGAATTGTCAATTGCTAACTTATTTATGACCTATTCTTAGTATTAGATAGTATTGTACAGCACTGGTTATTATCTATACTAAGGTCAAGGATATGCCGTCAATATTGGTGGAGGTCCAACACAACTGGCTTCCCCACTGATAAGTAGTTATTAACGCTGATGTTGGTTGGATGTACAGTGCATGGATCTGGAACTTCATGGCTCCATACATTGTGTAGTGGCCGTTCTTGGGCACTGTAGCTAGGTTCCAATTGAAGTGAATGGCAGAAGAGCTGAAATACTCATGAATGGCCACTACAAAGTATATGAGGAGGCAAGGGAGTAGTCATGGTGAGAAGCTACTGCGTCACCACTTCCTGGCACCCCACATAGGAAACACAAAATCCTGTCTGTTCTGTGTGATATGTACCAAGTAAAACACTCACATTAGATTCCGGGGTTCCTTCGAATTCTGCACTTTCAGCTCCAGATTCACGGTTCACACAAACACCTCCAGACTCCATGTCCATACTCAACAGTTCAACTTTACTTGAAAACAGGGCTCTTGATACAGACAAAGCAGTTCATATACATTGGCATTCCTTGAGCTTTCCCTGTCTTCCCTGACACAGCTTCCATTCTAAAGGCACTTGTATCCCTGTCCCTTCCAACAACTCCTGTCCTGCAGATACTTCTTTCTCATCTGTGGCGTCCATGCCCCTAGGTCCACCAACTTCCTCCCATTTCCCTTGTCTGGTTTCAATAGGAAAAAGTAAAATGCGCACTCAGCTCTGCCTAGTCCCGACCGTAGGCCAAGGATCCTCTTTGGAATCGTTACGTCTATAGATGGTGAACACTCACATGCTGCTTATCCTGAGGTCCCTCATTGCCTCAGCAATCTTCGCCCACAAGGCTATCTGTGTGTCCTCTCTCAATGCTACATCACTTCTGTTCACTAACCAGGAAGTCTCACCACTATAACCCATTGTTCTGCACTACACCCAGTCTGGAAAACCCCTTATGCTAACTATGTTTGTGCTGGCACTTTCATTCCCTATCTCTAGTGTGCCCCACTAATCTATGCCCATTATTGTCCTATGCTACTGCTACCTTTCTATTCTATATTTTTCCCTAATCTTATGCAAAGTAGCTGTAAAGCACATACACATTATAATAACATTAAACAAATACAGTAATGTACATAAAACTCTAGGAAACAGCACATATCCGATGCCAACATGATCGACAGAGGGAGAGGCACAAGGCGGCCTTCTGTCACCCCCGTTCAGTCCTCCCTCCTAAAATATAGTCATCCCCATTCAAAGTTAATACACTTTTTGTACAATGCTTCCTGTGTGTCAACAATGACCCTGGTTCCACTTGGTTGGAACCCTGGAACATAGAGCCCAAGTTCTTTTTTCTTAAACATGGGTCTGACTGACCCCGGTCCCCTTACTCCTGGGACCCAAACACACATTGTGCTCCCTCGCGACATTCCAGTCCCGTAGGACAGTCCTTTCCTGCTTCAGGTGTTCAAACACAGGAAGTCAATGTAGAAAAACACTATGGCCCAGCGGCCAACTCAACTCCGCTCTGACAGTCCATGTAGTCCTGATCTGGCTCGCTCCTTGGGTCCTCCTGTTCAGGTTTCTCCCTCCCTCCATTAACAGAGTATGGTCCCTTTAAAACAAGTGCACTGCTTTTATACTCCCAAGGGACATTTCAGAGTAAAAATGACAACAGTTCAGGTTAAAAACTGTACAGTACTTAAAGCAGCCACACACAGTCCATTCTTGTTACCAATGGTGATTAACCCTTTGGGGTTTCAGTCCTGTAATCCAGCAGGGGATGCGCAAATGTGCTCAAAGAAAATTGAAGGAGGTGGAAAAAACAAAGTCACTTAACTGCATCCGTTGATGGTCAGCATCTACACCTGAGCCGGTGTCATTCAGGGCTCCTTGCCCTTCAGGAGACGCAGAACAGTCTCTCATTTTCCATCTGTTGTAACTAGCACAATGAATGTATGGCCTGAGGACCCACTGGAGGTAGACTTTCTGCTGTTTATCTGACTCCTTCCTTCAACCAGTGGCTGGCTCAGGGAGCCTGGAATCTCCTGCTCTTGTGACCCGACTGTGGCCACTGCTTCTCTTAAGGCGCCTCTGCCCTTTGACTCGCTGCAAGAGCTGCAACTGCTACAGGCGGCTGAAAAACATACTGTGCCTCCCGCTCCTGCCTCTACTTGATACTGGAGACCACTGTGACTGCCATGGCATAGGGTCCCCGGGGTCCCTCCTCTCTGATGAAAGTCACCTGGTCCCACTCTTGCAAGGGACCCTCGTGTGCGATGGACCTGGCGTTCACGTAAATTTCATCGCCGGTCCTGATTTCTTGAATGAATCCACATCCTCTGGTATAATGGTAATACCTCATCAGGCCACATGTCATCCGGACGGACATGATTCCTACACCGGGGCTGTATCTGGCTCTCCCACCATCTCTTCTCCCTAATTACTCCTGCCACCCACTGAGTCTCCTCCACTGTAAGGACCTTAGTCTCATCTGGGTAGCCACCATGGGGAGATGCAAAGACTGAAGAGAGTGCCGGGACAGGAATAGGTGAGGGGGCCGGAGTGAGGGTAGGTGTCAAACTCACTGCGGTATCCGCATCCATCTGAGACGATCCTCCACTTCGGCTGTGTGAATTCAGAACCACGGCCACGACGGTCCCTCGTTCTGCTATCTCAGCTTTCTCGACCACTTCATCCAGCTGCTGTGGCTCAGGACTCTCTACATCAACTGGGCTCCTGTTGCCGACAATCTTCCTCAACGCCCAGTTGAATGAGAACCAATCTCTGGTAGCATCAACCGATCCTTCCTGGGTTCCATGTCTTCCGTTCCTGCGGTCCACCAGCCTCTGGGGTGAGAGTTCAACTGTGCCACAGACCGCTCCCAGCCCTGCCACCCGATACCTCTTCGGAACGACATACTGCACCGCTGCATGGGGTAAGACAACTTGCTCTGTAATAGCGTCTCTTTTCAACGTTCAGGGATCTACTGAAGACCACCGTGATTGTCATGACTGTTGTGACTTGTGAAAGCTAGCCTGTAGCTGGCAATCAGAGGCGACCGTGACAGCTGTATATAACACAAGCAATCAGATGACTTGTGAAAGCTAGCCTGTAGCTGGCAATCAGAGGTGACCGTGACAGCTGTATATAACACAAGCAATCAGATGATCGCAACTTAACCTGTCCAAAGGAACAAATACAATTAAAAAATTTAAAAAATGCTGTAACAAATATGAAAAAAATAAAAGTTCAAATCACCCTTTTTTACCACATTTAAAATAAAGATAAATAAAAAGGACGCATATGTTGTATTACCGCATTAAGAAAACTCACAAAGTAAAAATAATAAACCAGATCAGTAAACACTATAAATTGGAAGGAGAAGGACCAACACACTGTCCTATAAAAAAATTGTGTGCTCGTGGATGAAACTCGTGGTCCAGACTGATAGTGTCTTGAACCTCAGCACCACAAAAGAAAATGAGACTGTAAGTCTTGCTGCAGTGTAAATTTAATTTGATCCGGTAAGAAGTCGAAAACAGATGTGGTACTTGATGAAGACTTGTAAAAGTTTGAAACATTGTTCACTTGATGGCGAAATAAACTTTACCTTTTTGGGATTGATCACCCTTGATTGGATGCTTTCTACCTGTTAATGTATCAATAAAAACCGTCTCAAACCACAAAAAAATAAACCATCACACAGCTCCATTGATTGAAAAATTAATATAATACGGGTCTCTTTGGCGACAACACATCCCCCCAATTTTAATTTTTTTTTTAAACTTCTGATTTTTTTTGATGTTCGTTAGTTAAATTATTCTCTTTCTGAGTTGACATTAAAACTCGCATGGGAGGTTAAAACATTTCTCTCTTAACAAGGTTGTGTCAATAAAATGCGATCCAAGTTTTCAATATCCAACTGCTGAAGAAAGCTAAAACCACCAATAAGGTCACACGCTATCCAATTTTACACAGACTGCCAGACTACTGTGGCATGTTGGTAGTGAGTAGTATTTAATTTTTACTTTTTGCTGTTTTTCTGTTTTCTCCAGAAGTTGAGAATCCTCTTTTATTTGATCTCCTACTCAGCTCTTCTATATAGAGTAGGACATTACACTTTTAGTTGTTTTTGCTTGACACGCTTTTTTATGCGACTGAACAGTGACTTGACAGGGCATAAGGAAATCTATCACCTTGAAGCATCATAAATAGATGACAGTCCTATGTCAAAGGAAGGAAGACAGGTAATACTGCACATATATATGCCCTAAACCTTTTTAGTATTCAACATAGATATCTGCAAATCCAAAACGTCTCTGTTGCAAAAATGGCAAAATACATGGCATGCTAAAAGTGACCAATGTCATAAATCCAAATTAACACAATAGGAAGTCTAAAATAAAAGCTATAAATGTAAATCTACAGTATATGTTTTATTTATATAGAATATACTGAATGGATAAATATACTTATGAATTGTATCCAGGTAAACACAAATCTTTGCAAAAAATACAATAATATTTTTCACTTTTTTCAAATGGAATTGGCAATATATTACCAGCAGAATAGCTGCCTGAGTGATAATAAAGACAAGTAATTAGAAATCCCCAGGGCTGTTACTATTATGTATTTGTATAAAATGATAGACTTTTTTTTCCCACAAGCGAAATGTCAAAACGGATTTATTGATGAAGCAGTTCAGATTAAATATTGAAGACAAGCGAAATAGTCAATGTATGTTGCTTTAGAAGAAGAAACGGTATTAAATTTAGAGAGCTCGGACATAACACAGAAACATACTAATTAATATCAAGTGAATGCAGTACATCCAGCACAATTTTTATGCACACTTAGGCTACGTTCCCCACGATAAGTTTTTGATGAGTTTTTGATGTTGCAAATTTTCTGCCCCCATTAAGTAAAATATGTTACTTGCATTTTTTTTCAAAAATATGCACCTTACACAAACTCAACAAATGCTCATTGTGGGAACTTAGCCTTATTGCTCATTTGAATGAAGCTCTGCTATATTTCCTTACACATCAGGTGGACAAAGTACTACATGAAATAATTTATTAGGAGAAAACTGGAAGACAATAGTGCAAATGTTACACTGTGGTGGTCTTAGCAAGGGGAGAGGGGTCCTCAAACTGTCTCTGGAACTGGGACCCTAACTATTCCTATCCCAGAGATACTCTTGATGGTAGAGAGGCCCGAGTCTCCGACCTCACTGTTTTCCTGTTAATCTTTGGTCTGTCCCCTCCCCCATTCCATGGAGCCTGGGACAAAAATGTAATATGAACAAGAACAAGACACAGAAGACAAAACAGGGATAGCAGTAACCCTCTATCATACAAAAGTACCAACCAACAATAGGAAGGATGATAGGGACAGGGAGGAATAAACTAAATGGGAACAGGGACCAGTAGGTAACACAGATGTACAACAAATCAGCTCTAACAACAACTTCTTTCCAAAACACTTAGCTTAAGCACAAATCTCCAAAAGCAGCAATAAACTCTTATTCAGCACAGCATCTCGTAAGAGCATGGAAGCAGAGCTTTCACTGGCAAGACAGAAAGGGTCTGGCCAGGTTTTATAGGAAGAGTTAATGACCAGATCAGAAGCAGCTGAAATGGAGCTGCATGTTTCTGACCAGCATAAATAAGGTTGTTAACTGCGTCAGCTCCAAAGGAAGCCAAATTAATTTAATATGGGATCCAAACACACAGGCCAAATGAAAGATCGCCCAGGTTGGCGTGACATACTCGTGACAGCAAAAAAGGGTTGTACCCGGATATAGGATATGAGATCTGCTCACCTGGTGGGGTTGAATATAAACACATGGGCCATGCACATAGTGAACAAGTCTATAGGACAGTGTTCACACCACCAAAAGACTGAAACACAGAAAAACACAGTATAACAAACGTATAAAAATACTCTGTTGTAAAAAAGTAACAGTAAACAGCAAGTGCTAGTAAAAAGATGATAAAAAAAACAGGGTATTTGGTTGATACATTTTTTTTTTCAAAAAATGTATACTAAGCCACTCTACCAAACGTCAAGGTATACACATATAGAGCAGTCCTAACCGATGTATTTAAAAACCTGACTATGTGTATGGTACCTATATGAGCAGGATTCAGAAAGGTAATGTCCACTAAGGGCACGCTGTGGAAGATGGCTTATATGTGCATGGCCCACAAGGGAGGGGAGACCTCCCTAATCTTCACCCCTCCCTTGAGGACCGTGCACATGTAAGCCGTCTTCCACAGTGTGTCCACATCAGACATTACCTTTATGAATCCTGCTCATAAAGGTACCATCCACATGGTCAGGTTTTTAAATACATCGGTTAGGGACTGCTCTGATACGGGTATACCTTGACGTTTGGTTGATCGGCTTAGTATACCTTTTTTGCAAAAAATGTATCAACCAAATACCCTGCTTTGTTATCATCTTTTTACTAGCATTTGCTGTTTACTGTTACTTTTGTATAACAGAGTATTTTTAGACATTTGTTATACTGTGTTTTTCTGTTTCACCTGACAGGGTTGTGTGACACAACACGAAAGAAAGCTCAGTAGAATGACTGCTGCAGATCTTGGATTCAATCAATGGAAGGAAAAACCATAGAGGATGGATGTTTAATTGCGTTGCCGAAGACACCATATGATGAAAAAAGAGATCCAGGAGTTGATGTGTCGAAAATCATGGTTTTATTAGTTAACATGTTTGAAAGATCACAAACATTTTCATCAGGACAGAACCACATTCCCACCACAAAACCACATTTGAAACACGTTGACTAATAAAACCAACATATTGACTACTTTTTCATCATATGGTCTTTTCGGCAGCGCAAATAAAGATCCAAACTCTATGTTTTTTCCTTCCATTTAAAGGAATAATTTGGAAGGGATCTTGGTCTGTTTTATCTTGAAATCTGGGATCTAAGGTGTTAGCTTTCTCCTCGCGCAGAGTGACATGCCAGGTCTAGCATGCCAGTATGAGGAGGCTTAAATGCCTTGCTTGCTCCTCTGAGAAATTAAATGTGCAATTTATCTTTTCAGAGATGAAGAAGACTAGAACTCTGTAGCGCCACCTATTTGAAATAGCCATCATACAAGTCAATATTGACCTTTTAGCATGCCTTGCAATATGACTTAGGATAAAAGCCAAATCAGAATCTCAATTTTCAGGCATGATGTTTCGGTGTCTCCTAGCCAAATCAGATCTCATATTTTACCCTGACGAAGGGCAATACCCCGAAACACCATGTCTACAAATTGAGATTCTGATTTAGCTTTTATCCTAAGTCATATTGCAAAGCTTGTTAAAGGGTTGATATTGACTTTTAGGATCGCTGCTTCTAATAGGCGGAACAAAAGTTCAAAACATCTTGAAATCTGCAAAGTATTCCAATAGAGATAAGCAAGTTTATTCAATGCAAATCAAATTCTTGGTCAACTTTTAGGAATTTGTTTGACCTGACGAAACGGAACAATTTTGCAATTCAGTTTGTGTGAATTGCCTAAAATGACTACTCATTGTACACATTGAAGATTGTATCAGCGAGAGAAGGTGTACATGACCTCAGGCATGGGGCAGAGTTACCTATAATATTGCACAGAATAAAAATAATAGATGCCCTGCTATAAGTAAAAAATAAATATCAAAATTACATGTAAAATACATATGGTATATAGCTGACATGCTTTTGATAACAAAAAAAAAGTAAAAATCAGATCCATCCCGACAAGGTGTACCCAATCAGGATGGTCCCTAACTTTAGTATTCCACCTCGCTATGTGCCAGGAGGCCTCAAAATAGATAGGGGCAGATAAGGACCTGGGTCTGACCGTTTTACACCTGCCCATAGAAAATTAAATAAACAAGAGGTACAGCCCAAAAGAGGAGGAAGGGGTGGCACACCCATGATGCCTTGCAGCTATCTGATCACATGGTATAGTACAACCAATCTAAATAGAGACTATTCTAGCCTGTATAAAAGCAGAGGCAGGGAATACAGCAGTTATTCTGTGTTGAATCTGGATAGTGGGAAGACATCACAGCTTAGCCATAGAGATAAGGAGAAAAAGACATAGGAAAATGAATAAACTATATGGGCAATGTGTGTAACAGCATAGCAGTAAAGAACAGTTGCCAACTGCTTACCCATTGCCATATTGAGATCACTTTGACATTATGAAGGTTTTGATTGTGATAAAGAGCTTGAAAGGGTTGGATACAGTCATAGAAGACCTCAGAGTGTTACACACATCTGTTAAGGGGAATTATAGGCTTTGAAGTAATGTACTTTTGGTTTGCTGCGAACATATTAGCTGCACATTTAATTAAAACAAAATTGCTAAGTTGGTGAATTTGAAATTCAAAAACTTGCTCATCTCTAGTATTCAATAATCATGCTGTTATGGTGGAAATACTCCATCCTGCTTTCCAGAACCCATTGTTTATTGCTGAAATCCAATTTGAGAGACTAGGTGAGCTTTCACACTTAGGAATCAGTTTACACTATGTCCATAGAGGTCTGTGGAGAAAAACGTAAAAACAAATAGAATGCACTGCAGCTTTCAAGTAAGTGTTCTATCGCATCCCAGTGCTGGATTTACAACTACACTGCATAACATGCTTGTATAACATCAGTGTTATTAAAGTGAACTATTTTATCTATACTTGAAACAAAATACCAATTTCTTTTTTAAACCTTTTTAAGGCAACCTCCTCTAAGATGTTCATGTTTCCTCTCATGGATTTTCTGATTAAGACAATTTCTTTAAAAATGTAACCTTAGATCTGACATTTTAGCTGTACAGAATGTTTAAAAATATTTTTAGGTAAAGTAAAACTGTACTTATCCAAAATTATATATTTCACGTAGGAGGCTCCTTCTGGTATAATGTCTCCTAACTTCTGCACCCTCTAAGGCTCACAGACACAGAAAGAGAAAAATCTGCAGTTGCATCCCCCTCCTCCCTCTTCCTCCTTTATCCAACACTAGCTGAAGAGCCCGGCGCTGCCCGGGCATAGTAACTAACTGTGGTTAGTTATAACAAATTATAATAATCCTCCATCCCATAGTCCCGTGCCCATATACCCATCACACATCCACGATCCCATAGGCCCGTGCCCATATACCCATCATACATATCCTCCATCCCATAGTCGAGTGCCCATATACCCATCCTCCATCCAATAGTCCCATGCCCATATACCCATCATACATATTCTCCATCCCATAGTCCCATGCCCATATACCCATCATACATATCCTCCATCCCATAGTCGAGTGCCCATATACCCATCATACATCCTCCATCCCATAGTCCCGTGCCCATATACTCGTCATACATATCCTCCATCCCATAGTCCCGTGCCCATATACTCATCATACATATCCTCCATCCCACAGTCCTGTGCCCATATACCCATCATACATATCCTCCATCCCATAGTCCCGTGCCCATATACCCGTCATACATATCCTCCATACCATAGTCCCGTGCCCATATACCCATCATGCATATCCTCCATCCCATAGTCCAGTGCCCATATACCCGTCATACATATCCTCCATCCCATAGTCCAGTGCCCATATACCCGTCATACACATCCGCCATACCATAGTCCCGAGCCCATATACCCGTCATACATATCCTCCATCCCATAGTCCAGTGCCCATATACCCATCACACATCCTCCATCTCATAGTCAACCATTATGACATCATAATGAGCGGCGGCAGGGCTTGCAACCTATGATGACATCAGCTTCACCATGGCAACCATTGTGACATCATAATGAGGGGCGGGGCTTGATATGCACACACTGCTTCCCCAGTATGCAAATAGGGGCATTATGACATCATAATGAGGGGCGGGGCTTGACGCACACACACTTTTTCCCCAGTATGTAGACGGGGCAAAATTGTTTGGTGAATTGGAACGCGCGGGGTTAAAATTTCACCTCACAACATAGCTTAGGACGCTCTCGGGGTCCAGACGTGTGACTGTGCCAAATTTTGTGGCTGTAGCTGCGACGGTGCGGATGCCTATCCCGGACATACACACATACACACACACACACACACACATACATACATACACACATACATACACACTTTGAGCTTTATATATTAGATTTACTGTGTTGCTCTAGGATGTAATTATTGAAGATTTAGGACATTTTATAACATTACAGAGACTGTGCAGAAAGATTAACTAAAGATGGCAGGAAGATGTAGAAGATACATAATCTGTAAATGACAATGTTTTATATGTTCTAATGTACTAATAATATCAATAAATAAAGCATTATAACAAAAGGAATGTTTAAGTACAGCTATAAAAATGCCTCAGAAAAAGTCCAAAACGGTGCTCAGAAGCCAATCACTGTACCGCTGGTGGTAAATATAAATCCGCAAGAGAAAAGAACGTTTGTCCTCACTAGAGTTGAGCGATACCGTCCGATACTTCAAAATATCGGATCGGAATGGATCGGCCGATCTTTAAAAAAAGTATAATTATAGAAGGATAGGGAAAATGAAGGGAGGTCAGCTCACCAGTCTCGGTTGCGATCCATAATCCTCCTGCGCACGGAGTCACCTTGATCAGGGGTGTTGACTGAAGCAAAATAAAGAATGGAATCTCCAGCGCTGGACTTCAGTTAAAAATACATCATTTATTGTAAATTCTTAAAATAGAACACTCACTGGTACCATGAGTAAGACCCTCTAGGTCGAAACGCGTTGGTTGGAGACCACCAGAGACCCCATCTGCCTGTATGTCCTTATCCATACTTTTTTCTGTTCTATTTTAAGAATTTACAATAAATGATGTATTTTTAACTGAAGTCCAGCGCTGGAGATTCCATTCTTTAAAAAAAGTATAGGTATCGCCGATGCCGATACCGGAAGTCCCATTCAAGTCTATGAGACTTCCGGTATCGGAATTGGAAAAACCCTTTCCTGCCCTTGTACAGCCTCTCGGGGGTCTGTACGGGCTTTCTGGGGGTCTCTGCCGGCCTGCCGGGGGGCTGTGCCGGCCTGCCGGTGGGCTGTGCGGACTGCCCGGGGTCTGTACCGGCCTGCCGGGGGGCTGTGCCGGCCTGCCGGTGGTCTGTGCACCCTGTGGGGGTCTGTACCGGCCTGCCGGGGGGCTGTGCCGGCCTGCCGGGGGGCTGTGCTGATGTCCGGGGATCTGTGCAGGCATCGTCCGATGGGACTACAAGTCCCATCTGGCGATGCCTGCTACCATGACAGTGATTGACACATTAGCCAATGATGGGACAGTAGTAGTCCCATCATCCGGCTAATGTGTTAAATGTTAAAAAAAAAAAAAATACTACATACATACTACATGCATGCTACATACATACTACATGCTACATGCTACATACATACTACATATATACTACATGCATGCTACATACATACTACATGCTACATACATACTACATACATACTACATGCTACATACATACTACATACATACTACATGCATGCTACATACATACTACATGCTACATGCTACATACAAACTACATATATACTACATGCATGCTACATACATACTACATGCTACATACATACTACATACATACTACATGCTACATACATACTACATACATACTACATATATACTACATGCATGCTACATACATACTACATACATACTACATATATACTACATGCATGCTACATACATACTACATGCTACATATATGCATCACACATACTACATATATACTACATGCATGCTACATACATACCACATATATACTACATACATACTACATGCATGCTACATATATACTACATGCTACATACATACTACATATATACTACATACATACTACATGCATGCTACATATATACTACATGCTACATACATACTACATACATGCTACATACATAATAAAAAAAAATAGTCCCTAGTCTCACTTTTGACATTGCTGTGTGAGAAAGTTCCCACGCAGCTTTTGCCATAAAGTGAGACTAGGGACTTTTTTTTTTTAAGTGGCGGAGGAATACAGTGCGGGAGGATACCTACCTTCCGTCATTGGATTCCTGCAGCCCGTAGAGAGCGGCAGCATCAGCTGATGCTGCAGTTCTCTACCCAAGAACGTCGTGGGACACACTCGTGGAATGCTTCGGATCATGGGTGAGTATTTTTGTGGTTTGTTATGTTAATATTTATTCCGTAAAAGACAATGGCTTCGGGGAACAATGTGACAAGTATTGGTAAGTATGTTACTCTATGTTATATGTACTGTATGTCTATGTATGTATTGTATTAATGTATTGTATGTAGCATGCATGTAGTATGTATGTAGCATGTATGTAGTATGTATGTAGCATGTAGTATATATGTAGCATGCATGTAGTATGTATGTAGTATATATGTAGTATGTATGTAGTATGTATGTAGCATGCATGTAGTATGTATGTAGTATATATGTGGTATGTATGTAGTATATATGTGGTATGTATGTAGCATGTAGTATGTATGTAGCATGCATGTAGTATATATATAGTATGTATGTAGCATGTAGTATGTATGTAGCATGCATGTAGTATATATGTAGTATGTATGTAGCATGCATGTAGTATGTATGTAGTATGTATGTAGCATGTAGCATGCATGTAGTTTATATGTGGTATGTATGTAGCATGTAGCATGCATGTAGTATATATGTGGTATGTATGTAGCATGTAGTATGTATGTAGCATGCATGTAGTATATATGTAGTATGTATGTAGTATGTATGTAGCATGTAGTATGTATGTAGTATGTATGTAGCATGTAGCATGTATGTAGCATGCATGTAGTATGTATGTAGTATGTATGTAGCATGTATGTAGTATGTATGTAGCATGTAGTATGTATGTAGCATGCATGTAGTATGTATGTAGCATGTAGTATGTATGTAGCATGCATGTAGTATGTATGTAGTATTTTTTTTTTTTTTTTTTTTTTGTAACATTTAACACATTAGCCGGATGATGGGACTACTACTGTCCCATCATTGGCTAATGTGTCAATCACTGTCATGGTAGCAGGCATCGCCAGATGGGACTTGTAGTCCCATCGGACGATGCCTGCACAGACCCCCGGACATCAGCACAACCCCCCGGCAGGCCGGTACAGACCCCCACAGGGTGCACAGACCACCGGCAGGCCGGCACAGCCCCCCGGCAGGCCGGTACAGACCCCGGGCAGTCCACACAGCCCCCCGGCAGGCCGGCAGAGACCCCCCGGAAGGCCCGAAATGATGGCGCATCATGATGCGCACACACCGCGCATCATGATGACGTCATTTCGGCTGTCAATCAACTTTGAACTTCCGATTCCGATGCCCGATATTGAAAAAATATCGGATGTCGGTATCGGAATTCCGATACAGCAAGTATCGGCCGATACCCGATACTTGCGGTATCGGAATGCTCAACACTAGTCCTCACATAAAAGTTTCCCAGGGGCCAGCATACAAGAAATTGCTGCTCCTGGAACCACACTGTGAGACGGTACAATTAATATCACCGGAAACTTGGAATTTGCTGCTATGAGGGAGATATAAATTAGGCAGTGGTGTTCCAATAGTTCATCAAGAGTCCGGTGTAATTTAAAGGGCGCGGACACTATAATAAAGTGTAGTTACTAAATTCCAGGAGTAAAAATATTTTTATATATGTATTATAAATAGCTGGGATAATGTGTGAAAATCCCTACAACACCCTAGTGAACCCTACCAACAATATTGTATGAATTGTACCAAGCAATTGGTTATAATAGAAGTATTACCTTAACCATTGTCAATAGCTCATGGCGTGGTGCGTTGGTAGTGTACGGAGATTGTCCAGACCGCGGGTACCTGCATGCCAGGTCTGGAACTAAAAAGACTACATTCTCTGTTTCAGGGGGGAAGCCTGAGAGAGGCAGACCTTCCCCTGTTGCCGGGGGGAAGCCTGAGTGAGGTGGACCAACATCTGAACCCAGGAGGGAGGGGAGAGCCTGAAAAGGGCGTGCAGCATCAGAGTAATAAAAAGAGTGTGCAAAGCAAGTGAATCTGGCACCGGCAGAGTGCAGTGCAGAGGGCAGCACAGAGAGCAGCGCACAGAGTGGTGAGTGGCGTGTCCTGCTTCCCCCACCAGAGGATACCGGTGTGGCGACGGTGCGCCGGTCGCCTGCAGACAGAGCCGTGCAGAGCAGAGCCATGCAGAGCAGAGCTGTGCCAGCAAAGCCATGCAGAGCAGAGACATGCGGAGCAGAGCCGTGCCAGCGGAGCAGAGCCAAGCCAGGTGCTGCTCTGGGTTATATCCCTGTCAAAAAGGAGCGCAAAGAAAGGAGAGAGTAGATTAAAATCTTCTTTTTATTGCATAATCCACAACGCGTTTCAACAGAATAATCTGTCTTCCTCAGGTGGCAGTACACAGATCACATGGGGGGGCAGGTATTTAAAGAGGCAGTAGCTAATAGGAAGTGTCAAGTGATTAATATGTCATGGGAATTTAAAACATAGTACATAAAGTAAAAACAAATAACTAAATAGGGTGTAGATAAAAAATTACATAACAAGTACAATGAGCAATCAATATTAATAGAGACATTAAAAATTAGGATAAAAAAAATATTAAAAAGCAACATAGCTGGTACAATAGCAAAGTGAGTGTCAGAAGGGTTTCTCAATTGTGAGATTTAACCCATCTGGTGCTAGTGTCCCTAATTTAAAAATCCAAAAACTTTCCCTCTGATTAAACTCTTATTACGGTTAGATACACATGACCGTTATCCACACCCCGGCTGTGCTAGAGAATATCTGCCCAGACAAGTTTGACCCAACTTGACCATCGCATATTTTGCAGAGCTATGATGGGATCGTATAGGACAGTTGCCCTCACCGTTGCTTAGCCACTACAGTATATAGACTAGGGGCAGTGGAAGGTACCGGAGACCGACCACTGTCACCAGAAGACAGGGCATTGTCGATTGCCGGACCACACTAGAAAAGACACCACACCCGCCGTTGTCGGCGCTATTAATTTCACAGCAGGAGCTGCAGTGTTAGGACTTCCTGATACGTTTGCTACCAGATTGCCGTTATTTGAACTATTGCACTTCTCTTTGCCATTTATACTGTTTAGCTCTTTACCTCCCTGCATGGAGTTTTCCCCTGTTAATAAACCTGTTATCCCTTGCTCGGCCTCCCGTCCGTCACTGTATCCCGCGTTCCTGTGATTTCTACAGTAGTAGAGCGATCAGTATTAGATAATATGGGTGGCGGGCTGTTAAAAGAGCTGCACTGTGATGGTTGCTCAGTTAAGCTGGGTACGATGATAGCGGTCTGACTATGCTGCTGGCTCAGGCGGGCAAACAGTCCGGTCATCAGTGCACATAGCCAGGATACCAGCGTGTCACATGTGTCGGCGTGCCGTCAGACTCTGGAGAAGACAAGCAGTGGAGATAGATGAAGCCACGCACTGCAGGTAGAGAACGCGGTCTGTGTGTAGGGTAATCAAGCAGCTGAGGACATGTTGCAGTGGGTGTAGGGCTCGAAGATCCTATCCACTAGCCTGCTTCATGTTGGTTAAAGATGACAAACGCGGTATGTGAAGTTCAGGGATATTAGAGAGGGCTGTGCTGGGCAGTGATAATGAATAGACACTGCCCCGGCCGGTGGCAAGCGCACGTAAATCACTGCCATTTGACCTAAGTGGTGAATACAGCTACTAGTTTGGGTAGTGGCGTCACCCCAGTACCTAGGGTAAGGTCTAAAGGGTAATGTTGGAGTGTTAATCCGACACATTTCAGGAGCTAGCGGCTTCCTTCCTCAGGGATAATAGCAGCCCTAGTAGGGTGAACATTTGGCATGATTGAGCAGCTATGTGCAATGAGGGGGGTTAATGGGCAAAGTAGCTGGAGCTGGTGATTTGAAGTTCAAATTTCACAGGGCATATAAGAGAGGTACATATCTTTGTTTGCTTATGAGATGTTTATGAGAAACAAGAAAACATATATATAATAAAAACAAATAATTAAAGTGGAATAAATTGAAGTAAAATGGGTCAATAAATTAAGGTGAAATAGCGTAAAAAATATAAACTGTGCATATTACCTTTTAATTGTTGCATATTTAAATCACCTATTAAGAATCCCATTTATTATTATAGGATCCCTAATTAAATACCGACATATGTAGGAGTTCCCAGAGTAGTTTGAATGTTTGGACTAGTGCATACATGCTGCCCAATTAATGGGTGTGTATGTTAGTACGTGCACGTGTCTCATGGGCACAAATCCCCTGATATACAAAGTACCCCTTAGGACTCATCGGTGAAATTATATGTATACAACCTCAATTTAGCTAACTTAGAAAAATAGAAGTAAAGTTCAATATACAGTATAAAGTAAAATAAAGTTTAATATTCTATGGTGTAGTGACCACTGTGTCCGCTAGGGGGCGTTGTGTGGGTGACCCAGGACAAGAGTATAAGCATTTCAAGTGTCCTGATAGGCGTAGGATGCTGAATGATTGTAATGTATCTCAAGGTGGGTGGCCTTGAGATGAAGACTTATGTATGTGTGAATCAGCGGTGATACTGCTGAGGTTTCGTGTCAGTGGATTAGGGAGAGTTACCTACAAATCCACCCAGGGGTGTGTATAGAACGCCATACTAAAGAATGTATGAATGCTTGTAGAACCTGTGATGAGGTCATAGCCATGTGACTCGGTGGGCGTGGCTACGGACCATATAAGGTGGCCAGGGTAGGTTATATGAGTGAATGCTTGGACCCAGTTGGTCCGCTGTGGCAGGTCCCGCTGGGAGATGGGGATTCCTTTCCTGATAGCAAGTGAATGCTGGATGTAATGGCTGCCAGTATCTGAGAGTTCCCAGGGGAGGGAATGAACGTCTGGAGTATGAAGCAGTCGTGACTCGTGAGGCAAATCCTGATGTGGGTGAGATAACTGAGGCTGAAGAGCCTGTGTATGCATAACCTGTGTGACCACAGGGATTACAGAGCTGAACTCTGTCATGGACGTTATGCTGATACTATGAAGTTTATGTTGCTGCTAGTGTTGAGCATTCCGATACCGCAAGTATCGGGTATCGGCCGATACTCATCATGATGCGCCGTCATTTCGGGCCTTCCGGGGGTCTCTGCCGGCCTGCCGGGGGGCTGTGCCGGCCTGCCGGGGGGCTGTGTGGACTGCCCGGGGTCTGTACCGGCCTGCCGGGGGGCTGTGCCGGCCTGCCGGTGGTCTGTGCACCCTGTGGGGGTCTGTACCGGCCTGCCGGGGGGCTGTGCCGGCCTGCCGGGGGGCTGTGCCGGCCTGCCGGGGGGCTGTGCTGATGTCCGGGGGTCTGTGCAAGCATCGTCCGATGGGACTACAAGTCCCATCGGGCGATGCCTGCTACCATGACAGTGATTGACACATTAGCCAATGATGGGACAGTAGTAGTCCCATCATCCGGCTAATGTGTTAAATGTTAAAAAAAAAAAAAAAAAAAAAAATACTACATACATACTACATGCATGCTACATACATACTACATGCTACATACATACTACATACATACTACATACATGCTACATGCATGCTACATACATACTACATGCTACATACATACTACATACATGCTACATACATACTGCATGCTACATACATACTACATACATACTACATACATGCTACATACATACTACATATATGCTACATGCATGCTACATACATACTACATGCTACATACATACTACATATATACTACATACATACTACATACATGCTACATACATAATGCATGCTACATACATACTACATGCATGCTACATACATACTACATGCATGCTACATACATACTACATGCATGCTACATACATACTACATGCTACATACATACCACATACATACTACATACATACTACATACTACATATATACTACATGCATGCTACATACATACTACATGCTACATACATACTACATATATACTACATACATACTACATACATGCTACATACATACTGCATGCTACATACATACTACATGCATGCTACATACATACTACATGCATGCTACATACATACTACATGCATGCTACATACATACTACATGCTACATACATACCACATACATACTACATACATACTACATACTACATATATACTACATGCATGCTACATACATACTACATGCTACATACATACCACATACATACTACATACATGCTACATATATACTACATGCATGCTACATACATACTACATATATACTACATGCATGCTACATACATACTACATGCTACATGCATGCTACATACATACTACATACATACTACATGCTACATACATACCACATATATACTACATACATACAATACATTCATACAATACATACATAGACATACAGTACATATAACATAGAGTAACATACTTACCAATACTTGTCACATTGTTCCCCGAAGCCATTGTCTTTTCCGGGATAAATATTAACATAACAAACCACAAAAATACTCACCCACGATCCGAAGCAGTCCACGAGTGTGTCCCACGACGATCTTGGGTAGAGAACTGCAGCATCAGATGATGCTGCCGTTCTCTACGGGCTGCAGGAATCCAATGACGGAAGGTAGGTATCCTTCCGCACTGTATTCCTCCGCCACTTAAAAAAAAAAAAGTCCCTAGTCTCACTTTATGCCATTGCTGCATGGGAATTTCCCACACAGCAATGGCATAAAGTGAGACTAGGGACTTTTTTTTTTTTTAAGTGGCGGAGGAATACAGTGCGGAAGGATACCTACCTTCCGTCATTGGATTCCTGCAGCCCGTAGAGAACGGCAGCAACAGCTGATGCTGCAGTTCTCTACCCAAGATCGTCGTGGGACACACTCGTGGACTGCTTCGGATCGTGGGTGAGTATTTTTGTGGTTTGTTATGTTAATATTTATCCCGGAAAAGACAATGGCTTCGGGGAACAATGTGACAAGTATTGGTAAGTATGTTACTCTATGTTATATGTACTGTATGTCTATGTATGTATTGTATGAATGTATTGTATGTAGTATGTATGTAGTATATATGTGGTATGGATGTAGCATGTAGTATGTATGTAGTATGTATGTAGCATGTAGTATGTAGCATGCATGTAGTATATATGTAGTATGTATGTAGCATGTAGTATGTATGTAGCATGCATGTAGTATATATGTAGTATGTATGTAGCATGTAGTATGTATGTAGCATGCATGTAGTATGTATGTAGCATGCATGTAGTATGTATATGGTATGTATGTAGCATGTAGTATGTATGTAGCATGCATGTAGTATATATGTGTTATGTATGTGGTATGTATGTAGCATGCATGTAGTATGTATGTAGTATGTATGTAGCATGTAGTATGTAGCATGCATGTAGTATATATGTAGTATGTATGTAGCATGTAGTATGTATGTAGCATGCATGTAGTATATATGTAGTATGTATGTAGCATGTAGTATGTATGTAGCATGCATGTAGTATGTATGTAGCATGCATGTAGTATGTATATGGTATGTATGTAGCATGTAGTATGTATGTAGCATGCATGTAGTATATATGTGTTATGTATGTGGTATGTATGTAGCATGCATGTAGTATGTATGTAGTATGTATGTAGTATATATGTAGTATGTATGTAGCATGTAGTATGTATGTAGCATGCATGTAGCATGCAGTATGTATGTAGCATGCATGTAGTATATATGTAGTATGTATGTAGCATGTAGTATGTAGCATGCATGTAGTATATATGTAGTATGTAGCATGTAGTATGTATGTAGCATGCATGTAGTATATATGTGTTATGCATGTAGCATGTAGCATGCATGTAGCATGCATGTAGTATATATGTAGTATATATGTGGTATGTATGTAGCATGCAGTATGTATGTAGCATGCATGTAGTATATATGTAGTATGTATGTTGCATGTAGTATTTATGTAGTATGAATGTAGCATGTATGTAGTATGAATGTAGCATGTATGTAGTATGCATGTTGTATGTATGTAGCATGTAATTTTTTTTTTTTTTTTTTTTTTTTACATTTAACACATTAGCCGGATGATGGGACTACTACTGTCCCATCATTGGCTAATGTGTCAATCACTGTCATGGTAGCAGGCATCGCCCGATGGGACTTGTAGTCCCATCGGACGATGCCTGCACAGACCCCCGGAGCCTGCACAGCCCCCCGGCAGGCCGGCACAGCCCCCCGGCAGGCCGGCACAGCCCCCCGGCAGGCCGGCACAGCCCCCCGGAGCCTGCACAGACCACCGGCAGGCCGGCACAGACCACCGGAGCCTGCACAGACCCCCTGGCAGGCCGGCACAGCCCCCCGAAAGGCCCGTACAGACCCCAGAGAGGCTGTACAAGGGCAGGAAAGGGTTTTTCTTATTCCGATACCGGAAGTCCCATAGACTTGAATGGGACTTCCGGTATCGGAATCGGCGATACCGATACTTTTTTTAAAGATCGGCCGATACCATCCGATACGATACTTTGAAGTATCGGACGGTATCGCTCAACTCTAGTTGCTGCTGTGGGTTTATGATGATAAATAAACTGCATGGACTATGATTGTTTATGGAAAACCCGTGCCGGATCTGGTTTTGTGGCGGCTAAGCGAGTATCCTCTACTTGAATAACAGCGCTACCTTACAATTCTTACATATCATTGGTCAACCTGTAAATTCATATCTCGTGCGGCTATTCTTGAGGATTGTATATGAACAAACAAAAAAAAGGAAAAAGGATTTAAATTGATGAGTTCGTAATTCTGAATTTAGAGTAGGAACTAAAATGGGAGAGGGTTTATTGAAAGCCGAACAATTCAACATCATTGTTCAGACCATGCGGGTTCAGGGTGTTCAGATTGAAGATCCATTCTGTCATGCTGTGAACTATTGGAACACCGCTGCCTAATTTATATCACCCTCATAGCAGCAAATTCTAAGTTTCCGATGATACTGATCGTACCTTCTCACAGTATGGTTCCAGGAGCAGCAATTTCTTGTACGCTGGCCCCTGGGAAACTTTTATAAATCTCTTGCAGATTAATATTTACCACCAGCGGTACAGTAATTGGCTTCTGAGCGCCGTTTTGGACTTTTTCTGAGTTTCTTTTTAATTTCCCGACAACAGGTGGTTGTTGTCATCCAAACAGGCAGCTAAGAATCCCTAGAAAAAATCTTAGGTTTAGCGCCAGTAGTTTTTTGATTTTACCATGAAAATGCAACTGAACTGTCATGTTTAATAATAAAATAGTTGTCTAGGTTCTTTTTATTGATATATTATCTATAGAAGGGGTATAAATATCAGATCGGTGGGGCAGAGGGAAATACTTGGCACCTCCTACAGATCAGCTGTGTCCTGTTTCCTTAACAGCCAGTTTTACATTGTGCATAGAACCCAAAAAGAATAGGTCCATAGACTCTGTTGTGGCCATTCTCAGGTGTTACACCGAACCTCCTATTGAAGTAAATAGGAGTTGAACTGCAGTACTTAAGAATGTCCGCTACACAGTGTGTGGAGCTATGCTGTTCTGACTCTGTACATTGTGTATATCTGTCTGCCAAGGGGGCAGCTCACAACTGATCAGTGGTTATGCCACGTTTCGAGCCCCCGCAGATCTGATATTGATGCCTTAGCCTAAGGAAAGTTCATCAATTTCTAAGTCATGGACCATTTGTAAAGAATGATCCTGTTCTAATCTTTTTTTTGTTCCAGCTTCTAATGAGTGCCTCATTGAAAACCCTGCATTTGTCATCTACTCCTCTGTTGTATCCTTCTATGTCCCCTTTATTGTCACACTCCTGGTGTATGTCCAGATTTATATAGTTCTACGAAAAAGGAGGAAAAGGGTGAACACTAAGCGCAACAGCCGTGGTGTGGATCCAGAGAACCACAAGGTAAGTTATGTCTATACTTCTAGATGTTAAAAAAGAAAAAAAGCAGAACTATCACAATAGCCAACAATAACTGAAAACCATATTCATGTCTTCAAACACTCCAGTCATCTTAGATCAAATTATGTGAATTGTGGGCGCAGCTAATTTACCAGAACATTTTAACATATGGAAGTAATAGTTTGGCTATTTAGGTGTCTGTCCCCTAATAAAAATGAAACCTTTTTTTTGTAGAAGACTGATGAGCCGTTCATGAGAAATCTAGTGTGGAAGCCAAATGCCATTCAGGTGCACTGGGGGCGTGTCATAGCACTTGAAGGAGGCAGTCCTAATGCACTGACACTCCCCTGAGCACTTTCAACCTGATTTTCATATGGCTTCTACTCTAGACTTCTTATAGCTGGCACATCAGATCCATATAAAAAAAATCCTTTTATTGAGGACAGTTATTTTCATTTGTATGTAGCAGAGCTAATCGGGTTATGGCAGCTTCTAGTCTCCCATGGAGGCTATCGAAGCGTGCAAAAGGTAAAAAAAGTTTTTAAAAATATAAAAAATATATAAAAGTTCAAATCACCCCCCTTTCACCCCATTCAAAATAAAACAATAAAAAAATCAAACCTACACATATTTGATATCGCAGCATTCAGAATCGTCCAATCTATCAATATAAAATAAGAATTACCGTATATACTCGAATATAAGCCGAGATTTTCAGCCCGTTTTTTTGGGCTGAAAGTCCCCCTCTCGGCTTATATTCGAGTCATATACACCGGGGGGTCAGAGGAGGAGGGGGGACGGGGGTGTCAGGTCATACTTACCCGTCCTGATGCTGTCTCTTGAGCCCCCAGCTTCTCCGCGCTCTCTCTTCTTGCCTTCAGCGGTCACGTGGTACCGCTCATTAAAACTCATGAATATGCGTATTTTCATGAGTTTCAATGAGCGGTATCACATGACCGCTGAACGCAGGAAGAGAGAGAGTGGAGAAGCTGGGGGCTCAAGAGACAGCGTCAGGACGGGTAAGTATAGCGATACTCACCTGTCCTGCGTCCTTGGCTGCTTGCTGCTGTCTGTCATCGGTCAGTGACTTCAGACAGCAGAGGGCATGGTGACGTGATTAGTGCGCGCCATGCCCCCTGCAGTCTGAATGTCACTGACCGATGACGTGGCAGATAGCGGTGAGCAGCCATGGACGCGGGACAGGTGAGTATCTGACACCCAGCGACGGAGAGGTGAGTATGTCATTTTTTTTATTTTTACATGCAGCAGCAGCGGCAGCACATGGGGTAATAATCTAAGGAGCTTCTTCTGGGGTCAGCACATGGGGGAATAATCTAAGGAGCTTCTTATGGGGTCAGCATATAGGGGAATAATCTAAGGAGCTTCTTATAGGGTCAGCATATGGGGGAATAATCTTAGGAGCTTCTTATAGGGTCAGCATATGGGGGAATAATCTAAGGAGCTTCTTATGGGGTCAGCATATGGGGTAATAATCTAAGGTGCTTCTTATGGGGTCAGCATATGGGGGAATAAACTATGGAGCTTCTTATGGGGTCAGCATATGGGGGGATAATCTAAGGAGCTTCTTATGGGGTCAGCATATGGGGGAATAATCTAAGGAGCTTCTTATGGGGTCAGCATATGGGGGAATAATCTAAGGAGCTTCTTATAGGGTCAGCATATGGGGGAATAATCTAAGGAGCTTCTTATGGGGTCAGCATATGGGGTAATAATCTAAGGAGCTTCTTATGGGGTCAGCATATGGGGGAATAATCTATGGAGCTTCTTATGGGGGCAGCATATGGGGGAATAATCTAAGGAGCTTCTTATGGGGTCAGCATATGGGGGAATAATCTAAGGAGCTTCTTATGGGGTCAGCATTTGGGGGAATAATCTAAGGAGCTTCTTATGGGGTCAGCATATGGGGGAATAATCTAAGGAGCTTCTTATAGGGTCAGCATATGGGGGAATAATCTAAGGAGCTTCTTATGGGATCAGCATATGGGGGAATAATCTAAGGAGCTTCTTATGGGGTCAGCATATGGGGGGATAATCTAAGGAGCTTCTTATGGGGTCAGCATATGGGGGAATAATCTAAGGAGCTTCTTATGGGGTCAGCATATGGGGGAATAATCTATGGAGCTTCTTATGGGGTCAGCATATGGGGGAGTAATCTATGGAGCTTCTTATGGGGTCAGCATATGGGGGAATAATCTATGGAGCTTCTTATGGGGTCAGCATATGGGGGAATAATCTAAGGAGCTTCTTATAGGGTCAGCATATGGGGGAATAATCTAAGGAGCTTCTTATGGGATCAGCATATGGGGGAATAATCTAAGGAGCTTCTTATGGGGTCAGCATATGGGGGGATAATCTAAGGAGCTTCTTATGGGGTCAGCATATGGGGGAATAATCTAAGGAGCTTCTTATGGGGTCAGCATATGGGGGAATAATCTATGGAGCTTCTTATGGGGTCAGCATATGGGGGAGTAATCTATGGAGCTTCTTATGGGGTCAGCATATGGGGGAATAATCTATGGAGCTTCTTCTGGGGACACCATATGGGGGAATAATCTATGTAGCATTTCCCACCCTAGGCTTATACTCGAGTCAATAAGTTTTCCCAGTTTTTTTGTGGCAAAATTAGGGGGGTCAGCTTATACTCGGGTCAGCTTATACTCGAGTATATACGGCAACCTAATCGCTAAACAGTGTAACGAGGAAAAAGTCAAAATGCCAGAATTACGGGTTTTTTTGGTCGCTGCAACATTGCATTAAAATGCAATAACAGGCGATCAAAAGATCGTATCTGCACCAAAATGGTATTTTTAAAAATTTCAGCTCTGTGCACAAAAATTAAGCCCTAACCCAATCCGAGACCACAAAAAATGGAGATGCTACAGGTCTCGGAAAATGGCGCAATTTTTTTTTTAACAGATTTTGGAATTTTTTTTCACCACTTAGATAAAAAAGAACCTACACATGTTTGGTGTCTATGAACTCGCAATGACCTGGAGAATCGTAATGGCAGGTCAGTTTTAGCATTTAGTGAACATAGTAAAAAAGCAGAACAAAAAACTATTGTGGAATTGCAAATTTTTGCAATTTCACCGCACTTGGAATTTTTTCTCCAGTACGCCATATGTTAAAACCAATGGAGTCGTTAAAAAGTACAACTCGTCCAACAAAAAACAAGCCCAGAAATGATCATATTGACCAAAAAATAAAAGAGTTATGGCTCTGAGAAGAAGGGGAAGCAAAAAACGAATACACAAAAACGAATATACCTCTGGTCATGAAGGGGTTAAATACTTTGCTTGCTTTTTTTCCCTAATCTTATTCCATGAGCCATATCATTTATATATTTTTTTTTGGATGGTGAGTTATATCTTTCAATAGTTTTATTTTTCAATATACCGTATAATGTATATTCTATAGCAAGAACGCAAAAAAAAAAATAAAACTTTTTCCCTGAAAGCTGCAGTAGGGAAAAGTTTCTTATGGAAATAATTTATTTGGCATCATTCTAGTTTCATCTTGTGTCATTACAAAGATGACTATGCAAATCAAATGTATTTTCATTTACGAGTACTATTATTGTATTTTTCATGTAAAGCGTACACTTCTTATTTTGACTTTGTGTTTGCATATTTATTTTTCAACAAATTTTTAAACTAGTGTTTCCAATTTTAATGTCAGACCCACTAAAGTAATTAAACTTGCATGAGCCTAATCGCTCCTGTGATACACTGCAGTACTTTAGTAGTGCAATGCATTGTGATCATCATTGATAAAGTAAAGACGCCCCAAAATCATAGCTGTCAATTATTCCGCCATCAGCTTCCCTGACTCCTTCATCCACTCCTGTGATCAGAATGTTTGAGCTCCTTTTCTCCCAGAAATCAAAAGGATCAACTTTTGGTGAATCCTTCTCTCCTCAACATTGTCAATCGGAGGAGAGTCCGGATGGCACATTTCGACAGGCTCGGATGGCTTTCGTCTAATTTGTATGGGGTCGCGTAACAGTGTAAAAATGGAAGCCATTGGGGTGACTTTTAAGTGGACCTATCAAGTGCTTGAGTCACTGGCAGACGAAAAAGAGCAAGAACAGTATATGGGCCCTTTGAAGTCCAATAGCTCATCATAATGCACAATTCCACCTGCTTTGGAGATAGAGATGGGCCCCTTTAACTTTCGGGCCCCTGTGCAGCTGCACAGGCTGCACTAATGATATGGCCACCCCTCAGAGTGATTACCTTCCAGCTTTCTAACTGCTTAGGAGCCATTGTCAATACTGACTGTGGCATCTAAGTCGTTTAACTTCTGGAATTTAGTGCTCATTTTGCCCACTGAGCCACTTTTGGCACTATTGCCACCAGGGCTATAAGTAATAACGTACAGAACTGTATCTTGAACCTTACATCTAATATGTGCATAGGAATTAGGAATCACAATATTTTTGCAAAAAGTAAAAAACTGTCATAACTTTGAGGGGGGTGATATTGAGAGAGACTTGAATGCTTAATAGATACACCCACGTCATAATTAATTATACATTTTTCTTTTTTTGTTTAATCTTCAGATTAATAACAGTCATTTAGTCGATCAAATGTTCTTCATGATACACGCTGTCAAGGGCGCTAGCTGTTGTTTTTTTCCCATTAAGCATGTGCGCTTTGTTCTGTAGGACAAATGTACTCATCCAGAAGATGTGAAGCTGTGCTCGGTCTTTGTTAAGTCCAACGGGAACTTCCCAGCTAATAAAAAGAAAGTGGTAAGTATAAAAGGAGAGAACTATGTTTAGAACGATCTCTTATCAAAAAAGCATCAATTACTCTACAGCAATGGAGAATTCAACCACAGGATATTAGAATAATCATGGGGAAGAAAGAGAGCACTCCACTCTATAGGGACAATTACTGAAAGATATATTTAATCCTCTGGAGATGCAGGCTAAGGCCGGGGTCACACTGGCGAGGAATACGGACGAGTGAGAGGCGTTAAAAGCATGCATTACACACGGACAAATGATTCTCTATGGGTTTGCTCCCAACAGCTGTATATTTCTCCTCAGTATTCTACGGTCCGTGCCAATCGCAGCATGCTGCGATTGTCAGCGTACTACGCCCGTAATACGCCAATGCAAGTCTATGGGTGCGCAAAAAATACGCATTACACACGGACCAGATGTGTGACTTGCGAGAAATACGCACCCGGTGTCTTTTGGAAAAGCCGGCAATTCAGTGCGCTATACAGTAAACTCACACTGACAGGTTTTATAACACAAGCGAAAGAATAGATATATACACAATAGAATACATATATATATATATATATATATATATGCATTCTATGTGTCTATATCTATTCTTTTGTGTTATAAAACCTGTCATAGGGATCCATTATATGTCCATTTTGCAAGCCGGCAAGAAAATCTCAGCATACGGATGCCATACGGATTACATACAGATGCTCACATGCGCAAAATACGCGACCACACCTTGATTACGGATGACATACAGAGCACTGTTTAGGGGTCATTCATCCGTATTACGCCTGTAAACTACAGACCGTATTTTGCGTCGGTTAGTGTGACCCCGGCCTAACTTTGTTTTTTGACAGGTTTTTTTTCTCTTCCCTCATTTTAAGCATCATATACTGTATATGTACGTATGTATGTGTATATGTATATGTGTCTATATGCTTCATTCAAGCATCATTGGTTGAAACCAGAAGTTTCCATGCACAATATAAAAGACACATCTGCATGCTTTTCTCAATATCTGACATGAAATCAGAATAAATCTTTCCCATTTTAGGTCAGTAAGGATTACCATAATAATAATAATTATTATTATTATTATATTTTGAATGTTTTAAGGCATTTTTATTAGAGATGGGTGGACACCTTGATGGTCGGGTCCAGCAGGTTCGGCCGAACAGTTACAAATAGTTCGGGTTCGGGTAACAGAACAGTACCCGAACCCAAACCTGGAACTCATTCACTTGAATGGGGGGCATGAACATCCAGTGTTTGCCACGCTGTCATGTGCATGACAGAGCGGCAAACACTGCTTCTGATCTGTGGGGGAATCATCCCCGATGGTCAGAGAGCCGCAGTTCCCACGTTGTCAAAAGCTGTGATCGGAGGTATAAAGTTTACATCCAGTCACTGGTGTCAGCTGATGAGACTACAGCTCCCATTATCTGACACCTGCTGCTGCTAATCATTACCCGCTCCTGCACTGTAAATAAATAATTAAAAAAAAGACATAGGTTCCCCTGTATTTTTGCTAACCAGCCAGACAAAATTCACAGCTGGGGGCTGCAATCGTCAGCTGTCAGCTTCAACAAGGCTGGTTATTAAGAATAGAGGGATCCCCACACCATATTTTTAATTATTTAAATAAATGATTTAAAAAAATGGCATGGGGTCCCCCGTTTTTGATAACCAGCCTTGCTAAAGCTGACAGCTGGGGGCTGGTATTCTCAGGCTGGTAAGTAGCCATGGATATTGGCCCCTGCCTAAACATAGCAGCCCGCAGCTGCCCAGAAAATGCACATCTATTAGATGTGCCAATTCTGGCTCTTTGCATGGCTCTTCCCACTTGCCCTGTAGCGGTGCCAAGTGGGGTTCATATTTGTGGGGTTGATGTCTTGTGACATCATCAAGCCCAGTGCTTAGTAATGGAGAGGCAGCTATAAGACACCTATCCATTACTAATCCTATATTTATATGAAAAATAAAGACACAGCCAGAATAAAGTCCTTTATTTGAAATAAGACTAAACACAGTTTTCCATTTTTATTTACACACCTAATTCCAGCGAAGCCCTTGATCTCCTGTAATAAAAGTAAATTTAAAAAAAAAAACAATATACCATACCTGTCTGTCGCTCTGTCCCACATCATCATTCATACCTGAACCCAAAGCGTACAAATGTTAATTTTTAATAAGCCTTTAAATAAAACAAAAAGTAGCAGAAAATGTGTATTTTTTATTATGTAGGTTTGAATAATTACATGTAAAACACCATGGAATAAATGGTGCTATAATAATCTCTATATATAAAAATGAATGTGTTTGTGTGTATCACCAACCAATCACGAAGCATCTTTCATTTCACCAGAGCTGTTTAAAAGAAGTTGAGCTGTGATTGGTTGCTATGAGCAACAGTTTTCCTTGCAAACAATCACTAAGCATCTCTCATTTCACCAGAGCTGGTTAAAAGTAGCTGAGCTGTGATTGGTTGCTATGACCAACAGTTTTCCCACTTGACAACACCTCAGCAGACACTGACATGGCGGGAGAAATATAGCATCCCTGGGAACATAAGCTCCCAGCCATTGTCTGCCCCCCTGAAAGGAGCAGAGAGCACATGACAGAAATGAATCCCCCCTCCCGTGCCTATATCCCCATCACACATCATCTATCCAGTAGGCACATTGTCCCTCTTAAAGGGATTATTGGTATGGAAGTCAGAGCAAATCCATCCAGTGCTTTGGTACTGACCCCATGGTCTCTTAAGGGATCATTGGTATGAAATTTAGAGCAAATCCACTCTGCGCTTTGGTACTGACCCCAGGCCTTTCTTAAAGGGATCTGGGGTATGGTAGTCAGGGCAAATCCATCCAGCGCTTTAATTCTGACCCCAGCCCTCTCTTAAAGGGATCCCCAGTATGGAAGTCAGGGCAATTGCCATCAAATGCTCTGGTACTGGCTCTCTTAAAGGGATCCCTGGTATGGAAGTTAGGGCAAAAGCACTCAGCGCTCTGGTTCTGACCCAAGTCCCCTCCTAAAGGGATCCTACATACGGAAGAGAGGAAAAATCCACTCTGCGCTTTGGTACTGACCCCAGGTCTCTCTTAAAGGGATCTCCGGTATGGAAGTTAGGGTAAATCCCTCAGCGCTCTGATTCTCACCTCAGGCTTCTATTAAAGGGATCATTGGTATGGAAGTCAGGGCAAATCCACTCAGCGCTCTCGTTCTGATGCCAGGCCTCTCTTAAAGGGATCCCCCCGGTATGGAAGTTAGGACTGTTCCACTCAGCGCTCTGGTTCTGACTCCAGGCTGACGGGATGATGTGGGACATTAGTTGTAGTAGTCCGGTAGCTCTGGCTGACGGGATGATGTGAGATATTAGTGGTAGTAGTCCGGTGGCTCTGGCTGACGGGATGATGTGGGATTTTATGGGTAGTAGTCCGGTAGCTTTGACTGACAGGATGGTGTGGGATATTAGTGGTAGTAGTCCAGTGGCTCTGGCTGATGGGACGATGTGGGATATTATGGGTAGTAGTCCGGTAGCTCTGGCTGACGGGATGATGTGGGATATTAGTGGTAGTTGTCTGGTGGCTCTGGCTGATGGGATGATGTGGGATATTAGGGGTAGTAGTCCAGTGGCTCTGGCTGACGGGATGATGTGGGATAATATGGGTAGTAGTCCAGTAGATCTGGCTGATGGGATAGATGTGGGATATTATAGTGAATGTGGCTATGTGGAGTGGGCGGGGCTCTACACTCAGCTTTATATATATAGATATAATCATTATAATTTGTTATAACTAACCGTAGTTAGTTACTATGCCCAGACAGCGCCGTGCTCTTCAGCTAGTAAATAATAATAATAATTATTAGAGATGAGCCTTTTTTCGGTTCGAGTCGGGTTTCATGAAACCCGACTTTCTTAAACTCTAAAATTAGCTATACAAGTGGATGAAACATTTCCTTTAAGTATAGTTTCCCAATAATGTAAAGTTATTGAAATACTGTGTGAGCAGCCACTTGCATTTCTAAGAATGATTACAATAAGTGAATCACATCACTTTCTTATCTAAGCAAAACTAATAGTCACATTAAAAAATCTAATAAAATACACATCAAATATAAAAGAGAAACTGAAATGGTGAAATAAAAGGAATCCAAGGCTGTGGTGGAGTAAGCACCGGAATAATAAGTTTTCAACAATAGACACAAGTCATCTTTCATAAAGTAATTGTGATTGACGCGGTGACCTCTCAGTGGAATCGTATGCATTAAAATCTATTGACAAATTGATTCTACTAGTGACAAATAAATTACCTACAGATTGAAAAGCTTTGGTGGAAACCCAAGTCTACTAAAATATAAAATAAAGTGCAAGGACTGAATACATAATATGGAATTTTTAAGCTAATATTTTTGGTGATAAATATTAAAAAAATGGCCACAAACTGCAAAGCCCCAAAAAATATGATGGAATTATCAACTAAAACATTTTATAAATTATTATTAAAGCTATGCTCGCTCTTGTTAAAAGGTCAAGGGCTTACAAATAAATAGACTCTTTACTAAGGTAAGTTGGAGCTATTGTATTTAAAGATCTTAAGAGGAATCTGTCAGCAGCATGATGTGGAGACTGAGACCCTGATTCTAGTGATGTGTCATTTACTGGGCTTACTGCTGTAGTTTTGTTAAAATCACCATTTTATATGAAGGAGATTATCACTAAAGGACTAGTAATCCTGCTACTACACAGTCAAGCATACTTGGAACTGTCTTTACCCAGCACAAAATAAATGTCCTTTAGTCCATTGTAAAGTCCTCTGAAAGAAGAATTGTCCCCTTTTTTATATTGATCACATATACACATATACATGTAAATGGAATCACCCCTGAAACACCTTTCTTCTAAGTAGAATATTCAAAAATTGTCTAACCGCTCATTATCAGAGGTATCTTCCCTCCCAGTAATTATCTAGTTGCCCATCTTTGAACACGCTCCAATAAGCTTTTTAGAATATGAACCCCAAAACTGTACCCCATATTAAAGTTGTAGACTTACAGAGCATTTATGGAGGGGTGCAAGTACAAAGATATTACAGGTTTTTAGGTCTATTTTTATACACCTTAAAGAAGTTGCCCACCACTTAGACAACTTCTTCTCATAGACCAACACTTGGCCCCCATAAAATAATAAAGCTTATACTCACCTTCCGTGCTGTGCTGTTCCCTCAGTGTGGGCACTCCATCTCCTGGGGCTCCCTTGCTGTTGTTGTGATATGTGACACCGACGCTCAATCAGTGCTAGGGTCACTGTCCCAGTCTCCTGTTGAATTCAGCAGGAAGAGGAAGTCAGGGATCAGCTACAGCCCAGACTTCCTCTTCATGTTCTATTTGCCTGAAGGTGGGGATAGTGACGCTGGTGCTGATTGGGTGACGGGGTCACAAAATCAGTACAGGAGCCCCAAAACCGCAAGTGCCAATGGAGCGCCCCGCGGGGCCTGGGGGTACTCGGTACCGGGCCCGTCGACTTCCATGGGGGACGGTGTCTCGGCGACCGTGGCCCAGAGGCGTCCAGTAATAAAATAGGGGAAAGTTGTGTGGTATTTATGTGGTAAAAATGAAAATAAAGTTATTAGATGGTGAAATACGTGACGCCACCTGTGGTAATCTGGTCAGAGGTGACCAGCGCTGCGGTGTTGCTTCTCTGGGATGGATGTTGGGCGCAGCTATGATGTTGTAGCCCCCACAGGTAGGGCTGTAGTCCCAGGGCAAAGATGTTAACTAAATAGTAAAAATGGCTGTAAACGTTGGGGTGCAGATAAATGAGAGAAAGACACAGAGAGGTGCAGTTTCTTTACCTTTTACTGGTAATAGGTTGCAGTCCGGAGTACCACATACAGGTGATGGAATGAGTTTGGCTCGCCTGGAGGCATTCAGGGGATCCACCTTTCCAGGTGGGGATTTAGGACCTTCCTTTCTGCGCTTTGTGTGTGGGTCTCCGCTGTATATAACTAAGCTGTGACCCTCTATTCGTGATGGTTTCACTAACCTGTACGGCTGTCAGCGTGAGCCTATTCCACGGGTACTGTTCTCTTCACTGTCGGCCCCGGGATCCTTATCCGCTGCCGTACACTCAGGTGATTAATATGCACAGGAATTTACAATCCCCTGTACTTTCAGATTCGGCTATCAGGACTTACAGTTCCTGTCAGCCTAAGACTCTGCTATATGCAGTATTTTAGCTTCCCTAGAGTCTCTTAGTCTCGGCTATTGTCCTTTCCCTCTTCACAGATCAGCTCTGCCTATCGAGCTCCTCTCACATCAGCTCCGTCTTCCTATAACAGGATCTTCCAGAAAGATCTCTTTACCTCACGTCCTCACATTTAAAATGTCCTTTCTCCTCACAGCTCACAGCTGTTTCGTTTCCATGACAACCCCCTCAGCTGATTTCTAGCTGACTCACCAACCCCCTCTGCTGGCCAGAATTTATAAGGCATTTCCCTTTTCTGACTTGCAGCAAGAAATTGTGATTAAATCTATGCTGCCTGGCATCGGGGTCCCTTTTCTGCCTCCAAGCATGACTTCACCTCTTAGAGGGAGGCGATGTCACTGTGACAACCAGACTCTGGAGTGTCACACCAACACAAAGGGAACAGTGTCGGCATCAGAGGTATGTATAAGCTTTATTATTTTAAGGGGGCCAAACATTTGGATCAAGAAAGGGCTGTCCTAGTAGTGGAAAATTCCTTTAAATTCCCATCTGCTTTGGCAGTAACGGCTTGACTGCTGCTTAGCTTGCTTGTAGCCAGAATAACCAAATCCTTCTACTGTTCAATAATCCATGAGATGAGGTTACATAGAAGTGTATAAAGAGGGGAATGCGAGGAGGAGGTAACCACGAGAGAGAACCAGAAGCACATAGACGTAATGACAGTGCTACAGTTTGTACTGAGTGTTATTCAAAATTACAAAGCTGGATTCACAGCTAGTCTGCTTAGTACTACTGTATAATGTTCACTATTTACAGTAAAGTACAAAAAAAGAAAAGACTGCAGCTTCCTCAATTTGCAAAGTTTTTTCCAATTTTAAAGGATTCCATGACCAAGATAGACACAGCAACTCTTTTCGAATGCACACACTGCTTTATTAATCAAAGCTCTGATTAAGAACGCAGTTTGTGTGCTCAAAACGCATTGCTTTCTCTATAATGATCAGAGAATCCTTTTTAATACACTGGAATAAACTTTGCAAATTGATGATGCTGGAACCTTTTCTTCTTTTTTATACTGCAAGTAGTTCCTTGACTTCCGTGCTTCAGGATGCCTAAAGCCTGGTAAGCTAAAAAATTGCTGGCTGATAAGCAAATATTGTGTATTTTCTCATGCGTAGGCACACCATAGCTTATCCTGAAAAGCCATCTAAAATGAAAGCTACATTTAGGTTTTTAAGGGTTATTAAGTTGAGGTACTAGTAAAAACTAAAATGTTTGTCTTAGGTCTTATTAACGTTGAAAAGCGGAAAAGCATATATTTTACACAGGATCTAAGGATTGTCATTTTCAAAAATTTTAATATTTAATTTTTACATTTTCAATAACCATAACATAACTACTCTTTCAACTAGTGCTTTTCCTGTTGATGCCGTATAACGAATTTCAGCTTTGGATGTTCAAAATAAATCTTATACCATCTTGGAAATGCATTATTTCATGTAATTTCTTTGGAGACAAGGCAGTCGTACATCTATTTTTTTCCAGACGTTCTAATCAGTTTAACATATTTTTAAGTCAACAGTGAATAATTCTTCCTCGGGGAAAATATTTCGAGACTTAATCACAACTTTTACATTTTACTATTATAATTTTAAATAAATGATCAGAATTTTTTTTCCCTCAGTGAACAACCTTGTTCTCTTGGAATACTAAATAACAAGTAGAATTAAGTAGATCTTGAAAAATTTTCTTTCGCATTGAGTTTTCTAAAAGGCAAAACTGCTCGATTTGCTGCTGATTTCCATTGTGGAGAATTAATTCTCCAAAGATGAGCAAATATTTTCTCTTCTCCTTTGATTCATTTGAGATGCAAGTTAAGTGGAGAATTTCAAATCTATATAATAGATTTTACTATATAAAATCGCATATCATTGTCAAGATGATATCTTATAAGATGAGCAGAAAAGTCAAAGGGGCTTCAGGAAAATGATCAATGCAACCCACGACCCTTATAAGTACCAAAAACATCCATAATAATGTAAATAAAAGTCCATGTATTTATGTTCTTCCTCATTCTATACCTCCATTAAAGTAATTTGCAGAAATAGCTGAAGAATGGATTGGCAAAATTGTTCGCTTCTATGAAGATTGGTGATAAACATCTACGATCTACTTTCCACAAGATTTGCTAAGAACTCTAATTTTTTATCTCCTCATTCAACACATTACCACAATCTTTAGCAATTTGCAACCAACATCACAACCATATGTGACCCTATATAGGCACATAAAATTTTCTCAGAGTTTAGCAAAATCATCTATTTATTTTTTTCAATAGGTAGTCAACTTGCACCATACATCTTAGGATATGTTGAGCCAGTCCTTAGAAAGGACTCCTTTGTAACTTGTAATTTGTCCATTACCTGGTGGTCCAATATATTATATAAAGTGCTTGCAATACTATCAGTAACCGATGGTTAAGAACATGATCCATAACATGATCCATAGAGATGATCAAATCTGCCAAAATTTGAATTTGATAGATTTGCTCGAAGTCGAGAATATTTGATTTTCATTGAATTTTCTCCAAGATCTCTCCAGACTACAACTGGGTTCTCCTCTCGCTCTGTTCTATTCTTCAGTCTAAACTCTCCGGTGCTGGGTAGATCTAACACTACAACATGACAGGCAATTTTAATTGATGTTATAATGCTTATCATCAGATTGCAGGAGATGTAGTCATTGTAGGAAGAGAACAGTGAGGACTGAACGGAAGAATACTATTGCCAGTAGGAGCAAGTGTAGAGCTGCAATGGTGGAATAGATGAGGGGAAAGATGAGTAATTCATTTTTATTTCATAAAGGGGATAATTGCGACTTGGTAAAAGAAAAAATGTGCCTAAGCACTAGCAGGCAGGTAACTGCTGCCTATCTGCTTTTTGTGCCAGATGCAGTTCTTAGCCAGGCACAGAACTGTCACAGACCACTCCTGCTGGTGCCTTAATGCCTCTGCTGATGTCATGTTGTTGACAGAGTGGCAACTTTCTTCCTGGCTGCTCTTTCCACAGGGTGTGACTGCTAACATCATGCAGATTAACAGCCGCCTTCCCTTCCCCAATTAGGAAGCGGGGATTCGGTTGTCAATCAGCATGATGTCGGCAGTCACGTTTTGTCAACAGAGCAGAAAAGAAGCCGTCGATCTGTTAACGAGACATCAGGAGAGGTGGCTGAATCGACGGTAGGAGCAGCCTGTGACCGCTGTGTGCTGGCAAAGACTCGCGCTGGGCATATCAGGGTGGTAGGTTGCAACTACCTGACTGCTAGTGTTTAGGCAACTGTTTGTTTTTTGGGTTTTTTTACGCAAAGTTCCAGATATCCTCTTTAATCATTTCTTGGCCCTAAAAACAGAACAAATTGTCAGCTGACAGCTAACAATTGAATTGTATAAAAATCAGATTTTGTCAAATCTAAATTTTTCGCCAAATTTAAAGTGAATTTCATTTGTGTCAAATCAATTATATCATCTTTATTAACCCTTACAGACATCACTGATATGATTGCTAGTGGATATTGTCTTAACCTTGGTAGTTCTGTGACCAGTTGCGGTTTATTGCCCTATGTGTTGTGAGTTCATTTTCCCCTTCACCATTGAGGTCTGATGAACTCCCTCTTCTGGTGAAGGAAGGTAGTGAGGCTAATTACCAAGCACCTGTGCAGGATGATGATGACTGGGTGACTGGAATTGCTGACTGGATATAAGGCAGCCGACGCCCTTCTGCCTTGCTGGTGATCTCTCTGAGGGATTCTAGGAGACCAGTCTGATTCCTGCTCCTCAAAAGCTAAGTTTTCTGCTCTGCTTTTTGTATTTGTGTTTTGGTTTTGTTTTGCCTTGTTTTTCTGGATTTCTGCCATTCCCTGCTGGGGTGAGCTGAATTCCTTTTTGCTCTGTCTTCAGAAAATACCTGAGTACTGATATAGTCTTTTTGAAGCCTAGAGTCTTCAGGGCTTTTTTCCCTATCAGTCTGTTGGCTCTTGTTTTGATAGGGTTTTGGCGGATTGCAGACAGCAGCTTTTCTATCCTTTCCTATTTAGTTAGCTTGGGCCCCATCATTTGCTCAGCCTATCTTTCTATATGTGTGAGTGTTTTTTCATCTTGCTTAACCATCATTATATGTTGGGGGCTGCCTATTGCTTTTTGGTCTGCTCTGGGGCAGTTTAGATTTCCCTTTCTGTCTTTAGGCTATTTAGTTCTCTGGCTGTGATCGAGGAGTCTAGGGCACCGTAGGAACCCCCCACGGCTACTGCTAGTTGTTGTTGATAGGTTCAGGGGTCTGCAATCCGATAGCTGCCAACTTCTCTGGTTTTCTGGACTTAGCTAGTATTTCTGTTTTTGCCTTCTACAGTGACTCATTCATAACACCTATGGCTTGTTAGTACAAAGGCTGAGCGCAGGTGGTCATTGGTCAATACTCTGGTCATCCGATGATGTGCTCTCGTGACTTGTCTACATATGTCACTTTGTTTTGTTATTTTGTGGTGGAAAATTATTTACAATTCTTTTTACCTTTTGTCATGCTACTGCAAAGCAGTATAGCGCAACCTCCTCCAGGGGGTGCTTGTGAGGGAAGAGAGGTTGCACACACATCGTAGCAAAACTGAGCAGCAGCACAAGTGCCACCAGGTGGTGAAAGAATGGTCAGATGAGCTGAGTCAGAACGAGTCAGGAGTAGAAGTACCGGAGGTCACAGCAGTACACTGGGTCATAAACAAGCCAGGGGATCAGCAATGGTTGGAACAGATAAGACAAGCACAAAAGACAGAAGCAGGTCCGAATGCAAGCCAAGTCAAAACCAGGAAGTCAACAAACTTACAGGGAAACATTGAGTCAGGACATACAGAGGGAATAAACAGACAGAGGGCAAGTCAGGGATCACAGCAGGACAAATCAGAATATACCAGAGTCAGATAGACACGCCGAAGGCAGAACTATGTCAATGAATGGACAGTCGCACTCTAAAATGAATTATTCTTGCAAAAGAGTCTTTGGAAAAAATTATTACAATTTTTTTATTTGAATTTTTCAATGGATCAAAATAGTGAAACACCGCATAAATTTCAGAGTCCCAGTCAGGGGCCGCTCACATGCTACAGCCCCTAACTGGGACTCTGAAATGTATCTCCCTATCTTTCACCTTGAAACTTCTATTGAGTATGGTTTGAGAAAGACCTAGGTTTAGGTCAAAACGTAACCATATAACACTCTCACGTCTGGAATATTTCCTTAGTTTGCGGTGTTTCACTATTTTGATCCATTGAAAAATTCAAATAAAAAAATTGTAATAATTTTTTTCAAAGACTCTTTTGCAAGAATAATTCATTTTTGAGTGCGACTGTTCATTCATTGACTTGTGCCTGTGGTCTATCCACTTTCAGTCAGCACCTATCCTCATAGCAAGAGTGCGCGTCTTCTCTTTTCTAGAAGGCAGAACTATAGCTGACACTGACTGCAGGATGCAGCGGAGCTAAATAGCAAACCTGAGACCAGACTGAGGCTGAGAAAAGTTAACCCCTGAAATGACCAAACCAGAAAAATGGAGAGACAAAACTCAAAACCCGGTCTGGATCATGACACCATTGAAACTTATGATTCTAACTGTGGTTGGCTTATATCATCCAAAAAGTCCACTGCATACTCAAGCTGAACTTATGAAAATGATTATAAGCACAAATTTACATCTCTATTAATCAACTCTTCCACCATGGTGTTCTCCTCCACTTTTGTCCTCATGATTTCTGTCATCTGATCCTCAGTTTTGTCTTCTTTTACTCAATTGTCACAAATGTGGAAAGTTTATGGTTACAAATTACTCTGAAAATCTCAATTATTCTAGAAAAAGACCTTGGTGAAAATTATCCCTCTGAATTGACTATGTGGCTCAGGCTGCCTTATAGATACAACTAGTCATGCTTCAGATCAATATTGCAATTCATTTAACTGAAAAGTAAAAATATTTATTGGGTTATACTGATTATTCTTGAACCATAGAGCATTATAAAAAGCCATATTATAATATATTAGAAATATTAAGCTTTGTGGATAATACTAAAGCAATGAAGAGCAGAGCACTGCAGTGAATATTTATTAATAATCACTTTACATTGAAATTGCAGTGTTGATATTTCAATCCAAATTACTTTCAGATGAAATACACATCAATAAAGTGGGTCATATTCTGTCAACTGAGGTCTTCTTGCCGAGAGCAAAGCAATGTCCTTAAATCTGTATTCATCCCAATCAGTTGACTATCGTTCATGAACCTCATTATGGGAATTTGTCACACCTCTGGTATTGCTACACATTAATTATGCAGCTTTACATTAGCTGTCTATATACACGGAACCTGACAACATTGGATTATTGTCATTATATATTTATGGTACTCATCAGCATTTCTAAATAACAATCTCCCGTCAGTTTGTTACACTTCCCAAGAAAAAAAAATAAATTATATATTTTATAGTTTTTCTTTCTATTCTATAAATAAAATGTATCTGATAATTGTCAGAAAGAATTTGGGATTTTGCACACATAAATAATCAATGTTTTTACTGTTTTAGAGAGTGGTCATATTGTTCACCCTATAGTAATATATCTATCAACCTACCTCAATTATTTATCTATCTAGACTCTAAAGACAGAAGGATTAATATGCACGTCTTAGTCATTAGATTGTAGTTTCTCATTCAGTCTCATGGTATATAAGGTATAGCCCCATTGTCTCTGATGTAGAACATCCAGCCCCATTGCCCCCCCAGTGTATATCATTCAGTTCCTTTACCCCCCAGTGTTTAACATGCAGCCCCATTGTCCCCCAATCTTTAATATCCAACCTCAATGCACCCCAGTGTTTAAAATCCAGCCCCATTGCCCTTAGTGTATAACATCCATCCCCATTGCCCCCTGGTGTACAATATCCAGTCCAGTCACCCTTCTGGTGTATAACATGCTTTCCTATTGCTCCCAGTGTACAACATCTCAGTGTATAACATGGATCCCCATTGCCCCCCCAGTTGATATCATCCAGTTCCTTTGCCCCCCAGTATATAACATCCAGCTTCATTGCCCCCCAGTTTATAGCATCCAGCACCATTCGCTCCCAGTATTTAAGATCCAGCCCCATTGCCTTTAGTGTATCTGGCCACATTTTTCCTATTGTATAAAATCCAGCCCTTTGCCCCTGGTATATAACATCCAGCCTCTCGCCTCTTGTGTATAACCTCCTGCCTCCACCTCCGACCCCTTTCCCCTAAAGTATAACTTTCTGCCCCACCACCACCACGCCATCTGCCTTTAATAACATGTGACAGAATGGCTTGCAGTGCAGAACTTCCTGATACCAACATGGTCCTGTAAAAGCAGCCATCCATCAACTTGGCAGTACATAAGAAAGTTCTCAAGGCTATAAGTTCTGCTGAAGGTCCAATATTAGAGTTGAAACATTAATAACTGTTTAGAATACCAATAATTTGTTTCATTCACTGCAATTTGAGTGCTGAGTTCCTTATTTGCTTGGTAATGGGTTGGAACCCTACCCGAGCTCCTCATCTAACCAGGGAGTGCCATATATCACTGCAATACAATATTTGTGCACTGCAGGATGTAGCAGGCACCAATGATAAAGGCAGAGGCAATGCAGGTGTTTTTCACAGGATAAATTGTCTTTTGGGGGGAACAAGGGGATTTTGTTGTATCTATGTGTGGTATGCTATAACATTCCATGATGGAATTACCCCTTTGAATAAGGTCAAAGTTAATTAACAAATAATCACTGACTCACTTACTACATATATTTAGAGGGTCTGTCCAATGTCCTCAAGCAGGAGAACACAGTTCCTCAGCCAATTAGGTGTGAGCTCTTTCTGGATTGACAGTTTGGATCCGAAGAATCATTGTGCCAATGGTTAAACCGTTCAATGCCCATTATTGACACTTGAAGCAGCTTTGCCTCTGATGCATCGAAGGAGCACAGAGTCGTTGAAGCTGGCTTTATTCAGGAGCGAACAGTGTGCTCTAGCTTTCCAGTCACCTTCACAGCAGTACTTACAAGCTCTTTTGAAAACAGTTTGTAAGCAATGAGTATATTCGGCTACTGCTGTCAGACTGCAAGTGGTGACCAGTATCTTAGGCAACAAGCCGTAAACAATAAAATTAAACTGCTCAATAGAACAAAGAGGATTTTCAATAACAAGTAGATTGCAATTTTCCCCATAAATAAAATAACTCTTTAGAAAAAAAATATTAGCCAATCAAGGTATTAAGTGAGTTTGTAAGCAGATAGCATTGAGAAAACTGTGGTGTCGATAAAATGCCAAAAAGTCAAAATTAGAGGTAGAATGCCATTATAAAGAAAGACATACAGACATCTTTCATTGGCTGTCTACTAAAGATGTTACCAAGTCATTGAGTGCTCTTTGGTCTATATGGCATAACTGAATAATCCTAGGAACCACTTTACAACAGGATAAACCTCTGATGTGGGTGTTTTGTTTTCTTTTCTTTGTTTTTTTGGCATATTTCATTGTTACACAGGAAGCAGAAAACCATCCAGAAGAGATGGAGATGGAAATGATGTCAAGTACATCACCACCGGAAAAATCAAAGCACAAGTCAGCGTCCCCAAACCACCACCAACTGGCTGTGCCAGCAGCATCCAATCAGTTCAACACTTCTGTCCCTTCTCCAGCAGATAGTCCCTGTAAGGCCGAAAATGGTCATCCAAAAGACAGTGCTAAGCCAACTAAGGCTTTTGAAACTCAATCAATGCCTAATGGCAAAACAAGGACCTCTCTTAAAACTATGAGCAAAAGAAAGATTTCACAACAAAAGGAGAAGAAAGCAACACAGATGTTAGCCATTGTACTTGGTGAGTATGACAAATGCCTGCAATGACAATATTCATTATGTAATTACATTTGCATTAAACAGGAAATACCAAAATTATATCTCTGGAGTCTGGAGCCACCCAATATGTCTGCCTTCTAAGATTTCACCAATCAAGTAGGCTTTCCTTAAAATGTAAAATTTCCCTTAGGTCAGGGGCAGATGACTGTAGATTCTCTCGGTCAATTATGCAAAGGACACTTTGATCAAACTCTGTTCAGAGTTGGATCAGAGTGAGCTCCAATTTTCTTGGATGAGAAGATGGAGAAAAATAAAATTCTCCATCTTCTCCTTTCTGTCCATGTGCTGAAATCGGACCACACTGGGATGTCATCCAGGTGCAGTTTGATGGTTTCCATGTACTCATTGACTTGCTTGTACTTGAGAAAGACCCACTTGTGGTCGAAACTTTGTATTTATATTTGCTATGGCAAAATAAAACTTCAACTTTTTTTATTATTTCACCTTGGACAGGACGCTGTCTACACTTTTTTCATTTGCTTGATTTAAGGAGGTGTCATTGATTGAGGTCTGACCACAGGGACCGACTTTCTGAGTCTATAGGAAAATCCAACTCTATTCACAGAAAAAAAGGATGCAACAAATAACATTAGTGATGTGCTTCACACTAGGCCAACCCCTTATTAATGGCCCCTCCATGAGGGAAAGAACCTCTTTTTCCACTCAGACAGAGTTGTAAAGGCTGCAGACTATTAGCAGCTACTGATTGGCTGCAGCATTTATGTGATATTGTTTATGTCAGGAAACCGTGGGTGACTCACTGCTGAGAGCCGCAGATCAGCACCAGTCTGGTAGTTCAGTATAGATTTTCTTTTACCCTGAGGCCTTTAATATCTCATTGTACAATAGTAGAAAACCCTTTTAACCCATTTCCGATGTCGAGAGTAATAGTACGCCGATGTTGGTGTTCCCTCCCTTTGATGTGGAATTGCCACGGGTGGAATCGCGATCCACCCACGGCTATTAACCCGTTAAATGCCGCTGTCAAACGCTGACAGCGGCATTTAACATGCGCTTCCAGTAATTGCGCCGTAAATCCGCCCAGCAGTAACCCCCGTCACAAGATCGCGGGTCACCGGTGGGTTGGCATGACCACCAAAGATCTCCTGGAGACCTTTATGGCTATCACTGCTGGTCTGCTGCGAGCACTGCAAAGTGGTCGGCGCTCATAGAAAGTGAATAATTCAGCTACATATAGGCGAACTGATCATCGTCTGTATGTAGTAGTCCCCATCGAGTTATGGCAGCTTCTAGTCTCCCATGGAAAAAAATGTTTTTAAAAATGAAAAAAAAAAAAAATATAAAAGTTCAGATCAACACCCTTTTGCCCCATTCAAAATAAAACAATAAATAAAATCAAACATACACATATTTGGTATCGCGGCGTTCAGAATCGCTCAATCTATCAATAAAAAAAGGATTAACCTGATCTCTAAACGGCGATCTACGTTTTTTTTGGTTGCCACAACATTGCACGAAAATGCAATAATGGGCGGTCAAAAGATCTTATATGCGCCAAAATTGTATCATTAAAAATGTCAGCTCAGCACACAAAAAATAAGCCCTCACCCAACCCAAGATCACGAAAAATGGAGATGCTACGGGTATCGGAAAATGGTGTATTTTTTTTAACAAAGTTTGGAATTTTTTTCACCACTTAGATAAAAAAGATCCTAGATGTGTTTGATGTCTATGATCTCGTAATGACCTGGAGAATCACAATAGCAGGTCAGTTTTAGCATTTAGTGAATCTAGTAAAAAAAATAAAAAAACAAGTGTGGGATTGCACTTTTTTTGCTATTTAATCGCACTTGTAATTTTTTTCCCATTTTCTAGTACATGACATGGTAAAACCAATGGTAATATTCAAAAGGACAACTCGTCCTGAAAAAAACAAGCCCTCATACAGCCATATTAACCAAAAAAACGAAAATACCTCTGAAGGTTACGGCGTTAAACTCTGTGCCACATTATTTTTTTTACTTTTACCCCTTAAATTCATTATGAAATCTGATGGTTAAACATCACTGACTACATTAAAACTGATCAATATTTTTTCTAATTTGTCCTTTTTAATATTGAACTAGTCAAGAGACTTACATTGCCTTATCTATAAGTAGAATGAAAGAAGCACCGATTGTCAGATTCCAAAAAACTATTTTTTAATCTAACAGTTGAGGTGTTTCAGAGAAAATATTGAAAAGTTGTAAAAGGAGTTTTTCGAAACGTTTGCACCAATTTTGTCAGCAGTTGTTAATGTAGAATTAAACGTGTTTTGTACATTTTGACCCAATGAATTCCTAATGATATAATATGTTGTATTTACTCAGGGGTCTTCATTGTCTGTTGGTTTCCTTTCTTCATAACCCACATCCTAAATATGCATTGTAACTGCACAATTCCGCCAGCCTTGTACAGTGCATTCACTTGGCTTGGATATGTCAACAGCGCGGTCAACCCTATTATATATACGACATTTAATGTGGAATTCAGAAAGGCCTTTATAAAAATACTTCACTGCTAGAAGATATGTCGGATGTTGAACCATGGGCGACTACAGAAGTGGGAAAGTTAAGGAAACCTTGCTTTCTACATTGATGGAACCGATTCCGACCTTACTTACTGCTCTTATGCTATAAACTACATGTCTACGCTTCGCGAGTTGGAGCAAGGAAATAGTTCTACTTCTGTAGACATGCGTTGAATTTTCGACAATGGATCTTTAATGAACTGTATGTTGCCAAGACAGCTGTGGGAAACGGCAAAATGAGCCTTAAGAGTACTAGACATTGCCTTCTCAACTGTAGTCAAGAGATAGAAGAAGGGATGGATTCAGCCATTATCAGGACATTTGCAAATGTCATTGTAGTCTCACCAAAGACCAAAGTCATTTTGTTCAATCTGATGTTTGCAATAGAAGAAAGCTGCCACTTGGAATCAGGGAAATGGGGCTTTTTCCTTCATTAAGGACTACACATGGTTTCGTAGGTTTATGGACAATTGCATACTTTGGCCATTTTCAGTTATTAAAGTAACATGGCAATCAATGTAACAAGGAGAGCAATGCCAGTATTACATTGTGGAAACAAAACTAAACTGTAAATAAAGAATGATCTGACAAGAAGCCCAAAGCCAAAAAATAAGAATATAAATATAAAATGTGTCTTGCATGGTGTGTGTAACATTAATAGTACATCATAATATCACACCATGACCCAACGAAAGAAAACAATGAACTCGTTTAATCAGTTGTATGCGGTCCTTCTGATTGTCACTTTCACTGCTGCCAGACCTTCAGCATGCAGTACAGAAAAAAAAATTTCATTCGAATTTACATGGTAATAAAAAAAAACACAACAAAATGTACGACATTGTGAGTATACAATATTAGTGCAAATAACATTATGCCTTTGACTTGTGCTTGTCGCCAGTAAAACTGGGTCAAAACGTCTTTCTGTGTGCCAGCTGACCACTTAGTACATCGTGAAAACTGCATCACTTCATCCAGATAATTTGAAAATTGCCTTTTCCAATGACTTGTAAGTTTAATAAGTTTCGAAGATGAAACACATAGAGCATGGTACATTGAAGAAATCACTTTGCACAATGGGTCATCCCATATACACAACTTGTGAATTGAGCCCTTTATAAAAAGAGGCAAAATGGGTAATGAGAAAAAGGAGAATGTGGACGTTGCTTTGTCCAGTGGCATAAACAGATGTAGGTGCCACATATAGATGTAGCCGCAGCCGACATGTCTGCCTCATGCTATGATGATGGATGGAGTAGCGTGTCAATGCTATTTCACATCAATGGGTACACCCATATTACCCGGTTAGCAGAGCGCCAAAGCATGCTATGTAGGAAGTCGTCATCTGCTACATTTGTGTGTTACCGTTATTTGCCCAATGTAGAGTGATCACAGTGGTACAGAGGAGCAGATAAATTCGCACAACCTCGGTACATCGTCCAGGTCAGTTTTTTGTGGACATGATTTCCCAATTTTTCTGACTTTCCAAGATTCCTGGCATATCTTATGATCACAAACGTCTTATGATCGTCTTATGATCCCAACGAACAGATGACATCACGCCAACCAAAAGCAGTACTGCAGAACTAGGAATGTCAGGAAATTTGTGCAGTTCCCTTCCATGGTGTCATGGGGTTACTGCAACAGTGTGGAGCCAGAAGACCGCAGCGTCAGATTGCTTCTACTCCGGCACTGAGAAGAAGCACTTCTTCATTTTCTTCTGGAAAAACAGGGGATAATCAGCCATGTTAAAAATCCCTGTGCTCACAGTTGTACTCGGTTAGCCACTCCTTTTCCCTTTATAATCTGGGCTCTATTACTATTCCTTGTCAGAGCTAGCATTTGCTGCATGGCTAACGGAGGGAGTGGAGAACTTATGAGGAGAGTTGAAGGAGTTATTAGTGACAGTTGCTTGGTTTATATGCGTGGTAATATCTTATCCTTCTCTATTTTGGTATATTCCTCTACCTTCACACGCCAGTGTATTCCTCTGTTATATGTCAGTGAATATTTTGTATGCCTGAAGTTTTCTGTTCACTCTTGTTTGTGTTGCCTTGTTTGTTGAGTTAGTGTACTATGATGCACAGTAACGCCCCCTCTTCCCTGGGTGGGGGAAGAGAACAGACAGAGGGGTCACTTAGGAGATAAGGCAAGGGTGTAGGCCACACCATCTTTGCCATCTGAAGTATCCCTGGGAGCAGGGCGAGTTAGGGCGCCCCCTACTCTTAGGGACAGGGAAGGAGCCCCTGGTCTCGGGTCACCAGACAGCTGTGTCATGACACATGGACAGAGAGCATTGACCTGGACTGTGGACTGAGGTTGAACAAAGCAATTCGCTCATGTCGACCCAGTGGAAAAGACGTCTACTTATAGAGAATAAATCTTTCCAAACATATCCATGTCAATTTATTCAAATGCAACAATGTAAAATCAATTTTTCATGCCACACTCTATATGCTAATTACCAGGGAAGAATCAAGGGGGCATGTACACGGTAAGAAGTCATACTGTCTGAAGTCTATCAAAGATATTTTTACCTTTAACAATGATGTGGTCTGTGATCATACAGTGGGTACAAAAAATATTCAGACCGCTTTAAATGTTTTACTGTTTGTTTCATTGCAGCCATTTGGTAAATTCGAAAAAGGTCATTTTTCTCTCATTAATGTACACTCTGCACCCCATCTTGATTGAAAATAAAACCAGAAATGTAGATATTTTTGCAAATTTATTTAAAAAGAAAAACTGAAATATCACATGGTCATAAGTATTCAGACCCTTTGCGAATTTAAATCACATGCTGCCCATTTCCTTGTAATCCTCCTTGATTTAATGTTTAATTAAACTGATAGGACTTGATTTGTAAAGCCACACACCTGTCTATATAAGACCTCAGAGTGCATGTCAGACCAAATGAGAATCATGAGGTCAAAGGAACTGGCCAAGGAGCTCAGAGACAGAATTGTGGCAAGGCACATATCTGGCCAAGGTTACAAAAGAATTTCTGCAGTACTCAAGGTTCCTAAGAGCACAATGGCCTCCATGATCCTTAAATGTAAGAAGTTTTGGGACCACCAGAAGTCTTCCTAGACCTTGCCGTCCAGCCAAACTAAGCAATTGTGGGACAAGAGCCTTGGTGAGAGAGGTAAAGAAGAACCCCAAGCTCACTGTGGCTGAGCTCCACAGATGCAGTAGGGAGATGTGAGAAAGGTCCACAAAGTCAACTATCACTGCAGCCCTCCACCAGTCAGGATTTTATGGCAGAGTGGCCCGACGGAAGCCTCTCCTCAGTGCAAGACATATGAAAACCTGCATATAGTTTGCTTAAAAACACATGAAGGACTACCAGACTATGAGAAATAAGATTCTCTGGTCTGATGAGACAAACATAGAATTTTTTGGTGATAATTCTAAGCGGTATATGTGGAGAAAACCAGGCACTGCTCATCACCTGCCCTATACAATCCCAACAGTGAAACAAGGTGGTGGCAGCATCATGCTATGGAGGTGTTTTTCAGATGTAGGCACATAACAACTGGTTGCAATTGAAGGAAACATGAATGCAGCCAAGTACAGAGATATTCTGGATGAAAACCTCTTCCAGAGTGCTCTGGACCTCAGACTTGGCTGATGGTTCACCTTCCAACAAGACAATGACCCTAAGTACACAGCTAAAATAACAAAGGAGTGGATTCACAATAACTCTGTGACCATTTTTGACTGGCCCAGCCACAGCCTGACCTAAACCCAATTGAGCATCTCTGGAGAGACCTGTCCACCAGCGTTCACCATCCAACCTGACGGAACTGTAGAGGATCTGCAAGGAAGAATGGCAGAGGATCCCCAAATCCAGGTGTGATCATTCCCAAAAAGACTCATAGCTATACTAGCTCAAAAGGGTGCTTCTACTCAATACTGAGCAAAGGGTCTGAATACTTGTGACCATGTGATATTTCAGTTTTTCTTTTTTTAACAAATTTGCAAAAAATTCTACATTTCTGTATTTTTTAGCCAAGATGGGTTGCAGAGTGTACATTAATGAGAAAATAATGAACTTTTTGGAATTTACCAAATGACTGCAATAAAACAAAGAGTGAAAAATTTAAATGGATCTGAATACTTTCCGTACCCATTGTAAATCAGCTAAAAGAAGATAAAAAAGAACATGTAAAAGAGTGAAAAACTTTCCCTTTGGCACATCAGAATGATTCACTGTCAGATTCTCTCAACAGACAGTGCAACATAGAGACTACAGAAGGCAAACCGTGCAAACTTTTTAATGAAACCCAAATATCAAAGTGATTTTTAGCCAAAAATACATGTATATAAATAGAAAAAAATATCTTGTCCTTAAGGGTGTCAATAGCATTTTGATAGAGTTGGACCTTGGACAGTATAATTCTTCCATTCTGAGAGAACACCCACTTGGTTGTTCACAGATCATTATCATACAATGCACAGAGTTTTAAAAATTGGTTTTCTGCATCTGAAAAAAAAATAGGAAGGAGCCCATTGAAATAGATAATTGGATCATTTAATAGCACATGGTGGGCAGTTAAATGGCCTGAGAAGTTGCCTTTAGGAAACCGCTGTATACTGTATGAAGTCCCCTAATACAGACATTCAGTGGACCATCATTAAAAAATTCATACAGTCAGGCTGGTAATACTGCGCCATAACTATTCCAGAATGATTTAACGTGCTCTCCTATAAATGATCGATTGTATTACACATTAAACAGACATTTTAAGAAGCCAATGAGTTGTGAATTTATATTTAAAGTGGAACGCTAATTACAATTAACACTAACATTAATGAAGCAAGAAATATTCTCAGCTAAAATGATGAAAGTTATATTTTTTAAAATTTTTTATTTCCAATCTCAGGTCAGAGTACAATTTTTGACATAATTATTGGTGTCTTATTTTTTATTACTTGTTTCAAGGACGATGTATTCACCTGTGTTTATTATCGAACCTTCCTAAGTAATGCACTTTAGCTAAACTTGCCAAGAAGAAAAGAATGGGAAGAGAAACAACATCTGCCACATTTCAATAGTCAAAATATGTTGAGTATTTTATGAAGCAATCTTCAATAACGCTACATTCTTTGGTAAAGTGTTTATATCGGACTGGAGTTTAATTGGAGTTTGTCCAAAAAAATTGTAAGTTTGGGAAAAATGCTAATTGGTAATAAAATATAAAGCATCATGTACTCTATAGAAGTTACTATCTTGAGTGGATACTGTATGGGTGAATCTGCGATGTAGCTGTATAGGGGGCAAAGTCCTGTGCCACATAAAAAAAACACTGATAAGAACCAAATGGAGGTGGGAAATTTGTTACAGAATTTTAATTAAGGCCCAGGGTTTCATGTTACATGTTTGATATGAACATTTCTATAGGAATTGATAACATTTAGTCATGGCAGAAAGTGTTGGCACCCTTGAAATTGTTTCAGAAAATAAAGTAGTTCTCCCAGAAATGTATTGCCATTACACATATTTTGTTATACAAATGTTTATTTCAATTGTGTGTATTGTAACAACACGAAAAAATGCAAATTGGACATAATTCCACACGCAAGCCCCCTTCACAGATAGCAAGATCGCTAGCGATATCGCTAAAGCGTCACCGATTTTGTGACGCGACACTTACCACGCGACATGTGACACTTACCTCCAACACGGCCCCCCGCTGGATATCACTGATCGCGCGAGAACGGGATGGTCCATTTCTCATCGTCGGCTTCCTGCTGGTGCTGACGAGCGACTCCATGGACGCGGGCGGAAGACGTCACCCTTGCTGCGTGTGACTGGTAAGTGACGACTGCCGTCCGCTGCTGCATCTCTGGAGAGAACTGCTTGTTTGGCAGCTCACTAGCGACCATTTAGCGATGCACCAGTGATCCTGACCGGGTCGCATTGTTGTCGGGATCGCTGGTGCATCCCTAAAAGTAACGGGACACTAAGCCCCAAAATGGGCAGAACAAATTTGTTGGTACCTTTCCAAAATTGTGAATAAACAACTTTGGTTCAAGCTTGCAATTCTCGTTCAAACTCACCTATAGCCAGTAACAGGTGTGGGCAATTTGAAAATAAAACCAGAAAAAAAGGGGAGAAGTTGACTCAATCTTTGCATTGTGTATGCCACACTAAGGATGGAGAACAGAAAGAGGAGAAGAGAACCAAAATTGTTGAAGAATTTCAACAATTTCAAGGTTATAAGTCCATCTCTAGAAATCTTGATGTACCTTTGTCCACGGTGCACAATATAATCAAGAAGTTTACAATTCATAGTACTGTTGCTGATCTTCCTGGACGTGGACGTCAGAGAAAATTTGATGAAAGGTTGAAATGAAGGATAGTCGGGTTGGTGGATAAGCAGCCCCAATCAAGTTCCAAAGAAATTCAAGCTGTCCTGCAGGCTCAGAGGGCATCATTGTTAGAGTAAACTATCCATCAACATTTGAATTAAATGAAACCCTATGGCAGGAGACCAAGGAGGACCCTACTGCTAACACAGAGGCAAAAAAGCTAGACTGCAGTTTGCCAAAATGTATGTGAGTAAGCCAAAATCTTTCTGGGAAAGTGTCTTGTGGACAGATGATTCCGAGATAGAGCTTTTTGGTAAAGCACATGATTCTACTGTTTTGAAAAAATGGAATGAGACCTACAAAGAAAACAACACAGTACCTACAGTCAACTATGGTAGACGTTCCAATATGTTTTGGGGATGTTTTGCTGCCTATGACACTGTGTTCCTTGACTGTGCCATGAAATCTGAAGATTACCAGCAGATTTTGGGTTGCAATGTAACGCCCAGTGTGAGAAAGCTGGGTTTGTGTACAGGATAGTGGGTCTTCCAGCAGGATAATAACTCCAAATATTCTTCAAGAAACCCCCAGCAATGGTTGGAAACAAAGTGCTGGAGAGTACTGAAGTGGCCAGCAATGAGCCTTTATCTAAATCCCATTGAACACCTATGGAGAGATCATAAAATTGTTGTTGGGAGAAGGCGCATTCAAATATGAAAGACCTCGGCCAGTTTTCAAGAAATGAGTAGTCCAAAATTCCAGTTGAGAGGTGTAAGAAGCTTGTTGATGGTTATAGGAAGATATTAATTGCAATTATTTATGCAAAAGATATTAAGTTGAGGGTGCCAACAATTTTGTCCGGAAAATTTTTGGAGTTTCGTGTGAACTTATGTTCAATTTGTCATTTTGTTCTGTTTTCTTGTTCCAATACACACAAAAGGTAATAAACATGTGTATAAAAAACATGTGTAATTGTAATAATTTTCTGGGAGAAATACTTAATTTTCTGGAACAATTTCAAGGGTGTCAACACCTTTGGCCATAACTGTAAGCATTGCTTGCATTTTGCAATTTATTTCCTTTGTATTGTGCCTTACTCTATTAACAAGTGATGCCGGGCTTCCTGTACAGTAAGAGAATAAAAATCACTTGATAGGATAAAAGTTAAACTGATCATAACTGTTAGAGTTTTGTGACAATATTTTAAAGGGGTGATCTGGCAAATAAAATGTATTTTCTAACTATTTATCTTTATACCCTAACCACTTTTGGAATTTGCTTCCTGTACACTTTTCCTATCCTGCTAATCCCTAAATGTGTTTTTACTGTACTTCATGTGACGCTTTCTTTGAGAGAGTCCCAAACGTGACACCACAGGTTGCTGATGCTGCACTCACTCCACGCAGCATCCATCACCCCTCCTGGAACAGGACATCATCAAGGTGCAGCGCTTCAGTTATTTACTAGCTTCTTGCATCTTCTAGCTTTTGCTAGCGCCTTGATTCCTGTCTTACTCCTCTAACCTTCAGAAAATATAATCCCTTACTCACAACCTCAGTGGCATCTTGTTTATTACACATAGTTCGTATACGGCAGTTCTCCTCTAAATACAGAGTCGGACTGGCCCACCGGAGGACCGGAGGATTCTTCTGTGGGCCCAAGCACTGACATCTGCTGGCACAGTGAACATAAATAACTTGTGCCAGCAATGTGCATACCAACAGCTCTCCCTGGTTGTCTTACTGGGAGGAGCGGTGACATAAAAACTCATCAGAACGCAAGAGCGCTCTGTTACTTACAAATAACGAGCCGCTGTCTGCAGCAGGCGAGCGTGTTAGCTGTGTTATCAGTGACACCAGCACTGCTCTCCGACTAGCTCTGGGAGGATCCGCGAGCAGGACGTCCTCCCAGCGTGTACGTCAGTACTCCTAGTGACTCCTCCCATAGATAGTTAGAGAGAAGTGTGCTCGTCACTGATATCACAGATGACACGCTCGCCTGCTGCAGACTGCGACTCACTATTTAAAGCAACAAGAGCACTGATGGCTTTTTATGTCACGGCTCTTTCTTGCGTTGAACAAGCCTTGATAAAGCCAACACTGATTAGCCTACAAATGTGATACACAACCAGATATATGGAAAATAAATTTTACTCATAAAATACATATAATCACAAGAAGAAGAATATTATGGAAACAACCACCAAGTGGCAAAAAGATATGCAGGGTAGGTAAGGGGTAAGTATCAAAATATTTTTTATCATACATTTTATCATTTTTGTATTTTATTATTATCATGTATTTATACCACTTTGCATTAGCTTATTATTTTGAAAATGTTCTTATAATGGATTTATTATAAATACATGTATTTTTATATTTTTTGTGCTAAAAATAACTGAGATGTTTGATACTTACCCTGTACCTTACCCTGCACATCTTTTTGTTACCTGTTGGTTGTTTACACAATATTCCTTTTCTTGTGATTATATGTATTTTATGAAGAAAATGTATTATCCGTAAATCTGGTTGTGTATAACATTTGTAGGTTTTTATGTCCAGTGGATGCACAATATCTCTATATATAGTTGTTTCTGCATTTATACTAACACTGATTAGCTACAGCACAGCCAGTGTTAGCTTTGTTTGTGTCCTCTTCTCCCGGGCAGCACAGCACAGCTCAGGTAATAAGCTGTGCTGTCATCTATAATGTGTGCTCCCCTTCACCACAGAGTAAGCAGCAGAGGGAGATAGATAACTCCCTGCTACAGCTGCAATGGTTGAAGAAGGCCCACCTCCCTGTCTAATAGTGACTAAGTGTAAATGGGGGCCTTTAGTCTGAAGCGATAGAGGGGGAGGGGCTAATTAGCTTAAGGATGAATGAGGGCCCCATTATCTCCATTCATCCCTGACTGACTGCACTACTCTCTCTGTATCACTGTAAATGAGCCCCCTCTCCTTGGATCACCCCTGACTGAGCCCCCTCTCCCTGTATCACCCGACTGAGCCTCATCTCCCTGTATCACCCCTGACTGAGCTCCTTCTCCCTGCTTCACCCCTGACTGAGCCCCCTCCTCCTGTATCAACCCTGGCTGAGGCCCCTCCTCCTGTATCACCCCTGACTGAGCCCCCTCCTCCTGTATCACCCCTGACTGAGCCCCCTCCTCCTGTATCACCCCTGACTGAGCCCCCTCCTCCTGTATTAACTCTGACTGAGGCCCCTCCTCCTGAATAATAATTATAATAATAATAATAATAATGATAATCTTTATTAAACTGAACCCCTCCTCCTGTATCACCCCTGACTGAGCCCCCTCCTCCTGTATCACCCCTGACTGAGCCCCCTCCTCCGGTATCACCCCTGACTGTGCCCTCTCCCACTGTATCACCCCTGACTGCGCCTCCTCTCCCTGTATCACCTCTGATGCACCCCCTCTTCTGGTATCACACTGACTGAGCCTCCTCCTCTGGTATCACTCCTGACTGAGCCCCCTCCCCCTGTATCACCCTTGACTGTGCCTCCTCTCCCTGTATCACCTCTGATGGAGCCCCCACCCCCTGTATCACCCCTGATTGAGCCACCTCCCCCTGTATTACCCCTGACTGAGCCTCCTCCTCCAGTGTCACCCCTGATGGAGCCCCACTCCCTGTATCACCCTGACTGAGACCCTATCCCTCTTTATTACCTCTGAAAAACTGTGTCACCTCAGCTGTATCACCCCTGCTGAACCCCCTCCCCCTGTCTCACATCTGGCTGTGCCTCCCTCCGTATCACCCTGTCTAAGCTCCTCTACCCTGTATCACCCCTGATTATAAGTTTTCTTCCCCCACTATTAGCAAAATGAAGCCCTTCATAAAAAGTTATGGCCTTATAGATGTCAGAGATATTTCTTTAAAAAGTGTACGGAGGGATGTGAGGGAAAGCCCTTTCGATATCACCCCAATATCATACATAAGTGATTTAGGTCCCCCACCACTATAAGAGGGGATATTCACATAATGTACTTGCAGCAGAATTTCTACAATGGAAATCTCACAGCAAATAAACAGATATTGTGCAGATATTGCTGCCTTTACTACAATGTAATGTCCCACCTTTACTACTGACTTGATCTTTTGCATTGCAAAGGATAAAATCGGTGGTGAATATACGCAGCATAAATTGTTACATTATTCATTTCAAATCAGCATTGCTCAATTCCCGCTGTGGATTTTTTCAGCGTATAGATGAGATGCTATAAAATCTCATCCACTATACTGGAGCATTATCACATTGCTTAATGGTTAATAAACACCAGGGGCCATTTATCATTGAGTTGCACCAAAATGTGGGCGCCAACCACTGCTATATCATTAAGATGTGTACTGCCTCATATTATACCCTGATATTAATGTGTTTTACCACACAATTGGTGGTCTTGTATTTATTTCTAGTGGGCCCCAAGAATGATTTTTTTCTGGTGGGCCCAAGGTGCTCCAGTCCGATGCGTCCACATACTATTGGCCTCTTCAATGTCAGACAACTATGCAGCATGAACTAGAAAGTTATTGAACTCGTGTCCACCAGTGAAGGTGGAACCAACACTCAATCCACAGGAGAAACAGCAAGGTGGCACAATAAGAGAAGAAAGTGTAATGCATTTACAGTATAAACAAAACACACTGTTATAATTGATGCACATTTGCTTATTTTCAAACACACTATTACATTTTGAACAATACTTTTTGTGAGACAACCTATGTAAATGGAGGAAAACAATCTACCATATTAAAGTAAAACTTTAATGGGAAGGTTGGGACACATAATTGGACTCACAATCACCCAAAACAGCAATTATTTTATGCTTTTTGACAACCCTTCACCAGACATCAAGTCCTACTAACAAAGGGTTAGAATAGAAAATCCCTATGATTAGTGGTTATTACAAGGTTAAATGACCAGTGAGTGCTAATTTCAATAAAGTGAATTATTGGAAATCTTTGTGCCAGGTTCTCCAGACTGGGAGCTTTTTCTGGTTATAAGTCTCAAAATCCTTTGTAATCCCACTTATGGGATTGCTTTAGTTTACTGGTGAGAGAGACCAAAAGAGGTTTTACACAGAAAGCTAAACTATCACCCAGCAGTATTTTGGCTAGTATTTTGGTGTTTGGAAGTCAAACCTAGGAGTGATTCCAAAATAATTAAGTGTACAAATCTTTCATTATGTAATTTTTTCTCTGTACTGTCAGCTCGTTTTTATTTTAAAAATAAGAATGGAAAATACTAAACGAAATTACTGTCATGTCAATGTGACTTTAAGATGCCCATACACAATAAGGCAAGACAAGCTGAATATATACTATGTGTGAATGTTTTGACTCTCCTCCATTGGCAGATGTCAAATCCTTCTTTCACTGACAAGTGTATGAAAGTGCTGACTCTCCTCCACTGACAGATGTCGTGGGAAGGAAGATTGGGCAAGTGTATGAAACTGTTTACTCCCTTCCAATGGCAGAAGTCTCTGAAAAGAAGGATTGGGCAAGTGTATGGAAGTGCTGACACTCCTTCGCTAGCAGATGTCAGTGGAAAGAAGGATTGAGCAAGTGTATAAAGTGTTGACTCTCTTCTGATGGCAGATGTCTGTGAAAAGAAGGAATGGGCAAATGTATTGAAGTGCTGACACTCCTCTGATTGCAGTTGTCAGTGGAAAGATTGATTTGGCAAGTGTATGAAAGTGCGGACTCTCCTCCATTGACAGATGTCATGGGAAGGAAGATTTGGCAAGTGTATGAAAGTTTTGACTCTCCTCTAATGGCAGATGTTGGTGAAAAGAAGAATTGGGTAAGTGTATGAAAGTTTTGACTCTCCTCTGATGGCAGATCTTGGTGAAAAGAAGAAATGGACAAGTGTATGGAAGTGCTGGCCCTCCGCCGTTGGCAGATGTCAGTGGAAAGAAGGATTGGGCAAGTGTATGAAAGTGTTGGATGTCCTCCATTGGCAGATGTTGGTGGGGGAAATATTGGGCAAGTGTATGAAAATTGAAAGTGTTAACTCTCTTCAGACAGCAGACGTCACTGGAAAGAAGGATTTGGCAAGTGTATGAAAGTGTTAACTCTTTTCAGATGCAGATGTCAGTGGAAAGAAGAATTGGGCAAGTGTATGAAAGTTTTGACTCTCCTTTGATGGCAGATGCTAGTGAAAAGAAGAAATGGACAAGTGTATGAAAGTGCTCGCTCTCCTCCGTTGGCAGATGTCAGTAGAAAGAAGGATTGTGCAAGTGTATGAAAGTGTTGGATGTCCTCCATTGGCAGATGTTGGTGGGGGGTGTTATGAATGGGTCACCAAGGAGGAAAACTAAACAAGCTAAGTCACAGAAAACCAGAGAGGTTGGTAACTATGCAGATTGCAGACCCCTGATCTTAACCACACAACTAGCAGCAGCCATGGAGCGTTCCTACGATGAATCTAGATGCCTCGTCACAGCCGGAGGACTAAATAAGCCTGAAGCAAGAAAAGGGGAAAACTAACTGCCCCAGAGCAGACCCCAAAGGAATAGACAGCCCCCACACATGTATTGACGGTGAAACAAGATGAAAACACAAACACAGGCAGGAAAATAGGCTGAGCAAATGACAGGGCCCAAACTAACTAGAAAGGACAGGAAAGGAAAGACACTGTCTGCAATCTGCCCAAAAAACCCTACAAAAACAATGTCCAACACTTCTGATAACAAAATTAACCCTGAAGTCACTAGACTTCTCCCACTATATCAGCACTCTGAAATATTCTGAGACAGAGCAAAAAAGAGGCCAATCTAGTAAGAAACAAAAAGCAAATTGGCAAATACAGATAAATAAGAGTGCAAATTCAGCACAGCCCCAGCCGGGGCTGGCTGACCACACAAAAAACTGAATAGACCAACAAAATGAACTGTGAACATTAGCAGAAACACTTAGCTTGAGATGACTGGAACAGAGCTAAAAACCAAGACCTGAAAAGCCAGAAGGAATCACCAGCACCAGAATAGGGCGTCGGCTGTCTTAAATCCAGTCTGAGATTCCAGAGATCCAATCGTTATCCTCATCATCAGGTGGCAGATCTCTACTAATTAAATCAACCTCACTACCTCCTGTTACCTCCAGAGGGAGCCCGGAAGGAGAACTCACATTTGGTAGACTAGAAAATGAGTTCACAACAGGGGGGATTATTTGGCAAATGTATGAAAATTGAAAGTGTTGACTCTCTTCAGACGGCAGATGTCACTGGAAAGAAGGATTGGGCAAGTGTATGAAAATGTTGACTCTCTTTGATGGCAGATGTCGGTGAAAAGAAGGATTGGGCAAGTGTATGAAAGCACTGACACTCCCCCGTTGGCAGATTTCAGTGGAAAGAAAGATTTGACAAGTGTTTGAAAGTGCTGACTCTTCTCAACTGACAGATGTCATTGTAAGGAAGATTGGACAACTGTATGAAAGTGTTGGTTGTCCTCCATTGTCAGATGTTGGGGGGGAATTGGACAAGTGTATGAGAGTGTTGTCTCTCTTCCAGTGGCAGATGTCAGTAAAAAGAAGAATTGGGCAAGTGTATGAAAGTGTTGATTCTCTTCCGATGGCAGATGTCAGTGAAAAGGATTGGACAAGTGTATGGAAGTGCTGACACTCCTTCGTTGGCAGATGCCAGTAGAAAGAAGGATTGGGCAAGTGTATGAAAGTGTTGGTTGTCCTCCGTTGTCAGACGTTGGGGAGGAATTGGACAAGTGTATGAAAGTGTTGACTCTCCTCTTTTGGCAGTGTTCACTCTCCATTACTGACAGATTTCAAAGGAAAGATGGATTGAGAATGTTGAATTTCAACATGACCCATCCTTTTATGTTACTTAAAATAAGCAGAGGTGTCAGGCAGCAACTTACTCCATTTCTCCCATTTGAGGACACATATGAATGGAGGAATATCTATTGGCCACATGAGCATCTGGTCAACACCTTCTGGACAGTAGACAGTTTTCGAGAAATATGTCAAATATAAAAATGATCCAACCCCCTAGGTTGAGATGTCTGAAGCTAACTTCTACTGCTTCACAGCCCTAGATCATGAAGAAATGTAAAATTAACCCTTTAATAGACTTAGATCACCAGTGAATTTACAATGAAGTCTGTTTCTACTTTAGACCTCAAGGGATTTTGAAATTCTATGAAAGGCTGTAAAACAAATGGCCATTTGGGAGTGATATATTGTTTCTTTTCCTCTAGCCCATTTACTATAAATCTGGCCTTGCTGTGCAGCACGTGGAGTCCCTCAAGATCTGCATAGGCTTTACCATGTCCGTATGGTCTAAAAATATACAAAACTCCTGCTCGGCTTTTTTACTTTCTATATTTATCAAAATCACAGCAAAAAATGTAACTTCCTGAGAATAATTTTTTTGCATATACATTATTAAAATTCGATCAGGTGTCTTGGAAAATTTAGAATCACACTTTCTTTTCTGTATTTCCTAGAGAATGTATGTACAGCCTCTGTAAAAAGACTCAATCACTCGGATGATATAGTAATATGGACTGAATGCTTTATCTGTCTGTTATCTGTATATTGCGCCATTACAGAATGTCTGCTCTGTTTCAACATTTCTAATAAAACGTGGAATACGGCCCAAACTTTTCTACAATACATTGTGTATCTGCACCTTGCCAGTCTAAAGAGCAAACGTGCTGTTACTGCTGTCAAAACTAAAAAGGTATCGGTGCCGCCGGTTTCTCATGAAGACAGAGAGCTGCTATTTCAGGTAGAAAATTGGAAGCGACTTGAGTAGTTGAAAAACGGCAGTTGATGCAGAAAGTCTCGGCAAGTAGTAGCGTTAATTACTTTACTGCTGTTGGAAATAGGCAGCTTGGCATCCTATATAAAAGCATGAATGACAGCCAGTGTCTTCACCAAGCTTCATTAAACATTTTCTTGTCAAAAAAAGTTGCTTCTCATGATCGACTGATTTGAAGTTTTCCAAAATAAGTGGAAACAATTGGCTTTCTGGTTGTTACTAAAAGGGAAATATCTATTTTAATAATATTTTATATAATGTCATCTGAGATTCATGAATAAATGAATAAATGTTAGTTACTGACAAATACATCAGATTTAATTTTAAGAATTTCTATCTGTATGGAAAAAGGTATTGGCATACAGATACGGTGGTATGTAAAAGTTTTAACATCCCTGGTCAAAATTACTGTAACTGTGAACAGTTAAGCGAGTTGAAGATTAAATGATCTCTAAAGGGCCTAACGTTAAAGGTGACACTTTTCCTTTGTAATTTAGTTAAACATATATATATATATATATATATATATATATATATATATATATATATATATATATATAGTCATTTTTTATTTTCATTTTAAAATTACAAAAAGAAAAATGGGCCAATGCAGAAGTTTGGGCACTCTTGGAGGTTTGTGGGCTCAGATAACTTTGATCAAGATTTCAGACCTTAATTAGCCTGGTAGGAATAATGCTTGTTCACCATCATCATTAGGAAAGGCCAGGTGATGCAAATTTCCCAGCTTTATAAAAACCCAGTCTCCTCTAACCTTGTGCCAAAAAACAATAGTCATGGGTTCTTCTAAGCAGCTGTCTAGCACTCTGAAAATGAGAATGGGGGAGGCTCACAAAGCAGGAGAAGGCTGTAAGAAGATAGCAAAGTGTTGTCAAGTTGCCTTTTCCTCAGTTGTAAATGTAATTAAGAAATGACAGTTAATAGGAACAGCGGAGGTCAAGATAAGGTCTTCAAGACCAAGCAAAATTTCAGTGAGAGCTGCAAATCAGAACCCTCACTTGACTGCAAAAGACCTTCAGAAAATTTAGCAGACTCTGGAGTTGTGCTACATTTTTCTATTGTTCAGAGTCATCTTCACTAACCTCTCCTGCATCCTCACCATAAAATTCAGCATCAGAAGTATGCGAAAGAACATGTAAAGAAGCCTTATTCTTTTTTTTTAGAAACAAGTTCTGTGGACTGAAAAAGTTAAAATTGAACTCTTTGGCAACAATGACCAAAGTTACTGTATGTGTGGAGAAAAAAGGGCAAATAATTTCAGGAAAAGAACAACTCACCAACCATTAAGCATGGGGGTGGATCAATCATGTCTTAGGGTTATGTTGCAGCAAATGGCACTGGGAACATTTCACAGGGAGAGGGAAGAAAAGACTCAAAAAAGCTCAACAAATTCTTGATGCAAACATAATAAAAAACTGAAGTTGGAAAGAAGATGGCTTTTACAAATGGGTATTGATCCAAAACACACGTCAAACTCTACAATAGATGACCTCAAAAGGTGCAAGCTAAAAGTATTACAATGGCCCTCATAGTCCTATGATCATTGAAAATCTGTGGGTAGACCTCAAAATAGCAGAGGATGCAAGAAGACCCAGGAATGTCACATAACTGCAAGAATTTTCCAAGCAAGAATGGATGATAATCCCTCAAACAAGAATTGAAAGACTCTTGGCTGGCTACAAAAGGTGTTTACAAGCTGTGATACTTTCAAAAGAGGGTGCTTGTAGATACTAACCATGCAGGGTGCTCAAACTTTTGCGTCTGCCCTATTTCCTTTTTGTAATTTTTAAAATGGCCAAAAATACAAAGGAAATGTGTCATCTTTAACTTTAAGCCTTTTAGAGATCATTTAATGTTCAACTTGTTTAACTTTACAATAACAGTAATTTTCATCAGGGAAACCTTTTACATGCCACTGTATTAATTGATTTCAGCTTTTCTATTTATTCCACTAACATCCAGTGTATAACATCTGTATAATCACCATAAGAGTATAACATATGTCTCCTCATCATGCCATCAACTTTTACTATTGTATGACTTCTTTTGACATCCTGTTTGGCAAGAGTGTAATTATTTTAATTGAACAGACTGACAAAAGTTAAGTATTGCATGGTAAAAAATGTATAGTAAAATAAATAGTGGCAATGGAAGGAATAATTTAAAACAAAACAAAAAATCCATATCGTGGCTAAGAACATGGGAGAAGCAAGATGTATCACCACCACTGACATCAGCCATAAGGGCTGTAGTATTATTAAACACAGGTTCCAATTTGCCTCCTTTGCCTTTGGTAAGCCTTTTAGCGTGGAGAAAGGGGAGGGCATTATGGAATATTTGACACATCACTCATCTCAATCACAGCACGAAGATGTTACCTCTGAGAGAGAAGCCATCAGTTTGAATGAGTGTTCTGCACAAAATGGCCTGTCTGATCACAAATTACTTAGAAAGATACATTTTGGCCTATGTTTTTGTTGTTTAAAAAAAACATAAAACATCTCTCAAAACATGAAGTCTGCCAGTGTAATTTTTTATTAAATGGACTGTTGGTTACTAATTTACTTCAGGTTCTAAGGTGAGGTCAATTTGACATTACTAAGGCTGTGTTTGTGTTACAACTAGAGATGGGAGGACCCCTGGATGTTTGGGTCTGGCGGTTTTGGCTGAACAGTTAAAAAATGTTTGGGTACCAGAATAATACCCAGACCCTAACCCAAACCCGGACCCATTCACTTGAATGTGGTGCACAAACATCCAGCGTTTTGCAAGCTGTCATAACAGTGAGAGCAGGCGGAGGTGGATGGGAGTATTCATAAGCCGGCGCTTGCTCTATAAATAAATATTTTTTTGTAAAATCGCATACGTTCCCCTGTCTTTTTAATAACCAGCGAGGGAAAACTCACAGCTGGGGCTGCAACCCTCAGCTGTCAGCTTTAGCAAGGCTGGTTATCAAGAATAGAGGGGTCCCCACACTGTATTTTTTAATTATTTTAATAATTAAAAAAAACGCTGGGGGTCTCCACCATTCTTGAAAACCAGCCAAAGTGTTTTATTTAAAAATACCAAACACAGTTATACTCACCTTATTCTTATTCCATTAATAATCTTTATAATAACAATCTTTATTTTTATATAGTGCTAACATATTCCGCAGCGCACATTATCATCACTGTCCCCGATAGGGCTCACAATCTAAATTAAAACTCTCGTTTCCTGTAATAAAACCCTGTAATAAAACCCTTGTCTCCTGTAATAAAACAAAAATAAAAAACAAATCATATCCCTCACCTGTCTGTAGTTCTGTCCACACCGTAATCCATGTCTGGGGTTAAATAGTTTTCTCCCTGAACGATGTCAAGATGCGACCGTCCAGACTGAGAGCCACTGGAAGAATGAGGTGCTGCAAGCTCAGCATCAGTGACCAACGGTGACATTATTGAGATTACCACCAATCACTGAGGCTGTGTTCCCAGTCAGGCCAGTGAACTGCGGTGACCTCGGTGAGATCACTGCTCACATAGTGAGAAAAGGTTTCACACTGCACAGGTGACTTCACTGAGAAATTTCTCACAGTACAATGCGGTGAACTCTTTACATTTGTAAAAATAATCAGACACGAGTAATTTCTGAATTTCATTCATCTATGGCTCATGACAAGCTTTAGATCCAACATAGCACCAGCCTACATTGTTTTATGCCATTAGGACTGATGCACTCCGCCCAACTGGGCATCTTTTGCCTGTCTATCATGATATATCTATGTTGTTTTACTGATGATGCTGCCAGGACTGGCCCTACACAGCCAGATATCCCATTGCCTGGCCCATCATATTCTGTTCTGTGCAGGTGCTGCCATTGTCCCTGCTGCTAGACAGCCACACATCTGCCTGTCCAATGTTTTCTGTGGCTATAACATGGCTGCTGAGGACCTTATCCTGTATAGTGTGCACAATCATGAAACTGCCGCCAAAACAGCGTCTTTTTTGAAAGATTGTTAAAAAGTTATTGTTTTGTTGTTTTTCCAAACAACAAACCAGTTGTTGACCCTCTAGAAAGGTATAATTTTTGGACCAATGTTTAACAAAAAGCTATTGTTTTTTCAGTGTACACTAAAGTTTGTCTGCAAAGTGTGTTATTAAACAGGTTGTCCATTACCTCTGGTTCAATCAATTTATCCATAGCTATATATGTTGAGGTCACATGGACATTATAAAGCTGAATTCGTGTTAAAGAGCTGTAAAGTGGTTGGATGCAGTAATAGTATACCTCAGAGTGATACACACCTTTTCTAGGCAATTGGGGGCTTTGTAGGATTACGATTCATGGCTAATCAATTTTTTTTAACAATTCAACAAAGCTGGTGAATTCCAATGTCTCTGATCTCTACAAAATACATATTCAAGTACTGTGTATGCAATAATGAGTGGTTATGTTTAGTAATGAGCAAGCAAGCTCGCCACTACTCGGCACTCGCCCGAGCATCTCACTGCTCTAGATGCTCGGAGCTCGCTGAGTATTTCTGGGGTTGTGCGGCGGGAGCTTGGGTCCCCGCCCTGCATGTTTGGCACTCTTTAGAGCGCCAATGAACATACAGGGATTGTCTGCCACACACTGTAATGCAGCTTGCATGTTGGTTGTGGCATTACAGTGATTGGCTGGCTGCACAGTGTCATCAGGTCTATATCAGACCTGGCACCGCCATGCTCCTCACAGTCTACTCCAGAATCAGGCATTGTAGGGAGAGTTGTTGCTGAGCTAGGGAGAGATTTTCTTAGTTCTTACTTAGTGTGGGTATACCAGGTATTATACACATATCCATCTCAACTAACACACGTGGAATTTCCTCCTGCGGATTTTTCCGTGCAGATTTGAAGAAATCCGCAGGTCAAATGACCTGCATTTTTCCTGCGGATTTCTTCCTGTTTTTGTGCTGTTTTCTTGCGTTTTCTGTGCGGTTTTCCACTGTGGTTTTCCCACTGCAGATTTGGAGAATGGAGCAGGTGGAAAACCGCACAAAAGAAGTGACATGCTGCATTTTTTGTACCGCACATAAACCGCGCGGAAAAAACCGCAGCGTCTGCACAGCATTTTTTTTTTTATTGATTTACATTGTACTGTAAATCACTTTGCGGATCCACAGCGTTTCTGCGCGGTAAAATCCGATGCGGATCCGCAGGAAAAATGCATCGTGTGCACATGGCCTAATAAAGCTGCATAGATATCAGTGCTACGCAGGCAGTCAGTGTATGTGGCAGACTGCAGCGCATATAGCAAGAGCATCCATTCCAGTTCTGTCTGCTGCTGCTATTACAGATATTTCTAGACACAGCCCCAGATATCAGGGGCCAGGAATAATTTTTTTTGGATTTTAATCCAGATTTTTTGCTTAGAAAGCAATACAGAGAACACTGTTATTCTGCTCCATTTGCTTGTTGGCACTGCAAAATACAGCCAGATCCTTTCCATATCACAGCACTAAAAATCCATCTATTTGAAACTGTGGTTTGTCCGTCACACAGATCACATATAAAAAGTGTGCTCAAAATTCTGCCATTCTGTCCTCCATTTAAGTTTTGTTGCAGTGTGTTAGCGAAGATGTTGACACCAGTTTGCTGGTAAAAAAAAATAGTTACCTACAGGCCAGTTATTTAAAACTGTGGTTTTCTGTCACATGAATCACATATAAAGAGTACACTTAAAATTCTGCCATTTCTGTCCTCCATTTAAATTTTGTTGCAGTATGTTAGCGAAGTTTTTGACACCAATTTGCTGGTAAAAATAGTTAACTACAGGACAGCTATTTAAAACTGTGGTTTGTGCGTTACACTGATCACATATAAGTTCGCTCCAAATTCAGCCATTTGTAGTGAACATGGAAAATATTGTCCTCCATTTAATATTGGCAAGGCGCCTGGCAAGTGATGAGGAATTGGATGTGATGGTGCATGCAGAGGCCGAAGCCAATGCCGTGGCCATGGCCATGGGCAAGCTGAAATTGTGCCGCAACACCCACATCTTCTCGCCCAACCTTCCTGTCCAAATTACTAGGGGACCACAGCACACCACTATTGAACCCAGAGCAGCGTCAAAAGGTTGTCAATTGGATAGCGGATAATGCTTCCAGTCACTTTGCCACCACCACCCTGTCTTCCACATGGTCAAGTCTCAGTAACCATGAGCCTGTATATTCCTCACCCTGATGCTCCTTCCTCCCATGAAGCAGAGTGCCCGGAGACAACTGATACTACACTTGGACACTCCAAAGAGCTGCTCACTTTTCCATTTATAAATTCGCCCGAAGCGGGGCAAGAGGAGATTGCATGTAGCGATGCCCAAATATTTGAGCAGCCACAGTCACAGTAAGGTTACGGTGGGAAAGTGTCACAAGAGGTGGACGATGATTAGACACAATTTCCAGAAAGTCAGGAGGAGGACCATGGTGTGGAAATGGAAGACAAGGTGGTGGATGATATAGTAACTGACCAAAGCTGGCAGGAGGACATGCAGAGTGAGGACAGCAGCACACAGGGAGAGGGAGGCATAGCACCCCAACAGGCAGGAAGAAGCAGTGTGGTGGCCGCAAACAGAAGGTGGGCAACCATTCCCCGTAACACCAACACGACGGAAGTTGCCAGTCCAACTGTTAAGTCTTCCCCAGTCTGCTTGTTTCTAAAAGACTCTTCCAATAACCCCAAAAAGGCCATTTGCACCAACTGCTAGGCCAGCATCAGCAGGGGTAGCAAAACTACCAGCCTGACCACCACCAGCATGATCAGGCAAATGGCAGCAAAGCAACCCACTTTGTGGGCCGAAACCCAGGGTCCAGGAACAGTGTCTACAGGTGACATCACTGCTTATGCCGCTGTTGTGCATGCAAGTCAATCCCCTCTCCATGGTGCATGTGAAGATGCCTCCTGCCCTTCACCTGTCATTGTACACACTCAGCTAGCACCATCAGCAAGCACATCCACGTCCTTGTCCCAGCGCAGTGTTCAGTTATCCTTACCCCAGTCCTTGGAATGCAAGAACAAATATGCAGCTAATGCCCCACAGACCACACTACTAAATTCACACATTTCGCAATTGCTTGCACATGAAATGTTGTCTTTTAGGCTTGTGGAGATGGAAGCTTTTCGCAACCTGATGACGGCAGCCATCCCTCAGTACTAAGTCCCCAGCCACCACTATTTCTCCCAGTGTGTCTTCCCGCATTACACAAGCACATGTACCACAGCATTAGCCGTACCCTCAATAATGCAGTTACTGGGAAAGTCCACCTAACCACAGACATGTGGACAAGTGCTTGTGGGCAGGGATGGTACATCTTACTGACAGCACATTGGGTTAAAATAGTGGAAGCCGGTGCACAGTCGGACCTTGGGATGGAACACATCCTCCCGACGTCGAAGATTGCAGGCCCTAGGTCAATCAGGGTTGCCCCCACAGTCTACAGCTCCTGTACCTCATCCTCCTCCCCCTCTTCAGCCTCCATCTGGAAATGACCACATCAATCACAAGCTGGAAGCACCGCAGCACTGCCTCAGCGAAGCAGCAACAGGCTGTGTTGCAGCTAATATGCTTAGTTGACAAACCACACAATGCTGAAGAGTTGTGGACAGCTCTGAAAGAGCAGGCAGATCTGTGGCTGACACCGCTGAACCTACAGCCTGGCATGGTCGTGTGTGACAATGGCCGGAACCTGTTGGCGGCTCTGATGTGAGTCGAGCTCACACAAGTACCATGTGTTGCCCATGTGCTTAACCTCATGGTTCAGCGGTTTCTCAAAACCTATCCGGACCTGACGGCTCTGCTTGTAAAAGTATGCCACCTGTGTGCCCATTTTAGAAAGTCAGCTACAGCTTCAGCCGCCCTTGCCGTGCTTCAGCAGCGTTTGCAGCTTCTGGCTTACCGACTGGTGTGTGATGTCACCAAGTGTTGGAACTCTACACTGCAGATGTTGGAAAGGATTTGTGAGCAGAAGAGGGCAGTTGTGGACTATCAGCATCAACAAGGCCATCAGTATTAAGTTCAGACTCCACATATAAGACCTCAGGAGTGGACATGGATGTCAGACATATGTACATATGTACCTCGAAAACTGAGGACTCCACCAAGATGGTTAGCAGTGATGATGCCATAATTAGCATCACCATCCCACTTCTCTGTGTTCTGAAATGCTTTCTGATCACAATCAAAGAGGTTGCATTTCAGGCTGAGCATGATGAGATGAAGCATGGAACCATACAGAGTGATTACACACAGCCCAGCCTCATCTCATCCCAACGTGGATTGGGTGACAATGAGGAAGAGGAGGAGGAGTAGGAAAAGCAGGAGCTAGTTTCATGCGCAATAGACGGTACTACAAGCACAACTGTCATACCGTCTGTTCAGCGTGGATGGCCTTGAGGACAGGGAGGAGGAGAAGGAGTAGAGCATGGTCAGTTGTCCTCTTGATGAGGACACGGAAGTCTTGCCTGTTAGCAGTCTGGCATGTATGGCTGAGTTTATGTTATGTTGCCTTTCCCACGACCCTCGCATTCTCAAAATTTTGGGTGACAGTCATTACTGGTTGGTGACACTTCTAGACCCATGCTACCAGTAGAACTTTCTATCTCTTATTCTTGAGGTGTATTCAGATTATTGGAGCTTTTTGTGGATTTACTGCGCTGCTAGACATTACACAGATTCATTCGTTCATAAAAGAATTGCAGATTTATAAATCTGCAATTCTTTTATGAACGAATTAATCTGTGTCATGTCTAGCAGTGCAGTAAATCCACAAAAAGCTCCAGTAATCTGAATATTCCTTCGGTCACTGGTTTGACCTGTGGATGTGCAGCAGCTGACTGACAATTTCATGCGCTTTACCTCTCCTACATCAGGTGAGTGGAATTATAATATTGTCTGTACCCTGTCTATCAGATAAGACCCTATTTGCGCTTTCTCAATTCCTACAGTGTGAATCAGTTATTCCTGAGGCGGACATAGCTACTAAAATGGGGCAGTACCAGAAAGCCCTTGTTGCGGAATTATTAAAAAACTATTATTATTAACTGAGACAGATAGCAGCGTAACATAAACTCAAATCCAGTGTCTTTTTTTGGGAAGTCTATTCCCATGCACCTCTTCACATCCACACAGGTGTATACACTTCCAGATTTAGGCTATTTGGTGTTTTCCTCCTCCTTCTCATCATCCTCCGCCACCATATCACCATGGTGACCGTGGTCTGTGATGCAACACCCACATAATTTTTTTAAAGGGTGTTTATGATGCCCGTAAAAACAATTTTTTAGACAGTATGTTCATGTATACCCCCCAGGGGTTAATGTTTGCCAGCCCATACACTTAAGGTCCCGTCACACACAGCCAGATCGCTGATTTTGTGATGCAACAGCGATCTTGCCAGGAATCTCGCTATGTGTGACACGCATCAGCGACTGGCCCCCCCCCGCCGGGTATCACTAATCGTGCAGGAGTGTCCTGGGCCATTTTTTGATCGTTGGTCTCCCGCTGGCCAGCGCGCATCGCTGCATGTGGCAGTGGGAGAGCAAAGATCAGCAAGCTCACAGCACTGTAAGCAGATGCTGGGAGCTGAATTCCAAGGTAAATATCAGGTAACTAAGCGTGCACATTGCTTAGTTACCCGCTGTGTACCTTGGATACCTGCGTGCTCCTGCTGGGAGCTGGTATCCAAGGTACACAGCGGGTAACTAAGTGACATGAGCCCTTAGTTACCCGATATTTACCTTGGATACCAGGTCGCTGATTTTGTGATGCAACAGTGTTCTTGCCCGGAATCTCGCTATGTGTGACATGCATTGGCGACTGGCCCCCCCGCCGGGTATCACTAATCGTGCAGGAGTGTCCTGGGCCATTTTTTGATCGTTGGTCTCCCGCTGGCTAGCGCGCATCGCTGCATGTGGCAGTGGGAGAGCAATGATCAGCAAGCTCCGAGCACTGTAAGCAGATGCTGGGAGCTGAATTCCAAGGTAAATATCAGGTAACTAAGCGCGCACGTTGCTTAGTTACCCGCTGTGTACCTTGGATACCTGCATGCTCGTGCTGGGAGCTGGTATCCAAGGTACACAGCGGGTAACTAAGTGACATGAGCCCTTAGTTACCCGATATTTACCTTGGATACCAGCTCCCAGCGCGAGAACGCAGGTATTCAAGGTACACAGCGGGTAACTAAGCGACGCCCTCGCTTAGTTACCCGATATTTACCTTGGATATCAGCATCCTCGCTGGTCCTGATTGCTGGTGAAATCTGCCTGTTTAACAGCCCACCAGCAATCATGTAGCGAGGCACCAGCGATCCTGACAAGGTCGTATCGCTGGTGCATCGTTTAGTGTGACGGGACCCTTAGTGCATGAGCATTACAAGTATAGATGACCCGCTCCTTTCTAATGGGAATAATTTTTTATGAGGCCCTCCTCCACATCTCTTCAAAGGGGCATTGGAGTGCCTCCAAATTTTTGGCAGGCCTTGCATTCTCTGCATAGGCAAACAGTATGGGAGACCCACTTTCTAATAATGGGAACATTGTTTTCAGGAGGCCCTCCTGTACGTCTCTTCAAAGGGGTATTGGGGTGCGTTAAAATTTTGGGCAGCTCTGCCACTCACTGCATATGCAATAACAGTATAGGAGACCCACTGTTTAATAATAGGAACAACAAAGCATAGCCGGCTGATGTCTCTCTAAGAATAGTGCGGGCCGACTGCTGGCCCTTTACGAATAGTAAAGGCAGCCTGATGGCCCTATAAAAATAGGCTTTGTGACTTTCAGAGTCCCTCCTTCAGAAATGAAACAGGATGTGTCTGATGATGTGTCACACGCCACATAGCCAGATAAGGTTGTAAAATGTTAAAATGACATTTCTGTGGCGTGGCCTAGGCAGCAACAGAGCAAGACGTGTGTTGTCTGAGCTCCCAATCTGAGGCCACAAAATATACTATAAAACAGACTTTTCAGGGCAAAAAGACTCCCACTCGCCTGAAGCCTTGAGAGGGGAGAGAGGAGGCAGACTCACCGACTCGCTGAGGTTGTTGCTCCGGTGAGAGCAGGCCGGGATTGCTCTTGTGAGGCCTGCGGGCTGGATTATTCTGGTGAGGCCTGGAGACGCCGTCTTTTCCTGGCTGCGGTGACGAAGGAGAGGACAGGCGGAGCTGCTGAGGGGCTGATCCCGACACCTGGCGGAGGCGAACGGAAGCTTTTTGGACCTGCGCTGCCTGGTGGCGGTGGGACGCTTCTACTCCCTGGCCGTGACTTGGGAGCGTGTGGGGCTGAAGGAGAGGGAGCTGGGGAGCTGCAGAGACAGCATTGGTGAGGTTATGAGCAGACGGAGGTGTTTTGGGAGACATCTGGGCCTGGTGGCGTGAGCGGAGCTGCAGGAGCCCACCCGGGAGTCTGTGGGCGCTTCCTCGCAACACATACAGTACTGTGCGGCCTCCTTTCTCTTTTCCTGGATGGCGCCATCTTAGAAATAAGAAAAAACAACAACAAGCACCATATTGAAATCTCCCTGTCACTATATTGGCTGCTTGGAGCGTCTTAGGACATAAGAACTGAGAGCACCCCTCTGATCTGGGCACACGTTCATGTGGATGAACATACAGTCAAGTAGTTTTTTATGAACAACCCGGAATACAGTCTCTATGATTTTCTGATTTTGTCTGGAGCTGCATTTTCTGTTCACCACAAAACAATAGCAACACGTACTGGTCAATATCTGAAGAATGCTGCATAACTAGATATAATGAATAATTAACTCTTTTTTTTCTTCTACATGTTCAAGTGGTGACCTTTAGCACGCCATGCTATCAGAAGCTCAATTATGGTTAAAATAGGTAAAGAGCATGGAAAACAAGCAGCTAAATCCTTAGTTGAGGAACAAATGCATAAAGCGCAGGGAGACCTTGATAAATATTTAAAGAAGACGGCAGGAGCTACACCAGGCCACCGCAAAAAGTCCATTAAGAGACTTGCTTCATCAAATAATATGGATGGGTCAGATACTAGTGGTGCTGACTCGGAGTGCGATTCAGGTCAGTCTGACCCTACACCAATCTCCAGATCATTTATGAAAAAATTACTGGCCCAAAGCATGAAACCCATTATGGAGGAACTGTCAGGCCTACGGTCAGACCTTCAACAACTAGGTCAAAGAGTGGAGGTTTTGGAATCCTCCAGTGTGGAAGTAGTGGAAGCGATATCATGTCTCAGGGATCAAGTTATTCAGCAACAACAACAATTGAACATGGCACTGCTGGCAGTGGAAGGCCAAGAAAATCAAAGTCGGAGAAAAAACATCCGATTGAGAGGCATCCCAGAATCCTTTGCAAAGGAAACATTGGCTAAAGTCTCTAAAGAAATTTTTGCCAACCTGCTAGGTCAAGAAAGAGCAGACTCAATAGTTATCTAGAGAGTGCATCGAGCTTTAAAACCCAGGCCGAAACAAAACGATCCACCAAGAAACATTATTTGCGGCCTTCTCAGATTTGTGGACACCACAGCCATCCTTGCACGTGCAAACAAAAAGGACAAGATTCTTTATGACGACTCACAAATTCAGCTTTTCCAGGACATAGCTCCCTCACCTTTGGATAAAAGACGTGTCCTCAAGCCTCTCTTAACTGAGCTCAGAACAAAAGGTTTGATCTACAGATGGCTATATCCGTTTGGGCTAGCGATCAATGTAGACAATCGCCAAATCATAATACGATCCCCGACAGATTTGGAGACAGCCTGGGAAAAGTTGGGTATTGATCCTATTGTTGTCCCTTCTTGGATGCCAGTTGACATGGGTTGGGCCTTGCCCAGACTGACAAGACCACAGGAGTGGTCCCTCAAGAAAAAACAAATATCACCTAAACCAAAAAAGTCTGATCCCAGGAAATGCTAGGTCTGGTCCTATGTTGTCTTTTTGAGTCAAATACAAATCTTAGTATTTGGTCATCTAGACCTGTAACTTTCTGGTTGGACATTATTCTCGTACATACCTTCCTTCCTTCCTCAGATTCTTTTAGAGTATGACTGATTTAGATAGTGTTGAGCAGGATATTATATGTCTGTATGCAACCGAAAGGGTGGTCTTTTAGAGACACATGAACCCTCAGTTGAGGGATCTTTTATCTCTGTTCCTCTGATACATTATTATATGAATGTATCATTACACTTTTATAGCTTCTATACTATAGACATATTTGATAATTTTCTTGTAAAGTTGCTATTTGATTAATCCAAGGTCACCACTTGGACTCTCTCACTCATATTTGGGTGCTTTATACCCCCCACCATGATGGGCGAGAATGTTATTGTGAAAAGTTTGTTAAATGATGTTTTTTTCTTTATCTGTTATCATTTCAGGCATCTTGCTGTGACGGAGAGCTCTCTTGGTGATACTTTAAATGACTAGTTGGAAGGGTTCGGGCTCGATCGCGGTGGCAACTTATAATGTCAAAGGTATCAATTCCCCTGCTAAGCGCAGCCAAATACTCACACTCCTGAAAAAACAAAAAACACAAGTGGCTTTCATCCAAGAAACCCATTTCAAACTTGGTAGAGTCCCCAATATGTCTTTCTCTCAGTTTCCTATATGGTATAACAGTTGTGCCTCCACAGCGTCAAAAGGGGTGAGTCTTGCCTTCCGAAAAGGCCTCCCCTTTACAATTATAGATAGCTTAACTGACCCGGGAGGCAGATTTGTTTTTGTCAAAGGTTTTTTAGCAAATACGAAGGTGACACTTGCAAATTTATATGACCCCAACCAAAATCAGGTTTCCTGGATAATTAAAACATTAGACACCCTCCTATTTTTCAGGAAGGCATATTAATAGTGGGAGGCGATTGGAATCTAACAAATCAACCTGGTCTGGACGCCTCAAGAGGGTCTTCCCCTATTTCTTGGAAACTGAGACAAAGATTCATAAAAAAACTTAGGTCACTACATTTAGTCGATCCCTGGAGGATTTTCTTCCCCACCACAAAGGATTACACCTTCTTTTCCCCTCCGCACCTCTCGTACCATCGGATAGATTACTTTTTTGTGCAGATGAAAGCTCTTCATTTTATTAGATCATCTCAAATAGAAGAGATAACACTATCGGATCATGCACCTGTTTTCATGACTATTGAAATCACCACTCTACCTTGTGCGGTGGGGAACTGGAGGCTTGATGAATTGCTTTTAGACAATCTGGACAATGTAGGGAAACTGAGAGATAGCAACACAAGATGCATTAACACCTAATATTTGGGAAGCTCATAAAGCTGTAATCAGGAGGGAACTTGTTTCCATGGGCTCTTACGTTAAAAAAATAAAGGAAAAAGAGATTCAATCCCTTCTTCATCAAATTAATACAGCGGAACGTCTTCATAAAACAAATAGGTCGCATGAGTCTTTTCAGGATCTTGCCACTCTTAGACATAAAATAAAAGATGGTTTAAACGTGAGATCGGCCAAGATTTTTATGTACAGTAGACATAGATTTTATATGCATAGTAACAAAAGTGGAAAACTTACCTCTCAAATGATCAAAAAACAAAACGAAAAGACATTTATAAAAAATATTCAAATTACACCTAACAAAAGAGTGGTTGAATCCAGAGAGATTGCCGAGGCCTTCAGACAGTACTATAAAGACTTATACAACATAGTCCCTCCAGAATCCATGAAGGGCTGTGGGAGAGCGGCAGATAACATACAAGAATTTTTAGCTCCCCTGTCATGTCCCATGATTTTGAATCATCAGACAGTACTGCATTTTACCATATTGTTGTCTCCATTGCTGTATATAGATCTGTTCCTTTTAGAGGTTTTCTCCTCCCCCTTTGCATGTGACTCTCATTTCTGTAACCCCTCCCTTCTTCTCCATTTTTGAGTCTTCTCCATCTTGGAGACACACGTTTATACAGCTCTGTACAAGGAAAATCTCTTTTTACCTACTGTAACGTGCATTATGCAAGGATTCAGCTGGGAATAAACCTTCTACTGGACTCTTCAAACGTGCTCTTTTCAGTCGAGTTTAATCTATCTGCGGACATCACTAAACATGAGTAACGGTCAACAGACTCCATGGGTTGGCAGTCTGAGCGCCCACACACTTACAGTTTGGCCATGAGGCAGAATAGTAAAAAGAGATTCCTGCAGTTACATCTGTAAAATCGTCTCCAGCTTCTACAAGTCAGAGCAGACATTAGAAGATCTGCTTACATCATATAAATCCCATCAGCCTGTGTGCAGCACAGCCCCTCCCCCAGCCTTCACCCTGTAGAGACTGTAGCAGATCATATTACACAGATCTCATCTGCCTGTGAGTTACAATGGCTGAAGGAAAGTCTGCAATATCTGAATATGAGGACTCGGCCACTAACAAACCCAGGCGCTCTGCTAAGCCGTCACTGAAAGCTATAGAGAACCTTGAAGTCATTAAACATGAACTTTCTTGTAATATATCCATCTTATGGCAAAGACTGCAGAGTCACATTAACAGCATCTCCCAGCATGCCTCTCATGAGTTACCAGCAGAGGGAGCCCTTAAACAACTGTACTCTGCATACCAGGCTTACAAAGACACTTGCAGAAAATACATCTCAACGCTACGGAAATTAAATACACCAGAATCGCTAAAAGAATGCGAGGTCTTCCAACAGCTTAATGCCGAACGAGACAGCACCGTGCGCGACATTGTGAACAAAACAGAAGCAAAAATACCACAAATGTCAGAAGTGACATCGCACAGTTCCAGATCTGTTAGGAGCTCAAAACACTCAATCAAGTCAAGCTCATCAAGGTACTCAACCCTCAGTGAACAGCTCATAAGAGCGCGTGCCGAAGCAGAATCTACGAAAGTGCAAGCCATTTTCACCCAAAAGAAAGCAGAGAAGGAAACAGTATCTGCACGCAAGAAAGCAGAGATGGAAGCTGAATCCACACGCAAGAAAGCAGAGATGGAAGCCGAATCTGCACGCGAGAAGGCAGAAATAGAAGTCCTGCAGAAGGAATACGAACATGCAGCAGCCGTGGCAAAGCTAAAGGTCTTGGAGCAGGCTCTAGGTGAGAACCAAGGAGGCAGCATCAATTCGTACGAACTCGACATGGAAGACCCACTTAAGCGCACAAGAAATTACGTGCTGAGCCAAACCAATGAACCCCTGACCACCAACAACATTCCCGTCAGCACCCATCTCTCTCTAGAGCATCAGGATGTTGATCCGCTTGCAGATTGTAGCTTTCACGGTCAGTCAAACGAACTACAAACATTCAAACCCGAACCTTCTTCATGTGTCAGTGCACGGCCTGACCCTTCACCTCTGCCAGTGCCATACGCCAGCGTCTACATGCAAGCTAACATGCCGACAAGGCACTGCGCTCCTGATAACTGTGTGGTTCCAGTCCCGCATACAACAGAGATCATATGCCATAAACCGGTTGCTGGTCTAAACGCCTACGCCACTCCGTATCTTCCCATGTTCTTGAACCAAGAAGCTAAGACCCACGCTAGCAGCATCACTCAGCCGGCAAATGTTACTACAAAGTCAGAAAGAACAGACATGGCCGATTTTGCGAGGCTAATGATACGCTGAGAACTCACCAACACCGGTCTCACAAGGTTCGACGACCAGCCTGAGAATTACAGAGGTTGGAAATATACCTTTAAAGCAGCAATTAGTGACCTTGGCATCACTGCTGCTGAAGAGCTGGATCTGCTAATCAGGTGGCTCGGACCTCAATCCACGGAGCAGGTCAAGAGGCTCAGATCCGTCCACATCAGTAATTCAGCAGCTGGTCTCATGGCTGCATGGGAAAGACTAGAACGTAGCTTTGGCAGTCCTGAAGCCATAGAGAATGCACTGTTTAAGCGTCTACAGGATTTCCCCAAAATATCTGGCAAGGACAGTTCAAAATTCCTAGAACTCAGTGACCTACTCCTAGGGCTCTAGTTAGCCAAGGCAGACACGCACCTACCTGGTCTTAGCTACCTGGATACCGCTCGGGGCGTTAGCTCAATAGTTTCAAAGCTGCCATACAATATACAGGAGAAGTGGGCCACTATTGGATCAAAGTACAAAAGAGCCAATCAAGTCTCCTTTCCTCCATTTTCCTACTTCTGTGAATTTATCAAGGATATCGCAGAGCGTAAGGCCGACCCGAGTTTTTCCTATGTAGAACCCAGCGGACCTGGTCCAACTCCTCCTAATTATGAGGGTCCACGTACTAACCTGAAAAGTCAAGGAGGCCCAGTGTCAGCGAAAAAGACCGACATCCTTCCCACACCTACATCAGCTCCAAACCAGAGCAACACAGGGGACAAGGTTGAAGATCCTAATCGTATGTGTCCCATTCATAAGAAGCCACATCCCTTAAAGAAGTACATTGGCTTCAGAAAGAAGCCGCTCCACGAGCGCAAGGAACTTCTAAAGACGTTTGGTGTATGTTACAGATGTTGTGCTTCTACTGAACACTTTGCTAATGACTGTAAAATTCCTTATAAGTGTTTGGAGTGTGACAGTGAGGACCACGTGCAAGCACTCCATACATCCCAGCCTACCTCTGCTCAGCTCACACCTTCCATACCCTCCACAAGCTATGGCGGGGAGGAAACAGATCAAGCAAGTACTACTAAGATATCATCTTCATGCACAGAAGTTTGCGGAGAAGACCTCTGGGACAAGTCATGTGCAAAGATATGCCTGGTGAACATATATCCGAAGGGTCAGCTCGAAAAGAGCACAAGGGTGTACGCCATCCTGGATGATCAAAGCAACCGATCACTTGCAAGGTCAGAGCTCTTTGATTTGTTTGATTTAAAAGGAAATGCTTACCCCTACACCTTGGGTACTTGCAGTGGTGTCACAGAGGTCTCTGGGAGAAGAGCCAATGGACTTATAGTATCTTCACTTGAGAACAACATAGAGATACCTCTGCCTACACTCGTCGAGTGCAACCAGATACCATCCAATAGAGAGGAGATTCCAACGCCAGAGGTTGCTCTTCATCACCCTCATCTAATGACGATAGCCAACAAAATACCAGCCCTTGACAACAGTGCAGATATCCTGATCCTGCTCGGAAGAGACATTCTCCGACTGCATAAGGTACGTCAGCAGATCAATGGACCACATGATGCTCCATTTGCTCAACGCTTTGATCTAGGCTGGGTTATCATAGGCAACGTCTGTATAGACAAGATGAAGAGGCCTACAAAGATTTACTCATGCAAGACTCAAGTCTTGCCAAATGGTCGCAGTACATACTGTCAGCCATGCCCACATCACTACTGGGTGAAAGAAACACTGAGTGACTGTAAGCGGCAGCGAGAAACCTATGACAACATGAACATATTCTGGTCCTGTGACGACAACCTCGGGTCAACGGTGTTTGATTCTACGAATGAAGATAACAAGTTGGCACCAGCAAAAGAGGACAAAGAATTCATTAAGGTCATGAACAAGGAATTCACCCAGGATGACTCCAACAACTGGACAGCACCCTTACCCTTTCGTTCTCCAAGGACAAGTTTGCCAAACAATCTGCAGCAAGCAACTGCAAGACTTGCATCTTTAAAACGAACTTTAAAAAAGAAACCAGAGATGGAAAAACATTTCCTCGACTTCATGCAGCATATCTTTGATAGAGATCATGCAGAGCCTGCTCTACAACTAAAGGAAGGAGAAGAATGCTGGTATCTTTCATTCTTTGGTGTCTACCATCCTCGCAAACCCAATCAAATCAGAGTGGTGTTTGGCTCCAGTGCCCAGTATGAAGGTATTTCTCTCAATAACCTGCTCCTCACCGGTCTCAACCTGAACAATAGTCTCATAGGAGCCTGCAAAGAACTTCAGCTTGATCATTTCTTAACTGACAATGGGTGTGCTTGGGTGTTCAACCCTCCACATTCATCGCATACGGAAGGATCCTGGGAGCGCATGATTGGAATTGCATGAAGAATTCTTGATTCAATGCTGCTGGACCACAAGCTGCCACTCACCCATGAAGTCTTGCTCACCTTCCTCGCGGAAGTGTCTGCAATAATAAATGCCAGATCGCTGGTGCCGGTATCGTCGGACCCTGATGCCACAATGATCCTTACACCAGCAACTCTTCTTACACAGAAAATTGGACCCGCCACAATTCCTCCTGGAAATTTTAACTACAAGGACATGTACAGACGTCAGTGGAAGCAGGTACAACACCTGTCTAATGTCTTTTGGCACCGTTGGAAGACAGAATACCTGCATCTGTTCCAGAGCCGTCACAAATGGCAGACAGCAAAACCTAACCTCCAAGAAGAAGACCTCGTCCTCCTAAAAGACAAAGAAGCTCATCGCAACGACTGGCCAATGGGTCTTATCACCAAGGCTGTGCCCAGTGAGGATGGAAAGACCCGAAAGGTGGAAGTCAAGGTAACAAAAGGTGGTTCATCACGACTTCTCCTTCGCCCAGTCACCGAACTTGTACTGCTTCTACCAAAGGAGGACATCACTAGAGTTGAGCGATACCAGCCGATACTTGAAAATATCGGATCGGAATGGATCGGCCGATCTTTAAAAAAAGTATCGGTATCGCCGATTCCGATACCGGGAACCAATGCAAGTCAATGGGGCCAAAATATCGGAATTAAAAAAAACCCTTTCTTTCCTTGTAGGTTAATTCTACATGAAGAAAAACAACTAAGAATAATGTAGAATGTATTGTGGGAGGTGGAGGAGACATTAAAGCCATAGAGGTTTAGCCCAATCAAATGGAATAGCAGGAATTAAACTTTTTTTTTTAAAGATGTTAGGAGTTACAAAGATATTGACTATGTTAGCCTCATTTATATTTTGCCAGACATGTATGTCTTCTTCTTCTACTTCCTTTTTTTACATTCTTCTTCTTCTTCTTCTTCTACTTCCTTTTTTTACATTCTTCTTCTTCTTCTTCTACTTCCTTTTTTTACATTCTTCTTCTTCTTCTTCTACTTCCTTTTTTTACATTCTTCTTCTTATTCCTTTTTTTACATTCTTCTTCTTCTTCTTCTACTTCCTTTTTTTACATTCTTCTTCTTCTTCTTCTACTTCCTTTTTTTACATTCTTCTTCTTCTTCTACTTCCTTTTTTTACATTCTTCTTCTTCTTCTTCTACTTCCTTTTTTTACATTCTTCTTTTTCTTCTTCTACTTCCTTTTTTTACATTCTTCTTCTTCTTCTTCTTCTTCTTCCTTTTCTTACATTCTTCATATTCTTCTTATTCAACAATTATTATTCTACATATTCAGCTTCTTCATCTTCTTCCTATTCTTCTTCATCATATTCTTGTTTGTGTCAGGCATTCCTGTAGTTGTTATCTAGAAAAGTTAGAAGTTTACACCTTCCGTTCTGCCTGTCACAAAAGATTTACAACAGGATTTGTCCGCGTTCAGTTTGGCCTGCAGAAGCAGGCCTTTTCCAGGGGCACCACGAGGAGGAACGGACTCACCCCCATACACTGCTTAGTCTTCTTCTGCTTATAAATAAGATAATATCATTTGCTCAGAGTATTAGTCTTATGCTTAATGTTCTTCTGCTTTGTTTTTTTTATGCTTCTTTGTCTTCTCTCTCTTGTTGTTCTGCATCTTGGTGGTTGTCTTCCTGTTCTTTGTCCTCTTGAACCAGCTGACGGTACTGGCACCCGGAGGGGCAGCAGAAGGAACAAGAGCCAATGGCACTACCGAGGACCAGCTGACGGTGCTGGAACCCGGTTACTAAGCAGGAGGTACCTGTGCTACAAAGCACTACCAAGGACCAGCAGACGTTGCCGGAACTCGGATACCGAGATGGAGGCACCTAGGCCAAAGGCTCTGACGAGAACCAGCTGACGGTGCTGGAACCCGGAGGGGTAGCATAAGCTGCAAGAGCAAATGGAAATAGCGAGGACCAGCTGACAGTGCTGGCACCCGGAGGGGCAGCAGAAGGAATAAGAGCCAATGGCACAACCGAGGACCAGCTGACGGTGCTGGAACCCGGTTACTAAGCAGGAGGTACCTGTGCTACAAAGCACTACCAAGGACCAGCAGACGTTGCCGGAACTCGGATACCGAGATGGAGGCACCTAGGCCAAAGGCTCTGACGAGAACCAGCTGACGGTGCTGGAACCCGGAGGGGTAACATAAGCTGCAAGAGCAAATGGAAATAGCGAGGACCAGCTGACAGTGCTGGCACCCGGAGGGGCAGCAGAAGGAATAAGAGCCAATGGCACAACCGAGGACCAGCTGACGGTGCTGGAACCCGGTTACTAAGCAGGAGGTACCTGTGCTACAAAGCACTACCAAGGACCAGCAGACGTTGCCGGAACTCGGATACCGAGATGGAGGCACCTAGGCCAAAGGCTCTGACGAGAACCAGCTGACGGTGCTGGAACCCGGAGGGGTAGCATAAGCTGCAAGAGCAAATGGAAATAGCGAGGACCAGCTGACAGTGCTGGCACCCGGAGGGGCAGCAGAAGGAATAAGAGCCAATGGCACAACCGAGGACCAGCTGACGGTGCTGGAACCCGGTTACTAAGCAGGAGGTACCTGTGCTACAAAGCACTACCAAGGACCAGCAGACGTTGCCGGAACTCGGATACCGAGATGGAGGCACCTAGGCCAAAGGCTCTGATGAGAACCAGCTGACGGTGCTGGAACCCGGAGGGGTATCAGAAGTTACCCCTGAAAAGCAAAGTTGGCATGCCGCAAGCTGGCCGCAGTTACCGAATCACACAGTCCTACAGGGGGTGCTTGTCCTACTGGCACTATGGAACAAACCTTTCTTACCAGAACCCGCAGTCCACATAGGAAGCACCTAAACTGCTGGCACCCTAGCCTCGACTAACCCAACCGCAACACGACATGGCAACTTGGGGTGGCAAACTGACATTGACACTTCCCGGAAACAGCAGGCAGGGCTGGAACCAAGCTGGGCAGGAGGGAGTACCCGTGCCAAAGTCAGTTATGAGCAGCAACTGGCGATGTTGGAGCCCAGGACAAGCACTTAGCAGGCTGAGGCCTGATGTGCTGTCAATTGGGAGGCAGCAGGACAGATTGCCATCAAAACAGCAGGGGAACAGCTGACGTTACTGAACCCCACAAACACAGGAGCTAGTGTTTTACTCTGTGAAGACGGCACTTCCGAGCAACAACTGGCTGTGTTGAAGCCCAGGGACAAGCACGGAGCAGGCTTAGGCTGCATTGAAGAAATTTTAAGATCGGTTGTAGACTACTAATTTGAACCAAGCTCCACTTAGGCCTGTGGCTTCACTGATTTTCGTATTTCCCCTGTCCTCCAACCCCACCAGTTACAGCTCCGAAGTGGCGTCTGCACAATCCACACTTGTTCCTGTGTTACAGGTGTTCAGTCCGGTAAGTTAATCCCCTGATGTGTGTCCGGCAATGTCGCCTGCTCTGTCCACATTCCGATAATGGGAATGTGGACAGAGCAGGCGACATTGCCGGACACACATCAGGGGATTAACTGACCGGGCTGAACACCTGTAACACAGGAACAAGTGTGGATTGTGCAGACGCCACTTCGGAGCTGTAACTGGCGGAGTTGGAGGACAGGGGAAATACGAGAGACAGTGTAGCCACAGGCCTAATTGGAGCACGGTTAAAAATCAGTAGTGGTACGACTGTGTAGGCAGCAGGAGACTTTGCCATCCACACAGCAGGGGATCAGCTGACATTACTGAACCCCACTGAGACACGGGAGCAAGTGTCTCTTTCCGTGTGGACGGCACTTCCGAACTACAACTGGCTGTGTTGAAGCCCAGGAAACAGGAGGGTGTAGGCAGAGGCCTACTGTATTTTGAATGAGTTTACAGCAGGAGAGACTGCCATCCACACAGCAGGGGATCAGCTGACGTTACTGAACCCCACTGAGACACGGGAGCAAGTGTCTCTTTCCGTGTGGACGGCACTTCCGAACTACAACTGGCTGTGTTGAAGCCCAGGAAATAGGAGGGTGTAGGCAGAGGCCTACTGTATTTTGAATGAGTTTACAGCAGGAGAGACTGCCATCCACACAGCAGGGGATCAGCTGACGTTACTGAACCCCACTGAGACACGGGAGCAAGTATCTCTTTCCGTGTGGACGGCACTTCCGAACTACAACTGGCTGTGTTGAAGCCCAGGAAATAGGAGGGTGTAGGCAGAGGCCTACTGTATTTTGAATGAGTTTACAGCAGGAGAGACTGCCATCCACACAGCAGGGGATCAGCTGACGTTACTGAACCCCACTGAGACACGGGAGCAAGTGTCTCTTTCCGTGTGGACGGCACTTCCGAACTACAACTGGCTGTGTTGAAGCCCAGGAAATAGGAGGGTGTAGGCAGAGGCCTACTGTATTTTGAATGAGGTGACAGCAGGAGAGACTGCCATCCACACAGCAGGGGATCAGCTGACGTTACTGAACCCCACTGAGACACGGGAGCAAGTATCTCTTTCCGTGTGGACGGCACTTCCGAACTACAACTGGCTGTGTTGAAGCCCAGGAAATAGGAGGGTGTAGGCAGAGGCCTACTGAATTTTGAATGAGTTTACAGCAGGAGAGACTGCCATCCACACAGCAGGGGATCAGCTGACGTTACTGAACCCCACTGAGACACGGGAGCAAGTGTCTCTTTCCGTGTGGACGGCACTTCCGAACTACAACTGGCTGTGTTGAAGCCCAGGAAATAGGAGGGTGTAGGCAGAGGCCTACTGAATTTTGAATGAGGTGACAGCAGGAGAGACTGCCATCCACACAGCAGGGGATCAGCTGACGTTACTGAACCCCACTGAGACACGGGAGCAAGTGTCTCTTTCCGTGTGGACGGCACTTCCGAACTACAACTGGCTGTGTTGAAGCCCAGGAAATAGGAGGGTGTAGGCAGAGGCCTACTGTCTTTGTAATGCGGAGACAGCAGGAGAGACTGCCATCTCCACAGCAGGGTAACAGCTGGCAGTGCTGAACCCCACTAACACTTGAACGAATGTGTTTGGCTCTGTGGAGACGACACTTCTGAACACCAACTGACGTTGTTGGAGCCCAGGATTAGGCGAGGAGCAGGCTGGGGCCTACTGGATTTTGGCAGGTGAATGCAGCAGGAGACTTGCCATCTCCACAGCAGGGGAACAGCTGGCAGTGCTGAACCCCACTAACACTTGAACGAATGTGTTTGGCTCTGTGGAGACGACACTTCTGAACACCAACTGACGCTGTTGGAGCCCAGGATTAGGCGAGGAGCAGGCTGGGGCCTACTGGATTTTGGCAGGTGAATGCAGCAGGAGACTTGCCATCTCCACAGCAGGGGAACAGCTGGCAGTGCTGAACCCCACTAACACTTGAACGAATGTGTTTGGCTCTGTGGAGACGACACTTCTGAACACCAACTGACGCTGTTGGAGCCCAGGATTAGGCGAGGAGCAGGCTGGGGCCTACTGGATTTTGGCAGGTGAATGCAGCAGGAGACTTGCCATCTCCACAGCAGGGGAACAGCTGGCAGTGCTGAACCCCACTAACACTTGAACGAATGTGTTTGGCTCTGTGGAGACGACACTTCTGAACACCAACTGACGCTGTTGGAGCCCAGGATTAGGCGAGGAGCAGGCTGGGGCCTACTGGATTTTGGCAGGTGAATGCAGCAGGAGACTTGCCATCTCCACAGCAGGGGAACAGCTGGCAGTGCTGAACCCCACTAACACTTGAACGAATGTGTTTGGCTCTGTGGAGACGACACTTCTGAACACCAACTGACGCTGTTGGAGCCCAGGATTAGGCGAGGAGCAGGCTGGGGCCTACTGGATTTTGGCAGGTGAATGCAGCAGGAGACTTGCCATCTCCACAGCAGGGGAACAGCTGGCAGTGCTGAACCCCACTAACACTTGAACGAATGTGTTTGGCTCTGTGGAGACGACACTTCTGAACACCAACTGACGCTGTTGGAGCCCAGGATTAGGCGAGGAGCAGGCTGGGGCCTACTGGATTTTGGCAGGTGAATGCAGCAGGAGACTTGCCATCTCCACAGCAGGGGAACAGCTGGCAGTGCTGAACCCCACTAACACTTGAACGAATGTGTTTGGCTCTGTGGAGACGACACTTCTGAACACCAACTGACGTTGTTGGAGCCCAGGATTAGGCGAGGAGCAGGCTGGGGCCTACTGGATTTTGGCAGGTGAATGCAGCAGGAGACTTGCCATCTCCACAGCAGGGGAACAGCTGGCAGTGCTGAACCCCACTAACACTTGAACGAATGTGTTTGGCTCTGTGGAGACGACACTTCTGAACACCAACTGACGCTGTTGGAGCCCAGGATTACGCATGCCGCATGCAGAGGCCAATGGGCATCGGTTTTTATGGAGGTTGTGGACTACTACTGATTCTAACCATGCTCCACTTAGGCCTCTGGCTCCACTGTCTCTACTATTTACCCTGGCCTCCAACCCCGCCAGCTACATCTCTGAAGTGGCGTCAGCACAATCTACACTTGTTCCTGTGTTACTGGTGCTCAGTCCCATCAGTTGATCCCCTGATGTTTGTCCGGCAAGTTCGCCAGCTCTGTCCTCATTCCCACTACTGGTTATGGGAATGTGGACAGAGCAGGAGACCTTGCCGGACACACATCAGGGGATAAACTGATGGGACTGAGCCACAGGAACACAGGAACAAGTGTAGATTGTGCTGACGCCACTTCAGAGATGTAGATGGCGGGGTTGGAGGTCAGGGGAAATAGTAGAGACAGTGGAGCCAGAGACCTAAGTTGGGCACGTTTAAAAATCAGTAGTGGTTTGAATGTTGATGGAGCTGGTGACTCTGCCGTCCACACAGCAGGGGATCAGCTGGCATTACTGAACCCCAGTAACACAGGAGCTAGTGTGTTTCTCTGTGCAGACGACACATCTGAGCGACAACTGGCTGTGTTGAAGCACAGGGATTATAGTTCAGGTGGTAGAAAAATGAACACACCAGCAGACCTGGATACAGTTGCCAACCACTAATTTAGTCTGTAAGAGGAATGGCAAAGTCTTTGGAGATCCAGGCCTTGTTCATTTTCAGAAAAGTCAGCCGGTCAACATTATCGGAAGATAGTCGCGTGCGACGGTCTGTTAGTACACCACCTGCGGCACTAAAGACACGTTCCGATAATACACTGGCAGCAGGGCAAGCCAGCACCTCCAATGCATACTGGCTAAGCTCTGGCCATGTATCCAGCTTAGAGACCCAAAACTTGAAGGGGGAAGAGCCATCTGGGAGTACAGCGACAGGGCAAGACATGTAGTCTGACACCATCTGACGGAAGCGTTGCCTCCTGCTGACTCGAGGCGTCGCTGATGGTGTAGACAATTGTGGTTGACACACAAAACTTTGCCACATTTGGGCCATAGTGGTCTTGCCTTGTGCTGCGGCACTGCCTCTGCTCCCTCTTTGTGCAGAGTTTCCTCCACTGCCTCGACGCACAGAGCTGCTTTGTAAAGCACTAGCAACAATGCTGTCGGGTGGAATGGAAAACATTATGGACTGCACCAGTGACTCTTCGTACTCCCGCATTTTACGCTCCCGGTTCAACGTTGGTATGAGCCTTTGTACGCTGTCCCGGTAGCGAGGATCTAGGAGGGTGTACACCCAATAATCAGCCGAGACGAGAATGTGGGCGATGCGGCGGTCGTTTCTCAGGCACTGCAGCATGAAATCAACCATGTGCTGCAGACTCCCAACTGCCAAAGAACCGCTGTCCCCTGTTTGAGGCGTGACCTCGACCTGCTCTGCATCACCCCACCCTCGCTGTACATACTGAGTAGAGGTTTGTGTACCTCCCTCCTCTGGAGAGATGTCTTCCTCCTCCATCGACTCCTCCTCATCCTCCTCACAAAGTGTCCCCTGCCTAGGCCTTTGTGAGGAAACACGTAGCGCAGACTGTCCAGAAGCAGATGGCATTTGGGACTCCTCATCCTCCACCTCTTCTGAAACCTCATCCCTTAGTGCTTGCAGTGTTTGTTGAAGCAGGCAGATAAGGGGGACAGTCATGCTGACTAGTGCATCGTCTGCACTCGCCATCCGCGTGGATTCATCGAAGGCACGCAAAACGAGGCAGATGTCCTTCATAGAGGCCCACTCAATGGTGCTGAAGTGTGAACGGCGCACAGTGCGACTTGTTTGCGCCTGATGCAGCTGGTACTCCATGACTGCTGCCTGCTGCTCACACAACCGCTCCAACATATGTAACGTTGAATTCCACCTTGAACCTGGTGGTGCAGTGCTTCCTCAAAAATTATCCGGAGTTAACAGCCCTGCTCCAGAAGGTGCGAAGACTGTGCGCGCACATCCGCCGGTCGCCTGTACAATCCGTTCGTATGCAGAAGCTGCAGCGATTGCTCCACCTTCCCAACCACCGCCTCATTATCGACATTGCAACAAGGTGGAACTCCACCCTGCACATGGTGGAGCGGCTGTGCGAGCAGAGGCAGGCCATAATGCATTTGTGGGAGGATACACGGCCAGGCACTTTGAGAGCAGACATGGAGTTGACAGGTGTGCAGTGGTCGAAGCTGAAAGACCTCTGTAAAGTCCTTCAGTGTTTTGAGGAATGCACACGGCTGGTAAGCGCAGACGACGCCATCCTAAGCATGAGCATCCCACTTATGCGTCTGCTCATGCAAACTTTGACGCACCTTAAGGAGCAGGCGTCTGCAGCCAATGTTGATGAGGAGGAAGAGGAGGAGGGAATCCTTGATGACATTCAGCCATTGTCTGCTCAGGGACCTCTCCTGGACGAGGTGGAAGAAGAAGAGGAGGAGGAGGAGGATGATGGGGATGATTACTTAGGGGAGGAGGATGCATCTCGTGGGGCAAGTGAAAATGTTGGCGTGGCAAGGTCTGGTACAGGGTTTGTGCGTGACTGGAGGGATGTGGATTTGCCAGAAAGTGCTCCTCCAACCAGCACTCGCAGTGCATCATTGACACCGGGAACATTGGCCCACATGTCAGATTATGCCTTGCAGATCCTAAAAAGGGACCCACGCATTGCCAAAATGATGAACGATGACGACTACTGGTTGGCCAGCATCCTGGATCCACGCTATAAAGGCAAATTACAAAACATCATGCCACAGGAGAACCTTGACCTAATATTGGCTAATAAACAAGCAACTCTGGTAAATCGGTTGCTTGAGGCATTCCCAGCTCACAGCAGCGGTGATGGTTCTCACACGAGCCGTACGGGCCGGGGGCAGCTTGGCAGAGGTGTTCGTGGTGCACACAGCAGAAGTGGCGTTGGAGACAGGGGTTTCATGACAATGTTGTGGACTGATTTTTCAAGTACCGCTCACACAACTAGTAATACTGCATCAATGGAAAGTGACAGGAGACAGCAGTTGTCAACTATGGTTACAAACTACTTTTCCTCCCATATCGATGTTCTCCCACACAGGTCATTCCCCTTTGACTATTGGGCCGCTAAACTGGACACCTGGCCTGAATTGGCACAATATGCCTTACAGGAGCTCGCTTGCCCAGCTGCAAGTGTGCTATCGGAAAGAGTCTTCAGTGCTTTCAATCCTGACAGAAAAAAGGACCCGTCTGTCAACCCAAAAGGTGGATGATCTAACCTTCATTAAAATGAACCACGCATGGGTTTCCAAGGATTTTGTCCCACCTTCCTCTGATGACACATAGGGTGACAGAAAAATGGCTTGCTTTGGTCCACCTCTTCCTGGGACTTGACCTATTTCACCTTTTGCATCAGCTGAATGTCCAACATCAACATATGCCACTTTCTAAAACTCCCTAACTGTGCTGCCTCCCCCCCCATGGCCGGGGTCACCACCTAGCGCACGACACTGTGCGAGTGCCGTTGCCCTGGACAGGTGGGTAGGCCGACTCTTGGGCGCGGGCACTGGTACAGGGTCCTTCATAGTGCAATCAAGTGTCTCTGACGGTGGTGGTGCACACCCGCCGTCAGACACACCGCCGTACTATGAGGGGCCCAGTGCCAGTACCGACGCCCACGAGTGGGCCCCCCTTGCTTGGGCAGGGCCACAGCATTTGCAATCTTTACCTCTCCCTGCTCCTCCGCTGTGTAGTCTGGGCCGTCAAATCCATACTGTGCCTGACACTGTCTGAGCCTGCCTCCTGATGTATAGACATATATTTTGAATGTGTACGCTATCCATACATGTTATCCGGGGAAACGGTACCCTTTCTAACCTTTGTGCAATCACGTGCAATCCATACTGGGCCTAACACCGTCTGAGCCTGCCTCCTGAGACATATATTTTGAATGTGTACGCTATCCATACATGTTATCCGGGGATACGGTACCCTTTCTAACCTTTGTGCAATCACGTGCAATCCATACTGGGCCTAACACCGTCTGAGCCTGCCTCCTGAGACATATATTTTGAATGTGTACGCTATCCATACATGTTATCCGGGGATACGGTACCCTTTCTAACCTTTGTGCAATCACGTGCAATCCATACTGGGCCTAACACCGTCTGAGCCTGCCTCCTGAGACATATATTTTGAATGTGTACGCTATCCATACATGTTATCCGGGGAAACGGTACCCTTTCTAACCTTTGTGCAATCACGTGCAATCCATACTGGGCCTAACACCGTCTGAGCCTGCCTCCTGAGACATATATTTTGAATGTGTACGCTATCCATAGATGTTATCCGGGGATACGGTACCCTTTCTAACCTTTGTGCAATCACGTGCAATCCATACTGGGCCTAACACGTCTGAGCCTGCCTCCTGAGACATATATTTTGAATGTGTACGCTATCCATACATGTTATCCGGGGAAACGGTACCCTTTCTAACCTTTGTGCAATCACGTGCAATCCATACTGGGCCTAACACCGTCTGAGCCTGCCTCCTGAGACATGTATTTTGAATGTGTACGCTATCCATACATGTTATCCGGGGAAACGGCACCCTTTCTAACCTTTGTGCAATCACGTGCAATCCATACTGGGCCTAACACCGTCTGAGCCTGCCTCCTGAGACATATATTTTGAATGTGTACGCTATCCATACATGTTATCCGGGGATACGGTACCCTTTCTAACCTTTGTGCAATCACGTGCAATCCATACTGGGCCTAACACCGTCTGAGCCTGCCTCCTGAGACATATATTTTGAATGTGTACGCTATCCATACATGTTATCCGGGGAAACGGTACCCTTTCTAACCTTTGTGCAATCACGTGCAATCCATACTGGGCCTAACACCGTCTGAGCCTGCCTCCTGAGACATATATTTTGAATGTGTACGCTATCCATAGATGTTATCCGGGGATACGGTACCCTTTCTAACCTTTGTGCAATCACGTGCAATCCATACTGGGCCTAACACGTCTGAGCCTGCCTCCTGAGACATATATTTTGAATGTGTACGCTATCCATACATGTTATCCGGGGAAACGGTACCCTTTCTAACCTTTGTGCAATCACGTGCAATCCATACTGGGCCTAACACCGTCTGAGCCTGCCTCCTGAGACATGTATTTTGAATGTGTACGCTATCCATACATGTTATCCGGGGAAACGGCACCCTTTCTAACCTTTGTGCAATCACGTGCAATCCATACTGGGCCTAACACCGTCTGAGCCTGCCTCCTGAGACATATATTTTGAATGTGTACGCTATCCATACATGTTATCCGGGGATACGGTACCCTTTCTAACCTTTGTGCAATCACGTGCAATCCATACTGGGCCTAACACCGTCTGAGCCTGCCTCCTGAGACATATATTTTGAATGTGTACGCTATCCATACATGTTATCCGGGGAAACGGTACCCTTTCTAACCTTTGTGCATTCACGTGCAATCCGAACTGGGCCTAACACCGTCTGAGCCTGCCTCCTGAGACATATATTTTGAATGTGTACGCTATCCATACATGTTATCCGGGGATACGGTACCCTTTCTAACCTTTGTGCAATCACGTGCAATCCATACTGGGCCTAACACCGTCTGAGCCTGCCTCCTGAGACATATATTTTGAATGTGTACGCTATCCATACATGTTATCCGGGGATACGGTACCCTTTCTAACCTTTGTGCAATCACGTGCAATCCATACTGGGCCTAACACCGTCTGAGCCTGCCTCCTGAGACATATATTTTGAATGTGTACGCTATCCATACATGTTATCCGGGGATACGGTACCCTTTCTAACCTTTGTGCAATCACGTGCAATCCATACTGGGCCTAACACCGTCTGAGCCTGCCTCCTGAGACATATATTTTGAATGTGTACGCTATCCATACATGTTATCCGGGGAAACGGTACCCTTTCTAACCTTTGTGCAATCACGTGCAATCCATACTGGGCCTAACACCGTCTGAGCCTGCCTCCTGAGACATATATTTTGAATGTGTACGCTATCCATAGATGTTATCCGGGGATACGGTACCCTTTCTAACCTTTGTGCAATCACGTGCAATCCATACTGGGCCTAACACGTCTGAGCCTGCCTCCTGAGACATATATTTTGAATGTGTACGCTATTCATACATGTTATCCGGGGAAACGGTACCCTTTCTAACCTTTGTGCAATCACGTGCAATCCATACTGGGCCTAACACCGTCTGAGCCTGCCTCCTGAGACATGTATTTTGAATGTGTACGCTATCCATACATGTTATCCGGGGAAACGGCACCCTTTCTAACCTTTGTGCAATCACGTGCAATCCATACTGGGCCTAACACCGTCTGAGCCTGCCTCCTGAGACATATATTTTGAATGTGTACGCTATCCATACATGTTATCCGGGGATACGGTACCCTTTCTAACCTTTGTGCAATCACGTGCAATCCATACTGGGCCTAACACCGTCTGAGCCTGCCTCCTGAGACATATATTTTGAATGTGTACGCTATCCATACATGTTATCCGGGGAAACGGTACCCTTTCTAACCTTTGTGCATTCACGTGCAATCCGAACTGGGCCTAACACCGTCTGAGCCTGCCTCCTGAGACATATATTTTGAATGTGTACGCTATCCATACATGTTATCCGGGGATACGGTACCCTTTCTAACCTTTGTGCAATCACGTGCAATCCATACTGGGCCTAACACCGTCTGAGCCTGCCTCCTGAGACATATATTTTGAATGTGTACGCTATCCATACATGTTATCCGGGGATACGGTACCCTTTCTAACCTTTGTGCAATCACGTGCAATCCATACTGGGCCTAACACCGTCTGAGCCTGCCTCCTGAGACATATATTTTGAATGTGTACGCTATCCATACATGTTATCCGGGGATACGGTACCCTTTCTAACCTTTGTGCAATCACGTGCAATCCATACTGGGCCTAACACCGTCTGAGCCTGCCTCCTGAGACATATATTTTGAATGTGTACGCTATCCATACATGTTATCCGGGGAAACGGTACCCTTTCTAACCTTTGTGCAATCACGTGCAATCCATACTGGGCCTAACACCGTCTGAGCCTGCCTCCTGAGACATATATTTTGAATGTGTACGCTATCCATAGATGTTATCCGGGGATACGGTACCCTTTCTAACCTTTGTGCAATCACGTGCAATCCATACTGGGCCTAACACGTCTGAGCCTGCCTCCTGAGACATATATTTTGAATGTGTACGCTATCCATACATGTTATCCGGGGAAACGGTACCCTTTCTAACCTTTGTGCAATCACGTGCAATCCATACTGGGCCTAACACCGTCTGAGCCTGCCTCCTGAGACATGTATTTTGAATGTGTACGCTATCCATACATGTTATCCGGGGAAACGGCACCCTTTCTAACCTTTGTGCAATCACGTGCAATCCATACTGGGCCTAACACCGTCTGAGCCTGCCTCCTGAGACATATATTTTGAATGTGTACGCTATCCATACATGTTATCCGGGGATACGGTACCCTTTCTAACCTTTGTGCAATCACGTGCAATCCATACTGGGCCTAACACCGTCTGAGCCTGCCTCCTGAGACATATATTTTGAATGTGTACGCTATCCATACATGTTATCCGGGGAAACGGTACCCTTTCTAACCTTTGTGCATTCACGTGCAATCCGAACTGGGCCTAACACCGTCTGAGCCTGCCTCCTGAGACATATATTTTGAATGTGTACGCTATCCATACATGTTATCCGGGGATACGGTACCCTTTCTAACCTTTGTGCAATCACGTGCAATCCATACTGGGCCTAACACCGTCTGAGCCTGCCTCCTGAGACATATATTTTGAATGTGTACGCTATCCATACATGTTATCTGGGGATATGGTACCCTTTCTCACCTTTGTGCAATCACGTGCAATCCATACTGGGCCTAACACCGTCTAAGCCTGCCTCCTGATGTATAGACATATATTTTGAATGTGTACGCTATCCATACATGTTATCTGGGGATACGCTACCGTTTCTCACCTTTGTGCAATCACGTGTAATCCATACTGGGCGTGAGAACGGCTGGCGAGCTGTTAAGCAAGCTACATCACCTGTGGTTTGCACACGTAAGTTTTTCATTTTTTCAGGAATGACAGTTAGGCCTAATTCCGGAACTGCGGTTGACCTGCACTTACTGGGAAATCATTGTTCGCGGGTAATAATTGTAATCAGTGATCCCCATCACTAACGTTGTTCAGCGGGTTATCTGCACCTGTAAGCGACAAACGCTGGCCTTTTCAGTGTAGCGCACATGCAGCCACGGACATGTAAGGGCATGACACACCAGTTATTGGCCAATCTCATGTGCCAGAGCCTCACGTGTCCCTCTAGTAAGCCGGACTCGGACCGCGGGGCATGACGGAGTCTCGTTCGTTAACGGAATTAAGCTTGCAATGTGTGCATCTGTTCTGTAGCTGGCATGGTTGAGGTTTCCCAGGTGGAGTCGAATTTAACCGTAGGCTCCACTCCTGGTGGTGCCCTTCTGGACATTCCTTTAAGGTTCAGCTTTGCAACCATACTGCCCACGTAAAACAAACACTTTGCCTTCATGAACGCTGTTTGGAGGGTCATGACTCGTGGGAATAACGCCGCCCAATCAGTTAACCTGCTAGAGAGATCCTTCGTTGCTCCCAAGCATGACATCACACTCCCTAGGAAGAAGGTAATGCCACTGTGGCGACCGTACTCCTGGGGGCGACACAAGTGCACTGATGCCCAGCCACTGCTCGATGAATCTGCTGGTACATTGACCCAGACCACTACATTCCCCTCGCACGCTACACGACCCGAATCTGACCCTGATGAAACTCAGGTTACCCTTCCCATATACAGTTCCATCTTACACGGTGACAAAAAGGAAGCTGCAGATGAAAGTGCAGGTTCGGCCCACCCGCCATCAGACACACCACCGTACTATCAGGGGCCCTGTGCCAGTGCCGTTGCCAACGAGTGGGCCCCCCCTGCTTGCTCAGGATCACAGCACTTGCAAAGTTGAAATACTGTGCAGTGAGATGGAAGATGGGGACGACGAGGAATCCAGACAAGTACAGGGATTCCCTAGCGAGGAGACTTATTTGATTGTTTTCAATGTTGGGACAGCAATTTTTGGGGAGCACTATACTCTGGAGAATGATAGATGGGGCCCACCATACACTGGAACATTCCAAAGGTGGACATCAGACACTGGAGCAGCATTTACAGGGCCCATTATACACTAAAGCATTAGAAATGGGGCCCATTATGTTTGGAGCATTATTTGGGCCCATAAGACAGTGGAGCTTCATCCATGGGGACCAACATATACTGTAGCATTATGTGGAGCTCATCATATACTGTTTCAAACATTATATGGGACCAATGATTCTGTATGGAGAAATAGATGGGCCTCGTCATGAGATGTAAAAAGTGAGGTATTTTTCATTGTACTATACCGCTATTTCTCTGCCGTATCGGAGCATGATGAGTTGTGGTATGTGTTAAAGGGGCGCTCTTTCGCCCAGGGCACATGAAAACCTGCAGCCAGCCCTCCCCCCCCACAACTTTAGCCAAATAACCCCCATTTTTCAGTGCGTAACTTGTATTATGAAGTTAATTAAGGTTGACAAGCTTAAGTAAGAAGAATTGATGCTTTTGGCATTCAAATGGGCACTGTAGGTGTGTTTCCTGTCCTCCTCTCACTGCCGACTTTTATTCCCCATTGACTTACATTGGGTTTCGTGTTTCGGGACGACCCCGACTTTTCCCTATAATCGGACGATCTTGCTCGACCCGACTTTTGGAAAAGTCGGGTTTCACGAAACGAAACGCGACCCTAAAAAACCAAAAGTCGCTCAACTCTAGTTAGAGCTTATAGTTAAGCTCTGTTCTCCTGTTTCCAAATTAGTGTCTAAATTATATGCCAATCTCATCAAGCCACCAGAAAACTTCAAACCTCTTTATATAACCTCTTGGGAATCGGAGTTGAAGATAACTCTGTCTCATCAAGAAGTGAGTCAAGTACTTGCCAATTCTCACGGGTTTTCCAGTTCCTATTACAGGAGAATGCGTTTAAGATTCTCTCCCGGTGGTACAGCACTCCAGAGCGTTTGTTCCACCTAGGTCTAAGCGATTCACCACTGTGCTGGAGATGTTCTGGTGCAATAGGCTCTCTTGGACATATTTTCTGGTTCTGCCCGGTTATCTAGACTTTCTAGGAGGATATTAATGAAGCACTTCATCATATGGATTTGACATTAATAGGTCTCACTCCCCAGGAGATTTTGTTGTCACTCCCTACTATAACTTTTAAACCAAGAAAACATAACTTTCTCCCATTATTGATATCTGCTGTGAAACAAAAGATTTCCTCACATTGGAAATATCAAATTCCTCCTACGATAGGAGAATGGCGTAATAAGATGACATATACCGACTCGAGGAATTATCCAGCTGGGAGACTAGATCGCATGAAAAATTCAAAAGATTATGGCTCCCTTGGAAAAAATACTTTGGTATTGTAATGGGAAAATCGGAGAATTGAGATTATTGGATCGATCCCTGCAGTTTGTTTCGACGTGGTCGAGCCCGATACTCAATTTAATAACCCTTCTTAATCAAACAATGTAATTTTACCTTATGGCATTTTTCAATTCCTTTACAGGTTTTTTATTTTTACTGAGAGTTCAACTGTCACTGTCATGTTCATCTGTACACCCTTCAGGATCAACAGCACTGGAATTATACTTGCCTGTCTTGTTTCTTTGTTATGTTTATGTTAATGTTTTGTTAACCTGGATATCTGCGCTTTCCAGTTAAGTAACATTGAAGTGTCTGTAACTTTATGCTCTGGAAAGTTTAGCTTTTGAAAGCTATGCACAGGTTGTTTGAAAAAAATTTATAAATAAAGATTTGCAAAAAAAATGACATTTCTCAGTGAATGCATTTGTCTTGGTTGAAAGCAATGCAAAAGTTCAGAAATGCATCAAAAACGCTATGTGTGAACACAGCCCAAGGTGTGGAGGAGCATTTTTTCTTTTGGTTATTTATTATGCTTTATAGACAAATCATTACCCTGGAAAGGATGTTCCTTGACACCTTGACATATTTCCCAGGAAAATCCATTTTGGTTTTGTTATTGTATGTTTTATAGTGCGCCTTTAAAAGTGGCGCAAGACTCTGACAACATTGTTCACAGCAGTGACCTGGAATTCAGAAATGCTTCCAGGGTTCTTCACCATGCTGTTTCCATGTCATTTGAGCATTGTTCCCATCGATTTTCACAATTTCTAGTCCCCTGCAGACCGCTGGGGGGGGCACCGGAAAAATGCTCGAGTTTCCCATGGACTTACATTGGGCTCGTTGCTCGGGTTGAGCACCCAAGCATTCCAATTTACTCAACCTGGGCAATGAGCACTAGTTATGTTCTCATTGACATTGTCCTAGAAAGTAGCTACCACAAGTAGCAACACTGACAAGGACAATTTCTTCTTCGGAAGTAGAGCTAATTTGCAAGCCCTTTTCCCAGAGACCAGTGCATAATCTATGAGTTTCCCTACTCAAGATGAAGCTAACAGTCTCCACAAAGGGAAACAGTATCCCTAGACTACTGTGACCAATCTCTTACACAGCCAACCAGTGCCGTACTTTGTAACATCATCAATGGATGGATAACTTTTTCCTTTTAGAGAAAATAGTCATGTTTTTAAATTTGTTAAAAGAGTCATGTTAATTTAACGGATTACTACCTTTAGCAAAAAGACATCTTTCCTTCTCCTAATAGAGAGCTAAATTGTATACTACTTTCCTATAGCAGATTGCCTGGTAAATAGGTCTCTCTGCTAGAGATTCTAACAAAGCTGGAGTTTTTTAGATCTGTTTCACATGAATCCAGAAAAATGTCCAAAATAAGAGCAGGGAAAGATTTAAATAAGCAAAGTTATTCTCGTCTCTCATGGGCTCTTCCCTCACCCAGCCTTCTTCTGCTGGTCCCTAGCTTGTCCTCCAGTTGCTCCTCTTTGGTCTAGTCTAGGTCAGGATTTTCCATCACTGCCATTGACTAAGCACCAGGTAGTCATAATATTCAGCATGCGCCACATGACCATGAGGGGCTTAGTTAGTGTCAGCGCTGGAAGGCCTGGCACAAAAAGATGAAGAATGAGTGGAGGTCTGGGTGAGTAGCTGCCTGCATAAATTGAGCAAAACTGCCAGAATCAAAAGTTGGCAGTCTCCACGGGGAGAAGCAGTAGCCCTAGACATACTGGGACTTGTACTGTAGTTAGGTCAAAAGTAGAACACAGCAGGCATTGTCACGATACAGATTTAGCACAGCTGGAATCCAATGGCTGGGGGAGCATGAAGAGGATACACAAGCAGTGGTAGAATTTCTTGGATGTTGCAATGGGAGCTGTTAGCACAATCCGGAGATTAATAAGAACAGTCTGAGAACAGACAGATCCTAGGAGCTGGAGACTAGAACTAGGCTAAAGGTTAGCCAATATACACAAGCAATGAGTGAATCTTCCATGTGGCTTTAACTAGGCCCAAACAAGAAACAAAACGGCTTTCACGGGCTCATTATCGGCCATATTGGAAATAGGGTATTTCAGAAACATGACAACAGCCTTCAGTGGAAAGGAGTGAGATTGCAGCACAATTTAGCAGCCACTAGTGGTCAATCCACAGAAGGAAAACAGAATCTTGACACTCATAAGCTTAGAAGTAGAGATGAGGGGATCATTTTACTTGACCCCGGTCCATGGTCCAGGTCAGAAGTCACTGGCCATGGACGAGCTCAGTAAATTTTCTTTTCATCTGCGATCCCACAATTGGGCTATTGTGACACCCCAGAGTCCAGTTGTCACAGTGACATTGCCTCCCTCTAAGGAGTAAAGTCATGCCTGGAGGCAGGAGGGGGGCCCCCATGCCAGGTAACAGATTACATGACAATTCCTGCTGCAGGTCAGAAAGGGGAGCTTCCTTATAAATTCTGGCCAGCAGATAGGGTTAGTGAGTCAGCAAGAAGTCAGCTGAGAGAGTAAACATGGGAGTTCTCATGGAAACGAGAGCAGCTGAGCTCATGTTAAGACAGTTGTTCAGTTGGTGAGGGGGAGTTGATCTGTGAAGAGGGAAAGGACAGGAGCGGAGACAAGAGGCTCTGGTGAAGCTGAAATTGCATATAGCTGACCCCAAAGCGAAACGCTGATATAAAAAAGGACGCCAGAGTGCTAGGCTGAACAGGAGCTGTATGCCCTGACCGCCAAATCTGGAAGTACAGGGGACTGCAAGTTCCTTAGCGACATTGAACACCTGAAGGCATGGCAGCAGATCAAGAGCCCGGGGCAGACAGTGAAAAGCACAGTACCTGTGATATAGGCTCACGCTGTCAGCCATACAGGTTAGAAACCATCACACAAGTGTTAGGCGTCGGGTTCCGGGCGCTACAGAGCAAGAATCCCGAGCCTTGCCATCAGCGGTCTCCCATTCCCCTCCGGGCGCACTGGAGCCTGCTCAGCAGACTCCACGATCCCGGCGTTCTGCCCACTCCAGCATCGTGGGTTGGGTTGCTGCTGCCACCTCTGGTCCAGTTATGGCAATGCAGCCTGTCCAGCAGCAAAAGACTCCAGAGTCTAAGTTCTCCCTTCGCTCCACTGAGCATGCTCAGGAGACGATCTCCCATTGGGGATCGGGAGTCACATGCTCAGGTCCTTCTCCAGTTCCGATTGGTCCATCTGGAGGATCAGTAAGGTCCCGGAAGGGCACAGCTATAAAAGGCGTGCATGGCCACCCCGCCATGCGCTATGATAGACTCTGAGGCTAATGCATTTAGTGTATGTGTGATGATGGATGAATGAGCCTGGTGACTGACACATTATAATTCCCCCCTCCTTGGATATTACATATGTGTTAGGGTGAGGGATTAGAGTCAGTACGTTAGCTCTCCACTGCATAGCGCCGCAGTGTTGCTCCACATCCACTGCTAGCGCCTAGGGCGTCGGCCAGTATAGACCTCTTGGCCACTGCTATTGCAGCGTCCACTAGTTACGCCGTGCGCTTTAGTAGCGCTTTCCAGCCTGGTTATTAGGCTGGTTAGTGGCATCCATCAGGGCGGATACTGCACACGTTGCAGCAGTGGTTTACACCCCGTGACCTGTGATGTTAACAAGTTGGGGTAGTTCGCCTACAGGCACGTGTTACGTGAAGTAACGGCACACGTGTCTGTTAGCACCAGCTCAGTGGTCACGCACCAGTGTCTGGCTTTACTTCTACACGCCTTTCCCTCATTGTTTAGCAGCAGTTGGTCACCTCTGCATGGTGGGCCCTGGGCTGCGAACGCACCTTCTATATTATTTCATCTTTATTATTTGGTGCGTTCCGCCAGCTCCGTAACATTATCATAGCGCCAGGGCCTTGCTAACAATGACGGACGAGCAGCGCCTGCAGCGATATGTCCAGCAGCTGGAGGGCAGGTTGTCCGCTCTCGAGCACTCAGCCTCAGCTGTGGACGTCACTGCAGTCGCAGTCCAGGCAGCAGCAGAGGCGGTCTCCCGCACCTCTACATCCATTCCTGCCCCAAAATTATCCCGTCTCCCGTTGCCTGACAAGTTCTCGGGTGACAGCGCCACCTGTAGGGGATTCGTGAGTCAGTGCACTATCCAGCTTGAGTTACTGGCCAAGCGATTCCCTTCCAAGCGGACTAAGGTGGGGTTTATCATCTCCCTCCTGTCGGGCAGGGCGTTACAATGGGCCACTCCACTGTGGGAGCGAGGTGACCCCGTGGTTCTGAGCGCTGTTCAGTTTCTAATGTCCCTAATGCAGGTCTTTTTGGGGCCACAAGTCACTCACGACACCTCTCTCCAGTTATTAGCACTAACACAGGGATCCCTCTCGGTCAGCCATTATGCCGTCCGCTTCCGGACACTGGCTTCTGAGCTGGAATGGCCTGATAAGACACCCGTCCCTGTGTTCTGGAGAGGTTTGGCAGAGCATGTTAAAGATGCTCTAGCTAGCAGGGAGGTTCCCATTAGTCTGGAGGAGCTGATTACCCTTTCCACCCGCATAGATCTCCGTTTTACGGAGCGCGGGTTGGAGCGTGTACAATCCAGACAGAGGGATAGGCTGGCCCCGCCTTCTCTAAACCTCTTGAACCCCCCGCTATGGGAGTCATGCCTCCAGAGCCTAAAGAGGTGTCTTGCACTGGTCCCAAGTCGCGCCCGGTGCGAATCTCCGCACGCTGTTACCAGTGTCGACAGTCTGGTCACCTGGCTAACAGGTGCCCTCAGCGGTCGGAAAAACGATCGCGTCCAGTGGTAGTTGGAGGAGGTCTACTTGATAAAGAAACTTTCTCCTCCAAGCTGTCCTTCCGAGGGACGTTAGAGAGTGGTGCTTCCACATGGAAGGCAGAGGTCTGCGTGGAGTCCGGGGCAGAGGGAAACTTTATGTCATGGGCCTTCGCCAAACAGCACACAGTTCCTTTGGTGCCACTTCCTCACCCCATGACCATCAGGGTGGTCAACGGTTCAACCCTACCATCCCAGATTACACACCAGACAGCACCCATGGGGCTCTCAATCTCACCATCCCACCACAAGACGTTGTCTTTGCTCACTATGCCTGAGGGCATCAACCAGGTTCTCCTACGAGTTCCCTTGCTCCGTTGCCACTCTCCTCATATTGAGTGGTCCTCGGAAAGAATACTGGTTGGAGCAAGGACTGTGAGGGAAGGTGCATGAGGGGCAGCGTTCAAGTAGCCTCTACCAAAGTGCCCGCGGATCTCTCTGCGCTTCCCAGACACTACTAGCAGTACGCGGACGTCTTTTCTAAAAAATCTGCTGAGACGCTTCCGCCTCATTGCCCCTACGACTGTCCGATAGCCCTTTTGCCTGGCGCGGAGTCTCCTTGAGGCCGCGTGTACCCTCTATCCCTCCCGGAGACGGAGGCCATGTCACAATATATCCGGGAGAACCCGGCAAGAGGGTTTATTAGGAAGTCGGTGTCACCAGCAGGGGCAGGGTTCTTCTTCGTACAGAAGAAGAGTGGAGAGCTGCGTCCCTGCATTGATTACAGGGGTCTCAATGCTATAACTGTGAAAAACAAATACCCTCTTCCCCTGATCTCTGAGTTATTTGACAGGTTGCGAGGGGCCCTGATCTTCACTTAGCTAAATCTACAGGGGGCTTACAACTTGCTCCGCATATGGGAAGGGGACGAGTGGAAGACAGCCTTTAATACCAGGGATGGCCACTATGAGTATCTAGTCATGCCCGTTGGCCTCTGTAAAGCACCAGATGTCTTCCAGGACTTCGTAAATGATGTCTTTCGTGATATGCTCTCCACCTCAGTGGTGGTATATCTGGATGACATCCTCATCTTCTCTCCAGATTTGGCTTCTCACCGGAGAGACGTCTGCAAGGTCTTCGACTGTTTGCGGGCGAATTCTCTCTTCGCCAAGTTAGAAAAGTGTCAATTTGAGCAGGAATCCTTGCAATTCTTGGGTTATATCATCTCGGCCCAGGGGTTGGCTATGGATCCTGCCAAATTGCAGGCGGTAATGGACTGGCAGGAGCCCCACTCTCTTAAAGCAGTGCAGCGTTTTTTGGGCTTCGTTAATTATTACCGCCAGTTCAATCCACATTTCTCCACGCTGGTGGCTTCTTTGGTCGCCCTCACCAAAAAGGGAGCCAATCCAAAGGTTTGGTTGGATCAGGTCTCCACGGCCTTCTCGTCTCTTAAGACCCATTTTGCTGGCGCTCCTATCCTCCATCGTCCCGATGTTGATAAACCCTTTATCCTAGAGGTAGATGCCTCCTCCATCTTTGCAGGGGCAGTCCTTTTCCAAAAGGATGCCCAAGGTCGGAAGCATCCCTGCTTCTTTTTCTCTCGAAGACCTTCTAACCGATGGAGAGAAACTACTCCATCGAGGACAGGGAGCAGCTGGCAATGAAATTGTCCTTTTCCGAGTGGAGACATCTCCTGGAAGGAGCCTGGTTTCCCTTTCAGGTATACATCGACCAGGTGTATTTACAAACGGTCCAGTGGTTGAACTCTCGCCAAGCCAGGTGGTCACTTTTCTTCTCCCGCTTCCACTTCACCTTGCACTGTCCAGTGAGAAGAACATCCGGGCTGATGCTTTCTCTTGCTCGGTGGTGTCAGCGGACGAGGAGGAGGCTGAGTCTTGGATAATCATCCCTTCTGAAAGTCTGAGGACAGTGGCTCCGGTCGCTCTTGAGTCAGTGCCACTGGGCAAGACCTTTGTCCCTCCCCGCCTGCAGCCAGAGGTTCTCGCATGGGCTCACGCATCCAGGGTGGGTGGTCACTTTGGTATTAGGCAGATCACGGAACTCATGGCAAGGACCTATTGGTGGCCGCACATGGTTCGGGACACGAGAGAGTACATTCAGGCATGCGTCTCCAGTGCTCGGAACAGGTCCTCTAGGCAGAGGCTGGCTGGGTTACTGTACCCCATGCCGGTGGCAGACAGACCCTGGGGGATGGTCGGCAAGGATTTTGTGGTCGGCCTGCCCAAATCCAGTGGCAGCAAGGTCATCTGGGTGGTCACCGATCATTTTTCTAAAATGGTGCATCTGGTGCCACTCGCGCGGCTGCCTTCTGCTCGTGGTCTCGCCACGCTGTTCATAAAGCACGTATTTTGTCTGCACGGTATGCCGGACAAGGTAGTTAGTGACCGGGGTCCCCAATTTGCGTCTCAATTTTGGAGGGAGCTCTGCAGTCTACTCAGCATTGAGCTAAATTTGTCCTCCGCCTATCACCCCGAGACAAACAGGTTGGTTGAGAGAGCTAACCAAACTCTGGTCACATATCTGCGACATTTTGTCTCGGCCAGGCAGGATGACTGAGCATCCTTACTACCGTGGGCAGAATTTGCTCTGAATAATGCAGTGGCTGATTCCACCGGTCAGACCCCATTCCTCCTTAATTGCAGCCAGCATCCGCGCGTTCCCGTCCCGATGCCAGTATCTTCCACTGATTCCAGGGTGGCAGACTGTGCAGTGGAGGCTCGCGACATCTGTGATCGCATTCAGGATGCCATCCGGGCCTCTAAGGAGAGAATGAGGCGTCCGCCGACATGCATCGGCGTCCCACTCCAACTTTTGCCCCTGGTGATTTGGTGTGGCTCTCTGCCCAAGATATCAGGCTGCGGGCCGAGTCCACCAAGTTTGCACCATGACACATCGGTCTCTTCAAGGTCCTGGAGCAGGTCAACCCTGTGGTTTATCGCCTGGCTCTTCCTCCCCACTTGGCCATTTCTGACACCTTTCACATGTCCCTCCTTAAGCCTGCCCACATGTCCCGGTTTTCCAAGTCGTCTGCCGGGACATCCGACCTGTCTTCGGTTGAGGTCGAGGTCAATGCTATCGTGGGATGCAGGGTGGTGCGTGGCAAAAAATTTTATTTGGTGGACTGGAAGGGTCATGGTCCAGAGGCTCGGACCTGGGAGCCAATGTAGAATATCCACGCTCCGCTCCATATCATGGCATTTGAGCGCAGCGAGGCTCAGAGGGGCGGTGGTGTAATTTTAGACATCGGGTTCCAGGCGCTGCACAGTGGGAATCCCGAGCCTTACCATCTGCAGTCTCCCATTCCCCTCTGGCCACAGTGAAGCCTGTTCAGCAGACTCCACGATCCCAGCGTTCTGCCCACACCAGCATCATGGATTCAGTTGCTGCTGCTACCTCTGGTCCAGTTATGGCAATGCAGCCTGTCCAGCAGCAAAAGACTCCAGAGTCTAAGTTCTCTCTTCGCTCCACTGAGCATGCTCAGGTGACGATCTCCCATTGGGGATCGGGAGTCACATGCTCAGGTCTTTCTCCAGTTATGATTGGTCCATCTGGAGGATCAGGAAGGTCCCGGAAGGGCACGGCTATAAAAGGTGGGCATGGCCACCCCGCCATGCGCTATGACAGACTCTGAGGCTAATGCATTTAGTGTATGTGTGATTATGGATGAATGAGCCTGGTGACTGACGCATTATAATTCCCCCCTCCTTGGATATTACGTATGTGTTAGGGTGAGGGATTAGAGTCAGTACGTTAGCTCTACACTACATAGCGCCGCAGTGTTGATCCACATCCACCACTAGCACCTAGGGCGTCGGCCAGTATAGGCCTCCTTGGCCACTGCTATCGCAGCGTCCGCTAGTTACGCCGTGCGCTTTAGTAGCGCTTTCCAGCCCGGTTATTAGGCTGGTTAGTGGCGTCCGTCAGGGCAGATACTGCACACGTTGCAGCAGTGGTTTACACCCCGTGACCTGTGATGTTAACAGGTTGTGGTTGTTCGCCAGCAGGCACGTGTTACGTTAAGTAACGGCACACGTGTCTGTTAGCACCAGCTCAGTGGTTACGCACCGGTGTCCGGCTTTACTCCTACACGCCTTTCCCTCATTGTTTAGCAGCAGTTGGTCACCTCTGCATGGTGGGCCCTGGGCTGCGAATGCACCTTATATATTATTTCATCTTTATTATTTGGTGCGTTCCGCCAGCCCCGTAACAGCAAGAGAGGGTCGCCGCTTAGTTACAAACAGCAGGGACCCGAAAACAAAGAGCAGAAGGAAGGTCCCAAGCCCCACCTGGTAGGGTGGATCTCCTGAATGCCTCCAGGCGAGCCGGACTCAATCCATCACCTGTATGTGGTACCCCGGATTGCAATGACTTGCAAGTAAAAGGTAAAGAAACCTACACCTTTCTGTGTCCTCTTATTTCTCTGCACCCCAACATTCACCGCCAACTAAACAATTAATCAAATATATCTTTGCCCTGGGGCCCCCGCTCTACCCGTGGGGAGCTGAACCATTCTTTGCTGCGTCACCATCAGCCCCAGAGGACCAAAACTGCAGCGTTGGCCACTCATTGCCGAACACCACGGGTGGCGTCACACTTAAACATCACACAACTTTCCTCAATTTAATTACTGGACGCCCAGGGCCACTGACCGGGTCACTGCCACTGTGACATCCCCCATCGAAGTTAAGGGGCCCGGTACCGAGTAACCTAAGGCCCTGCGGGGGCACTCCACTATGATTAGCAGAGCCACACATTGTACATTCTGGGGAACCTGGAAGCTCAGGAAATTCACGCAACTCCTGTCTATAGCCAGAGACTACTGATCTGGACCATGGACTGGGGTAGCATAAAATAATCCGCTCATTTTATTAGAAATTAAATCCCGGTATAGTGGAGTTATATAGCATTATCAGTCAAGATCCAGATTCTCCAAGGTAATAGCAGACACTGGTAATTCACTACTAACTAGCCTATTAGTATCTAGCACAGCCATCAGGATTGTTATAGGTAACGTTCAATGTCTCATTTATTTCATTATCGTGTTACATAAACTTTATTACATGCTGCCATTTTTATTTGCTCCAACTATTTAATAGTTATCTGTTGGATTTTGGTACCAGCTTTTTGGGACTTACAGTATTATATGTACCAAGATTGTAAGTTATTTTATCTTGATCAGTCGGATTCAACTACATAGACCCCCATTGACCCTCACAAAGGGTTATCTGAATGGAACGGAGGTCAAGAATTCACACCTGTCCTCAATTCATTGTCCATGAGATAGAAATGGAGATCCCAATGAATGAACAGAGCGGCAATACACATGCTCCACCACTGCTCCGATCAGATGGAGTCCTGCAGAACAGTCTGTTTTCCAGCAGTCACATCTCCATCACCTTTCCAACGTCTCTCAGATCGGCAGGGACCAGTTTAAGACCTGCAAGTGATCCCTGAGGATGAGTATGTTTTCTTTTTGATCATTATTTTTAAATAAGTAGGAGCCCTTTTGAAATAATTTTAATAGGCTAAACCTCTCCACCTTGGAATGTGATGAAACACTTATTATAGGGCAGCAGCACGATCTGTATGTGTCTCTCTGCCTTTCTCAGTCTTCCCTTTCTTTGGGAAGCTATAATCAGATCCTTCAGTGAATTGGCAGCCTATCCTGTTTTGAACAAGACAGGTTTTACTATTTTACAGTGGGAATGAAAAGTTCAGGAGGACGTGGTGAAATTTACTTGATAAACATTACAATGTTTTTTTATATTCATTTGAACTATTGATTGATGCAAAATTTGTTAATTAGGACTATTTTAGTAAAAACCCAACTATTCATCTTTTTTTCATTGCCAACCTAGCCCTTCTCCATATAGTGGTCTGCAAAAGGCATTACAATCTGAAAAGGCTGCATACAGTATAAGTTAAAATACATGTGATGAATCATGCACACAACCAATTATACAGGGCAAGTGCTATTCATGCTATTCTATGGGGTTGCGCACATGTCTGATTTTTTTTTACTTGGACTGAGTGGTGTGTGGGGGAGATGGGGGGTGGGGCTGTGAAAAAGAAAAATAGTCGGTGACATGTCCAATTTTAATCCTACTGTCGGATCAAAATCAGAAGTTCATGTCTTTGGGTCCATAGAAAACATCAAATTGCACTTGGATAACATCTGAGGGCGGTTTGATTTTTCACGAATGACTGAATGGAGAGGGTGGAGAAACTTTTTTTCTCTCTACCTCTTAGGAAAACTGATTCCACTCTCATCAAACTCTCTTCAGCATAATCGGACTGTTTTTCTCGGATGCAGCGAAAACTGTCATTTGCCCCTACCCTTAGAGAAGGTGCAGACAACCATATTTTCAGTACGAGTGCGATCTGACAAAACATTGGATTGCACTCGGACCAATGTTAGCCTATAGGGCCGTATACACTTCCGATTTTTTTCCTTGTACAGAGTATATCATCACGCTCAGCCATGAGAGTCAATGTGTCCATTGATAACGTCGGAGTGCACTTGGATGACATCTGAGTGCAGTCCGATTTCTGCTGACTGATAGAATGGAGAATCATCTGATTAAGTATTATTTAAAGAGGCTGTCCAGGAGTAAGAACATATTGCTGTTTTCTTCCAAAAATAGCACCTCTCCTGTCTACTTGTTGTTTGGCATTGCAGCTCTGCACCATTCAATTCAGTGGAGCTGACCTGCAATACCAAACACAACCTGGAGACAGAAGTGGCGCCATTTTGGGAAGAAGGAGACAATTTTTTGCTTTCCTGGGCAACCTCTTGAAAATATTTCTTCCATAGTTATAAACATGGTTTGCCACATTCCTTTTCCCAGGGTCATTGCCCTCGTTTATTCGATAGCTCTGATCTGAATTTTATTGTAGCAATTCCCGCTATTTTTAGTAGGAAAATACAAGCCGGATAGGCAAAGGGGTCTGAAAAAAAAATAATGTTATGATAGGAAAGTTTCCCCTTGGCTATGTGAGAAAGCAAGATGGACTATAGTTCACTGTCTAATCTGTTTGTTTCACAGCCCTGCGACTAAATTGTCACTGTTCATCATATTTCCCAGACTCCAGCGTTTCCTCTCTCAATCTCCTCTCATTATTCCCTTCGGCTTGTTACTGTCATTTTCGACTTATCATTCGGCCACTTAGGTCATCATCTAAATGTATTTTTTCTTTTGTTGTATCGTGTTTGCAGTCCGCCGGTCTCGGACGCTCCGATTTATTATTATTTCAGAGTATAAAATGTAAACTGCACATGAGACGACATTACACACTGACAGTCGTCCGGCCACTGACATGCAGAGGTTTAGTCACATACCATATAATAGCATATGGCTGTTTACAGTCCGCTAAAACTGCCTAAAGAGGTTTACAAAGATAAATTTACCAGAATTCTTGTAAAATTTGCACCATATTGATTAGTAGTTTCATGCATTCTATTTTTCTTACTTACTTGACAAAGGGGTGTGGCCATAAAGGAAAAGAGGTGTGGCTTTAACAAAGGGGTGTGGCTTTAAATGTGACACCATGCACCAAAATGGTTTAAAAATTATGCAAATTATCAGCGACATGTAAGCAAACTTAGGAGGAGGTCTTGAATGAAATAGTCGCAAAATATAAAAGCAAATGGTATTTTCATACATTATGATTTTTTCACTTCAACCAAAAATAGAATATTGCTAATGTGGCGCCCTACGTCTTTACCACCACAAAAGGGTTAAATATGTACTGTTTTGCATGTGTTTTGTAAGCAATGGGAGTTATGCTTTCTCTGCTAAAGACCACAACACACACACACAATTTACCTCACTCCCTTACTTGTCTGAAGTTTAGAGCTTTGCAGACATACCCTAACTAGGAGGGGGAGGAGTCGAGAGTTGTTGTTTCAGAGAAGAAGGAAAGATGGAGAACGCTCTTGGAAGCCTTGCCATGTGCTCTCTCCAGGAGTAAAGCTAAGAATCTTCAGGGAGTCAGCCCCTAGGCCATCCATGCTTTCAGTGCAGGGTGCTAAGCTGAAAGACTGTGTGAGTTTATACAACCAACAGTGGAGTGTTTTCCCTGGGAATACAGCAGCAAACTAGGATCAGTGAGGATTGTGCAAGAAGGAATGTGAGCTTCACACAGGATCCAAGCTGCAAGTTGCCAGAGGAGGAAAACACAGTGAGTAGTGGCTATACTGGAAAGTTCTAGACTCCGGGAAGCCTTGGTCCCAGAAGGAATTAGAATAGCAATAAGCTTACACCGAGTCACAGCAGAGTGAAGCATAACTCCCATTCTGCAAAGCAGACTATAACCTGGTGAGCGTTGTAATATCTCCTCTGAACGGCACCTGAACAACAGTAAATGATAAAGTGACTTTTCTTGTCTCCTGCCTTATTACTCCGTGCCTTCTACTTCCATCACAATCTCTGGGGGTCAGCCCTGGTTGGAAAGGGTTAAACATCTGCACTGCCATCACCATCTACTCCCCCAGGGATCATCTGCAGTGCCGGCTATACTACAGTCGAACACTCCAACTGGCGTCACAAATCACTACATAAACTTTATTCCCTATTTCAATCCACCTTTTACATGACTGCCTGGGGCCACGGACCGGGTCACTGCCACTGTGACATATCCCTTTAAGACCGGTACCGAGTATCCCACAGCCTCTGGGGCACATCACCTACCTTTAGAAATGAGCGAACTCAAACTTTAACCCCTTCACAACATGCGCGTACTTGTTTGGCACATGTCGTGTCCCTCCTATTGATGTGGGCTACAGCACTGAGCCCACATCTTTGCTGGCATATGTCAGCTGTCTAGAACAGCTGACATGTGCCCCTAAAAGTCATAGGTGGAATCGCGATCCACCCACATCTGTTAACTAGTTAAATGCCGCTGTCAATCTCGGGCAGATGCATTTAATGTGATCGCTCCAGGAGCGCATCACTAATTCCGCCCATATAACTTGACAGCGGGTCGCTGATGGGTTGGCATGACAACCCGGGGTCTGTAGCAGACCCCTGTGGTTGCCATTGCCGGATTTCACTGGGTGACGCTCGTAGCATTTCTGCTACACACAGGCGATCTGATCACAGCATGGAGACTATTGCAGCATGGAGACTATTGCAGCATGCAAAAAAAATTTAAAAAATATTTAAAAAATTAAAATAAGAAGTTCAAATCACCTCCCTTTCGCCCCATTCAAAATAAGATATATAAAAAAAATCAAGCATACACATATTTGGCATCCCCACGTTAAAGATCGCCCAATCTATAAAGATATAAAAAGAATCTGATCGCTAAACGGCATAGCAAAACAAAAAGGCAAAACGACAGAATTATGTTTTTTTGGTCACCGCAACATTGCATTAAAATGCAATAACAGGTGATCAAAAGATTTACACCAAAATGGTATCAATAAAAACACCAGCTTGGCACGCAAAAAAATAAGCCCTACCCTGCCCCAGATCATGAAAAAGAAGACACTACGGGTCTCAGAAAATGACACAATTTTTAACAAATTTGGAAAAAATTTTCAGCACTTAAATAAAAAAGAACCTAGACTTGTTTGGTATCTACTAACTTTCAATGACCTGGAGGATCATAATGGCAGCTCAGTTTTAGCATTTGGTGAACATGGTAAAAAAAACTCCAAAAACGAGTTGTGGAATTGCAGTTCTCTTGCAATTTCACCGCACTTGGAATTTTTTTCCTGCTTTCTAGTACACGACAGGGTAAAACCAATGGTGTTGTTCAAAAGTACAACTCGTCCCGCAAAAAACAAGCCCTCACATGGCCTTATTGACGGAAAAATAAAAAGATTTATGGCTCTGGGAAGAAAGGGAGAAAAGAAGTGCAAAAACAAAAAAGGGCTGCAGCATGAAGGGGTTGAAGGCCAGAGTCATACCAGACAGTTAGTGTCCAGTGCTGAACTCTGAACATGGACTTCTACTGAAAGTCCGTTTTAATGTTCGGTGTTCCAGGGAAAGTCTGGGAGGGGAGAAAGTTTTCTAGTGCCAAAGTTCGGGTCCCCATAAATTTCAATGGGGTTCAGTTCAAATTTGGGTAAAGTTCTGGTACCAAAACCGAACTTTGGACTAGTCTGGTCAGGTGCCAGAACCCAGATTTACATGGGACCTCGAATCCCTATTTACCACCATGCAATAAATGCCGGAAAACTGGCGGACCTTGTAGATGAAATCTGGCTTTATGTTCTGGCAAACGGACAATCAAAAACAGGCCTGCAAACTTGACGTTTTATCTTTTATCTTTATCTTATCAAAAAATCACAGACAGGCAATTTTTATGGACACATTAGAAAACCATCAAAAGTCATCATGATTATTAGAGTATGTGCACACATTAAGTACTTGCAGCTGAAATTTCCGCGCCATTTCTGCATCTCCTGGCAGGAAAAATGCTGTGTTAAATAGGTGCCTTTTTGCTGCATTGTTTACAGGCTTTTTGGTTGCAGATTTTTCCCCACTCATTAGTATGGGTGAACTCAGCACCAAAAACACTGAAAGAATCGACATAATGCAGATTTAAACCTGCGCGGAAAAAAAAATAGGCAACGTGAGCACGAGACTCCGGGAATCTCATTCATTTTCACGATGCTAAGAAATCCTTCAGGTTGGAACAAATCTGTGCAGCGAAACAACATAAAAAGCCCACAATTCTGATACATAGGCTTCAGCTGCATTCACTGTAAACTGTACAACGATGACAATTACAATTAAAATAATCTGTAGAAGTTTTTTCAGCTTAAAAGAAAAAAAATTACAGGTGCAAAACATTGATGAACACCACTCGCTACCAACCAATTCATGGAGGGGTGATCGCTTAGTATTGGACACAAATAAGGCACCAGTCACAGAGATGTAGTGCACAGTGTCTGCCTTACACCCTACTAATGACGCCCATACTATTACATTAGGCGGGCTGCCCAGCACTATGTAAGTGCACCCCACCGGGACAGACACCCTAGTTTACAAGGCCAACACTGAAAGGTCTGGCTGCATCCTGCATAAAAAGGGAAAACATGCAGTAAAATATATATAACATGCATAAGGTATGGTTTAATATTTTGGATAAAATATGCAAGCTTGCAACCCACATCAAAGGTCCTCATTGCCTAGCGAGTACCTACACTAAAATCAAAAGGACATAAAAATTTTTCCAAAAACAGCAGAATAAAAGCAGTTGGCATATTTGCCGACACAGGTCAGAAAAGAAATGCACTTACAGGATGCAGCAGCCCCCTTGATAAAGGCAGAGGCAACATATGTGCAAATCCTGGCGCAGGTTGCGGCCAAAATGTCAACCAATACTGAATGAATATTATAGATATTTACTGCACTTTTTTATCTATTTTGATGCACCCAAATCCATCAATGTTGGCCTTGTAAACTAGCATATCTGTCCCGGTGGGGTGCATTTATATGGTGCTGGGCGGCCGCCCAAGTTAGTAGTATGGGTGTTACTAATAGGCTATAAGCCATATAGCGTGTGATACATCTGACTGGCGTCCTATAAAAAAAACAAAAAAAAAAAACAAAGATATGAACTGGGATGTAATGACCATCTGTTCTATCATCCATTATCAGATCTAATATCTAGCAGTGCCCAGAAAACTAGAGGAGTTCTAGTAAGAAGGAATCCTTTGCAAATAGGAGAGAAATGGATGCAAAATAGAATCCAAAGTGTCCGATTTTTATGTGGATTTTATTTTTTAAAGACGTATCTGTTGAAAAATCTTTCATTTTGCAACTGTTTTCACTTAAAGGAAACTTGTCATTTCCCCAAGCATAATGAAACTGCAGATATAGGGTTAATCTGCAGGTTAATTGCATTACAATACTATCAAACCACTTTACTGAATGCGCTGCTACCGGGAGAAAATGATCCTTTCTCCCAGGAGTTAGGCTGAGTTCACACGTGGCGTTTTTTTCGCGTTTCCGCGGCAGTTTTAACCACGCGATTTTGCAGCGAAAACGCGAAAAATAAGCATCCCATGCATTCCTATGGGATTCTGCAATGCTGTGCTAATGCTGCGGTTTTTACCGCGGCCGAATCGCTTTGCGGTAAAAACCGCAGCATGCTCAATAATTTGCGGAATTGCGGCGATCCCGCACCCATAGGAATGCATTGTTCCGCTTACTTCCCGCATGTGGCTGTGCACACCATGCGGAAAGTAAGCAGAGCATTTGCGGATGGTACCCACAGTCCGGAGGAGAGGAGACTGTCCTCTGGGCTTTGGGTACCATATCCCTGTAAAAAATAGAACCTCTGGTGATGCTGCACCCCATCTCCAGCACAGGCTGCATGCTCTCGTTCCCAGTAATCCTTTGCGAAAATGCCCGCGATGACATCTCTTCTCGCGGGATCGCGAAGTCTCGCGGTCATTCGTGCGACGTCATCGCGAATTACAGCGAAACATCGCGATCCCGCGAGAACGGACGTCATCGCAGGCATTTTCGCAAAGGATTACTGGGAACGGCTGCGCGGGACGTCGGAAGGTAAGAATAACACCATTTTTTATTTTTTTTTTGGCATTTTATCTTTTACTACTGATGCTGCATAGGCGGCCTCAGTAGTAAAAAGTTGGTCACACTTGTCAAACACTATGTTTGACGAGTGTGACCAACCTGTCAATCAGTTCTCCAAGCGATGCTACAGATCGCTTGGAAAACGCTAGCATTTTGCAAGCTAATTACGCTTGCAAAATGCTAGTTTTTCCACGGGAAAATCGCGGGAATTTAAAATGCGATTTTCCCGCGGAATGGAACTCCGGAATTCTCGCGGTAATTTCCGCGAGAGTTCCGGTACGTGTGCACATAGCCTTACCGGCTTTCAGTCATAGAGACGTACCCAGAGAAGCTACAGTCTCGGCTCACAGAATTGTGAATGGCAGCTGTAAGCAAGGCCTAGGACTATGACTGACAGCTCACGATGTAGCGCATCTGTGCAGATCCATCTGTCAATCAAAGTATTTTGTCTTGCTTACAGCCGCCACTAACAATTCTGTGAGCCATTACTGTAGCTACATGTATACATGTGTGACTGAAAGTTGGCAGCTCCTTGGAGGAATTAAGTTAATTTTTTCTCAGTAGCCGTGTTAGAACCATGTTTGCACGTCCAGTGTTTGGCCAATAGTTTATATCAGTATTTGTGGAAAAGTATTATAGAAAGACATCCCCACTTCTGCATTTTTCACCCAGTCCTGGTTTTGGTTTACCAATAGTGATGTAAAATACTGAATATGTGAACATGGCCTCTCACGCTTTTGCCGCGAAAATGCAAAAAAAAAGCATCCCAATGTGATTCCGCACATGCTTTGCTAATGCTGCGGATTTTTCCGCAGGGGAATTGCATCGTGGAACAATACGCAGCCTGCTCATTCTTTGTGCGGAATAGAGGGAAAATCCGCACACATAGGAAAGCATTGTTCCTCTTACTCTCTGCATGTGGCTGTGCCCACCATGTGAAAAGTAAGCAGAATATGTGCAGATAATACCCATGGGCTGGAGGAGAGGAGATTCTCCTCCACGCTCTGGATACCATATCCCTGTAAAAAATAGAATTAAAATAAAAAAAAATCGCCATATTCTCACCTTCCGATGTCCCTCACAGCGTCACCAGGCCTCACCGATGCTCCCGGCAACTCCTGTTCCCAGTGATGCCTTGTGACAATGACCTTTGATGACGTCACGGTCTCGCGATACTGCAACTTCATCAAAGGTCATTATCGCAATGCATCACTGGGAACAGGACCTGCTGGGAGCATCGCAATGATCGGGAACGCTGCGCGGGACGTCGGAAGGTAAGAAAAACACCATTTTTTATTATTTTTAACATTAGATCTTTTTACTACTGATGCTGCAAAGGCAGTCTCAATAGTAAAAAGTTGGTCACACTAGTCAAACACTATGTTTGACGAGTGTGACCAACCTGTCAATCAGTTTTCCAAGCGATGCTACAGATCGCTTGGAAAACGCTAGCATTCTGCAAGCTAATTACGCTTGCAAATCGCTAGTTTTTCCGTGGGAAATTCCACAATGTGTGCATATAGCATTAGACTGTAATATTTCTGGATCGATTGATTTTATAAAAAAAATGCCCTACACATATAAGTTTGTTAGAAGTTTCACTGTGCATGTTAACAATGTAAATGTTGTATGGCCTATATTATCTGGATTTTTGTTGCTTTACTTACCCTTGTTCTATCACATTTTACTACAATTAGAATCATTGTATAAAATATTCTCTTCTGAATGTTTGTACTGTATTTGATAGCATACAATATATTGCAGAAAGTTCAAGGGTGATGTTAAGAGTACATGACTATCGCCCAAATGGAAGGCGGTGATGGGTGTGGTTGGTGTTGTTCATGTCAGCATAGAGGCATCTCACCAATCTTATTTTTTGCTTCTGGTGATGAAGCCCAGATTTGCCTCTAAGGCCGGAGTCACACTGGCGAGGAATACGGGAGAGTGAGAGGCGCTAAAAGCACGCATTAGACACGGACAAATGATTCTCTATGGGGTCACTCGCACCAGGCGTATATTTCTCCTCCGTATCCTACGCTCCGTGCCACTCGCCCGTAGTACGCCAATGCAAGTCTATGGGTGCGCAAAAAATACGCATTACACACGGAACGCACGTGTGACCTGCGAGCAATACGCAGGTCTTTTGGCTGGTGAACAGGAAATGGGCCAATCCATCATCAGGAAGCCTAGACATGCAAATGAGCTCAAAAAGCGCTCCAGACATCCAGGAAGTACGCCTCCACGGAGTACAGCAGCAGCATGGCGTCCACATATATTAATGTAGAGATGCTCATTGTGCTGGTGCAGGAGCGTCCAGAAATATGGGACCCACGCGACGCAAACTATGCGAACCGCACAAGAAAGGAGGCGTCATGGAGGCGCATCTGTCGCCAGATGTACCATGACTTTGGTGACAGACCACGTGATGAGCAGCATAAAATTCGTAAGTGCAACCATAAAAATATAATTAACGTTAGCGCGCGCTATAAAATGAATCTACAATCAGCCCCCCCCCCTTCCTGTGCATGTACTTTTATTAGCCTCATGAGGCCGTTACATTAGGATGTGACACGTGGCTTCACACAGCCATAATTAGGGGTTAGGCCACAAGCTCCTCATCCTCCTAGCCACTAAAATTAGTTTCAGGGGAGCTAATGAGACCCTGGGTATCGGCCCAATTACATATGCCACCATGGGTAGAACGCACACCCCCATAAGGCCCCATGCCTAGACTACTGTTTGAAAATGTGACCTCTCAAATATGTGATTTTGACAATCTTTCCTGTCACATTGCAGTAGAAGATGTGATGAAACGGTGGAGAAGCATCCGGGACCAGTACCGCCGGGAACGCCAGCAGCGGTCCAGGAGTGGGGATGCTGGCCATGTCAAGCGCAAATATATATACTATGACCGGCTGAACTTCCTCGCCCCAATTCTGGCTCTGAGACCGTAAGTACATACCTCACACCACATGACACAAAAACATTACACAAATACTTTACAGGGACAAAAATATTGATGTATTTTTGCCTCTGTTCTATTTCATAACAGAACTCAATCCAACCTTACGGATCGAGGAACGGCCTCAGAGGCAGAGCCCATTATAGATCCTGTAGGGGATGAGGTGGCTGGCCCATCTTCTCCCCCTACAAGAAGGATGGCTGAAGAGGAGGCCTCACCAGAACACACAATGGCTGCCCGACACAACACACCACCAGGACGGTCTGCAGCTGCAACCTCACCCATCCTGGAAGAGATGGGCAACTTGAGCAGCAGCCCAACTGCCCAGATCAGGCCCTCCCCACAGGCTGCTCTAGCATCACGGCGAATAAGAAGAAGGCGCCAGGTCACCATTCAAGAGAGCCGGACCAATGTGGACACTGGGGTGCTGAATTACTTGTCCAGAGTCACTACAGATGATGGTGAGGAGGCCTATGCACGTCGCCTCTCCCTTTATCTCCGTGCCCTTACCCGTGAGGTCAGGCTCCGTATTAGGGGGTGTATTCAGATCCTGCTTGATGCAAGCACCCCCCCAATACCCCATATGAGGTGTTTGAATTTCTGGAGAGGTGGCAGCTCTCACCAAGAAATTTAATGCGCATGAGACCATCCACACAGATGCTTGCTCAAGCAGGGTCTGAACAGCCCCTAATACGTGGGCCAACACCTCAACCCCTTCCTCCCCCTACCCGTCCTTCTATTCCGCAGCCCCAAATGTCTTCATCAAGCTAACCCCACCAATATGGCCACTTGTACCCACCCAGTGTTGGAGGCTGGTCCCAACCTGGTTGGGGACGATCTGGCTATCTTGGTGGGTATGATCCACGGGCCTACCAGAGCCAACAAGAAGCCCCTCACCATCATCATTACTCTGGCCAGTATCACCAACAGGCCCAGGAGGCTGGACAACAACAGCATCATGGGCAACATTATGGCCCCACACAGGGCGATGTTGCCCACAATGTCCAGCAGCACCCACAGGCTGTTCCTCCCCGTTCCCCTTCCCCTACATATGAGGATTTATGACTCAAAAATTTGGAGATGTCCAGTTACATGGAACTGGTGCTTCTAATCTAGACAAAAAAACAGGTGTTCTCCTTCACCAACATTTAGAACATAATTTAACACTCACATTTTTAAACAATGTTTTCCAAACATTTGAAACAATCCATCATGACAGGCAACGCTACCTCACGCCTTTCACACAGATATTACATGTGTGTATAAAAGAGAATATTTAAATGCGCTATACTGTTACCTGAAAGGATGAAAATACACTAATCACTTGCTAATGCATAGGAAAGGCGTGCTTGCCTTTAGTTAAGTAGTCAACTTTGTTATTAGCATTCTCTAGTAAACCAATTTGAGGCGACCAGCATTCACAATATCACGCTCTCTCTATGTCTTAACAAGTGAGTTTTGTATTTTCATCCTTTCCAGTATAGCATGCTTAAATATTGTCTGTTCTACAGACAGGTAATATCTGTGTGAAAGATGTGAGGTAGCCTTGCCTGTCATGGTGGAAGCTTTCTATGATTGGATAACATTATGAGGAAATGTGAGTGTTATCTTATTGACTTTATGTAGGTGATGGAGCTCACCCTTTGTTGCCTAATCAAGGTTAATGTAGGCATGCAGCAATGTTGTTATTGCATAATGTTTGTTGCATTTTTTTTCGGTAATGTTAATGTTACACCAAGTTAAAGAAGGCACAAAGGGTCATTTTGGCCATTGCCAAATTTGTGTTATGGCAAAATTATGTTTGCCTTTAAGCAAAGCAAAACAAAAAAAAAAAGGCAAAACTAAAAATTTGTCTACTCTAGTTAACGTCTCTGTGTGATTTCTCACTATCCCTCACAACATACTAACAGACACCAACCAATGCAAAGAAACACTCATAGAATCATAAAAAGGCTTGAGTAATATATATTTAGACACACTTTGAAAAAAACAAATTATAACATAGACACAGCATTCTCTTGCCAAGAAGTTGCCCCCTCAGTTGAGATAAAGTAATTCGTGAATATATCACGCACTTTGAGGCCAGAGAGCGGTCTACGTTGAGGGATGATAGGTGGTCTCACCCTGCGCACATTGTCCGGCCTACGCACAACACCATCAGAGGAGGAACAATCATGTATCCTGGTGAAGTTATGCAGAACAACACAGGCTTTCACAACTTCATTCACATTTTGCTCACTCAACTGAATGGCAGACTGGAGTACCCGCCATTTGGCACAAAGAATCCCAAAGGAACACTCCACCAGTCGCCTAGCACGTGATAGGCGCAAGTTAAAAATTCTGCGCCTGTGGTCAAGGTTGCGCCGGGGATATGGCCTCATGACATTATGTGATAACTGAAAGGCCTCATCTGCCACAAGGACATAAGGGACTGATTGTTCGGGGGAGCCTGGTAGCTGGCGTGGTGGTGGTAGATCCAACTGGTTGGTGCGTAGCCGCCGACCCATTATGGAAGTATTGAAGACTCTAGAGTCTCCCGTTCTTCCATAGGCCCCAATGTCAACAATTATAAACTTGTATTGAGGGTCTACCAGAGCCAACAATACAACAGAAAAGTATTGCTTATAATTGAAGAATTGGGAGCCTGAGTTCGGCGGCTTACGCACCCTGATATGTTTGCCATCCAGGGCCCCAATACAATTTGGAAACTGGCAGTCCTCCTCAAAGTCCCTTGAAATCCTTAACCAGTCTTCCATCCTGGGCTCGGGTAGGACCACCTGATGGAGTCTTGTCCAGATTTCTGCACATGTAGACCTCACTATGCCTGAAATGGTGGACTTTCCAATGAGAAACTCATGGTGGAGGGCGGCATAAGACAGGCCAGTGGACAGGAAGCTGTAGAACAACAGAAATAGTACAGGTTAGAATGGCTAAAGTAAAAAAAAATCAGTTACATGCCGACCAAACTTGGTAGGAAATGAGAGAGAACAACACACACATATTTGGTGGCACAATGACTAAGTGATATGCAGTACATATTAGATGTAACATTCTGCTGTGTCAGGTGAAACATATTTTGAGTAAGATGAGGGTATTAAACTTTGTCCAAGAAGGCCAAAAAACATAAATTAACACACACATTATGAACATAGAGAATGTGGTTGTGGAGTACATACCGTATTGTGAGTAGAAGTCGCTCCTCTGCAGATATGGCTTTGCGCATCCTAGTGTCCTGAAAGGTGATCCCAGAGCGCACTGTCTCCAAGAGGCGATCAAATGTGGAAATGCTCATTCGACAGTACTGGTAAAATTTGTCCGGATGCTCCCGCAGAGACGAATAGAGGCGGTGAAAATGACCTCTTGTGAGTCGTTCCCTCAAAAGTGGATGTACCCACATGCGTCTCCTCCTCCGCGGATCCACTATCACAGGATATGGTTGCCCAAAGCGCCGTGACAAAAGCCAGGTAAAGAGAACCTGCTCAGTTGTATTGAATCGCAGACCCTCTGCCATGCTGCACAAAGAACACCAACACACCTCGTGAAAGCAAGGTGAGAAATGTACAGAATGTAGGCAGCCACCTGTTTCTGAGTGTCTAAATAGGGTGCAGGCTAATGATTTAAATTGTTTGCAGGCCTCAAAACCGTTAAATGTCCATTTTGCAAGGCTGCGAGAAAATCTCGCCATACGGATTGCATACGGATTACATACGGATACACACATGTGCAAAATACGCGACCTCACCTTGCTTACGGATGACCTACGGACCACTATTTAGTGGTCATTGATCCGTATTACGCATGTAAAATACTGACCGTATTTTGCGCAGGTTAGTGTGACTCCAGCCTAAGTTTTGCAAGTTCTCACTTAAGTATTATGCAGACAAGTAAAGACTTATTTTCCCTCTACTCCTCTTTGGTCAGACCTCATCTGGAATATTGTGTCCAGTTTTGGGCACCACATTTTAAAAAAGACATCAACAAACTGGAGCAAGTTCAGAAAAGAGCGACCAGAATGGTGACCGGTCTGCAAACCCTGTCTTATGAGGAAAGGTTGCAGGATTTGGGAATGTTTAGTTTGCAAAAGAGAAGACTGAGAGGAGACTTAATAGCTGTCTACAAATATCTAAAGGGCTGTCACATTGTAGAAGGATCAACTTTATTCTCATTTGCACAAGGAAAGACTAGAAGCAATGGGATGAAACTGAATGGGAAGAGACACAGATTAGATATTAGAAAAAACTTTTTGACAGTTAGAGTGATCAATGAGTGGAACAGGCTGCCACGAGAAGTGGTGAGTTCTCCTTCAATGGAAGTCTTCAAACAGAGGCTGGACAGACATCTGACTGGGATGATTTAGCGAATCCTGCTTTGAGCAGGGGGTTGGACCAGATGGCCCAGGAGGTCCCTTCCAACTCTACGATTCTATGATTCTATGATTTTTTAATTATATAAGACTTTGTGCAGATGGAATTTTTTAAGCGTTTTTCTTACCGCAGATCCACTACAAAATTCACCTAAAAAACACTTGAATGATTCATTTTCATTTCAGTGTTACTCTACCTTAGTACTCCAAAGACCCAAGGCACCGGTTATTCTTCTTCCAAAAAAATGCTTCATTGACAACAGTGTTCTCACAGGAATATAGCAATGATTTGACCACACAGGGCCTTTATCAAGCCAAGAAAAAAGTGCACTTGATGATGAGCAGGTTGTGGGATACAGTGACAGAAAGAAGGCAGACCAAGAGTTAACACCTTTACTTTAACAGGGGAATACTCCACGCAGGGAGGTAAACGGTTAAATGGGGAATCATAGAATCATAGAAACGTAGAGTTGGAAGGGACCTCCTGGGCCATCTGGTCCAACCCCCTGCTCAAAGCAGGATTCGCTAAATCATCCCAGTTAGATGTCGGTCCAGCCTCTGTTTGAAGACTTCCATTGAAGGAGAACTCACTACTTCTCGTGGCAGCTTGTTCCACTCATTGATCACTCTAACTGTCAAAAAGTTTTTTCTAATATCTAATCTGTGTCTCCTCCCATTCAGTTTCATCCCATTGCTTCTAGTCTTTCCTTGTGCAAATGAGAATAAAGTTGATCCTTCTACAATGTGACAGCCCTTTAGATATTTGTAGACAGGGAAATAAACAGTTAAATGGTAGAATGAATGGTTCAAAGACAAATGATATGTAGTGTTGAAGAACAATGGATACAGTAACGTCAGTTTGTTTAAGTTATCTTATTCTGTCAGTCGTTTCTCAGGCCGTGGCTGTTGCTGAACGGACAATGGCGCCAACAACGGCTGGCCCGATGCTTGTCTGATGAGTTCCTGTGGGCAAAGATGGTCCATCTTCTGGCAGCAGCGGTCGGTCTCCGATACCTTCCGCTGAGCCCCTAGTCCATTAATTGATGCAGCCGAGATGGGGCAGGCCACAGCACTATCCGGGTCCAACGTAGCCCGGCAAATATATATTGGCAAGTCAGGGCGCAAATATCTGTCCCGCACCCGGTCTCTTAGGTGGCATGTGTGCTGTACTCACGAGCTCTCAGCGTATGTCTCCATGTTTTCTAGTCATCATCGGACACACTGCATGTCTCTCTCTCCTGTCTCCGCTAGTGGTGGTAGAGGTAAGAGGTACGCAGATGCGGACCTGCATGGCAGCGGTACTCCAGGGACAGAACACACTTCTCTCCTTGCTGTGCACTGCAATTCCCGCCAAGACTGCTCCTACGCGTGGTGTGGCTGCTGCAGCTTAGCCACACCATCTACTTCCAAGTGCAATGGTTTGTCCAGTACCTTATGCTTTTCCCCAGACAACAGAGGAGACAGCCCCGACAGTTCCGGACCCGGCACAGAACAGGTACCCGCAGCCAGGTCTTCCTCCTTACACTTAAACAGGTCAATGAAGCATTTTTTTGGAAGGAGAATACCCGATGCAGTGGGTGTTTAGAATATGTGCAGTTTTTACAACCCAGTGGAGTGGCTGTACCAAGTGTGCATAGGATACGGAATGGTGTATGGGATATACACTGTACAAATGTAAGTGTTAGGCCAGGATCACACATGCGAGGAACACGGCCGAGTCTCGCATGTTAATACCGGGCACTGGCGCCGGCACTCAGGAGTGGATCCTGCGGCTGCATGTATAGCTATGCGGCTGCACGCGCCGATCCGAGTTCGGGCGGCAATGCCGGGTATTAACATGCGAGACTCGGCCGAATACCTTGCATGTGTGATCCTAGCCTTACTCTACTTTGGTATTAGTATGTCCAGTGTTTCAGCTATGTGGACACAATGTCTTTTCAGGTGTATTCTATTCAGAGATATCACAGCAGCTGAGTCTCTGTCCACCAGCTCAGAGACCTCTAAAAATTAGAAGTGGAGTCTGCAGGGGGAAAAATGGGAGAACTTAAGTCAAGTAATGACCATTTCATTCCTCATGTTCACACGTGACTGCTTTTCCTGAAAAGTTACCGAAAACATCAGATCAGAAAAAATAGTATTTCTCAGCATCCGAAGTCGTAATCTATATATATAATTGCCTTAAATTGTCTGTCATTCACTTCCGTCTGGATGTCCCCGAATGCCACAATCCACCACGCCACACCGGAAGTACGCCGACTGCCATATTGGAATAGCCAAATGATGACTATTCCAATATGGCACCCGCTGGTGGTACCAGGCCCTTCCATAGTACCACCAGCGGGACACCGCTGGAACTCCCCCGCCGCCGCCGGACCCCCCAGCTGCTGGACCCGTCACCTCCGCTGCTGGACCCGCCGCCACTGCCGTACCCACCGCTGCCTGCCCACCCACCTCTGTGCAGACACAGCCAGCAGGAAAGATCGCGGCTTGCGGCCTGTGCTGGAGATCGGGTGCGGGTGCCCTCTGGTGGCTCCGCACCCCATCTCCAGCACAGGCCGCAAGCTGCGGTCTTTCCTGCCGGCTGCCGCCGCTGAACCCGCCACTGGACTCCCCTGCCACCGCTGCTGGCCACACCGCCGGACCTCCCCGCCGGACCCACCGAGGCCTGCCCACCCACCTCCGTGCAGTCACAGCTGGCAGGAAAGACCTCTGGTGACACTGCACCCCATCTCCAGCACAGGCCGCAAGCCGTGGTCTTTCCTGCCGGCTGCCCGCCGCCGCCAGGACGCCCCCCGCCGATGGACCTACCTTTGCTGGCCATGCCGCTGGACCCGCAGGGTGAGGGGGGTGTAATGAGGGGAGTATCACACACACATGTACACACACACACGTACTCATATACACACACATACTCACATATACACACACATGGACTCACATCTCCAGCACAGGCCGCAAACCACCCTCTTTCCTGCCGGCTGTGACTGCATGGAGGTGGGTGGGCAGGCAGCTGCGGGATACACACACATGTACACACATGCACACACATGTACACACACACATACTCACACACACTTCCCTCCCGATGCGATAGCATCGGGCACACCTCTAGTCTGCATATAAATACCATCGTAAACATGTGCATGTGCACAATTGGAGGTGCAGGGAGAAAATGAAGTTATATTTTCCCTGTAGCTGCTTGCTACCAGTCATCAAGATGGCACAGGAGGCTGTGAACTTTCAGCATACTCTACATGGTAGGCAAGTTGTAGTCACTCCTCCTTCTCCTTGACATATATCCTGCTCTGCATATATCCTGCACAGAATAATGTTAATCAAAGAGTGCTGGGTGTGATTTCAGCACCGGCACTGTGTAGTGAGTGCTGACTGTTCACAGCCCCCTGTGCCGCCCTAATGACTAAAAGCAAGTAGCTCCAAGGAATGTATAACATAGGCTATGGTCAGATGGCCATAGATTCTCTCATCTGAGATAATTGGGCAGATAATGCAAACGACAGTCCAATCTGAGTGTGATCAGAGTGTCAGCATATTATGATCCGACTCTCTCAGATGAGAAGATGGTGGGGAATCTCCATACTGTTTGTGAGCGGAAATCGGTCTGCACTCGGATAACAGAGTGATTCCGCTTACTGTCGCAATGGAAATTTTGTTTTGTATGATGATTTCCAGAAACTCATTCACTTGCAAGGCTGAATACGATCTGAACATCAGATCAAACTCTGACATCCTGCAAATTATTCATTTTTGTTTGTTCCCTCTGACTGCCACGGTACAAGGAAAAAAATCAGACTTCTGCAAGACCCAATAGAATAACATCGGTCCGAGTGTGATAAGATGTTTTATCAGATAGCACTCGGACCAAGTCCTCCTTGCAGGGATTGCCCAGGTTTGGATCAAGGATCAGCAGTCATTCTATGTGACTGCAGACTTGTGAATCCTCACAATCCTCCAATGCTGGCACCAGGAGCAGGCAGTCATGTAACCAGAAGTGTGCGATATGCTTACTCCCAGTCACATTCCAACTAGATGTGTGTGGCCTAGCTCAGAACAAGTAAATTGAACAAGGCCGAGTGTGGCACCCCTGAGGGTTCAGTCGCCACAAAGGTACTGCACATCAGCCAGAGGTGTGGTACTCCGCTCTCGGGTAAGGAGGGAGCAATACCCAGAACCCAGGCACTTGCATCCAACACCAGACCTCTCAGGCGCAGGGAGGGACAAGGCAGAAGATGTGGGTGTAAAAAACAGCAGGGGGAGAGTTGAAGGAAGTGCTAGTGAGAGAGTGAGTTGGTTGGAGCTGGGGAATTGAGCAGTGAGAAGCTTGTCTCTGGACCAGCAGAGAGTGGAAAGAAGGAAAGGAAAGACAGAAGAACAGAAAGATCAGCTTCAGTGGAAGAGAAGAGGAAGGGGTCCTAGGGGCATGGGTAGTGAGGAATCCACCCATGGGGCCCTTATCAACGCCAACCATAGTTGGGTGGAGGGACCAGGTCACAGTAGGGTATCGGCCATAGACTAGTGGAGAAACTAAGGACTCAGCTAGCAAACCGGAGGCTGCAGTATCTGCATGTGCTGCAGCCACATCCAACACATTTGCTGAAAAGGCAGCCAGATAGGATCCAGGGGACCTAGAGCACGTCTCCCGACAAGATCCGGGGCTGCTGGTTTGAGACGCTGTGTGTGAAGGCGCAGGGCAGGAGAGGAGGGAGCCAGCACATTGAAATGACCAGGAAAGGAACATCTGAAGGGGGTTCTGACACTGTGTACCCCAAATTACCTGAGAGCTGGCTGAACCACCGACCCAGAGGACACAGCACCCCGGCTGGGGATTGTAACTGGAAGAACTGTGGGTAAAAGTGTGAAGACTGCATTCCACTGTGTCCTCTGACTTATTTACAGCGTCACCTACCTTGCACCACAACTACAACCACCATCATCACATTTATCATCATCATTTATATCTATACTGCCCTGAGACTAAGCTCTACCTGTGGAGAGCTGTACCAACTTTGCTGCATCACCATCAGCCCAAAGGGTTTCTTTAAGCAGTGTCGGCCATCCTTAGCTGAGTACCACAGGTGGTGTCATGAATCATCTCTTATAAACTTTATTCCCCTTTAATCATCTTTTTTCATTGGACGCCCAGGGCTGCGGACCGGGTCACTGCTACTGTGACACATCCCCTTAAGAACTAGCCCAGTACCGAGTATCCCCACGGCCCTGGTGGGTGCTCTATTTTGGTGTCACAAACAGGATCCTTACCCCGGCATTGCCGGGTCCTGGGTGCCAGATACTTTAATTGAACAGTAAAAATTGCCACCATTAGGCTGTGTTCACATGTAGCATTTTTTTTGCATTTTCGCAGCATTTTTAAACACGGATTTTGCCGTGAAAATGCAAAAAAAAGCAACCCATGCAATCCTATGGGATTCCGCAATGCTGTGCTAATGCTGTGGAATCGCATCGCGGAAAAATACGCAGTGTGCTCATTAATTTTGCGGAATCGCGGTGATTCCGCGCACACAGGAATGCATTGTTCTGCTTACTTTCCGCATGTGGCTGTGCCCACCATGCGAAAAGTAAGCAGAACATTTGCGCATGGTACCCAGGGGGTGGAGGAGAGGAGACTCTCCTCCAGGCTGTGGGTACCATATCCCTGTAAAAAAATAGAATTAAAATTAAAAAATCGCCATATTTTCACCTTCCGATGTCCCGCGCAGCGTCCCCAGGCCTCACCGATGCTCCCGGCAGGTCCCTTTCCCAGTGATGCATTGCCATAATGATCTTTGATGACGTTGCGGTCTCGCGACACCGTAGCGGTCTCGCGAGACCGCAACATCAAAAAAGGTCATTGCCGCCATGCATCACTGGGAACGGGACCTGCCGGGAGAATCGCGATGACTGGGAACGCTGCGCGGGACGCCGGAAGGTAAGAAAAACATGATTTTTTATTTTTTAAATTATTTTTAACATTAGATCTTTTTACTACTGATGCTGCATAGGCAGCCTCAATAGTGAAACGTTGGTCACACTAGTTAAACACTATGTTTGACGAGTGTAACCAACCTGTCAATCAGTTTTCCAAGCGATGCTACAGATCGCTTGGAAAACGCTATCATTCTGCAAGCTAATTACGCTTGCAAATCGCTAGTTTTTCTGCGGGAAATAGGCAGAAATTAAAATGCGATTTGTTCGCATATTTCCCGCGGAATGGCATTCTAGAATTCCTGCGGAAATTTTGGAGGCAATTCTGCAACGCGTGCACATAGCCTTACTGTGACCCACGCCGTGCGAGAAGAGTGAGGCGTGTTTTCATGGGCACAACCTGGGAGAAAAGCGCGAAGATCATGCCCACCCAGTTCAACTACTTTTGTGTGAAAAGAACATGTCTGTCAGCCAGGGAGATCCGCCTCCTAATTTGGAATGGCGGGAACAGAAAGAGAAAGAAGGACTGCACACAAAGGAGAGGGCGGAAGGAACACGTGGGTGCGACAAGGAACCTGGAGCCCAAGATGGGGAGTGGCGGTTACCCAGAGTGTGGAAGCAGAGGGCTCCCCCAGCAGAAGGGATGAGGACCTGGACCCGCCGACCGTCATAGATCTGGAGTTCCTTGGAGCCCAGGTGGAGGAGCTGAGCCGCCAGCTCCAGGACACTCAGCTGACCGAGGTGAAGAAATGGAAAGCGGCCCTGCTGGGGAAGATGAAACTGGAGGAGCCATGTCCAATCCGGCGACCGGCTTCCCTGACCCCACTGGAGGCCAGAGAGGAGACCGGCACCGGATAGACCACCATAGCAGGTACTGTGGCTAACCCTGCCCCAGTGACGGATGAAACTTTATTTGGCCCGATAGAACCCCCATCACCCCTCCAACCCGGCAGGGATTGCAGAACCCTGTGCAAGGCCTTAGAAGAGTGGAACTTGCAAGCCAAAGCCGAGGCCCGTAAAGCCAGGCGAGCAGACCGAGGTCCACTGAGACAGGGCACCATGGTGGCCTTCAGACTTAAGAAAGGCTGGGGATTCATTAAGGAGCCAGGAATGCTCACTGAGGTATTTGTCAACTGGTGGGACATGGAGTCGCATCTCCTGGAAGGTCACTCAGATCGTGATCTATACCAGGGTGACCAAGTGACCTACACCCGTCATTGGGGTGACAAGGGATGGTACGCCCTTAATGTCTGCAAATGCTCAGTGAAACAAACAACACCAAGACGAGTGGCAGTCAGTCTGGAAAATCAGCCAGAGGCCTCATTACCAGCTGTTGCACTGATTCCTGTGGCTTCAGAAAGACCTAAAGTGCATAGCAAGGCTACCCAGATCCCCGATGGTAAGACCTGAACAGTTGGTGATCACAGGCGTAGTTCTGCATCAAGAACTTTGCCAGCCAGGGAGTGGCCAGTCCCAGGTAGTACCCTGGAAACAGAAGTAAACAAGCACAATGTGACATTACTGTAAATAGTTACATTACCTGGTCAGGTATCATTAAAGTTAAAGACGATGTGAAAATGGACAATGAGTGATCAGAACTTGATTGTAGATAATTAGCACTTCTTAAGGTGCTCCTTTTTGGTTTTACACAAAACCCCTAGAGTGTGGAGATGGCACTCTATCTTTTGCACTTGACCAATGAACAAAAACCATCTGGTGTGGCTGAAAACGTGGTCCAACGAGGTGACCACCAATGCACTGTAGGCATGCCCAGTGCCAAAGTTGGGGGTTTGAGACGGTTTCCCCATATTGCACTCAAGGAAAGAAAAAGACTACCTCAGTGTGGGAATACACTGAACTCTAATGCACTAGATTAGAGTTGAGCGAATCGGGTCAGTCAAATTCAAAAGTCGGCGGCTTTCGCTGAAGTCGGGTTTCAAGAAATGGTGTATGACAAGAAATGAAACCTGACCATAGCGTGAGGTCGGCAACCCGAGCGCCAAAGTCGCGTTTCAAATGATGCTTCCAGCACCCTTTTTCAGCCAATGATGGAGGACGCACACTGTGGGCAATGCGATGACATAGGCATCGGTCACCACCATCTTTGAGAAGGGCATGCAAGTGATTGGCTGGCTTTGTGTGGCTTCACAAGGGCTATAAAAGGGCGTGCACACTGACCGCCATCCAACTTCTGCCGATCTTAGCATTAGGGAGAGGTTGCTGCTGCTGATTCAGAACAAGGGAGAGCGTTAGACAGGGAAGAAGAACCAAAAAACTGCTTCTGCTGTTAGAGATTTCCACTGTACAACACAACAGTTTGTGTGCAGTGACAGGAGAGGCTATATTTTTGTGCATCAGCTCTGTTCGTTATTAGGATGCCTTATAAGGCTCCCTGATAGCTGCATTGCTGTTTGCACACTGCTGTGCAAACTGCTTTTTTAAAAGCAAAAATACTTTTCTTCCTCTTTTCTGCACAGTTACCAAATGTTCATTTTTCCACCGTTTTGTGTGCAGCAGTCCTGCTTATTAGGCTGCCTGCGTCCATACTTGGACTGAGAGCATCATTGTCAGCCTCCTAAAATCTCTAGTGAGAGCCAAATTCTCACCAATACTATATACACCCTCCACCTTGTCATACACCATCTAATTTCAGCCTGTTACATTGAGGTGTAATCTCTACTGGGCCTGAGACAGTAGTTCAGCGTCCTCAAATTTATAATGAGATTCAAATTCTCACCAATACTACATACACCCTCCACCTTGTCATACACCATCCAATTTCAGCCTGGTACATTGAGGTGTAATCTCTACTGGGCCTGAGACAATAGTTCAGCGTCCTCAAATCTCTAGTGAGATTCAAATTCTCACCAATACTATATACACCTTCTACCTTGTTTTACAGTACCATATAGCTGGTGGTATCTTGGGCACATTTTCACAAAAATTAGGAAGTATGGTGGAAGAGGCCGTGGAAGTGGGTGGGGGTTGCCTGCTCGTCCTGATGGTGGTGGTGTTGGTGGTGCATCTGTTGGTAGTGACAAAAGCACAATAGCACCTAAGGCAGGAGATGTTGAGCCTGCGTCATCGTCTGGCTCCACAAGGCCTCGAAGGCTCCCTTTTCCGGGAGTAGGTAAACCGCTTTTAAAGCTGGAGCTTCAGGAACAAGTTTTGGCTTACATTGCTGACACAGCCTCCAGCTCTCTCGCCTCGTCTTCTGAAGTTTCAAAAAATAAAAGCACTGAGTCGTCAGTGGAGGCTCCTGGTCAGAAACAACACCTTTCCTTGTGTCCTTCACCCCTACCAAAAGTGAAGGATGTGGCAGGCCACACTACAGATTACTCCATGAAGCTCTTTTCACATACCATGCCTGGGTTAGCAAGTCAAATCGTGAATTCCCCAGTCCAAGATGAATCTGACATGGAGTGCACTGATGCACAGCCACTGCTAGATTTGCCTGATGAAGAGACCTGAGTAGTCTCGAAAGCTTGCAATGTGTTACCATCTTTTCAGTTAGCCATTAAAAGGTATCAACTACTGAGGACTCTCAATCCTGAATATTTTTCTATCTACTGGCTAACACGGTACAAAGATATACATCTTTCCTGTATCTGCTGGTACATTCACTCAGAGCACTACATTGTCCTCGCAGTGTACTGAGGAAGAATCAGACCCTGATGAAATTCAGGTGCCTCTTTCCGCATACTATACCACCTTACACGGTGACACAGAGGAAGGTGCACATGAAATTGTAGAGGAGGTGATGGATGACCCAGTTGTTGACCCAGATTGGCATCCATTTGGGGAAGAGGGTGCCGCTGCCAATAGCTCAGAAGAGGAGGAGGATCCGCAGCAGGCAACGACCTCACAACAGCTGTTATCTGGCAGGACCGCAGCAGTCCAAAAATGGGTTACAAGAACCAAAAGAGTTGCAGGACAGCTTGGCCAAACGGTCAAATTAGTACAGCGTCTGTTATGCCGCGCTCACCCGGAGGCGGGGCTTCGGCCCCGACGTCACTCCCTCCGGTATGGCGGTCCTTTGGGTGTCCCCGTCGGGTGCGCACGCGCAGCTCTCGTCCCTGAGTCTCCTACTCCATGTCACGTTTGCGCTTGCACTCTCCTGTCAGTGCTGTATAGGGCTCGGTCCTCTCTATGGTAATGGAGGACCTGACCCGGAACCTGTGGTGGTCATCTGCTTTCTGGCTAGGTCCTTACCCGGAACCAGTAGTAGTCATGTGCTAGATCAGACGACCTCCCCTAGGGGAGGTGCCTGATTATTGTTGTTTCTTGGCTGGGTCAGCTGGGTCCCAGCCTGGCTGTGCGCTGTTCTCAGGTCCTCTGCTCTGTCTGCTATTCTGTGGTGCTCCTAGCACTTGCTCTGAACCCTTGTTGCTTCATGCTCAGTTGTGCCTCCTGGCACATCCTCTCGTATCCTGTCCCTTGTTTCTTGCTCAGTCGTGCCTCCTGGCATTCACTCGATTCCTGTGTTCTGTTACACCTCCTGGCATGACTGCTCCCTCATTCTGTACCCTGTCGTGCTCCTTGCACGCGTCCTGCTTTGTCTACCTCCGGATGTGTTACTCGCTACACGCCTTATGTGCCCACGTGTACCTGTCTTGCACTATCCTGTATTCTGCGCACTCCCGTGTATTCTCCTGTGTTCCCTAGTATCCTGCACGCTCCAGTCACACAGTCTCGTATCTCCTGTGAGCCGGCCGCCTGGTGCAAGCAGTCGTGGTATCATATCCCCTGGGGCTTGCTCCTGACACTTCCTGTATAGGGGGTGGTCCTCACTAGGCTAGCTCACCCTGGGAGGGTTGGTGCCGCGACCCAGAGGGTCCACTCCAGGAGTCGCTAACACTCTAACAGCGTGCAAGGCCTCAAAATGTCTTAACCACCATGCACTTGCAAGCGTGGACGGACTACCAAACCTCACGTACCACATGTGCACCTGCTCCGAATGAAGGTAGTCAGCAACGCTACATTGCTTCCCCCACTGTAAGCCCACCGGTTAGCACACCACCAGCAACAAATGTCGAGGTGTCGTCGCAAGGGCAAAGCAGTCATGGAATCACAATGTTATTGCTACGAAAGGCTGAATCTAGGCCATCAGCAACACCACCATCACCATCACCATCCCTCTCTCAGTCCGACATGTCCACTGCTAGTTCCACCATATGCAGCTCTCAAGTCCAGCTCACCCTACCAGAGCCTCTGAGTTGGACAAGAAAGTACTCATCCTCTCATCCGCGCACACTGGCTTTAAACGCCCACATTGCCAAACTAATCTCGTTAGAGATGATGCCCTACAGGTTGGTTGAAAGCAAAACTTTCCGCGAGCTCATGGCCTACGCATTACCACGCTATGACCTACCCAGCCAGCACTTCTTTTTGCGAAAAGCCATCCCAGCCCTCCACGTGCATGTGAAAGACCGCATTGTCCATGCACTCAAGCAATCAGTGAGTGGAAAGGTGCAGTTCACAACAGATGCATGGTCCAGTAGGCATGGCCAGGGCCGTTACGTGTCCATCACTGCGCACTGTGTTAATGTGGTGGATGCAGGGTCCACAGGGGACAGCAGCGGTGGGACAGTGCTGCCTAGCCCACGGTATAGGAAACAGTTGGCTGTAGGCGTTCGACCCTCCCCTTCCAGAAGCGAAAGCTCGTCCACAGAGCGCAGTCGCATGAGCACTCCATCCGCAGCTGCCAATGTTGCACGCGAGGTGTCCCACTATCGAACAGTTAGTGGTAAGCGTCAGCAGGCTGTGTTGAAGATGATGTGTTTGGGCGACAACAGACACACCGCGGAGGTACTGGCCGACTACTTGCAGCGACAAACTGAGTCATGGCTGGGCAGTCTACATCTTGAGGCAGGCAAGGTAGTTAGTGATAACGGACGGAATTTTGTGGCAGCCATACCCCTTTCAAAACTCACATACCTTGCCTGGCTCACACCTTGAACCTGGTAGTGCACTGCTTCCTCAATAATTATCCGGAATTAACAGCCCTGCTCCATAAGTTGCGAAGACTGCGCTCACACATCCGCCGGTCGCCCGTACACTCCAGTCGTATGCAGAAGCTGCAGCGATTGCTCCACCTTCCCAAGCACCACCTAATTATCGAAGTTGCAACATGGTTCAGAGGCGAACAGAGGCAGACTGTAATTCATTTATGGGAGGATACACGGTCAGGCGGTTTGCGGGCAGACATGGAGTTGTCTGGTGTGCAGTGGTCAAAGCTGAAAGACCTCTGTTAAGTCCTTCAGTGTTTTGAGGAATGCACACGGCTGGTAAGCGCAGATGACGCCATCATAAGCATGAGCATCCCACTTATGCATCTGCTCATGCAAACTTTGATGTACATTAAGGAGCAGGCGTCTGCAGCCGAGGAGGAAGAGGAGGAGGGAAGCATTGATGACAGTCAGCCATTGTCTGCTCAGGGAAGTCTCGTGGACGAGGTGGAGGAAGAAGAGGAAGAGGAGGAGGATGTTGGGGATGATTATTTAGGGGAGGAGGATGCTTCTCAGGGGTCAAGACAAAATGTTGGCGTGGCAAGGTCAGGTACAAGGTTTGTGCGTGACTGGAGGGATGTTGATTTGCCAGAAAGTGCTCCTCCACCCAAGAACTCGCAGTGCATCATTGACACCTGGAACATTGGCCCACATGTCTGATTATGCCTTGCAGATCCTAAAAAGGGACCCCCGCATTGCCAAAATGATGAACGATGACGACTACTGGTTGGCCAGCATCCTGGATCCACGCTATAAAGGCATATTCCAAAACATCATGCCACAGGAGAACCTAGAGCTAATATTGGCTAACAAACAAGCAACACTGGTAAACCGTTTGTTTGAGGCATTCCCAGCATACAGCGGCAGTGATGTTTCTCCCACGAGCCGTAGGGGGCAACATGGAAGAGGTGTTTGTGGTGCACACAGCCGAAGTGGAATTGGACACATGGGTTTCATGACAATGTTGTGGACTGATTTTTCAAGTGCTGCTCACACGACTGGTAATACTGCATCGATTGAAAGTGACAGGAGACAGCAGTTGTCAACTATGGTAACAAACTACTTCTCCTCCCATATCGATGTTCTCCCTCACCGGTCATTCCCCTTTGACTATTGGGCCAGTAAACTTGACACCTAGCCTGAATTGGCACAATATGCTTTACAGGAGCTCGCTTGCCCAGCTGCTAGTGTGTTTTCTGAAAAAGTCTTCAGTGCTGCTGGATCAATCCTGACAGAAAAAAGGACCCATCTGTCGACCCAAAATGTTGATGATCTAACCTTCATTAAAATGAACTATGCATGGGTTTCAAAGGATTTCGTCCCACCTTCCCCTGCTGACATGTAGGTTGCCAGAAAAATGGCTCACTTTTGTCCTCCTCTTCCGTGGACTTCTCCAATTACTCCATTTGCAGCTGCTGAATGTCCAGCATCAACATATGCCATTTTTTCCATCACCCTAACTGGGCTGCCTCCCCCCTCAAGGCTGGGGTCACCACCTGGCGTACACATCCGTGCGAGTGCCGTTGCCCTGGACAGGTGGGTGGACCCATTCTTGGGTAACGTCACTGGCACAGGGTCCCTCATAGTACAATCAAGTGTCTCTGACGGTGGGGGTGCACACCTGCCATCAGACACACCGGCATACTATGAGGGGCCCTGTGCCAGTACCGCTGGACACGAGTGGGCCCCCCCTGCTTGCTCAGGGCACCAGCACTTGCAATACTTACCTCTCCCTGCTCCACCACTGTGTAGTCTGGCCTGTTAAATACTTCACTGGGACTGCCAATACAAATTTGGTGAACTGATAGATGATGGTTAAGACGTAGCTATGCCCTGTCTTGCTGGGCTCTATCTTCAGATGATCAATGGCTTCCATTTGCTATGGACGTCGACTCACAATGAGATGCAGTGGTGGTTTATCATCAACTTTTACAGTTTTCCGACTCACAAACGTGTGACATTCCTGCCCACATTTTTAAATGTGTCCTCTCTTGCCAATCCAATAGAATCGCCTACGGCCTGTGGCTTGTGTCTTTTGCACTCCAAAGTTAATTGACAGCTCATGATAGGCAGTGAGGACAACGTCTACATCTCTCCCTGTGATCACAATTTGATGGAGATGAGTAACGGTGATGGGCTCTACTGTACTGCGATACAGCAAACATTTCTTCACAAGAACTGTTTTCGCTGTCTCTGCAGACATAGTAATTGAGGGTCAGCATCGCCTCTGAGAATTCTCCCGGGAGTTTTTGCCGTGATTAGTAATTCAAAAATTTCTGCAATCACTCGACTTTCCGTCTGTACTTGTGTCCATCTTGTTTCCTCTTGCAGAGAGTCTGGACTGTCTTACTGAGACTGAAAAATATATGAAGATTGAAAAATACCCCAACAGTGTATACTGGTGTACGCTTCGAATACATAACCCTTTTTCTACTTTTTAGATTCTTGTCTAATCCATACTGAGGCTGTGATTGTCTTTGTCGGACTCCGGAAATATACACGCAGATTTTTAATATTTAAACTATGCTATAAATACCTGCTATCCAGTGATACTGTACCCTTTCTAAACTTTCTACAATCACGTCGAATCCATACTGGGCCTGAGAACGTCTGAGTCTGCCTCCTGATTAGAGATGAGCGGTGTTCGAGTCGACCTGTTCGCTAAGTTAAAATTCCAGCTGTTTTGGGCGGTGTTCGTGCCGTTCGTCGAACTCGAACACTTTGCTTAAAATTTGGCTGTTCGAGGTTCCGTTCGAGAACGGTTCATTCATCAAAAGCGTAACTTCATTTTCACATCAATAATGGTTTTCAATGTTAATAGACTGTTTCATGGCATAGTAGCGGTGTGTGGTAGCAAGCGGTGTAGTGCACCTGTCAAGGAGCTACACCCTGTGTATTTCTAATAATTTTTTACTGCATCTTGTCCAGAAAATCCTTTAGGGCCTTATAGCACTGTCTGCTACTCAGCAGAGGAGCCCACCAGTGAACCTAGCTATGCCGCCTGTTTATGAAAGAACCAGTTTTTGACTGCATTTAGCACAGTTATTACTTTGTGCCTAGTAACTGTGTCTGCTACTCATCAGAGGAGCCCACCCGTGAACCAAGCTGTGCCGCCTGTTTATGAAAGAATCATTTTTTTACTCCATTTAGCCCAGTGAATACTTTGGGACTAGTACCGGTGTCTACTGCTCAGCAGAGGAGCCCACCTGTGAACCTAGCTATGCCGCCTGTTTATGTAAGCACTGTCTGCTGCTCAGCAGAGATGCCCACCCGTGAACCAAGCTATGCCGCCTGTTTATGTAATCACTGTCTGCTACTCAGCAGAGTTGCCCACCCGTGAACCAAGCTATGCCGCCTGTTTATGTAAGAACTGCATGCTACTCAGCAGAGGAGCCCAGCTGTTAAGCAAGCTACAGCACCTGTGGTTAGGACATTTAATTTTTTCATTCTTTCTAGAATGCTGGTTAGCCCTAATTCCGGAATTCCGGTTGACCTGCACTTACTGGGAAATCCTCGTTCGCGGGGAAGAATTGGAATCCCAGATCCCCATCACTAACGGTGTTCAGCGGGTTATCTGCACCTGTAAGCGACACACGTTGGTCCTTTCAGTGTAGCGCGCATGCAGCCCCGGACATGTAAGGGCATGACAGATCTGTTATTGCTCGATCTCGCGTGCCAGAGCCTCGTGTGTCCCTCTAGTAAGCTTGACGCGTACCGCTGGGGCATGCCGGAGTCTCGTTCATTAACGGAATTAAGCTGACAAATCGCTAGCACAACTAAAAACGGACATCCACCACCACCCACTGAATTGATAAAGCTTGCAATCTGTCCAACTTTTCTGTAGCTGGCATGGTTGAGGTTTCCCGGGTGGAGTCGAATTAAGCCGCAGGCTCCGCTCCTGGTGGTGCCCTTCTGGACATTCCTTTTAAGGTTCAGCTTTGCAACCATACTGCCCCCGGAAACCAAACACTTTGCCTTCATGGACGCTGTTTGGAGGTTCGTGGGAATAACGCCGCCCGATCGGCAGTTGGCATAATTTATGGTGGGAAGTCCGACGGTATATGATCGTCTTCGATTTCAGATTTTTATTTTTTTCTATTTTACATTTTTATTCCAGCCTTTCTTGACTTCATAAGGGCATGACATGCCTATATCTGTGTCTCGTCCTCCTCCTTTTACTCCTCCACCTCTTTTCTATATGTAGTTGCCCTTTTCCATATGTTATTTTTGTATTCTGAGCATTTTGTCTGCTTTGGGACACCTTTTAAGGTGTTTTGTAATTGTCTTCTATGTGTTAGTATGTGTTTGTGTTTGCCTGCCATTGTTGTCAATGGTGTTCGACGGTGAACATTGGACGAACTTTCCTCCTGTTCGACGAACCAAAACGAACTCGAACACTAGCGGGGTGGCTCAACACTACTCCTGATATATAGACGTACATTTTTAATGTTTAAACTATGCTATATATACCTGGTATCTGGTGATACTGTACCCTTTCTGCCAGGAAGTCCTCCTCCACCCACCACTCTAAGTGTATCATTGACACCAGGAACATTGTCCCACATGTGTAATTATTTCTTGCAGATCTTCTTGTTATATTGTGGTATATGATCCATCCTGAGCGTGTGACAGTCTGTGGGTTACTCCTGCAATTTAGATGTACATTTAAAAATTACCCCAACACTAGTGTATGCAGCTCTGCGCTTGTGATACATTACCCATTTCCTGCTTTTTATTTTCTGCTCCAATCCAAACTGACCAAGTGAAAGTTATTTTCTGACTGTGGAAATAAATACTGAGATTGACAGCAATGACCCCTACACTGTGTACAGCTGTACTTTTCAGATCCATTACCATTTTACGACCTTTTATATTGTGTTGTAATCCATACTGAGCCTGAGAGCGTCTGTGTCTGCCTCCTGAAATATCTATGGAGATTTAGAATGTTTAAACTATACTATATATACCTACTATCTGATGATACTGTACACTTTTTATATTCTTGTCTAATCCATACTGAGCCTGTGAGCGTCTCTGTGTGAGTGTGACTGATGGAATATATAGGGAGATTGACAATTATTCTTTGACTGTATAGAGCTGTACGCTTCTGATACAGTACCATATATCTGATGTTATTTTGGGTTCATTTTCTGCAAAATTTTTAAGTTTGGTGGAAGAGGCCTTTGACTGTATAGAGCTGTACGCTTCTGATACAGTACCATATATCTGATGTTATTTTGGGTTCATTTTCTGCAAAATTTTGAAGTTTGGTGGAAGAGGCCGCGGATGTGGGCGTTGGGGGGCCAGCTGGTGCTGATGGTGGTGGTGCATCTGCTGGTAGTGGCAAAAGCACAATAGCAGCTAAGGCAGGAGGTGTTGAGCCTGCGTCATGGTCTGGCTCCGGAACGCCTGGAAGGCTACCTTTTCTGGGAGTAGGTTAACCGCTTTTAAAGCCGGAGCATCAGGAACTGGTTTTGGCTTACATTGCCGAAACAGACTCCTGCAAATATGCCCTCCTCTTCTGAAGTTTCAAAACATGCAAGCACTGAGTCATCAAGTGCTGGCTCCTGGTCAGGAAGAACCCCTTTCCTTGTGACCTTCACTACCACCAAAAGTGAATGATGCAGCAGGCCACACTTCACATTAGTCCATGTAGCTCTTTCTATCTTACCATGCCTGGGTTATCAAGTCAAATTGTGAATTCCCCAGTCCAAGATGAATCTGATATAGAGTGTGGGTGGCCAGCCAGGGCAGTGGGGTTAATCGGTACCGGTGTCTCAGAGGGATGTGTCACGTTGGTGGTGATGACCCAATCCGTGGCCCTGGGCGTCCATGCAAAGGGGTGAATAACGTTTATAGGTGATTGATACGTGACATCACCTGTGGTTTCTGATCAGATTGACCCGCGCTGCAGTGCTGCTTCTCTAGCACAGATGTTGCTGTGCAGCTAAGATGTAGAAGTCCTGCACAGTTAGGGCCGTAGTTGCAGGGCAGATGAAAGAGTTGGTAGATGGTGTGCAGTGCAGGATGTAGCAGAGCCGTGCGCCAGGCGCAGAAGAAAGATGACAGACACAGTCGTGCAGTTCCTTTACCTGTACTTGGTAAGTGCCGTCCAGGACCCAGAGTACGGATGGAGAAGGAGTTGGTCAGCCTGGAAGCAAATTTGGAATTCTCTCTCTGCAGATAGGTAGTGTGGCCTCCATTCTAGCGCTTATCTGAGGTACTCGCAGTACTGAGTTCACTGAAGTTCCCCCTGTTGACTCTCTTTTGGAACTTTCTCGTATGGCAGGCAGCCATAGCCTTTTCCTTCTGGCTCACACACGTCGCTGCTGGAGCCTCCGAGCCTTAGTTGTTAACAGAGCATTTACAGCTGCTACTTCCTCCGGTTTCTGCTGCAGGACCGTCAGTGTCCCTACAAACTCGGAGACCGGAATCCGGACCATGCGCTCCAGCTAGGAGTAAGCCTTAACTCTGCTCATCCTCCAGCTCCCCTTCTCAAGTCCACACACTTCCCCTTCCCTTCACAGACTGCCCTAACTTACCTCCTCCCGACCACAGAGAGCAGCTCCTCAGCAGTCAGGTTCAGAGGTCTCCCTGCTGGCCTGGAGTGAGAACTGTGTTGTGTGTTGGTTTAACTGCTAGAGAGATCCTTTGTTGCTCCCAAGCATGACATCACACTCCCTAGGAGGAAGGTAATGCCACTGTGGCGACCATAATCCTGGGGGCGCCACAAGTGCACTGATGCCCAGCCACTGCTAGATGATTCTGCTGGTACATTGACCCAGACCACTATATTCCCCTTGCACTCTACACAGCCAGAATCTGACCCTGATGAAACTCAGGTTCCCCTTCCCGCATACTATATCATCTTACACGGTGACAAAGAGGAAGATGCAGATGAAAGTGCAGGTTCATTGAGCAGGTGGGGGGGCATACTCATGGGCGACGGCACTGGCACAGGGCCCCTCATAGTACGCAAAAGTGTCTCTGCCGGTGGGAGGGCCCACCCGTCGTCAGACACACCGCCGTACTATGAGGGGCCCTGTTCCAGCGCCATCGCCAACGAGTGGGCCCCCCCCACTTGCTCAGGATCACAGCACTTGCAAAGCTGAAATACCTACCTGTTGTGAGTTCATTTTCCCCTTCACTACTGAGGCCCGATGAACTCCCTCTTCTGGTAAAGAAGGGTAGTGAGCCTGATTATCAAGCATCTGAGCCTAATGATGATGACTGGCTGAGTGGAGTTACTGACTGGATATAAGGCCGCCGACGCCCTTCTGCCCTGCGGGTGATTTCTCTGTGGGATCCTTGGAGACCAGTCTGAATTCCTGCTCTTCTAAAGCTAAGTTTTCTGCTCTGCCTTTTGCATTTGTGCTTTGACTTTGTTTTTGCTTTGTTTTTCTGGATTTCTGCCATTCCCTGCTGGGGTGAGCTGAATTCCTTTAGCTCTGTCTTCAGAAAGTACCTGAGTGCTGATATAGCTTTTGAAGCCTAGCTGCTTCAGGGTCTTTTTCCATATCAACCTGTTGGCTTTTGTCTTTGATAGGGTTTTGGCAGATTGCAGACAGCAACCTTCCTTTCCTGTCCTGTTTAATTAGCTTGGGCCCCATCGTTTGCTCAGCCTATCTTTCTGTCTGTGTGAGTGTTTTTTCATCTTGCTTCACCGTCATTATATGTTGGGGGCTGTCTTTTACTTTGGGGTCTGCTCTGGGGCAGTTTAGATTTCCTTTTCTGTCTTTAGGCTATTTAGCTCTCCGGCTGTGATTGAGGGGTCTAGGGCACCGTAGGAACTCCCCACGGCTACTGCTAGTTGTGTTGATAGGTTCAGGGTTCTGCAATCTGATAGTTGCCAACTTCTCTGGTTTTCTGGACGTAGCTTCTATTTTTGTGTCTGCCTCCTACAGTGACTCTTTCATAACACCTACCTCTCCCTGCTCCACCGCCGTGACATCTTGACAGTGACATTCTGGTAAGAGAGCGCGATGACATCATGTCTGTATGCCCTCTGTCTAAACAGTCCAAGTGCAGTGAGATGGAAGATGGGGAGGACGAGGAGTCCAGACTGGTACAGGGATTCCCTAGCGAGGAGACTTATTTAATTGTTTTCAATGTTGGGACAGCAATTTTTGGGGAGCACTATTCTCTGGAGAATGATATATGAGGCCCACCATACACTGGAGCATTCCAAAGGTGGACATCAGACAATGGAGCAGCATTTACAGGGCCCATTATACACTGGAGCATTAGAAATGGGGCCCATTATATATGGAGCATTATTTGGGCCCATAAGACAGTGGAGCTTCATCCATGGGGACCAACATATACTGTAGCATTATGTGGAGCTCATCATATACTGTATGGAACATTATATGGGACCAATGATTCTGTATGGAGAAATTTATGGGCCTCGTTACTCTGTATAGCGCACTATGCGGTGGCCATAATACTGTATGGAGTAATATACTGTCCGTTTTTGGAGCTATTTTGAGAATTTAAAATGGATATCAGTCATGAGATGTAAGAAGTGAAGTATTTTTCATTGTACTATACCGCTATTTCTCTGCCGTATCAGAGGATCATGAATTGTGGCATGTGTTAAAGGAGCCCAGTGACACTCTTTGGCCCAGGGCCCAGGAAAATCTGGAGCCAGCCCTACCCCCCCACAACTTTAGCCAAATAACCCCCAGTTTTCAATGCCTAACTATTATTATAAATAAATTAAGGTTGACAAGCTTAAGTAATAAGAATTAATGTTTTTGGCATTAAAAGGGAACTGTAGGTGTGTTTCCTGTCCTCCACTCACTGCCGACCTTGGTTCCCCATTGACTTGCATTGGGTTTCGTGTTTCAGTCGGCCTTCGACTTTTCACGATAATCAGCCGATTGCGTTCGACCCGACTTTTGAGAAAGTCGCTCATCTCTAGTAGTAACATGTAGCGTTCAAGTGAAGGAGCATCCCATAAAGGAAGAAGAGTTACTTGTTGATTATTATATTCGTTGGAATGCATGCCATAAAATTTGCATGTTTTCTACCATTGTTTCTACCTTTGTTCCAGCCCGAGGATGCGCTGTGTTTAACGGGGGGGGGGTAGAAATGTGGTGCCCATGAGGGTTCAGTTGCCATAGAGGTACTGCACCTCAGCCAGATGTGTGGTACTCAAGAAGGAAAGGACATACAGAAGAACAGAAAGATCAGCTTCAGTGGAAGAGAGGAGGAAGGGGTCCTAGTGGCACGGGGAGTGAGGAATCCACCCGTGAGGCCCGTATCAATGCCAACCATAGTCGGGTGGAAGGACCAGGTTGCAATAGGGGACCGGCCATAGACTAGTGGAGAAACTAAGGACTCAGCTAGCAAACTGGGGGCCGCAGTATCCGCATGTGCTGCAGCCACATCCAACACATTCGCTGAAAAGGCAGCCGAATGGGATCCAGGGGACCTAGAGCATGTCGCCCGACAAGATCCAGGGTTGCTGACTTGGGACACTGTGTGTGAAAGTGCAGGGCAGGAGAGGAGGCAGCACAGTGAGTCATCCAGGAAAGGAACATCTGAAGGTGGTTCTGACACCGTGTACCCCAAATTACCTGAGAGCTGGCTGGACCACCGACCCGGAGGTCACTGCTTCCAAATTACAACTATGGCCGCAGGCAAATGTTGTTTTTTGTTATTTTATTGCTTATAGGTTCCCTTTAAGGTCACAGTTGAGTTTGGATAGGAGGAGGGTACCAACAGGAGGTTGCTTGCATGGTAGAAACCGGTTTCCAATTCATAGTTATAACATCGGTTTCGGAATAATCTCGTAGGTTGTGTTAATACGGAATAATAAACATAACAATTGTAACAATAGCAGTTTGCAACCTTGCAATATCTACTCTAGCCATTAACAGTAATAACTCCTTCTGCAAGAAAAAGATATATATTTAACATGACCGAGACAATTCCTACATCTCTGTGTCACAGTACAAGGCTGCCGTTGGGTTTTGTTCCTGTTGCTTTTGTGCTATTTGAATAGGAAATTTGAACAAAAGGTTTTTGATTTGTGCTTCTGAATATAATTTTCAAACAGATTGCTGCCAGGCAGGGGCCTCATTTCCCACAAAATTGCACTATTAAATGACCGTAAACACCACTGAAATAAAAGGCAACGAAAGAAGAGGTTTGTATGATTTCTCTTGATCTTCCTGGGTAATTGTAAGCTCTGCAGTGCCATTTCATACTTTTTTTTAATGTAGTTTAATCAGGCTGTGATTCCTTAGATATCTGTTATATCGAAAATCTATTAAAGGAACATTTAAAATGTATTTGTACTACTATCTTCTTGTAGTTTTAAAGTCTAAAATTCCAAGTGATATATTTCGTATTAAAAGCAAACATTATGCTTCGCTGGTCGTCTGCCTTCAATGATTCAAAGGTTATTACTAGTGATGAGCGAGTATACTTATTGCTCGGGTGTCCTCTGAATATTTGGATTTGCTCGGAGATTTATTGTTTGTCAACACAGCTGCATTATTTGTGGCTGCTAGACAGCCTGAATACATGTGTGCAATTTCTAATAAACAGGCAACCCCCACATGTACAGTATTCAGGCGGTCCAGCAGTTGCATCACTAAATCTCCAAGCACGCCAAAATACTCGATCACCCGAGCATGCTTGGGAAAACCCGAGCAACGAGTATACTTGCTCATCACTAGTTATTACACTTTGACACAGGGATGCAATGAAACCAGGGAAAGTCTGGACATTTCCCTTTAATGTTTTTGGAAGACAGGAATTAAAGGGAATCTGTCACCCCATTTTTCGAGTATCAGCTGCCAGCATTCTGTAATGCTGTAGATAAACCCCCTATGTAATCTGAAAGGTAAGAAAAACGAGTTATATTATACTCACTGGGGGGGGGGGTTCAGTCTTGGTCCGATGAGTGTTGCGGTCCGTTGTCTCCCATCTTCTAACAGTGATGTCCTCTTCTTTGCTGCCTGTCGTGGCTCCGGCACACTGCTCTGCCCTGTTGAGGACAGAGCAGAATACTGCAGTGCGCAGGCAACAGGGCAGAGCAGTGCGCCTGCGCAGGAGCCACGACAGGCTGCAAAGAAGAGGACGTCATCATTAGAAGATGGGAGGCGCTGGACCGCGACACCCATCGGACCGGACCAAACGCCAGGGTGAGTATAATATAACTCCTTTTTCTTCTCTTTCAGGTTACATTTGGGGCTTATCTACAGCATTACAGAATTCTGTAGATAAGCCCCTGATGTCGGTGCCGGCAGCTGATACTCAAAAAATGGGGTGACAGATTCCCTTTAATAGGATAGTCTAAGGTCACAGTCAGGCAGCCGTATAAATTTGAGCAAGATCGGAATGCAATGCATGGACTGGCCAGCGGCTATCCCTACCTGAGAATGATACAAAAATGTATAGAGTAGGAAGGCACCGCCAAATAAAAATTTTTAAACTTTATTTCATATCAAAAGGGGGGAATAAAATTTCCACATGTTGGCAGTAAAACATTCTGAGCGTGACAGCTGCATACGAATACATGGAGCTGTCCCACTTGGATCAGGAGCGCCGCTGGCCAGTCGGTGCACTGACTTCCGATCTCGCTCCGATTTATATATGTCTCTACCCTTCTGCTCTCTGGATTTTATTCTTACTTAATCTGTAGTAAACAGGTCTGTTATAAGGGATAGGCACACTTCCATGACAGATTTTAAGAACACATGGATGTGACGTAGCACTGATGGGGAGATGACTACTACATTAATGGGAAGAATTTGACACCTGGTTTTGTCACCAATTTCTCATAAAATTCATGTGTTACAGGCAGAAAATGATCCTTAGAAGACTAGTAAACCTGCTGCCAGGTAGTCAAGCATATTTATAAGCTCTATATATAACTCCGCCCCCCACAACTGATTGGCAGCTTTCTGTGTTGACTATACATTGGCAGAAAACTTCCAAGCAGTGGTGTGAGCAGGGCTACAAACAGCTTAGCATTCAGAGAACTGCTAGATTTGCAGCAGATAGAAAAGGGATCTTATCAGGATGACCGCAGCCCAATAAGTGATACATCACTGGAATCTGGGTTTCTTCTCCTACATCAAGCTCCTCTCAGATGGTACAGCAAAGACTTGATGACAGATTCCCTTTAACACAACACACTAAGGTTTGGGGGTCATTTTTGAGGAAGGTGACACCGCACTTCATACCTACTTCTACCTTTTACACATGGGGTTGTTCTATAACTGTTTTTTCCCCATTATATCTCCTCCCTATTCTGTATACATTTGGAAACATACAAGATAGAAGTACTTCCCAGACACGTTAATAGCCACCATAATTGATCTGTAGTACGATCATGTTGAGTATAGTATTTAGACTAAGTAACTTACCGTATATACGTTTGTTTTTCACTTTAAAAGAACAAAAACAAAACCTAGATGAGGGAAGCGCCAATAATTATTGTAACGAGAGAATCGTGAGAATTATACAAACAAACAAGCGAAACAAAATACTATCACTCAATTAAAATGAACAGACATCTCCAGCTGTTTCTTTGCAGCGCCTGCCAATGAATAAGTCATAGCATGTGCTTATGCTGATAAATTGTTTAAATTGCTCAAATCTATGTTTGCTGTAAGCTAAGCCTCTGAAATGTATTCTTCCTCATACACAGGAGAAAGCCATTATAATATGACAGAGAAGAATAGCATAACATTACTGTCTTCCACTTTTGCAACATTTAATCAGTTATTGCTTTATTTTCCTGAAGGCAACATGAAACAATATATTCTAATCAGCGCTAGAAATGCACAGTCTGACGGAACCAGCAAATTTATACATTATGCTGATATAGTGACTTTTAGTGGTGCCTAGAGTCTGATGGGCCTCGATGCAACATTTGGACCCAGGGCCCCACCTGCATGCTAGTGATATGTATGGACCCTTGTAGCATTCTAGATCATATAAAGGCATACATGTCCACCCCCCATGTAAAAATGTTCTCCGTCTAATTTTCTTGTAATAAACGCCTACATCTCCTCCATCCTGGGTCCTTTCCTGGCATAATGTCCCCATCCTGATGCATTTTCCCCCATCCTAGGCCCCTTCCATCCTACTCCAGAAAATTTTTAAAAAGAAACAAGCCATTATACTCACCTTCCTCCGCTCCCACACCACGCGACATCCTCTTCTATAGCTGACACAAAAGCCGGCAGCCTTCTTCAGTGTGCCACCAGGGACACAGCATTACGTCACTGCCATGCGTCACTGGCAATCCAATGTCAGCAGTCGTCCTCTGGCTTTCCAGCAGCATGTATTGCAGAACTGGCGGGTCTCTGCGCAGCAATATATTTGATGTGAATGTGCGTTCGAGGAGGCACATTCAAGCGAAATTGGAGTCTGCAGGCCCCCTCCCAATAGGTTCCTGTCCTGGTGAAATTTGGGAAGCTGTTTCAGTATGACAAAAATTAATGTAATCCTGTAATTATCACTCTGTCAGATAGGAATTTGCTATAGAGGCAATATATAGAGGCTATATAATATAAGCTTGTACAACCGACACAGAAATGAATTGATGGGTGAGCCCGAAGGGAACCCCTTAAACATAATAAGTAAATAAGTAGACATATGCTTAAAAGAGATATGATAAATATATTTGTGCAATATTATGCATGCTCAATACATAACCTGATTTGAATTGAAGTGCCAAAAAGATATTTCCTAAAAGGAAAGTCACCCAACGAGCGTTTCGCAAATGCTTCATCTCCTGTTTCAACCCCTGATGAAGAATTTGTGAAACGCACATCAGTTGATTAGTGTATGAGCCTTATACTCCTTTATTGATACTATTTCTCTTACCGCTTGCACCTTATGTCACTTGCCTTACAGGAAACGCATCTTTTTGGCACTTCAATACAATTCAGCTTATGCAACATGTATGTTTGACACTGCACATATTCAGTACACTGTGAAAATCACAGCAAGTGGCACATCATTAGAATTGGGGTCAATTTTACTTTATGCTAATCTTGGAAGGGGCAGCAAACACCCAATGACAGACTTATGTTTAAAGAAAATGTATCATCCTCTTTTTATTTTCTTTTTTAACACATAAATTGAAATTTGCAAAATTATAAATTTTTACTTCATATTGAATGTACTGTCCTCACTAAATGAAGAAGAATTCATGTAGTTTATACATGCAGCTAAACCACTATACCGGGGTCCAATAAGGAGACTGTAGGTTAAATCTGTGCTTTATTGAACATGATGGTATATTTCCACGGTGAAACTACAAACAAAAACATATATGCATACAATCAATTCTGGGTTCATCAGGGATTCATATATACATAATATATCATCTGCGCTTATAGCTAACCAGGAGAGAACTAACTAAGCAGGCTAGTATGAGACAGGAATTGGATACAGGAAACATAAATACATACCAGCGATGCTGTCACAAGGGGAGAAGAGAAATGAGATGCTTCCTGAATGCAGGCAGAAGGAAAATGGTGGACTGGAGGGAAAATGGGGGCTGAACTAACCATAATCCTTTGCAAAAGGCTACCAGGATGCATTGCAACCTTACCAGAATGCACTGCAAACGGAGGGAAATAGCAAAGTGAAAGTAAAACCCACAATAACACTGCGGTTATGACTCTGGTCACTAGATGGATCCAGAAAACACTGTAAACATTAACAAGCAGATAATCAGGGATTATGAATTAAATGCCGGAGACAGAACATTGAACAAGTTATATTTTTATTCCTAAAAACAAAAATTGACTAGAATAACTCCAGTAGTAACACTGATTCTGCTAAGAATTACACTGCCATTATTATAATTCCTTATAAAAGTTACTTTTTGTTTTCTAAATGTAGATGTCAGAAATCATATTATTCAGAATAGCAAAACTACAGGTCATCTTACCAGCCAGTGGGTTAATGCACAATCCAAACTAGTGTGAATAATTGGAAAAAATATTAATTACTGCAAGCGCATTAAGCAGAGTACTCAATTATACCTCCCATGGGCACGAATCTGTAGTGCTAGTCAGAATGTTGCACGAGTTTCCCATCTGTAGACCACTCAGGCAGAAATTAAAGTTGAGCTAGCATATACATAATAATGTTGTTTTACTTTCTGCTGAGTTCATAATAGATTTATATACATGACTGATGGGTAAAATAAACATTACATACAAGAAAATAAATTACGGAATTGCTGTTTTGTTTTTTTGCTACCTTTTCACTGCATTTGGATTTCTTTTTCTCCAGTTTCCAGTATAATTCATGGTAAAATGAAAACTCATCCCCCAAAATCAAGTTGGCTATGCTGTTTGGGAAAAATAAAAACCTTAAGGCCTATAGAAAAAATGAAAGGGCAAAAACTGAAAACTGGGCAGTGCGGGCAAATAGTTTTATAATGCTGAGTAAACATCTTTAATGGTTAGAATTGCAAAGTGCCTGTATAAACAAGCAATTTTGCATTTTCACTATTATAAGAGATCTTCTTTGTTCACAAGAAAGGAGATCTTTTTAATCCTATTGTGTACTGATTGATGCCAAGTTTGCAGACAACCTCTGCAGCTTAATATATCATATGTTAATCCAATTTATTAAAAAAAATAGACAAATGTGTATATATACACAATAAATGTTATCGAGACACACCACTGCACAAAGGAAATAATATTGTAGAAATTAATATTAAAGACAAGGAACAATGAAAGTGTGGGGAGGTTGAACTGATGGACAGGTGTTGTGAGTTCATTTTCCCCTTTACAACTGAGGCCCGATGAACTCCCTCTTCTAGTAAAGAAAGATAGTGAGCCTGATTATCAGGCATCTGGGTCTAATGATGATGATTGGCCGAGTGGAGTTTCTGACTGGATATAAGGCTGTCCACGCCCTCCTGCTCTGCGGGTGATTTCTCTGTGGGATCCTTGGATACCAGTCTGAATTCCTGCTCTCCAAAAGCTAAGTTTTCTGCTCTTCCGTTTGCATTTGTACGTTGTCTTTGTTTTGCTGGATTTCTGTCATTCCCTGTCTTCAGAAAATACCTGAGTGCTGATATACACTCACTGGCCACTTTATTAGGTACACCATGCTAGTAAGGGGTTGGACCCCCTTTTGCCTTCAGAACTGCCTCAATTCTTCGTGGCAGAGATTCAACAAGGTGCTGGAAGCATTCCTCAGAGATTTTGGACCATATTGACATGATGGCATCACACAGTTGGCGCAGATTTGTCGGCTGCACATCCCTGATGCGAATCTCCCGTTCCACCACATCCCAAAGCTGCTCTATTGGATTGAGATCTGGTGACTGAGGAGGCCATTTGAGTACAGTGAACTCATTGTCATGTTCAAGAAACCAATCTGAGATGATTCGAGCTTTATGACATGGCGCATTATCCTGCTGAAAGTAGCCATCAGATGTTGGGTACATTGTGGTCATAAAGGGATGGACATGGTCAGCAACAATACTCAGGTAGGCTGTGGCGTTGCAACGATGCTCAATTGGTACCAAGGGGCCCAAAGAGTGCCAAGAAAAAATTCCCCACACCATGACACCACCACCACCAGCCTGAACCGTTGATACAAGGCAGGATGGATCCATGCTTTCATGTTGTTTACGCCAAATTCTGACCCTACCATCCGAATGTCGCAGCAGAAATCGAGACTCATCAGACCAGGCAACGTTTTTCCAATCTTCTACTGTCCAATTTCGATGAGCTTGTGCAAATTGTAGCCTCAGTTTCCTGTTCTTAGCTGAGAGGAGTGGTACCCAGTGTGGTCTTCTGCTGCTGTAGCCCATCTGCCTCAAAGTTCGACGCACTGTGCGTTCAGAGATGCTCTTCTGCCTACCTTGGTTGTAACGGGTGGCAATTTGAGTCACTGTTGCCTTTCTATCAGCTCGAACCAGTATGCCCATTCTCCTCTGACCTCTGGCATCAACAAGGCATTTCCGGCCACAGAACTGCCGCTCACTGGATTTTTTTTCTTTTTCGGACCATTCTCTGTAAACCCTAGAGATGGTTGTGCGTGAAAATCCCAGTAGATCAGCAGTTTCTGAAATACTCAGACCAGCCCTTCTGGCACCAACAATCATGCCACGTTCAAAGGCACTCAAATCACCTTTCTTCCCCATACTGATGCTCGGTTTGAACTGCAGGAGATTGTCTTGACCATGTCTACATGCCTAAATGCACTGAGTTGCCGCCATGTGATTGGCTGATTAGAAATTAAGTCTTAACACACAGTTGGACAGGTGTACCTAATAAAGTGGCCAGTGAGTGTAGTTTTAGAAGCCTAGCTGCTTCAGGGCCTTTTTCCATATCAGCCTGTTGGCTATTGTCTTTTTAGGGTTTTTTTGCAGATTGCAGACAGCAGCTGTCCTATCCTGTCCTATTTTAGTGAGTTTGGGCCCCATCGTTTGCTCAGCCTATCTTTCTATCTGTGTGAGTGTTTTTCATCTTGCTTCACCGTCATTATATGTTGGGGGCTGCCTTTTACTTTGGGGTCTGCTCTGGGGCAGTTTAGATTTCCTTTTTCTGTCTTTAGGCTATTTAGTTTCTCCGGCTGTGATCGAGGGGTCTAGGGCACCGTAGGAACCCCCCACGGCTACTGCTAGTTGTGTTGTTAGGTTCAGGGGTCTGCAATCTGATAGTTGCCAATTTCTCCGGTTTTCTGGACTTAGCTGCTATTTTTGTGTCTGCCTCCTACGGTGACTCATTCATAACAGAATCACCCGCCGAACCGCAGATCCTAGGGTACTCAATAGCAGGAAAGAATTGTAAAAAAAAAAAAAAAAAAAAAAAAAAAAAGGTGGTAAAATGAGAGATATAGAGGAAAAAATATACCTCTATATCTCTGAGGCCGTAGGGGGATTTTTTTTTCTCTCAATGGAGATAAAGCAATTGTCTGATCGTGTGGAGCAGCTCGCTGTGGAAGTGCGGGGAATTTCCGCCTACCTTGCTCATTCACATACTGCTGAACCAAAGATTCCCACACCTGATGTATTTTTTGGGGATCGGTCTAAATTTTTGAATTTCAAAAATAATTGTAAATTATTTTTTGCCTTGAAGCCTAACTCGTCAGGGAGCTCCGCGCAGCAGGTTAAAATTGTCATCTCTCTGCTGCGTGGCGATCCCCAGGATTGGGCGTTTTCTTTGAAACCTGATGATCCTATTCTGACTAATGTGAACGCATTTTTTCAAGCCTTGGGGTTGTTGTATGATGAACCTAATGCCATTGATCAAGCTGAAAAGACCCTGCTGGCATTGAACCAGGGTCAAGATTCTGCAGAATCGTTCTGTCAAAAATTCCGAAAGTGGGCGGTACTTACAACCTGGAATGATAATGCCTTGGCTGCTCTCTTTCGGAAGGGTTTGTCAGAAGCCGTAAAAGATACTATGGTGGGATTTCCTGTTCCCTCTGGTCTTGACGATTCTATGTCATTAGCCATTCAGATTGATCAGCGTTTGCGCGAATGCAAAACTGCACGAGTATTGTTGCCACTTGTTGAACAAATGTCTGAACCTATGCAATGTGATAGAGTTTTGTCCAGAGAGCAGCGTCAGGAGTTCAGAAGGCGTAATAAGTTGTGTTTTTTCTGTGGAGATGCCTCGCATGTTATTTCTGTCTGTCCTAAATGAGAGAAACACTTTGCACACACGTTTTCTGTTGGTGGTGTTCAACCTAAGTTTCTTCTGGCTGTTATTCTGATCTGCTCCCTGTCCACGTTTTCCACCAAGGCTTTTGTGGATTCGGGAGCAGCTCTAAACCTAATGGACTTGGATTTTGCTAAACATTGTGGATTTCCGATGACACCTCTGCAGACACTCATTCCTTTGAGGGGGATTGATGCTACTCCTTTGGCAAAAAATAAACCTCAGTTTTGGACCCAGGTGGTAATGTGGGTCGCCCCAGACCATCAAGAAAATTGCAGATTTTTGGTGTTGCATAATCTGCATGATACCATTGTTCTGGGGTTTCCCTGGTTGCAAATTCATAATCCAGTTTTGGATTGGAAATCTGTGTCTGTGGTGAGTTGGAGTTGTCGGTGTGCCTTTAGTGAGGCTCCGGTGTTTTCCACCTCTCCTCAGTCGCATGATGTTCCTGATTATTTGGCGGACTTTTATGATGTAATTAGTGAGAATGAGTCTGCGTCTCTGCCGCCTCATAGAAGTTATGACTGTGCAATTGAACTGAGCCCGGGGTGTAAATTCCCCAAGGGTCGGCTCTTCAATTTATCTGTACCCGAGCATGAGGCTATGCGATCCTATATTAAGGAGGCGTTGGAGAAGGGTCATATTAGACCATCCTCGTCACCCTTAGGTGCCGGGTTTTTTTTTGTAGCCAAAAAAGATGGATCATTAAGACCTTGTATTGATTATCGTGCCCTCAACAAAATTACTGTTAAATATCAGTATCCGTTACCCCTGATTTCGGATCTATTCTCTAGAGTTAAAGGTGCTTGTTGGTTTACCAAGCTTGACCTCAGGGGGGCGTATAATCTTATTCGCATTAAGCATGGGCATGAATGGAAGACGGCGTTTAATACTCCGGAGGGACATTTTGAGTACCTGGTGATGCCTTTTGGGCTCACTAATGCCCCTTCTGTCTTCCAGTGCTTCATGAATGATATTTTCCGAGATTTTGTCGATAAATTTTTGATTATCTATCTGGATGATATTTTGATCTTCTCCAAGGATTGGGATTCTCATGTGGAACATATTCGGACTGTGTTCCGGATCTTGAGGGAAAATTCCCTGTATGTCAAAGGATCTAAATGCCTTTTTGGAGTACAGAGGATTTCTTTTTTGGGATTTATTTTGTCTCCGTCAACTATTGAAATGGACCCGGCCAAGGTACAGGCCATTCACGATTGGGTTCAGCCCACTTCTTTGAAGGCCCTTCAGAAGTCTTTGGGTTTTGCTAACTTTTATCGGAAATTTATAGCAAAATTTTCTAGTATTGCCAAGCCATTGACTGATTTGACTAAGAAGGGTGCTGATGTGTTAAATTGGTCTCCAGAGGCTGTTTCTTCCTTTCAGGAGCTGAAGCGAAGATTCACCTCCGCCCCGGTTTTGCGTCAACCTGATGTCTCACTTCCGTTCCAGGTAGAGGTGGATGCTTCTGAGATTGGTGCAGGAGCTGTTTTGTCCCAAAAGGATCCTGTAACATCTAAAATGAATCCCTGTGCTTTCTTTTCCCGAAAGTTCTCTCCATCTGAACGTAACTATGATGTGGGGAATCGGGAACTGTTGGCCATGAAATGGGCATTTGAGGAGTGGAGACATTGGTTGGAGGGAGCTAAGCATCAAGTCGTGGTCCTCACTGACCACAAGAATTTGATTTACCTAGAGTCGGCTAAACGCTTGAACCATAGACAGGCTAGGTGGGCCTTGTTTTTTACACGTTTTGATTTTGTGGTTTCTTTTCTTCCTGGAACTAAGAATGTCAAGGCAGACGCCCTCTCTAGGAGCTTCTTTGCTGATTCTCCTGTGGTGACCAAACCTGCTACCATCTTAGGCGAAGGGGTAGTTCTTTCTGCCATCTCGCCCGATTTGAGACGTGCTCTGGAAGAGTTCCAGGAGGACAAACCTGAGCGTTGTCCCAGTGGGAAGTTGTTTGTTCCTGACCAGTGGAAGTGGAGAGTGATGTCTGAAGTTCATTGCTCTGCTTTGGCTGGTCATCCAGATATTTTTGGTACTAGAGATTTGGTGAGTCGGTCTTTTTGGTGGCCCTCCTTGTCTCGTGATGTCAGGAATTTTGTGCAGTCCTGTGGGACTTGCTCCCGGTCTAAATCGTGTTCTCGCTCTAGTGGGTTGTTGATGCCTTTGCCTGTCCCCAAGAGGCCATGGACCCATATTTCAATGGATTTTATCTCTGATATGCCTGTCTCTCAGAGAATGACTGTTATTTGGGTGATTTGTGATAGATTCTCTAAGATGGTCCATCTTGTACCACTCCCTAAGTTGCCGTCTTCCTCTGAGTTGGTACCCCTGTTTTTGCAACAGGTGGTTCGCTTGCACGGGATTCCTGAGAACATTGTATCTGACAGAGGAGTTCAGTTTGTGTCTAGATTTTGGAGAACTTTCTGTTCCAAGCTGGGAATTCAGTTGTCCTTCTCCTCTGCTTTTCACCCTCAGACCAATGGGCAGACAGAGAGAACAAACCAGACCTTGGAGTCATATTTGAGATGTTTTATTTCCGCTGATCAGGATGATTGGGTTTCATTTTTGCCCTTGGCCGAATTTGCTTTAAATAATAGAGCTAGTTCTGCCACTTTGATGTCACCATTTTTTTTGTAACTGGGTTTCATCCTCGATTTTCTTCAGGGCAGGTGGAGCCCTCTGCCTGCCCAGGTGTTGACACTGTGGTGGAGAGAATGCACCAGATCTGGGACCAAGTGGTGGATAAGTTATCTCTCTCCCAGGAAAAGGCCCAGCGGTTTTCCAACCAACATAGGACCATTGGTCCCCAGTTTAAGGTTGGTGATATGGTGTGGTTATCATCAAAAAATATTGCTATGAAGGTGGCTTCTCCTAAGTTTAAGCCTAGATTTATTGGACCTTACAAGATTTTGGAGATTATTAATCCGGTCTCTTTTCGTTTTGCTCTTCCTGTCACATTTAAAATCCATAATGTGTTTCATAAGTCTTTGTTGAAGAGGTTTGTTGAACCTGTTGTTCCTGGGGTGGCACCTCCAGACCCTGTATTGGTTGAAGGTAACATGGAATATGAGGTAGAGAAAGTACTGGATTCCCGTCTGGCTAGACGGAGACTCCAGTATTTGGTTAAGTGGAAGGGTTATGGTCAGGAGGATAACTCCTGGGTCTCTGCCTCTGATATTCATGCCAAAAGATTGGTGCGTGCCTTTCATCGGGCTCACCCTGATCGCCCTGGTGGCGTGGTTGAGGGTTCGGTGACCCCTCCTCAAGGGGGAGGTACTGTTGTGAGTTCATTTTCCCCTTTACCACTGAGGCCCGATGAACTCCCTCTTCTAGTAAAGAAAGATAGTAAGCCTGATTATCAGGCATCTGGGTCTAATGATGATGATTGGCTGAGTGGAGTTTCTGACTGGATATAAGGCTGTCCACGCCCTCCTGCTCTGCGGGTGATTTCTCTGTGGGATCCTTGGATACCAGTCTGAATTCCTGCTCTCCAAAAGCTAAGTTTTCTGCTCTTCCGTTTGCATTTGTACGTTGTCTTTGTTTTGCTGGATTTCTGTCATTCCCTGCTGGGGTGAGCTGAATTCCTTTAGCTCTGTCTTCAGAAAATACCTGAGTGCTGATATAGTTTTTGAAGCCTAGCTGCTTCAGGGCCTTTTTCCATATCAGCCTGTTGGCTATTGTCTTTTTAGGGTTTTTTGCAGATTGCAGACAGCAGCTGTCCTATCCTGTCCTATTTTAGTGAGTTTGGGCCCCATCGTTTGCTCAGCCCATCTTTCTATCTGTGTGAGTGTTTTTCATCTTGCTTCACCGTCATTATATGTTGGGGGCTGCCTTTTACTTTGGGGTCTGCTCTGGGGCAGTTTAGATTTCCTTTTTCTGTCTTTAGGCTATTTAGTTTCTCCGGCTGTGATCGAGGGGTCTAGGGCACCGTAGGAACCCCCCACGGCTACTGCTAGTTGTGTTGTTAGGTTCAGGGGTCTGCAATCTGATAGTTGCCAACTTCTCCGGTTTTCTGGACTTAGCTGCTATTTTTGTGTCTGCCTCCTACGGTGACTCATTCATAACAGACAGGTCTGCCTGTGGAGAGAGGCAGAGGCATAGCGCAGTGTAGGCTGAGATACAGAGAAAGGGGTGTCATGTTGTAGTTTGACCATTAGAGGGCAGTGGGGAGTGTAGGAGAGAGTGATTGTGTAACTGCCATGGGTTAAAGTAACTGCCATTGGTCAAGGTAACTGTCAGGTGATAGTGGGCGGAGCTACCAGGACTGGGAGTATAAAGGCTGAGGGAAGGTTCTGGAAGGTCCAGTCAGCCAGGGGAGCTCACTAGGAAGGAGGTTCTGCTGAAGAGGGAAAGACGATAGAAAGCCTCCAGAGAGAAATTGACAGTGGAGACGGTCACGGGGGGTGGCCCAGAGGACAGTAGCCGCAGATGGAGATGGTCTGGGGGTACCAAGTGGACGGTGTACTTTGAATGGTGAAGTGCTGTGGTGGATGTGACTAGGGCAGCCACAGTGAGAAGAGCCACAAAGGATGCCACGACAGTGAGACTAAGAAGTGAAGGTACTCAGGTCTGTGAGCAATAGGACTGTGAAATTCATGTGAAGAATCGCATCGGTCGTCAGAGAGGCGGCCAATAAAAACGGACCTGTTGAATATAACCCCTGTCTCAGTCTCGTGTCTGTCGGCGGCAAGAAGTGGGTCACCCCCCTTTCCTGTTGGATCAGCACTCAGATACACTAAATTGTGAACGTATGATTACAATACAAAGGGTAGCTACCAGATAGCAAAAAACTATGAAGGTGTAATGACAACAAGTATGTACAGTATATATGTGTATTGTAGTGTAGCGGGGTTGGTGCAGTGAGACAGACAGGCAGTGACCCAGGAAAATTCAAAACAAAGTCTCTTTTTTAATAGTCAACATAGTCACAAAACAGAAAGTAAATAGAATCTTCCGGTTCACAGCCGGGAAACAAGATAGTCCGGGACCGGTTACCATGGGCAACTGCATCACTGAGCACAGTGAGGGGTGCCAGGCCTTTTGGCTCCGTGCTGCTCTGCAGGTTTGAAAAACAAGACTGGCACATCCAACCCTTTGATGCAGGGTTTTTTTTACAAGGAACCTGTGACCATAGGTCACATAGAAAATCAGTCTGGGAAGGAAACGGACCACCCCACTACCATCCTGTAGTCAATTTCAAAAAGATAAACTCAGTAGTGAAAAAATAAAGTTATAATATAGACGTACTCGACAAATGATACTGTCACCACAAAAGCCTCCACCTCAGACCTCAGGGTTAGTGTTGAGCGATACCATCTGATATTGAGAAATATCGGATCGGATTGGATCGGCCCGATACCCAAAAATTTTTCGGTATCGCCAGTTCCGATACCAGAAGTCCCATTCATGTAAATGGGACAGAAATATCGGAATTAAAAAAAACCCTTTCTTTACTTGCACATCCAGTTCGGGAGGGGGGAAGAGTGTGGGCGGTGCGTGGGCGGACACTGTGCGTGTCAGTGCGGGCCTGCCGGGGGTCTGTACGGGCCTGGGGGCTTGTGCCGGCTGCCGGGGGTCTATACGGGCCTGCCGGGGGCTTGTGCCGACTGCCGGGGGTCTGTACGGGCCTGCCGGGGGCTTGTGCCGGCTGCTGGGGGTCTGTGCGGGCCTGCTGGGGGCCTTGTGTGTGTGCAGGCATCGTCCGATGGGACTTCAAGTCCCATCGGGTGATGCCTGCTGCAATGACAGTGATTGACACATTGGCCAATGATGGGACAGTAGTTGTCCCATCATCCGGCTAATGTGTTGAATGTAAAAAAAACAAAAACATACATACTATATACATACATACTACATATACACTACATTCATACAACATACATACATACTACATATATACTACATTCAGACAACATACATACATACTACATATTTCATATATACTACATTCATGCAACATTATACATAATACATACTACATACATACTTCATATATACTACATTCATACAACATACATACATACATACTACATATATACTACATTCATACTACATATAAACTACATTCATTTAACATACATACTTACATACTACATACAGTACATATATACTACATTCATACAACATACATACATACTACATACATATATACTACATTCATACAACATACAGACATACATACTGCATACTTACTCCATACATGCAACATGCTACAGACATACAACAGACATACAACATACATACTACATACAATACATTCATAGATTCATACAATACATACATATAGACATACAGTACATATAACATAGAGTACATACTCACGAATACTTGTCACTTTGATCCCCGAAGCCAGTGTCATCTGTGGAAAAATATGAAATATGACCAGGGAATATTTTTTTGCAGTGGCGGAGGAATACAGTGCGGGAGGATACCTACCTCCCGTCATTGGATTCCTGGAGCCCCGTAGAGAGCGGTCACATCAGCTGATGCTACTGTTCTGCACAGGAGATAGGCGTGGGACACGTGTGGATTTCTGCGGATCAGGGAGTATATTGTTTGTTTGTTATTTTCATATTTTTCCACAGATGACACTGGCTTTGGGGATCAAAGTGACAAGTGATGGTGAGTATGTACTCTATGTTATATTTACTGTATGTCTATATGTATGTATTGTATGAATGTATTGTATGTAGTATGTATGTATTGTATGAATGTATTGTATGTAGTATGTATGTAGTATGCATGTTGTATGTATGTAGCATGTTGTATGTATGTAGTATGTATGAATGTAGTATATATGTAGTATGTATGTAGTATGTATGAATGTATGTATGTTGTATGAATGTTGTATGTATGTAGTATGTATGCATGTTGTATGAATGTAGTATATATGTAGTATGTACGTAGTATGTATGTATGTTGTATGAATGTAGTATATATGTAGTATGTATGTTGTATGAATGTAGTATGTATGTAGTATGTAGTATGAATGTAGTATGTATGTAGTATGTATGAATGTTGTATGTATGTAGTATGTATGTATGTATGTTGCATGAATGTAGTATATATGTAGTATGTATGTAGTATGTATGTTGTATGAATGTAGTATGTATGTAGTATGTAGTATGTATGTATGTTGTATGAATGTAGTTTGTATGTAGTATGTATGAATGTAGTATAAATGCAGTATGTATGTAGTATGTATGTATGTTGTATGAATGTTGTATATATGTAGTATGTATGTATGTAGTATGTATGTAGCATGTGTGTATATATATATATATATATATATATATATATATATATATATATATATTTTTTTTTTTTTTTACATTCAACACATTAGCCGGATGATGGGACTACTACTGTCCCATCATTGGCTAATGTGTCAATCACTGTCATTGTAGCAGGCATCGCCCGATGGGACTTGTAGTCCCATCGGACGATGCCTGCACACACACAAGACCCCCAACAGGCCCGCACAGACCCCCGGCAGCCGACACAGGCCCCCGGCAGGCCCGTACAGACACCCGGCAGCCGGCACAAGCCCCAGGCAGGCCCGTACAGACCCCCGGCAGCCAGTACAAGCCCCCGGCAGGCCCGTACAGGCAGCCGGCACAAGCCCCCGGCAGGCCCGTACAGACCCCCGGCAGCTGGCACAAACCCCGGCAGGCCCTTACAGACCCCCGGCAGCCGGCACAGGCCCCCCGGCAGGCCTGTACAGACCCCCGGCTGTCGGCACAGACCGCGCATCATGATGACATAATTTTAGCAGCCAATCACAGCCACAATAGTGGCTCTTTGCATTATGGGGACTTCCGATTCCGGTATCCGATATTGAAAAAATATCGGTACTCGGTATCGGATTTCCGATACAATGAATATCGGCCGATACCCGATATTTGCAGTAAGTATCGGAATGCTCAACACTACTCAGGGTGCATTTTGACTCTACTTCATCTGGGGATACATATCTGTTATTACTCCTTAGTAGTATTCTGCCATATGTGTGGCAACGTTTTGTATTGTAGTCTCTTCACTATTTTGTGTCTCTCATTGGCCTCCTTTTGCTTTCATTGCTTCTTGTTTTTACTATTAACTATTGGTTTTTTTTATTGTGTATGTCAATAAAATATTTGTGTGTGTATATATATTTTGTCTGATTTCTTTTTATTAAATTGGATTAACAGATATATTAGGATTTTTCTGTGTGCTCTTATCTACATTGGAATTACTTTTTGGATTATAGAATTCATCCACCTTTACAGCCTGGGAACAATGGCCAGTCTCCAAGGCAAGAAGTGCAGCACTTGTAAGCCTTTGCTATAGGGACTGCTGTAACTGGACCAGGGACACTGACAGCTTGGGGCCCCTGTGCAAGAAATGTGCCTGTGCCCCCTTCCTTTTATGGCGACAAAGCTATATATATATATATATATATATATATAGCTACACATACATACATGTATATATATTACAGTACATAGTCTCCTTTATTATGTATACTGCTGTCGCTTATACAGTGCCCTCTCTTGTTATGTACAGTACTGTCCCTTCCATATTGGATTATATAGAGCCCTGTTTTTTTTATTACATACCGTCTGTTTTGTTAGCTGTATAATGCAGTGATGGCTGATGGAGCATAGGAAAGCTTCCTTTCTAATGGAGGAGCTGATGGACTGGTAGTCTAGTCACTGGCTCCTCCATCAACAGTCATTTTATATCTAAAGAGAGAGGGGGCTATGTGATAAAAGAGGGCGCTGCGAATAACATAATTAACAAGAATACACTATGTGAGAGAAAGCACTGTACATATCAGCAGAGGAAGCTATATAATAAGGTACGGCATCATATATAACTAGAGAGGATGGTACATAATAAGGGACGGTGTTATAATAAAAAAAGGAACTATGTAACTGAGGATGGTGTTATACAAAATTAGTACGTACACTATATACTAAGGGACTGCATTAGACAAAATAAGTGAGTGCACTATATACTAAGGCACTGTGTTATACATAATAAGTACATACACTATATACTAAGGGACAGTGTTAGACATAATAAGTGATAATAATGTCTTCCTCCACCTCCCCCTGTTCCTAAGTCCATTATAAGACCCCCTTCCTCCCATCCCAATCCCCCACACCCCTCATTGTCCTCCTCCCCCCGGATCCCATTATTGTCCTCTCCCCCACCCCATCATTGCCTCTTCAACACCTCCATCATTGTCTTCTCCCCCACCATTATCATTGCTTTCTCCCCTGCCACCCCATCATTGTCCATTCCACCACCTTCATCATTTGCTCCTCCCCCACCACCCCCATCATTGTCTCTTCCCCACCACTCCCATCATTGCCCATTCCACCACCTCCATCATTTCCTCCTCCACCACCACCCCATCATCATTGCCCTCTCCATCACCCCCATCATTGCCCTTTCCACCACCTCCATCATTGCCTTCTCCTCCACCACCCACATCATTGCCTCCTTCCCCACAACTCACATCATTGGCTTTTCCACTACCACCATCATTCCCTTCTCCCCATCTCCATCATTGCCCTCTCCCCCACCCCCATCATTTCTCTTTCACCACCTCCATCATTTCCTCCTTCCTCACATCCCAATCCTTACCCATTCCACCACTTCCATTATTTCATCTTCCACCACCATCCTCATCATTACCTTCTCTTCATAACCCCTATCATTGCCTTCTCCCCATCTCCCCAATCATTGCCTTCTCCCCATCTTCCCAATCATTGCCTTCTCCTCACCACCCCCATCATTGCCTTCTCCCCATCATTGCCTTCTCCTCACCACCCCATCATTGCCTTCTCCATCAACCCCATCATTGCCTTCTCCATCACCCTCATCATTGCCTTCTCCACATCACCCCCATCATTGCCTTCTCCATCACCCCATCATTGCCTTCTCCCCAGCATTGCCTTCTCTTCATCACCCCCAGCATTGCCTTCTCCCCATCATCCCATCATTGCCTTATTCCCATCACTCCCATCATTGCCATCTTCCCATCACCCCCATCATTGCCTTCTCAACCACCCCCATCATTGGCTTCTTCCCCACACCCCCCTCCTTGCCTTCTCCCCATCACCCCCATCATTGCCTTCTCCTCCACCTACTCACACACACAGACACACACACACAGCACCTTTCACCTTTCTGCACATTCCTTCGCAGCGCTATGCATGCACGCACACACACACCACCACTCATCTCTACACACACACAACACACGTACATAAAAAAACACACACACAGCACCTCTCACTTGTCCATATGCTCTCCTGCAGCCGCAGTATCAGCCTCTGGCTGCTGACTCTCTCTGGCACGGCCAGCCACTGAATGATGACGTCATTCAGCGGCATCATCCAGCGGCGCTGCTGTCTGTGTCAGAGACAGGAAGTGCGGGCGCCGGACAGGAAGCTGGACGGATCCCTGCAGCTCTGCTCCACAGCTATTTTCTCTTGCAGGTAGCGGAGCTGATGGGATCTCTCCCTGCCCACTGCACATGAGGGCAATTTGGCCAGGGGCCCCCCGGAGCCTCGGGCCCAGAGAAACAGGCCAGATTGCCCTCATTATTAGCCACCCTGCAGGGCCCCCCTGGAGCCTCTGGGCCCCGATGCAGCCGCCCATGAACTGGATTGTTTCAATGACACACTGCTCCTCAGAAGCTCTAGAGATAAAGCTGACTTAGCTGCCATCATGGGAGGGCACACAGGTTAGGCCAGTGACACGACTGTCACTTGTCCAAACTGTCAATCGTCAGATGTTAAAACATAAGAGTGTTGTCTCAACACAGCTCTTCTTGAGCGCACTGCTCTCTTGCCTCTCAACTTCTTGCTTATCGGTGATGGTGGTCTCCCGAAACACTGTGTTAAGAGGGCCCTTTTAACTTTTGATCCTATTCCCATTGCACCATTCCATTTGGGGAGAGCAGTGTAAAGTATGTGAAGAACAGTTTCCAGCATATTCATTATTCATGAAAAAGTTATATACCGGTAGTTCATTTTTTTTTCTTTTTTTCATTTCTAAAGGTATGACTTGGCATTGACATTAGTGGGTGACTCGTGCTCAGCCAGAGCAGTGAGGATGTTCCAAATACAACAAATTTTTGTTTGCAGACACGTTTTTGGAGAACTTGACGTATCTGCCTTTTCTCTGACAAGTATAAAATTTATTTAATTTTGTCAGTCATTTCTAATAAGTCCGTATTACAGAGGAAGAGGTGGGAAATGTTACAGTGATCAAGACTTCATGATATCCATTTTAACTACTTGCTTTGCCTGTCTTCAATCACGTGATTGATTTCCGTCAACTCTAAGTAGGTATCTGTCATGCTTTGTGATCTCCATTGTCAAGCAACTAATTAGGGTACCGTAATTCATTTCAGGGTCTAGATAGATTATATCTGCAGCTTGACAAGCAGAAAAAGTGGATATTTTGCAATCTTGAGTTGTCATGTTGATGGCTGTTTCTTTACCAGTAAAGGATCTAAAACAGCAGGTGTATTCATGATGATGATGAATATAATAAACCAAGTGTTAGCATTCATCACCATGAACTGATAAATAGCTTTGATGTAATAAGGGATGTTGCATATTAGTTCAACTTAAGACAAGAAAACCTGACCTATTATGAAAATGTATTTTCTCATTCATGTAATGCCAACTACCTTAAGGCGTACACGTCCTTTTGCTCTTCATTTTGCATAAGTTAAAATTGCCAGTCTAATATGGCCAAGAAGTATCCTGATTCATATGCTCTGTAGCTTGCCATGCAATCCTTTTTATAGGGTGGTTGTTCTTCATTGGCATTCTGCCAGCACTGTAATTATTGGATTATTTTTTTTGCATCATTTCCCAGTTTGCATAGGACCGGTAGTTGTCCAATCACTTGCCCGCTTCAGACTGGAAGACCAACTCTCTGTTCTGGCAGCACACAGTTTGACAGATTTGACAATTTCTTGCAGAGCAACAAAGACTAAACCACCACCATTTCCTGTAGAGGAACAAAGACCTACCCTCACTTCTTGTAAAGAGACATATACTCTCTGCCTTTTCCTTGTTGTGAAGCAAAGTCCCATCTCAACTTCTTGGAATCTATTTAAAATTCTTTTTCTACATGGACTGGTTTTTGTCTTTCTGAGACTATGTTCGCTCCCATGATGAGCTTTTGATGAGTTTATGATTTCACAGATTGTCAACACCATTTCTGCACCCATTGAGTAAAAAAGCGACTTGCATTTCTTTTTAAAAATATGTAGCTTAAAAAACTCATTGGGACAACGCAGCCTAATAGCAAAGTCTCGCCCTTGTCCTGTAAAGGGGCACCTGCATGGCCCGAACTTCACGTAGAGAGTAGAGTTGAGCGAAACGGGTCGGTCAAATTCATAAGTCGCCGACTTTCGCTAAAGTCCGGTTTCATGAAACGAAACCCGACCATAGCATGAGGTCGGCCCTGAGGTTCATGACCAGAGTGCCAAAGTTGCGTTTCAAATGATGCTTCCAGCACCCTTTTTCAGCTAATGATGGAGGACGCACACTGTGGGCAACACGATGACATGGGCAGCCACCACCATCTTTGAGAAGGGCATGCAAATGATTGGCTTGCTTTGTGTGGTGTCACAGGGGCTATAAAAGGGCGTGCACGCCGACCGCCATCTTACTTCTGCCGATCTTAGCATAGGGAAAGGTTGCTGCTGCTGATTCTGAATAAGGGAGAGCGTTAGGCAGGGAAGAAGAAAAAACTGCTTCTGCTGGTAGTGATTTTCAATGTACAGCACAACAGTTTGTGTGCAGTACAGGGGAGGCTATATTTTTGTGCATCAGCTCTGTTGGTTATTAGGCTGCCTTATAAGGCTCCCTGATAGCTGCATTGCTGTTTGCACACTGCTGTGCAAACTGCTTTTTTAAAAGCAAAAATACTTTTCTTCCTCTTTTCTGCACAGTTACCAAGCGTTCATTTTTCCACACTTTTGTGTGCAGCAGTCCTGCTTATTAGGCTGCCTGCGTCCATACTTGGACTGAGAGCATCATTGTCAGCCTCCTAAAATCTCTAGGGAGATTCAAATTCTCACCAATACTATATACACCTTGTACCTTCTCATACACCAGCCTATTTCAGCCTGTTAAATTGAGGTGTAATCTATAGTGGGCCTGAGATCATTGTTCAGCCTCCTAAAATCTCTAGGGAGATTCAAATTCTCCCCAATACTATATACACCTTGTACCTTGTTTTACAGTACCATATAGCTGGTGGCATTTTGGGAACATTTTCCCAAAAATGAGGAAATAAGGTGGAAGAGGCCGTGGAAGTGGGCGGGGGTTGCCAGCTGGTACTGATGGTGGTGGTGCATCTGCTGGTAGTGGCAAAAGCACAATAGCACCTAAGGCAGGAGGTGTTGAGCCTGCGTCATCGTCTGGCTCCACAAGGCCTCAAAGGCTCCCTTTTCTGGGAGTAGGTAAACCGCTTTTAAAGCCGGAGCTTCAGGAACAAGTTTTGGCTTACATTGCTGACACAGCCTCCAGCTCTATCGCCTCCTCTTCTGAAGTTTCAAAAAATAAAAGCACTGAGTCGTCAGTGGAGGCTCCTGCTCAGGAACAACATCATTCCTTGTGTCCTTCACCCCTACCAAAAGGGAAGGATGCGGCAGGCCAGACTACAGATTACTCCATGGAGCTCTTTTCACATACCACGCCTGGGTTATCAAGTCAAATTGTGAATTCCCCAGTCCAAGATGAATCTGACATGGAGTGTGGGTCGCCAGCCAGGGCAGTGGGGTTAATTGGTATCGGGCCAGTGTCTCAGAGGGATGTGTCACGGTGGTGGTGACCCGGTCCGTGGCCCTGGGCGTCCATGCAAAGGGGTGAATAACGTTTATAGGTGAATGATACATGACGCCACCTGTGGTTTCTGATCAGATTGACCAGCGCTGCAGTGTCGCTTCTCTGGGACAGATGTTGTGGTGCAGCTAAGATGTCGAAGCCCGGCACAGGTAGGACCATAGTCGCAGGGCAGATGAAAGAGTTGGTAGATGGTGTGCAGTACAGGATGTAGCAGAGCCGTGCACCAGGTGCAGGAGAAAGATGACAGACACAGTCGTGCAGTTCCTTTACCTGTACTTGGTAAGTGCCGTCGAGGACCCAGAGTACAGATGGAGAAGGAGTTGGTGAGCCTGGAAGCAAATTAGGAATTCTCTCTCTGCAGATAGGTAGTGTGGCCTCTGTTCTAGCACTTATCTGAGGTACTCGCAGTACTGAGTTCACTGAAGTTTCCCCTGTTAAAAGGGGCAATGATTCTGTATGTAGAAATGCATGGGCTTCATTACTCTGTATGACGCACTATGCGGTGGCCATAATACTGTATTGAGTAATGTACTGTCTGTTTTTGGAGCTATTGGAGAATTTAAAATGGATATCAGTCATGTGATGTAAGAAGTGAAGTATTTTTCATTGTACTATACCACTATTTCTCTGCCATATCAGAGGATCATGAATTGTGGCATGTGTTAAAGGAGCCCAGTGACATTATGTGGCCCTGCGCCCACGAAAATCTGGAGCCAGCTCTACCCCCTCACAACTTTAGCCAAATAACCCCCAGTTTTCAATACCTAACTATTACTATAAAGTAAATTAAGGTTGACAAGCTTAAGTAATAAGAATTGATGTTTTGGGCATTAAAATGGGCACTGTAGGTGTGTTTCCTGTCCTCCATTCACTGCCGACTTTTCTTCCCAATTGACTTGCATTGGGGTTCATGTTTCAGTCGGCTTTCTTCTTTTCACAGTAATCGGCCGATTGCGTTTGACCCGGCTTTTGCGAAAGTCGGGTTTCATGAAACCAGACTCGACCCGAAAAAAGGCAAAGTCGCTCATCTCTAGTAGAGAGGCAAGGTTTTATCTCCATTCCTGTAAAGTCTTGGGATCTACTATTAGACAAAAACTTACTCCCTGTAGAGAGACAGAGACTAGCCCCCCATTTTCTCTACATGGAGAAATAAATCCCCCAAACTTCAAGTAGAGACAACGCTCCACCCCTATTTCCAGTAGAAGGATAAAGACCCACCTCTACTTCCTGTACAGAGACAAAGTGCCACGCCTATTTCTTGTAATTAGTCTTGAGGATGCTCTACTGTCAAAGTTGAACTACATTTCACAACAGAAAGAGGATAGAAAGTTACATACAAAAAAAGGAGTCACCTAGTGGATGGCTCTTTGTAGTATTAATTTTGTTTTTCAAACAATATGATTTATAAAATAAATGGTTTGCAGTTTATCTTGTTATCACATTGTTTATCACATGAGTTCAAAATGTCTGAAAGTACAGGGACCATTTTGTAGAGAAACGAGTAAAACTGATACATTGTGTTAATCCCTAGAATAGGTTCTGAGGGGATGGTGTATTCTGGTCTTCTGTGGATCCCTGAGCTCATGCTTTGAGCTGAAGGTCTTGCTCTAGGTATAACACTGATTATCATTTTTACCAGGAATGTTTCTGCAATTACATTTTTTTAACATTACTCATGCTTTGAAAAGTTTCTCTTTTGCTATTTTTTTCTTTTTAATTCCTTTTGACTCGGTTTTATGAAATTAATGTAGTTTGATAGCAATTTGTTCCACCGTGTCTTAAAATTAGCTGCAGGAAATATGGAAATTCACACAGTCACTGGCTCGTTTATAAAAATGCTTAACCGGTGAGCTGGTCAATTTCCAGACCATCTGTGAAAGCAATAAAAAAAAACAGTATACATAGTTTGGCGTGAAAGTGGCTTAATACACAATCCGTGACTGATGCAAAAAAAGTTGCAGAAGTCCAGGAGAGGATTATGAAACATCCAAACAAATTGTTATAATGATCACAATAGACGAATGTCAGCAAAATATGTTTCAAAGACACCGAGCATCAGCAGCACAACCATTAACTGACAAGGATAAACAGAAGTGTGCATTGAATTGTAATTGACTACTGAACACTAGAGATGAGCGAATATTTCAATGTTCGGTTCGGATTGCATTCATAACCAAAGGTCATTCACCTCAATGGGAGGCAAAAACAAACGCATGCACAACACCTTATAACGGACCCAAATGCTGCCAAAACACATAAAATTAGGTGCAGAAACCAGAAAAGTGGCCTCAATTCACCCACAATACAAATTGTAGCACAGCACTGCAGCGATCAACCAGGCATGAGGCATCGGGATCTGGTACTGCATTTACAGCTTTCCAATGAATGTCACAGTAAGATGAGGTGGGTGAAGGATCGGTGTAGGGCCTCTTTGCTGGGAGCCCTGATACCACATGCAACACCTCTACCTGCTTTCATGCTGAGCCACACTCAGGTGGCACAAATATCAGTTTTGTACACTACCATTGTCAGAAAAATTTAAGAATTGTAACATGTGTAGTTGAGTCCAAGGAAGTGGAGACCTAACGGTCTCAGAGGCCTACTACTACAGGTAACATGCATGAAGTAGACCAAACCATGAGTGTTCACATGTCCAAAAATTATTAGCAGACACTACCAAAGTGGCATCAATTTCACCACAGTAGAAATAGTATAATAAGTACCGACAGGTAGAGTTGAGCGAAACGGGTCGAAAAATTTCAAAAGTCGCCGACTTTTGGCAAAGTCGGGTTTCATGAAACAAAACCCGACCCTAGGATGAGGTCGGCCACGAGGTCGGCGACTTACGCGCCAAAGTCGCGTTTCAAAAGTTTGTTTTGCGCTCTTTTTCAGCCAATCAGGATCCACGGACACTGTGGGCAACGTGATGACATAGGCAGGGGTCACCACCATCTTTCAGAAGGGCATGCAAGTGATTGGCTTGCTTTGGTGGGCGTCACAGGGGGTATAAAAGGGCGTGCACGCCGACCGCCATCTTACTTCTGCCGATCTCAGTATAGGGAGAGGTTGCTGCTGATTCTGTAGGGAGAGCGTTAGGCAGGGAAGAAGACAAAAAAACTGCTTCTGCTGCTAGCGATTTGGCCTGCACAACACACCAGTCACTGTGTGTGCAGTGCAAGGGGAGGCTATATAGTGGTGTATCAGTGGTGTTGGTTGTTGGTCTGCCTTCTAAGGCTTCCTGACATTTCTGCATTGCTGTTTACCCACTGCTCCGCAAACTGCTTTTTTAAAAGCAATCCCAATTTTTTTTTTTGTCCTGCTGAGAAGAAAAAAAAACTGCTTCTGCTGCTAGCAATTTGGCCTGCACAACACACCAGTCACTGTGTGTGCAGTGCAAGGGGAGGCTATATTGTGGTGTATCAGTGGTGTTGGTTGTTGGGCTGCCTTTTAAGGCTTCCTGACAGGCTGGCATTGCTGTTTACCCACTGCTCTGCAAACTGCTTTTTTAAAAGCAATCCAATCTCCCTTATCCTCTAGTCACTTTGGTCACAGCTGTGCCATCGAGCCTGTCACATAGCGCTCAGATATTCATTGGGCCTCACACAATCCAAAAGTGTCCAGTGTCCAAAAGTGTGTGAAGAGATTCAAAATCTCCCTTATCCTCTAGTCACTTTGGTCACAGCTGTGCCATCGAGCCTGTCACATAGCGCTCAGATATTCATTGGGCCTCACACAATCCAAAAGTGTCCAGTGTCCAAAAGTGTGTGCAGAGATTCAAAATCTCCCTTATCCTCTAGTCACTTTGGTCACAGCTGTGCCATCGAGCCTGTCACATAGCGCTCAGATATCCATTGGGCCTCACACAATCCAAAAGTGTCCAGTGTCCAAAAGTGTGTGCAGAGATTCAAAATCTCCCTTATCCTCTAGTCACTTTGGTCACAGCTGTGCCATCGAGCCTGTCACATAGCGCTCAGATATTCATTGGGCCTCACACAATCCAAAAGTGTCCAGTGTCCAAAAGTGTGTGCAGAGATTCAAAATCTCCCTTATCCTCTAGTCACTTTGGTCACAGCTGTGCCATCGAGCCTGTCACATAGCGCTCAGATATTCATTGGGCCTCACACAATCCAAAAGTGTCCAGTGTCCAAAAGAATGTGCAGAGATTCAAAATCTCCCTTATCCTCTAGTCACTTTGGTCACAGCTGTGCCATCGAGCCTGTCACATAGCGTTCAGATATTCATTGGGCCTCACACAATCCAAAAGTGTCCAGTGTCCAAAAGTGTGTGCAGAGATTCAAAATCTCCCTTATCCTCTAGTCACTTTGGTCCCAGCTGTGCCATCGAGCCTGTCACATAGCGCTCAGATATTCATTGGGCCTCACACAATCCAAAAGTGTCCAGTGTCCAAAAGTGTGTGCAGAGATTCAAAATCTCCCTTATCCTCTAGTCACTTTGGTCACAGCTGTGCCATCGAGCCTGTCACATAGCGCTCAGATATTCATTGGGCCTCACACAATCCAAAAGTGTCCAGCGTCCAAAAGTGTGTGCAGAGATTCAAAATCTCCCTTATCCTCTAGTCACTTTGGTCACAGCTGTGCCATCAAGCCTGTCACATAGCGCTCAGATATTCATTGGGCCTCACACAATCCAAAAGTGTCCAGTGTCCAAAAGTGTGTGCAGAGATTCAAAATCTCCCTTATCCTCTAGTCACTTTGGTCCCAGCTGTGCCATCGAGCCTGTCACATAGCGCTCAGATATTCATTGGGCCTCACACAATCCAAAAGTGTCCAGTGTCCAAAAGTGTGTGCAGAGATTCAAAATCTCCCTTATCCTCTAGTCACTTTGGTCACAGCTGTGCCATCGAGCCTGTCACATAGCGCTCAGATATTCATTGGGCCTCACACAATCAAAAAGTGTCCAGTGTCCAAAAGTGTGTGCAGAGATTCAAAATCTCCCTTATCCTCTAGCCCTCCGTCAGGCGGAATAGATCTGACAGGCACGCAGTAATTAGTTTCACTTCTCTCTTCTTGCCCACTTATCAGAAAACCCCACCCCTCCTAGTTATCTCCTGACTCTACAGGCTCTGTGAAACCTGATATCACAGTGACTCAGCAGACCTTCTAGTGAGCAGATATCAACACTTTGGCTTCTCAGGCACATTGCGCCTGATTTCAACACAAATTGAAAGGTTAGTATTTTCTTTTTTTATTCATCACGATTGTGTATTTAGCTTGTTTTATGAAGGATTAATGCTAAGTTAGTGTACATAAGTACTGTTTTCTTAGACAAAAGGAGGGTGGCTTCTAAGGCACATTGCGCCCTAACACATACTCTTTCTCTCTTGCTTCAGATTATCTGCTGCAATGGCCAGAAAACAGTATGATTCATCTAAACCCCTTCATTTAGAAGAAATGAAGATTTTTTTGTTAGAAGATGATGAGGAAGAACCAGCAGTAACTGAGGATTTAGAGGAATCTAGTGACATTTCATCTGAAGATGAGGTAGCAGAATGTAACACTGATTCTGGAACAGAGCAGGATGGTGATGACACTGATACAGAGGAACAAGACACAGATCTAGCTTATTATTTGGGCAAAGATAAAAATACAAAGTGGAACAAAAAGGCACCCAACAACAAACAGCGCAGAGAATCCCACAATATTATTACACACCTTCCTGGAGTTATTGGAAGTGCTAGAAAAGCTAAAACTGCAGTGGAATGTTGGAGTAATCTAATTACAGATAGCATGTTGGAAACTATTGTTCGGTTCTCTAACCAGTATATTGACACAATCAAAGAGCAATTCTCCAGAGAGAGGGACATCAAAAACACTGATGTGATTGAACTCAAGGCATTTATTGGCTTGTTATACCTAGCTGGTGCTTTCAGAGCAAATAGGCAAAGTTTGGAGGAGCTGTGGGGGACAGACGGTGATGGCATCGAAAAATTCAGCCTTGTGATGAATCTGAAACGATTCAAAGTCCTGATCAGTTCTCCGTTTCGATGATCGAAGTACCCGGACAGAACGAAAAGGTTATGACCGGCTTGCACCAATTCGGGACATATTTCAACAATTTATTATGAATTGTCAAAAAAGCTATTGCCCGGGGCAAAACCTCACTATTGATGAGATGCTTCCAGGTTTCCGTGGAAGATGTGGTTTTCGGCAATATATACCATCAAAGCCAAACAAATATGGAATTAAAATTTTTGCCATGGTTGATGCAAGGATGATGTACACTATGAACATGGAAGTTTATTGTGGAAGACAGCCACCAGGTCCTTTCAATGTGAGCAACAAGCCTAGTGATGTGGTAAAGAGAATTGCTGAGCCAATGTTTGGATCTGGTCAAAATATCACTGCTGACAACTGGTTTACTGACTTTGATCTGATTGATTTTTTAAAAACGAAAAAGCTGTCATATGTGGGAACTGTTAGAAAAAACAAAAGGCAGTTGCCGCCAGATTTTCTATATACAAAAGGCAAACAACAGTATAGCACTATGTTTGGGTTCAGTAATGGAAAGATTTTAGTTTCTTACATCCCACGCGAGAGGAAAAATGTGATTTTGGTCTCTTCATTACATAATGATTACACCATTGATCCAGAGTCTGGGGAGCTAAGGAAACCAGAAATCATAACTTTTTATAATTTGACCAAAAGCGGCGTTGACACTGCTGACCAAATGTGTGGCAATTTCAATGTAAGTCGAAATACCAAACGCTGGCCGATGGTAATCTTCTTTACAATGCTGAATGTGGGTGGCATCAACTCACAAGTAATTTACCTCGGTAATGAACTTAAACAAATGCGCAGAATAATGTACCTAAAACAATTGGCTAATGAACTGGTGAGTGGAGAGCTAAGCCTAAGAAGTTCAAAGACGGTTGGAATGCCCCTTGCCCTGCAACACCAGTTGAAGAGATATCGTCCCAAGGACATTCCAGAACAAACACCGACTCTACCACCTTCTAAAAGACGCAGTTGTACTACCTGCTCATTTGTATCTGGTTTCAGAAGGCTTTCTAAATATGACTGCAAAATATGTAAAGAATCAATCTGCCTTTCCCATGCAACTTTCGTCTGCCAGCCTTGCTTTTCTAAGTGTACCTGTGCTGCTTCTGCTGCAATTGAAACCACTGAAGATGAGTAGAAAATAATTAAGTAACATCTAAGTGCAATATCCTTTAAGTTTTTTTCCATAATTTTATATTTAAGCAATAGTTAAGTAAAGATAACTGGAGCCTATTTGGTGGTACTACCGAAAAGTGGTACTTTTAGTTTTAATAAGTTTATGGTTAATAAATGTTTTTTTTTTTGCATCTGATTTGGTGTAATCTCTTTTAATACATTCCTATGAAGGTCACTGACTACTTCTATAGTCCTGAAATTGAAATATGTAGCTACTATAGGTGGTTTTCTGACCTGTGCTTGTCAGGCACATTGCGCATGAACTGAGGAGAATCTATATTGCGCCTGACGGAGGGCTAGTCACTTTGGTCACAGCTGTGCCATCGAGCCTGTCACATAGCGCTCAGATATCAGTGGGCCTCACACAATCCAAAAGTGTCCAGTGTCCACAAGTGTCTGCAGAAATTCAAAATCTCCCCTGTCCTATAGACACCTTGTACCTTGTTTTACATTACTATATAGTTTGTTGAATTTTGTCTACATTTCTACCAAAAATAAGGAAAGCTGGTGGAAGAGGCCGTGGAATTGGGCGGGGGTTGGCAGCTGGTAATGATGGTGTTGGTGGTGGATCTGATGGTAGTGGCAAGAGCAAAATAGGACCGAATGCAGGAGGTGTTGAGCCTGCATCATCGTCTGGCTACATAAGGCCTCGAACGCTTAGTTTTCTAGGAGTTGGCAAACCGCTTTTAAAGCCAGAGCATCAGGAAAAAGTTTTGTCTTACATTGCTGACTCAGCCTCCAGCTCTATCGCCTCCTCTTCTTCAGTTGTAAAAAGTAAAAGCACTGAGTCGTCATTGGAGGCTCATGTTCATGAACCACACCTTTCCTTGTGTCCTTCACCCCAACCAAGATTGAAGGATTACACAGGCCATACTACTGATTACTCCATGGAGCTGTTTTCACATACCATGCCTGGATTATCAAGTGAAATGGTGAATTACCCAGGCCAAGATGAATCTGACATGGAGTGCACTGATGCACAGCCGCTGATGGATGATTCTGCTGGTACATTCACTCAGAGCACTACATTGTCCTCGCAGTGTACAGCGCCAGATTCTGACCCTGATGAGACTCAGGTGCCCCTTCCCGCACACTATACCACCATACACGGTGACACAGAGGAAGGTGCACATGACATAGAAGAGGAGGTGATGGATGACCCAGTTGTTGACCCAGATTGGCATCCATTGGGGGAAGAGGGTGCTGCTTCCAATAGCTCAGATGAGGAGCATCCACAGCAGACATCGACATCGCAACAGCTGTTATCTGGCAGGCCCGGAGCACTCCAAAGACAGGTTTCAAACATCAAAAGAGTTGCTGGACAGCTTGTCCAGAGGGTCAAAAGATCACAGCGTGCTAGGCCGCAAAATGTCTGCCAAAGTAGGAAGAGTGCAGTGTGGCACTTTTTTGAACAAAATCCTCATGATCAGGCCAAGGTTATCTGTAAGAAGTGCGCAAAGACCTTTAGCCGAGGGAAAAATCTGAAAAATTTGAATACCAGTTGCATGCTTAGACATTTAACCAGCATGCACTTGCAAGCGTGGACACAACACCAAACCTCAAGTGCCACATGTGCAACTGATCACAACGAAGGTAGTCAGCAACGCTACATTGTTTCCCCCACTGTAAGCCCACCGGTTAGCACAGCAGCAAATGTTGAGGTGTCGTTGCAAGGCCACAGCAGTCAGGGAATCCCACTGTTATATCAACGAAAGACTGATTCTAGGCCATCAGAAAGAACACCAACTCCATCACCATCATCAACCCTCTCTCAGTCCGCCCTGTCCACCGCTACTTCCACCATATGCAGCTCTCAAGTCCAGCTCACCCTCCCAGACACTATGAGAAGGACAAGAAAGTACTCAGTCTCTCATCCGCGTACACTGGGTTTGAACGCCCACATTGCCAAACTAATCTCGTTTGAGATGATGCCCTTTCGGTTGGTGGAAAGCACAGCTTTCCGCGAACTCATGGCCTATGCAGTACCACGCTATGACCTACCCAGTCGCCACTTCTTCTCTCGCAAAGCCATCCCAGCCCTCCACCATCATGTGAAAGACCGCATTGTCCATGCACTCAAGCAGTCAGTGAGCGGAAAGGTGCACCTCACAACTGATGCATGGTCCAGTCGGCATGGCCAGGGCCGTTACGTGTCCATCACTGCGCACTGGGTTAATGTGGTGGATGCAGGGTCCACAGGGGACAGCGGTGGTGGGACAGTGCTGCCTAGCCCACGGTATAGGAAACAGTTGGCTGTAGGCATTCAACCCTCCTCCTCCTCCTCCAGAAGCAAAAGCTCGTCCACAGAGCGCAGTCGTACGAGCACTCCATCTGCAGCTGCCACTGTTGCACACGATGTGTCCCCCTATCGAGCAGCTAGTGGAAAGCGTCAGCAGGCTGTGTTGCAGATGATGTGTTTGGGCAACAGACTCACCGCCGAGGTGCTGGCCGAGTACTTGAAGCGACAAACTGAGTCATGGCTGGGCAGTGTACATCTTGAGGCAGGCAAGGTAGTTAGTGATAACGGCCGTAATTTTGTGGCAGCCATAGCCCTTTCAAAACTCAGCCATATACCTTGCTTGGCTCACACCTTGAACCTGGTGGTGCAGTGCTTCCTCAAAAATTATCCGGAGTTAACAGCCCTGCTCCAGAAGGTGCGAAGACTGTGCGCGCACATCCGCCGGTCGCCTGTACACTCCGTTCGTATGAGGAAGCTGCAGCGATTGCTCCACCTTCCCAACCACTGCCTCATTATCGACATTGCAACAAGGTGGAACTCCACCCTGCACATGGTGGAGCGGCTGTGCGAGCAGAGGCAGGCCATAATGCATTTGTGGGAGGATACACGGCCAGGCACTTTGAGAGCAGACATGGAGTTGACAGGTGTGCAGTGGTCGAAGCTGAAAGACCTCTGTAAAGTCCTTCAGTGTTTTGAGGAATGCACACGGCTGGTAAGCGCAGACGACGCCATCCTAAGCATGAGCATCCCACTTATGCGTCTGCTCATGCAAACTTTGACGCACCTTAAGGAGCAGGCGTCTGCAGCCAATGTTGATGAGGAGGAAGAGGAGGAGGGAATCCTTGATGACATTCAGCCATTGTCTGCTCAGGGACCTCTCCTGGACGAGGTGGAGGAAGAAGAGGAGGAGGATGATGGGGATGATTACTTAGGGGAGGAGGATGCATCTCGTGGGGCAAGTGAAAATGTTGGCGTGGCAAGGTCTGGTACAGGGTTTGTGCGTGACTGGAGGGATGTGGATTTGCCAGAAAGTGCTCCTCCAACCAGCACTCGCAGTGCATCATTGACACCGGGAACATTGGCCCACATGTCAGATTATGCCTTGCAGATCCTAAAAAGGGACCCCCGCATTGCCAAAATGATGAACGATGACGACTACTGGTTGGCCAGCATCCTGGATCCATGCTATAAAGGCAAATTACAAAACATCATGCCACAGGAGAACCTTGACCTAATATTGGCTAATAAACAAGCAACTCTGGTAAATCGGTTGCTTGAGGCATTCCCAGCACACAGCAGCGGTGATGGTTCTCACACGAGCCGTCCGGCCGGGGGCAGCTTAGCATAGGTGTTCGTGGTGCACACAGCAGAAGTGGCGTTGGAGACAGGGGTTTCATGACAATGTTGTGGACTGATTTTTCAAGTACCGCTCACACAACTGGTAATACTGCATCGATGGAAAGTTACAGGAGACAGCAGTTGTCAACTATGGTTACAAACTACTTTTCCTCCCATATCGATGTTCTCCCACACAGGTCATTCCCCTTTGACTATTGGGCCGCTAAACTGGACACCTGGCCTGAATTGGCACAATATGCCTTACAGGAGCTCGCTTGCCCAGCTGCAAGTGTGCTATTGTAAAGATTCTTCAGTGCAGCTGGATCAATCCTGACAGAAAAAAGGACCCGTCTGTCAACCCAAAATGTGGATGATCTAACCTTCATTAAAATGAACCACGCATGGGTTTCCAAGGATTTTGTCCCACCTTCCCCTGATGACACATAGGGTGACAGAAAAATGGCTTGCTTTGGTCCACCTCTTCCTGGGACTTGACCTATTTCACCTTTTGCATCAGCTGAATGTCCAACATCAACATATGCCACTTTCTAAAACTCCCTAACTGTGCTGCCTCCCCCCCCATGGCCGGGGTCACCACCTAGCGCACGACACCGTGCGAGTGCCGTTGCCCTGGACAGGTGGGTAGGCCGACTCTTGGGCGCTGGCACTGGTACAGGGTCCTTCATAGTGCAATCAAGTGTCTCTGACGGTGGTGGTGCACACCCGCCGTCAGACACACCGCCGTACTATGAGGGGCCCAGTGCCAGTACCGATGCCCACGAGTGGGCCCCCCTTGCTTGGGCAGGGCCCCAGCATTTGCAATCTTTACTTCTCCCTGCTCCTCCGCTGTGTAGTCTGGGCCGTCAAATCCATACTGTGCCTGACACCGTCTGAGCCTGCCTCCTGATGTATAGACATATATTTTGAATGTGTACGCTATCCATACATGTTATCCGGGGAAACGGTACCCTTTCTAACCTTTGTGCAATCACGTGCAATCCATACTGGGCCTAACACCGTCTGAGCCTGCCTCCTGAGACATATATTTTGAATGTGTACGCTATCCATACATGTTATCCGGGGAAACGGTACCCTTTCTAACCTTTGTGCAATCACGTGCAATCCATACTGGGCCTAACACCGTCTGAGCCTGCCTCCTGAGACATATATTTTGAATGTGTACGCTATCCATACATGTTATCCGGGGAAACGGTACCCTTTCTAACCTTTGTGCAATCACGTGCAATCCATACTGGGCCTAACACCGTCTGAGCCTGCCTCCTGAGACATATATTTTGAATGTGTACGCTATCCATACATGTTATCCAGGGATACGGTACCCTTTCTAACCTTTGTGCAATCACGTGCAATCCATACTGGGCCTAACACCGTCTGAGCCTGCCTCCTGAGACATATATTTTGAATGTGTACGCTATCCATACATGTTATCCGGGGAAACGGTACCCTTTCTAACCTTTGTGCAATCACGTGCAATCCATACTGGGCCTAACACCGTCTGAGCCTGCCTCCTGAGACATATATTTTGAATGTGTACGCTATCCATACATGTTATGCGGGGATACGGTACCCTTTCTAACCTTTGTGCAATCACGTGCAATCCATACTGGGCCTAACACCGTCTGAGCCTGCCTCCTGAGACATATATTTTGAATGTGTACGCTATCCATACATGTTTTCCGGGGAAACGGTACCCTTTCTAACCTTTGTGCAATCACGTGCAATCCACACTGGGCCTAACACCGTCTGAGCCTGCCTCCTGAGACATATATTTTGAATGTGTACGCTATCCATACATGTTATCCGGGGAAACGGTACCCTTTCTAACCTTTGTGCAATCACGTGCAATCCATACTGGGCCTAACACCGTCTGAGCCTGCCTGATGAGACATATATTTTGAATGTGTACGCTATCCATACATGTTATTCGGGGAAACGGTACCCTTTCTAACCTTTGTGCAATCACGTGCAATCCATACTGGGCCTAACACCGTCTGAGCCTGCCTCCTGAGACATATATTTTGAATGTGTACGCTATCCATACATGTTATCCGGGGATACGGTACCCTTTCTAACCTTTGTGCAATCTCGTGCAATCCATACTGGGCCTAACACCGTCTGAGCCTGCCTCCTGATGTATAGACATATATTTTGAATGTGTACGCTATCCATACATGTTATCTGGGGATACGGTACCCTTTCTCACCTTTGTGCAATCACGTGTAATCCATACTGGGCGTGAGAACGGCTGGCGAGCTGTTAAGCAAGCTACAGCACCTGTGGTTTGCACACGTAAGTTTTTCATTTTTTCAGGAATGACGGTTAGGCCTAATTCCGGAACTGCGGTTGACCTGCACTTACTGGGAAATCATTGTTCGCGGGTAATAATTGTAATCAGTGATCTTCATCACTAACGTTGTTCTGCGGGTTATCTGCACCTGTAAGCAACAAACGCTGGCCTTTTCAGTGTAGCGCACATGCAGCCACGGACATGTAAGGGCATGACACACCAGTTATTGGCCAATCTCATGTGCCAGAGCCTCACGTGTCCCTCTAGTAAGCCGGACTCGGACCTCGGGGCATGACGGAGTCTCGTTCGTTAACGGAATTAAGCTTGCAATGTGTGCATCTGTTCTGTAGCTGGCATGGTTGAGGTTTCCCAGGTGGAGTCGAATTTAACCGTAGGCTCCACTCCTGGTGGTGCCCTTCTGGACATTCCTTTAAGGTTCAGCTTTGCAACCATACTGCCCACGTAAAACAAACACTTTGCCTTCATGAACGCTGTTTGGAGGGTCATGACTCGTGGGAATAACGCCGCCCAATCAGTTAACCTGCTAGAGAGATCCTTCGTTGCTCCCAAGCATGACATCACACTCCCTAGAAAGAAGGTAATGCCACTGTGGCGACCGTACTCCTGGGGGCGACACAAGTGCACTGATGCCCAGCCACTGCTCGATGAATCTGCTGGTACATTGACCCAGACCACTACATTCCCCTCGCACGCTACACGACCTGAATCTGACCCTGATGAAACTCAGGTTACCCTTCCCATATACAGTTCCATCTTACACGGTGACAAAGAGGAAGCTGCAGATGAAAGTGCAGGTTCGGCCCACCCGCCATCAGACACACCACCGTACTATCAGGGGCCCTGTGCCAGTGCCGTCGCCAACGAGTGGGCCCCCCCTGCTTGCCCAGGATCACAGCACTTGCAAAGTTGAAATACTGTGCAGTGAGATGGAAGATGGGGACGACGAGGAATCCAGACAAGTACAGGGATTCCCTAGCGAGGAGACTTATTTGATTGTTTTCAATGTTGGGACAGCAATTTTTGGGGAGCACTATACTCTGGAGAATGATAGATGGGGCCCACCATACACTGGAACATTCCAAAGGTGGACATCAGACACTGGAGCAGCATTTACAGGGCCCATTATACACTAAAGCATTAGAAATGGGGCCCATTATGTTTGGAGCATTATTTGGGCCCATAAGACAGTGGAGCTTCATCCATGGGGACCAACATATACTGTAGCATTATGTGGAGCTCATCATATACTGTTTCAAACATTATATGGGACCAATGATTCTGTATGGAGAAATAGATGGGCCTCGTCATGAGATGTAAAAAGTGAGGTATTTTTCATTGTACTATACCGCTATTTCTCTGCCGTATCGGAGCATGATGAGTTGTGGTATGTGTTAAAGGGGCGCTCTTTCGCCCAGGGCACATGAAAACCTGCAGCCAGCCCTCCCCCCCCACAACTTTAGCCAAATAACCCCCATTTTTCAGTGCGTAACTTGTATTATGAAGTTAATTAAGGTTGACAAGCTTAAGTAAGAAGAATTGATGCTTTTGGCATTCAAATGGGCACTGTAGGTGTGTTTCCTGTCCTCCTCTCACTGCCGACTTTTATTCCCCATTGACTTACATTGGGTTTCGTGTTTCGGGACGACCCCGACTTTTTCCTATAATCGAACGATCTTGCTCGACCCGACTTTTGGAAAAGTCGGGTTTCACGAAACGAAACGCGACCCTAAAAAACCAAAAGTCGCTCAACTCTACCGACAGGTCATTCACTACACCCAATCCAGCAGATAGACACCCTACAAAGAGTGCTCACTGCTCACATTTTAAAAAATGAGGGCCTAACGCCACAGAAGTGGAATAACTGTCAAGAGAATAGAAATGTCATTATTGGAACTGAAACGTCTTCCACTACAGCTATCCCAGCAGATGTAGACCAACCACTGTTCACATTTCCACAAATTTGTGCTAACATCAGCAGCAGCAACTCAGAAGCCACACTAAAGATATCACAGTGTTCAGTTACGTGAAATTAATGTAACACCTTGGCCGGCGGGTCCCGTCCCCAAAATGCAGGGAGATCGGGTCCCACTGGTTTGTGGACCCCCCAGGTTCCCGCAATACTTCTTACCTTGTCCACATTCCTGTGGCTCTCTTTTCGGCTGCGGAGGCTGCCCGGCGTGTCTCCTCTGCTCCCCCACTTCTATAGGGTGTGAGTGCTTTGCTGTCTGAGCATTTAAAGGGCCAGTGCACCCTTTTTCCTGAAGTGTCCTCCCAGCCAATCACTGTTGGATTTATGAGTATTTAAGGTCCTCACTTCCTTTGGGATGTGCCTGAGCAACTTTGTGTCTTGTTTTTCAAGTTGGCATCCCCAGGTCTCGGTTCTGCACTTGCGAGTGTGGTCTTCGTTGTTCCGTACATTGATACGGTGTTTTTTTTTCTCCTAGTACCCTGCTCCATCCACTCACCATCCATCCGTGGTTTCTGGCAGTGTCCATGGACCTCCTGGTTCCTTTCCGCTGGGTCCCTGGACCTCTCGCTCCTTGCCTTGGTGTGTCTCCATCCAATGTGGGTCTGACCCTCTGGTCTTGGAACCATCTCCCTGGCTGAGTTGTATGGGGATTCGCTCGCCATTGCTCCCTTGGAGGTTTTCGGTGTCTCGGTCCGGAGGTTCTCCCTGTGGGTTTTCCGGATTGCACTCCAAATAAAGTCTTGCATTCATCTTACGTCTTTGTCCAGTTGGTTCCTAGGGTTCGGCTTCCACAGTGTACTCTGTGGTCTACTGGGTTCACTAACTTCCCTCTGCCTGAATCGACGTGACAATTAATAGTGATGAACAAGCACGCACATCACTACACGGTGCTCTCCCGAGAATCGCAGTGCTCGCGATACTCTGATCTTGTCGAGTATTTCCAAGATTGTTCGACAGGAGCTCGAGTCCCCGCCCTGCATGTTTGGCGCTCTTTAGAAAGCCAATGAACATGCAGCGATTGTTTGCCACACACTGTAATGCCGCAGCCACACAAAGTCTATAGCAGACCGGATGATGCCATGCTCGTCAAAGTCTCCTCCGGACTCAGGCAGTGTAGGGAGAATTGCTGCTGGCCTAGGGAGAGATTTGGTTGTTTATTAGTAAGTGTGGATATACCATCTCTAATACACAAATCCATCTCAACCAACAGTCCTTCAGAGGACTAATAAAGGTGCATAAAGATCAGTAGTAGGCAGGCAGGCAGTGTATATGGCAGACATCATTGCACATAGCAAGAGGGTCCATTCCAGTCCTATCTGCTGCTGCTGACTACTACAGGTATTTATAGACATAGCCCCAGGTATCAGGGGCCAGGAATATTTTTTTTTATCTTAATCCTGATTATTTGCTGTAAAAGCAACCCAGAAAAAAATGTTTTTCTGCTCCAATTGCTGATTGGCACTGCAGAATACAGCCAGATCCTTTCCATATTATAGCGTAAAAATCCAGTTATTTTAAACAGGTTTCTCTGTCAAATGGATCACATAGTGAGCTAAAAATTTTGCCATTTCAGGCCTCAATTTAATTTTTTTTTCTGTGTTTTAGGCAATGCAGTGAGACCAGTTTTCTGAAAAAAAAAATAGGTACCTACAGGCCAGATATTTCAAACTGTCGTTTGTCATCAAACGGATCACATATAAGTTTGCTCCAAATTCAGCCATTTGTAATGAACATGGAAAATATTGTCCTACATTTAAAATGGCAAGGAGTGTGGCAAGCGATGGGAACGTGGACGTGATGGTGCATGCAGAGGCCGAGGCCATGGGCAAGCTGAAATTGTGCCACAACAAACACCCACATCTTCCCGCCTGACCTTCCTGTTCCTATTACTATGGGACCGCAGCAGCACTCAACTATTGAACCCAGAGTAGTGTCTAAAGGTTGTTGGTTGGATAGCAGATAATGCTTCCAGTCAGTTTGCCACCACCATCACCCTGTCTTACACATGGTCTCACCCTGATCCTCCTTCCTTCCACCATGCCGAGTGCCTGGGGACTACTGATCCCACACTTGGACACTCCGCAGAGCTGTTCATTTTTCCATTTATAGATTCGAGCCTCTCACCTTGTCCATTTGAAGAGGGGCAAGAGGAGATGACATCTAGCGATGCCCAAATATTTAAGCAGCCACGGTCAGACGAAAGCAAGGGAGGAACGTGTCACAAGAGGTGGACAATGATGAGACACAAATGCCAGAAAGTCAGGAGGAGGACCAGGGTGTGGAAGTGGAAGACAAGGCGGTGGATGATCTAATAACTGACCAAACCTGGCAGGAGGACATGTGGAGCGAGGACAGCAGCACACAGGGGGAAGGAGGCGTAGCACCTCAACAGGCAGGAAGAAGTGTGGTGGCCACAGACAGAAGGCGGATAACCGTTCCTCGTAACACCAACACAATGGAAGTTGGCAGTACAACTGATAGGTCTTAGCCAGTCTGGTTGTTTTTTAAAGACTCTGCCGATAACCCCAAACAGGCCATTTGCACCAGCTGCCATGCCCGCATCAGCAGTGGTAGCAAAACTACCTGCCTGACCACCACCAGCAGGATCAGGTACATGGCAGCAAAGCACCCAACTTTGTAGGCTGTAACCCAGGGTCCAGTAAGACTGTCTGCGGGTGACACCACTACTTCTTCCGCTGTTGTGCATGGAAGCCAGTCCCCTGTCCATGGTGCCTGTGAAAATGCCTCCTGCCCTGCACCTGTTGTTGCACACTCTCAAATAGCACCATTATCAAGCACGTCCACTTCTTTGTCCCAGCATAGCGTTCAGTTGAACATACCCCAGTCCTTGGAACAGAAGCGGAAATACGCAGCCAACGTCTCACAGGCCACAGTATAAATTCACACATTTTTCATCTGCTTGCGCTTGAAATGTTGCCTTTCAGGCTAGTGGAGACGGAAGCTTTCCGCAACCTGTTGGTGGCGGCCATCCCAAGGTACTCCGTGCCCAGCTGCCACTATTTCTCCCGTTGTACCGTCCCAGAATTACACAAACACGTGTCCTACAACATTACCCGTGCCCTCAGCAATGCTGTTACTGGGAAAGTCCACCTAACCACAGACACGTGGACAAGTGCTTGTGGGCAGGGACGGTACATCTCGCTGTTGGCACACTGGGTTAACATAGTGGAAGCCGGGACCCAGTCGGACCTTGGGATGGAACACGTCTTCCCGATGCCGAGGATTGCGGGCCCTAGATCAATTATGGTTGCCCCCACAGTCTACAGCTCCTGCACCTCCTCCTCCTCAGCCTCCATCTCCAAAATAACCACATCAGTCAGAAGCTGGAAACACTGAAGCTTCTCCTCTTCCTCATTGTCACCCAATCCACATTGGGATGAGATGAGGCTGGGCTGTGTGTAATCACCCAGTATGGTTCCTTGCTCCATCTCATTGAGCTCCGCCTGCAATGCATCCTGTTTGATTGTGAGCAGAGAGCATTTCAGAGCACACAGAAGCTGGATGGTGACACAAATTATGGCATCATTGCCGCTCACCATCTTGGTACAGTCCTCAAAGTTTTGGATGACGGTAAATATGTCTGACATCCATATCCCCTCCTGAGGTCTTATGTGTGGAGTCTGAACTGAATATCGACAGTCTTGTTTATATTGGTAGTCAACAACTTCCCTCTTCTACTCACAAATCTTTTCCAACATCTGCAGTGTAGAGTTCCAATGCGTGAGGACATCACACAACAGTCGGTGAGCCGGTAGCTGAAAACGCTGCTGAAGTATGGCAAGGGCGGCGGAAGCTGTAGCTGACTTTCTAAAATGGGCACACAGGCAGCGTACTTTGACAAGCAGATAAGGCAGCTCATGGCCAGGCATGGTACGTGTGTGATCTCGACTTGACTCACAGCCACCACCAGGTTCTGGCCATTGTCACACACGACCATGCCTGGCTGTAAGTTCAGCGGTGTCAGCCACAGATCTGCCTGCTCTTTCAGAGCTGTCCACAACTCTTCAGCATTGTGCGGTTTGTCACCTAAACATATTCGCTTCAGCACAGCCTGTTGCCACTTGGCTGAGGCAGTGCTACAGTGCTTCCAGCTTGTGAGTGATGTGATCATTTCGGACATGGAGGTTGAAGAGGAGGAGGATGAGATGCAGGAGCTGCACACTGTGGCGGAAACCCTGATTGACGTAGGGCCCACAATCCTTGGCATCGGGAGGATGTGTTCCATCCCAAGGTCTGACTGCGTCTTGGCTTCCACTATGTTAACCCAGTTTGCCGTCAGCGAGAGGCACCATCATGCCAACAAGCACATGTCCACATGTCCGTGGTTAGGTGGACTTTCCCTGTAACTGCATTGTTGAGGGCACGGCTAATATTGTGAGACACATGCTTGTGTAATGCGGGAATGGCACACCGGGAGAAATAGTGGCAGCTGGGTACCGAGCACAGAGGGACAGCCTCCGCCATCATTTTGCGGAAAGCTTCCATCTCACGAGCCTAAAAGGCAACATTTGACCGCAAGCAGTCGTGAAATGTGTGAATTTAGTAGTATGGCCTGTGGGGCGTTGGCTGCGTATTTGTGGGTCGCCCTCCCAGGGCTGTGGGGTACTCGGTACCGGGCAGGTGTCAGGGGGATGTGTCACAGCAGCGGTGACCCGGTCCGTGGCCCTGGGCGCCCAAATCAATGGTGGTTTGTAATATAGGTTAGGTGAATAGTTTGTGATGCCACCTGTGGTGTTTGGCAAGTAAGATGTTAAGCCAAGGCTGCTTGCAGATCCGCTGGGACTGATGGTGTGATGCAGCAAAGATGGTGTAGCTCCCCACAGGTGGAGTTGTAGTCCCAGGGCAGTGTAGGCGCTATGGATGAGGATAGGTGCCGGATGGTGTGGATGCTGGTACCCAGATGTAGCAGTGCTGAAGGTGTTAGCGCACAAATCAATGGAGGACACCAGAGCTGCAGTTTCAAAGCTTTACTCAAAGTTTGTGGTACACACTGGTGCCTGCCTCCGTGCCGTGTCCTCCGGGGTACAGACTCAATCAACCTCCCGGGCAAATCAGAGCTCTCCTCTCCAACACTCCGCCAACATGTACCTTTCCTGAACGACTCCTCCAATGCACCTTGTGGTGTGAAGCACTCCAGTACTTAGTTACCCTGGAATACCTCCTGTCTAGATGTTCCTAGAAATCTCACTTGTATGACAGACAGCTGTAGCCTGCTCGGGGATTCTCCTGGATCCCGGGTCTCTATCAGTTTGCTGTTGTGTCCCAAGTCTTGGATGGGAGTAGTGCATTTACAGCCAACTACTCCACCGGTGTCTGCTGCAGAACCATAAGTGTCCATACAACCTAGGGGACCGGGCCCCGGCCTTGCGCTGAGAACCTATAGGCAGGGTTCCTATCCAACCCACTCCTCCTCTCTGTTCTCTACTCCTTAGTTCCATACTTGTCTCTCTTTCGTATGGATGCTTAGGTTACAGGTCTACGTCTCTCCACATTTCTTACTTTCCTGTGCCAGCTGGCTCAGGTCACTGAGGCAGCTGCAGCACTCCTTCCTCCATCCCTTCTTCCAGGGATCCTCACTCCTCACTGAGTGGCTTCCTACTCCGCCGACCTTCTGTCAGACGGCCCCCTAAGGGACTGACCTGTAATTCTAAACCTTTCCAATCTTTTATATGAATCTAAACTCCACCCACCTCCTAGCACATCTCGTGTTACGAAGCAAGGGACCACGAAAGGTGCTCTGCTACCCTCTAAGCATGAGCCGCAGTGTGATCAGTGCTGTACTATCCTGTGTGTGGGATGCAGGTGTTGGAGTGTGGAAAGGAGTTCCCTACTTACCAGGATGGTGGGGCACTACACCTTAGGAGAAGGTGCAGCACCTCTGTGGCGACCGAGCCTCAGGGGTGCCACATTTGCACTTGTGTTCCAAGTACTGGGGTATGGACAACCTAACGCTGCCCTGGAACAAGGCCGTGGACGTGCTTGATGATGGTGCTAGCTGAGTGTGTGCAGATGCAGGGCAGGAAGCATCTTCGCATGCACCATAGACAGGGGATTTTCTTGCACGCACAACAGCGAAAGAAGCAGTGGTATCACTCGCAAACACTGTTCCTGGACCCTGGGGTTCGGCCCACAAAGTCGGGTGCTCTGCTGCAATGTGCCTGATCATGCTGGTGGTGGTCAGGCTGGTAGTTTTATTACCCCTGCTGAGCTGCAATGTGCCTGATCATGCTGGTGGTGGTCAGGCTGGTAGTTTTATTACCCCTGCTGATGCTGGCATGGTAAGTGGTGCAAATGGCCTTTTTGGGGTTATCGGCAGAGTCTTTAAAAAACAACCAGACTCAGGAAGACCAAACAGTTGGACTGGCAACTTCCATTGTGTTGGTGTTATGGGGAACAGTTGTCCGCCTTCTGTCTGCGGCCACCACACTGCTTCTTCTTGCCTGTTGGCATGCTAAGGCTCCCTCCCCTTGTGTGCTGCTGTCCTTGCTCTGCATGTCCTCCTGCCAGGTTGGGTCAGTTACTATATCATCCACCACCTCGTCCTTCACTTCCACACCCTGGTCCTCCTCCTGACTTTCTGGCAATTGTGTTTAATTATTGTCCACCTCTTGTGACATGTTCCCACCATTGCCTTCATATGACCTTGGCTGCTCAAATATTTGTGCATCGCTACATGCCAGCTCCTCTTTCCCCTCTTCAAGTGGACTGGGCAAGAGTCCTGAATCTATAAATGGAAAAGTAAACAGCTCTTCGGAGTGTCCAAGTGTGGTATCAGTTATCTCTGGGCACTTGGCATGGTGGGAGGAAGGAGGATCAGGGTGAGGAATATGCGGTCCAGACTCACAGCTATTCAGACTTGACTGTATGGAAGAGAGGGTGGTGGTGGTGGTGGTGGAAAAGTAACTAGAAGCTTTATCTGCTATCCAACCAACAAACTTTGGGTTCAATAGTGGTGTGCTGTTGTAGTCCCCTAGTAATTGGGACAGGAAGGTCGGGCGAGAAGATGTGGGTGTTTGTTGTTGCAAAATTTCAACTTGGCCTCGACCTCTGCAAGAACCATCACCATCATGTCCACTTCCCCATCGCTTGCCACGCACCTTGCCCATTTTAAATGGAGAAAAATATTTTCAATGTTCATTACAAATGGCTTAATTTGGAGCAAACTTACAGTATATGTGATCCGTGTGAGGGAAAACTGCAGTTTAAAATATCTGGCCTGTAGGTAACTTATTTTTTTTTTCAGAAAACTGGTGTCAATAACTTGCCTAAGACACTGCAACAAAATTTAAATTGAGGCCTGAAGTGGCACAATTTTGACAGCAATGATATGTGATCTGTGTGGTGTACAAACCGCAGTTTAAAATATTTAGTTTATTTCTATAATATGGAAAGGATCTGGCTGTATTCTTCAGTGTCAGCAAGCAAATGGAACAGAAAATCAATGTTCTCTGAATGCTTTTGAAGCAAATAATCAGGATTAAGATCCAAAAAAAATTATTCCTGGAACCTGATTCCTGGGGTTATGTCTATAAATATCTGTGATAGGCATCAGCAGGCAGAACTGGAATGGACCCTATTGCTATATACACTGCAGTCTCCACATACACTGCCTACCTGCCTAGCACTGATATCTATGCAGCTATTAGTCCTCAGAAGGACTGTTAGTTGAGATGGATATGTGTATTGTATTTGGTATACCCACACTAACTACGAACCAATCTTATCTCTCCCTATCTCAGCAGCAACTCTCCCTACACTATGTAATTCCCGAGTGGACTGTGACGAGCATGGCGGTGCCAGATCTTACATAGACCTGATGATGCTGTGCGGCCAGCCAATCACTGTAATGCCACAACCAACATGGCTGAGGAATTACAGTGTGTGGCAGACAATTTCTGCATGTTAATTGGCTATCAAAAGACCTCCAAACATGCAGGGTGGGGACCCGAGCTCCCGCCAAGCAACCCTGGAAATACTCGGCGAGCTGCGTGCACTGCAATGCTCGTGCTCGGGCGAGCACAGAGTTGTGATGGGCATGCTCGCTCTTTACTAGTCTTGGTTGAAAGCAATTGAAAGCAATGCTAAAGTTCAAAAACGCATAAAAAATGCTACATGTGAACATAACTCATGGAAAGGATGTTCCTTGACATATTTCCCAGGAAAATCCATTTTGGTTTCATTTTTGTATGTTTTATTGTGTGTCTTTAAAAGTGGCGTAAGACTGACAACATTGTTCACAACAGTGATCTGGGAGGTAGAAATGCTTCCAAGGGTCTTCCCCATGCTGTTCCCATGTCATTTGAGCACTGTTCCCATCGATTTCTGCAATTTCTGGTCCCTCTAAAAACCCCCGGGGGTGGCACCGGAAAAATGCTCGAGTTTCCCATAGACTTACATTGGGCTCGAGTCGAGCACCCGAGCATTCCAATTTGCTTAACCTGAGCAGTGAGCACCCGAGCATTTTAGTGCTCGCCCATCACTAGTCATAACTTTTTTTTCAGTCAGTTGATTGAGTTCTATCAAATCTTGATTTTTGTGGTGCAATCTATACTCTTTATTTTTGTTTCATTGCTTTTTGTGAGGAAAAATGTTTTTGGTCCGTCAGTCAAATTTTTTTTTCCGTATTTCAGCTGTCTAAACTAATAAATATTCTGGTATGTTATTATTTTGGACAGTTATATATACCAAAATACGTGTTTTTCTTTTATTTTTTTTGTTTTGTTAAATGAGCCCAGGAAAAAGTGAACTTTTAAATATTTTCCTTAAGTTTATAAAAAATAAAATATTGTTTGTTTTATATTTATTTAAGGCTACTTTTACACTTACCACATTTTTTGCGGTCCGTTATTGCGGCCGGTTTTTGTGGACCGTATCGCAGCATTTTTTGTGGTCTGCCGCAATAACGGACCACAAAAAAGTTTGCGGATAGACGTGTTTTTTTTCCAATACTATGGAAAAACCGGCGTTCCGTTTGTTTTTTGCAGCCCCAACGATTTGCAGTTTTGGCCGTGTCCTTACAATGTATAAAAGATCGAGCAAGCTCGATCTTTTATCACGGCCGCAAACATGGCCCTTACGGCCGTACGGCACATGGCGCACCATGAAATTTTTGCGGGCCAAGTTTGCAGCCCCATAGAAATCTATTGGGGCTGCATAATCGGCCTGCAAAAACACAGTAAGTGTAAAAGCAGCCTAAAAGTCTCCTTAATCAACTTGAGCCTTTAATCACTTGAATTCTTGACTGAAACACTGAATACTGTAGAACTGCGATGTATTGGACAATTAGTGATCTACTATAAAGCCACAGCCTGTGTGCAAAAATTTCGGACGCAGTGACCTTTATTATTAGGCCCCGGCTGCCATAACCATGCCACTGACTGTAAACAGTCACGTCAAGAGTAGTGTTGAGCATTCCGATACCGCAAGTATCGGGTATCGGCCGATACTTGCTGTATCGGAATTCCGATACCGACTTCCGATATTTTTTCAATATCGGAAGTCGGCATCGGAATCGGAAGTTCAAAGTTGATTGACAGCCTGACGTCATCATGATGCGCGGTGTGTGCGCATCATGATGCGCCGTCATTTCGGGCCTTCCGGGGGTCTCTGCCGGCCTGCCGGGGGGCTGTGCCGGCCTGCCGGGGGGCTGTGTGGACTGCCCGGGGTCTGTACCGGCCTGCCGGGGGGCTGTGCCGGCCTGCCGGTGGTCTGTGCACCCTGTGGGGGTCTGTACCGGCCTGCCGGGGGGCTGTGCCGGCCTGCCGGTGGTCTGTGCACCCTGTGGGGGTCTGTACCGGCCTGCCGGGGGGCTGTGCCGGCCTGCCGGGGGGCTGTGCTGATGTCCGGGGGTCTGTGCAAGCATCGTCCGATGGGACTACAAGTCCCATCTGGCGATGCCTGCTACCATGACAGTGATTGACACATTAGCCAATGATGGGACAGTAGTAGTCCCATCATCCGGCTAATGTGTTAAATGTTAAAAAAAAAAAAAAATACTACATACATACTACATGCATGCTACATACATACTACATGCTACATACATACTACATACATACTACATACATACTACATACATACCACATATATACTACATACATACTACATACATAACACATATATACTACATACATACTACATACATACTACATATATACTACATGCATGCTACATACATACTACATGCTACATACATACTACATACATACTACATGCATGCTACATACATACTACATGCTACATACATACTACATATATACTACATGCATGCTACATGCATGCTACATGCTACATACATACTACATATATACTACATACTACATACATACTACATGCATGCTACATACATACTACATGCTACATACATACTACATATATACTACATGCATGCTACATACATACTACATGCTACATACATACTACATATATACTATATACATACTACATGCTACATACTACATATATACTACATGCATGCTACATACATACTACATGCTACATACATACTACATATATACTACATACATACTACATGCATGCTACATACATACTACATGCTACATACATACTACATATATACTACATGCATGCTACATACATACTACATGCTACATACATACTACATATATACTACATACATACTACATACATACTACATGCATGCTACATACATAATACATGCTACATACATACTACATATATACTACATGCATGCTACATACATACTACATGCTACATACATACTACATATATACTACATACATACTACATACATACTACATGCATGCTACATACATACTACATGCTACATACATACTACATATATACTACATGCATGCTACATACATACTACATGCTACATACATACTACATATATACTACATACATACTACATACATACTACATGCTACATACATACTACATATATACTACATGCATGCTACATACATACTACATGCTACATACATACTACATATATACTACATGCATGCTACATACATACTGCATGCTACATGCATGCTACATACATACTACATACATACTACATGCTACATACATACCACATATATACTACATACATACTACATACAATACATTCATACAATACATACATAGACATACAGTACATATAACATAGAGTAACATACTTACCAATACTTGTCACATTGTTCCCCGAAGCCATTGTCTTTTACGGAATAAATATTAACATAACAAACCACAAAAATACTCACCCACGATCCGAAGCAGTCCACGAGTGTGTCCCACGACGATCTTGGGTAGAGAACTGCAGCATCAGCTGTTGCTGCCATTCTCTACGGGCTGCAGGAATCCAATGACGGAAGGTAGGTATCCTTCCGCACTGTATTCCTCCGCCACTTAAAAAAAAAAAGTCCCTAGTCTCACTTTATGCCATTGCTGCGTGGGAAGCCTGCACAGCCCCCCGGCAGGCCGGCACAGCCCCCTGGAGCCTGCACAGCCCCCCGGCAGGCCGGCACAGCCCCCCGGCAGGCCGGCACAGCCCACCGGAGCCTGCACAGCCCCCATGGCAGGCCGGCACAGCCCCCCCGGCAGGCCGGCACAGACCACCGGAGCCTGCACAGACCCCCTGGCAGGCCGGCACAGCCCCCCGAAAGGCCCGTACAGACCCCAGAGAGGCTGTACAAGGGAAAAACAGGATTTTTCTTATTCCGATACCGGAAGTCCCATAGACTTGAATGGGACTTCCGGTATCGGAATCGGCGATACCGATACTTTTTTTTAAGATCGGCCGATCCATTCCGATCCGATACTTTGAAGTATCGGACGGTATCGCTCAACTCTAGTCAAGAGGAAATGTGAAGAAAAGAACAAAATGTCTAGACTCTAATTCACTTTATTTTACTCAGAGAATTTCTAGGATACTATATAAGCAAATTACCTCCTAAGACAGAAAGAAAACTTGAACTCTATTGACACCTACTGGAAGTAGCAATCCTAAAAGTCAATATGAACTCTTTAACGAGCCTTGCCAAATGGCTTGGGGTAAAAGCCAAACCAGAATCTCAATTTGCAGACACAGTGTTTCCCCTCGACAGCACAAAGCATGAGATCTGATATGGCCCTATGAGAGGCCTTTGACTAGGATCAAAGGGGTAACTTTTCTCCTTGTGGAGTAGGACGTGCTTGGCATGCCAGTGTAGGGAGGCTTACAAGCCATGCAATGCTCCTCTGGGAAATTAAATATGCAAACTGCCTCTTCAGAGAGGTAGAGGACTTGAACGCTAGTGCCTGAGAAGCACGCATAGCTGAAAGGCCTCCTCATACTGGCATGCCAGGCATGTCAATCTTTACAAGGAGACGTTACCCCTTAGATCTCAGATAGGATACTACATGATATTCTACTAATTTAGCAGCAAAAAGTTGGAAAAGGGCTTAACCTTCCAGTGTGACTGGGGTTCTGAAAACATTTTTTAGGACATTAGTTTCTATGTTCATTCAATATTTTGCAATGCAATATTAGAAAGGTGAGTAGTACAAAGTGTAAATATACAATATGCTTAGTTCCCACCATCCATGTCCTGATGCCCAAAACATTCATTTAAGGTTCTTATATCATAGTGAAATCTTATCTTTGTTTACAAGGCCCAAAGTTTAGTTTAACTTCTTGATATTCCTCAGGTGCACTAGCGCTTTACATACTGGAAGATCATTGGAAGATAACTGCCTGTAGCTTTTAAAAAACAGTAAAAAAAGTAAAAATTACATCTTTTGATCTTTTCAGAAGACAGTAGGCTTTGAGTCGGAAATCTTAAAAAGCTTAATTTTAATAAATAAAATTGTCTTCCAGGAAATTTCTAGATGGTAATTATGCTGAAAATACAAAAAATTGGGAACAGCACAATGATCACTAGTGGGTGCCAGCCCTCCCAAAATTAAATGAAGAAGCAAAAATGAAGGCAACACTCCATAATCTTCAAAGTAAAAACGTGGTAAGATTTATTCAGACCTATATGTGGGTCTGAATAATTGCAAAATTGCAAAAATTTTCTGGTTTTTTTTGAGTCAAGATGGGGTGCAGAGTGTACATTAATGAGAAAAAAATGTACTTTTTTGACTTTGCCAAATGGCTGCAATGAAACAAAGAGTGAAAAATTTAAAGGGGTCTAAATACTCTCCGTACCCACTGTATATTAATGGACTGGAAAGAACAGACTAGGAAATAAGGATTAAACTCCTCCTGGATTGTAACTTCTTTGCACACTTGGCCAGGCTACAGTGGCCAAGCTCCAGGTAAACAAGCTATACACTATGTAAGATAAAAGCTCTTAATGCAGGAGAATGAAAGCAGATAGTTTGCAACTGACTTGCTTTTTACAACTAATGAAATTTAATAAAATGAGAATACCTCTTATAGACAAGTTAGTTAAGTGGACAGGAAATGATATCTTTTTGTTTTATTCATTTGAGAGTGTTTTTAATATTTCAACAGGAATGAAAGCAGTGAAAAAGTGACTTTTTGAGATATTCCTTGCACATTCACACTACATAAGATTGGTGCAATCATAAAGGGATGTTCTATTTCCACTCACTCAATTTTGCACTTTCTGTATGTTGCTATATATCAAGATATATAAAACACAACCTCGGGTAAATGACATGAGGAGGAGGTGGTTAGATTGCAAATTTGGATTAAAAAATTTAATCTTTTATAATTTTTTTTAAAAGTCATAACATTCAAGCTACAGAACAAAAAAGAAGTGTGCTAACACTGGAATTTAAATTCAATGACTGTATCTTGAGCACAGTTTACAATCTAATGCGATTCAAGGCAAATAACATACTTTATACCGTAGTATAATTATTTCAAGTGCAATCAGAAAATTACCTTAGAATATATCGTGCCATTGCTATGCATATAGAGAGGTGGTCTATATTGTTAAATTATAGTGCTGTGCATCTATAACATTAAGAATCTCTATGTTGAGAGGTATAAGTATGTTTAGCAAGGACACAAGCCATTTTTATTTAAACAACATATCTATGTGTGTTGAACTATTTAACAGAGTATGTGCAGAGAAAGGCATTTAGTTTGCAAGAGAAGAGAGGCTAGATTTTCCTCAAAACTCAAAGAAGATACTGACGAAGTGGCATGTTCATAGTTCCGATGTGTTGCGCACTCCTACCCAACAGCGCTATTTCACATATGAGCTTCTTCCAAAGGGGATGCATTGACCCATAAGCCACACTGACTAGCTACTAAAGTAAGCTCCTAGGCCTCCCCAACATGTTTCACCACCTCGACTGGCTTCATCATGGGCTGAGGTTGTAAAGCCTATCTAGCTGGTGAAACATGTTTTCCTTGGCGCTTTACTTGTGAAAAAGGGGCATAACAAGACAAGCACAATTATCATGAGCAACACGAGGCACATACAAGTTCAAAAGGAGAGAGGACCCTGCCCGCGAGAGCTCATTGTTTACAGGGGATGGGTGAGGATACACTAGAAGAGGGTAGAGCTGATCGTGCGGTGGTTCAGTAGACTGAGTATCACTGCAGCTTGTAGGCTTTCTGGACAAGGTGGGTCTTCACGTTCCTTTTGAAGGTTTCTGTGGTAGGTGAAAGTCTGATGTGTTGGGATAGAGAGTTCCAAAGTATGGGGGAAGCATGGGAGAAGTCTTGTATGCAGTTGTGGGAAGAAGAGATAAGAGCGGAGTAGAGAAGGAGATCTTGAGAGGATCGAAGGTTGCATGTAGTTAAATACCGGGAGACCATGTCACAGATGTATGGAGGAGACAGGTTGTGGATGTCTTTGTATTTCATAGTTAGTGTTTTGAACTGGAGCCTCTGAACAATAGGAAGCCAGTGAAGGACTTGGCAGAAAGGAGAGGCTGGGCAATAATGGGGAGACAGGTGAATTAGCCAGGTAGCAGAGTTTAGGATAGAATGGAGTGGTGCAAGAGTGCTAGAGGGGAGGCTGCAATAGTCGAGGCGGGAGATGTTGAGAGCATTCACTAGCGTTTTTACAGTTTCTTGGTCAAGGAATCTACGGATCCGGGAAATATTTTTGAGTTGGAGTCGGTAGGAGGAGACAGGCAAGGGCTTGGATATGTGGCTTGAAAGAGAGGGCAGAGTCGAAGATCACCCCGAGGTACCAAACATGCGGGACTGGGGAAAGTGAGCAGCCATAAACATTGATGGATAGGTCTGACAGAGGGGTAGAGTGAGATGGGAGAAAGATGATGAATTCTGTTTTGTCTATGTTCAGTTTTAGAAAGCGAGCAGAAAAGAAAGATGAAATAGTGGACAGACATTGTGGGATTTTGGTCAGTAGGGAGGTGATGTCGGGTCCAGATAGGTAGATCTGCATGTCATCCGCTTAGAGATGATACTGCAAACCTTATGATTCTATGAGCTGTCCCAGTCTGAAGGTGTAGATGGAGAAGAGTAGGGGTCATGTAACTGAGCCTTGGGGAACACCGATATACAGCGGGTGAGGTGTGGACGTGGTGTGGGAGAGTGAGACACTGAATGTCCGGTGTGTTAGATATGACAAGATCCAGGATAGGGTCAAATATGTGATGCCAAGAGATGAGAGGATCTGTAACAAGAGGGAATGGTCTACAGTATCAAAGGCAGAAGACAGGTCCAGGAGAAGGAGGACAGAGTTGTGTTGCTTGTTTTTGGTAGATAGTAGGTCATTGGTGACTTTAGTAAGGGCGGTTTCAGTTGAGTGATACGGTCGGAAGCCAGATAGTAACTGGTCAAAGAGGGAGCAGGAGGAGAGGTGGGAGGACAGTACAAGATGGACAGTAGTTTTGAGGCATAAGGGAGAAGTGATATTGGGCAATAGCTAGACACAGAGGATGGGTCAAGGGTAGAGATGAGCGACTTTGCCTTTTTTAGGGTCAAGTCGGGTTTCATGAAACCCTACTTTCGCAAAAGTCGGGTCGAACGAAATCGGCCGACTATAGCGAAGAGTCGGAGGCCGACTGAAACACGAAACCCAATGCAAGTCAAGGGGGAAACAAAGTTGGCAGGGAGTGGAGGACAGTAAACACACCTACACTGCACATTTCAATGCCAAAAACATCACTTCTTATTACTGAAGCTTGTCAACCTTAATTTACTTCATAATAATAGTTATGCATTGAAAACTGGGGGTTATTTGGCTAAAGTTGTGGGGGAGAAGGGCTGGCTCCAGGTTTTCATGTGCCCTGGGCCAAAGAGTGTCAGTGCGCCCCTTTAACACATACCACAACTTATGGTGCTCCGATACGGCACAGAAATATAGGTATAGTACAATGACAAATACTTCACTGCTTACATGACATGACTGATCTAATTTAAATTGTACAATAGCACAAAAACAGGACAGTATATTACTTCATACAGTGTTATGGCCACCACATTGTGCGCCATACAGAATAATGAGTCCCATATATTTCTCCGTACAGAATAATTGGTTACATATAATGTTCCATATATAATGCTCCACATAATGCTACAGTATATGATGGTCCCTATGGATGATGCTCCAGTGTGTTATGGGCCCAAATAATGTTCCATATATAATGGGCCCCATTTCTAATGCTCCAGTGTATAATGTGCCCCATAGATGATGCCCCAGTGTATGATGGGCCCTAATAGTGCTCCATATATAATGGGCCCCATTTCTAATGCTCCAGTGTATAATGGGCCCCGTAAAAGCTGCTCCAGTGTCTGATGTCCCCCATTTGGAATGCTCCAGTATATGAAAGGGCCCATTTTTAATTAACCCAGGCATGGTATGTGAAAAGTTCTCCATGGAGTAATCTGAAGTGTGTGCCGCCGCATCCTTCACTTTTGGTGTGGGTGAAGGACACAAGGAAAGGGGTTGCTCCTGATCAGAAGCTTGCACTTGCGACTCAGTGCTTGCATTTTTTTAAACTTCAGAAGAGGAGGCGATAGAGCTGGAGGCTGTTTCATCAATGTAAGCCAAAAACAGTTCCTGATGCTTCGGCTTTAAAAGCAGTCTACCTACTCCCAGAAAATGGAGCCTTACAGGCCTTCCAGAGCTACAACATGACACAGGCTCAACACCTCCTGCCTTAGCTGCTATTGTGTTTTTGGCACTACCAGCAGATGCACCACCACCACCATCAGTACCAGGTGGTTCCCCACGCCCACGTCCACATCCTTTTCCACCATACTTCCTCATGCTTTAGAAAATGGACCCAAAATACCAGCAGATATATGGTACTGTATCAGAAGCATACAGCTCTATACAGTCTAGGGATAACAGTAAATCTCCATATATATTTCATGAGTCATACACAGGCGCTCACAGGCTCAGTATGGATTACCTAATAAAATAAAAAGTTGAAAAGGGTACAGTATCACCATATACAAGGTATATATAATATAGTGTAAACATTCTGATTCTCCATATACATTTCAGGAGGCAGACAAACGCTCTCAGGCCCAGTATGGATTACACAAGAATATGAAAAGCTGTAAATGGGTAATGTAACACAAGCGTACAGCTGTATACAGTGTTGGGGTAATCTTAAAGCTCCAAATATATTGCCGGAGTAACAGACAGACGTTCACTGGCTCATTATGGATTACACCAGAATCTAAATAGCTAAAAAGGTTACTGTATCAGAAGCATACAGCTGTATACAGTGTAGGCCAAATTTTAAATCTCGGTATATACTGTATTTCCGAAGTCACCCTCAGACGCTAACTCAGTGTGGGTTTGACCATAATAAAAAATGTTGTAAAAAAGGTACTGGATAACAAGATAGCAAGCATATATATTATAGGGTACAATTGAAATCTCCATATACATAGTCCCGTAGTCACTCTCAGATGCTTACCCAGTATGGATTTGACCGTAATACTAAATGTCGAACAAAGGTACTGTATAACAAGATACAAGCTGTATCGAGTATAGGGTAAAAATTGGTATCTCCTATTCACCGTATATATAGAAGGCGTAAACCACACACGCTCACTCACTATGGATGATATCGTAATACAAAATTTTGAACAAAGGTACTGTATCAGCACATACCAGGTGTATCCAGTCTAGGGGTAATTGTAAAGTTCCGTCTATACTTCCAGAGTCAGACAGACATTCACAGGCTCACTATGTATTACACCAGAATTTAAAGAGTAGAAAAAGAGAAAGGTAGTCGAAGCGTACAACAGTATACAGTTTTGTAGAACTTTTAAATCTTCGTATATATTTCAATCTCAGTAAGGTTACTTTCAGACTTCAGATTTTTAAATACGGCAGGCTGCGTCAAAAAGTTGTCAAACCTGATCCGGTAGAAGCCGCAGCCTGCCAGATCATCTGTTGAGGCCGGAGACGGTGCAGGAGAGGGCGAGAGAGTTTTCGGGCTTACGCAGTGGAAAAAAGCAGTCCGGCGCTGTCAAAAAACGTTGCAGGGAACGCTTTTTGCAGACGCCGGACAGGCATTTTTTGCCATATCCGGCAAAAGCCGGACACACCGCATGGACATCAGGCGCAATGCGGCGATAATGCTAGTCTATGGGGGAAAAGCCGTATCCGGTGGCAACCGGCGCCGGATCCGGCTTTTACATTTTTCGCCGTATCGCGCCTGATGCTTAAAATCTGAAGTCTGAAAGTAGCCTAAGCCAGTCCAGACTCTCCGCTCCTGGAAACTACATGGATACAAGTACAGGCGGAAAGTCGAGTGTTAGCAGAAATTTGAGAATTACTTATCGTGGGAAAACCTCCCGGTAGACGTTCCAGAGGCGATGCAGACCCTCAATTACTGTGTCTGTGGAGACAGCGAAAACGGTTCTTTGTGAAGAAAGGATTGCTTTATCGCAGTAGCGTGGATCACATTACCGTTACTTTTCTCCATCAAATTGTCATCACGGAGAGATGTAGACATGGTCCTCACTGCCTTTCATGATGTGTCTGGTCATTTTGGAGTGCAAAAGACAGAAGCCACAGGCCGTAGGCAATTCTATTGGATTGACATGAGAGGAGGCATTGAAAAATGCTGGCAGGAGTGTCACACGTCTGTGACTATCACAACTGTGAAAGGTGATCATAAAGCACCACTGCATCCGCTTGTAAGTTGACGTCCATTACAAATGGTAGCCATTGATCATCTGAAGGTAGAGGCCAGCAGGACAGGCCATAGCTACATCTTAACCATCATTGATCAATACACCAAATTTCTAGTGGCCGTCCCTGTGAAGGATTTAGCTGCCCAGACTACACAGTGGTGGAGCAGGGAGAGGTAAGTATTGGAACTTGCAAGTGCTGTGGCCATGACCAAGCAAGGGGGGTACACTCTTGGTCGACGGTACTGGCACAGTGGGGGGGGTGGGCAGCCCAGTTAGGGAGGTTTAAAAAATGGCATATGTTGATGTGTTGGCTGGACATTCAGCTACTGCAAAGGGCAGAATTGGGCAAGTCCGAGGAAGAGGAGGACAAAAGCGAGGCAGTTTTCTGGCAACCTATGTGTCATCAGGGAAAGGTGGGACAAAATCCTTTGAAACCCATGCATGGTTCATTTTAATGAAGGTTAGATCATCAACATTTTGGGTCAACAGACGGGTCCTTTTTTCTGTCAGTATTGATCCAGCAGCACTGAAGACTCTTTCAGATAACACACTAGCAGCAGGGCAAGCGAGCTCCTGTAAGGCATATTGTGCCAATTCAGGCCAGGTGTCCAGATAAGTGGCCCAATAGTCAAAGGGGAATGACCTGTGAGGGAGAACATCGATATGGGAGAAGTAGTTTGTAACCATAGTTGACAACTGCTATCTCCTGTCACTTTTAATCGATGCAGTATTAGCAGTCGTGTGAGTGGTACTTGAGAAATCATTCCACAACATTGTCATTAAACCCCTGCCTCCAACGCCACTTCGGCTGTGTGCACCACGAACACCTCTTCCATTGTGCCCACTACGGCTCGTTGGAGAACCAGTACCGCTGCTGTGTGCTGGGAAAGCTTCAAACAAATGGTTTACCAGAGTTGCTTGTGTGTTAGCCAATATTATCTCTAGGTTCTCCTGTGGCATGATGTTGCGTAATTTGCCTTTGTAGCGTGGATCGAGGATGCTGGCCAGCCAGTAGTCGTCATCCCTCATCATTTTGGCAATGCGTGGGTCCCTTTTTAGGATCCGCAAGGCATAATCGCACATGTGGGCCAATGTTCCAGGTGTCAATGATGCACTGCCACTGCTGGGTGGAGGAGCACTTTCTGGTAAATCCACATCCCTACAGTCACGCACAAACACTGTACCTGACCTTGGAACGTCAACATTTTCTCTTGCCCCTTGAGAAGCATCCTCTTGCCAAAAATAATCATCCCCCTCATCCTCCTCCTCCTTTTCTTCCTCCACCTCATCCAGGACAGTTTCCTGACCAGATAATGGCTGACTGTCATCAAGGCTTCCCTCCTCTTCCGCTGCAGACAACTGATCCTTAATGTGCGTCAAACTTTGCATGAACAGACGCTTAAGTGGGATGCTCATGCTTATGATGGCATCGTCTGCGCTTACCAGCCGTGTGCTTTCCTCAAAACACTGAAGGATTTTACAGAGATCTTTCAGCTTTGACCACTGCACACCTGACAATTCCATGTCTTCCCTCAAACTGCCTGCCCGTGTATCCTCCCACAAATGCATTACAGTCTGCCTCTGTTCGCACTGCCTCTCAACCATGTGCAGGGTGGAGTTCCACCTTGTTGCAACGTCTATGATTAGGCGGTGCTTGGGGAGGTGGAGCAATCGCTGTAACTTCTGCTTACGAGTGGAGTGGACGTTTGAGCGACGGATGTGCGAGCACAGTCTTCGCACCTTATGGAGCAGGGATGTTAACTCCGGATAATTATTAAGGAAGCACTGCACGACCAGGTTCAAAGTGTGAACCAGGCAAGGTATGTGTGTGAGTTTTACATGGGCTATGGCTGCCACTAAATTTCGGCCGTTATCACTGACTACCTTGCCTATCTCAAGATGTAGAGTGCCCAGCCATGACTCAGGTTGTCGCAGCAAGTGGTCGGCCAGTACCTCCGCGGTGTGTCTGTTGTCGCCCAAATACATCATCTTTAACACAACCTGCTGACGCTTACCACTAACTGTTCAATACTGGGACACCTTGTGTGCAACACTGCCAGCTGCGGATGGATTGCACATGCGACTGCGCTCTGTGGACGAGCTTTCGCTGATGGAGGAGGAGGGTTGAAAGCCTACAGCCAACTGTTTCCAATGCCGTGGGCTAGGCAGCACTATTCCACCGCCGCTGTCCCCTTTGGAACCTGCATCCACCACATTAACCTAGTGCGCAGTGATGGACACGTAACGGCCCTGGCCATGCCTACTGGTCCATGCATCTGTTGTGAGGTGCACCTTTCCACTCACTGACTGTTTTAGTGCATGGACAATGCGGTCTTTCACATGCCGGTGTAGAGCACGGATGGCTTTTCGAGACAAGAAGTGCCGACTGGGTAGGTCATAGCATGGGACAGCGTAAGCCATGAGCTCGCAGAAATCTTTGCTTTCAACCAAACGGTAGGGCATCATCTCTAATGAGATTAGTTTGGCAATGTAGGCGTTCAAACACAGTGTACGCGGATGAGAGGATGAGTACTTTCTTGTCCTACTCAGAGTGTCTGGTAGGGTGAACTGGACTGGAGAGCTGCCTATGGGGGAACTTGCGGTGGACCGGACGGAGTGAGAGGGGGTTGGTGATGATATTGGTGGTGATGGCCTAGATTCAGTGTTGTGTTGCAAAACCATTGTGATTCCCTGAGTGCTTTGGCCTTGCGACGACACCTCCACATTTAGTGCTGGTGGTGTGCGTAACGGTGGCAGTGGTCTTACAGTGGGGGAAGCGATGGAGCATTGCTGGCTACCTTCAGTCAGAGCAGGTGCACACGTGCTACCTGAGCTTTTGTAGTCCATCCACGCTTGCAAGTGCATGTTGATTAAATGTCTAAGCATGCAAATGGTATTCAAATTTCTGATTTGTTTACCTCGGCTAAAGGTCCTTCCGCACTTCTTACAAGTAACCTTTGCCTCATCAGTAGGATTTTGGACAAAGAAGTGCCACACTGCACTCTTCCTACAATGGTATACATTTTCTGGCCTTGCACGCTGTGCTAAGTTGACCGTCTGGCCAAGCTGTCCTGCAACTCTTTTAGTTTTTGGTCCACGTTTTTGGACAGCTACGGGCCAGCCAGATATCCGCTGCTGCGATGTCAATGCCTGCTGTGGATCCTTCTCCTTATCTGAACTATTGCCAGCACCACCCTCCTCCCCCAATGGATGCCAATCCAGGGCAAGAACTGGGTCATCCATCACCTCCTCTTCTAAGTCATCTGCACCTTCCTCTTTACCTTCCTCTGTGTCACCATGTAAGGTGGTATAGTATGCGGGAAGGGGCACCTGTGTTTCATCAGGGTCAGATTCTGGCTCAGTAGACTGTGAGGGCAATGTAGTGCTCTGGGTGAATGTACCAGCAGAATCATATAGCAGTGGCTGTGCATCTGTGCACTCCATGTCAGATTCATATTGGACTGGGGAATTTAGGATTTGACTGGATAACCCAGGCAAGGTATGTGAAACAAGCTCCATAGAGTAATCTGAAGTGTGGGCTGCCGCATCCCTAACTTTTGGTGGGGGTGAATGACACAAGGACAGGTGTTTTTCCTGACCAGAACCCTGCACTGACGACTCCGTGCTTGCAGGTTTCGAACGTTCAGAAGAGGAGGCAATAGAGCTGGTGGCTGTTTTGGCAATGTACGCCAAAACCTATTCCTGATACTCTGGCTTTTAAAGCAGTTTTCCTACTCCAAGAAAAGGTAACCTTACAGGCCTTCTTGGGCCAGACGATGACACAGGCTCAACACCTGCTGCCTTAGCTGCTATTGTGCTTTTGCCAGAATCAGCCGATGCACCACCACCATCAGTACCAGCTGCGCCCCCCTGCCCACGTCCGCGGCCTCTTCCACCATACTTCCTCATGTTTGGGAAAATGTACCAAAAATACCAGCAGAGAGATGGTACTGTATGAGGAGCGTCCAGCTGTGTAAGGTGTATTAAAAAAATTAAATCTACGTATATATTTTGTTAGTCACAGACGCTCTCACAGTATGCATTTGACCGTGATCCAACACGCAGATATACGGACTGTATCTGAAGTGTACAGCTGTATACATTTTTTGTGTAACTAACAATCTCCGTAAATGTATTTACGGAGTGTCACACACACACGCTGACTCTGTATAGATGTGACTGTAATGCGATCAGCAGATATACAATACTGTTTGAGAATCGGACAGCTCTATACGGTGTCTGTATGGAAAATTATCAACCGCCATCTATTTGTATACGGACTGACACACGCTGTCTCTGTCTATTGTTGACCGTTATCAAACAGCATATATAGTAAACTGTTTGAAAAGCGGACAGCTTTCTAAGGTGTAGGTCTGGAAAAATGTAAAATCACTTCGGCTTTTTTTTCCGGAGTCACACCCAGATAGCTTCTATTTGTCCATGATACCAGCCGGTACACGGTAGTGTGTGAGGAGCATGCACCGCTATACGGTGTGTGAAAAAATGAACGCTTGGTAACTCACCAGAAAAAAATAATAAAAGTTGGAGTGCTCTGAAAAAAGCAGTTTAAAAAACAGTGTGCACACAGCAATGCAGTTATCAGGTAGCCTTAAAAGGCAGCCTAATCACCACCAGCGCTGCTGCACATGTTATGGAAAAATATATGTATTCAATCTAGATCTCACTTGCCTGCTATAGGCTATATGCTATATACTTATGTACCCATAGACACTCTATATATATATTCCTTTATGCACCTAGATACATATTCACAGTTTGAACCTTATAACTAGTTGGTGGAAATAACCTGCTACCCCCCCATGAGAGAGTCTGGGGAGCTGATGTGATCTCATGATAGCATTGTCTTGTGACATTCGTCCTAGACACACAGAAGAGGAAGTTAGGCCAGATGGTCCAAGCCGATATTGGAGTCTTGCTGACATTGGAATACAAGGGGCAGTATATCATCTGATTCTTAAGTCACCTTAGGTCGGACGCCCATAAATGTTCATGTATTTAAACTGACCAATTAGATAAGAAGTTCAGCCTTTATGTTAATGAGTAACCAGTCCTTTCTGTACGAACTGATAAAACCAAGTATATTCAATAAAACCAGCAGAGTTTTGCTGGAAGGTATTGCTGCTAACCAGGTGTGGCGTCTTTCCTTCCTTGAGCGCTCAATAAGACTCTGTCTAATTAGGACAGGCCACAGCACGCACAAGGGTATATCTACCCAATCAGTCAAAAAATCTACAACACACACAACAAAAATCCTCCCCTTTCACTGCACACTAACTTTTCAGTGAAAAGCGCTATCAGCAGAACCAATTTTTTTTTCTTTTTCCCTGCCTAACGCTCTCCCTATTCAGAATCAGCAGCAGAACCTCTCCCTATTCTAAGATTGGCAGAAGATGGCAGTCGGCGGTCACTGCCTTTTATACCCACTCTGACGCCACACAAAGCCAGCAAATCACTTCAATGCCCTTCTCTAAGATGGTGGTGGCCGCTGCCCATGACATCACGTTGCCCACAATGTGCGTCCTCCATCATTGGCTGAGAAAAGGCGCTGGAAGCATTATTTGAAACGCGACTTTGGCACTCGGCGACCTCACACTATGGTCGGGTTTCGATTAGCGAAACCCGACTTTAGCTAAAGTCGGCGTTTTTTGAATTTGACTGACCCGTTTCACTCAACTCTAGTCAAGGGAGGGCTTTATGAGGATGAGTGTGATTGAGGTGTGTTTGAAGGATGAGAGGAAGACATCATTTGTAAGAGAAAGGTTGAAGAGATGTGTTAGGGTTGGAATAAAGACTGTAGCGAGGTTAGGGATGAGTTGGGACGGGAGTGGGTCAAGCGTGCAAGTGGTGAGATGTGATCTTGACAGAAGGGTGGAGAGATGATTTTCTGTCATGGTAGAAAAGCTGATTTTGGAAGAACAGGGCTGAGCAGCTAAGAGAAGGGGCATTGGGGGCTGTGGGCCAAAGCTTTCTCTGATGTTATCAATCTTCTGCTTAAAGAAAGAGGCAAAGACTTCAGCAGAAATCAGAGGAGAGGGAGGAGGTGATGAGGATGGAGTAAATAATTGAAAGTGTTGAAAAAGCTGTTTAGGGTTGCGAGACAGGGAGGATATGAGAGTTGAGAAGGAAGTTTGCTTTGCGGCAGTGAGCGTGGACTTGAAGCTGGCAAGGGACTGCTTGTATGTGAAAAAGTGCTTGGCAGAATGGGATCTCTTCCATATCCGCTCAGCAATCCTGGAAGCCCATCTCAGTTCTTTGGTCACGCTGGTCAGCCAGGGTTGCCTGTTGATTGTACGAGTTTTGGTGTGCATCAGGGGGGTGGCCAAATCGAGTGTTGCTGTCATTGTGGTGTTATAAAAAGTGGCAGCAACATCTATGTCATGTAAGGAAGCTATATCTGTAAGAGGGAGAAGGGACTCAGAGAGTGAGTGTAAATTGAGGTGTTGGAGATTTCTGCGAGGGTGAGTGAGTCTGTGGAGTGGGAGTTGCGCACTATGAGAGGAGAGGGAAGAGAATGTCAGTAGGTTGTGGTCAGACAGGGGGAGGGGTGAGTTAGTGAGATTAGGTAGGGAACAGAGGAGGGTGAAGATAAAGTCCAGCATGTGGCTATCTTTGTGAGTGGCCATGGAGGGCCATTGAGGGAGACCAAAGGAGGCAGTCAGTGATAAAAGTTTAGAGGCAGCTGAGGTGGAAGTGTTGATGGGGATGTTGAAGTCACCCATGATAATAGTGGGGATGTCAGCAGAAAGGAAATGAAGTAGCCAGGTGTTGAAGTGGTTGAGGAAGGTGGAGATGACAAGTTCTGTGGGGGGGTAGATGACAGCCAGCTGGAGGTTGGAGAGGAGTAGATGCAGATGGAGTGCACCTCAAATGAGAGAAGAGTAACAGAAGGTGGTAGTGGAATAGGGGTAAAGGAGCAGGTATCGGAGAGGAGGTATCGTGGTGAGCGCCGCTGATCGCGGCCGGGTATCAGCTGATTATCACAGCTGACACCCAGCACAATGTGTCAGGGGTGGTCACGGACTGCCCCCGACATGTTAACCCCTTGCATACCGCGATCAAACATGATCGCGGTGTACCGGGGGTTAAAGGGAAGCATCGGCAGGGAGGGGGCTCCCTCCGTGCTTCCCTAAGCCCCCACGGCAGTGCAATGTGCAGCGCTGCTGCGGGGAGGCTCCTTCCCTGCAGGCCCCCAAATCCAAGATGGCAACGGGGGGCCTTCGGGGGCCTGAAAGGAGCTGACTTCCTCAGTGTCTGCAAAGCGCAAGCATGAGGAAGCCTTCTGCACTGCCTGTGACAGATCGCTGATCTGTCACAGTGATCTGTGATGTGACAGATCAGCAATCTGTCACAGGACATTGATGTCCCACCAGGGACTATGTAATAAAGTTTAAAAAAAAAGTGTTGAAATAATTTTAAAAAAATCGCCAAATAAATTAGAAAAAAAAAAATTCCCCCAATAAATCCATTTTTTGGAAATAAAAAAAAACTATAAAAGTACACATATTAGGTATCGCTGCGTCCATAACGACCTGCCCTATAAAACTGTCCCATTAGTTAACCCCTTTAGCGAACCCCTTAAAAAATAAACATAAAAAACGAAGCAAAAAATAATGATTTATTATCATACTGCCAAACAAAAAGTGCAATAACGCACGATCAAAAAGACGCATATAAATATCCATGGTACCGCTGAAAACGTCATCTTGTCCCGCAAGAAATGAGCTGCAACACAGCATCATCAGAGAAAAAATAAAAAAGTTATAGCTCGCAGAATAAAGCGATGCAAAAATAATTATTTTTTATATAAAATAGTTTTCATTGCATAAAACCGACAAAACATAAAAAAAGACCTAAATAAGGTATCGCTGTAACCGTACTGACCCAAAGAATAAAATCGCTTTATCAATTTTACCGCACGCGGAATGGTGTAAACGCACCCCCCCAAAAGAAATTCATGAAACGCTGGTTTTTGTTCATTCTGTGTCCCAATAATCAGAATAAAAAGCGATCAAAAAATGTCACGTGCCCGAAAATGGTACCAGTAAAAACGTCAACTCGTCCAGCAAAAAAAAAGACCTCACGTGACTCGGTGGGTCAAATCACGGAAAAATTATAGCTCTCAATATGTGGTGATGCAAAAACTATTTTTACAATAAAAAGCGTCTTTTAGCGTATGACAGCTGCCAAACATAAAAACCCGCTATAAAAAGTAAATCAAACCCCCCGTTATCACCCCCTTAGTTAGGGAAAAATAATAAAATTAAAAGAAAATGTATTTATTTCCATTTTCCCATTAGGGTTAGGGCTAGGGTTAGGGCCAGGGCAAGGGTTAGGGCTAGGGCTAGGGCTAGGGTTAGGGCTAGGGTTAGGGCTAGGGTTAGGGTTAGGGCTAGGGTTAGGGCTGAGATTAGGGTAAGGGGTGAGTTGGGGTTAGGGTTGGAGTTAGAATTGGGGGTTTCCACTGTTTGGGCACATCAGGTGCTCTCCAAATACAACATGGCGTCTGATCTCAATTCCAGCCAATTCTGAGTTGAAAAAGTCAAATGGTGCTCCTTCCCTTCCAAGCTCTGCCATGCGCCCAAACAGTGTTTTACCCCCACATGTAGGGTATCAGCCTACTCAGGACTAATTGCAAAACAACTTTTGGGGTTCAATTTCTCCTGTTACCCTTAGGAAAATAAAAAATTGGGGGCAAAAATATCATTTTTGTGGAAAAAAATGATTTTTTTATCTTCGCGCCCGGGCGTTATAAACTTCTGTGAAGCACTTGGGGGTTCAAAGTGCTCACCACACATCTAGATAAGTTCCGTGGGGGGTCTAGTGTCCAAAATGGGGACACTTGTGGGGAGTTTCAATAGTTTAGGTACATCAGGGGCTCTCCAAACGCACATGACACCCGCAGACCATTCCATCAAAGTCTGCATTCCAACACGTCACTACTTCCCTTCCGAGCCCCGACGTGTGTCCATACAGTAGTTTTCTCCCACATATGGGGTGTCAGCGTACTCGGAACAAATTGGACATCAACTTTTGTGGTTCAATTTCTCCTGTTACCCTTGGGAAAATAAAAAAATTGGAGACTAATTGATCATGTTTGTGGAAAAAATACAATTTTTTTATTTTCATGCCCGGGCATTATAAACTTCTGTGAAGCCCTTGGGGGTTCAAAGTGCTCAACACACATCTAGGTAAGTTCCTTAGGGGGTCTAGTTTCCAAAATGGGGTCATTTGTGGAGGGTTTCCACTGTTTAGGTACATTAGGGGCTCTCCAAAGGCAACAAGACACCCGCAGACCATTCCATCAAAGTCTGCTTTCCAAAACGTCACTACTTCCCTTCCAAGCCCCGACGTGTGTCCATACAGTAGTTTTATCCCACATATGGGGTATCAGCGTACTCAGGACAAATTGGACAACAACTTTTGGGGTTCAATTTCTCCTGTTACCTTTGGGAAAATTGGTGACTAAAAGATCATGTTTGTGGAAAAAATACGAATTTTTTATTTTCACGCCCGGGCGTTATAAATTTCTGTGAAGCACTGGGAGATTCAAAGTGCTCACCACTAGTGTTGAGCATTCCGATACCGCAAGTATCGGGTATCGGCCGATATTAGCGGTATCGGAATTCCGATACTTAATTCCGATACTTTTTTCATATCGGATTCCGGGATCGGAATCGGAATAGGAAGTTCCCATCATGCTATGAGCCTGCTTGCTTTGATTAAGCCAATGGGAATCCTCCGAAGTGTGGGCACATCCTGTTAGGCATGTAGGCATGTTAACTATTGGCATGGCTGTGATTGGCTGCCGAAATGATGTCATGATGCACTATAAAAGCCACCGCAGCCGCCATTTCTGGTCACTCTGCTGTGAATTCAGTTAGGGACAGGCTGCTGTAGAAGACTGTGAGGGACAGTTAGAAATAGCGATTCTAAAAACAATATTGTGCTTTATCCAGGCTACATAAACCACCACTGTAGCTTGCTTTTCCCTAGCAGCGCTGTTTTCACAGCTGTCTGCAAGGGCTGTGTGAGTGCAGCTCACGCTGTGGAGTGGGTCCTGCAGCCACGTCAGGCTGTAGGCCACCCAGTGTGATCACTGCTGCCTCATACATCTTTTATTTTTTGAGCTGCATTTTTTAAATAATTTCAATCTAGTGTGCTTCCATCCGTATCCATATACGTTGGTTGCAAACACTAGTAGTAGACAGCGGAGCCTTTCTGCAGCCTTTCAGTGCTAGTGTCCACTTTGCTGCACTGTTCACGGCTGTCTGAGAGGTCTCTGACTGTGTGTGAGTGCAGCTCACGCTGAGTAGTGTGTCCTGCAGCTACGTCTGGCTGTAGGACGCTCAGCGTGCGTCACTGCCTCACACATATTTTTATTTGAGTGCAGCTCATTTTTTCTTCTATTAGTGTGCATCCATCCGTCTCCATCTACGGTGGTTGCAAACACTATATAGGAGTACACAGCGGAGCCTTTCTGCAGCCTGTCAGTGCCAGTGCCCACTTAGCTGCACTGTTGACGGCTGTCTGAGAGGTCTCTGACTGTGTGTGAGTGCAGCTCACGCTGAGTAGAGTGTCCTGCAGCTACGTCTGGTTGTAGGACGCTCAACGTGCGTCACTGCCTCACACATATTTGTCTCTGAGTGCAGCTCATTTTTTCTTCTCCTATTAGTGTGCATCCATCCGTATCCATCAACATTGGTTGGTTGCAAACACTATATAGGAGTAGATAGAGGAGCCTTTTTTTTCTGGCTTGTGCCCTGCCGGCGCAGCCAGATTAGTATTACCCAATTTTTTTGGAGCCTCATCTTTTGCATTGTAGGTTACCTGCCTGCATTGTAATAGCTCCAAAAAGTTGGTGATACTATCAGTTTCAATTCTTTGTTCTCATACTTTGAGTTTGTTTCAAACAAAGAAACCACATAAAAAGTTCACCAAACACTACATTTTGAACTTGTGTAGGCCACATCAGCTCCTATTAAAGTCTAGTCCACACACACACACTTCATAAAATTAGTGTTTCTTGTACCTGTAACCAGCTGTTCAGGAATAAGCACACTAAGGCCCCCCTTTGTCCTTTTTTGCCTATCTTAAGCAGTCTTGCAAGATGAAGAAGGCAGGGAGTAAGGCGCGGGGGCGTGGGCGTGGGCGTGGAGTTTCAGCAGGGAGAGGACGTGGGGATTCTGCAGGGAGAGGACGTGGGGATTCTACAGGTAGAGGACGTGGGGATTCTGGGCCTGCTGCGGGCACCAGTGGATCAGCATCCCCCAGTTTTAGCAGGCAACAGTCCTTTATGCGCAGCTTTGTAGGACCTCAACGTACCCCACTGCTGCGGGAGGAACAAATTGAAGCCGTTGTCGGATGGATGGCAGCTAACGCATCGACTTCAATTACTTCCGCATCCTCTCAGGGTCAGAGCACCGAAGAGCAACCATCTGTCTCTTCACCACCTGCCAAAGTGCCCAGGCAGTCAGAGAGACATGGACAGGAGCCATCACAATCTCTACTTCTGTTCTCGGAATCTGTTGGCTTGGAAAGAGGGGGCCAGCCAAGCAGCATTCCTGAATGTGAAGAAGAGGGAGTATGCAGTGATGCGCAACTTCTTTGTCCCTCTGAATCTGAAGAGGCGAGTGGGCCAGTGCCTATGGTCAGCACACCTCAGTACGCATCAGATGATGACGAGACTCAGTTGCCACTTTCTGGTGCGTACGGTGCTGGCGAGACAACCCCGGAGAAGCAGCTGTTTGAAGAGGGGAGGGAAGATGATGAGGTCCTTGACCCATCATGGCGTGAGCAACAGGAAGGTGGTGGGAGCAGCTCGGAGGAAGAGATTCCCCTACCGGCCAAAACAGGAGGCAGAGGGAGGGGGAAGACTTGGTTGCCTGTACCCTCCACTTCGGCACCCGTTAGGAGCATTCCTCCTTCCAAAGGCAAACCGGGCGCTCACAAGAGTTGCAGTGCGTGGTCCTTTTTTGACACAGTTGCAGATGACATTTGCTTTGTCAAATGCAAGCTGTGTCATCAGAGAGTCAAAAGAGGGAGAAATGTCAGCAACCTCAATACCACAAATATGTGGAAACATGTGCGCACCAAGCACGAGTTGGAGTTGCAGAGACACCCTCAAGACGTAGGCCAACGTACAGCACCACCTACCACCTCTTCAGTTCGTGTTGGGCCCTCTTCCTCCAGCTCACACACTGCTGGTTCGGCTTCCTCACAGGATCGCCAAGGAAGAACCTCTGCCACTGTTGTCCGGAGACCCTGTCAGATTCCACCCATAACAGCACGTTCCCATCCATCACAGCCATCGGTAGCACAGGCATGGGATAAAAGGCGCCCTTACTCGGCAAACCATCCCCGAGCACAGTCTCTGAATGCTGGCATTGCCAAACTTCTGGCAGTTGAAATGCTGTCATTCAGGCTGGTGGACACTGACACCTTCCGGGACTTAATGGCATTGGCAGTCCCCCAATACAACGTGCCCAGCCGCTTTTATTTCAGCAGGCGAGCCGTCCCTGCCCTGCAGAAACATGTTGAGGGCAAAATAAAACATGCGCTACTAAACGCCGTTAGTAGCAAGGTCCACCTGACCACCGATGCGTGGACCAGTAACCATGGACAGGGACGATACCTTTCCCTCACTGCCCACTGGGTCAATGTTGTGGAGCCGGGTACGGATCTGGAGAGTGGCGCTGTACGTGTTCTTCCAACGCCACGGATTGCAGGACTCCAGTCTGTACACATAGACTCCTCCTCCTACTCAAGTTCCTCAGAAACAGCAGAGCAGGAGCCTGTTACGACCGATATGAGCACAGCCGTGGCCAAACGTCAACAGGCTGTACTCAAATTAATTTCTTTGGGGAATCGAAGCCACACAGCGCAGGAGCTCTGGAATGCTATCAAGCTGGAGAGCGATGTGTGGTTTGGGCCAGCGAATCTCCAGCCGGGCTTGGTAGTGTGTGACAATGGCCGAAATCTGGTGGCAGCTCTTGGCCTAGGCAACCTCACACACATCCCATGTCTGGCACATGTTCTTAACTTGGTCGTGCAGAGCTTTCTGAGGGACTATCCGGATCTTGATGCACTGTTGCACAAGGTCCGCATAGAGTGCGCTCACTTGCGACGTTCCAGCACGGCAAGATCGCGCCTCGCTGCTCTGCAGCGACGATTTGGCCTTCCAGAACATCGCATCATATGTGACCTACCCACCCGGTGGAATTCAACGTTACATATGTTGGAGCGGTTGTGTGAGCAGCAGGCAGCAGTCATGGAGTACCAGCTGCATCAGGCGCAAACAAGTCGCACTGTGCGCCGTTCACACTTCAGCACCATTGAGTGGGCCTCTATGAAGGACATCTGCCTCGTTTTGCGTGCCTTCGATGAATCCACGCGGATGGCGAGTGCAGATGATGCACTAGTCAGCATGACTGTCCCCTTTATCTGCCTGCTTCAACAAACACTGCAAGCACTAAGGGATGAGGTTTCAGAAGAGGTGGAGGATGAGGAGTCCCAAATGCCATCTGCTTCTGGACAGTCTGCGCTACGTGTTTCCTCACAAAGGCCTAGGCAGGGGACACTTTGTGAGGAGGATGAGGAGGAGTCGATGGAGGAGGAAGACATCTCTCCAGAGGAGGGAGGTACACAAACCTCTACTCAGTATGTACAGCGAGGGTGGGGTGATGCAGAGCAGGTCGAGGTCACGCCTCAAACAGGGGACAGCGGTTCTTTGGCAGTTGGGAGTCTGCAGCACATGGTTGATTTCATGCTGCAGTGCCTGAGAAACGACCGCCGCATCGCCCACATTCTCGTCTCGGCTGATTATTGGGCGTACACCCTCCTAGATCCTCGCTACCGGGACAGCGTACAAAGGCTCATACCAACGTTGAACCGGGAGCGTAAAATGCGGGAGTACGAAGAGTCACTGGTGCAGTCCATAATGTTTTCCATTCCACCCGACAGCATTGTTGCAAGTGCTTTACAAAGCAGCTCTGTGCGTCGAGGCAGTGGAGGAAACTCTGCACAAAGAGGGAGCAGAGGCAGTGCCGCAGCACAAGGCAAGACCACTATGGCCCAAATGTGGCAAAGTTTTGTGTGTCCACCACAATTGTCTACACCATCAGCGACGCCTCGAGTCAGCAGGAGGCAACGCTTCCGTCAGATGGTGTCAGACTACATGTCTTGCCCTGTCGCTGTACTCCCAGATGGCTCTTCCCCCTTCAAGTTTTGGGTCTCTAAGCTGGATACATGGCCAGAGCTTAGCCAGTATGCATTGGAGGTGCTGGCTTGCCCTGCTGCCAGTGTATTATCGGAACGTGTCTTTAGTGCCGCAGGTGGTGTACTAACAGACCGTCGCACGCGACTATCTTCCGATAATGTTGACCGGCTGACTTTTCTGAAAATGAACAAGGCCTGGATCTCCAAAGACTTTGCCATTCCTCTTACAGACTAAATTAGTGGTTGGCAACTGTATCCAGGTCTGCTGGTGTGTTCATTTTTCTACCACCTGAACTATAATCCCTGTGCTTCAACACAGCCAGTTGTCGCTCAGATGTGTCGTCTGCACAGAGAAACACACTAGCTCCTGTGTTACTGGGGTTCAGTAATGCCAGCTGATCCCCTGCTGTGTGGACGGCAGAGTCACCAGCTCCATCAACATTCAAACCACTACTGATTTTTAACCGTGCCCAACTTAGGTCTCTGGCTCCACTGTCTCTACTATTTCCCCTGACCTCCAACCCCGCCATCTACATCTCTGAAGTGGCGTCAGCACAATCTACACTTGTTCCTGTGTTCCTGTGGCTCAGTCCCATCAGTTTATCCCCTGATGTGTGTCCGGCAAGGTCTCCTGCTCTGTCCACATTCCCATAACCAGTAGTGGGAATGAGGACAGAGCTGGCGAACTTGCCGGACAAACATCAGGGGATCAACTGATGGGACTGAGCACCAGTAACACAGGAACAAGTGTAGATTGTGCTGACGCCACTTCAGAGATGTAGCTGGCGGGGTTGGAGGCCAGGGTAAATAGTAGAGACAGTGGAGCCAGAGGCCTAAGTGGAGCATGGTTAGAATCAGTAGTAGTCCACAACCTCCATAAAAACCGCTGCCCATTGGCCTCTGCATGCGGCATGCGTAATCCTGGGCACCAACAGCGTCAGTTGGTGTTCAGAAGTGTCGTCTCCACAGAGCCAAACACATTCGTTCAAGTGTTAGTGGGGTTCAGCACTGCCAGCTGTTCCCCTGCTGTGGAGATGGCAAGTCTCCTGCTGCCTTCACCTGCCAAAATCCAGTAGGCCCCAGCCTGCTCCTCGCCTAATCCTGGGCTCCAACAGCGTCAGTTGGTGTTCAGAAGTGTCGTCTCCACAGAGCCAAACACATTCGTTCAAGTGTTAGTGGGGTTCAGCACTGCCAGCTGTTCCCCTGCTGTGGAGATGGCAAGTCTCCTGCTGCATTCACCTGCCAAAATCCAGTAGGCCCCAGCCTGCTCCTCGCCTAATCCTGGGCTCCAACAGCGTCAGTTGGTGTTCAGAAGTGTCGTCTCCACAGAGCCAAACACATTCGTTCAAGTGTTAGTGGGGTTCAGCACTGCCAGCTGTTCCCCTGCTGTGGAGATGGCAAGTCTCCTGCTGCATTCACCTGCCAAAATCCAGTAGGCCCCAGCCTGCTCCTCGCCTAATCCTGGGCTCCAACAGCGTCAGTTGGTGTTCAGAAGTGTCGTCTCCACAGAACCAAACACATTCGTTCAAGTGTTAGTGGGGTTCAGCACTGCCAGCTGTTCCCCTGCTGTGGAGATGGCAAGTCTCCTGCTGCCTTCACCTGCCAAAATCCAGTAGGCCCCAGCCTGCTCCTCGCCTAATCCTGGGCTCCAACAGCGTCAGTTGGTGTTCAGAAGTGTCGTCTCCACAGAGCCAAACACATTCGTTCAAGTGTTAGTGGGGTTCAGCACTGCCAGCTGTTCCCCTGCTGTGGAGATGGCAAGTCTCCTGCTGCCTTCACCTGCCAAAATCCAGTAGGCCCCAGCCTGCTCCTCGCCTAATCCTGGGCTCCAACAGCGTCAGTTGGTGTTCAGAAGTGTCGTCTCCACAGAGCCAAACACATTCGTTCAAGTGTTAGTGGGGTTCAGCACTGCCAGCTGTTCCCCTGCTGTGGAGATGGCAAGTCTCCTGCTGCATTCACCTGCCAAAATCCAGTAGGCCCCAGCCTGCTCCTCGCCTAATCCTGGGCTCCAACAGCGTCAGTTGGTGTTCAGAAGTGTCGTCTCCACAGAGCCAAACACATTCGTTCAAGTGTTAGTGGGGTTCAGCACTGCCAGCTGTTCCCCTGCTGTGGAGATGGCAAGTCTCCTGCTGCATTCACCTGCCAAAATCCAGTAGGCCCCAGCCTGCTCCTCGCCTAATCCTGGGCTCCAACAGCGTCAGTTGGTGTTCAGAAGTGTCGTCTCCACAGAACCAAACACATTCGTTCAAGTGTTAGTGGGGTTCAGCACTGCCAGCTGTTCCCCTGCTGTGGAGATGGCAAGTCTCCTGCTGCCTTCACCTGCCAAAATCCAGTAGGCCCCAGCCTGCTCCTCGCCTAATCCTGGGCTCCAACAGCGTCAGTTGGTGTTCAGAAGTGTCGTCTCCACAGAGCCAAACACATTCGTTCAAGTGTTAGTGGGGTTCAGCACTGCCAGCTGTTCCCCTGCTGTGGAGATGGCAAGTCTCCTGCTGCCTTCACCTGCCAAAATCCAGTAGGCCCCAGCCTGCTCCTCGCCTAATCCTGGGCTCCAACAGCGTCAGTTGGTGTTCAGAAGTGTCGTCTCCACAGAGCCAAACACATTCGTTCAAGTGTTAGTGGGGTTCAGCACTGCCAGCTGTTCCCCTGCTGTGGAGATGGCAAGTCTCCTGCTGCATTCACCTGCCAAAATCCAGTAGGCCCCAGCCTGCTCCTCGCCTAATCCTGGGCTCCAACAGCGTCAGTTGGTGTTCAGAAGTGTCGTCTCCACAGAGCCAAACACATTCGTTCAAGTGTTAGTGGGGTTCAGCACTGCCAGCTGTTCCCCTGCTGTGGAGATGGCAAGTCTCCTGCTGCATTCACCTGCCAAAATCCAGTAGGCCCCAGCCTGCTCCTCGCCTAATCCTGGGCTCCAACAGCGTCAGTTGGTGTTCAGAAGTGTCGTCTCCACAGAACCAAACACATTCGTTCAAGTGTTAGTGGGGTTCAGCACTGCCAGCTGTTCCCCTGCTGTGGAGATGGCAAGTCTCCTGCTGCCTTCACCTGCCAAAATCCAGTAGGCCCCAGCCTGCTCCTCGCCTAATCCTGGGCTCCAACAGCGTCAGTTGGTGTTCAGAAGTGTCGTCTCCACAGAGCCAAACACATTCGTTCAAGTGTTAGTGGGGTTCAGCACTGCCAGCTGTTCCCCTGCTGTGGAGATGGCAAGTCTCCTGCTGCCTTCACCTGCCAAAATCCAGTAGGCCCCAGCCTGCTCCTCGCCTAATCCTGGGCTCCAACAGCGTCAGTTGGTGTTCAGAAGTGTCGTCTCCACAGAGCCAAACACATTCGTTCAAGTGTTAGTGGGGTTCAGCACTGCCAGCTGTTCCCCTGCTGTGGAGATGTCAAGTCTCCTGCTGCATTCACCTGCCAAAATCCAGTAGGCCCCAGCCTGCTCCTCGCCTAATCCTGGGCTCCAACAGCGTCAGTTGGTGTTCAGAAGTGTCGTCTCCACAGAACCAAACACATTCGTTCAAGTGTTAGTGGGGTTCAGCACTGCCAGCTGTTCCCCTGCTGTGGAGATGGCAAGTCTCCTGCTGCATTCACCTGCCAAAATCCAGTAGGCCCCAGCCTGCTCCTCGCCTAATCCTGGGCTCCAACAGCGTCAGTTGGTGTTCAGAAGTGTCGTCTCCACAGAGCCAAACACATTCGTTCAAGTGTTAGTGGGGTTCAGCACTGCCAGCTGTTCCCCTGCTGTGGAGATGGCAAGTCTCCTGCTGCCTTCACCTGCCAAAATCCAGTAGGCCCCAGCCTGCTCCTCGCCTAATCCTGGGCTCCAACAGCGTCAGTTGGTGTTCAGAAGTGTCGTCTCCACAGAACCAAACACATTCGTTCAAGTGTTAGTGGGGTTCAGCACTGCCAGCTGTTCCCCTGCTGTGGAGATGGCAAGTCTCCTGCTGCCTTCACCTGCCAAAATCCAGTAGGCCCCAGCCTGCTCCTCGCCTAATCCTGGGCTCCAACAGCGTCAGTTGGTGTTCAGAAGTGTCGTCTCCACAGAGCCAAACACATTCGTTCAAGTGTTAGTGGGGTTCAGCACTGCCAGCTGTTCCCCTGCTGTGGAGATGGCAAGTCTCCTGCTGCCTTCACCTGCCAAAATCCAGTAGGCCCCAGCCTGCTCCTCGCCTAATCCTGGGCTCCAACAGCGTCAGTTGGTGTTCAGAAGTGTCGTCTCCACAGAGCCAAACACATTCGTTCAAGTGTTAGTGGGGTTCAGCACTGCCAGCTGTTCCCCTGCTGTGGAGATGGCAAGTCTCCTGCTGCATTCACCTGCCAAAATCCAGTAGGCCCCAGCCTGCTCCTCGCCTAATCCTGGGCTCCAACAGCGTCAGTTGGTGTTCAGAAGTGTCGTCTCCACAGAGCCAAACACATTCGTTCAAGTGTTAGTGGGGTTCAGCACTGCCAGCTGTTCCCCTGCTGTGGAGATGGCAAGTCTCCTGCTGCATTCACCTGCCAAAATCCAGTAGGCCCCAGCCTGCTCCTCGCCTAATCCTGGGCTCCAACAGCGTCAGTTGGTGTTCAGAAGTGTCGTCTCCACAGAACCAAACACATTCGTTCAAGTGTTAGTGGGGTTCAGCACTGCCAGCTGTTCCCCTGCTGTGGAGATGGCAAGTCTCCTGCTGCCTTCACCTGCCAAAATCCAGTAGGCCCCAGCCTGCTCCTCGCCTAATCCTGGGCTCCAACAGCGTCAGTTGGTGTTCAGAAGTGTCGTCTCCACAGAGCCAAACACATTCGTTCAAGTGTTAGTGGGGTTCAGCACTGCCAGCTGTTCCCCTGCTGTGGAGATGGCAAGTCTCCTGCTGCCTTCACCTGCCAAAATCCAGTAGGCCCCAGCCTGCTCCTCGCCTAATCCTGGGCTCCAACAGCGTCAGTTGGTGTTCAGAAGTGTCGTCTCCACAGAGCCAAACACATTCGTTCAAGTGTTAGTGGGGTTCAGCACTGCCAGCTGTTCCCCTGCTGTGGAGATGGCAAGTCTCCTGCTGCATTCACCTGCCAAAATCCAGTAGGCCCCAGCCTGCTCCTCGCCTAATCCTGGGCTCCAACAGCGTCAGTTGGTGTTCAGAAGTGTCGTCTCCACAGAACCAAACACATTCGTTCAAGTGTTAGTGGGGTTCAGCACTGCCAGCTGTTCCCCTGCTGTGGAGATGGCAAGTCTCCTGCTGCATTCACCTGCCAAAATCCAGTAGGCCCCAGCCTGCTCCTCGCCTAATCCTGGGCTCCAACAGCGTCAGTTGGTGTTCAGAAGTGTCGTCTCCACAGAGCCAAACACATTCGTTCAAGTGTTAGTGGGGTTCAGCACTGCCAGCTGTTCCCCTGCTGTGGAGATGGCAAGTCTCCTGCTGCCTTCACCTGCCAAAATCCAGTAGGCCCCAGCCTGCTCCTCGCCTAATCCTGGGCTCCAACAGCGTCAGTTGGTGTTCAGAAGTGTCGTCTCCACAGAGCCAAACACATTCGTTCAAGTGTTAGTGGGGTTCAGCACTGCCAGCTGTTCCCCTGCTGTGGAGATGGCAAGTCTCCTGCTGCCTTCACCTGCCAAAATCCAGTAGGCCCCAGCCTGCTCCTCGCCTAATCCTGGGCTCCAACAGCGTCAGTTGGTGTTCAGAAGTGTCGTCTCCACAGAGCCAAACACATTCGTTCAAGTGTTAGTGGGGTTCAGCACTGCCAGCTGTTCCCCTGCTGTGGAGATGGCAAGTCTCCTGCTGCATTCACCTGCCAAAATCCAGTAGGCCCCAGCCTGCTCCTCGCCTAATCCTGGGCTCCAACAGCGTCAGTTGGTGTTCAGAAGTGTCGTCTCCACAGAGCCAAACACATTCGTTCAAGTGTTAGTGGGGTTCAGCACTGCCAGCTGTTCCCCTGCTGTGGAGATGGCAAGTCTCCTGCTGCATTCACCTGCCAAAATCCAGTAGGCCCCAGCCTGCTCCTCGCCTAATCCTGGGCTCCAACAGCGTCAGTTGGTGTTCAGAAGTGTCGTCTCCACAGAACCAAACACATTCGTTCAAGTGTTAGTGGGGTTCAGCACTGCCAGCTGTTCCCCTGCTGTGGAGATGGCAAGTCTCCTGCTGCCTTCACCTGCCAAAATCCAGTAGGCCCCAGCCTGCTCCTCGCCTAATCCTGGGCTCCAACAGCGTCAGTTGGTGTTCAGAAGTGTCGTCTCCACAGAGCCAAACACATTCGTTCAAGTGTTAGTGGGGTTCAGCACTGCCAGCTGTTCCCCTGCTGTGGAGATGGCAAGTCTCCTGCTGCCTTCACCTGCCAAAATCCAGTAGGCCCCAGCCTGCTCCTCGCCTAATCCTGGGCTCCAACAGCGTCAGTTGGTGTTCAGAAGTGTCGTCTCCACAGAGCCAAACACATTCGTTCAAGTGTTAGTGGGGTTCAGCACTGCCAGCTGTTCCCCTGCTGTGGAGATGGCAAGTCTCCTGCTGCATTCACCTGCCAAAATCCAGTAGGCCCCAGCCTGCTCCTCGCCTAATCCTGGGCTCCAACAGCGTCAGTTGGTGTTCAGAAGTGTCGTCTCCACAGAGCCAAACACATTCGTTCAAGTGTTAGTGGGGTTCAGCACTGCCAGCTGTTCCCCTGCTGTGGAGATGGCAGTCTCTCCTGCTGTCTCCGCATTACAAAGACAGTAGGCCTCTGCCTACACCCTCCTATTTCCTGGGCTTCAACACAGCCAGTTGTAGTTCGGAAGTGCCGTCCACACGGAAAGAGATACTTGCTCCCGTGTCTCAGTGGGGTTCAGTAACGTCAGCTGATCCCCTGCTGTGTGGATGGCAGTCTCTCCTGCTGTAAACTCATTCAAAATACAGTAGGCCTCTGCCTACACCCTCCTATTTCCTGGGCTTCAACACAGCCAGTTGTAGTTCGGAAGTGCCGTCCACACGGAAAGAGACACTTGCTCCCGTGTCTCAGTGGGGTTCAGTAACGTCAGCTGATCCCCTGCTGTGTGGATGGCAGTCTCTCCTGCTGTAAACTCATTCAAAATACAGTAGGCCTCTGCCTACACCCTCCTATTTCCTGGGCTTCAACACAGCCAGTTGTAGTTCGGAAGTGCCGTCCACACGGAAAGAGATACTTGCTCCCGTGTCTCAGTGGGGTTCAGTAACGTCAGCTGATCCCCTGCTGTGTGGATGGCAGTCTCTCCTGCTGTCACCTCATTCAAAATTCAGTAGGCCTCTGCCTACACCCTCCTATTTCCTGGGCTTCAACACAGCCAGTTGTAGTTCGGAAGTGCCGTCCACACGGAAAGAGATACTTGCTCCCGTGTCTCAGTGGGGTTCAGTAACGTCAGCTGATCCCCTGCTGTGTGGATGGCAGTCTCTCCTGCTGTAAACTCATTCAAAATACAGTAGGCCTCTGCCTACACCCTCCTATTTCCTGGGCTTCAACACAGCCAGTTGTAGTTCGGAAGTGCCGTCCACACGGAAAGAGACACTTGCTCCCGTGTCTCAGTGGGGTTCAGTAACATCAGCTGATCCCCTGCTGTGTGGATGGCAGTCTCTCCTGCTGTAAACTCATTCAAAATACAGTAGGCCTCTGCCTACACCCTCCTATTTCCTGGGCTTCAACACAGCCAGTTGTAGTTCGGAAGTGCCGTCCACACGGAAAGAGATACTTGCTCCCGTGTCTCAGTGGGGTTCAGTAACGTCAGCTGATCCCCTGCTGTGTGGATGGCAGTCTCTCCTGCTGTAAACTCATTCAAAATACAGTAGGCCTCTGCCTACACCCTCCTATTTCCTGGGCTTCAACACAGCCAGTTGTAGTTCGGAAGTGCCGTCCACACGGAAAGAGACACTTGCTCCCGTGTCTCAGTGGGGTTCAGTAACGTCAGCTGATCCCCTGCTGTGTGGATGGCAGTCTCTCCTGCTGTAAACTCATTCAAAATACAGTAGGCCTCTGCCTACACCCTCCTATTTCCTGGGCTTCAACACAGCCAGTTGTAGTTCGGAAGTGCCGTCCACACGGAAAGAGATACTTGCTCCCGTGTCTCAGTGGGGTTCAGTAACGTCAGCTGATCCCCTGCTGTGTGGATGGCAGTCTCTCCTGCTGTCACCTCATTCAAAATTCAGTAGGCCTCTGCCTACACCCTCCTATTTCCTGGGCTTCAACACAGCCAGTTGTAGTTCGGAAGTGCCGTCCACACGGAAAGAGATACTTGCTCCCGTGTCTCAGTGGGGTTCAGTAACGTCAGCTGATCCCCTGCTGTGTGGATGGCAGTCTCTCCTGCTGTAAACTCATTCAAAATACAGTAGGCCTCTGCCTACACCCTCCTATTTCCTGGGCTTCAACACAGCCAGTTGTAGTTCGGAAGTGCCGTCCACACGGAAAGAGACACTTGCTCCCGTGTCTCAGTGGGGTTCAGTAACGTCAGCTGATCCCCTGCTGTGTGGATGGCAGTCTCTCCTGCTGTAAACTCATTCAAAATACAGTAGGCCTCTGCCTACACCCTCCTATTTCCTGGGCTTCAACACAGCCAGTTGTAGTTCGGAAGTGCCGTCCACACGGAAAGAGATACTTGCTCCCGTGTCTCAGTGGGGTTCAGTAACGTCAGCTGATCCCCTGCTGTGTGGATGGCAGTCTCTCCTGCTGTAAACTCATTCAAAATACAGTAGGCCTCTGCCTACACCCTCCTATTTCCTGGGCTTCAACACAGCCAGTTGTAGTTCGGAAGTGCCGTCCACACGGAAAGAGATACTTGCTCCCGTGTCTCAGTGGGGTTCAGTAACGTCAGCTGATCCCCTGCTGTGTGGATGGCAGTCTCTCCTGCTGTAAACTCATTCAAAATACAGTAGGCCTCTGCCTACACCCTCCTATTTCCTGGGCTTCAACACAGCCAGTTGTAGTTCGGAAGTGCCGTCCACACGGAAAGAGATACTTGCTCCCGTGTCTCAGTGGGGTTCAGTAACGTCAGCTGATCCCCTGCTGTGTGGATGGCAGTCTCTCCTGCTGTAAACTCATTCAAAATACAGTAGGCCTCTGCCTACACCCTCCTATTTCCTGGGCTTCAACACAGCCAGTTGTAGTTCGGAAGTGCCGTCCACACGGAAAGAGACACTTGCTCCCGTGTCTCAGTGGGGTTCAGTAACGTCAGCTGATCCCCTGCTGTGTGGATGGCAGTCTCTCCTGCTGTAAACTCATTCAAAATACAGTAGGCCTCTGCCTACACCCTCCTATTTCCTGGGCTTCAACACAGCCAGTTGTAGTTCGGAAGTGCCGTCCACACGGAAAGAGATACTTGCTCCCGTGTCTCAGTGGGGTTCAGTAACGTCAGCTGATCCCCTGCTGTGTGGATGGCAGTCTCTCCTGCTGTAAACTCATTCAAAATACAGTAGGCCTCTGCCTACACCCTCCTATTTCCTGGGCTTCAACACAGCCAGTTGTAGTTCGGAAGTGCCGTCCACACGGAAAGAGACACTTGCTCCCGTGTCTCAGTGGGGTTCAGTAACGTCAGCTGATCCCCTGCTGTGTGGATGGCAGTCTCTCCTGCTGTAAACTCATTCAAAATACAGTAGGCCTCTGCCTACACCCTCCTATTTCCTGGGCTTCAACACAGCCAGTTGTAGTTCGGAAGTGCCGTCCACACGGAAAGAGATACTTGCTCCCGTGTCTCAGTGGGGTTCAGTAATGTCAGCTGATCCCCTGCTGTGTGGATGGCAAAGTCTCCTGCTGCCTACACAGTCGTACCACTACTGATTTTTAACCGTGCTCCAATTAGGCCTGTGGTTCCACTGTCTCTCGTATTTCCCCTGTCCTCCAACCCTGCCAGTTACAGCTCCGAAGTGGCGTCTGCACAATCCACACTTGTTCCTGTGTTACAGGTGTTCAGTCCGATCAGTTAATCCCCTGATGTGTGTCCGGCAATGTCGCCTGCTCTGTCCACATTCCCATTATCGGAATGTGGACAGAGCAGGCGACATTGCCGGACACACATCAGGGGATTAACTGACCGGACTGAACACCTGTAACACAGGAACAAGTGTGGATTGTGCAGACGCCACTTCGGAGCTGTAACTGGCGGGGTTGGAGGACAGGGGAAATACGAAAATCAGTGAATCCACAGGCCTAAGTGGAGCTTGGTTCAAATTAGTAGTCTACAACCGATCTTAAAATTTCTTCAATGCAGCCTAAGCCTGCTCCGTGCTTGTCCCTGGGCTTCAACACAGCCAGTTGTTGCTCGGAAGTGCCGTCTTCACAGAGTAAAACACTAGCTCCTGTGTTTGTGGGGTTCAGTAACGTCAGCTGTTCCCCTGCTGTTTTGATGGCAATCTGTCCTGCTGCCTCCCAATTGACAGCACATCAGGCCTCAGCCTGCTAAGTGCTTGTCCTGGGCTCCAACATCGCCAGTTGCTGCTCATAACTGACTTTGGCACGGGTACTCCCTCCTGCCCAGCTTGGTTCCAGCCCTGCCTGCTGTTTCCGGGAAGTGTCAATGTCAGTTTGCCACCCCAAGTTGCCATGTCGTGTTGCGGTTGGGTTAGCCGAGGCTAGGGTGCCAGCAGTTTAGGTGCTTCCTATGTGGACTGCGGGTTCTGGTAAGAAAGGTTTGTTCCATAGTGCCAGTAGGACAAGCACCCCCTGTAGGACTGTGTGATTCGGTAACTGCGGCCAGCTTGCGGCATGCCAACTTTGCTTTTCAGGGGTAACTTCTGATACCCCTCCGGGTTCCAGCACCGTCAGCTGGTTCTCATCAGAGCCTTTGGCCTAGGTGCCTCCATCTCGGTATCCGAGTTCCAGCAACGTCTGCTGGTCCTTGGTAGTGCTTTGTAGCACAGGTACCTCCTGCTTAGTAACCGGGTTCCAGCACCGTCAGCTGGTCCTCGGTTGTGCCATTGGCTCTTATTCCTTCTGCTGCCCCTCCGGGTGCCAGCACTGTCAGCTGGTCCTCGCTATTTCCATTTGCTCTTGCAGCTTATGCTACCCCTCCGGGTTCCAGCACCGTCAGCTGGTTCTCGTCAGAGCCTTTGGCCTAGGTGCCTCCATCTCGGTATCCGAGTTCCGGCAACGTCTGCTGGTCCTTGGTAGTGCTTTGTAGCACAGGTACCTCCTGCTTAGTAACCGGGTTCCAGCACCGTCAGCTGGTCCTCGGTTGTGCCATTGGCTCTTATTCCTTCTGCTGCCCCTCCGGGTGCCAGCACTGTCAGCTGGTCCTCGCTATTTCCATTTGCTCTTGCAGCTTATGCTACCCCTCCGGGTTCCAGCACCGTCAGCTGGTTCTCGTCAGAGCCTTTGGCCTAGGTGCCTCCATCTCGGTATCCGAGTTCCGGCAACGTCTGCTGGTCCTTGGTAGTGCTTTGTAGCACAGGTACCTCCTGCTTAGTAACCGGGTTCCAGCACCGTCAGCTGGTCCTCGGTAGTGCCATTGGCTCTTGTTCCTTCTGCTGCCCCTCCGGGTGCCAGTACCGTCAGCTGGTTCAAGAGGACAAAGAACAGGAAGACAACCACCAAGATGCAGAACAACAAGAGAGAGAAGACAAAGAAGCATAAAAAAAACAAAGCAGAAGAACATTAAGCATAAGACTAATACTCTGAGCAAATGATATTATCTTATTTATAAGCAGAAGAAGACTAAGCAGTGTATGGGGGTGAGTCCGTTCCTCCTCGTGGTGCCCCTGGAAAAGGCCTGCTTCTGCAGGCCAAACTGAACGCGGACAAATCCTGTTGTAAATCTTTTGTGACAGGCAGAACGGAAGGTGTAAACTTCTAACTTTTCTAGATAACAACTACAGGAATGCCTGACACAAACAAGAATATGATGAAGAAGAATAGGAAGAAGATGAAGAAGCTGAATATGTAGAATAATAATTGTTGAATAAGAAGAATATGAAGAATGTAAGAAAAGGAAGAAGAAGAAGAAGAAGAAGAAGAAGAAGAAGAAGAAGAAGAAGAAGAAGAAGAAGAAGAAGAAGAAGAAGAAGAAGAAGAAGAAGAAGAAGAAGAAGAAGAAGAAGAAGAATGTAAAAAAAGGAAGTAGAAGAAGAATAAGAAGAATGTAAAAAAGGAATAAGAAGAAGAATGTAAAAAAAGGAAGTAGTAGAAGAAGAAGAAGAATGTAAAAAAAGGAAGTAGAAGAAGAAGAAGAAGAATGTAAAAAAAGGAAGTAGAAGAAGAAGACATACATGTCTGGCAAAATATAAATGAGGCTAACATAGTCAATATCTTTGTAACTCCTAACATCTTTAAAAAAAAAAGTTTAATTCCTGCTATTCCATTTGATTGGGCTAAACCTCTATGGCTTTAATGTCTCCTCCACCTCCCACAATACATTCTACATTATTCTTAGTTGTTTTTCTTCATGTAGAATTAACCTACAAGGAAAGAAAGGGTTTTTTTTAATTCCGATATTTTGGCCCCATTGACTTGCATTGGTTCCCGGTATCGGAATCGGCGATACCGATACTTTTTTTAAAGATCGGCCGATCCATTCCGATCCGATATTTTCAAGTATCGGCTGGTATCGCTCAACTCTACTCACCACACATCTAGATAAGTTCCTTGGGGGGTCTAGTTTCCACAATTGTGTCATTTGTGGGGGGTTTCCACTGTTTTGGTACATCAGGGATTTTCCAATCGCGACATGGTGTCCGATCTCAATTCCAGTCAAAAACGTCAAATGGCGCTGCTTCCCTTCCAAGCTCTGCCATGCGCCCAAATAGTGGTTTACCCCCACATGTAGGGTATCAGCGTACTCAGGACAAATTGCACAATAACTTTTAGGGTCCTGTTACCCTTGGAAAAATAAAAATTGGGGGTGAAAAGATCTTTTTTTGGAAAAAATATGATTTTTTAATTGTACCGCTGTACGTTATAAACTTCTGTGAAGCCCTTGTGGGTTCAAAGTTCTCACCACATATCTAGATAAGTTCCTTGGGGGGTCTAGTTTCCAAAATGGGGTCAATTGTGGGGGGTTTCCACTGTTTTGGTACATCAGGGGCTCCCCAAACGTGACATGGCGTCCGATCTGAATTCCAGCCAATTTTGCATTGAAAAAGTCAAGCGGCGCTCCTTCCCTTCTGAGCTCTGCCATGTGCCGAAACACTGGTTCCCTCCCACATATCAGGTATCAGCGTACTCAGGACAAATTGCACAATAACGTTTGCAGTCCAATTTCTCCTGTTACCCTTGGTAAAATAAAAAAATTGAACCTGAAGTTTTTTTTTGTGAAAAAAAGTTAGATGTTCATTTTTTTTTTAAATATTCAAAAAATTCCTGTGACGCACTTAAAGGGTTAATAAACTTCTTGAATGTGGTTTTCAGCACCTTAAGGGGTGCAGTTTTTAGAATAGTGTCACTTTTGGGTATTTTCTATCATATAGACCCCTCAAAGTGGCTTCAAATGTGATGTGGTCCGTAAAATAAAATGGTGTTGCAAAAATGAGAAATCGATGGTCAATTTTTAACCCTTATAACTTCCTAACAAAAAAAATTTTGGTTCCAAAATTGTGCTGATGTAAAGTAAACATATGGGAAATGTTACGTATCAAGTTTTTTGGGTGCCGTATCTCTGTGATTTAAGGGCATAAAAATTCAAAGTTGGAAAATTTTCTAAATTTTTGCCAAATTTCCATTTTTTTCACAAATAATCGCAAGTTATTTGAATGAAATTTTACCACTATCATGAAGTACCGTATGTCACGAGAAAGCAATATCAGAATCACCAGGATCCATGGAAGCGTTCCAGAGTTATGACCTCATAAACGGACAGTGGTCAGAATTGTAAAAATTGGCCCGGTCATGAACGTGCAAACCACCCTTGGGGGTGAAGGGGTTAAAGAAGGCTACTACTTGCAATATAATGCAATTTTATTGGAAGGTACAAAATTAAAGGAATAGTATGATTGGATAGTATGATTGCGTACACTTTTGTATATTTTAAGATACAAAGGTTAAGTACATATAAAGCTTGAATACATATAATGATTAAGTATATATAAAGATTGAATACATATAATTAGAGTTGATCGACTTTGGTCGGATCGAGTTTCGTGAAACCCGAATGAAACAAAATTTGAGTCGGATGAAACTGGTCCGACTAGGGCAAAAAAGTCGGAGTTTTGTCCGAAACCTGACCCCAATGCAAGTCAATAGGGAAAAAAAGTCGGCATTGAGTGGATGAATGTCATCCGCTCAATGCCGACTTTTATTTCCCATTGACTTGCATTGGGGTCGGGTTTCGGACGAAACTCCGACTTTTTTTGCCCTAGTCGGACCAGTTTCATCCGACTCAAATTCTGTTTCATTCGGGTTTCACGAAACCCGATCCAACCAAAGTCGCTCAACTCTACATATAATGATTAAGTATATATGAAGATTATCTATATACTGTATACTCACATCATCAATGACCAAGAGGCTTTTAAACATCATCCATCTGGAATATCAGAGAAGCAACACCAAGACAGAGAACCCCTGGAAGATTCACAACACTGCACGGACGTCCCCACTTATGCAGGTATCAACACTGTACACATACAGGTATCCAGTTTTGCTTCTGTCTTAAGGCCCCTTTACATTTAGCGATGCACCAGCGATCCCGACCACGATACGACCCGGTCAGGATCGCTGGTGCCTCGTTAAATGGTCGCTAGTGAGCTGCCACACAGGCAGATCTCACAGCGATGCAGCAGTGATACAGCGGTCGTTACTTACCTTTCAGACGAGGTGATCCTGGCGTGCTCCCGTCCTCGTCCACGCGTCGCTTGTCGGCACCAGCAGGAAGCCCAGCAGGAAGCGCCCGACGAGAAATGGAGCTGTGCGATCTTGCGTGATCAGCGACAGACAGCGGGGGATCCGGTCGGAGGTATGTATCACTCATAGCGATATCGCTAGCGATATCGCTGCTGCGTCACCAAGTCGGTGATGCTTTAGCGATATTGCTAGCGATATCGCTATGTGTAAAACCCCCTTTAGTCATGTTTCTCTGGCCTTATACACTAAATTACACTTATGTGTAACTTGCTTCACCAAACCCATTCAGTGGCCGGCCTTCAAGGTCGGATGAAACAGACAACATGGCATCATCAGACAATGGGTCATAAACCCTTTCAATATAAAAGCCACATGGATTTAGATAAAAGAAACACAGACAAAGGTTAAATAAACCTTAATGTTTTACAATGACAAACATAGAAACTTAAAACTATTTGTTAAACAAGAGTTCTCGAGATTGTGTCACTTGTGAGTATTGTCTGTCACATCAGAAATGCAGCAATCTAATGGTCTGATAAATCCACCGCAGACAGAGGTTACGTCATTGTCTCTGTCTGTAACTGACCAGAAATGCAGCTCTGTAATATATAGAATTCATTCTATATATTTCAATATGGACTCCAAAATAGCCATTTTTATATTTGCACTACAGAGGGTTGGAGTGACCACTCAAAGATATGCTAGAATACTAAATCAAGAGGAATGAAACAGATTATGGTAAAAGAAATGATAGGTATGAAAAGCATACCAGAGGGAGATTGTATGCACTTCACACAGTCATATGCCAGGGAAAGGAGAGTACACTGAAAGCATACCTGTGGGAAAAGGAAGCAACTTGGTTAGATGATACAGATAGTGATGGTGATGGTGACGATAATACAGCAGTAATGATGGTGATGAATGGCCAAATGCATCATAGAATTCTAGTCTAATTCAAAATATTTTCCTTAAAAAGATGTACTTTGAAAGTATCAGAGACACCGCACTGCACTTGCTCATAGAGCCAGTGCGCGTGTCCTGAGTATAGAAGCAGTGCTAAAAGATACCTGTAGAGACGGGCAGCAGAGGTGACCATGCGTGCTTCAGGCTAATAGTGTCAGGGTCCAGTCAGCGCTGGAAAGTAAAGAGGCATAGGACCTATGGTCATGTGACTGCAAGGGGGCGGGGCTTAGCGTCCTGTATTCAGATAGGACAGGACACCATACAACAACTCAGAGTCAGGCAAAACAGAGGTCACAGCAGTACGGGCAAACGAGGTACAGGAGGGACAAACAGACGGGTAGTCAGACAGAGCCAAAGGTCATACACAAGAGGGCGACGTGGTACCAAGGGGACGAGCAGAGAGAAGTCGGGTCACAAGCAGAGAGTCATACACGAGAGGTAGCGCAGTACAAGAGGGTCAGGCAGAACTCGTAACAGGGACAGAACCAGATCACAACCGAACAAGCAAGCAAGATATCAGGCACAAGGCACACGTATACAAGAGGTCACTTAACTCAGCCGAGGGCAGGAGTATAACTGACACCGGACCCAGGTCCAGTGAGCACTAAATAGCCTCCTGCTGCCAGAGAGAGGCAGCACAATTAACGCATAGTCTAACCAGGACGGGTCACAGCAAAATCCCATCCTGGATCATGACAGAAAGATGTTATTTAAAAGAGGCATGGATCAGACGTATTTGGAAATAATGGTTTCCAGAGCTGTTCACCAATTCCATGGACAATTAATACGTTTCATCGATAGTTATTGAGGTAAGAAGAGAGAATGTTTAATAAATAGGTGATTGTCCTTTAATTCACCTTGTAGTCAATTTTACAGTCTGGATGAGGTGTTAATTTTCCCACCTTCAGTCATTAGCGTTAATGCTGGCACAATGTCTTCAAGTGGCAATACCTAAAATGGTATAGTCAAAATGAGAACAAAAAAAATCCACTGTAGATATTTCTTAAACATTTTTAAGAATTTAAACATTGACATTTCTTTCAGATACATTACCTTTTGTCTTACAGTGGATAGCCATGTTAATGCCTATTGAAGGCAAATTTGAATATCCCTATAACATCTTGCAAGAGTCATAAAAGTAATCATTTTGAGTAATAAACCAATGTATTTATTATACAAAACTTACAGTGGTCACTATTATCTTGATGGTAACGTGCATGGATTATTCACAAAAGTTTGATTTCTTTCAGCTTTTTTCTTTGTGATTGAGCATGAAGTCTGTTGCTGGATAATTGCAGGGCACATCTGGAATCTTCACAGTTTTCATGTAATAACATTTCTACCAAAGTCTTCTTGCCTTTAAACGTGACATATTTAGATCAGCTAACAGACCAAAAGTCGTTCTGATTCTCAAATGGTTTATTCAGTGGAATCTTTGAATACAAATTGGGGCAATCTGCCAGTTGTGTCCACAATTTTCAGCTTTTGAGCTTTGAAAGATGTTAATGTTATGCTCCCTATGTGTTTCTTTAAATTTGTACAACATAGGAGAAATCATCAAAAAGAAATTGCTCAACATATAAAGGGACTCAATGTTTCAGCAATTTTTTAATTTTGTCACCGAGCCAAATTATTACTGAAAGATCACAGACTACGATGCTACTGATTACAGATACTTGAGATTATAGACAGTGTGAAAAAGTCACTGGTAAAGTATTGAAAGGAAAAATACAGGGCGCATCCACTTTGTGAAATCCGTATCAAAAAACACATTAACAGAGATAAAAGGAAGGTGCTCACCTATTGGGGTTGTGAAGAAGTCACAACACCCATAAATGCATGAGAAGCAGCAGCAAGTCTGCACAGGGTCCTAGGACAAATTTGCAAAAACGGCGTGAAAGTGCAATGAGGACTGCGCTTGCTTCTGGTGGAGTACAAAGTTCTTTATTTAGCCAACGCTTTTCTTGAGCCTACTGGCTCACTTCATCAGGGCAGATTACATTGAAAGATAGTGAGACATTCTTATAGAGGAAAGGAAAAAAAAAAATTGGCGCCAAAACAAGGTTAAATGACATCAGCAAAGGTCAAAGAAAAAAAAAAAAAAAAAAACTCAAAAACAATGAAATTTTATTACAAACATAAAAACACTACAATAAAAGTGTATTAAAATGAGAAAAAATATATAAAATTATGCAAAAATAAAAATAGAACAGAGTGCCATGGATCACGGGGTAAAAAGTGGCTAAGGTTAATGGAAAAAAAAAAAAAAAAAGGGGGGGAGGGGTGAGACCTCAAGGAGTATTAGAACCTGGCTCATGAAGAGCAGATGTATGCTATAAAGTGCAAGTACCAGGTATTAGTCCACTAAACCATTAGATTTAGCTGAAGTGTTTTAAGAAAAAATTTTTAGAAATTATTTGTTTTATAGAAATCGAAATTCAGCAAAATAACTTGAAGTGGTATTAGAACCTGACTAATAAAGTGCAGATTGAAAATTATGAGGTATTAGTCCACTGAACCATTTAGAATAAACAGAAGTGCTTTGAAGAATATTAGAGGAATTGTTTGTCAATTTATTATATAGGAATCAAAATAAAAAAAAACAAAAAAAACAACTTCAAATGGTATTAGAACCTGGCTTATAGCAGGCTATAAGGTGCAATTACAAGGTATTAGTCCACTCGACTATAAGACTGTAATGATGTTTTTTTGTATGTATTAGTCCATTATACCATTAGCCTTTGATGATGTTTTTTTGTAAAAAAGAAAAAATAAAAAGGAGGGGCATGAAATTGGGTAAAATGTAATAAAAATGTATGAAAATCACAATCAGGAAAAAATCAAATAAAAGCATCTTTAATAATATTGAGGCCACCTGTCCTGTGTGTCTGCCTTTGTGATCTATGGTTCAGTGGACTAATACCTCATACTTTTCAATCTGCACTTTATTAGTCAGGTTCTAATACCACTTCAAGTTATTTTGCTGAATTTCGATTTCTATAAAACAAATAATTTCTAAAAAATTTTTCTTAAAACACTTCAGCTAAATCTAATGGTTTAGAGCAGTGGTCCCCAACCTTTTTTGCACCAGGGACCGGCTTGAACCAAGACCATTCTTCCATGGCCCGGCAGGGCGGGGATGGAGGTGTGACAGGGGCGGGGCTTTGGTCATAAGGGGGCGGGGCTATGGACGCGGTTGTAGTTTAGCAGTGCATATTTATCATTTAATTATAACATTTTTAATGTGACTCAACTCACCATAGGTTTTGAATGAGTGGGAGCACCTGGCTTGTTTCTCTGTTTCAGTGGGAGCACTGGGCTACTTCTACTGATGACCGTCACTGCTAATGATGATTGGAACCTACAAGGAAATGGAGCATTGAGCACTTAAGAACAATTGTACTGGAGTACTGTACATGCTGATTATTTTCTAATCATCAGAAAATGTATGTGTGGTCCCCCCCGTCCAGCTCTGTGTGGCTCCCCCTGTTGTATGCATGGCTCCCCTGTCCCATCCTGTATACATGGCTCTGCTCCCACTCTCCCATCCTGTATACATGGCTCCGCTCCCATCCTCCCATCCTGTATGCATGGCTCTGCTCCCACTCTTCTATCCTGTATACATGGCTCCCCTGTCCCATCCTGTATGCATGGCTCCGCTCCCACTCTCCCGGCCTCCCTTGTATATATGGCTCCACTCCCACTCTCCCTCCCTTGTATATATGGCTCTGCTCCCACTCTCCCTCCCTTGTATATATGGCTCCGCTCCCACTCTCCCTCCCTTGTATATATGGCTCGGCTTCCACTCTCCCTCCCTTGTATATATGGCTCTGCTCCCACTCTCCCTCCCTTGTATATATGGCTCCGCTCCCACTCTCCCTCCCTTGTATATATGGCTCGGCTTCCACTCTCCCTCCCTTGTATATATGGCTCCGCTCCCACTCTCCCTCCCTTGTATATATGGCTCTGCTCCCACTCTCCCTCCCTTGTATATATGGCTCTGCTCCCACTCTCCCTCCCTTGTATATATGGCTCCGCTCCCACTCTCCCTCCCTTGTATATATGGCTCGGCTTCCACTCTCCCTCCCTTGTATATATGGCTCCGCTCCCACTCTCCCTCCCTTGTATATATGGCTCGGCTTCCACTCTCCCTCCCTTGTATATATGGCTCCGCTCCCACTCTCCCTCCCTTGTATATATGGCTCCGCTCCCACTCTCCCTCCCTTGTATACATGGCTCCGCTCCCACTCTCCCTCCCTTATATATATGGCTCCGCTCCCATTCTCCCTCCCCTGTGTATATGGCTCCGCTCCCACTCTCCCTCCCCTGTATATATGGCTCTGCTCCCATTCTCCCTCCCTAGTATATATGGCTCCACTCCCACTCTCCCTCCCTTGTATATATGGCTCCACTCCCACTCTCCCTCCCTTGTATATATGGCTCAGCTCCCATTCTCCCTCCCTTGTATATATGGCTCCGCTCCCATTCTCCCTCCCCTGTGTATATGGCTCTGCTCCCACTCTCCCTCCCCTGTATATATGGCTCCGCTCCCACTCTCCCTCCCCTGTATATATGGCTCCGCTCCCATTCTCCCTCCCTTGTATATATGGCTCGGCTTCCACTCTCCCTCCCTTGTATATATGGCTCCGCTCCCACTCTCCCTCCCTTGTATATATGGCTCGGCTTCCACTCTCCCTCCCTTGTATATATGGCTCCGCTCCCACTCTCCCTCCCTTATATATATGGCTCCGCTCCCATTCTCCCTCCCCTGTGTATATGGCTCCGCTCCCACTCTCCCTCCCCTGTATATATGGCTCCGCTCCCATTCTCCCTCCCTAGTATATATGGCTCCACTCCCACTCTCCCTCCCTTGTATATATGGCTCCACTCCCACTCTCCCTCCCTTGTATATATGGCTCCGCTCCCATTCTCCCTCCCTTGTATATATGGCTCCGCTCCCACTCTCCCTCCCCTGTGTATATGGCTCTGCTCCCACTCTCCCTCCCCTGTATATATGGCTCCGCTCCCACTCTCCCTCCCCTGTATATATGGCTCCGCTCCCATTCTCCCTCCCTTGTATATATGGCTCCGCTCCCACTCTCCCTCCCCTGTATATATGGCTCCGCTCCCACTCTCCCTCCCCTGTATATATGGCTCCGCTCCCACTCTCCCTCCCCTGTATATATGGCTCCGCTCCCACTCTCCCTCCCCTGTATATATGGCTCCGCTCCCATTCTCCCTCCCTTGTATATATGGCTCCGCTCCCATTCTCCCTCCCTTGTATATATGGCTCCGCTCCCACTCTCCCTCCCTTGTATATATGGCTCCGCTCCCACTCTCCCTCCCTTGTATATATGGCTCCGCTCCCACTCTCCCTCCCCTGTGTATATGGCTCCGCTCCCATTCTCCCTCCCTAGTATATATGGCTCCACTCCCACTCTCCCTCCCCTGTATATATGGCTCCGCTCCCACTCTCCCTCCCCTGTATATATGGCTCCGCTCCCATTCTCCCTCCCTTGTATATATGGCTCCGCTCCCACTCTCCCTCCCTTGTATATATGGCTCCGCTCCCACTCTCCCTCCCCTGTATATATGGCTCCGCTCCCATTCTCCCTCCCTTGTATATATGGCTCCGCTCCCATTCTCCCTCCCTTGTATATATGGCTCCGCTCCCACTCTCCCTCCCTTGTATACAGTATATGGCTCCGCTCCCACTCTCCCTCCCTTGTATATATGGCTCCGCTCCCACTCTCCCTCCCCTGTGTATATGGCTCCGCTCCCATTCTCCCTCCCTAGTATATATGGCTCCACTCCCACTCTCCCTCCCCTGTATATATGGCTCCGCTCCCACTCTCCCTCCCCTGTATATATGGCTCCGCTCCCACTCTCCCTCCCCTGTATATATGGCTCCGCTCCCACTCTCCCTCCCCTGTATATATGGCTCCGCTCCCATTCTCCCTCCCCTGTGTATATGGCTCCGCTCCCATTCTCCCTCCCTTATGGCTCCGCTCGGCTCCCCCATCCTCCCCATCATACTTACCCTCACGTCGCTGAACTTCCTTCCCGTCGCTGCATGTCCCTGCATCTCGCGGCGCTTCAGCTTCTTCCTGTGCGGAGCGGTCACGTGATACCGCTCATTAAGGTCCATGAATATGGACGCCACGCCTATGGGAGATGAGTGGCGTCCATATTCATGACCTTAAATGAGCGGTAGCACGTGACCGCTCAGCGCTGGATGAAGCCGCCGCGGTATGAAGCCGCCGCGGGATGCAGGGTGAGTATCAGCTGCTGCACCGCCCCCCGGCTCCCCTTGTGTCCGCGGACCGGCAAGGGCACTGCAACGGCCCGGTGCTGGGCCGCGGACCGGCGGTTGGGGACCCCTGGTTTAGAGGACTAATACCTGGTACTTGCACTTTATAGCATACATCTGCACTTCATGAGCCAGGTTCTAATACTCCTTGAGGTCTCCCCCCCCCCGTTTTTTTTTTTTTCATTAACCTTAGCCACTTTTTACCCCGTGATCCATGGCACTCTGTTCTATTTTTATTTTTGCATAATTTTATATATTTTTTCTCATTTTAATACACTTTTATTGTAGTGTTTTTATGTTTGTAATAAAATTTCATTGTTTTTGAGTTTTTGTTTTTTTTTTCTTTGACCTTTGCTGATGTCATTTAACCTTGTTTTGGCGCCAATTTTTTTTTTTTCCTTTCCTCTATAAGAATGTCTCACTATCTTTCAATGTAATCTGCCCTGATGAAGTGAGCCAGTAGGCTCAGGAAACGCGTTGGCTAAATAAAGAACTTTGTACTCCACCAGAAGCAAGTGCAGTCCTCATTGCACTTTCACGCCGCTTTTTACTGGTAAAGTATTGGAAGGAAGAAATGTATCACTGAGAATTTTGGCTTTAGTGATCTGAACCAAGGTAAAATGTTCCAGTACACTAAGTGCTGGGAGGGGTTAATCAGCCACGTTAAGGACTGTTTTTTTTTCTTTTGTGAACAGCTGAAGGGTGGGTGGGAGGCTGTTCACCATATCTCCACCCCAGGGTGGGGTCTAGGAGGAAAATAGTCAGCCTTCTGAATCATTCAGTGTTCAGTGTGCCTGGAGACAAGCACTCCAGAGCTGTGTTTATGTTAAAGAGATTTGAATCCTGTTTTTTTGCTAAGTGTGCAGAACCCCACAGCCAAACAGACTGCGCTAGGTGTTTTTTGTGTTCTGGTTTATGCAGTACCTTTTTTAATAAACCAGTAGAAGATTCAAACTAGAAACGTTCCTGCATCTGGCTCACTGGGCTGCTCACTGGGGTAATCTGCCACAACAGTTTTAAAGACACGAGCAGCCTTCTAGGAATCAAGCTCAAAGCTATGATCCAGCCTGGGTTTCATACATTTTGAATGTATTTTTTCTGATTAGTTTTATTTTTCACAAGTTTAATACATTCTTGAGACATGCTAGCAACGCCATCAGCAAGCTGTAATTCATATCACAACTAGAGATGAGCCAATATTTCAATATTCAGTTCGGATTGCGTTCGCCGAATTTGCAAATTTCACCGAATGCAGCCGAACGCCATTCACCTCAATGGGAGGCAAAAACAAATGTATGCACAACACCTTATAAAGGCCCCAAATGCTGCCAAAACAAATCAAATGTGGGAGAGACATCAGGAAAGTAGCATTAATTCACCCACAGTACAGATTTTAGCATGGCATTGCAGCAATCAGCTAGGCATGAGGCATCGGGGTCTGGGTCAGCATTTACAGCTTTCAATTGAACATGACATTAAGACGAGGTGGGTGAGGGATCAGTGTAGGGCCCCTTTGCTGGGAGCCCTGATGCCACATGCAACAACTCTACCTGCTTTCATGCTAAACCACACTCAGGTGGCACAAATATCTGTTTTGTAGACTAGCATTTACAGAAAAATTTAAGAATAGTAACACGAGCAGTTGAGTGCAAGGAAGTGGAGGTCTGACGGTCTCGGAGGCCTAATGCTACAGGCAACAAGCATGAAGGAGACCCAACAGGAGTGTTCAAAAATTATTGGTAGACACCACAAAGTGGCATCAATTTCACCACAGTAGAAATAGTATAATAGGGACTGACAGTTCTTCCACTACACCCAATCGAACATAGATGGACACTCAACCAGGAGTGTTCACATTTTAAAAAATGAGGGCCTTTCACCATCGAAGTGGAATAACTGTCACGAGAATAGAAATAGTATAATTGGGGCCGACACATCTTCCACTACAGCTAACCCAGCAGAGTTAGACCAACCATGATTGCTCACATTTCCACACATTTGTGTTAACATCAGCAGCAGCTGCCACAGAAGCCACATTAAAGATATCACAGAGTGCAGTTACGTAACATTAAATCATCACACTAAAAATGCAATATCACCTAGTCTTTACAGTCTGCAATTGGGGTGCAAAAGTCCATGGAGATCCATTACTTGTTTACCTTAATGAAAGTTAGGCGTTAGGCGGTCTACACTTTCAGGGGAAGCCAGATGTGCTTATCTGTTAGGCCGGTTTCACATTAGCGCTTTTTAAGCGCACGCACGGCCGGGGGTAGCTCCGCCCCCGAGCCGGCTCTCTGCCCGGCGTGCCCGCCCCTTGCTTGTATCGCCGCCTACTAGCGGACAGCGGCGCCTGCGATCGGCGCACCCTATCTTTAGCATAGGGTGCGCAGATCGTGCGCAGGCCGTGCGCTAGTTGCGCTTTGACCTGCGCTGCGCACTTTTGACGGTGCGCCGTGCGCGCCAAAATCAAACTTTTCGGATTTTGGCGCGCTCGGCGCACCGTCAAAAGTGCGCAGCGCAGGTCAAAGCGCAACTAGCGCACGGCCTGCGCACGATCTGCGCACCCTATGCTAAAGATAGGGTGCGCCGATCGCAGGCGCCGCTGTCCGCTAGTAGGCGGCGATACAAGCAAGGGGCGGGCACGCCGTGCAGAGAGCCGGCTCGGGGGCGGAGCTACCCCCGGCCGTGCGTGCGCTTAAAAAGCGCTAATGTGAAACCAGCCTCAGGACACCACCAGTAGTGCTGAAGACACGTTCAAAGAGAACGTTGGCTGCTGGGCATGATAAAACCTCCAAGGCATGGGAGCCGAGCTCAAGCCACTCATTCATTTTGGAAGACCAAAATGTGGAAGGGTCCAAACCCTTCCTGATGGTATTGATATTTCATTCTAGATACTCCTGCACCATCCTATCAATTTGTTCACCACGTTCACCACGTGTAAGACTAGGACTCTGTTGTGCTGGTGGACAAGTTGGTCTAAAAATGTGTCAAATGACTCACAGAAATTGCTTCTTCTACTTCCACCACTGCTGTTGCTGCTATTGCTTTGGCGTAGACAAATTGATGGGCCAGAGGTTGGAAGTCTACAACTGCGATGCGAACTGTGTGCTTCACTGCTGTCTTGGGGAAAAGCTCTCTTAAGCTTGTATAAAAGCTTGTATGGATACTCCAGCATTCACAGATCCCTTTCTAGGGTGGGAATCATCCCGCAAAATTTGGTTTTATAATGTGGATCTAATAAAGTGGCAACCCAGTAGTCAGCATTATTCCTAATCATAACTATACGGGGATCATATTGCAGATAGTGCAGCAAGAAGGCACTCATATGTCGGGCTCTACAATGGTGGTTGGCTAACAATGAGGCTTGTTTCCTCCGTCCCCTCCTGCCAACCATGAACAACAGAGAGGGGAAGATTATCCTCTTCATCCAACAGTTGCTTGTAATGGGACTAGGGTGGTAGCTGTGGCAACAGGATTTAGTGTCCCTTCATCCTGGCTCCTCACAGGTGAAATATAAAATTCCTCCAGCTGCACATGCAGCATAGCACTTACGGTTTCTGCCACTCTGGCTTCAGGTTTCCCAGTTCCAAAGATCAATGTGGAGTCACAGTCTTTTGCAAACACTTCAACCTTACTGGAAACACAGGCGCATAACACTTTAGCAGCACATTCCATACACGGTTCTATATCCTGTTCTTTCCTGGGCTTCCAGGTGAACTTTAACTCGTCTGTGACCTCTTCCATCAATCTATCAGTAGTCCCATCTGTCTCTATGTAATCTTCTTGTCCTGTTTGTCCTTTCTGCTTCACCAGCTCTTCACAATCCCCTTGCCAGCTTCCATAGGAAAAGATTCCAGAAACACTATTATAGCGCCTCCTGTCCTGGTCATAGACCCTGGATCTTTCCTGGAGCTATTTCCACTAAACTGGAGCCTGTCCACAATGTCCTAAGGCCTGAGGCCCATCTCCTCCAAAAAACTTTCTCTTCTCAGCCTGAGGCTGTTCCGTAAAGGTACTGTCACACTTAGCAATGTACCAGCGATCCCGACCAGCGATATGACGCGGTCAGGATCGCTGGTGCATCGCTAAGTGGTCGCTAGTGAGCTGCCACATAGGCAGATCTCACTAGCGACATCGCTGGGGACGGGGATCGCTACTTACCTGTCACACCAGGCGATCCTGCGTCCTCCCGCCCGGCTCCACGCGTCGCTCGTCTTCACAGCAGGAAGCGCCACAGGAAGCTGACGACGAGAAACAGTCCTGAACGTTCTCGCGCGATCAGCGATAACCAGCGGGGGAGCCGGTCGTAGGTAAGTATCAGACACAGAGATATCGCTAGCAATATCGCTATAACGTCACTAGTTATAGCGATATCGCTAGCGATATCTCTTAGTGTGACATGCCCTTAAGCTATATGCTCCTTACCCTCAGGGCAGCATGCCCCAGGCTGCAACTGCACTTAATCAGGAAGTGTCTCTACTATATTTCCCTCTGTGTGCTGTTCTGCTCTACATCCCCTCCCAACTGCTTAACCCTTTAGCTGCCTGTATCTAGCTAACACTCTTATCTATCCTATGCTATTACCTTGCTCTAATGTGCCCCCCTTAAGCCCACTAATATGCTATAATAACCTCTATTCTATCTTATCCCTAATCTTAGTCATATCAAGTGCATCACAATATATAACACACATTGAATGACAGTAAGGAACTACACATTACATTAGCATTACATCAACATGAATAACCACCAAGGTGCCGCATGTATTACATGTGCACAGACCAAGCAGTTGGGGGAGGCCCCAGGTCTAGCATCTCCCTGGGAGCCATGTTAGTTAACATGGCTCCCAGAGAATTTTGGCAAGTTATATTGTGGAGTTGGATGGAGCGCATCAGAGGGATGATGCAGATGCATCCCATAACGCCGGCCCTGGAGGCGGAGATAGCGGTGATGGCCCTAGATGGGGACGCACAGGACTCTGTTATGCTCAGACCCCCCCCAGGCGAGCGATACCCTGGACAAAGTACTACGTATACTTGAGGAGATGCATAGGGACCCCACTGACGTAGGGGAGCTGCGCATGCGACTGTTTAGCTGGGTACAAAGAGAGGGGGAGACTGTGATGCAGTTTATGAATGCCCTGCAGGAACTCCATACTGCCATCATACGGAAGGATGGCATAGGTGTAGGGCCAATTGATGTTGATCTATGAGACCAACTGGTGATGGGCTTGGGAGATGTGATGATGAAGCAGGCCCTGCGAGAGCGCATGCAGGTAAAGCCAGACATGACTTCCTCTGAGGTCAGGAGTCAGGTGCGCATGCGTGAGCAGGGAGTGATAGTGCCGGTGGGAAGGTAAGGAGAGGAGAGGTAGCTCCAATGGGTGGAAGACTTGAAGAAGGAGATTAAGCGGCTCCGTGAAGAAATGGCTGAATATAAGAGGACCCCTGCTGTAGAGTTCAGCCCACCGATGCGAGGCTGAGAGACTGCCCCTCAATGTGAAACTGGTGCTGCTCGGCGAAGAAAACCACGCACATGCTACAACTGAAAAAAAAATCGAGAGTCTGGGGGAAGTGACATACCCTGAGGTAATGCGTGGAAGCAGAAAGAGAGAGAGGTGCAGAGCATGAAGAAGACTTTAGTGGCTGGTGGCTCCAGAGTGTAACCCCATGCTGGTGGCTCCATAGCCTGGAGTGAAGAGCAACCGCAGATGGGAGAAACTTCCTGCTGAGGTCGACGACTCAGACCAAAGCGCCCACCAGACAGTCACAGATGTGAGTGCTTGGCGTGCAGAAGAGTGGGACACCTGTCCAGAAACTGTCCTACCCGGGAAAAGTGATGGCAAAGGTCTGCTCACCCCTCTGAAGGTCCTGCTAATTGGAGGGAACGTCGCCCCTGGAGGGAGTGGTATGGCGGGAGAAGGAGAACTCCACACAGAGCAAGACAATGTCATGGCGTCGGACGCCAAGAAGAGAGAGGGTGTCGACTGTCCACGGTCAAACGTCTGTGCTGTCCCGATGCGTGGAGGCTGGTTTAGCAGAACTCCAACCAGGGTCTAGAGGTCTCAACAGTGATATTCAACCTGAAGAGAAGGAAGGGATGACTGCCCGAGTGGTCCATCGAAGTAAGTCACCACCAAGCTTGTCTCGAGCTACCGACAAAGGAGAAAATGTGACAAGAGCTCCTACAGTTCTCATCAACGAGAGGGAAGAGCCGCTAGTGTCATCCCCTGACGTGGGGAGTGTGTTGGCCATCAGCTCACAAGATCCTGACTGGATGGAAGAGATGGAGTAGCTGTGTGAGACAGGGAGTGTGGCTGACAAGCCCTGGGAAGTGACGCCCGCAGAGCCCAGCACAGATGATGAAGGTTCCGGCTTGCTTGGTCTTTATTCATTGTGTTTCTAGTTTTGCTGAGAGTGCTCCTGTCAAAGAGGGGGGAGCTATGTAGAAGAATCCCCTGTACTAAGCTTCCTGACCGAGGAGCCTGAGCAAGTATCCCCCGAAGTTGTCGAAAACGACAAAGAGAAGGGCGAATCGTCTGCTTAAACGTTTGCTAGCGACAAAGTAAAAAGAAAGAAGAAAAAGAAGAAGGCAAAGCCAAGTTCATCTGAGGTATTCTCTTCTGCAGCTGATGAAGATGAGGATGAAGACTGGAGTATTTTCAACCAACCTTACTATAAGAACTTGGAGCCAGCAAGACAAGAGGAGTTGCAAAAGTTATGGGCAGCTGTCGGTTCACAGGAGTACATACTGGAGGACGATGAACCCTTGCCCATGAATGGCGAGCTTTAAGAGAGGGGGAATGTAAGCGGGTGAAGAAGAAGAAGAGCCCAAAGGAGGTTACCTTCCCTGCTCCTTACCCGGAACCTCTTAGCCAGACAGCAGGGTTGCTGGGGGGAAGACTTTCTGCCCTGGACTGACTGGACCATGTGACTGCCAGGGGCAGAGAGAAAGGGGCTTTGGTCCAGGAGGTGTGAAGGCAGAGGGTGCGAAAGGAGAGCAGGCACAGAGCAGAGCGCACCAGAGACGGGGTGGAGCACGCCAGATAGAAAGCAGGCTGCAGCACCGCACTCCCAAAGAGAGAGGACCTCCCGTCAGAGCACTGAGACTGAGATATGAGCCATAGTTAGAGCTGTATGTGAGTACGTGGACTCGGGAGTCTCCATGACCAGAGACTTCCCCCCTGACAGTGCAGAGACAGCGACCCGAGCGCGCAGCCCCAGTGACGGCAGTAGCAAGCCGAGACCCTTGAGTGTGGCAAGTAGACTGCCCAGTGTGAGCAGCATCGTTCCTGTGGAGAAACTGTCAGTTTAACATACAGAGACTTAGAGCAGGGGAGACTCAGGTTCACAGCGTCTCCCTGCTTCCTGCTGTAATCCTGAGGAGAGACTGCAGAGACTTAACCCCTGAGGTTCCAGCTTCACCCTGTGAACAGACTGCAGAGACATCCCCTGAGGTTCCAGCTACATCCAGAGGAGACTACAGAGACTGTGAGCGCTGCTGTTGACGGCGCCAATGTGGGAGAAAGAGACCCTGCAATCAAGCTTTCCCCGGACTGATAAGTCATATTAATGCCAGTTGAACCATCTCAACTCTGCATAACTGTTTAGTAGTTTTCTTAGTCTATTTTGCTGTTTATATTGTTACTCTTACTCTTACTCATTTAATCCCCTTACTGCTCCTCCCTGCGTGGAGAATTTATCCTCTGTAAATTAACCCTTTAACTCTTTGTCTGTTTCTGTTCCGTGGCAACATCCTCAATACCTGCAGGGTTATTACACGTCTTCCAAAGAAAGGTAGTGGTGTAGCCTATCCAGTAACATAAGTTGTCAGTTGCCTTTGCATAAGACGTGACGTTGCTTAGCTAGTGCCTTCAAAAACATTATCACCCACCCCATGTACACCTTGAACATCAAGCCTAATTCCCCTTCCACCATGGCCTCGCTTTTTCTCAGTCATGTTGCTCAGATAGTGTGGTAGGAGCACAGTAATAGCAACAAAAAATTAGATTTCAAACTTTGCACCACCTCTGCAAACAGCTGAAATTCAAGTTTAAATATTGCGTTCTGTATCGTGTTAATCACATAAAAAAAAATTGTTTGAGTGTGGATGAGGCCTGTATGACAAAGAAGTTATGCTACAAACAATTTTAAGTCATGCCCCTTACTGTGTGACATTAATAACAGAAGACTTTTTTGTGGCCTCTGGTTCAGACGTCTACAGCTTAATTTCAACCCAACCAAATGGCAAAGTGTGAAACAGTAGGTTGTCTAACTTTTTGTAACTGAAAAATTATTTTTTAATGTGCCTTAGGTCTGCAGACAGTTTTATATCACAAAAGCACTAAATTACAAGGTGGGATACAGCAGGCTGTTTAATATTTTTTCACTAGCTACAGGCGCGTGACTACCATGGTCACAGCGGTCGCCACTTGTGACCAGGCTGGGGGGAGTCAGGGGCCCCCAGGTCAGACCATGTTATCTCCCAACCATGCTGATTCTCTCGGGACAGTCCCATTTTTGACCCCCCGTGTCCTGCACTGTGCCGCCACGCCCCCCCATACATCCCATTATCACCCTCCCAGATATACCCACCGCAGCCTGCAATGAAGTCCTTTTCTGTGCGCACAGGATCTGTGATGAGGTCTCAGGAGGGGAGGAGTCAGGGGTCACATGATCAGGAGCCTCGTCTGCAGGACTCTGCTGTGCTGGCTGTCATGATGCTGGATGAGGTAAAGTTTCTGTGTGGGGTCAAGAGGGGTTTACAGTGTGGATGTAGCAGAGCTGTGTGTGTACAAGATGTATGGAGCTAAGACGTGTGTAAGGGATGTGCAGAGCGGAGCTGTTTGTGTACAGAGCGGAGCCATGTGTGTATGGGGTGTGCAGAGCGGAGTTGTGTGTGTACGAGGTGTACAGAGCGAAGATGTGTGTGCACGGGGTGTGCAGTGCGGAGCTGTGTGTGTATGGAGTAGAGCTGTGTGTGTACGAGGTGTACGGAGCAGAACCGTGTGTGTACGAGTTGTATGGAGCAGAGCCGTGTGTGTACGAGGTGTGTGGAGCTGCGTGTGTACGAGGTGTACGGAGCGGAGTCGCGTGTGTACGAGGTGTACGGAGCGGAGCTGCGCGTGTACGAGGTGTACGGAGCGGAGCCACGCGTGTACATGGTGTACGGAGCGGAGCAGCGCGTGTCCAAGGTGTAAGGAGCGGAGCCGCGCGTGTACGAGGTGTACGGAGCAGAGCCGTGCATGTATGAGGTGTACGGAGTGGAGATGTGCGTGTATTTTGGCACGGGGGGCCCCATTTGAAAGTTTGCACCGGGGCCCATAGCTTTGTAGTTACGCCACAGACTAGCTACATGTGAATTAGAATGCTATATTCGTGCATGGATCACAATAGAAGCAGTGCACAACACGTGCCCTGTTGGTTTTGTCTGTGGAGCTCAGTAATGGCCAAAAAAAGAAAAAAATGCTGGAAGGTAATTTTAACAGCCACAGTGGACAGTAGCGTGCTATGCTGACTGTTATACAACCACCTATCTAGCTATAATTTGGGATACAGCAGGCTTTTTCACATTTAGCTACAGAAAAAAATATTATTTAGAATGCTATACTTGTGTATGGCGCACTATAGAAGCAGTGCACAACACACTTGCAGGACATGTGCCCTGCTGGCTTTGTCTGTGGACATCAGTAATGTCCCCCCTCCCCCCAAAAAAAATGATGTAAGGTAAATTTTACAGCTACTCTGGACACTGTCTAGCTACACTATCTGACTGATGTACAACCACCTAGCTAACTAGCTGAAATCTTGCTGTTAACAGTGGCAGCATCAGGAGCAGCCTCTCTGCGCTGTTACAGTGTCAAAATGGTGCTAAAACAAGATGTCCGCTATTTGTATGGAGAGGGACATGTGATTTCAGCAGCCAATGACACAAGCGTTGTGTCAGGACATTGTGGGTGTTTTCTGTGTCTTGATTGGCTACCCGAAATGTGCACACATAATGTTAGGAAAAAAAATGACTGCTGTGCTTACAAAAACGCCGTGCCTCTCAGCTCTGCAAACCTCCTCCCCTCATCAATCACGTGCCAAACACTCATGATACACCACCATTATCATTGCTAAAGTGCTGAAAATATTTTTGTGGCAACGAAAAAATTTTCCCACACTTTTACCGAATGCTACCGATTTTTATAAAATTTTGCTTGTGTTTCCGATCACGAATCCGAATGTGCCATATTTATGCTGAATTTATGTTTGGCGATCGCTTTCCGAACAAATTCGCTCATCACTAATCACAGCTACAGTACTAGGTGTTCTCAAATAGTCACCCATAAAGATGTAAATTAAACTTTTTTTTTTGTAAGTTAAATCTCCTAGATTCACCAAGTTTTAGCTAGAAATTCAGTTTTCCTAAAATTGAAAAAAATTCAAAGACTCTAATTGCCGTGGGAAAAAAATGGAGGTAAAATAATTACTGTATATACTCGTGTACAAGCAAAGTTTTTCAGCCCTTTTTTTGTGCTGAAAACGCCCCTCCTCGGCTTATACAGGAGTCAATTGTCCCAGAAAGCAGGTGGGGGAGGGGGTGCGGCAGAGCAGCGGGTCACAGAGGCAGGTGCCAGTGGCTGTGGCTAAAACCCATGCCGCTGCTGTAATAGCACACAGTGCCAGCCGCAGCTGCTGGCTTCCAGCACACATACTCACCTTCCTGCGCACCCGTTGCTGCATCTTGTTCGTTCCAGCGCTATCAGCTCTTCCAGCCAAGCGATCACGTGGCCCCACTCATTAAGATAATGAATATGCATCCCTCTCCACTCCCATATGTGTGGAGTGCATATTTATTACCTTCATTAGCGGGGCCACGTGATCAAAGGAAGAGCTGATCGCGCCAGAACCAACGAGATCCAGTGAGGGCACGCAGGCAGGACAGGGACCGGGGAGCCATGCATATCAGGACAGGTACCAGGGGAGCCATGCATACAATGACAGGGGCCGGGGGAGCTATGCATATAAGGACAGTGACTGGGGGGAGCCATGCATACCATGACAGGGATGAGGGGACAATGCACACCCGGCTTATACTTGAGTCAATAAACTTACCCAGTTTCCATGGCAAAATTAGGTGCCTTGGCATATTCTCGGGTTGGCTTTTACTGGAGTATATGCAGTATAAGTAGATGATTAATCTAGATGTAATATTTTATAGAAGACAAAATGCAGAAAAATTAACTGTTTTTTTGGTCCTTGCAGTAGTTTTTGTCAGATATGTATGCAGCTATCATATATCAGATTTGAATGTCTACTCCTAGGATCAGCACACTCTTGTTAAACACTGACTTAATCCATCTAAGGCCGGTTTCACATTTGCGCTTTAGGGTGCAGCGACGGCCTGCGCACGGCCGTCGCTAAGCCCCGCCCCCTGCCGGCTCCCTGCCCGCCCCTTTCGGTCATCGCCTCCTACTAGCGCACATGGACGCTTGTGATCTGCGCACCCTATCTTTAGCATAGGGTGCGCAGATCGTGCGCTGGCCGTGCACTAGCAGGATTTTGCCGTGCGCTGCACACTTTTGAAGGTGCGCCGTGCGCGTAGAAATGCAACATGCTGCGTTCGGCGCACACGGGCGCACCTTCAAAAGTGCGCAGCGCATGGCAAAATCCTGCTAGCGCATGGCCAGCGCATGATCTGCGCACCCTATGCTAAAGACAGGGTGCGCAGATCGCAAGCGTCCATGTGCGCTAGTAGGCGGTGATGACCGGAAGGGGCGGCAGGGAGCCGGCAGGGGGCAGGGCTTAGCGGCGGCCATGCGCAGGCCGTCGCTGCGCCCTAAAGCGCAAGTGTGAAACCGGCCTAAAGAAGATGCCACCTTAATCTTCCTATGGCTATCAGAGACCATCAAGAAAAAAGAAGAGGGACATTGAGTTATTCTAGGCATAGGCAGTGAATGAGGAGGACAGTAAGTGGGAAATTGAGGATGATGATGACCGTTCTATGATGATCAATTGTCTCGGCAGCAGGTAAGGAAAGGGAACCAATCAGGTCTTTCATGTCAACCTGCATATTTGATTTTTTTCTGTGTGATGATGGGCATTTTGAAAGCATAAAGCAAATTAATTCTTATTAGATAACCATGCTATTAGACTTTTACTATAAAATTAAAATGGAGATTTTTTTTGTCTTCCGAAAAGGAAATTAAAATTGATGCATTGCCAGAATTATTATTTTTTATCGCGTAAACATAATAAAATGAGTACAGTAATCTTAAACAATAAAACTCACGACTTGTACAGGAGGAGAGAGGACTAGGGATGAGCGAGCATACTCATGAGGATTAATGCGGTACTCGCGGTACTCAAATCCTCGCGAGTATTTCACTACTCGCCTCGCAATATTTGTGGTGCCCCTGAGGGTTCAGTCGCCACAGAGGTACTGCACCTCACCCAGAGGTGTGGTATCCCACTTCCCAGGTAAGGGTGAGTCACCCAACCACACTCAGAACACCTGACAAGTACTCTGACACTCACCTCACACTTACAGTATGGCCAGACAGGGACTGACTTGCCCTGTTTGGATAGGAATGGGTGCTGGGAGGTGGGCTGAGCTTGTAGGCTCAGCAGGAGAGCAGAAGGGGAAGTGAGGGAGATTCTTCTTAGGGGGAGGAAGTGAACGGATGTGTAGTCCAGCAGCTCTTATGCTGGAGGAGCTGCTGGGGGAAGATAAGGACGGAAGGAAGGTTCCCTGGAAGAGGGAAGGGATTGTAGAGGCACGGGATAGGCAGAGGCCACCCGTTGGGCTCGTTCCATGCTGATAGCCATCAGGTGGAGGAATCAGGTCGCAGAAGGGACTCGGCCCCTTAGGCTGGTTTCACATTTGCGTTTTTTTTCGCGGTAATTTAGCGCTAAATAGCGCATGCGTTTTTTTTCCTATACTTTGCATGGGATGCGCTTATGTGCGCATACACATGCGTTTGTACGCGTTTTACCGCGCATGCGTTTTTTTGCGGTATGCGCTCGGGCGCACAAAATGCAACTTGTTGCATTTTTTGTGCGTCCGATTTGCCTCAAAAAAACGCATGCGCGCGCAATGCGTTTTTTTTACAGCAAGACACCCATTATAAGTCTATGGTGAGCATATGTGCGCATTGGCATGCTTATGTATGCGTTTCTTTGCACATGCATTTTTTTTTTTACCATTAGTTTAGACAATGGAATTTAGGGGTTTGGGTAAAGTTAGGGTTAGTTAAGGGGGTTTAGGGTTAGGGTTAGGGTCAGGGTTAGGGTTAGGGTTAGGGTCAGGGTTAGGGTTAAGTATGGTTTGGTTAAGGGTTAGGGTCAGGGTTAGGGTTAGGGTTAGGGTCAGGGTTAGGGTCAGGGTTAGGGTTAAGTATGGTTTGGTTAAGGGTTAGGGTCAGGGTTAGGGTTAGGGTTAGGGTTAGGGTCAGGGTTAGGGTTAAGTATGGTTTGGTTAAGGGTTAGGGTCAGGGTTAGGGTTAGGGTCAGGGCTAGGGTTAGGGTTAAGGTTAAGTATGGTTTGGTTAAGGGTTAGGGTCAGGGTTAGGGTTAGGGTCAGGGTTAGGGTTAGGGTTAGGGTTAGGGTCAGGGTTAGGGTTAAGTATGGTTTGGTTAAGAGTTAGGGTTAGGGTCAGGGTTAGGGTTAAGTATGGTTTGGTTAAGGGTTAGGGTTAGGGTTAGGGTCAGGGTTAGGGTTAAGTATGGTTTGGTTAAGGGTTAGGGTCAGGGTTAGGGTTAGGGTTAGGGTTAGGGTCAGGGTTAGGGTCAGGGTTTGGGTTAAGTGTTAGGGTTAGGGTTAGGGTCAGGGTTAGGGTTAGGGTCAGGGTTAGGGTCAGGGTTAGAGTTAAGTATGGTTTGGTTAAGGGTTAGGGTCAGGGTTAGGGTCAGGGTTAGGGTTAAGTATGGTTAGGGTCAGGGTTAGGGTTAGGGTTAGGGTCAGGGTTAGGGTTAAGTATGGTTTGGTTAAGAGTTAGGGTCAGGGTTAGGGTTAGGGTTAGGGTCAGGGTTAGGGTCAGGGTTAGGGTTAAGTATGGTTTGGTTAAGGGTTAGGGTTAGGGTTAGGGTCAAGGTTAGGGTTAGGGTTAGGGTCAGGGTTAGGGTTAGGGTTAGTTAGGGTTTGGGTTAGGGTTAAGTATGGTTTGGTTAAGGGTTAGGGTCAGGGTTAGTGTTAAGTATGGTTTGGTTAAGGGTTAGGGTTAGGGTCAGGGTTAGGGTTAGGGTCAGGGTTAGGGTTAGTAAAGTCATGGTTTGGGTTAGTGTGAGGGGCCACCTAATGTTGGAAAAAAACGCAAACACGGTAAAAACGCACTAAAAACGCATACAAACGCATAAAAACGCTGCGTTTTTTTCATGCATGCTCATAAAAATGCTTGAAAAAAACGCAGCAGTTGTATGCTTTTGTATGCGTTTTTCAATGCGTTTTTTTGCGGGAAAAACGCGCTGCAAAAAAAAGCAAGTGTGAAACAGGCCTTAGCCTAGTGGAGTGCAACTAAGGACTTATCTAGCAAAACCGACAGCTGTGGTCTCTTTAGGGGCCACAGCCACTATCCACAGTTATCTCGCCGGAAAGGCAGCAAGGAGTAGGATCAAGGAAACGAATTGTGCACGTTATCCAACAGGATCCGCAGCCGCTAGCCTGGGACACTGACTGAGAGGTGTTGCGTAGGAGAAGGCGGGAAAAGCAACACAGTGAGACGGCAGTGAGAAGGTACATGTTGAGGGGAGTGCTGGAAAGGTGTACTCTATCCGTCTGGGAAGTTTGCTGGACTCCTGACATGAAGGATGCAGCACCAAGTGGGCATCTGCATGCAACTGAACTGTGAGTAAACTATTGGAACTGCACTCAGCTGTGTCATTACCTTCTTCCTGCGCCAACCCACTAAGCACTGCTACATCTCTGTGCCTAACACTACACCATCTACCTCAACTCCTACTATTACTGCCCTGGGACTACAGCTCTACCTGTGGGGAGCTATTACATCTCTGCTGCCTTATACCATCTGTTCCAGAGGATCTGCACTGCAGCGTCGGCTTAACACCTTTATTGCCGAGTACCACAGGTGGCGTCATGTATCATCTACCTATAAACTTTATTCAGCCACATTTCACCCCTTTTGCATGGATGCCCAGGGCCATGGACCAGGTCACCGCCACCATGACACATCCCTCTGAGACACCGGCCCGGTACGGAGTAACCCCACTGCCCTGGCAGGCGATCCATATTCGCAACAGCCCACACAGTCCCCGCACAGTCCCTGCACAGCCCTGCACAGCCCCACACAGTCCCACACAGCACGGCACAGTCCCACACAGCACGGCACAGTCCCCGCACAGCCCAGCACGGCCCACCACAGGCCCACACAGCCCAGCACAATCCCACACAGTACCTGCAAAGCCCAGCACAGTCCCACACAGCCTGGCACAGTCTTCGCACAGGCCAGCACAGTCCCCGCACAGGCCAGCAGAGTCCCGCACAGCACGGCACAGGCCAGAACAGTCCTGCACAGCCTGTCACAGTCCCCGCACAGTCCCGCATAGCCTGGCACAGTCCCTGCACAGGCCAGCTAAGTCCCGCATAGCCTGGCACAGTCCCCGCACAGACCAGCACAGTCCCACATAGCCTGGCACAGTCTTCGCACAGTCCCCGCACAGTCCCTGCCCTGTCCATCACAGTCCCCGCCCATTAATCGCATTTCCAATAAACTTACATTGGACTCGCTACTCGTTATGAGTACCCGAGTATTAGGAGGTACTCGTAACGAGTACAGCGAGTCCGAATACTACAGTACTCACTCATCCCTAGAAAGGACTCTGCCCACAAGGGCTCACAAATACAGTATGCTACATTCTCTGTTTATTAAAGCTCTCATTAATTAGACGACATTACAAGAATCTAAAGAACAAACATCAAGCAACACAGACACATTGCCTGAACCATCAGGTTCAGTTGTACCTGGACTGTATCTTTTCTCAGCAGATACTGTGAGTCTCGACTTCTTGATGAGTAGATTGGACCAGTGGCAAGACTTGGCCCAGTTCGTCATTAGCTTACGGTCTTATCCAGATACCAGTGTACTTTCTGAGAGGTTTTTCAGTATGGAAGGTGGCTGTGTTATGCCCAAAGGGACCAGATTGTCCTCCACAAGTGTGCTAAGCTTTACATTTGCCAAAAAGAATCAGGTAGGGATCAGTTGATTTTCGTTCACCTGCAGCTGATGCCAATAATTAGATTGGCCATAGTATCTGCATGCCTGTCTGTTGCGCTTTACACTGTTCTGCTGCTACAAGTGCTGATGCCCCTATACAGCCGAAAATCTACAGCCTGTCCATTACGTTATATTTACACTGTGCTGCTGCCGGGACTGCCAGTTGTGGCTCTACACAGCTGCACATGTCATGTCTGTCCATCATATTGTACTATGCTGTTTTTGCTGTTACTACTGACAATAGACAGATAGTCAGCCACACATTTTCTGCCTGTGCATTGTGTGTTACAACTTAAGGGTGTGTGCACACGTTGCGGATTCTGCTGCGGATTTTTCCACGCAGATTTAGCTAAATCCGCAAGTCAAATGACCTGCTTTTTACCTGCGGATTTGCCTGTGGTTTTCCCCTGCGTTTTGACACCTTGTCATGGAACAGGTGTCAAACCGCTGCGGATTCCGCACAAAGAACTGACATGCTGCGGATTTAAAACCGCAGCTAATCCGCACGGAAAAAAACACAGCATGTGCATTGCGTTTCTCAATTTCCATTGACTATAAAGGTACTGTACAACGCAGCAGAAACTACTGCGGAACCGCAGGGCCAAATCCGCTGCGGATCTGCGGCAGAATCCGCAACGTGTGCACACACCCTTATTGTGCTACTTCTGCTTGAAATTCTCGTGCTGGCCCTACACAGACAAGCCTCTCCTTGCCTGTCCCATCATATACTACAATGTGCTGCTGCCACTGCAGATAAACAGTTAAACATTTCCTGCCTTTCCATTGTGTTCTTTAGCTATATTGAACTGCTGTTCTTTAGCTATAATTTACCCTGGGCAAATAAACTTAAAAATGCCTAAAAATGGGAACATTTTTGGATAGCATGTTAAAAAGCTAATGTTGATTCCTTTTTTTTCTATTTTTTACAACAAACCTGTTGCTGATCCCCAGAAAGGGATAATATTTGGAGAGCTTATTAAAAAGCTATAGCTTCTACATTTTCCAATCATTAAATTAATAGCTACACTCAAAGTGGTAATTATTGAACAATGACTGGTCAAAAATCCATGGCTATTTCAGTATATACTGCATGTGTATAAATAATGGCACAGCAGGCATTTACCCAAAAGAAAGGATCATTGATGGTGTTATTAAACAGACTGTTGGTTATAAATGGTAAGCTCCCATATACCCATATCTATGTTGTGGTAGTTCAACTAATATGGCAGTACTCTCTTTGCCCTTCTTGTTGGTTTATGATGCCATATAATAAACCAAACAAAGAAAGCAAAATGCTATAACACAGTCTATATGTATTTGGGTAGCAGCCGGCTCTGGAGCAACACAGGTTCAGTCTTTCCTTTTCAGGACACAAAACCACTGGATATCCTCTCTCCAGTCTTGCTGAACAAAGACTGCCTCTGGAGCCCAGCTATTTAAGCCCCAGACCTCACCCTGGGATGGAGATAAGGTGGACATCTTCCCACCCACTCTATGAATGTCCATATGAAAGCTAGCCGAATATGAAAATTAGCTTAACCCCTCAAGGAACTTAGTGTGCTGGTGGAAAATACTCTGGGTTTCACTGATGCCATTATTCACAGTGACACATATCTCCCAGTACTTTATCAGTGACTTTGTCACAATGTAAAATATGTTGAGGTCAACTTGGCATTACTAAGTTTGTACCTGTCCTAGAAAGCTTTACAAAAAGGGCTGGATACAGTCCTATGAGATGTTATATGTGTTATTTCAGGGCAATTGGAGGCACTGCAGTATTTTGTTAAAATTTGATGCCGCTGCAAAATTTTAGTTTCAAAACATTCACTCATCTGTAAGGCTAAGTGCACACGTAACGGAACTCTCGCGGAAATTACCGCGAGAATTCCGGAATTCCAGTCCGCGGGAAAATCGCATTTTAAATTCCCGCGATTTTCCCGCGGAAAAGCTAGCATTTTGCACGCGTAATTAGCTTGCAGAATGCTAGCATTTTCCAAGCGATCTGGAGCATCGCTTGGAGAACTGATTGACAGGTTGGTCACACTCGTCAAACACAGTGTTTGACAGTGTGACCAACTTTTTACTACTGAGGCTGCCTATGCGGCATCAGTAGTAAAAGATAGAATGTAAAAAAAATAAAAAATAGTGTTATTCTCACCCTCCGACGTCCCACGCAGCCGTTCCCAGTAGTCCTTTGCGAAAATGCCCGCGATGACGTCAGTTCTCGCGGGATCGCGACGTCTCGCGGTAATTCGCGATGACGTCGCGCGAATGACCGCGAGACTTCGCGATCCCGCGAGAACGGACGTCATCGCGAGCATTTTCGCAAAGGACTACTGGGAACGAGAGCATGAAGAGAAGCGGGAAGGCTGCGCGGGACGTCGGAGGGTGAGAATAACAATATTTTTTATTTTTAAATTCTTTTTTTTACAGGAATATGGTACCCAAAGCCCGGAGGACAGTCTCCTCTCCTCCGGACCGTGGGTACCATCCGCAATTGTTCTGCTTACTTTCCGCATGGTGTGCACAGCCACATGCGGGAAGAAAGCGGAACAATGCATCCCTATGGGTGCGGGATCGCCGCGATTGCGCAAATTAATGAGCATGCTGCGGTTTTTACCGCGAAGCGATTCCGCCGCGGTAAAAACCGCAGCATTAGCACAGCATTGCGGAATCCCATAGGAATGCATGGGATGCTTATTTTTCGCGTTTTCGCGGCAAAATCGCGCGGTTAAAACCGCCGCGGAAACGCGAAAAAAACGCTACGTGTGAACTCAGCCTAATACCTAAACTATTTATTTGCATACCAACAAGTTCTCCTCTTTAATTCATATTAAATTCCAGATTTAAAGTTATTATACTTGAATCTGTGGGTGAAGTACATGGATAATGCCTGGAACTATTTGTGCATTTTGCAAATTGCTAATTTTTCTCATGCCATTGTAATTTAAATTGCATTTACACAAAAGTGAAGACTTGACATTTCTATGTTCCATTCTTTTCAGAGGGAGACAAATAGCTATTTTTTTATTGAATAAACTTCAGCATTAATTAGGCAAAATAATTATTCTTTATCATTGTTTTCACATTTTTATTGGTAACCATTTAATAAAAGATGAATCGTTGTACTTTAGCTGAACTTCCTTTTGTCAAGCACATAATAAAAAAAACTATATAATAGTCAATGCTGGACCAGCTAATCATAAAAAATAGACAGCAGGTATAACGAGGAACAACCAAATGCAAGCAGTCTGTGCTGATTGCCTTCTTGTCACGAAGTGAATGACCAGTGCGACACGACCCAACGATTGGTCGGTCATCAAACAGCAAACAAGCAAGGGAACACCGGGGACACAATTACAATGGTGTAAGAACAAAATCGTTGGCACAACCCTGAGAATTGTAGGTGGTGCCCAAGTAGGATCCCAATCCGTGAACTAAATATATATAAACTTGGCACACACCAAAGGTTCTGATGCCGCGAATCCCAAGTGCACTTGGGATTCGCGGCGGATACTGCGTCCACACTCCACAAACCACCACGCAGTGGGACGGCTTCATGTGCCTCCTCACAGGATTGGTCTATCTCACAAAGCCCAGTCACTAAGAATCTCACAGTACAATATATCATACATTGATGAAGGTCCTAGACCGAAACGTCTGTGTATGTATGTACTGTTGTATAATTAAAAATCACCTTTCTGCATCAGAAACCTTTGGTGTGTGCCAAGTTTATATATATATACAATTACAATGGTGGGCCCTGCGATAGGGAAAGGGTAACAAAAACCACACTTAGCTTTCTCTGCAATGCAATGCACTGCACAGCAGAATAAGGCACCAAATAACAAAATTCAGCTGAAGCACCACTGCACCAGCAACCTCCTGTCTTCTGCATGGTTGGTATCCAAAAGGACCTGTATAACCAACAGTCAGCTGATGCATCAGGTGACCTTTTAAAGGAAGGTGGGAGTGGTCACCACCTGCATCAGCAAACTCACCAGCATGGTAATTACACTAGCGGCCACCGGGGGGAAAAACTGACATTAACCCCCGATGGTCTGAAAGGAAAAAAGTTTTAATATGAAAGCCCCAAATCTGCCACAGATCCAAAAATGGATCGTGACACTTCTCAGAAATAACTCCGACACACTTCATTTTCCTCATCATGTGCCTACTACAGTACAGGAAGATGATGAATTCCAATCTACGAAACCATTATTAAGGCATAACTATGACATTGGAGATGTACAGTTCTTTCATTATCTAGAAAGTTCAATGACACCTTAACGTTTTAGGTGACTTAAAAAAAAATATATCAAATTTTCAGATGTCTCTAAACTAGTGAGTAAAGACTAACTGCTAAGTAGTTTTATATCATTTTTATATGCAGTTTTACCAGCAATATCAGTGAGATATACATAGGTTGTTACATAGGCTGAAAAAAGACACTGATCTATCAACTTCAACCTCCCTCACCAGTTATACATTCTCTATAGTAAGATTATTTATAAGCCACTATGGCATTTGTTGTGAGAAAAGCATATTGTTCTTTTTAAATACTGACATGGTGTCTGCCATCACTAACTATTGTTGGTGGGAATTCCACAGTCTGAGGGCTCTAACAGTAAAGAACCATTTCCTACTTGGCTGCTGTAATAGCCTTTCTTCTAAACATAATGTCTCCTGGTCCTTTGAAAGGTCTTTGGAAGGAATAAGTCATGCGCTAGTCTTTTGTATTTACCACATACATAGTAATACATATAAATCTCTTTTCTAAGCTAAACAAGTCCAACTTTTCCTACATCTCATCCTATGAGAGAGATTTATTCCCATATAATAATCTCTTACCAACGTTGAAATCTTGACATTGAGTACTGCTGCTCCACTTTCTTGCAACCAGAATCTGAAAGTTCTTCTCCTGTTCTGTAATCCCAAGTTCATTTCCATGAAATGTATATGGAGCAATTGGATGACTTTGGCCTACATTACTCTACGCATGCAGACTTCTAATCCAGAACAATCACTGATATTGTACTGTTAAGCTTACTTATTTTATTATTCTACGTAGTTTTGTGTCATTAGTAAAGACTGACACTTTACTCTCAATCCCATCCACAAGGTCATTAACAAAGATGTTAAAAAAAAACATTGGGTCTATTACTGATCCTTGTGGCCTCCCACTGCTCCCAGAACTGATTCATTATAGCCCCCACTGCTCCCAGTACTGATCCTTGTGGCTTCCCACTGCTCCCAGAACTGATTCATTATAGCCCCCACTGCTCCCAGTACTGATCCTTGTGGCCATACTCTTGACATTATCCCATTTAGAGAATGCACCATTTTCAATTACTTTGTTTACGGTAGCTTGACCAGTCTTTTTTTTCTTTTTACCCATGTGCATATAGTGTTCCCTAGTCCTTGCTTCTGACTATATCCTCCAATTCTGTGGCATCAAACCTGTTACAAGATATTAATTTGATAGGAAGGGAGGAAAAACAAGTAAAATAAGGCTTTATCCAGACAGCAGTGTTTATAGGTGATGTAGTTCTGCTGTCCTGGTTGGGTTGTGCTAAATCACAACTCTTATGATGGCTCAATATATGGTTCCATCTGTTCTTTTTCCTGGAGTTGGGACATCTAACTTAGAGAACAAGTGAAGCAGATGCGGATACGCTACCTGTCGGTAGATATTCAAAAAAGATATCCAGGGAAATCAGAGTATTGTAATGTTATTGTAGTTTATTCTAAATGTGTTTCAAAGTAAAACTGACTTCTTCCTTAGGAACTCCACAGAAAGTTTTAACAAGTATTTTTCAAATCTCGTAGATATGCCTATGGGAAAAATTATAAAAAAAAAAAATGAGCAATGTTGCAATTTCAACAAAACATTACTTAACCCCAAAGCTACCTCGAAAAATGTCAAACTGAAACTACTTTTTACAAGGGTAATGATTAGTTTTTTTTAACATAAATATTGAATTATCTAAAGTTTTTGGCTAAAGGCCATTTTAGAAATTCTATTTCAGTTAAATATTCATTATAATTCCTTAGTTCTTAACTAAGCAAAATTCACAAACTGCTCAACTTTAATAATTAAAAATCAAGGTTAAACTTAGCCTTTAGTAAGCAAAACATTTTTAAGGTCACACCGTTCACAAACTAATTTCACATTCATTGTGGAGATGAGTCTGGTTTTCTGTTGCCTTTCATGTGAAAGTTACTTATTAAATAATGCTCATTTAGAAATATTCTGCCAACGTACCTTGGAAAGCAAATATGATTACAGGTAAGTTCATAAATCTTTATTCCTAGCTACATTTACATGGACCATATAAGCGTAGAAGGGTTATTCCAGGCAGCCGAGTGAGCCGATCTAACACAGTGTGCAACAAACAACCTAATGACTTTAATATTCACCTCAATGGACCTCTTCTGGTTGGTGCAAATGCTGGTGGTGCATGGTATGAGATAACAAGAGAAAAACAGAAACAAAGCACTCACCTGATCCTTATTTGAACTTGTAGTTTAATCCATTACAACAATGGCATTATACATGAGGATGTGCAGGTGTCAAGGGAGTTTTTCAAGTGAAAAAGAAGACCTGACGGACTATAGTCATTTCACGCCTTGATGGTGCTTCTACGTGTCCATAAGAATAAGGATCGGGTGAGTGCTGCGTTTCTGTTTTTTCGTTATCTTATTTACATGAACCATATCACTTGAGGACATTTTCTATACGTGGATTTCAAATTTTGATGAAAACAGGCAATGTAAGAAGTACATATGGTTCATGGTGACTTCATTGCCAGAGACGGACCACACAAATAATCCATTACATTTCAATATTAATTGATTTATTCTGTTACTTGGTGCATCTCGAGATGGAATCCAACTCTGTTGTATAGAACACCAGTTCTGCACCCAACTGTGCTACACTCGTTTATTTCCGATGACCCAGTGGTGTACTGTCAAGCACTGGGCAAGGTATGATAATCTGCTTATTAAACTGGGGTGATATCATAGCTGCTAGCCATTATGAGGAAGTGCGCTCAGTTGTACAAAGTGACATTATCCTTCTTGGTGATGCTCTACCAGTGGCGGAAATGGTGCAGGGAGAGGTGTCAAGAATTCCAATTGCCTAACCAGGCATCCAATTGGAATGATCTTTATCTTGAGTCCCTTTCTTTAGCCAGAGGACTTGAACTGTCCATGGATTGCCATTCTTCCAAACCACCGATGTCATACATTTGTTTATCTGGTTCTTTAAATGAATCACTAAAAGTGGTAAAACTATTTTTTTTTCTGGAAACCAACTCTTCGTTTGGCTAAGACTCAAACTCACTGACCTCTACATACACTCATATTTTACAAAATCTAAAGAAGGCTTTAGCAGTAGGAGAATTGTGTAATAAATGCGTCTTTCTAGGTTCCAGTGACAAGTCTTTCCTTTTTTGGTTAACACTTCACTTCGACTCACAGTGGGTGTTTCTGAACAATGCAAAAACTGGGGTTTAGCCAATGAAATCCAGTGGCACTTTATTTGAAGTACGTCCCTCTTCTCTTCACCATATATCACTGAAAAGACTTTCTTTATTACTTTATCCCATGTCCATGTGTCCTATTTGGATAAAATACATAAGGGAAATCTACCGGACCAGTCCATGCATTACATATATGGCCACTGCTTAGAATGGTGGGCTATTCACTTCAATGTACAGTACAGTATGGCCAGATGTGACTTTCACCACATGTCTGCCATTTTTAACCCCGACCATAAATTTTTATCTCTATGGTCACTGAAACTAGTCCAGTGGTGAACTAACGTCTAGACCAACTTCTGGGCCAATTCATATTTAAAAGGCGGTTACCTTTGTGGGTCTACCCTTATAAAAACCCTGTCTAAGGCTGGCTTCACACTAGCATTGTGTAGCACTGCGGATGGCAGCCTACTTCCTTCTTTCTTCTTCCATGAAGCCCCGCCCACTGCTGCACCTCTTCTTTCAGCTCCGCCTAGGTCTGCATGCATCCTGCGTACCCTATCTTTAACATTGGGTATGCAGGCAATGCAGATGTATGCTGACACATCTGCATGCATCATTTTGACACTGCGCAGAGCTGCGCCGAACGCAACAATTTGCAAGACGCATGTGGATGCGTCAGCATACATCCGCATAGCCTGCATACCCAATGTTAAAGATAAGGTTCGCAGGATGCATGCAGACGTAGATGGAGCTGAAGGAAGAAGTGCGGCAGTTAGCGGGGCTTAACGGAAGCAGAAAGAAGGAAGTAGGCTGACAGCCACAGCCCTGCTGAACACTAGTATGAAACGAGCCTTAGATGACAGGTCCAGGAAATAATTACTGTGTTAAATATTAGTGGATGTCATGAAAAGATATACCATGCATATATGGTGCATATCATAGAATGTTACAGTTGGAAGGGACCTCAAAGGTCATTGTGTCCAACCACCTGCTCAATGCAGCAATGCAGCACAGGGGAATACTCCACGCAGGAAGGTAAAGCAATTTTAAGGAGGGAAGAGGTGATAAAATGCAGGGTATATGATGGGGAAAATAGCAGTAACTATAACAGAAGTTCTCTTGGGTGACTTATCATTTGAGTCAGTTCTTGGGTCGTGGATGTTGCTGAACCGATGATGGTGCCCACAACAACGGGTGCAATGCTGATCCGATGAATTCCTTTGGATAATGAGGATCTGTCTTCTGACGGCAGCGGTTTGCTTCCGGTACCTTCCACTGAGCCTTTAGTCCATTTACTAAAGCAGCCAAAATGGTATAGGTCTCAATGCTCTCCGGGTTCAGCGTAGACTGGTGGACATAAACGGGGGAATCAGGGCACAGCTTATGGTCCCACACTGAGTCTCTCTGAGGTGATGCGTGCATGGCACACACAAGCCTGGAGAGTTTGGCACCTTGCTTCAGGGTGACCAACTGGTGTCCTGCATGTCTCTCCTGGCAGACTCTGCTAGTCGCTGTGGTGATCTGTGGGCATGGATCTGCTCTCTGACAGGGCTCGAGGGCCAGAGCACTCACTTCTGCCTGCCGCACACTGTCTCTTCCCGATGAAACTGTGTACTTCTGCACGCGCTGTGGCTGCAGCCGTTTAGCCCCACCCTCTATTCCCGGATGTATAGATTTGCCTGGTCTCATTAGCTTTCCCCCAGACAACAGAGGAGACAGCCCCGACAGTTCCAGACCCAGCACAGAACAGGTACCCGTGGTCCAGTCCTTCTTTTTACACTACCAATATTCAAAAAGGGCTCTTAAAATGAACCTGGAAATTAAAGGCCAGTAAGTCTAACATCTATTGTTGGTAAAATATTTGAAGAGTTTCTCTGGATTATCTAAATGAAAATAACTGTTTAACTCCATATCAGCATGGGTTTATGCGGAATCACTCCTGTCAAACCAATCTAATCAGTTTTCATGAAAAGGTAAGCTATAGACTGGACCAAGGTGAGTAACTGGACGTGGTATATCTTGATTTTTCCAAAGGGTTTCATATCGTGCCACACGAGGTTGGTACACAAAATGAGAATGTTGGGTCTGTGGGAAAATGTGCATAAATGAGTAAGTAACTGGCTTAGTAATAGAAAGCAGAGGGTGGTTATAAATGGTATATTCTCTGAGTTGCTGTGACCAGTGGGGTACCACAGGGGTCGGTGTGGGATCTATTTTCTTCAACATATTTATTAACAATCTGGTAGAAGGTTTGCACAGTAAAATATCAATATTTGCAGATGATACAAAACTATTTAAAGCCGTCAATACAAAAGAAGATAGTATTCTGCTACAGATGGATCTGGATAAGTTGGAAACTTGGACCAAAAAGTCGCAGATGCGGTTTAACAATAATAAATGTAAGGTTATACACACAGGAAGAAGGAATCAATATCACCATTACACACTGAATGGGAAACCACTGGGTAAATCTGACATGGAGAAGGACTTGGGGATCCTAGTTAATGATAAACTTACCTGGAGCAGCCAGTGCCACGCAGCGGCTGCCAAGGCAAACAGGATCATGGGGTGCATTAAAAGAGGTCTGGATACAGATGATGAGAGCATTATACTGTCTCTGAACAAATCCCTGGTTAGACCGCACATGGAGTACTGTGTACAATTTTGGTCACCAGTGCTCAGGAAGGATATAATGCAACTAAAGCGAATATAAAGGAGGGCAACAAAATTAATAAAGGGGATGGAGGAACTACAATACCCAGAAAGATAAGCAAAATTAGGATTATTTAGTCTAGAAAAAAGACGACTGAGGGGGCAATCTAATAACCATGTATAAGTATATAAGGGGACAATACAAATATCTCTCCGAGGATCTGTTTATACCAAGGAATGGGATGGTCACAAGGGGGCATTCTCAGCGTCTAGAGGAGAGAAGGTTTTTCCACCAAAATAGAAGAGGATTCTTTACTGTTAGGGCAATGAGAATCTGGAATTCCTTGCCTGATGAGGTGGTGATGGCAAACTCAGTCAAGGGGTTCAAGAGAGGCCTGGATGTCTTCCTGGAGTGTAACAATATTGTATCTTACAATTAATAGTTTCTTTAGAAGGACTTGGATCTGGGGATTTATTCTGATGGAATATAGATTGAACTGGATGGACAAATGTTTTTTTCGGCCTTGCGAACTATGTTACTATAAGCGTTGCTGCCTATTCCGAACGACTCAGTAAAAACATGTTGCTAGTACTTGTACATGATGGCTGACATTGGCTGTTGTTTTGTATCCCCTTTTCTTCTCTCTTGTAAAATAACAAAATTAATCAAAATGTGTCATTCTTTGAGTGACTAGAAATGTACCATTTCAGGCTTCGAGTTATTATTGTATAAAAGGTGGTTAAAGTTCCTATGTAAGAACTTCCTGAGAAGAAAATGGTGGTTGTTGAAATAACATAATTCTTCCCTAAAGGGGTTTAGTAAAAGTCTAATTAAAAATTATTCCAAAAGCAGTGATGAGATTCCAGTGGGACCACAATGTTGGATGTTGTAGGAAGCTAGCCTTTGACATTGCTAAGCATTTAAATGCTACTAAAGGAAGATATGTCAGGTGTGGATACCGCGTCACTGCCTGACATGCTGATACGCCTCACCTCTGAGTCTTCCAAAAATATCGGTCATACCAGTTAGTACCTTAAATTCAAGTCTGCATACCGCCAATACGTGTCTTATTTATGCACAAATGATCACCACGAACCCACGTCCTTCTTTTCAGCCTGCAATTGAGGAAGGCCGTTTGTGGCCGAAATGTTTATTTTGGCTGCATTAAAAACAATCAAAATTCATCATAAGTTAAGTACCTAGTTTATTATAACACAATTGTGTCTGCTGTGCTCAGGCAACTTGTAACCACTTTGAAGTTAGAGCAGGATGTCATTACATTTCATACAGGAGCAGCCTGCCTGTTCTGCACTACTCAAGCGTGACATGTAATGACACCTTGGCTGGTCTCACTGAAGAGTGAATAAATGTTAACCACTACAGACAATGTGGTAATGTGACCCATCTGTGAACAGGCAGTGTATGGTTAGGGACAGGTAAGCAGTGCTAACAGTTCCATGAGTGAAGGAGAGCTTATAGAAGGATTTGTAATGTGACACAGCTAAACTCAACTGTCAGTTATTATACATAATAAGAAATCTGCTCCAAGTTATGGTAGGGCGCGATGCTTCCTGGTTTCAATTGGACAGCATCAAACAGGGAGAGGAAGTACAAGCTCTCAGTGAAACCTGTCTGATTAGTTAACAAATAATTTGATTGCAATGGAGAAATGAAATAAAAAAAAAAAAAATTCCGTTCAGCAGCCACAATTACATTTTGTGTCCAGTTCAACATGAGAAATTTGGTGAAAAGGTTCCCTTTAAAAGGGAATCTGTCACCAAGTTTTTGCCACCTTATTGTCAAGCTCCACCAAGGAGCCAGACAGCGACACGGAAAGAGGGATTGGAATGGGCACTACCACTAAGGAAAAATTAGAGGGGCAAGCCCTGAAACTTGCCTTGCATAACACTGAGCTCCCTGACATACCTAGACAGGTTCTTCCACCCCATGCAGTAATTGTGTTCCTATTCCGGGCTTTCCCCAAGCATGGCCCTGGCTAGTGCATGAAGCAGTAGGAATGCTAGTCCTGTTCTATAATACAGACACAAAGGGAAACAGACAGGAGTAAAAGAAAACTGCCATTACTCGAAATGCACACAGACTATGGAATGATATATAAAGGAAAAGTAGAGGAGAAGCAAACCAAATAGGAGATAAGGTCAAGGAAGTCGGCAGACAAATTTCCCTACAGGAATCTCCAGACGAAGCATAAACGACTTCTCTTTCCACGGCTCACACCTCCTGACCATTTCCAAGATATAGCAAGCTATCACTGGCAACTACCCAAGCTAAGAGGTGAGTACTTATACCAGAGGGAAATGTAGAAATCAGAACAGCTGAGATAACTTAGGATGGAAGGATTTAGGTGACAAGCAGGGGTGTTTAGCCCTTTCAACAAATGAACAAAGGAAATCTGCACAGCTAACTGGAAAGCAAAGCAGATACAACCAGTGCAGGTATGCATGTAGCCAAGCACTGCGATCTTCTAACACCTGAAATAGATGAGAGCACTCTCTGGCATGGTATCCATGTGACATAGTCAGAGAGCAGCATAATGTAGGAGCAGAGACCCTGATTTCAGTCATGTCTCTTAATAGGATGCTTAGTGTAGTTTTGATTAAAAAAACTGCTTTATCAGCAGATTAACACTACAGGACTCGTAAACTTGCTCAAGCATATTCATGAGCTCTGTATAATCCAGCCATCTTCACTGATTGGCAGCATTCTGTGTGCATTGTACATTAGAAGGAAACTGCCAATCAGTAGTGTGGGTGGGGTTATAAAAAGCACAGCATTTGGAGAACTGTTAAATCTGCAGCAGATAAAAGTGATTTTAGCAAAATGAGTGCGAGCAGCTCAGTAAGTGAAACATCACTGGAATCTGTATCTCTGCTCCTTCTTCACTCTGCTCTAAGATGAGGGAGCAAAAACCTGGTGACAGATTCCAACTAAGCAGTGTTCTATTTGAACAGGTTCAGCATAAGAATTTACAGATGTGACGACTCAAATTATGGATGATTTGGTTAAAGGGTTTTTCACAACTATCTTCAGGAGCCCACTGCTCCTCTAGCTCACAGCTTTGTGTGCTGCAGAGCGGTCTGCTCCTGGTTTGACAGACAATCACTGTCATTCTCCTGTCTTGAACTGTGTGCTCTCAAATGCTAGAAGCCGAGTCAGTTTTGCTCCAGCAATTCCTCCAGCTTCATAGCAAAGCTTATAAGTAGAGTTGGGCGAAACGGGACGGTCAAATTCAAAAGTCGGCGACTTTTTGCTGAAGTTGGGTTTCATGAAACGAAACCCGACCATAGCGTGAGGTCGGCCACGAAGACGGCGACCCGTGCGCCAAAGTCGCGTTTCAAATGATGCTTCCAGCGCCCTTTTTCAGCCAATGATAGAGGACGCACACTGTGGGCAGCGCGATGACATGGGCATCGGTCACCACCATTTTTGAGAAGGGCATGCAAGTGATTGGCTTTGTGTGGCGTCACAGGGGCTATAAAAGGGCGTGCACACCGACTGCCATCTTACTTCTGCTGATCTTAGCATTAGGGAGAGGTTGCTGCTGCTGATTCAGAATAAGGGAGAGCGTTAGGCAGGGAAGAAGAACCAAAAAACTGCTTCTGCTGGTAGCGATTTCCACTTACAACACAACAGTATAGTGTGCAGTGACAGGGGAGGATATATTTTTGTGCATTAGCTCTGTTGGTTATTAGGCTGCCTTATAAGGCTCCCTGATAGCTGCATTGCTGTTTGCACACTGCTGTGCAAACTGCTTTTTTAAAAGCAAAAATACTTTTCTTCCTCTTTTCTGCACAGTTACCAAGCGTTCATTTTTCCACCATTTTGTGTGCCGCAGTCCTGCTTATTAGGCTGCCTGCGTCCATACTTGGACTGAGAGCACCATTGTCAGCCTCCTAATATCTCTAGTGAGATCTAAATTCTCCCCAATCCTATAGACACCCTCCACCTTGTCATACACCATCCAATTTCATAAACCAAAAAAATTCTACTTAAACAATTTTATTATAAAACATATAATCTTTATTAGATCAAAAAAGACACCAACATTAAAATAAAAAAAATATAAAAAAAATCCTACAAAGGAGGCAGGTCCTCATACACAGTTAGACAATATATATGATTATAAATCCCAAAAGGGAAAAAGGAGGGATCATACAATATTATATTACATATAGTCAATTTATCCCATCACTTTTAATTATACTATCAAAAAACAGTTTGTTATATGGCCAAATTTATCACTATTATAAAGAAGCATAAAGTGCATAGTGCATTTCAAATATAAAGTAGTTAGGCCATGATAGTGTGGGGTTAAACCAATAACTACCCACCTGAATTCATACTGTGTATGTGACCACCGCCGCCTCACACTCCAACGCGCGTTTCACACGTGGTTTCCTCAGGGAGTGATAAGGTGAGTGGGCTACACGCTGGTTTTTATAACACAATAATCTAGCAGGATACCAATCAAGAGTGCTCTGCGGCGCATCGCCAGCTGCCATATTGATGACGGTCCCGCCGCAAATCTCGCGGTAACATCAACAAAAAGCGCGATGGCGCCGTCTGTGATGTCACAAGCGAGACTCCCGACTGGGCATGCGCCAACAACGGAGGCAGGCGATGCGCACAGCACTGATGTGGCCATTGTATCGAAGGGCAAATTTGAGGGCAAACATCATTCAAATATAAAACGTGAATACAAGTGCGATATAATACATAGTATTAAAATTAAAACGTGAAACAATAAAGTGACATCTACAAGAGACAACCATATTATTACTATATGTGGATTAAATATCTGTGTGTAAGTCATCAGAAATAGGTGATATACACAACACCAATATGGCTATTACATCTAAGAAAAAATATATAAGAGCAAACGCCATTCAGATATAAAACGTGTTTGTAAGTGCACAAGCGAGACTTCCGACTGGGCATGCGCCAACAACGGAGGCAGGCGATGCGCACAGCACTGATGTAGCCATTGTATCTAAGGGCAAATTTGAGGGCAAACATCATTCAAGTATAAAACGTGAATACAAGTGCAATATAATACATAGTATTAAAATTAAAACGTGAAACAATAAAGTGACATCTACAAGAGACAACCATATTATTACTATATGTGGATTAAATGTCTGTGTGTAAGTCATCAAAAGGTAAAACCATCCAATTTCAGCCTGTTACATTGAGGTGTAATCTCTACTGGGCCTGAGACAATAGTTCAGCGTCCTCAAATCTCTAGTGAGATTCAAATTCTCACCAATACTACATACACCCTCCACCTTGTCATACACCATCCAATTTCAGCCTGTTATGTTGAGGTGTAATCTCTACTGGGCCTGAGACAATAGTTCAGCGTCCTCAAATCTCTAGTGAGATTCAAATTCTCACCAGTACTACATACACCCTCCACCTTGTCATTGTTAGGACTGGCGGAACGCACCAAATTATAAATTAATAGTAGGTGCGTTCGCAGCCCGGGGTCCACCGTGCAGAGGTGGAACACTGCAGCTAGGCAATGGTGGAAGAATAGAGCAGCGTAAAAACAGTCACATGTGTGTTACGTCACCCAATATGAACAGGAGCGGACTCTGTTAATTCACAGAGCCGCACAGCCGCTGAACGTGGATGCCAGAGCCTGTTTAACTCACAGAGCCCTGCCAAAGAGCGCACAGCAAGCAGCCACAGAACTCTACCCCGAGGACACAGGGTTAGAGTCCTTCTAGGCCCACTGAGCGCGAGGCGTCGCTGCCACGAGCGCCACTATAGACGCTGACTATGGAGTGCGGAGCACGGGGCATTGAGGCGTGCCGAGTCACTGATGATGGCTAATGCCTGACTCAAACTATGACCTACCTACGCCTAAGCCTGAGCGCTAGCAGGCTAGGCTGCACAACACATGCGTACCAAGGGTTGGGGTTTCATAATGAGTCAGTCACCAGAGACATTCATACATGCATACATCACTCACTCCTCATAGACTGAAAATACAGGCTATGCTAGCGCATGGCCGAGCGGCCATGGAAACCTTTTATAGCCGTGAGCGTCCGGGACCTTCCTGGCTTCCCGGATGGGCCAATCCGAACACAAGCAGGACCTGAGCACGTGACCTTCGATCTCCAATGGGAGATCACTCCACGGGCATGCTCAGTGGCCTGACATGGGGACTTAGTCCCTGGAGAATCTAGCTGCTGAGCAGCATGTATTGCCATAGCTGTGCCAGAGGTGGCAGCAGCAAGCAAACCCATGGAGCTGGTCTGGGCAGAGCACCTGGACCGACGAGTTTGCTGAGCAACCTCCTCTGCGGCTGGAGAGGAATGGGAGACCGCTGGACGTAAGGCTCAGGATTCTTGCTGTGCAGCGACAGAAGTCTGACGCCTAACATTACCCCCCTCCTAGGGCCCCCGCCTCAATCCGCTCAAATTCTGCAATGAGAAGAGGAATGTAGATGTTCTCCACTGGCTCACAGGTCTGGACCATGACCAATCCACCAAGTAAAACTTTTTGCCCCGCATCATCTTGCATCCCACGATGGCATTGACCTCTAACTCGTCTGACGACATGTCTGATGTCTCGGCAGATGGCTCAGAAAACCGGGGCATGTGCACCGGCTTAAGGAGAGACACATGAAACGTGTCCGAGATAGCCAAGTGTGGTGGAAGAGCCAGGTGGTAGACCACAGGGTTGATCTGCTCGAGGACCTTGAAAGGGCCAATATAGCGTGGTGCAAACTTAGCGGATTCCACCCACAGCCTGATGTTTAGAGTGGAGAGCCACACTAAGTCGCCAGGAGCGATGGTCAGAGCCGGGCACCGGTGAGTGTCAGCGGAGGACCTCATTCTCTCCTTGGAGGCCCGGATAGCATCCTGCGTGCGATCCCAAATGTTATGTGCCTCCACCGCCCAGTCTGCCACCCTAGAGTCGGTGGACGACACGGGCATGGGCACGGGAATGCGCGGATGCTGGCCGTAATTTAAGAGGAATGGGGTCTGACCGGTGGAGTCGGCCACAGCGTTGTTCAAGGCGAACTCCGCCCATGGCAGCAAGGGTGCCCAATCATCCTGCCTGGCCAAGACAAAATGTCGCAGGTATGTCACCAGGGTCTGGTTGGCTCTCTCAACCAACCCGTTCATCTCGGGATGATAGGCCGAGGAGAGATTTAGCTCTATGCTGAGCAGAAAACAGAGCTCTCTCCAGAACCACTCCGCCCACGGCAGCAAGGGTGCCCAATCATCCTGCCTGGCCAAGACAAAATGTCGCAGGTATGTCACCAGGGTCTGGTTGGCTCTCTCAACCAACCCGTTCGTCTCGGGATGATAGGCCGAGGAGAGATTTAGCTCTATGCTGAGCAGAAAACAGAGCTCTCTCCAGAACCGAGACACAAACTGAGGACCCCGGTCACTAATAAACTTATCCGGCATGCCGTGCAGGCGGAAAACATGTTTAATAAACAACACTGCCAGGCCCTGTGCCGAAGGTAGCCGAGAGAGCGGTACCAGATGCACCATCTTGGAGAAATGATCGGTGTCCAGCCAAATGACGGTGCTGCCACTGGACTTGGGCAGACCCACCACAAAGTCCATACCGACCATCTCCTGGGGCCTGTCAGCAACCGGCAGAGGATAGAGTAACCCAGCGGGCCGCTGCCTAGAGGGCCGACTCTGGGCGCAAGAGATGCACGCCCGTATATAGTCCCTGACGTCACGGGCCATATGCGGCCACCAGTACGTCCTCGCCAGAAGCTCAGAGGTCCGTTTGGTCCCAAAATGTCCACCCAGCCTGGACGAATGAGCCCAAGAGAGGACCTTCGGTCGCAGATGGGTAGGGACAAAAGTCTTGCCCGGAGGTACAGACTCGAGGGCGACTGGAGCCACGGTCCTCAAGCTCTCAGACGGGACTATCAGCCGAGGCTCCTCCTCCTCCGATGACACCACGGAGCGGGAGAGAGCATCGGCCTGGATGTTCTTCTCCCCGGAGAGAAAATGCAGGGTGAAGTGGAATCGAGAGAAGAACAAGGACCATCTGGCCTGGCGAGAATTCAGCCGCTGGGCTGTAAATAGACCTAATTCTTGTGGTCAGTGAACACCTGGAAAGGGTGGCGAGCCCCCTCCAGGAGGTGTCTCCACTCTGAAAAGGCCAACTTCATTGCTAGCAACTCCCTGTCCCCGATGGAATAATTCTTCTCTGCCGGTGTGAAGGTCTTGGAGAAGAAGAAGCATGGGTGCTTCCGACCTTGCGAGACCTTCTGTAACAGGACCGCTTCAGCACCAACGGAAGAGGCATCCACCTCCAGAGTGAAGGGTTTATCCACATCGGGGTGATGTAGAATGGGAGTGCTAGCGAAATGGGATTTAATAGAGGAGAAGGCCTTGGAGACAGGTTCTTAGCACAACTTGGGGTTTGCACCCTTCTTGGTGAGGGCTACCAAGGGCGCTACCAAAGTTGAGAAGTGGGGAATGAATTGGCGATAGTAATTTATGAACCCCATAAAGCGCTGCACCGCTTTGAGAGAATGAGGTTCCTGCCAATCCATCACCGCCTGTAGCTTGGCAGGATCCATGGCCAAACCCTGGGCTGAGATGATATAGCTCAAGAAAGGCAAAGACTCCTGCTCAAACACACACTTCTCCCACTTGGCATAGAGGGAGTTTGCCCGCAGGAGGTCAAAAACTTTGCAAACATCTCTCCGGTGGGAGTCAATATCTGGAGAGTAGATGAGAATATCATCCAGAAAGACTACTACCGAGGTGGTAAGCAAATCCCAGAAGATATCTTTCAAAAAGTCTTGGAAGACGGCTGGGGCATTACAGAGCCCGAAGGGCATCACCAGATATTCATAGTGCCCGTCTCTGGTGTTAAATGCCGGCTTCCATTCGTCCCCATCACGGATGCAAATCAGTTTGTAGGTCCCCCGCAGATCAAGTTTGGTAAACACTCTCGCTCCCCGTAGCCTATCATCAGCTCTGATATCAGGGGTAGAGGATACTTATTCTTAACGGTGATGGCGTTAAGACCCCTGTAATCAATGCAAGGACGTAGTTCCCCATTCTTCCTCTGGATGAAGAAGAATCCCGCCCCCGCTTGTGACACTGACTTCCTAATGAATCCTCTTGCCAGATTCTCCCTGATGTATTGAGACATGGCCTCTGTCTCCCGGAGAGATAGGGGATAGACTCGACCCCGGGGAGGCTCAGCACCAGGCAAGAGGTCAATAGGACAGTCATAGGGGCGGTGCGGTGGAAGTGTCTCCGCCGCCTTTTTGGAGAACATGTCCGCATACTGTCGATAGAGTTTGGGAAGCGAGAAAAGATCTGCGGGGACCTCAGTGGAGGCAACCTGGATGCATTCCCTCAGACATCTACCCTCTCATGACTTACTCCCACCAAGAATTCTCCCCGAGGACCAGTCTATATGGGGAGAGTGATAGCGCAACCAGGGGACCCCTAGAAGGACCTGGTCGATACCCTCGGGCATGACGAGGAGGGATATCGTCTCCTGATGAGATGGAGACACCGAGAGTAACAGTGGAGCGGTTTGGTGGTTAATCTGTGAGGGCAGAGTCGTGCCATTCACTACTCTGACGGTGACTGGCTTGGACATCATAAGCAGTGGTATCGCGTGCCGTTGAGCGAAGGCAGATGACATAAAATTGCCCACCGCTCCGGAATCCACGCAAACCTCCACCGCCAGAGTGGAAGAACCAAACCCAAGTGTCCCCTTAAAGGACAACTTGGAGGAAAACGCTGCGGATTCTAGTGAGCCGCCTCCTACGGCTACAAGGGGCGAGCATCTTCCCAGCCACTGTGGGCACTGGTTGGCAATGTGACTGGACTGCCAGCAACCATGACAGATCACAAGGGCTCGAGCGGGCCGGGGCCTGGATCCCTCGCGGGAAGCCCCCTGACGCTCGGACGCTCGATCGGGAGATTCCAGAGGTTTAGCAAAACTGGGTGCCAACCTAAACCTCTGCCTACACTGGGTCCGCTCCAACCTTCGCTCGGCAAAGTGAAGGTCTATACGGGTGGAGACGGTGATAAGCTCCTCCAGTGTAGCAGGAATCACCCTGGTGGCCAGAGCGTCCTTCACATGGCCAGCCAAACCTCTCCAGAATGCCGGAATGAGGACCTTATCTGGCCACTCTAACTCCGAGGCCAGCATCCGGAACTGGATGGCAAAGTGGCTGACCATGGACGAACCCTGTGACAATGCCAGCAGCCAGAGCGCGGTGTCATGGGTGACTCGCGGTCCCAGGAAAAATGCTTCAGAGTGTCCAAGAACCGAGAGGCACTCTGCACCACATGATCACCATGCTCCCACAGCGGTGTGGCCCACTCCAAAGCCCTGCCCGACAAGGGGGAAATAATAAATCCCACTTTGACCCACTCAGAGGGGAATCGTGCTGCCAGCAGCTCCAGCTGTATCGAGCACTGGCTCACGAAACCCCTACAAGAGGCACTATCACCCGAGAACTTCTCGGGCAGTGGGAGGTGGGACAAAGTTGGGGCAGGGATGGCAGTGGTCACACGGGAGACAGCCTCTGTGGCTGCCTGAACAGCGACCGCAGTAAAATCCGCAGCTGAGGCTGGATGCTCGAGAGCCGCCAACCTGCCCTGTAGCTGCCGGATGTACTGCAGCAGTCGCTGTTCGTCCGCCATTACTAGCCAGACCCTGGCGCTAGGATAATGTTAGGACTGGCGGAACGCACCAAATTATATAATAATAGTAGGTGCGTTCGCAGCCCGGGGTCCACCGTGCAGAGGTGGTACACTGCTGCTAGGTAATGGCGGAAGAATAGAGCGGCGTAAAAACAGTCACACGTGGGTTATGTCACCCAATGTGAACTCTGTTAAATCACAGAGCCGCACAGCTGCTGAACATGGATGCCGGAGCCTGTTTAACTCACAGAGCCCAGCCAAAGAGCGCACAGCAAGCGGCCACAGAACTCTACCCCAATGACATGGGGTTAAAGTCCTTCTAGGCACACTGAGCGCGTGGCGTCGCTGCCACGAGCGCCGTTATAGACACTGACTATGGAATGCGGAGCACAGGGCACTGAGGTGTGCCGAGTCACTGATAATGGCTAATGCCTGACTCAAACTCTGACCTACCTACGCCTAAGCCTGGGCGCTAGTAGGCTAGACTGCACAACACATGCGTACCATGGGTAGGGGTTTCATAATGAGTCACCAGAGACATTCATACGTGCATACATCACTCACCCCTCATAGACTGAAAATACAGGCTATCCTAGCGCATGGCCGAGAAATCTGACACCTAACAGTCATGCACCGTTCAAATTCAGCCTGTTACATTGAGGTGTAATCTCTACTGGGCCAGAGACAATAGTGTCCTCAAATCTCTAGTGAGATTAAAATTCTCACCAATACTATATACACCTTCTACCTTGTTTTATAGTACCATATAGCTGGTGGTATTTTGGGTACATTTTCACAAAAATGAGGAAGTATAGTGGAAGAGGCCATGGAAGTGGGCGGGGGTTGCCATTTGGTCCTGATGGTGGTGGTGTTGGTGGTGCATCTGTTGGTAGTGGCAAAAGCACAATAGCACCTAAGGCAGGAGGTGTTGAGCCTCCGTCATCATCTGGCTCCACAAGGCCTCGAAGGCTCCCTTTTCTGGGAGTAGGTAAACCGCTTTTAAAACTGGAGCTTCAGGAACAAGTTTTGGCTTACATTGCTGACACAGCCTCCATCTCTCTCGCCTCCTTTTCGGAAGTTCCAAAAAATAAAAGCACTGAGTCGTCAATGGAGGCTCCTGGTCAGGAACTACACCTTTCCTTGTGTCCTTCACCCCTACCAAAAGTGAAGGATGCGGCAGGCCACACTACAAATTACTCCAAGAGGAGGATCCACAGCAGGTAATGACCTCGCAACAGCTGTTATCTGGCAGGACCATAGCAGTCCAAAAACGAGTTACAAAAACCAAAAGAGTTGCAGGACAGCTTGGCCAGACGGTCAAATTAGCACAGCGTGCAAGGCCTCAAAATGTCTTCCATAGTAGGAAGAGTGCAGTGTGGCACTTTTTTGAACAAAATCCTAATGATAAGGCAAAAGTTATCTGTAAGAAGTGTGCAAAGACCTTTAACCGAGGGAAAAATCTGAGAAATTTGAATACCAGTTGCATCCTTAGACATTTAACTACCATGCACTTGCAAGCGTGGACGGACTATCAAACCTCATGTACCACATGTGCACATGCTCCGAATGAAGATAGTCATCAACGCTACATCGCTTCCCCCACTGTAAGCCCACCGGTTAGCACACCACCAGCAGCAAATGTCGAGGTGTCGTCGCAAGAGCAAATCAGTCATGGAATCACAATGTTATTGCTAAGAAAGACTGAATTTAGGCCATGAGCAACACCACCAACACCATCACCAACCCTCTCTCAGTCCGCCATGTCCAGTGCTAGTTCCACCATATGCAGCTCTAAAGTCCAGCTCACCCTACCAGAGACTCTGAGTAGGACAAGAAAGTTTGCATCCTCTCATCCGTGTACACTGGCTTTGAACGCCCACATTGCCAAACTAATCTCGTCAGAGATGATGCCCTACTGGTTGGTTGAAAGCAAAGCTTTCCGCGAGCTCATGGCCTATGCAGTACCACGCTATGACCTACCCAGTCGGCACTTCTTTTCGCAAAGAGCCATCCCAGCCCTCCACGTGCATGTAAAAGACAGCATTATCCATGCACTCAAGCAATCAGTGAGTGGAAAGGTGCACCTCACAACAGATGCATGGTCCAGTAAGCATGGCCAGGGCCGTTACATGTCCAGCACTGCGCACTATGTTAATGAGGTGGATGCAGAGTCCACAGGGGACAGCGGTGGGGGGACAGTGCTGCCTTGCCCACGGTATAGGAAACATTTGGCTGTAGGCGTTCAACCCTCCTCCTCCTACTCCAGAAGCAAAAGTTCATCCACAGAGCGCAGTCGCACGAGCACTCCATCCGCAGCTGCCAGTGTTGCACACGAGGTGTCCCACTATCGAACCACTAGTGGTAAGCATCAGCAGGCTGTGTTGAAAATGATGTGTTTGGGCGACAACAGACACACCGCGGAGGTACTGGCCGACTGCTTGCAACAACAAACTGAGTCATGGCTGGTCAGTCTACATCTTGAGGCAGGCAAGGTAGTTAGTGATAACGGCCGCAATTTTGTGGCAGCCATAGCCCTTTCAAAACTCAGACACATACCTTGCCTGGCTCACACCTTGAACCTTGTGGTGCACGGCTTCCTCAATAATTATCTGGAGTTAACAGCCCTGCTCCATAACGTGTGAAGACTGTGCTAGCACATCGGCCAGTCGCCCGTACACTCCAGTCTTATGCAGAAGCTGCAGCGATTGCTCCACCTTCTCAAGCACTGCCTAATTATCGACGTTGCAACAAGGTGGAACTCCACTCTGCACATGGTGCAGAGGCTGTGCAAACAGAGGCAGGCTGCAATTCATTTGTGGGAGGATACACGGTCAGGCGGTTTGCGGGCAGACATGGAGTTGTCTGGTGTGCAGTTGTCGAAGCTGAAAGACCTCTGTAAAGTCCTTCAGTGTTTTGAGGAATGCACACGGCTGGTAAGTGCAGGCAACGCCATCATAAGCATGAGCATCCCACTTATGCGTCTGCTCATGCAAACTTTGACGCACATTAAGGAGCAGGCATCTGCATCCGAGGAGGAAAAGGAAGAGGGAAGTCTTGATGACAGCCATTGTCTGCTCAGGGAAGTCTCATGGACGAGGTGGAGGAAGAAGAGGAAGAGGAGGAGGAGGAGGATGTTGGGGATGATTATTTAGGAGAGGAGGATGCTTCTCAGGGGGCAAGACAAAATGTTGGCATGGCAAGGTCAGGTACAGGATTTGTGCGCGACTGGAGGGATGTTGATTTGCCAGAAAGTGCTCCTAAACCCAGCACTCGCAGTGCATCATTGACACCTGGAACATTGGCCCACATGTCTGATTATGCCTTGCAGATCCTAAAAAGGGACCCCCGCATTGCCAAAATGATGAACGATGACGACTACTGGTTGGCCAGCATCCTGGATCCACGCTATAAAGGCAAATTCCAAAACATCATGCCACAGGAGAACCTAGAGCTAATATTGGTTAACAAACAAGCAACTCTGGTAAACTGTTTGTTTGAGGGATTCCCAGCACACAGCGGCGGTGGTGTTTCTCCCACGAGCCGTAGGGGGCTACATGGAAGAGGTGTTCATGGTGCACACAGCCGAAGTGGCGTTGGACACAGGGGTTTCATGACCATGTTGTGGACAGATTTTTCAAGTACCGCTCACACGACTGGTAATACTGCATCGATTGACAAGTGACAGGAGACAGCAGTTGTCAACTATGGTAACAAACTACTTCTCCACCAATATCGATGTTCTCCCTCACCGGTCATTCCCCTTTGACCTTTGGGCCAGTAATCTTGACACCTGGCCTGAATTGGCTCAATATGCCTTACAGGAGCTCGCTTGCCCTGCTGCTAGTGTGTTATCTGAAAGATTCTTCAGTGCTGCTGGATCAATCCTGAGAGAAAAAAAGACCCGTCTGTCGACCAAAAATGTTGATGATCTAGCCTTCATTAAAATGAACTATGCATGAGTTTCAAAGGATATTGTCCCACCCTCCCCTGCTGACACGGAGGTTGCCAGAAAAATGGCTCGCTTTTGTCCTCCTCTTCCTCAGACTTCTTCAATTACTCCATTTGCAGCTGCTGAATGTCCAACATCAACATATGCCATTTTTTCCACCTCCCTAACTGGGCTGCCTCCCCCCACAAGTCCGGGTTCACCACCAGGCGCACGCACCCGTGCGAGTGCCGTTGCCCTGGACAGGTGGGTGGGCCCACTCTTGGGCAACGGCACTGGCACAGGGTCCCTCATAGTACACTCAAGTGTCTCTGACGGTGGGGGTGCACACCCGCCATCAGACACACCGGCATACTATGAGGGGCCCTGTGCCAGTATCGCTGGCCACGAGTGGGCCCCCCCTGCTTGCTCAGGATCACAGCACTTGCAAAGTTGAAATACTTACTTCTCCCTGCTCCACCGCCGTGATGTCTTCTGCGTTTTCTGACTGTGACATTCTGGTCAGAGAGCGCGATGACATCATGTCTGTACGCCCTCTGCCTAAACAGTACAAGTGCAGTGAGATGGAAGATGGGGACGACGAGGAGTCCAGCCTAGTACAGGGATTCCCTAGCGAGGAGAATTATTTAATTGTTTTCAATGTTGGGACAGCAATTTTTGGGGAGCACTATACTCTGGAGAATGATATATGAGGCCCACCATACACTGGAGCATTCCAAAGGTGGACATCAGACACTGGAGCAGCATTTACAGGGCCCATTATACACTGGAGCATTAGAAATGGGGCCCATTATATATGGAGCATTATTTGGGCCCATAACACAGTGGAGCTTTCTCCATGGGGACCAACATATACTGTAGCATTATGTGGAGCTCATCATATACTGTATGGAACATTATATGGGACCAATGATTCTGTATGGAGAAATATATGGGCCTCATTACTCTGTATAGCGCACTATGCGGTGGCCATAATACTGTATGGAGTAATATACTGTCCGTTTTTGGAGGTATTGGAGAATTTAAAACGGATATCAGTCATGAGATGTAAGAAGTGAAGAATTTTTCATTGTACTATACCACTATTTCCCTGCCGTATCAGAGGATCAGGAATTGTGGCATGTGTTAAAGGAGCCCAGTGACACTCTTTGGCCCAGGGCCCACGAAAATCTGGAGCCAGCCCCACCCCCCTCTACTTTAGCCAAATTACCCCCAGTTTTCAATGCCTAACTATTATTATAAAGTAAATTAAGGTTGACAAGCTTAAGTAATAAGAATTGATGTTTTTGGCATTCAAATGGGCACTGTAGGTGTGTTTCCTGTCCTCCACTCCCTGCCGACCTTGGCTCCCCATTGACTTGCATTGGGTTTCGTGTTTCAGTCGGCCTTCGACTTTTCACGATATTCGGCCGATTGCGTTCAACCCAACTTTTGAGAAAGTTGGGTTTCATGAAAGCCGACTCGACCCGAAAAAAGGCAAAGTCGCTCATCCCTACTTATAAGTCCTATAACAAAAAGCATTTAAATTCTGGAATCCTTCTTTTGGAGTTTAATCGTTTCTAATTGAATGCAGAGGTGGTTTGTAACACAGAGAAAAAGCAGAAAACTGTTACATTCAGAAGAATCCCTACTTTCTTGAGAATGGAGGTGCTCTTTAAACATGATGAATTTACTTGTCATTAGAGTTGCCCTCTAAGGACTCCAATTTCAAACAAGTTCCTTACAATAGTTTTACCTGAAGGAAAAACCCTAGGTAGGCTGCAGCTCTCATCACAACTTCTGGGAGGCATTCAATAGAGAATTGACATCTCCCAACAGAGTATCCAAAAATTTTGTTTTTCTAATAGCAGTTTTGTGTATATTGGAATATGTCGAGCCTAGAAGAAAGGGAGGGAAGGACAAATCTGCATTGTGACTACACCACATATTTCTTAGACATGTACAACACAGATGTAGGCTGTGCACAAATACAGTATCAGATTATTATGGTTGGTTTTCCTTGAATATAGAAAAATGAATGCAAAAGTGATGTCTTGTTGCATCTATGGTGTTTAACCACTATTTTTTTGTTAAAAATAAAAAAAGGTAAAGCAGATTTTTAAAAATTGCCAGGACAAGTCGTTTGATTTTTTCTTTTTTATGCTTTGCATTACTTTGCACATGTCTGATAGCAGTGAGTGACAGTTCAGCCGTCCAATCTAGAACAGGGGCGTGCTTTGATATCCAAATGGTGATGCTTTGGCAAGTATTCAAAGGGGTCAGATATGGATTTAAAGAAGGTGATTAATTTTATTATAATAATTAAATGATTACAGAAAATAGGAAATAGTGCTGTTCTGTCTCCGACATCTAATTCATAATCTTTGATTGTCTGTCTAATAATATTTGCAGTGTTTACTAGTGAATATGCAGAATGTTCAGTTTTTTCCATAGATTCTATTGTTTTCATTGCTTCTGGCTCCCTCTAGTGACCAGAGTCATAACCACAGTGTTATTGTGTTATTTTACTTTCACTTCCTGAATCTCTTTTTCCCTTCAATGCATTCGGGTAAGGTTGCTATGCATTCTGGTAAGCTTTGCAAAGGATTATGGTTAGTCCAGCCCCCATTTTTCCTCCAGCATTTTCCCTCAGCCTGCATCCTGGAAGCATCTAATTTCTCTTCTACCCTTGTGAGCCCATCGCTGGTATGTAATCATGCTTCCTGTATCTAATTTCTGTCCCATATTAGCCTGCCTAATTAGTTTTCCCCTGCTCAGCTAGTAGTGCAGATGTTGATTTATAATGTATATATGTATTCTAATGTACCCCGTACTGACTGAGTGTATATATGTTTGTATTGTAGTTTCACCGTATCAATATACCATCACGTTCAATAAAGCACAGAGTCAACCTACAGTCTCCTTATTGGACCCTGGTATAGCGGTTTAGCTGATCTGTATAGCTGCAAATAAAAGTCTGTTTTATTCAGTGAGGACAGAGCAAGTGTGATATTGCGTACACTTTTGCATAATATAAATCACATAGGTAAGGTACTTACATTGCACACTAAACAGGAAAAACTTCACCAGGAGAAGCACATCATCTGTCAAGGAACATCAGCTGTGAGAAGCAGAACAGTGAAGACAGAGAAATTCCTGGGATCCACACTGTGGCATCATGGGCATCCCCTTTTTAGTCCACAGGTTAACATGACTTCTGTCTTAGCTGAAGTCTTCCTTAACTTAGAACTTGTTTAGAAACAAATGCTTGTGTAACCAAGTATTACACAAGCCCTACCAAGCTCTATTTGTCCGATATACAGTAGTTTCCCTCTGGCGGAGTGGCCAACTCTTCAGACATCAATCAACATCAGACAAATGCATGACCGGATAAAATATGCCAAAAGCTCTCCTCGTACCAAATGCTTTACCATACTATAAACATGACATTTCTTACTAAACATGGCTAACGAAACTATGCAGTAATTGAGTGATACCATAAACATACGCTTTCTCACTAAACATTGATAAAGGAGCTATGTGTTAGGAGTGGCGGAAGGCACTAAATAAAAATTATAAATAAAGTGCCTTCGCCACCCGGGGTCCACCGTGTGGCAGATGGTAAGACCGCTGCTAGGAGGTGGCAGAATATAAGGCGGTAGAATGCACGGGGTTATTATGTCACCCTGGTGCTCTGGGCAAGCTCAGTTAAACTCACAGAGCTGCCAGCAAAAACAGAAATAGAAAAGCGCTGAGTCTGTTTAACTCACAGGGACTCAGCGACACAGACGCGGTAATTGGTCACAGGAGAGGTGAATGCTGATGGCACCAACTCCGTCTAGACCTACCGTATACGTCTGTGGCAGAGACGTCGCAAACGCGGACGTACACTGTGCTGCAACCGCAGCGCAGCAGGAATGCAGCCGCAAAGAGGACGCCGCTATCAGGCAAGCGCAATTCTGACGCTGCTGTGGAAGGGAAGCAATGGCGCGCTGGCGCTGTAACTGACTAGACCGACACTCTGTCACCATTCGTATTAACCAAGGGAAGGGGTTTCATAATAAGTCAGTCACCAGTCCATGCATCCATCACCATACACACACAGCATAATATGCTAGACTAGCGCATGGCGGAACGGCCATGCGCACTTTTTATAGCACACGGGACCTTCTGGAAATCTCTAGGAGTCCAGGAAGAGCCAATAGGATCTGGAGCGGGACCTGAGCACCTGACTCCCGAAGTCCAATAGGAGCTCGTCCCGTGAGCATGTCCAATAGATGGAATAAAGGACTTAGCCTCTGGAGACAGTTGTTGTGAGACAATCTCCTCAGCAATCCCTTCTGCTGCAGCAGGTGAGCAAGAGACTGCAGCATGTGAGAATCTGGGTTTCTGTATAGACGTGTCAGAAACCAGATTCCTAACACTATGAGGTCCAGGTGTTGGGAAAATTATAGAAAATACAAGGCTAATATAAGTTGAACTGTCACTGTCTAATATCTTAAAGATTCCTTAAAGACAGGCTACAAATATGGATTACTGATGGCCATTAACATCTTAGCACTACAAGTGATGGATAGCTCAGCCATCCAATCGGAGGCAGGAATGTGCTGAGGTTAGTGTGTTGAGTGACAGTTCAGCCATCCTATCAGGGCTGGCACGTACCAGGGATTTGTCCATGTGTTTCCAATTCAAATGAATAACTAGCTATTTATCTTGCTTTCTGCCTCCAACTGGTGACAATTGTTGCTCAGTTCAAGAGGTGTGCACTTGCTCTCTAATCTGTGTGTTCCTGTATTTGATCTTTGCTGTTCAAGCTAGGACCTTGCCTTTGACCATCCATTTGCCTTGATCTGCTACCTTCTGGGAATTCTGACCTTGAACTGTAACCTGACTGACTACACCTTTGCCTTACCCAATTGTTTATAACAAGCCCTCTTGGTAGTTGATCCTGGACCGCTTGAATATCCAGTCTCACAGTTTGTCTGTAAGTAGTGACTATCGTCACAACAGCAATTTTGTCCCATTGGACTGGTTGTGGATTCTGATATTAAGAACTACTCTGTAAGTAGGAACTGAGTTTCAGTATCATGAAGCAGCCACTAGACAAAGTAGAGAGTTATGCTGTTGAGCTTCGATCACAGGTTATATCCAGCAGCTGATAACAGGAGTGCAGATTGTCAGACACCCACTGTTCTGATATTGATGACCTATGAAAGTATTAAATCATCACTACCATTAACCTGGACAACCGACTTAATACCAACCTTTCCAATGATGGCTATATCTTTCAACATTTTATAAAAGCTAGTTTCTAAGGTAATCAAATACAGTGTGTACTGAAAGAATAACATTGATATTTGTGTCTTGAACGCCACTCTCGATAAATCGGTCTTCTCATTCCCAGTTACATTACAAGATATGAAAGCATTATGTAATCCAGGTATTTGCCCTTTTGCATTACAATATGTTCATTAGGCTACTGTCCATCCATCTATCTATGCATCTAATGTTAAATGCATGTTACATATTCATGCCAGGGAAATCACCAACCACTTCAACAGAAAATGTATGTCTTCAATGGGCTTTAAAAATGCCTCGCTGACAAAATACTTATGTTTCGTGGTGTATGACCTGCCATCTGTAATGGTTACAAAATTACACAAACATAGTGATATTCCAGGATGGTCATTATCATGAGAAGCGAGATTAAAGCGAAATGGACATAATTTTCTCACGGTGTTTTCATGACTAGCATTATTTTCTTCATTGGTGTAACATAAAGATGAATTGCAAATTCAAACATACAAAGAATAATTCTGGATGTCCTTTTAATGAGCCGCTTTTGCCTTATTTTTATGGGAGTCATGTATAATGCATGTTTAGAAACACTAAAGAGCGCACAGCTGGGAAATTAGAATTTGACTTAAATACATAGAAATCCATTTTGTAAAGTTTTTCTATAATCCTTGATTTTCACAATTCATTTGGATGCTTTTTGTACCATGTATTTTCCTTACTAGTATTTCACATGGGCTGCAGCAGTAAAAGTTTTGGAATGTAATCTAACCTCACGTTCTACTCAATGCAAAATATAGAAAGAGTGAGTAAAGCTCTTGATGTAGACAATATTACTTCCATATCTTTAGCATATCTCTGCTCTAATTTCTGTAACTTTGTTGGAAATACAAAAAATAACAAATGTCAGGCTCCCTGCATGTCACTATAATGGGGTTACTCTGGATTCTATCATGGTTTCTATTGAGACCTCAGATCGGTGCCTCCAATGCAGATGTGAACAGAGCCTAATTTAAAAGATCAGTTTTATTTTTAAAAAGAACCTGTTATGTTTAATGCAGTCTCTCATCTAAAAGAGCTAAGAAAATTGGATATTTTTTCAAACTAATTTTTTTGGTATTGTATATTCACTGTTAAATTTTGTCATTTGTCACTCTCTATATATGCAATTTTTTTGCACATATTATATTTATACATGCTTGTACATTTGTAGGCATACATTTCTAAAGCCAGTTATATTTATTCATTCAGCGCCTTTTATGGGAGCCTGCTGTGGTTTGCCATTCTGTTCTGTCTCTGTTTTGTTCTGTCTCTATGTTTTTTTTTTGGTGAATAATAAAAATTCAAATTTTGTATTACACATATATTTGGTATATAAATATTTCTTATGCAATTGAGGTGCTCCCTTTTATGGGTTTGACTTTTTCTTGCTCTATTACATGATTCTAAACTTGTGGGACACCCTGGAGTAATGAAGATGCAAGAACTACTACTTTGTTCTTTTTGGTGGCCTAATTGTAGGAAGGATGTGAGAAAATGTTTCTTCCTGTTTAACATGGGCACGGAACAACACATCACGATCTACTCTTCTAGGACTTCTTCAACCCCTTTCAGTTCCATCTAGGCCTTATGGATCAATCTCAATGAATTTTATTGTGGACCTTCCTCCCTCAAAGGAAATGACTGTTATCCTTGTTGTGGTGGTTCGGCTCACAAAGATGGCCCATTTTATTTCAACTAAAGGAATTCCTACCGCTGGAGAAACCGCAGAATTAGTGGTCAAAGAGGTATTAAGACTGCATGGAATTCCTGACAATGTAATTTCTGATAGAGGTGTTCAGTTTACATCAAGATTTTGGAAAACCTTCTGTACAGCATTAGGAATTACTGTCAATTTGTCTGCTGCCTTCCACCCACAATCCATTGGACAGACTGAAAGAACTTACCACTGACTGGGTGAATTACCTACCAACAGCAAAATTTGCATATAATAAGTCCAAACACAGTTCTACATCTTAAAGTCCATTTTTTGCTAACTTTGGCTTGCATCCGGTATTTATTCCTAATCTTCCTTTCAATACTTCAGTTCCTGCTGTTACAAACAGACTTACAGAGTTTCAGAAAGCCCAAAAAGAACTAAATGAGATGTTACAAACAGCCCAAGAAGTTACAAAGAAACAGCAGATAAACATTGCAAAGCCCCTCCTACCTTTCAGGTTGGTGACAAGGTTTGGCTTTCTACCAAAAATCTGAAGACAAACGTACCATCTTCTAAATTAGGTCAAAAATTCATAGGACCTGTCAGGGTCCTGACAGCATCGGCGTACAGCCTCCGCTAAGCAGGGACTCACCCGCACCGTAGGGACCCCTGGGGACAAGAACAGCCGGACAATAAAGATGCACGGGACCTGAATGTAGAAGATTAGAAAGCCGGCACAGGACCTACGGTCATATGAACGGTCATGTGACTGCAAGGGGGGCGGGGCTTAGCGTCCTGCTTTCAGAGGAGGAAGAAAACTCTGAGTCTGGCAAAGCAGAGGTCAGGCACAATACAGGCAAGTGAGGTACAGGAGGGATAAACAGACGGGAGGTCAGACAAAGCCAAAGGTCATACACAAGATATCAATACAGTACCAGGGATGAGACAGAACGGACAGTCAGGGCCAAGCAGAGATCAAAAACCAAACGGACATAGAAGGTACCAAGCAGAATCCAAAGCAATATCCAGAGAACAGACCGAGTCATACACAGGGAATCAAGCAACCAGAACACAGCACTAACACACTCAGGGGTCACCACACAATGCCAAGGGCAAAAGTATAACTGACGGGGGATGGGAGCTTCCTGAGGCTATAAGAAGCCTCCCCAGAACCAATGAGAGGCCACCCTAATTGGTCCCAGGTGTGCAGGTGAGAGTCTGCACTGCGATCAGAACATTAACCCCAGAAGTGCCGGTCACCCAGCACTGGTATCATGACAGTACCCCCCTCTCAACAGGGGGCCTCTGGACCCCCAGGCTTGCCTGGGTACTTAGCATGGAAAGCCCAAACCAGACGATCCGCATGCATCAACCGGGCCGGAACCCAGGACCTGTCCTCCGGCCCATACCCCTTCCAATGAACTAGGCACTGTACTGACCGCCGTACCAACCTAGAATCTGCAATATGACCAATCTCATATTCCACATGTCCCTCAACTGAAACCGGAGGAGCAGCGGACTCGGATTCTCCCCGGATTGCTTCAAACGGCTTCAGCAGAGATCTATGGAAGACGTTAGGGATCTTGAAAGAGGGTGGAAGTCACAGCCTGTACGCTACCGGGTTGATTTTTTCCACAATCTTGTACGGGCCAATGAATTTGGGGCCCAACTTGGCTGACTGAACCTTTAACTTAATGTTTCGCGTGGAGAGCCAAACTTTCTCTCCTACCTGAAACATGGGACCAGGTGTTCGTTTCCTGTCCGCGAAAAGCTTATACCTGCCTTGAGACCTAGATGTATGCCGCTGGACTTCTGCCCATGTATCTTTTAACCGCTGAACAGAGTCCTCAGCCCCGGGGCACCCCGAATCCAGACGAGAAAACTCACCAAAATGAGGACTGAACCCATAGTTGGTGAAGAAAGGGGACATACCAGTGGAATGACTCACCCGGCTATTGAAGGCAAATTCAGCCAACGGCAGTATATCACACCAGTCATTCTGTCTAGCAGAAGTCAGACATCTGAGGATCTGTTCCAGAGACTGATTAGTGCATTCCGTCAGACCATTACTCTCAGGATGGTATGCAGACGAAAAGGACAGAGATATCCCTAATTTTTTACAGAAAGCACGCCAAAACTAAGCCACAAACTGCACACCACAATCAGACACCACATTCAGGGGTACCCCATGCAAGCGGACCACATGCTGCACAAACAATCTGGATAAGATCTCAGCAGAAGGTAATGCGGACAGGGGTACAAAATGAGCCTGTTTAGAAAATCTGTCCACCACTACCTATACCACCGTATTACCCCTGTAGGAGGGAAGATTGGTAATAAAATCCATGGACAGATGGGTCCACGGTCATTTGGGAACTTCCAAGGGCATCAGCTCCCCCGCCGGCCGGCTATGGGAGCTTTTAGAACGAGCGCAGAACCCACAACCAGAAATTAATTTCTTTATATCAGAACCCAGAGTAGGCCACCAGAAGATCCTAGCCACCGCCAGTCGCGTGGCTGATATACCAGGGTGAGCACACAACTTGGATTCGGGAACTCTTGCAAGAGTTTAAGGCGAAGTTGTTCTGGGACAAACAACTTGCCCCTTGGTTTGGCCGCAGGAGCCAGCGACTGGGCCCCCTCAATTTCCCGTTCCAATTCAGACGATATCCCTGCTAACACCACCCCAGGGTGCAGAATGGAGGACGGTGGCTCAGGGACAGACACAGGGTGAAAACTACGAGATAAGGCGTCAGCCTTGACATTCTTTGACCCTGGACGGAATGTAATATTAAACTGGAAACGAGAAAAAAAAGTGACCAACGGGCCTGTCTGGGCATTAATCTTTTAGCAGACTCGATGTAAGACAAATTTTTGTGATCAGTGATCACAGTAACCGGGTGACTTGCCCCCTCCAAAAAGTGCCTCCATTCCTCAAACGCAAACTTAACCGCAAGAAGCTCTCTATTGCCTACATCATAATTTCTAGCAGCAGCAGAGAACTTCTTGGAAAAGAAGGCACATGGCCTGAGTTTGGTTAAAGTGGCAGGCCCTTGAGACAACACCGCCCCCACCCCCACCTCAGAGGCATCCACCTCCACCACAAATGGCTTGGAAGGATCTGGCTGTATCAAGACAGGAGCAGACATAAAACATTTTTTCAGCGTCGCAAAGGCCTCTTTTGTGATTGAGAACCAATTTCTCACATCCGCACCTTTGCATGTTAGATCCGTGAGAGGTTTGACCACTTGCGAAAACCCCCGGATAAATTTGCGGTAATAATTGGCGAACCCCAAGAAGCACTGAAGACCCTTAAGATCTCGGGGTAGCACCCAATCCGCAATGGCCTTCACCTTCTTGGGGCACATGCAAAAACCCTCCCCGGATACAATTAACCCCAAACAAGACAAGTCTTGCACACAGAATACACATTTCTCTAATTTGGCATACAGATGATTTTCTCTCAGTCTTTGGAGAACTGTTCGTGCATGTTCCAAATGCGAATGCTTGTCGGTGGAGTATATCAAAATATCATCTAAATAGATAACGACAAAACGACCAATGAGATCCGAGAATACCATGTTGATGAAATTCTGAAATATGGCGGGGGCGTTGGTAAGACCAAACGGCATGACTAAATTTTCAAATAGTCCCTCGGTCGTGAGGAACGCGGTTTTCCATTCATCCCCCTCTCGGACCCTTATCAAATTATATGCCCCCCGAAGATCCAGTTTAGAAAACCACTGTCATGGTATGCCTAGGTTACTTTAGGCAAAAACCCCGGGACCCCTGCGATGTCCCTCAGACTAGGGGAACCCTGTCTGTCCCTCTACCCAGGGTTTACACTGAAGGTGCGCCTGCCTGAGCCTCCACCCTGTCCCTGTCTCCTGTCCAGCCCTAAGCTGAACCCACCACCCTCCACCCAGTGAGGGGACCTGACACCAGACCCCACAAATACGTATGGACAGGGGTAAAAGAAACACCACACAGTTAATACACAAGGGAATACAATAATGTGCAAGGGCAACCAAATATATATATAACAGATTGGAGAAAGAACCACTGAGGGATATACTGCACCAGATATCAGACACTCCAATACCACCACTGCTGACCGGTATTGCTAGCACTAGGCTAAAGCTATAGTCGGCGACGCCCATAGTCAGGGCAAACTATTTAAAGACCAAGGGCATGGCCCAGCCCTCAGCCAGCATGACAACCTGGTTAACCCTATCCCGACTGGAACAGAATACCCAACAGGGTATTACCGCTGTCTGCCGGACACCCTGGTGTGAACAGTGTCCGACATGACAACCACTTTGCCCCTGATAGTTGGTTACATAAATCGGGAATCAACGGAAGGGGGTACGTATTCCGTACAGTAATCTGATTAAGCTCCCGAAAGTCGAGACAGGGACGTAACCCGCCATCTTTTTTCTTTACAAAAAAGAAACCTGCCGCCACAGGTGAGACTGAAGGACGTATATGTCCTTTGCGCAGACTTTCAGCAATGTTCTCCTTCATAGCCAAGCGCTCAGGACTGGACAAATTAAACAGACGGCTTTAGGTAATTTAGCCCCCGGGACCAGCTCAATAGCGCAGTCAAAGGGTCTATGTGGCAGTAACGTCTCGGCCTCGCTTTCGGAGAATACATCTTCGAAGTACTTCAGGCATTCCGGAATACCTTCCAGCTCAACAGATGATACAGACACAGATTTAACAGGTTCAACCAGCAGTGCGGATTTATCACAAAACTCAAAATCATTAAACCCCCATTGAACAATCTCCCCCGTTTTCCAGTTAATAACTGGGTTATGGCGTTGTAACCAGGGCATGCCCAACACCAACCCTGTAGGTAGATTGTCCAGCACAAAACAACTTAGGTTTTCCACATGAGTAGCGCCCACTCTGAGCGAAAACAAGTCAGACATAAAGCGAATTCCCTCCTTAGTGAGGGGAGAGGAGTCAATGGCCATCACCATGATCGGAACCTTGAGCCTAACTGTCCCTATCTTGCAGTGTGTGACCAATTGGGAGTCAATGAGATTAATCGATGACCCGCAGTCCACAAAGGCTGTAGAGGAAAAAGAACTACCATCCACAAACAGTTCCACAGGCAGTATCACTTTAGAAAACGAAGAAAAGGGTACCTGAGGGTCTGAGCAGTCTCTCCGTTGACTACCCAGACCTAGTCGTTTCCCGCCGACCGGGTTTGAAGACGGGCAATCAGGACACTCCCTTTTCCAATGTCCCGTTTTACCGCAGTAAAAGCATAACTGCTTGCCCTTCCAGCATTTCCTCTCCGTATCCTTCAGGGAGAGGGCGCCTACATCCATAAGCTCAGGGGCAGTCTCTTTTCCACTGGGGAACAATGGGGTTTCCACCTGCATCACCCCTCTGGCCCGCAGCCTGCGGTCCATCCGGACGGCCTGGGTCATGGCATCCTCGAGAGAGTTAGGTGGCGGATGTAACGCCAAAGCATCCTGCAGCCGCTCGGTCAAGCCTCTGCGAAAGAATCCTCGGAGTGCGGCGTCGTTCCAAGAGACCTCTGCGGCCCAGCGGCGGAACTCAGTACAAAACCACTCAGTTGATTGTTTCCCCTGACAGACACTCATCACCATGTCCTCTGCCAATCGCACTCGGTCAGGCTCATCATAAATGTGCCCGAGGGCCTCAAAAAATGCATTCATGGACACTCTCTCAGGGGCAGTGGGAGGAAGGGAGAAAGCCCAAGCTTGTGGGGACCCCCTTAATAGAGACATAACAACCCCGACCTTCTGACTTTCGTCCCCAGAGGAACGTGGTCTCAAAGTAAGAAAAAGTTTGCACCCCTCCATGAAGACCCTGAACTCCTTTTGGTTTCCAGAAAAAAGGTCAGGCAGTTTAACAGGTGGTTCTGGGGACACCAAAACAACATCACTCGACCCAGCCTCTAGAGACCCAGCAGCTAGAGCTCCGCGCACTGTCTAAGAAACCTGCTGCTGAGAATGAGCCAGAGCTTGCTCCAGAGATAAGCCCTGAAACATCTGACTCAGACTTTTCATCCGGTCAGCCAGAGACTGTATGGGATCCATAACTCTCTGCATAAAAAACCCCCAAAAAACTTAATGGTCAGTTATAATGTCAGGGTCCTGACAGCGCCGGCGTACAGCCTCTGCTAAGCAGGGACTCACCCGCACCGTAGGGACCCCTGGGGACAAGAACCACCGGACAATAAAGATGCACGGGACCTGAATGTAGAAGATTAGAAAGCCGGCACAGGACCTACGGTCATGTGAATGGTCATGTGACTGCAAGGGGGCGGGGCTTAGCGTCCTGCTTTCAGAGGAGGAAGAAAACTCAGAGTTGGGCAAAGCAGAGGTCAGGCACAATACAGGCAAGCGAGGTAAACCCTGAAACATCTGACTCAGACTTTTCATCCAGTCAGCCAGAGACTGTATGGGATCCATAACTCTCTGCATAAAAAACCCCCAAAAAACTTAATGGTCAGTTATAATGTCAGGGTTCTGACAGCGCCGGCATACAGCCTCTGCTAAGCAGGGACTCACCCGCACCGTAGGGACCCCTGGGGACAAGAACCACCGGACAATAAAGATGCACGGGACCTGAATGTAGAAGATTAGAAAGCCGGCACAGGACCTACGGTCATGTGAATGGTCATGTGACTGCAAGGGGGCGGGGCTTAGCGTCCTGCTTTCAGAGGAGGAAGAAAACTCAGAGTTGGGCAAAGCAGAGGTCAGGCACAATACAGGCAAGCGAGGTACAGGCGGGATAAACAGACGGAAGGTCAGACAAAGCCAAAGGTCATACACAAGATATCAATACAGTACCAGGGATGAGACAGAATGGACAGTCAGGGCCAAGCAGAGATCAAAAACCAAACGGACATAGAAGTGTTATGATGAGTCACCGAAGGAGGAAAAAACAAAATACTAGCTAAGTCCAGAAAAACCAGAGAGGTTGGCAGCTATCGGATTGCAGACCCCTGAACCTATCCACAACAACTAGCAGTAGCCGTGGGGGGTTCCTACGGTGCCCTAGACCCCTCGATCACAGCCGGAGAACTACATAGCCTAAAGACAGAAAGGAGAAAAACTAAACTGACCCAGAGCAGACCCCAAAGCAATAGGCAGCCCCCAACATATAATGACGGTGAAGCAAGATGAAAACACTAACACAGATAGAAAGATAGGTTGAGCAAATGATGGGGCCCAAGCTAACTAAATAGGACAGGATAGGAAAGCCGCTGTCTGCCATGCGCAAAAACCCTATCCAAAATGTGCCAACCGACTGATAGGAAAAACAGGCCCTGAAGTCGCTAGGCTTCAAAAGACTATATCAGCACTCAGGTATATTCTGAAGACAGAGCAAAAGATCAACAGATCAGAGACAAAAATGGAATTCAGCTCACCCCTGGCCGGGGATGGCAGAACTCCCAAAAAACAAGGCAAAACAAAAACAAAACTGAAGTGTACAAAGCAGAGCAGAAAAACTTAGCTTTGAGATGCAGGAATCAGACTGGTCTCCAAGAATCCAGCAGGATCACCAGCAAGGCAGAAGGGCGTCGGCTGCCTTATATCCAGTCCTCAATTCCAGCCACCCAGTCATCATCTAGCTGCCCAGGTGTTTGGTAATCAGCCTCACTACCTTCCTTCACCAGAGGAGGGAGTTCATCAGACCTCAACAGTGAAGGGAAAAATGAACTCACAACATAGAAGGTACCAAGCAGAATCCAAAGCAATATCCAGAGAACAGACCGAGTCATACACAGGGAATCAAGCAACCAGAACACAGCACTAACACAGTCAGGTGTCACCACACAATGCCAAGGGCGAAAGTATAACTGACGGGGGATGGGAGCTTCCTGAGGCTATAAGAAGCCTCCCCAGAACCAATGAGAGGCCACCCTAATAGGTCCCAGGTGTGCAGGTGAGAGTCTGCACTGCAATCAGAACATTAACCCCAGAAGTGCCGGTCACCCAGCACTGGTATCATGACAGGACCTTTTCAAATTTCTGCACAAATTAACCCAGTTGCTTTGTGGTTAAAACTTCCCAGCAGCCTGAAAATTCACCCTGTGTTCCATTCTCATGATATTCAATGATAACCCTTTTCCAGGAAGAACTTGGCCACCTCCTCCACCAGAAATAGTCCATGGTGAAGAAGAGCACATTGTCAATGAAATTCTGGACTCTAGAAAATTTAGAGGGAGACTACAATATTTAGTACAATGGAGGGGTTATAGTATGCTAATGGTAAACGACCTCTAGCTTCCTTGACTACGATTCCTGCTTGTTCCTTAAAAACGATATTGCTGCTCCTGGTAAACTATTATGGACGGCGGAACGCGCTAAATATTAAATAACGTAAAGTGTGTTCGCTGCCCGGGGTCCACCATGCAGAAGGTGATAACACTGCTGCTAGATAATGGCAGACGTACAATATGGCGATATAACGCATGCGGATTGAACGTCACCCGGGTGCGCTGAGCGATCTCTGTTTATTCACAGAGACGCCTAAGTGCTAAACACAAAAGGCTGAGCCTGTTAACGTCACAGGTCTCAGAGAAGAACACGTACGGTATATGGTCCCAGGAGCTGGGCCCTAGGCAGAGCGTCAGCGTCCGTCTAGACCTACCGTGCGTGCGGCGTCGCTACTGCGGACGCCAAGAGGAGCTGCAGACTGCAGCGTGGCGACAGACACTGTCGTTAATTGACAATGCCCGGTAGCAGGCGCACTGTTGGACGCTAGCACTCTGGAGGATGCTATTGTGGCTGTAGCTTGCCACTGACTGGCGCTGACTCTAAACCTAAGTCCCTATACACACTCGTAATATCAGAGGAAGGGGATCTTAATGAGTCATTCGCAGGTACATGCATCCATCATCATTCACACAGTTAGCCACTACAGTCTATACTAGCGCATGGCCGAGCGGCCATGCAAACCTTTTATAGCCAGGACCTTCCGGAGGATTCCAGATCCCTGAGATGGACCAATCAGATCTGAAGAAGGACCTGGACATGTGGCTCCCAATCTCCCGATCTCCAAAGGGATATCGTCTCGTGAGCATGCTCAGAGGAGTGACAGAAGGACTTAGCCTCTGGAGCGATTTTCTGCTGAGCAGCCTGCATTGCCATTGCTGACAGCAAAGGTGGCAGCAATAGCTAGCCCCACAGAGCAGGTCTGGGCAGAGCATCTGAGAGGCTGGAATTGCTGAGCAATCTCCTCTGCGGTCGAAAGACAATGGGAAACCGCAGAATGTGAGGCTCTGGATTCCTGTTGAACCGCTACAGGAACCCGATGCCTAACATAAACGACCTCTGGCTTCCTGCTTATTCCTTCAAATGATATTGCTGCTCCTGGTAAACAACCCCAGGGTATGTAAACTTTTGATCAGAGTAATTTGGGTGTTTTGGGTTGTTATTATGTTTTAAAAAGCGAAAACACAGTAGTTTGACAATAAATGGTTTCACCCAACCCCTAACCATGAGTGGAGAAAAAGTTTTGGTGTTTTCATTCATATTCTCTGAAAAAAGGCCAAGAAAGCAAAAATTCTGCCTGGGTATGTAAACTTTTGAGCATAAGTCTATATGGTATCTTTGAAAACGTCATCTTGTCCTGCAAAAACCAAGCTGTCATAGATCGCCAGCAGCAGAAAAATAAGATATAGCTCTCAGAATAGAGTGATGCAAAAATAATTACGGTATTTTTTCTATAAAAAGTTTTATTGTGTAAATGTACCAAAACATACATAAAATATTAATGTGGTATCACTGTAATTGTACTAACCCGCAGAATAAAATTACCTTATCAATTTTCCCACATGCAGAACAACACAAAAAATACCCCAAAAAGCTATTCCTGAATTGCCGTTTTTGTTCATTCTGCCTCTCAAAAATAGGAATAGAAAGCAATCAAAAAATGTCATGCGCCTGAAAATGGTACCATTGAAAACTAGTCCTTCAAAAATCAAGCCCTCACTTGACTCTGCCGGATGAACCATGGAAAAATTAGTGCCTCAAAGTATGGTGATGAATAAATTTTTCTTTTTTTAAAGCATCTTTTAGTGTGTGACAGCTGCCAAACAGAAAAAAACAATATAAATCTTATATCGCTATAATCGCACCAACGCAAAGAATAAAGTTAGCTAATCAATTATATTGCAAGAAAAATCTCGTAAAAAATGCATAAAACCAATTATTTACCTGCTGTTGATTTGTTTATTCTGCCTTGCAAAGATTGCAGTAAGGCTCATGTTATATTTATCTTGCGCTGAGCACTTGGACCTAGGTTTCTGGGTAAATCTCTGAAATACATGATTCGGATGGAATACACATCAATAAAGCACTGTGGAAGTAGTCTGACCTGTGATCTGGCCGTGTCTGTCTTTTTAGGCGTGCATTAAAGCGCAGTCGGCCACAGTTTTGGGCAGTTCTGAAAAAAAGGACATAGCTGAACAGAGGCAAGACAGAGTCCAGAGTAACTCTGCTGCCTTACTATGCTTTATTATAGTGAATGGACCCTTCAGGAGTTTCATCTGAATCATGTCACTCAGAGACTTAGATGGAAACCGCACAGTAAATGCTCAGCATAGAGCAGAGGATAAATGTGATCCCAAATTTATGTGAAAATGTTCCCAATAAAAGCTTCAACTCAATCCACAAAAAAAGCAAGTCCCCACTCAGGTCCATCATCTATCAATGGAAATATAGGGGGCTTTCACCTTACTGATAGCACAAAGACTCTGGAAAAGCTAAACGGCTCCTCGTGCCCCCTCCCCTCTTAGAAATTCAGCAAAAATCTGAACTCCAATATGGTGCTTCATTCCTTCTGAGCTTTGCACTTAAAAGTAGCCTCAAAAGTAGCTTTTGACCACATATGGAGTATCGGAGTACTCAGGAGAAAATAGAACCCAAAATCTGTTGTGCAATTTCTCCTGTTAGCTTTGTGAAAATAAAAAAAATTGTGGCTAAAATAACATTTCTGTGGAAAAACTTAGATTTTTCTACTTTCATGGATATACGTTATAAACTTCTGTGAAGCAAATGAGATCAAGGAGTAGTTTTCCCCCATGTATGAGGTATCTGCGTACTCATGAGAAATTGCGCAACAAATTTTGGGGTCAATGTTCTCCAGTTACCTTGTGAAATAAAAAAAATTGGACTAAGGCCGGTTTCACATTTGCGTTAACGGCCACCGCTAAGCCCCGCCCCTGCCACGCCTCCACCAGTAGCTCCGCCTCCGGGCCCATGACGCTGCATGCGTCATGCGTTCCCTATCTTTATCACTGAGGACGCAGGCCGTGCGCAGTATGCGTTTGGTGGCGCCTGCATCCTTTTGACGGTGCGCCGAGCGCAACCAAATTGCAACCGGTTGCGTTTGGCACTGGTCGGCGCACCGTCAAAAGGACGCATGCGCCGCCAAAACGCATACTGTGCACGGCCTGCGTCCTCAGTGATAAAGATAGGGGGCGCATGACGCATGCAGCGTCATGCGCCCGGAGGCGGAGCTACCGGCGGAGGCGCGGCAGGGGGCGGGGCTTAGCGGTGGTCGTGCACAGACCGACGCTGCGGCCTTTAACGCAAATGTGAAACCGGCCTAAGTGAACTTTTCTTATGGGAAAAAATGTGATTTTTCTTATTTTCATGGCTCTGCTATAAACTTCTGTGAAGCACCTGGGGGTTCAAGGTGCTCACCATTAGAGTTGAGCGACTTTTGGTTTTTTAGGGTCGCGTTTCGTTTCGTGAAACCCGACTTTTCCAAAAGTCGGGTCGAGCAAGATCGTCCGATTGTAGGGAAAAGTCGGGGTCGTCCCGAAACACGAAACCCAATGTAAGTCAATGGGGAATAAAAGTCGGCAGTGAGAGGAGGACAGGAAACACACCTACAGTGCCCATTTGAATGCCAAAAGCATCAATTCTTCTTACTTAAGCTTGTCAACCTTAATTAACTTCATAATATAAGTTACGCACTGAAAAATGGGGGTTATTTGGCTAAAGTTATGGGGGGGAGGGCTGGCTGCAGGTTTTCATGTGCCCTGGGCGAAAGAGCGCCCCTTTAACACATAACACAACTCATCATGCTCCGATACGGCAGGGAAATAGCGGTATAGTACAATGAAAAATACCTCACTTTTTACATCTCATGACGAGGCCCATCTATTTCTCCATACAGAATCATTGGTCCCATATAATGTTTGAAACAGTATATGATGAGCTCCACATAATGCTACAGTATATGTTGGTCCCCATGGATGAAGCTCCACTGTCTTATGGGCCCAAATAATGCTCCAAACATAATGGGCCCCATTTCTAATGCTCTAGTGTATAATGGGCCCTGTAAATGCTGCTCCAGTGTCTGATGTCCACCTTTGGAATGTTCCAGTGTATGGTGGGCCCCATCTATCATTCTCCAGAGTATAGTGCTCCCCAAAAATTGCTGTCCCAACATTGAAAACAATCAAATAAGTCTCCTCGCTAGGGAATCCCTGTACTTGTCTGGACAGGTGCTGTAGCTTGCTTAACAGCTCGCCAGCCGTTCTCACGCCCAGTATGGATTGCACGTGATTGCACAAAGGTTAGAAAGGGTACCGTATCCCCGGATAACATGTATGGATAGCGTACACATTCAAAATATATGTCTCAGGAGGCAGGCTCAGACGGTGTTAGGCCCAGTATGGATTGCACGTGATTGCACAAAGGTTAGAAAGGGTACCGTATCCCCGGATAACATGTATGGATAGCGTACACATTCAAAATATATGTCTCAGGAGGCAGGCTCAGACGGTGTCAGGCACAGTATGGATTGCACGTGATTGCACAAAGGTTAGAAAGGGTACCGTATCCCTGGATAACATGTATGGATAGCGTACACATTCAAAATATATGTCTCAGGAGGCAGGCTCAGACGGTGTTAGGCCCAGTATGGATTGCACGTGATTGCACAAAGGTTAGAAAGGGTACCGTATCCCCGGATAACATGTATGGATAGCGTACACATTCAAAATATATGTCTCAGGAGGCAGGCTCAGACGGTGTCAGGCACAGTATGGATTGCACGTGATTGCACAAAGGTTAGAAAGGGTACCGTATCCCCGGATAACATGTATGGATAGCGTACACATTCAAAATATATGTCTCAGGAGGCAGGCTCAGACGGTGTTAGGCACAGTATGGATTGCACGTGATTGCACAAAGGTTAGAAAGGGTACCGTATCCCCGGATAACATGTATGGATAGCGTACACATTCAAAATATATGACTCAGGAGGCAGGCTCAGACAGTATTAGGCCCAGTATGGATTGCACGTGATTGCACAAAGGTTAGAAAGGGTACCGTATCCCCGGATAACATGTATGGATAGCGTACACATTCAAAATATATGTCTCAGGAGGCAGGCTCAGACGGTGTTAGGCCCAGTATGGATTGCACGTGATTGCACAAAGGTTAGAAAGGGTACCGTATCCCCGGATAACATGTATGGATAGCGTACACATTCAAAATATATGTCTCAGGAGGCAGGCTCAGACGGTGTTAGGCCCAGTATGGATTGCACGTGATTGCACAAAGGTTAGAAAGGGTACCGTATCCCCGGATAACATGTATGGATAGCGTACACATTCAAAATATATGTCTCAGGAGGCAGGCTCAGACGGTGTCAGGCACAGTATGGATTTGACAGCCCAGATTACACAGCGGAGGAGCAGGGAGAGGTAAAGATTGCAAATGCTGGGGCCCTGCCCAAGCAAGGGGGGCCCACTCGTGGGCGTCGGTACTGGCACTGGGCCCCTCATAGTACAGCGGTGTGTCTGACAGCAGGTGTGCACCACCACCGGCAGAGACACTTGATTGCACTATGAGGGACCCTGTGCCAGTGCCCGCGCCCAAGAGTTGGCCTACCCACCTGTCCAGGGCAACGGCACTCACACGGTGTCGTGCGCTAGGTGGTGACCCCGGCCATGGGGGGGAGGCAGCACAGTTAGGGAGTTTTAGAAAGTGGCATATGTTGATGTTGGACATTCAGCTGATGCAAAAGGCGAAATAGGTGAAGTACCAGGAAGAGGTGGACCAAAGCAAGCCATTTTTCTGTCACCCTATGTGTCATCAGGGGAAGGTGGGACAAAATCCTTGGAAACCCATGCGTGGTTCATTTTAATGAAGGTTAGATCATCCACATTTTGGGTTGACAGACGGGTCCTTTTTACTGTCAGGATTGATCCAGCTGCACTGAAGACTCTTTCAGATAGCACACTTGCAGATGGGCAAGCGAGCTCCTGTAAGGCATATTGTGCCAATTCAGGCCAGGTGTCCAGTTTAGCGGCCCAATAGTCAAAGGGGAATGACCTGTGTGGGAGAACATCGATATGGGAGGAAAAGTAGTTTGTAACCATAGTTGACAACTGCTGTCTCCTGTCACTTTCCATCGATGCAGTATTACCAGTTGTGTGAGCGGTATTTGAAAAATCAGTCCACAACATTGTCATGAAACCCCTGTCTCCAACGCCACTTCTGCTGTGTGCACCACGAACACCTCTGCCAAGCTGCCCCCGGCCCGTACGGCTCGTGTGAGAACCATCACCGCTGCTGTGTGCTGGGAATGCCTCAAGCAACCGATTTACCAGAGTTGCTTGTTTATTAGCCAATATTAGGTCAAGGTTCTCCTGTGGCATGATGTTTTGTAATTTGCCTTTATAGCGTGGAACCAGGATGCTGGCCAACCAGTAGTCGTCATCGTTCATCATTTTGGCAATGCGGGGGTCCCTTTTTAGGATCCGCAAGGCATAATCTGACATGTGGGCCAATGTTCCCGGTGTCAATGATGCACTGCGAGTGCTGGGTGGAGGAGCACTTTCTGGCAAATCCACATCCCTCCAGTCACGCACAAACCCTGTACCAGACCTTGCCACGCCAACATTTTCACTTGCCCCACGAGATGCATCCTCCTCCCCTAAGTAATCATCCCCATCATCCTCCTCCTCCTCCTCTTCTTCCTCCACCTCGTCCAGGAGATGTCCCTGAGCAGACAATGGCTGAATGTCATCAAGGATTCCCTCCTCGTCTTCCTCCTCATCAACATTGGCTGCAGATGCCTGCTCCTTAAGGTGCGTCAAAGTTTGCATGAGCAGACGCATAAGTGGGATGCTCATGCTTAGGATGGCGTCGTCTGCGCTTACCAGCCATGTGCATTCCTCAAAACACTGAAGGACTTTACAAAGGTCTTTCAGCTTCGACCACTGCACGCCTGTCAACTCCATGTCTGCTCTCAAAGTGCCTGGCCGTGTATCCTCCCACAAATGCATTATGGCCTGCCTCTGCTCGCACAGCCGCTCCACCATGTGCAGGGTGGAGTTCCACCTTGTTGCAATGTCGATAATGAGGCGGTGGTTGGGAAGGTGGAGCAATTCCTGCAGCTTCTGCATACGAACGGAGTGTACAGGCGACCGGCGGATGTGCGCGCACAGTCTTCGCACCTTCTGGAGCAGGGCTGTTAACTCCGGATAATTTTTGAGGAAGCACTGCACCACCAGGTTCAAGGTGTGAGCCAAGCAAGGTATGTGGCTGAGTTTTGAAAGGGCTATGGCTGCCACAAAATTACACCCGTTATCACTAACTACCTTGCCTGCCTCAAGATGTACACTGCCCAGCCATGACTCAGTTTGTCGCTTCAAGTACTCGGCCAGCACCTCGGCGGTGTGTCTGTCGCCCAAACACATCATCTGCAACACAGCCTGCTGACGCTTTCCACTAGCTGCTCGATAGGGGGACACATCGTGTGCAACAGTGGCAGCTGCAGATGGAGTGCTCGTACGACTGCGCTCTGTGGACGAGCTTTCGCTTCTGGAGGAGGAGGAGGAGGGTCGAACGCCTACAGCCAACTGTTTCCTATACCGTGGGCTAGGCAGCACTGTCCCACCACCGCTGTCCCCTGTGGACCCTGCATCCACCACATTAACCCAGTGCGCAGTGATGGACACGTAACGGCCCTGGCCATGCCGACTGGACCATGCATCAGTTGTGAGGTGCACCTTTCCGCTCACTAACTGCTTGAGTGCATGGACAATGCGGTCTTTCACATGATGGTGGAGGGCTGGGATGGCTTTGCGAGAGAAGAAGTGGCGACTGGGTAGGTCATAGCGTGGTACTGCATAGGCCATGAGTTCGCGGAAAGCTGTGCTTTCCACCAACCGAAAGGGCATCATCTCAAACGAGATTAGTTTGGCAATGTGGGCGTTCAAACCCAGTGTACGCGGATGAGAGACTGAGTACTTTCTTGACCTACTCATAGTGTCTGGGAGGGTGAGCTGGACTTGAGAGCTGCATATGGTGGAAGTAGCGGTGGACAGGGCGGACTGAGAGAGGGTTGATGATGGTGATGGAGTTGGTGTTCTTTCTGATGGCCTAGAATCAGTCTTTCGTTGATATAACAGTGGGATTCCCTGACTGCTGTGGCCTTGCAACGACACCTCAACATTTGCTGCTGTGCTAACCGGTGGGCTTACAGTGGGGGAAACAATGTAGCGTTGCTGACTACCTTCGTTGTGATCAGTTGCACATGTGGCACTTGAGGTTTGGTGTTGTGTCCACGCTTGCAAGTGCATGATGGTTAAATGTCTAAGCATGCAACTGGTATTCAAATTTTTCAGATTTTTCCCTCGGCTAAAGGTCTTTGCGCACTTCTTACAGATAACCTTGGCCTGATCATGAGGATTTTGTTCAAAAAAGTGCCACACTGCACTCTTCCTACTTTGGCAGACATTTTGCGGCCTAGGACGCTGTGATCTTTTGACCCTCTGGACAAGCTGTCCAGCAACTTTTTTGATGTTTGGAACCTGTCTTTGGAGTGCTCCGGGCCTGCCAGATAACAGCTGTTGCGATGTCGATGTCTGCTGTGGATGCTCCTCATCTGAGCTATTGGAAGCAGCACCCTCTTCCCCCAATGGATGCCAATCTGGGTCAACAACTGGGTCATCCATCACCTCCTCTTCTATGTCATGTGCACCTTTCTCTGTGTCACCGTGTATGGTGATATAGTGTGCGGGAAGGGGCACCTGAGTCTCATCAGGGTCAAAATCTGGCTCTGTACACTGCGAGGACAATGTAGTGCTCTGAGTGAATGTACCAGCAGAATCATCCATCAGCGGCTGTGCATCAGTGCACTCCATGTCAGATTCATCTTGGCCTGGGTAATTCACCATTTGACTTGATAATCCAGGCATGGTATGTGAAAACATAATCAGTAGTATGGCCTGCGTCATCCTTCAATCTTGGTTGGGGTGAAGGACACAAGGAAAGGTGTGGTTCATGAACATGAGCCTCCAATGACGACTCAGTGCTTTTACTTTTTACAACTGAAGAAGAGGAGACGATAGAGCTGGAGGCTGAGTCAGCAATGTAAGACAAAACTTTTTCCTGATGCTCTGCCTTTAAAAGCGGTTTGCCAACTCCTAGAAAACTAAGCGTTCGAGGCCTTATGTAGACAGACGATGACGCAGGGTCAGCACCTCCTGCATTCAGTCCTATTTTGCTCTTGCCACTACCATCAGATCCACCACCAACACCATCATTACCAGCTGCCAACCCCCGCCCAATTCCACGGCCTCTTCCACCAGCCTTCCTCATTTTTGGTAGAAATGTAGACAAAATCCAACAAACTATAGAGTAATGTAAAACAAGGTACAAGGTGTCTATAGGACAGGGGAGATTTTGAATATCTGCACACACTTTTGGACACTGGACACTTTTGGATTGTGTGAGGCCCAATGAATATCTGAGCGCTATGTGACAGGCTCGATGGCACAGCTGTGACCTAAGTGACTAGAGGATATGTGAGAGTTTGAATCTCTGCACACACTTTTGGACACTGGACACTTTTGGATTGTGTGAGGCCCAATGAATATCTGAGCGCTATGTGACAGGCTCGATGGCACAGCTGTGACCTAAGTGACTAGAGGATATGTGAGAGTTTGAATCTCTGCACACACTTGTGGACAGTGGACACTTTTGGATTGTGTGAGGCCCACTGATATCTGAGCGCTATGTGACACGCTCGATGGCACAGCTGCCTGTGACCAAAGTGACGAGAGGATAATGGAGATTTTGAATCTCTGCGCACACTTTTGGACACTGGACACTTGTGGATTGTGTGAGGCCCACTGATATCTGAGCGCTATGTGACAGGCTCGATGGCACAGCTGCCTGTGACCAAAGTGACGAGAGCATAATGGAGATTTTGAATCTCTGCGCACACTTTTGGACACTGGACACTTGTGGATTGTGTGAGGCCCACTGATATCTGAGCGCTATGTGACACGCTCGATGGCACAGCTGCCTGTGACCAAAGTGACGAGAGAATAATGGAGATTTTGAATCTCTGCGCACACTTTTGGACACTGGACACTTGTGGATTGTGTGAGGCCCACTGATATCTGAGCGCTATGTGACACGCTCGATGGCACAGCTGCCTGTGACCAAAGTGACGAGAGGATAATGGAGATTTTGAATCTCTGCGCAAACTTTTGGACACTGGACACTTGTGGATTGTGTGAGGCCCACTGATATCTGAGCGCTATGTGACACGCTCGATGGCACAGCTGCCTGTGACCAAAGTGACGAGAGGATAATGGAGATTTTGAATCTCTGCGCACACTTTTGGACACTGGACACTTGTGGATTGTGTGAGGCCCACTGATATCTGAGCGCTATGTGACACGCTCGATGGCACAGCTGCCTGTGACCAAAGTGACGAGAGGATAATGGAGATTTTGAATCTCTGTGCACACTTTTGGACACTGGACACTTGTGGATTGTGTGAGGCCCACTGATATCTGAGCGCTATGTGACACGCTCGATGGCACAGCTGCCTGTGACCAAAGTGACGAGAGGATAATGGAGATTTTGAATCTCTGCGCAAACTTTTGGACACTGGACACTTGTGGATTGTGTGAGGCCCACTGATATCTGAGCGCTATGTGACACGCTCGATGGCACAGCTGCCTGTGACCAAAGTGACGAGAGGATAATGGAGATTTTGAATCTCTGCGCACACTTTTGGACACTGGACACTTGTGGATTGTGTGAGGCCCACTGATATCTGAGCGCTATGTGACACGCTCGATGGCACAGCTGCCTGTGACCAAAGTGACGAGAGGATAATGGAGATTTTGAATCTCTGCGCACACTTTTGGACACTGGACACTTGTGGATTGTGTGAGGCCCACTGATATCTGAGTGCTATGTGACACGCTCGATGGCACAGCTGCCTGTGACCAAAGTGACGAGAGGATAATGGAGATTTTGAATCTCTGCGCAAACTTTTGGACACTGGACACTTGTGGATTGTGTGAGGCCCACTGATATCTGAGCGCTATGTGACACGCTCGATGGCACAGCTGCCTGTGACCAAAGTGACGAGAGGATAATGGAGATTTTGAATCTCTGCGCTAACTTTTGGACACTGGACACTTGTGGATTGTGTGAGGCCCACTGATATCTGAGCGCTATGTGACACGCTCGATGGCACAGCTGCCTGTGACCAAAGTGACGAGAGGATAATGGAGATTTTGAATCTCTGCGCACACTTTTGGACACTGGACACTTGTGGATTGTGTGAGGCCCACTGATATCTGAGCGCTATGTGACACGCTCGATGGCACAGCTGCCTGTGACCAAAGTGACGAGAGGATAATGGAGATTTTGAATCTCTGCGCACACTTTTGGACACTGGACACTTGTGGATTGTGTGAGGCCCACTGATATCTGAGCGCTATGTGACACGCTCGATGGCACAGCTGTGACAAAAGTGACTAGAGGATAAGGGAGATTGGATTGCTTTTAAAAAAGCAGTTTGCGGAACAGTGGGTAAACAGCAATGCCAGCGTGTCAGGAAGCCTTAAAAGGCAGCCCAACAACCAACACCACTGATACACCACTATATAGCCTCCCCTTGCACTGCACACACAGTGACTTTTGTGTTGTGCAGGCCAAATCGCTAGCAGCAGAAGCAGTTTTTTTGTCTTCTTCCCTGCCTAACGCTCTCCCTACAGAATCAGCAGCAACCTCTCCCGATACTAAGATCGGCAGAAGTAAGATGGCGGTCGGCGTGCACGCCCTTTTATACCCCCTGTGACGCCCACCAAAGCAAGCCAATCACTTGCATGCCCTTCTGAAAGATGGTGGTGACCCGTGTCTAGGTCATCACGTTGCCCACAGTGTCCGTGGATCCTGATTGCCTGAAAAAGAGCGCAAAACAAACTTTTGAAACGCGACTTTGGCGCGTAAGTCGACGACCTCGTGGCCGACCTCATCCTAGGGTCGGGTTTTGTTTCATGAAACCCGACTTTGCCAAAAGTCGGCGACTTTTGAATTTTTTCGACCCGTTTCGCTCAACTCTACTCACCATACATTTAGATAAGTTGCTTGAGGGGTCTAGTTTCCAATATGGTGTCACATGTGGGGAGTTTCCACTGCTTAGGCACATCAGTGGCTCTCCAAACGTAACATGACGCCCGCTAATTATGCCATCAAATTTTACATTCAAAATGTCAAATGGCACACCTTCCCTTCCAAGCCCTGCCTTGTGCCAAATATATAGAGTATCTGCATGCTCAGGAGAAATTGCACAACAAGTTTTGGGGTTCATTTCTTCCTGTTGCCCTTGCAAAATATATAAAAAAATTGGTTCCAAAGTAAAATTTTTGTGAAAAAAACCTTAAATGTTCATTTTTTCTTCTACATTCAGTTCTCGTGGAGCACCTGAAGGGTTAATAAACTTCTTGAATGTTGTTTAGAGCACCTTATTGGATGCAGTTTTTAGAATGGAATCAATTTGTGGCATTTTCTGTCATTTAGACACCTCAAGGTCACTTCAAATGTGATGTAGTACCTAAGGAAATAAAATAGTTTTGTAAATTCTGTTGGAAAAATGAGATATTTATGATCAACTTTTCACCCTTATAAAAAAGTGTTTAAAAATTGTGCTGTTATAAAGTAGACATGTGGGAAATGTTATTTATTAACTTGTGTGACATAACTCTGATTTAAGGACATAAAAATTAAAAGTTTAAAAATTGCAAAATTTTTAACAAATTTCTTTTTTTTTTATCACAATCAAATGCAAGTCATATCGTAGACATTATACGACTATCATGAAGTACAAGATGTCATGAAAAAACATCCGAATCAGTGGAATCTGTTGAGACGTTCCAGGGTTACTACTTCATAAAGTGACACAGATCAGAATTGTAAACTTTGGACTGGTCATGAAGATGAAAATAGTTTTTTTTGGGGGGGTAAAGGGGTGAAATTTGCATTGAATCCCTTTGATGCAAATCAAATTTCGTGGCTAATAGTTAACTGTTGAATTTGAATTTCATCAGATTGGCTCATAATCCCTAATTGCTACATTTAATATTCATATAGCACTGCTTAAGATTAAGAAGTTAATGGAACTTTTGTTTTGTAAGGACAGTTTATTAATAAGGAAACCTTACACCATATGCATAATTTGACAGCGGCATTTAATGGGTTAATAGCTGCGGGTGGATCATGATTCCACCCGCAGCTGTTCAAAATAGCTGACGTGCTGGAAAAGGTGGGCTCAGGGCTGGAGCCCAGATCAAAGGGGGAGACATGACATGCGCAGTACTATTATGGCACATGTTGTGAAGGGGATAAGATTATTTATTGAAATAATTAAAAAAATGCTTGGGGAACCCTCTACTTTTGGTAACCAGCCAAGGTAAAACTCACAGCTTGGTCTGTTTTTTTATTTTCACACAACACTTGATATGAATATGATTGAATCGGAAGTACACTCAGTAAAGTTTGTTGATTTGGCTGCTCTGCAACCTTTACACAAGCTTTTTTCGGGCTGTGGAACTTGAACAGTAATGCTGACTTCCTGGAGACATCCGTATTCGGGATCTGAGCGCAGACTCTAAGTGTTTGGTACGATCCCCAAAGTTTACCATTCAAGTTCGCCCATCCCTACTCCTATTTCCTGTTCTATTGACAATGGAAACTAAAGACTTACTCTGACCTTATTTGTTTGTAAAGAAGTGTTATCTGAGCATGCTCAAATCTGGGCAAAGGTCATTGTAAAGAGGTTGTGTTCTGTAACATCCCCGACTGTGATTGGTGAATCCTTTTACCTTTCATTGTACAGGAGGAGGAGGAGGTGAACTGTGACATCACTTTTTAATAATGGATCCTGTCTGTCACGAAAATGAGACTGCTGAAAAGTCTTCTTTACAGAACATGAAATGTGAGTCTTTTTTAGAATAATTGAACAGTGTGAACATTGCAAGATTTCTGGGGTTTTTTCCTCCCTCTCCTCATCTCTCTAGAGTGTAAGCTCTTATGATCAGCTGGGTCCTCTTTTTCTCTCTCCTCTCACCAACGTGTATTTTCCTAGTAATTACAAGCTTTCCTGTATTGAGATTTGTGAGAATTTCTGGGGAAAATTCAGCAAAGTTGTCAAATTTGAATTTCAAAAGATCCACTCTTTTCTAATTGTAATATAGAAACTATCGGGGAAAAAAAACATTTTTTGACACAACATGTATTCATTGTAAAGTTTGCCGCATAGAGTCCACATCCACTGTTTATCAGTGTAATATACTTAAATCCAAAGGCAAAGCTCATGGTAATTACAGCAAATGCTCATATCTAGGGATCCAGCTTATCTGCATTGCGCCATGTCTTATGTTATGCAGCTAAGCCCCCATCACACACAGCGATCTCGCTAGCGGGATCGCTGCTGAGTCATATGTTTTATGACACAACAGCGCTCTCACCAGCGAGATCGCTGTGTGTGACAGCTATCAGCGACCGGCCCCCCTGCCGGTTATCGCTGATCGTTGTTGAAACGTCTGGACATTTTTGGAGTCGCTGGTCTCCCGCTGGCCAGCACGCATCGCTGCGTGTGACAGGCGGGAGACCAGCGAGCAGGAGCTGGTAACCAAGGTAAACATCGTGTTTCTAAGGGGGAGCGCTGTGCTTAGAAACCCGATGTGTACCTTAGTTACCAGCTCGCTGATGCAGGGAGCTGGTAACCAAGGTACACATCGGGTTTCTAAGTGCCGTGTGCTCCTTAGAAACCGGATGTGTACCTTGGTTACCAGCTCCCTGCATCAGCGCGCTGGTAACTAAGATACACTGCGGGTAACTAAGCAACGTGCGTCGCTTGTTACCCGCGTGTCGCTGGTGCTGATCGCTGGTGAAGCTGTCTGTTTGACAGCTCACCAGTGATCATGTAGCGACACACCAGCGATCCTGACAAGGTGATATCGTTGTCGGGATCGCTGGTGCGTCGCTATGTGTGACGGAGCCCTTACTTGCAGTAACAATATTAATGGTGAATGGAGTTACCATCCATGTAGTAGAAAGATATGTAATATCTAATTTTTATCTAAAAATGAAAATGAGAGAAAATGAAAATCTATTCTCATTTCCAGCAGAACAGTATAACAAATATAACATTGTCTAAAGACAGCAATCCATAATTTTTCATAGGGGTAACGGATTGGCTTTAATTACAATTCCCTTGTGTTGAGCTGGATATGGCCTGAAGTTCACGCTTCCCATCAGAAGTCTATGCTTACTTTCTGAATTGCTTATACATTTGAATCGAGTAATAATTTGTGATAATAACTGTTTTCTCTGGAATAGATGCATTCATAAGGCATAACCCGTTTTCAACGTGCCCTTATGCAAAGTGTATCAAGCATTTTGTGTATGTAAATCAAATTTCCAATCATGCATAAAACTTTCCTTGGAAGCCATCCCCGAGGATTTGGTATTTGCCAACTAAATTTTGATGTTTTAAAAGTGTTGGAAGTCAGAACCAATTAACTATAGATGTGTAATTCCCAGTGGTGGCTTGTACCTGCTATTAGAGATAATTATAACCGCAACATTGCTAGGCATGGAAAGTCTTATGCATGCAAAATGAAAACCACTCCGGTATCGGGTCAAGCTGTACATACGTATCAAACAGCTGTGAAAAGTGAAGGGTTGCTTTTTGTCTGTTAAGTGTTTGTGTACTTTGTAATTTTTATCCTAACTGGATTGTTTGGTTCTGTTTTTTAATACACCCATTTAATTAAAGGGCTTGTACATCTTAAAAAAAAGGAGTTAAATGCCCTCAAATTCATAAGTTTTCTAACTTGGTAATATACTTCAGGTCTGAAAAGTGCCAAAACGCAGTTACAAACTCCGATCTCAGCAGGTCCCATTATGGTTTGTGTCCAAATCATTGGGGTCTGAAAGGTAACGTTTTTCCTTCTGGAAAGTGACAAGCTAAGCCTGTCATGTCAGAGTGAGGAGAGGAGGAGACTTGTAAGCCTTCAATACTCTTACTTCACTTTTATCCTAAAGCCCCCGTTAGACATAGCGATATCGCTAGCAATATTGCTGTAACGTCACCGATTTTGTGACGTAGCTGCGATATTGCTAGCGATAGCGCTATGTCTGATACTTACCTCTGACCGGCTCCCCCGCTGCTCATCGCTGGTTGCGTGAGAACGTCCTGGACCATTTCTCGTCGGGCGCTTCCTGCTGGGCTTCCTGTGGCGCCGATGAGCGACGAGTGGATGTGGGCGGGAGGACATCAGGATCGCGGCGTCTGACAGGTAAGTAGCGACCCTGACCCCTGCTATGTCGCTGGTGAGATCTGCCTGTGTGGCAGCTCACTAGCGACCACTTAGCGATGCACCAGCGATTCATATCGTTGTCAGGATCGCTGGTGCATCGCTAAGTGAAACGGTACCCTTAGTCATAGTGTAAGGCTTGTTAAAGAGTCAATATTGACTTTTAGGATCGCTGCTTCTAATAGGTGTCGCTAGCATTCAAGTCCTCTTCCCCAATTTGCATATTTGATTTCCTACAGGAACATGTATGGTTTATAAGTCTCCTCACTCTGACATGCCAGTCTTGGTTTGTCTCTCTCTATAAGGAGAAACGTTACCCCCTTGACCTACAATCCAAAGCCTCTCACCTAGCCAAATCGGATCTCATACTTTTCACTAATGAGGGACAACACCCAAAACACTGTCTGCAAATTGAGACTCTGGTTTGGCATTTATCCTAAGTCAAAAAGGCTTGTTAAAAAGTCAATTATTGACAGGTAGGATTGCTATTTCCAATAGGTTGTGCTAGAGTTCCTCTTCCTCTCTGAAGAGACAATTTCGCATGCACAAAGCAGCAAAATGTGTGAAAAGGGCGAACAATCTGCTTATTTCAATAACCAAGCCAGCCCCCTGTTCTGTCAGAGATGATGTGTAGAAATAGGGGCTGTCTTAGTAATTGATTTGAGTAGTCAGCCAGCTCCTTGTGTTCCCATCGTCTTCCCCACTTAGCCACACTCTATGCAAATGTCTCATTTTGCTGCATCTTTAACAGAACCATCTTTCTACGTAACAAGAGAAAAGCCAGTCGACTCCACCAGTACCGCTGCAGGTCTATGCTGTCAAATCCATTCTGCGTGTTTAGGCTTGACACTGTGACCACAGGTGCTAGTCTAGAAAACACAGTGCATGCAAATCCACCATCAAAGGAAAAACGACTGTAGCACTCACCAATCCAAGTAGAAAATCCGATTTTTATTGGCAAAACATTTAAAACTTCATGGCCGGGTCGTGAAAGCACTATTAGGTGCGAAACGGCCGTCGTCAGAGTTTGCTCACTCCATTCTTCAGCCTCCCGGCCATGAAGTTTTAGACGCTTTGCCAATAAAAAGTGGATTTTCTACTTGGATTGGTAAGTGCTACAGTCCTTTTTCCTTTGATGGTGGAGAACCATCTCTCTGCTTTCACTTGAAGCTACTTCAGGTGCCCACATTAATGTATCTTCTCTGTCCCAAATACTTTATGGTCAAAATTATATCTAAGTTAGGTACTTGAAAAAAGAAAGTCAGCTCACCTGGAGAAAAAGTTCACAATGCAAACCTTGAAGTATGCAAAGTCCAGAAGTGCAGAAGGAATAAAATGTCCAGCCAAATGGATCCTTAATATATGTATGTCATATTAAAAAGGCATAAAAAAATCCAATCCAACACCATATAAAACATGAGTCTGAAACGTGTCTGCGGTTTGCGTTTCAAAAGTTTGTTTTGCGCTCTTTTTCAGCCAATCAGGATCCACGGACACTGTGGGCAATAGGTGATGACATAGGCACGGGTCACCACCATCTTTCAGAAGAGCATGCAAGTGATTGGCTTGCTTTGGTGGGCGTCACAGGGGGTATAAAAGGGTGTCCACGCCGACCGCCATCTTACTTCTGCCGATCTTAGCATAGGGAGAGGTTGCTGCTGATTCTGTAGGGAGAGCGTTAGGCAGGGAAGAAGACCAAAAACTGCTTCTGCTGCTAGCGATTTGGCCTGCACAACACACCAGTCACTGTGTGTGCAGTGCAAGGGGAGGCTATATAGTGGTGTATCAGTGGTGTTGGTTGTTGGGCTGCCTTCTAAGGCTTCCTGACAGGCTGGCATTGCTGTTTACCCACTGCTCCGCAAACTGCTTTTTTAAAAGCAATCCAATCTCCCTTATCCTCTAGTCACTTTGGTCACAGCTGTGCCATCGAGCTTGTCACATAGCGCTCAGATATTCATTGGGCCTCACACAATCCAAAAGTGTCCAGTGTCCAAAAGTGTGTGCAGAGATTCAAACTCTCACTAATCCTCTAGTCACTTAGGTCACAGCTGTGCCATCAAGCCTGTCACATAGCGCTCAGATATTCATTGGGCCTCACACAATCCAAAAGTGTCCAGTGTCCAAAAGTGTGTGCAGAGATTCAAACTCTCACTTATCCTCTAGTCACTTAGGTCACAGCTGTGCCATCGAGCCTGTCACATAGCGCTCAGATATTCATTGGGCCTCACACAATCCAAAAGTGTCCAGTGTCCAAAAGTGTGTGCAGAGATTCAAACTCTCACTTATCCTCTAGTCACTTAGGTCACAGCTGTGCCATCGAGCCTGTCACATAGCGCTCAGATATTCATTGGGCCTCACACAATCCAAAAGTGTCCAGTGTCCAAAAGTGTGTGCAGAGATTCAAACTCTCACTTATCCTCTAGTCACTTAGGTCACAGCTGTGCCATCGAGCCTGTCACATAGCGCTCAGATATTCATTGGGCCTCACACAATCCAAAAGTGTCCAGTGTCCAAAAGTGTGTGCAGAGATTCAAACTCTCACTTATCCTCTAGTCACTTAGGTCACAGCTGTGCCATCGAGCCTGTCACATAGCGCTCAAATATTCATTGGGCCTCACACAATCCAAAAGTGTCCAGTGTCCAAAAGTGTGTGCATAGATTCAAACTCTCACTTATCCTATAGTCACTTAGGTCACAGCTGTGCCATCGAGCCTGTCACATAGCGCTCAGATATTCATTGGGCCTCACACAATCCAAAAGTGTCCAGTGTCCAAAAGTGTGTGCAGAGATTCAAACTCTCACTTATCCTCTAGTCACTTAGGTCACAGCTGTGCCATCGAGCCTGTCACATAGCGCTCAGATATTCATTGGGCCTCACACAATCCAAAAGTGTCCAGTGTCCAAAAGTGTGTGCAGAGATTCAAACTCTCACTTATCCTCTAGTCACTTAGGTCACAGCTGTGCCATCGAGCCTGTCACATAGCGCTCAGATATTCATTGGGCCTCACACAATCCAAAAGTGTCCAGTGTCCAAAAGTGTGTGCAGAGATTCAAGCTCTCACTTATCCTCTAGTCACTTAGGTCACAGCTGTGCCATCGAGCCTGTCACATAGCGCTCAGATATTCATTGGGCCTCACACAATCCAGAAGTGTCCAGTGTCCAAAAGTGTGTGCAGAGATTCAAACTCTCACTTATCCTCTAGTCACTTAGGTCACAGCTGTGCCATCGAGCCTGTCACATAGCGCTCAGATATTCATTGGGCCTCACACAATCCAAAAGTGTCCAGTGTCCAAAAGTGTGTGCAGAGATTCAAACTCTCACTTATCCTCTAGTCACTTAGGTCACAGCTGTGCCATCGAGCCTGTCACATAGCGCTCAGATATTCATTGGGCCTCACACAATCCAAAAGTGTCCAGTGTCCAAAAGTGTGTGCAGAGATTCAAACTCTCACTTATCCTCTAGTCACTTAGGTCACAGCTGTGCCATCGAGCCTGTCACATAGCGCTCAGATATTCATTGGGCCTCACACAATCCAAAAGTGTCCAGTGTCCAAAAGTGTGTGCAGAGATTCAAACTCTCACTTATCCTCTAGTCACTTAGGTCACAGCTGTGCCATCGAGCCTCTCACATAGCGCTCAGATATTCATTGGGCCTCACACAATCCAAAAGTGTCCAGTGTCCAAAAGTGTGTGCAGAGATTCAAAATCTCACTTATCCTCTAGTCACTTAGGTCACAGCTGTACCATCGAGCCTGTCACATAGTGCTCAGATATTCATTGGGCCTCACACAATCCAAAAGTGTCCAGTGTCCAAAAGTGTGTGCAGAGATTCAAACTCTCACTTATCCTCTAGTCACTTAGGTCACAGCTGTGCCATCGAGCCTGTCACATAGCGCTCAGATATTCATTGGGCCTCACACAATCCAAAAGTGTCCAGTGTCCAAAAGTGTGTGCAGAGATTCAAACTCTCACTTTTCCTCTAGTCACTTAGGTCACAGCTGTGCCATCGAGCCTGTCACATAGCGCTCAGATATTCATTGGGCTTCACACAATCCAAAAGTGTCCAGTGTCCAAAAGTGTGTGCTTAGATTCAAACTCTCACTTATCCTCTAGTCACTTAGGTCACAGCTGTGCCATCGAGCCTGTCACATAGCGCTCAGATATTCATTGGGCCTCACACAATCCAAAAGTGTCCAGTGCCCAAAAGTGTGTGCAGAGATTCAAACTCTCACTTATCCTCTAGTCACTTAGGTCACAGCTGTGCCATCGAGCCTGTCACATAGCGCTCAGATATTCATTGGGCCTCACACAATCCAAAAGTGTCCAGTGTCCAAAAGAGTGTGCAGAGATTCAAACTCTCAATTATCCTCTAGTCACTTAGGTCACAGCTGTGCCATCGAGCCTGTCACATAGCGCTCAGATATTCATTGGGCCTCACACAATCCAAAAGTGTCCAGTGTCCAAAAGTGTGTGCAGAGATTCAAACTCTCACTTATCCTCTAGTCACTTAGGTCACAGCTGTGCCATCGAGCCTGTCACATAGCGCTCAGATATTCATTGGGCCTCACACAATCCAAAAGTGTCCAGTGTCCAAAAGTGTGTGCAGAGATTCAAACTCTCACTTATCCTCTAGTCACTTAGGTCACAGCTGTGCCATCGAGCCTGTCACATAGCGCTCAGATATTCATTGGGCCTCACACAATCCAAAAGTGTCCAGTGTCCAAAAGTGTGTGCAGAGATTCAAAATCTCACTTATCCTCTAGTCACTTAGGTCACAGCTGTACCATCGAGCCTGTCACATAGTGCTCAGATATTCATTGGGCCTCACACAATCCAAAAGTGTCCAGTGTCCAAAAGTGTGTGCAGAGATTCAAACTCTCACTTATCCTCTAGTCACTTAGGTCACAGCTGTGCCATCGAGCCTGTCACATAGCGCTCAGATATTCATTGGGCCTCACACAATCCAAAAGTGTCCAGTGTCCAAAAGTGTGTGCAGAGATTCAAACTCTCACTTTTCCTCTAGTCACTTAGGTCACAGCTGTGCCATCGAGCCTGTCACATAGCGCTCAGATATTCATTGGGCTTCACACAATCCAAAAGTGTCCAGTGTCCAAAAGTGTGTGCTTAGATTCAAACTCTCACTTATCCTCTAGTCACTTAGGTCACAGCTGTGCCATCGAGCCTGTCACATAGCGCTCAGATATTCATTGGGCCTCACACAATCCAAAAGTGTCCAGTGCCCAAAAGTGTGTGCAGAGATTCAAACTCTCACTTATCCTCTAGTCACTTAGGTCACAGCTGTGCCATCGAGCCTGTCACATAGCGCTCAGATATTCATTGGGCCTCACACAATCCAAAAGTGTCCAGTGTCCAAAAGAGTGTGCAGAGATTCAAACTCTCAATTATCCTCTAGTCACTTAGGTCACAGCTGTGCCATCGAGCCTGTCACATAGCGCTCAGATATTCATTGGGCCTCACACAATCCAAAAGTGTCCAGTGTCCAAAAGTGTGTGCAGAGATTCAAACTCTCACTTATCCTCTAGTCACTTAGGTCACAGCTGTGCCATCGAGCCTGTCACATAGCGCTCAGATATTCATTGGGCCTCACACAATCCAAAAGTGTCCAGTGTCCAAAAGTGTGTGCAGAGATTCAAACTCTCACTTATCCTCTAGTCACTTAGGTCACAGCTGTGCCATCGAGCCTGTCACATAGCGCTCAGATATTCATTGGGCCTCACACAATCCAAAAGTGTCCAGTGTCCAAAAGTGTGTGCAGAGATTCAAACTCTCACTTATCCTCTAGTCACTTAGGTCACAGCTGTGCCATCGAGCCTGTCACATAGCGCTCAGATATTCATTGGGCCTCACACAATCCAAAAGTGTCCAGTGTTCAAAAGTGTGTGCAGAGATTCAAAATCTCACTTATCCTCTAGTCACATAGTTCAAAGCTGTGCCATCGAGCCTGTCACATAGCGCTCAGATATTCATTGGGCCTCACACAATCCAAAAGTGTCCAGCGTCCAAAAGTGTGTGCAGAGATTCAAACTCTCACTTATCCTCTAGTCACTTAGGTCACAGCTGTGCCATCGAGCCTGTCACATAGCGCTCAGATATTCATTGGGCCTCACACAATCCAAAAGTGTCCAGTGTCCAAAAGTGTGTGCAGAGATTCAAACTCTCACTTATCCTCTAGTCACTTAGGTCACAGCTGTGCCATCGAGCCTGTTACATAGCGCTCAGATATTCATTGGGCCTCACACAATCCAAAAGTGTCCAGTGTCCAAAAGTGTGTGCAGAGATTCAAACTCTCACTTATCCTCTAGTCACTTAGGTCACAGCTGTGCCATCGAGCCTGTCACATAGCGCTCAGATATTCATTGGACCTCACACAATCCAAAAGTGTCCAGTGTCCAAAAGTGTGTGCAGAGATTCAAACTCTCACTTATCCTCTAGTCACTTAGGTCACAGCTGTGCCATCGAGCCTGTCACATAGCGCTCAGATATTCATTGGGCCTCACACAATCCAAAAGTGTCCAGTGTCCAAAAGTGTGTGCAGAGATTCAAACTCTCACTTATCCTCTAGTCACTTAGGTCACAGCTGTGCCATCGAGCCTGTCACATAGCGCTCAGATATTCATTGGGCCTCACACAATCCAAAAGTGTCCAGTGTCCAAAAGTGTGTGCAGAGATTCAAAATCTCACTTATCCTCTAGTCACTTAGGTCACAGCTGTGCCATCGAGCCTGTCACATAGCGCTCAGATATTCATTGGGCCTCACACAATCCAAAAGTGTCCAGTGTCCAAAAGTGTGTGCAGAGATTCAAAATCTCACTTATCCTCTAGTCACTTAGGTCACAGCTGTGCCATCGAGCCTGTCACATAGCGCTCAGATATTCATTGGGCCTCAAACAATCCAAAAGTGTCCAGTGTCCAAAAGTGTGTGCAGAGATTCAAACTCTCACTTATCCTCTAGTCACTTAGTTCACAGCTGTGCCATCGAGCCTGTCACATAACGCTCAGATATTCATTGGGCCTCACACAATACAAAAGTGTCCAGTGTCCAAAAGTGTGTGCAGAGATTCAAAATCTCACTTATCCTTTAGTCACTTAGGTCACAGCTGTGCCATCGAGCCTGTCACATAGCGCTCAAATATTCATTGGGCCTCACACAATCCAAAAGTGTCCAGTGTCCAAAAGTGTGTGCAGAGATTCAAACTCTCACTTATCCTCTAGTCACTTAGGTCACAGCTGTGCCATCGAGCCTGTCACATAGCGCTCAGATATTCATTGGGCCTCACACAATCCAAAAGTGTCCAGTGTCCAAAAGTGTGTGCAGAGATTCAAACTCTCACTTATCCTCTAGTCACTTAGGTCACAGCTGTGCCATCGAGCCTGTCACATAGCGCTCAGATATTCATTGGGCCTCACACAATCCAAAAGTGTCCAGTGTCCAAAAGTGTGTGCAGAGATTCAAACTCTCACTTATCCTCTAGTCACTTAGGTCACAGCTGTGCCATCGAGCCTGTCACATAGCGCTCAGATATTCATTGGGCCTCACACAATCCAAAAGTGTCCAGTGTCCAAAAGTGTGTGCAGAGATTCAAAATCTCACTTATCCTCTAGTCACTTAGGTCACAGCTGTGCCATCGAGCCTGTCACATAGCGCTCAGATGTTCATTGGGCCTCACACAATCCAAAAGTGTCCAGTGTCCAAAAGTGTGTGCAGAGATTCAAAATCTCACTTATCCTCTAGTCACTTAGGTCACAGCTGTGCCATCGAGCCTGTCACATAGCGCTCAGATATTCATTGGGCCTCACACAATCCAAAAGTGTCCAGTGTCTAATAGTGTGTGCAAGAATTCAAACTCTCACTTATCCTCTAGTCAATTAGGTCACAGCTGTGCCATCGAGCCTGTCACATAGCGCTCAGATATTCATTGGGCCTCACACAATCCAAAAGTGTCCAGTGTCCAAAAGTGTGTGCAGAGATTCAAACTCTCACTTATCCTCTAGTCACTTTGGTCACAGCTGTGCCATCGAGCCTGTCACATAGCGCTCAGATATTCATTGGGCCTCACACAATCCAAAAGTGTCCAGTGTCCAAAAGTGTGTGCAGAGATTCAAAATCTCACTTATACTCTAGTCACTTAGGTCACAGCTGTGCCATCGAGCCTGTCACATAGCGCTCAGATATTCATTGGGCCTCACACAATCCAAAAGTGTCCAGTGTCCAAAAGTGTGTGCAGAGATTCAAACTCTCACTTATCCTCTAGTCACTTAGGTCACAGCTGTGCCATCGAGCCTGTCACATAGCGCTCAGATATTCATTGGGCCTCACACAATCCAAAAGTGTCCAGTGTCCAAAAGTGTGTGCAGAGATTCAAACTCTCACATATCCTCTAGTCACTTAGGTCACAGCTGTGCCATCGAGCCTGTCACATAGCGCTCAGATATTCATTGGGCCTCACACAATCCAAAAGTGTCCAGTGTCCAAAAGTGTGTGCAGAGATTCAAACTCTCACATATCCTCTAGTCACTTAGGTCACAGCTGTGCCATCGAGCCTGTCACATAGCGCTCAGATATTCATTGGGCCTCACACAATCCAAAAGTGTCCAGTGTCCAAAAGTGTGTGCAGATATTCAAAATCTCCCCTGTCCTATAGACACCTTGTACCTTGTTTTACATTACTATATAGTTTGTTGGATTTTGTCTACATTTCTACCAAAAATGAGGAAGGCTGGTGGAAGAGGCCATGGAATTGGGCGGGGGTTGGCAGCTGGTAATGATGGTGTTGGTGGTGGATCTGATGGTAGTGGCAAGAGCAAAATAGGACCGAATGCAGGAGGTGCTGACCCTGCGTCATCGTCTGGCTACATAAGGCCTCGAACGCTTAGTTTTCTAGGAGTTGGCAAACCGCTTTTAAAGCCAGAGCATCAGGAAAAAGTTTTGTCTTACATTGCTGACTCAGCCTCCAGCTCTATCGCCTCCTCTTCTTCAGTTGTAAAAAGTAAAAGCACTGAGTCGTCATTGGAGGCTCATGTTCATGAACCACACCTTTCCTTGTGTCCTTCACCCCAACCAAGATTGAAGGATGATGCAGGCCATACTACTGATTACTCCATGGAGCTGTTTTCACATACCATGCCTGGATTATCAAGTGAAATGGTGAATTACCCAGGCCAAGATGAATCTGACATGGAGTGCACTGATGCACAGCCGCTGATGGATGATTCTGCTGGTACATTCACTCAGAGCACTACATTGTCCTCGCAGTGTACAGAGCCAGATTCTGACCCTGATGAGACTCAGGTGCCCTTCCCGCACACTATACCACCATACACGGTGACACAGAGGAAGGTGCACATGACATAGAAGAGGAGGTGATGGATGACCCAGTTGTTGACCCAGATTGGCATCCATTGGGGGAAGAGGGTGCTGCTTCCAACAGCTCAGATGAGGAGCATCCACAGCAGACATCGACATCACAACAGCTGTTATCTGGCAGGCCCGGAGCACTCCAAAGACAGGTTCCAAACATCAAAAGAGTTGCTGGACAGCTTGTCCAGAGGGTCAAAAGATCACAGCGTGCTAGGCCGCAAAATGTCTGCCAAAGTAGAAAGAGTGCAGTGTGGCACTTTTTTGAACAAAATCCTCATGATCAGGCCAAGGTTATCTGTAAGAAGTGCGCAAAGACCTTTAGTCGAGGGAAAAATCTGAAAAATTTGAATACCAGTTGCATGCTTAGACATTTAACCAGCATGCACTTGCAAGCGTGGACACAACACCAAACCTCAAGTGCCACATGTGCAACTGATCACAACGAAGGTAGTCAGCAACGCTACATTGTTTCCCCCACTGTAAGCCCACCGGTTAGCACAGCAGCAAATGTTGAGGTGTCGTTGCAAGACCACAGCAGTCAGGGAATCCCACTGTTATATCAACGAAATACTGATTCTAGGCCATCAGAAAGAACACCAACTCCATCACCATCATCAACCCTCTCTCAGTCTGCCCTGTCCACCGCTACTTCCACCATATGCAGCTCTCAAGTCCAGGTCACCCTCCCAGACACTATGAGTAGGTCAAGAAAGTACTCAGTCTCTCATCCGCATACACTGGGTTTGAACGCCCACATTGCCAAACTAATCTCGTTTGAGATGATGCCCTTTCGGTTGGTGGAAAGCACAGCTTTCCGCGAACTCATGGCCTATGCAGTACCACGCTATGACCTACTCAGTCGCCACTTCTTCTCTCGCAAAGCCATCCCAGCCCTCCACCATCATGTGAAAGACCGCATTGTCCATGCACTCAAGCAGTCAGTGAGCGGAAAGTTGCACCTCACAACTGATGCATGGTCCAGTCGGCATGGCCAGGGCCGTTACGTGTCCATCACTGCACACTGGGTTAATGTGGTGGATGCAGGGTCCACAGGGGACAGCGGTGGTGGGACAGTGCTGCCTAGCCCACGGTATAGGAAACAGTTGGCTGTAGGCGTTCGACCCTCCTCCTCCTCCACCTCCTCCAGAAGCGAAAGCTCGTCCACAGAGCGCAGTCGTACGAGCACTCCATCTGCAGCTGCCACTGTTGCACACGATGTGTCCCCCTATCGAGCAGCTAGTGGAAAGCGTCAGCAGGCTGTGTTGCAGATGATGTGTTTGGGGCGACAGACACACCGCCGAGGTGCTGGCCGAGTACTTGAAGCGACAAACTGAGTCATGGCTGGGCAGTGTACATCTTGAGGCAGGCAAGGTAGTTAGTGATAACGGCCGTAATTTTGTGGCAGCCATAGCCCTTTCAAAACTCAGCCACATACCTTGCTTGGCTCACACCTTGAACCTGGTGGTGCAGTGCTTCCTCAAAAATTATCCGGAGTTAACAGCCCTGCTCCAGAAGGTGCGAAGACTGTGCGCGCACATCCGCCGGTCGCCTGTACACTCCGTTCGTATGCAGAAGCTGCAGCGATTGCTCCACCTTCCCAACCACCGCCTCATTATCGACATTGCAACAAGGTGGAACTCCACCCTGCACATGGTGGAGCGGCTGTGCGAGCAGAGGCAGGCCATAATGCATTTGTGGGAGGATACACGGCCAGGCACTTTGAGAGCAGACATGGAGTTGACAGGTGTGCAGTGGTCGAAGCTGAAAGACCTTTGTAAAGTCCTTCAGTGTTTTGAGGAATGCACACGGCTGGTAAGCGCAGACGACGCCATCCTAAGCATGAACATCCCACTTATGCGTCTGCTCATGCAAACTTTGACGCACCTTAAGGAGCAGGCGTCTGCAGCCAATGTTGATGAGGAGGAAGAGGAGGAGGGAATCCTTGATGACATTCAGCCATTGTCTGCTCAGGGACCTCTCCTGGACGAGTTGGAGGAAGAAGAGGAGGAGGAGGAGGATGATGGGGATGATTACTTAGGGGAGGAGGATGCATCTCGTGGGGCAAGTGAAAATGTTGGCATGGCAAGGTGTGGTACAGGGTTTGTGCGTGACTGGAGGGATGTGGATTTGCCAGAAAGTGCTCCTCCACCCAGCACTCGCAGTGCATCATTGACACCGGGAACATTGGCCCACATGTCAGATTATGCCTTGCGGATACTAAAAAGGGACCCCCGCATTGCCAAAATGATGAACGATGGTGACTAGAGTTGAGCGACTTTTGCTTTTTTAGGGTCGCGTTTCGTTTCGTGAAACCCGACTTTTCCAAAAGTCGGGTCGAGCAAGATCGTCCGATTATAGGGAAAAGTCGGGGTCGTCCCGAAACACGAAACCCAATGTAAGTCAATGGGGAATAAAAGTCGGCAGTGAGAGGAGGACAGGAAACACACCTACAGTGCCCATTTGAATGCCAAAAGCATCAATTCTTCTTACTTAAGCTTGTCAACCTTAATTAACTTCATAATACAAGTTACGCACTGAAAAATGAGGGTTATTTGGCTAAATTTGTGGGGGGGGGAGGGCTGGCTGCAGGTTTTCATGTGCCCTGGGCGAAAGAGCGCCCCTTTAACACATACCACAACTCATCATGCTCCGATACGGCAGAGAAATAGCGGTATAGTACAATGAAAAATACCTCACTTTTTACATCTCATGACGAGGCCCATCTATTTCTCCATACAGAATCATTGGTCCCATATAATGTTTGAAACAGTATATGATGAGCTCCACATAATGCTACAGTATATGTTGGTCCCCATGGATGAAGCTCCACTGTCTTATGGGCCCAAATAATGCTCCAAACATAATGGGCCCCATTTCTACTGCTCTAGTGTATAATGGGCCCTGTAAATGCTGCTCCTGTGTCTGATGTCCACCTTTGGAATGTTCCAGTGTATGGTGGGCCCCATCTATCATTCTCCAGAGTATAGTGCTCCCCAAAAATTGCTGTCCCAAAATAGAAAACAATCAAATAAGTCTCCTCGCTAGGGAATCCCTGTACTTGTCTGGACAGGTGCTGTAGCTTGCTTAACAGCTCGCCAGCCGTTCTCACGCCCAGTATGGATTGCACGTGATTGCACAAAGGTTAGAAAGGGTACCGTATCCCTGGATAACATGTATGGATAGCGTACACATTCAAAATATATGTCTATACAGCATGAGGCAGGCTCAGACGGTGTTAGGCCCAGTATGGATTGCACGTCATTGCACAAAGGTTAGAAGGGGTACCGTATCCCCGGATAACATGTATGGATAGCGTACACATTCAAAATATATGTCTATACAGCATGAGGCAGGCTCAGACGGTGTTAGGCCCAGTATGGATTGCACGTCATTGCACAAAGGTTAGAAGGGGTACCGTATCCCCGGATAACATGTATGGATAGCGTACACATTCAAAATATATGTCTATACAGCATGAGGCAGGCTCAGACGGTGTTAGGCCCAGTATGGATTGCACGTCATTGCACAAAGGTTAGAAGGGGTACCGTATCCCCGGATAACATGTATGGATAGCGTACACATTCAAAATATATGTCTATACAGCATGAGGCAGGCTCAGACGGTGTTAGGCCCAGTATGGATTGCACGTGATTGCACAAAGGTTAGAAGGGGTACCGTATCCCCGGATAACATGTATGGATAGCGTACACATTCAAAATATATGTCTATACAGCATGAGGCAGGCTCAGACGGTGTTAGGCCCAGTATGGATTGCACGTCATTGCACAAAGGTTAGAAGGGGTACCGTATCCCCGGATAACATGTATGGATAGCGTACACATTCAAAATATATGTCTATACAGCATGAGGCAGGCTCAGACGGTGTTAGGCCCAGTATGGATTGCACGTCATTGCACAAAGGTTAGAAGGGGTACTGTATCCCCGGATAACATGTATGGAAAGCGTACACATTCAAAATATATGTCTATACAGCATGAGGCAGGCTCAGACGGTGTTAGGCCCAGTATGGATTGCACGTCATTGCACAAAGGTTAGAAGGGGTACCGTATCCCCGGATAACATGTATGGATAGCGTACACATTCAAAATATATGTCTATACAGCATGAGGCAGGCTCAGACGGTGTTAGGCCCAGTATGGATTGCACGTCATTGCACAAAGGTTAGAAGGGGTACCGTATCCCCGGATAACATGTATGGATAGCGTACACATTCAAAATATATGTCTATACAGCATGAGGCAGGCTCAGACGGTGTTAGGCCCAGTATGGATTGCACGTGATTGCACAAAGGTTAGAAGGGGTACCGTATCCCCGGATAACATGTATGGATAGCGTACACATTCAAAATATATGTCTATACAGCATGAGGCAGGCTCATACGGTGTTAGGCCCAGTATGGATTGCACGTCATTGCACAAAGGTTAGAAGGGGTACCGTATCCCCGAATAACATGTATGGATAGCGTACACATTCAAAATATATGTCTATACAGCATGAGGCAGGCTCAGACGGTGTTAGGCCCAGTATGGATTGCACGTGATTGCACAAAGGTTAGAAGGGGTACCGTATCCCCGGATAACATGTATGGATAACGCACACATTCAAAATATATGTCTATACAGCATGAGGCAGGCTCAGACGGTGTTAGGCCCAATATGGATTGCACGTGATTGCACAAAGGTTAGAAGGGGTACCGTATCCCCGGATAACATGTATGGATAGCGTACACATTCAAAATATATGTCTATACAGCATGAGGCAGGCTCAGATGGTGTTAGGCCCAGTATGGATTGCACGTCATTGCACAAAGGTTAGAAGGGGTACCGTATCCCCGGATAACATGTATGGATAGCGTACACATTCAAAATATATGTCTATACAGCATGAGGCAGGCTCAGACGGTGTTAGGCCCAGTATGGATTGCACGTGATTGCACAAAGGTTAGAAGGGGTACCGTATCCCCGGATAACATGTATGGATAGCGTACACATTCAAAATATATGTCTATACAGCATGAGGCAGGCTCAAACGGTGTTAGGCCCAGTATGGATTGCACGTCATTGCACAAAGGTTAGAAGGGGTACCGTATCCCCGGATAACATGTATGGATAGCGTGCACATTCAAAATATATGTCTATACAGCATGAGGCAGGCTCAGACGGTGTTAGGCCCAGTATGGATTGCACGTGATTGCACAAAGGTTAGAAGGGGTACCGTATTCCCGGATAACATGTATGGATAGCGTACACATTCAAAATATATGTCTATACAGCATGAGGCAGGCTCAGATGGTGTTAGGCCCAGTATGGATTGCACGTCATTGCACAAAGGTTAGAAGGGGTATCGTATCCCTGGATAACATGTATGGATAGCGTACACATTCAAAATATATGTCTCAGGAGGCAGGCTCAGACGGTGTCAGGCACAGTATGGATTTGACGGCCCAGATTACACAGCGGAGGAGCAGGGAGAGGTAAAGATTGCAAATGCTGGGGCCCTGGCCAAGCAAGGGGGGCCCACTCGTGGGCGTCGGTACTGGCACTGCGCCCCTCATAGTACAGCGGTGTGTCTGACGGCGGGTGTGCACCACCACCGTCAGAGACACTTGATTGCACTATGAGGGACCCTGTGCCAGTGCCCGCGCCCAAGAGTCGGGTGCCAGTGCCCGCGCCCAAGAGTCGGCCTACCCACCTGTCCAGGGCAACGGCACTCGCACGGTGTCATGCGCTAGGTGGTGATCCCGGCCATGGGGGGGGAGGCAGCACAGTTAGGGAGTTTTAGAAAGTGACATATGTTGATGTTGGACATTCAACTGATGCAAAAGGCGAAATAGGTGAAGTACCAGGAAGAGGTGGACCAAAGCAAGCCATTTTTCTGTCACCCTATGTGTCATCAGGGGAAGGTGGGACAAAATCCTTGGAAACCCATGCGTGGTTCATTTTAATGAAGGTTAGATCATCCACATTTTGGGTTGACAGACGGGTCCTTTTTTCTGTCAGGATTGATCCAGCCGCACTGAAGACTCTTTCCGATAGCACACTTGCAGCTGGGCAAGCGAGCTCCTGTAAGGCATATTGGGCCAATTCAGGCCAGGTGTCCAGTTTAGCAGCCCAATAGTCAAAGGGGAATGACCTGTGTGGGAGAACATCGATATGGGAGGAAAAGTAGTTTGTAACCATAGTTGACAACTGCTGTCTCCTGTCACTTTCCATCGATGCAGTATTACCAGTTGTGTGAGCGGTATTTGAAAAATCAGTCCACAACATTGTCATGAAACCCCTGTCTCCAACGCCACTTCTGCTGTGTGCACCACGAACACCTCTGCCAAGCTGCCCCCGGCCCGTACGGCTCGTGTGAGAACCATCACCGCTGCTGTGTGCTGGGAATGCCTCAAGCAACCGATTTACCAGAGTTGCTTGTTTATTAGCCAATATTAGGTCAAGGTTCTCCTGTGGCATGATGTTTTGTAATTTGCCTTTATAGCGTGGATCCAGGATGCTGGCCAACCAGTAGTCGTCATCGTTCATCATTTTGGCAATGCGGGGGTCCCTTTTTAGGATCCGCAAGGCATAATCTGACATGTGGGCCAATGTTCCCGGTGTCAATGATGCACTGCGAGTGCTGGGTGGAGGAGCACTTTCTGGCAAATCCACATCCCTCCAGTCACGCACAAACCCTGTACCAGACCTTGCCACACCAACATTTTCACTTGCCCCACGAGATGCATCCTCCTCCCCTAAGTAATCATCCCCATGATCCTCCTCCTCCTCCTCCTCTTCTTCCTCCACCTCGTCCAGGAGAGGTCCCTGAGCAGACAATGGCTGAATGTCATCAAGGATTCCCTCCTCCTCTTCCTCCTCATCAACATTGGCTGCAGACGCCTGCTCCTTAAGGTGCGTCAAAGTTTGCATGAGCAGACGCATAAGTGGGATGCTCATGCTTAGGATGGCGTCGTCTGCGCTTACCAGCCGTGTGCATTCCTCAAAACACTGAAGGACTTTACAAAGGTCTTTCAGCTTCGACCACTGCACGCCTGTCAACTCCATGTCTGCTCTCAAAGTGCCTGGCCGTGTATCCTCCCACAAATGCATTATGGCCTGCCTCTGCTCGCACAGCCGCTCCACCATGTGCAGGGTGGAGTTCCACCTTGTTGCAATGTCGATAATGAGGCGGTGGTTGGGAAGGTGGAGCAATCGCTGCAGCTTCTGCATACGAACGGAGTGTACAGGCGACCGGCGGATGTGCGCGCACAGTCTTCGCACCTTCTGGAGCAGGGCTGTTAACTCCGGATAATTTTTGAGGAAGCACTGCACCACCAGGTTCAAGGTGTGAGCCAAGCAAGGTATGTGGCTGAGTTTTGAAAGGGCTATGGCTGCCACAAAATTACGGCCGTTATCACTAACTACCTTGCCTGCCTCAAGATGTACACTGCCCAGCCATGACTCAGTTTGTCGCTTCAAGTACTCGGCCAGCACCTCGGCGGTGTGTCTGTCGCCCAAACACATCATCTGCAACACAGCCTGCTGACGCTTTCCACTAGCTGCTCGATAGGGGCACACATCGTGTGCAACAGTGGCAGCTGCAGATGGAGTGCTCGTACGACTGCGCTCTGTGGACGAGCTGTCGCTTCTGGAGGAGGAGGAGGAGGAGGAGGGTCGAACGCCTACAGCCAACTGTTTCCTATACCGTGGGCTAGGCAGCACTGTCCCACCACTGCTGTCCCCTGTGGACCCTGCATCCACCACATTAACCCAGTGCGCAGTGATGGAAACGTAACGGCCCTGGCCATGCCGACTGGACCATGCATCAGTTGTGAGGTGCACCTTTCCGCTCACTGACTGCTTGAGTGCATGGACAATGCGGTCTTTCACATGATGGTGGAGGGCTGGGATGGCTTTGCGAGAGAAGAAGTGGTGACTGGGTAGGTCATAGCGTGGTACTGCATAGGCCATGAGTTCGCGGAAAGCTGTGCTTTCCACCAACCGAAAGGGCATCATCTCAAATGAGATTAGTTTGGCAATGTGGGCGTTCAAACCCAGTGTACGCGGATGAGAGACTGAGTACTTTCTTGACCTACTCATAGTGTCTGGGAGGGTGAGCTGGACTTGAGAGCTGCATATGGTGGAAGTAGCGGTGGACAGGGCGGACTGAGAGAGGGTTGATGATGGTGATGGAGTTGGTGTTCTTTCTGATGGCCTAGAATCAGTCTTTCGTTGATATAACAGTGGGATTCCCTGACTGCTGTGGCCTTGCAACGACACCTCAACATTTGCTGCTGTGCTAACCGGTGGGCTTACAGTGGGGGAAACAATGTAGCGTTGCTGACTACCTTCGTTGTGATCAGTTGCACATGTGGCACTTGAGGTTTGGTGTTGTGTCCACGCTTGCAAGTGCATGCTGGTTAAATGTCTAAGCATGCAACTGGTATTCAAATTTTTCAGATTTTTCCCTCGGCTAAAGGTCTTTGCGCACTTCTTACAGATAACCTTGGCCTGGTCATGAGGATTTTGTTCAAAAAACTGCCACACTGCACTCTTCCTACTTTGGCAGACATTTTGCGGCCTAGCACGCTGTGATCTTTTGACCCTCTGGACAAGCTGTCCAGCAACTCTTTTGATGTTTGGAACCTGTCTTTGGAGTGCTCCGGGCCTGCCAGATAACAGCTGTTGCGATGTCGATGTCTGCTGTGGATGCTCCTCATCTGAGCTATTGGAAGCAGCACCCTCTTCCCCCAATGGATGCCAATCTGGGTCAACAACTGGGTCATCCATCACCTCCTCTTCTATGTCATGTGCACCTTTCTCTGTGTCACCGTGTATGGTGGTATAGTGTGCGGGAAGGGGCACCTGAGTCTCATCAGGGTCAAAATCTGGCTCTGTACACTGCGAGGACAATGTATTGCTCTGAGTGAATGTACCAGCAGAATCATCCATCAGTGGCTGTGCATCAGTGCACTCCATGTCAGATTCATCTTGACCTGGGTAATTCACCATTTGACTTGATAATCCAGGCATGGTATGTGAAAACAGCTCCATGGAGTAATCAGTAGTATGGCCTGCGTCATCCTTCAATCTTGGTTGGGGTGAAGGACACAAGGAAAGGTGTGGTTCATGAACATGAGCCTCCAATGACGACTCAGTGCTTTTACTTTTTACAACTGAAGAAGAGGAGGCGATAGAGCTGGAGGCTGAGTCAGCAATGTAAGACAAAACTTTTTCCTGATGCTCTGCCTTTAAAAGCGGTTTGCCAACTCCTAGAAAACTAAGCGTTCGAGGCCTTATGTAGCCAGACGATGACGCAGGGTCAGCACCTCCTGCATTCGGTCCTATTTTGCTCTTGCCACTACCATCAGATCCACCACCAACACCATCATTACCAGCTGCCAACCCCCGCCCAATTCCACGGCCTCTTCCACCAGCCTTCCTCATTTTTGGTAGAAATGTAGACAAAATCCAACAAACTATATAGTAATGTAAAACAAGGTACAAGGTGTCTATAGGACAGGGGAGTTTTAGAATTTCTGCACACACTTTTGGACACTAGACACTTGTGGATTGTGTGCGGCCCACTGATATCTGAGCGCTATGTGACACGCTCGATGGCACAGCTGCCTGTGACCAAAGTGACGAGAGGATAATGGAGATTTTGAATCTCTGCGTACACTTTTGGACACTGGACACTTGTGGATTGTGTGCGGCCCACTGATATCTGAGAGCTATGTGACACGCTCGATGGCACAGCTGCCTGTGACCAAAGTGACGAGAGGATAATGGAGATTTTGAATCTCTGCGTACACTTGTGGACAGTGGACACTTGTGGATTGTGTGCGGCCCACTGATATCTGAGCGCTATGTGACACGCTCGATGGCACAGCTGCCTGTGACCAAAGTGACGAGAGGATAATGGAGATTTTGAATCTCTGCGTACACTTTTGGACACTGGACACTTGTGGATTGTGTGCGGCCCACTGATATCTGAGCGCTATGTGACACGCTCGATGGCACAGCTGCCTGTGACCAAAGTGACGAGAGGATAATGGAGATTTTGAATCTCTGCGTACACTTTTGGACACTGGACACTTGTGGATTGTGTGCGGCCCACTGATATCTGAGCGCTATGTGACACGCTCGATGGCACAGCTGCCTGTGACCAAAGTGATGAGAGGATAATGGAGATTTTGAATCTCTGCGTACACTTTTGGACACTGGACACTTGTGGATTGTGTGCGGCCCACTGATATCTGAGCGCTATGTGACACGCTCGATGGCACAGCTGCCTGTGACCAAAGTGACGAGAGGATAATGGAGATTTTGAATCTCTGCGTACACTTGTGGACAGTGGACACTTGTGGATTGTGTGTGGCCCACTGATATCTGAGCGCTATGTGACACGCTCGATGGCACAGCTGCCTGTGACCAAAGTGACGAGAGGATAATGGAGATTTTGAATCTCTACGTACACTTTTGGACACTGGACACTTGTGGATTGTGTGCGGCCCACTGATATCTGAGCGCTATGTGACACGCTCGATGGCACAGCTGCCTGTGACCAAAGTGACGAGAGGATAATGGAGATTTTGAATCTCTACGTACACTTTTGGACACTGGACACTTGTGGATGGTGTGAGGCCCACTGATATCTGAGCGCTATGTGACACGCTCGATGGCACAGCTGCCTGTGACCAAAGTGACGAGAGGATAATGGAGATTTTGAATCTCTGCGTACACTTTTGGACACTGGACACTTGTGGATTGTGTGCGGCCCACTGATATCTGAGCGCTATGTGACACGCTCGATGGCACAGCTGCCTGTGACCAAAGTGACGAGAGGATAATGGAGATTTTGAATCTCTGCATACACTTGTGGACAGTGGACACTTGTGGATTGTGTGCGGCCCACTGATATCTGAGCGCTATGTGACACGCTCGATGGCACAGCTGCCTGTGACCAAAGTGACGAGAGGATAATGGAGATTTTGAATCTCTGCGTACACTTTTGGACACTGGACACTTGTGGATTGTGTGCGGCCCACTGATATCTGAGCGCTATATGACACGCTCGATGGCACAGCTGCCTGTGACCAAAGTGACGAGAGGATAATGGAGATTTTGAATCTCTGCGTACACTTTTGGACAGTGGACACTTGTGGATTGTGTGCGGCCCACTGATATCTGAGCGCTATGTGACACGCTCGATGGCACAGCTGCCTGTGACCAAAGTGACGAGAGGATAATGGAGATTTTGAATCTCTGCGTACACTTGTGGACAGTGGACACTTGTGGATTGTGTGCGGCCCACTGATATCTGAGCGCTATGTGACACGCTCGATGGCACAGCTGCCTGTGACCTAAGTGACGAGAGGATAATGGAGATTTTGAATCTCTGCGTACACTTTTGGACACTGGACACTTGTGGATTGTGTGCGGCCCACTGATATCTGAGCACTATGTGACACGCTCGATGGCACAGCTGCCTGTGACCAAAGTGACGAGAGGATAATGGAGATTTTGAATCTCTGCGTACACTTGTGGACAGTGGACACTTGTGGATTGTGTGCGGCCCACTGATATCTGAGCGCTATGTGACATGCTCGATGGCACAGCTGCCTGTGACCAAAGTGACGAGAGGATAATGGAGATTTTGAATCTCTGCGTACACTTGTGGACAGTGGACACTTGTGGATTGTGTGCGGCCCACTGATATCTGAGCGCTATGTGACACGCTCGATGGCACAGCTGCCTGTGACCAAAGTGACGAGAGGATAAGGGAGATTGGATTGCTTTTAAAAAAGCAGTTTGCGGAGCAGTGGGTAAACAGCAATGCCAGCGTGTCAGGAAGCCTTAAAAGGCAGCCCAACAACCAACACCACTGATACACCACAATATAGCCTCCCCTTGCACTGCACACACAGTGACTTGTGTGTTGTGCAGGCCAAATCGCTAGCAGCAGAAGCAGTTTTTTTGTCTTCTTCCCTGCCTAACGCTCTCCCTACAGAATCAGCAGCAACCTCTCCCTATACTAAGATCGGCAGAAGTAAGATGGCGGTCGGCGTGCACGCCCTTTTATACCCCCTGTGACGCCCACCAAAGCAAGCCAATCACTTGCATGCCCTTCTGAAAGATGGTGGTGACCCGTGCCTATGTCATCATATTGCCCACAGTGTCCGTGGATCCTGATTGGCTGAAAAAGAGCGCAAAACAAACTTTTGAAATGCGACTTTGGCGCGTAAGTCGCCGACCTCGTGGCCGACCTCATCCTAAGGTCGGGTTTCGTTTCATGAAACCCGACTTTGCCAAAAGTCGGCGACTTTTGAATTTTTTTCGACCCGTTTCGCTCAACTCTAATGATGACTACTGGTTGGCCAGCATCCTGGATCCACGCTATAAAGGCAAATTACAAAACATCATGCCACAGGAGAACCTTGACCTAATATTGGCTAATAAACAAGCAACTCTGGTAAATCGGTTGCTTGAGGCATTCCCAGCACACAGCAGCGGTGATGGTTCTCACACGAGCCGTACGGGCCGGGGGCAGCTTGGCAGAGGTGTTCGTGGTGCACACAGCAGAAGTGGCGTTGGAGACAGGGGTTTCATGACAATGTTGTGGACTGATTTTTCAAATACCGCTCACACAACTGGTAATACTGCATCGATGGAAAGTGACAGGAGACAGCAGTTGTCAACTATGGTAACAAACTACTTTTCCTCCCATATCGATGTTCTCCCACACAGGTCATTCCCCTTTGACTATTGGGCCGCTAAACTGGACACCTGGCCTGAATTGGCCCAATATGCCTTACAGGAGCTCGCTTGCCCAGCTGCAAGTGTGCTATCGGAAAGAGTCTTCAGTGCAGCTGGATCAATCCTGACAGAAAAAAGGACCCGTCTGTCAACCCAAAATGTGGATGATCTAACCTTAATTAAAATGAACCACGCATGGGTTTCCAAGGATTTTGTCCCACCTTCCCCTGATGACACATAGGGTGACAGAAAAATGGCTTGCTTTGGTCCACCTCTTCCTGGTACTTCACCTATTTCGCCTTTTGCATCAGCTGAATGTCCAACATCAACATATGCCACTTTCTAAAACTCCCTAACTGTGCTGCCTCCCCCCCCATGGCCGGGGTCACCACCTACCGCATGACACCGTGCGAGTGCCGTTGCCCTGGAGAGGTGGGTAGGCTGACTCTTGGGCGCGGGCACTGGCACAGGGTCCCTCATAGTGCAATCAAGTGTCTCTGACGGTGGTGGTGCACACCCGCCGTCAGACACACCGCTGTACTATGAGGGGCCCAGTGCCAGTACCGACGCCCACGAGTGGGCCCCCCTTGCTTGGGCAGGGCCCCAGCATTTGCAATCTTTACCTCTCCCTGCTCCTCCGCTGTGTAATCTGGGCCGTCAAATCCATACTGTGCCTGACACCGTCTGAGCATGCCTCCTGAGACATATATTTTGAATGTGTACGCTATCCATACATGTTATCCAGGGATACGGTACCCTTTCTAACCTTTGTGCAATCACGTGAAATCCATACTGGGCCTAACACCGTCTGAGCCTGCCTCCTGAGACATATATTTTGAATGTGTACGCTATCCATACATGTTATCCAGGGATACGGAACCCTTTCTAACCTTTGTTCAATGACGTGCAATCCATACTGGGCCTAACACCGTCTGAGCCTGCCTCATGTAGTATAGACATATATTTTGAATGTGTACGCTATCCATACATGTTATCCAGGGATACGGTACCCTTTCTAACCTTTGTGCAATCACGTGCAATCCATACTGGGCCTAACACCGTCTGAGCCTGCCTCATGCTGTATAGACATTTATTTTGAATGTGTATGCTATCCATACATGTTATCCAGGGATACGGTACCCTTTCTAACCTTTGTGCAATCACGTGCAGTCCATACTGGGCCTAAAACCGTCTGAGCCTGCCTCATGCTGTATAGACATATATTTTGAATGTGTACGCTATCCATACATGTTATCCAGGGATACGGTACCCTTTCTAACCTTTGTGCAATCACGTGCAATCCATACTGGGCCTAACACCGTCTGAGCCTGCCTCATGCTGTATAGACATATATTTTGAATGTGTACGCTATCCATACATGTTATCCAGGGATACGGTACCCTTTCTAACCTTTGTGCAATCACGTGCAATCCATACTGGGCCTAACACCGTCTGAGCCTGCCTCCTGAGACACATATTTTGAATGTGTACGCTATCCATACATGTTATCCAGGGATACGGTACCCTTTCTAACCTTTGTGCAATCACGTGCGATCCATACTGGGCCTAACACCGTCTGAGCCTGCCTCCTGAGACATATATTTGAATGTGTACGCTATCCATACATGTTATCCAGGGATACGGTACCCTTTCTAACCTTTGTGCAATCACGTGCAATCCATACTGGGCCTAACACCGTCTGAGCCTGCCTCCTGAGACATATATTTTGAATGTGTACGCTATCCATACATGTTATCCAGGGTTACGGTACCCTTTCTAACCTTTGTGCAATCACGTGCAATCCATACTGGGCCTAACACCGTCTGAGCCTGCCTCCTGAGACATATATTTTGAATGTGTACGCTATCCATACATGTTATCCAGGGATACGGTACCCTTTCTAACCTTTGTACAATCACGTGCAATCCATACTGGGCCTAACACCGTCTGAGCCTGCCTCATGCTGTATAGACATATATTTTGAATGTGTACGCTATCCATATATGTTATCCAGGGATACGGTACCCTTTCTAACCTTTGTGCAATCACGTGCAATCCATACTGGGCCTAACACCGTCTGAGCCTGCCTCATGCTGTATTGACATATATTTTGAATGTGTACGCTATCCATACATGTTATCCAGGGATACGGTACCCTTTCTAACCTTTGTGCAATCACGTGCAATCCATACTGGGCCTAACACCATCTGAGCCTGCCTCCTGAGACATATATTTTGAATGTGTACGCTATCCATACATGTTATCCAGGGATACGGTACCCTTTCTAACCTTTGTGCAATCACGTGCAATCCATACTGGGCCTAACACGTCTGAGCCTGCCTCCTGAGACATATATTTTGAATGTGTACGCTATCCATACATGTTATCCAGGGATACGGTACCCTTTCTAACCTTTGTGCAATCACGTCCAATCCATACTGGGCCTAACACCGTCTGAGCCTGCCTCCTGAGACATATATTTTGAATGTGTACGCTATCCATACATGTTATCCAGGGATACGGTACCCTTTCTAACCTTTGTGCAATCACGTGCAATCCATACTGGGCCTAACACCGTCTGAGCCTGCCTCCTGAGACATATATTTTGAATGTGTACGCTATCCATACATGTTATCCAGGGATACGGTACCCTTTCTAACCTTTGTGCAATCACGTGCAATCCATACTGGGCCTAACACCGTCTGAGCCTGCCTCATGCTGTATAGACATATATTTTGAATGTGTACGCTATCCATACATGTTATCCAGGGATACGGTACCCTTTCTAACCTTTGTGCAATCACGTGCAATCCATACTGGGCCTAACACCGTCTGAGCCTGCCTCATGCTGTATAGACATATATATTGAATGTGTACGCTATCCATACATGTTATCCAGGGATACGGTACCCTTTCTAACCTTTGTGCAATCACGTGCAATCCATACTGGGCCTAACACCGTCTGAGCCTGCCTCATGCTGTATAGACATATATTTTGAATGTGTATGCTATCCATACATGTTATCCAGGGATACGGTACCCTTTCTAACCTTTGTGCAATCACGTGCAATCCATACAGGGCCTAACACCGTCTGAGCCTGCCTCATGCTGTGTAGACATATATTTTGAATGTGTACGCTATCCATACGTTATCCAGGGATACGGTACCCTTTCTAACCTTTGTGCAATCACGTGCAATCCATACTGGGCCTAACACCGTCTGAGCCTGCCTCATGCTGTATAGACATATATTTTGAATGTGTACGCTATCCATACATGTTATCCGGGGATACGGTACCCTTTCTAACCTTTGTGCAAACACGTGCAATCCATACTGGGCCTAACACCGTCTGAGCCTGCCTCCTGAGACATATATTTTGAATGTGTACGCTATCCATACATGTTATCCAGGGATACGGTACCCTTTCTAACCTTTGTGCAATCACGTGCAATCCATACTGGGCCTAACACCGTCTGAGCCTGCCTCCTGAGACATATATTTTGAATGTGTACGCTATCCATACATGTTATCCAGGGATACGGTACCCTTTCTAACCTTTGTGCAATCACGTGCAATCCATACTGGGCCTAACACCGTCTGAGCCTGCCTCCTGAGACATATATTTTGAATGTGTACGCTATCCATACATGTTATCCAGGGATACGGTACCCTTTCTAACCTTTGTGCAATCACGTGCAATCCATACTGGGTCTAACACCGTCTGAGCCTGCCTCATGCTGTATAGACATATATTTTGAATGTGTACGCTATCCATACATGTTATCCAGGGATACGGTACCCTTTCTAACCTTTGTGCAATCACGTGCAATCCATACTGGGCCTAACACCGTCTGAGCCTGCCTCATGCTGTATTGACATATATTTTGAATGTGTACGCTATCCATACATGTTATCCAGGGATACGGTACCCTTTCTAACCTTTGTGCAATCACGTGCAATCCATACTGGGCCTAACACCGTCTGAGCCTGCCTCCTGAGACATATATTTTGAATGTGTACGCTATCCATACATGTTATCCAGGGATACGGTACCCTTTCTAACCTTTGTGCAATCACGTACAATCCATACTGGGCCTAACACGTCTGAGCCTGCCTCCTGAGACATATATTTTGAATGTGTACGCTATCCATACATGTTATCCAGGGATACGGTACCCTTTCTAACCTTTGTGCAATCACGTCCAATCCATACTGGGCCTAACACCGTCTGAGCCTGCCTCCTGAGACATATATTTTGAATGTGTACGCTATCCATACATGTTATCCAGGGATACGGTACCCTTTCTAACCTTTGTGCAATCACGTGCAATCCATACTGGGCCTAACACCGTCTGAGCCTGCCTCCTGAGACATATATTTTGAATGTGTACGCTATCCATACATGTTATCCAGGGATACGGTACCCTTTCTAACCTTTGTGCAATCACGTGCAATCCATACTGGGCCTAACACCGTCTGAGCCTGCCTCATGCTGTATAGACATATATTTTGAATGTGTACGCTATCCATACATGTTATCCAGGGATACGGTACCCTTTCTAACCTTTGTGCAATCACGTGCAATCCATACTGGGCCTAACACCGTCTGAGCCTGCCTCATGCTGTATTGACATATATTTTGAATGTGTACGCTATCCATACATGTTATCCAGGGATACGGTACCCTTTCTAACCTTTGTGCAATCACGTGCAATCCATACTGGGCCTAACACCGTCTGAGCCTGCCTCCTGAGACATATATTTTGAATGTGTACGCTATCCATACATGTTATCCAGGGATACGGTACCCTTTCTAACCTTTGTGCAATCACGTGCAATCCATACTGGGCCTAACACCGTCTGAGCCTGCCTCCTGAGACATATATTTTGAATGTGTACGCTATCCATACATGTTATCCAGGGATACGGTACCCTTTCTAACCTTTGTGCAATCACGTGCAATCCATACTGGGCCTAACACGTCTGAGCCTGCCTCCTGAGACATATATTTTGAATGTGTACGCTATCCATACATGTTATCCAGGGATACGGTACCCTTTCTAACCTTTGTGCAGTCACGTCCAATCCATACTGGGCCTAACACCGTCTGAGCCTGCCTCCTGAGACATATATTTTGAATGTGTACGCTATCCATACATGTTATCCAGGGATACGGTACCCTTTCTAACCTTTGTGCAATCACGTGCAATCCATACTGGGCCTAACACCGTCTGAGCCTGCCTCCTGAGACATATCTTTTGAATGTGTACGCTATCCATACATGTTATCCAGGGATACGGTACCCTTTCTAACCTTTGTGCAATCACGTGCAATCCATACTGGGCCTAACACCGTCTGAGCCTGCCTCATGCTGTATAGACATATATTTTGAATGTGTACGCTATCCATACATGTTATCCAGGGATACGGTACCCTTTCTAACCTTTGTGCAATCACGTGCAATCCATACTGGGCCTAACACCGTCTGAGCCTGCCTCCTGAGACATATATTTTGAATGTGTACGCTATCCATACATGTTATCCAGGGATATGGTACCCTTTCTAACCTTTGTGCAATCAAGTGCAATCCATACTGGGCCTAACACCGTCTGAGCCTGCCTCCTGAGACATATATTTTGAATGTGTACGCTATCCATACATGTTATCCAGGGATACGGTACCCTTTCTAACCTTTGTGCAATCACGTGCGATCCATACTGGGCCTAACACCATCTGAGCCTGCCTCCTGAGACTTATATTTTGAATGTGTACGCTATCCATACATGTTATCCAGGGATACGGTACCCTTTCTAACCTTTGTGCAATCACGTGCAATCCATACTGGGCCTAACACCGTCTGAGCCTGCCTCATGCTGTATAGACGTATATTTTGAATGTGTACGCTATCCATACATGTTATCCAGGGATACGGTACCCTTTCTAACCCTTGTGCAATCACGTGCAATCCATACTGGGCCTAACACCGTCTGAGCCTGCCTCCTGAGACATATATTTTGAATGTGTACGCTATCCATACATGTTATCCAGGGATACGGTACCCTTTCTAACCTTTGTGCAATCACGTGCAATCCATACTGGGCCTAACACCGTCTGAGCCTGCCTCATGCTGTATAGACATATATTTTGAATGTGTACGCTCTCCATACATGTTATCCAGGGATACGGTACCCTTTCTAACCTTTGTGCAATCACGTGCAATCCATACTGGGCCTAACACCGTCTGAGCCTGCCTCCTGAGACATATATTTTGAATGTGTACGCTATCCATACATGTTATCCAGGGATACGGTACCCTTTCTAACCTTTGTGCAATCACGCGCAATCCATACTGGGCCTAACACCGTCTGAGCCTGCCTCCTGAGACATATATTTTGAATGTGTACGCTATCCATACATGTTATCCAGGGATACGGTACCCTTTCTAACCTTTGTGCAATCACGTGCGATCCATACTGGGCCTAACACCGTCTGAGCCTGCCTCCTGAGACTTATATTTTGAATGTGTACGCTATCCATACATGTTATCCAGGGATACGGTACCCTTTCTAACCTTTGTGCAATCACGTGCAATCCATACTGGGCCTAACACCGTCTGAGCCTGCCTCATGCTGTATAGACATATATTTTGAATGTGTACGCTATCCATACATGTTATCCAGGGATACGGTACCCTTTCTAACCTTTGTGCAATCACGTGCAATCCATACTGGGCCTAACACCGTCTGAGCCTGCCTCATGCTGTATAGACATATATTTTGAATGTGTACACTATCCATACATGTTATCCAGGGATACGGTACCCTTTCTAACCCTTGTGCAATCACGTGCAATCCATACTGGGCCTAACACCGTCTGAGCCTGCCTCCTGAGACATATATTTTGAATGTGTACGCTATCCATACATGTTATCCAGGGATACGGTACCCTTTCTAACCTTTGTGCAATCACGTGCAATCCATACTGGGCCTAACACCGTCTGAGCCTGCCTCCTGAGACATATATTTTGAATGTGTACGCTATCCATACATGTTATCCAGGGATACGGTACCCTTTCTAACCTTTGTGCAATCACGTGCAATCCATACTGGGCCTAACACCATCTGAGCCTGCCTCCTGAGACATATATTTTGAATGTGTGCGCTATCCATACATGTTATCCAGGGATACGGTACCCTTTCTAATCTTTGTGCAATCACGTGCAATCCATACTGGGCCTAACACCGTCTGAGCCTGCCTCCTGAGACATATATTTTGAATGTGTACGCTATCCATACATGTTATCCAGGGATACGGTACCCTTTCTAACCTTTGTGCAATCACGTGCAATCCATACTGGGCCTAACACCGTCTGAGCCTGCCTCCTGAGACATATATTTTGAATGTGTACGCTATACATACATGTTATCCAGGGATACGGTACCCTTTCTAACCTTTGTGCAATCACGTGCAATCCATACTGAGCCTAACACCGTCTGAGCCTGCCTCATGCTGTATAGACATATATTTTGAATGTGTACGCTCTCCATACATGTTATCCAGGGACACGGTACCCTTTCTAACCTTTGTGCAATCATGTGCAGTCCATACTGGGCCTAACACCGTCTGAGCCTGCCTCCTGAGACATGTATTTTGAATGTGTACGCTATCCATACATGTTATCCAGGGATACGGTACCCTTTCTAACCTTTGTGCAATCACGTGCAATCCATACTGGGCCTAACACCGTCTGAGCCTGCCTCCTGAGACATATATTTTGAATGTGTACGCTATCCATACATGTTATCCAGGGATACGGTACCCTTTCTAATCTTTGTGCAATCACGTGCAATCCATACTGGGCCTAACACCGTCTGAGCCTGCCTCCTGAGACATATATTTTGAATGTGTACGCTATCCATACATGTTATCCAGGGATACGGTACCCTTTCTAACCTTTGTGCAATCACGTGCAATCCATACTGGGCCTAACACCGTCTGAGCCTGCCTCCTGAGACATATATTTTGAATGTGTACGCTCTCC